>NC_045428.1:539761113-540961113 GCF_902635505.1 Sarcophilus harrisii
CCCAAACTCAGTTTGGAGAGGTCCCTAGAAGGCCTCAAGGATCTTCCATCCCTAGCTACATGACCACAAAATCATAAGATTTCAAGCTAGATGGGCTTGATCATTTGTTTCAACTACTTTTACAGATGAAGAAACAGAGGGCCAGTGAGAAGGGATGTTTCTGAGTCACACAGCAGCAGCTGGTGAGAGAGTTGGTCATCTGATTCCAAATATGGAGCTCTTGTTGGAACCGTAATGTCGTGGGGAACTGGGCCTGGGTTGAGTTCTCTGTATCCCAGTCTTGGAAGGTAGGATGTCTAAGCCTGTCCAGCCCTCAGCCTTCTCTTGGCCCCACTTGCCGGGAGATAGGATTCTTCCAACTAAAAGGGTAATTTCTCAGGTTGCTAGCTCGACTCTGGGGATGTCGACGTTTCTTCTCCTTCCTGCCTTTGACTTGGGTAGCAACAAGTAGGGTGGGAGGTGGGTGACTGGTTGGGGGGGGGGCTTAGATTAGAGCTTTTCTGGAACTTCCTAGGGGCCAGAAAAGGGGTAGAAGACCCAGAGTGAGCACAAGGAGACTGCCCGTCCAGTCCTCTCACATTCCCCACTTCCCTCACATCCCCTTAGTGCAGTGATACTGGTCTGGATGTTGCTCATCCCTTGGACCCGGGGGTTTTCACTGGCCATCCCTTGGCCTGGAAGGCTCTCTCGCTCCTGCCAGCCCCCCCTGCCACAGGAGGCCTTTCACAGTGGCTCTTAAATCTAGTGCTTTCCTTCTACTGATTCTTTCCTGCTTGTCCTGGCCCTAGAGCATGTCTACATAGTTGTTTGCATGTTGTGTTCCTCCTTTGATTGAGCAACTTGAGGGCAGGGACTTTTGCTTTATTTTGAACCACGATACCTGGAACAATGGCAGGTTCGGTTGTTTTCAGTCATGTCTGTCTCTTCATGACCCCATGTGGGGTTTTCTTGGCAGATAACGAAGTGATTTGACATTTTCTTCTCCAGCTCATTTTACAGGTTAGGAAACTGAGGCAAAGAGGGTGAAGCGACTTGCCCAGAGCCACACAGCTAGGGTCGGAGGTCAGATGAACTCAGAAGAGAGACGAGACACTTCCCAATTCCAGGCTCTATCCACTGTCCTGGTAACAGCCATTTAATAAATGTTCCTGATTAACTGGTGGGTGAGAGCGTGGGAGAGGAAAATGGTGGGAGACAACTGAAACAGCCCTGGGTGACTGAACGTCTGGGATTGCCGCGTTCCCTATTTTTCCTTTGCTTTCTGTGTTCATGGCTTTAAAACAAATAACAGATCCCCTTTACACTACCACGTTTTATGACTGGAAAGGAGACTATGGGCAGGTGATGGAAAACTATTTTTAGAATTCTGGCCTCCCAACTTCATCAGAAGTCTGTATCGTGCCACAAAAGACTGGACTAAGAGAACCAGAAATAATGTGACTAACAGTGTTTGACAAAGTGAAAAACACCTATCACTTAGGAAAGAACTCATGCGATTTAAAAGCTGGGAAAGCTGGAGAGCAGTATGGCCAAAATTAGGTTTTGACCAACACCTTATATCACATTCCACAATATATTGTAAATAAACATGACTTTTTGCACTATTTGATTTTTAATTGTACTATTATGTATATGTTGTACCATTATATGTATTATTATATGTACTATTATGTATTAACTGTACTATTAAAGAAGTTAGAAGAGAAAAAGTCATATGCCTCATAGCTTTGGGAAGGAAATATATTTTTAACCAAAAAAGGAGATAGCAATTACAAAAGATAAAACCAAAAAGCTTTTGCACATACACTAACGAGGGCTTGCACGGAATGGTGACTAGCAAGAGAAGGGTGTGTATTAGAGGGATGTCGCAGAGATGAACCTGGCAGGTCTGAGAGGGAGAGGGAGAGTCCAGGATGTCGTCTAGGTGGCGAGTCTGAGGGGCTGGGAGGCTGGAGTTGGCTCCTGCAGTAAAAAGGGAAATGGGGGGAAGACAATGAGTTCTGCTGGACAAAGTGAGTTTAAGGTGTCTGCCGGATGTTCTGAGGGGCAGAAGTGTTCAGCAGAGAACGAGGCAGGATGAGAATCATCAGCAAGGGGCCGGTAATTAAATCCATGGGAGCTGATGAAATCACCAAATGATGTGACCTGAAGACAAAATCCTGGGGGCTGAGGGAGGCTGGGGCAGGAGAACGAGCCCAAGGCAAAGAGTGACAGGAGACAGGAGGGGGAAGAATGGAGTTCCCCGGGAATGGTCTCTGTAAAATATGAGGCAAGGTTCTCAGGGGAGAAGATTGAGGGGAAGCAAGGAGGGTGGGGTCCGCGTTTAAGGGGGGCGGAGGAGACTGACCAGCGGCTGTGAGGGCCAAGGTGAGGTCCTGTAACATGGGGCAGACCCAGGTGGAAGGGCTGCAGGATTTTCTCCACGTGAGGAGTAACAGAGGTGCTGAGTGGTGGGAGTGATCCAAAGCTAAGGCTTAGCTGGGTGTAATTAATGATAAGGGAAAGGAGGATTCAAGGGAGGCAGCTTAGAGCCAAAGTGGCTCCCCAATGAATTCAGAGAGGACAATGGCTAGTGTAGGAGAAATGGCCCGGGAGAGATCGGGGGATTGCAGGGGACATGGCAGATGAAGGTTATGAAAGGCAAAGGCAGAGGTGAAAAGCCAACAGATGACTGGATGAGGCAAATTTTAAAGTTCTTCAACATGGAGCTGGTGCATTTGTGGGTGATGACAAGAAAAAGGCTCTGACCGTCTTTGTGTGGGCCGAGGTTGGGTAGAGCAGTAGTTCATGGAAGAGTAGGTTGAGGAACTGAATGGTATGAGTATTTGAGGGAGAATCAATATTTATGGTGAAGTCCCCTGTTATAAGTGCAGGAATTGGAGAGGAAAGAAAAATTATATCATTGAAGACAGAAGGAAAGTGACCTGGGGGAGGTGGGAAGTCCATACAACAGCTACAAGGATTTTGATTGGGGGGTAGATATGAATAGCATGAACTTCAAAGGGAGGAAGATGATAAAGGGGAAAAACCTGAAAGAGGAAATGGGGAGCAAGGAATAGCACAACTCCCCTTGCTAAACACACCTTGCCATCCTCCCCCTCCCTGTTTAAAACCTACCTGCCAAGGCCTAGTTAAAAGCCCAGCCCTTCAGGAAATCCCCAATCATCCACTTGGCTGTCCTCTTTTCATTCTCTGATTTCACCATCTCTTTCCTCTTATTTAACTTCCCATTGTGGCTGTCTGGACAAGCGATCTGATTACCCAAGAGCCCTGTTTGCAGATGGAGGATATGAATTTATCCTGACTGCAAATGGCTGAGTAACCCTGTAGAAGGCCAGGCAATTCCCTCCCGAGGGCAGGGGCTCAGGCTTGTTCTCTGAGATGTCCACAGGTCGAGCTCAGTTCACCCCCAGGTGTTTTGGTGACAGCTCTAACGGTCCAGATCCTCTCACTCTCACCCACAAGCACAAAAGTCACAGGATCTCAAGAGCTGGAAGGGACTTTCTTGGTCCTCTTGTTCCCCCACTGGGCAAGTCCCCTCTCCCCCTGACCGGGACAGTGGCCATGTGCCATCTCCTTGAAGACCACCCAGCTTTGGGCCATCTACTGTTAAAATGTTCATGATATCGAGCCAAAATTTGTCTCTTTGCAACTTCTAGTCATTGCTTTTAAGTTCTGCCTTTTGGGGTCAACCAGAAAAATCAAAATTTCTTTTTCACCCAATAGTCCTTGAGATGGCTGAGGACAGCTAACATCCTCCGGCACCTTCCTTTATTTAGACTAAAAGCTCCAATTCCTTCTAAGAGAAATAAAGAAGGCTGGGAGCTGTGTGAAGGACATCAAGAGACTGCTCTCGTCTTTATTCCCACAGTTCAAAGCAGCCCCGGACTCCCATTTCAAGGCACAAAGGTGTGGTGAAGATGGAAGACAATGTCCCCATTGCCCAGACTGACACGACAGGAGAGGGAGGTGGAAGGGGAATTCTCAGGAAACCACAGATATCTGACAACTGCTGCTGGTTTTCAGTTGTGAGTGTCTCTCTGTGACCTTATTTGGGGTTTTCTTGGTTAAGATCAGCAGTGACTCACCATTTCCTTTTCCATTTACTTTTTTTTAAAGATGAGGAAATGAAAGCGAACAGGATTAAGTGATTTGCCCAGGGACCCATGGTTAGCAGAGTCTGAGACCGCATTTACACTCAAGACTTCCTGGCTCTAGGCCTGGCCCCCACCTGACAGTGAAGCAAGCCTAGTCTTGACTCCTTGGCTGAACCTGAGAAAAACAAAAGCAAAGCAGCCGGTTTCGCTGAAAATCCAATAGTTAGCAAAGAGGCACGACTACATTCAGTGGGCTACAAGAAAAATTAAATAGCATGTTTAATCATTTCACAACAAGTTTGTAGTGCAGTAGTATAAATTCTTTTATCTTAAAAAAAAAAGTTTTCCCCAAAACCTCCAGCACCCAGAAACAGAGGGCAAAGCTGTCATCAGCAAGGCAGGGTTGCACAACAGGATCCTTGCCTGAGGAGAGTTTCCAGGCAAAGAATTGGGCCCTGAAGTGTGCAAACAGGTCCAACAGACAAGGAGCGAGTCTTATGAAGAATAAACACAGTGATCCACAGTGAGAAGAGTGCTGAGGAAAGTCCTCCTCCTCCTCCTCACAGGCGTGATGTGCACACAGACACGTGCACCTGCAGACCCCCAGCACTGCTACATTTCTGCTAAGTTTGGGGGCTTATTCATTCTGATGCTGGGCCTGCAGGACAGGGAGGGAGGGAAGGGAGCCCGGCTTCGGGGACCTGAGCAAGCTGGCCATAAGCTAGAACCAGGGGGCACGTGGGGCACAGATGGCCGGGACTCAGGGGAATTCACCACCACTTAAGAGCCCACCGAATGCTTGCTCTAAGAGCAGCCCAGGTACAGAACTAAAGAAGTGTCAGGGAGGCCGTTGCCCTGAAATGCATGGGCTCAGCCCTGTCCTTTGGGCGGCCTTCTCCTCCTCTTCCCTGGTGCACAACTGGAGACAAAGACTGAAGTGGGTAGAAGCGGGGGACACAGAGCTCTCTGTGCTCCTGTAACGGGATGCTGGTGGACAGTGAGCGCTCCCATCTGACACAATGGGTGGTGGGGGACAGAGGGAGCGCCGGGGGTGTGAGTCTGGTTCCCATGTGGGTTCCCCAGCCCATCCAAGGACCAGAGCTTCCTCCGCCCACAGCCTTGCTTCATCAGTGCCTGAGGAGGAGGCTCAGTTCTTTTCATTTCAGTGAAAGGACAAATAATTTAAACACCAAAGAGTCATTTTCCAAGCTGTCCAGGGCATCAGGAAGCCGCAGTTCCCTGTGGAGGGGCAGGGGCAGAGGAAGGGCGCTGCTGCGCAACTTTTCCTGGTGGCCTGCCAGCCCAGGCTCTAGGAAAGACTCTGGATAGGAGAAGGGCGGTGTTGGGGGAAAGGCCAGGAGACAGGGCAGGCTGGGAGCTCCCCTGAAACACCACCTCGGGAAGTGCAATAGCAAACTTCCTGCCCCCCAGGCCTCACCCCAGAAGGGGCCCTGAGCTGAGCGGTTCTGAAAGGCCCTGTGGGTTGTGTGCTAAGTCCTGGCAAAGAGGGAGCCTCTTCATTCACAGTTTCCTCGGGAGTTCCTTAGAGATGTCCAGATTCAAGTACAACCAGTTCTATTCAGAATTGGGGGAGGGAGGAGGGGAAGAAGGGAATGTAGGAGAAAGAAGGGAACAACATGTGCGTTCTCTCGCTCACACACTCACGAGCTGTCTCTGAGGCGACTTTTGGATTTCCCAAGCTTCCATCGTTCTCTCCTCCCTAAAGCAGAGACATTTCCTGCCTTCCCCCTGCCTCCCCTGCTTCCTGTCTCTCTCAGGGGCCCGGGTTGGCTACAAGATCTCCTCTCTGGGGGTCTTGGGCTTGAGTGGAGCCTGTCCATTGCGCAGAGAGCCATTCTGACCACGAAGTAACCGGCCTTTCTCTCGGTCTGGCCAGGTGAAGATGGCTTCATCACTATCCAGTTCAGACTCAGAGTGCATCAGGCTACTGTTCAGGATGGGTACCTTCTGCTTGTTGCCTGTAAGGGAGTGAAGTGTAAGAAGCAAGAAGGCTGAGAGAAAAAAGAGGGAAATTTGGGGCAATACTTGTCCCAATACTCTGCCTATCACTGAGAGAACCCACAGCACTATCATGACTAGGAAGTCGTCCCAAAAACACTTAAGGGAAACACTGGGGCTAAACAAGCCATGAGTCTGGTCCAGCCACTGCAAGAACAGAGTGATCAAAGGAGCTCTGGGTCTACAGCCCCATCTTCCCAGAGGGAACGTCCCCAAGTCAGCAGGCAGGAGATTCTTCCAGCTTCAGGGAACTTTATTTGAATTTGGAATCACCCTGCCCACCTGGGGAAGATGGCAAGGAACAGTGCAGCCTTCACGCATGGCTGGTAGACACCTAGTACAGATGGCTTCTCCCTTCTCCTCAGCTCCTAGCCTCATTTGGTAGCAATCTTCTTATTTATCTTTTGTTGAATGTCCAACCAAATGCCCAGCAACTGTTCCAAAGTTTCTCCACTCTAACTGATCAGCCCCCAATCTCCAGAGGGTTTGTTTTTTCTACTTTATTGAGGATGAGTGAGTTCTTCCTTTCTTTATGTCTTAACTATTTTTTTTTTTCATTTTATTTCCCCAGTTTATTTCAAATGAGGAGATGACCTTTCCTGCCTCATTAAGAAATTATCACCAACTATGTCTAATCTCATTTCTTCTTGCCTTCTTCAGGACTGGGTTCCCTAATTGTGCCATATTGCACACATTTTCTGTTTCTTTTACTATTACCCCATCCAACAAAATGCTCAAGTGTCCCCTCTATCTTTAAAAAAAAAAAAAAAGAAAAAAAGAAAAATGAAGTGCAGCTTCGAGCCAGTCCCTATTCCCTGGACTAGTCATCTCTTTTTTTCCTTTCACAAACTGTGCTTCCATTTCTCATCTCTCACTCTTAAATAACGTGTACTCTGAGTTCTGTTTCCACTATTTTCCTGAAACATCCCAATTGGGCCTTTCTCACTTCTTAGTGCTCTCCAGTGTGGATAAAACAATGGCACCATGAATTCCTCCTTCCCTATTTAAAGGCTTCTCTTTTCTCAGGTTCTATGTCATGAGGACTTCTGACTTTCTTCTTACTTCTCCAACAAGTCTGTTTTCTTCAAACATTTCCTCCCAGTGGAGGAAATATGTGGATTACCTGAAGTTCAGTCCAGGTCCTTAGAAATCTCAGCCACTCCTGTTCTAATTTCATGATCTTGAACTATGAAGCTGCCTTCTCTGATCATGACCATGTCTTGCCTTTTGCTTCTGTCCTTACTAAGACCTCTGGCCCCTCCATTCCCCCTAGTCTCTCTCTCCCTGTTCTGGCCTCAGAGTCCTGTTGACCCCAGGGATCAACTCTGTATGTCACTCACCTTTCAATGTCTTGCTGGCTTTTCTCTTCCCCATCCACTCCCTGGTAATGACAAACTTAGTCATCTTCATTAATTCTCTCTTCTCTGCCTACTTCTTTTCAGCTTAATGCCATTGGAAGAAATGGAACAAATGTGCCAAATAGGTTCACTACAAATTTATGTTATACAATTTCAATAGGGTGCTCAATATAATAATGGCAGTCTTTTTTCTTTCCTAATTAATTACCTTTATGCCATTTTCATACCCATTTTTCTTCTTGGGAGATGGAAGACCTTACCTATTCTGTAAATGAGAAACAAGAGTCCATCTAATGGGAGCTCCCTCATCTCTTCTACTCTACACTTTTACACTCTCTATGCCTTTTCTTTTTCCTGAGGCATTTGGGGTTGTGATTTGCCCAGGATCACACCGTTAGGAAGTGTTAAGTCTCTGAAACCAGATTTGGACTCAGGTCCTCCTGACTTCAGAGCTGGTGCTCTATCCCCTCCACCAACTAGGTGCTCCTCTACACTTTTTCTCATCTTCTCCTTCTTTATTCTTGTTTCTGAGGAAGAGATGGCTCTTCTTGTCAAGTCCAATCCACAGTCCCTCAACTAGATCCCATTCCTTTGCATGTCTTCCAGCAGATTAACTCATCAATCATTCCATCTGTTTCTTCAATATCTCCTTCAACTCTTGGTTAACTTAGTTAACTCTTTTTTTTTTTTTTTAACTTAGTTAACTCCTTAACTAGCTCCTTATTGCATACAAATATGCTCAAGACTCTTGAGTTCTTAAAATAAACCTTTACCCAATCCTGCCATGCTCTTAAGCTATTTATCTCGCCTTTCTTTCACTGCCATATTCCAAGAAAGAATCACCAGATTCTCTGACTCCTCATCCTCACTATTCAATAATTCTTTAGCCTCTTGAAATCCTTCTGGCTTTCAATTCTGCCACTTTACCAAAACAACTTTCCCAGTGATTACTTGTAATAGACTGAAGCTCGAGTTGATGCACTGAGGTCCCAAGCCCGTGAGGCTAAATAGCAATTGGACGATACTCTATTAATATATGCTTGGAGAAAGAATGGCCCCGTCCACTCTCTGTGCAAGTTTTGATGTGTTGTATAGAAAATGACACAGAGACGATTTTGGTGGGTGGAGAGAGAGGCAGAGAGAGGGGTAGAGAGCCTGCTGGTCGGGTTTGTGTCGCAACTGCTCTCACTTCCTATCATGATCCCCCTTCACCTCTGCAAAGAATAAAGATTGAGGATTTTCTCTTAACCTGAATTCCTGACTCCAGCTGATTTTAAAATACACGGTCATCACAATGACTAATGATCTCATCTTCTAAATCTGGAAGTGACCTTTGTCCTCAACTTCTTTCATCTCTTTACGACTTTTTTTGGAAAGTATCAAATCTCTTTCATTCTAGAGGCTCCCCTCTCCCTTGGATTCCATGATACTTCTCTCCTGTTTTTCCTCCTACGCCACAGATTTTACTTCTGAATATTTTATTGAATAATAATCCATCTCCTGCTTCTTAATTATGGCTCAGTCTCAAGAGTTTATCTTTGGTCCCTGTTTCTTTCTTCTTCTTCTTCTTTTTTTTTTTTTTTGGCTGAGGCAATTGGGGTTAAGTGACTAGTCCAGAGTCACACAGCTAGGAAGTGCTAAGTATCTGAGGCTGGATTTGAACTCAGGTTCTCCTGACTTCAGGGATGGTGCTCTCTCCATTGCATCACCTAGCTGCCCCTTTCTTTCTTCTTTCTCTGACTTCCCTTGATTATTACTCACATTTGACATCTTGGAGTCAGTCCTCTCCCCATACAGTCACAAATTTAGTTTGGACCCTTTGGACCCTTTCCAATTACCTGAACTTTTATAATTTGCTTCCTAACTGTTCTTTCTGCTTCTCATCTCTCCCTCTGAAAGTTATTTTACACCCAGTTGCCAAAATAGTTTTCCTAAGGCACTGTCTAGCTATATCATTTACTTGCACAAAAACCCCCAAAGCTCCCTACTGCTTTCATGAAAAATATTAACTCCTTAGCAAAGCATTCAAGGCTATGATCTGGTTCCAATCGCCTTTCTCCAGTCTTTTTTCATATAACATTCTTACAAATACTCCATGTTCTAACTAACAGGACTACTTCCTTATCCCTCTAATCCAATATTCCATCTTCCCCTTCTGGATATTTTTACAAGTCGAATCTCAGGTCTCACATGTACTTCTATTTCATCTCTGCCTGAACATCCTTCAATGCTCAGCTCAGGTCCTGACCTTCCCCAATTCCACAAATGGCTGCTCCTTTCTTCCTCCTGAAATTAATGCTTGTTGAAGAAGTGCCATATTCCCAAGAGAACATAAGCGGCATGAAACAGACTATAACTTTTTTCTTTGCACCCCCATTTCTGCTGTGGGGCCTTACACACAGTGGATGTTTTCAAAACAAGCTGAGCTGGAAAGGGCATCTCCAGCACTGAGCTCTGTCCCAAGCTGCCGTCACATGGGTCCAGAACCTGCATGTGGCCGCAGGCTGCATCTTGGAAAGGTTGAGGAGCAGCGACACAGGGATTTGGGCCCTGGTGCTCTAGCTTCAAAGGCAGAGTTCTCTCCCCTGCACCAGGCTGATTCTCCCCCATTGGTACATCCTGTTGTGGGAAACTCAGTAGGAAGAAAACCAAATTTGTAATTGTGACTTACTCCACAATGACTTCTGTTAGGAGAGTCCAGTCATCCAGGTTCCAAGCCTCATCTCTCTTGCCCCCATATTTCTTCCTTTTTCCCTAGTCCTATAGCCCCTCCATTCAAGTCCAGATCCTCATTATGATACTGATGCTTTCTGCATCGATACTTAATGTACTACATTGCTTCTAATCACTCTTCTTTCCAATCGCTACTCCCCTGCTCAGAAACCTCCAAGGATCCCATTTGGAGAAAATTTCAAGTCTTTCTCAGTCTGCCTCAGGCTGTCCTTCCACTGCTTGGGCCATCCCTCTAACCTTCCTTCCCTCTTTCTCCACAAGGCCTGATTCCTTCTCTCTGCATTCTGGTTTATGATGTTTCTTTGCTTGAAGGGCTGCATTCTCTTCTCCCTTCTATGCTTCAAGGTCCCGTGCAAGTCCCAGTTTTGAAAGTTTTTATGACACTGCCCAATCCAGAGTACGAACTCCCTCTTCTCACGGAGCAAGTACTGATCTGGGGTTCTCCTTTGGGTCGGAGCACAGACCACCCTGCACTGTTATTTTTGATAAGCTTGTGTCTTCCTTCCTCAGGTAAATGAGCTGCTCCCTAAGGACAGGAAGTTTATCCCTTCCAGCAGGGTCAAGCACAAGGTCTGTACGCAGGCAGTGCTAAATAAACACTTTTAACTGAAACAGAGACAGCAGAGTCTAGTGGGAGGGGAAACAGGCTAGAGACTGTGCCCCCATTTGACCCCGGTCAGACCACACTCCTCTTGGGATTTTTGTTTCCTTCTCTGCAAACTGAGGGAGTTGGGATGAACTGGACCCCGGGTCCCTTCTTTGTGACCCTATGACCTCTCTGGAGAGCAGTGCCTTCAGAGGCATGAGAACAGCCGTCCCCACTCAGAGATGTCACGCCAAGCTGTGGATTCTGGGGGCCTCCGATGATAATTCCTGGTCCTAAGACCTTACCCAGCCTCTGCTGGGCCCACTGCTGCAGAGGGATCGTGAGGGTGGGAGCAGAGCGGCAGCTGCATGACCGACGCCGCACTGCTGAGACGTGGCCCGCAAATGCGGGTACAGAGAGAGGGAGGCTGGAGGAGACTGATGAGGTCAGGTCAGCCAGGCACAAGCCCTAGTTAAGTGCTCACAATGTGCCTGGCCCTGGGCCAATGGCTCCGTCATGAAGAATAAAAAAGAAAACACCCAAACAAGGTTCCTTGTCGTTGAAGAGCTTCCATTCTAATGATGGAGGGAGAGGGAGGGTGACCCTCACCAAAAAAATCCTGGGCATATAAGCCACCTCCAGTGTGAAGAAAAGGAAGGACAAGGTGCGGGGATGGGGTGGGCAGGAGGGAAGGTGGCACGGGAGCTGAGGCTTGAAGGAAGCCGGGAGATTGGGGTACAGAAAGAGGGCCCTCCGGACAGGGGAGGCAGCCAGGGCAAAGGCAGGCGGCCGGGAGACCTGGCCAGAAAGCTGTGGCACGGGGGCTTCCAGGATAAGGCTCCATCTGCGCACCCTCTCATCAGCAGCACTCCTGGGCCCGGGCCACAGGGCCCAGGGAAGAGCGCCCAGGAAGGGAAGTCTCCTGTGGGCAGGGCAGGTCCCTTGCTGCAGTTTCCCTCCCTGGTTCTCCTCACAGCCTCAAACCTTAGAGACCTTTCTGATTGTGCCTTAGGCCTGGGACCAGCTGTGGAAGAGCCCTCCTGGCTGTCCTTCTCCAGACACATTCTAATTTATTCCTTTCTAAAATGTGCTGCCCAAAAGAAAGCACATTTCTCTAGATGCAAATTGAGTAGGGCAAATTAAAATGGACTCATCACTTCCCTATTTCTGGATACTATGCTACCTCTCTTTTTTTTTTTTTTTTTTTTTTTTTTTTTTTTTTTTTTATTTAATAGCCTTTAATTTACAGGATATATACATGGGTAACTTTACAGCATTAACAATTGCCAAACCTCTTGTTCCAATTTTTCACCTCTTTCCCCCCCCCACCCCCTCCCCTAGATGGCAGGATGACCAGTAGATGTTAAATATATTAAAATATAACTTAGATACACAATAAGTATACATGACCAAAACATTATTTGATCTCGTTGCTGAGGATGGTCTGATCCATCAGGACTAGTCATCATCTAGTATTGTTGTTGAAGTATATAATGATCTCCTGGTCCTGCTCATTTCACTCTATGCTACCTCTCTTAAAATAGCCTAAGACTATATGAACTTTTCTATCAGTCACATCCCACTTGTGATAGACACTGAGCTTACAATCCTCCAAAATTTCTAGGTTTTGTTCATAGGAGTTGTTGTGAGGCCACAGCCTCTCTCCTTATCTTTCCTTTCAATTAAATATTTAATATTTCATCGGATCGTAGATTTAGAGCCAAAAGGGACCTCTCGTTCAAACCCAACCTCCTCTCACTTTACAGAAGGTTCAAGTAGAGCCCAGAGGTGACAGAGCCAGGGCTCTGACTCCCAATCCAGCCCTCCCTCCCTGGTGCCATCTTAGTGGGAGCCTTTTGGATCTTGCTTGTCATCTGATCTGCTCTCTCTTCTACGTTTATGCTGTCTGCCTGCTTTCCAAGCTAGCACCCAAATCACAAATAAAAACACTGAGCTACACAAGACCAAAGAATAGATCCTTCAAGTGTTCCACTAGAGACCTCCTGCGAAAACGACATTGACCCACCAAAACCCATGCTTCGGGCATCCTGAAAAAAGCATTCCACCAGTTTTAAATCCAAAAACCAATCTCTATACCTTGTTTACAAGCAATAGTAATAATTACACACTGCTCTGCTGAAATCCAGGAAAATTCATTTAATACACTTCTCATAATACTTACTAGCTTAATTTCCCCAAGAATAGTCTGACAAAATACTTTTTGACAATGCCATGCTACTTTTTAGTGGCCACTGCTCCCCATTCAAATACTCCCAAACCAGCCATTCAACATTCTAGAATTTTGCCATAATCAAGTTCAAGTTCAAGCTTACCAATCTAAAATTTTAAGATTTCGCCCCCTCCATCCTCTACTCAAAAAATAAGAAAACTGGGACAACATTAGTTATTTCCTATCTTGCAGCAAACCTCTTTAACTCTCCACAGTCTTTCAAAGCTGACCAGTCATCAGTCTCTGATGTCATTCCTCTAGATTTGGTGAAATCCTGAATGTTCTTCACCATAAGAACTGGTTGGCTTCAGCTCTATGTAACAGAGGGAGGCAATTAGAAGTCCTCCTGGAGTTCTCACCAGGAAGTCTGTCCTCCCTCAGATGCACTTCAAAAAATTCAGATCAGGTAGAATAGTATTCTGCCTACTTAGCCCAGATTCTAGACACTTTTATTTCCATCAGATAGGATAAAAATTTTCTTTGTCCTAACTTCAAATGACTATGCCTCGGAGAAGGATTACCTGCTCTGGGGTTTGGTTTTAGCTCCAGACTTTCCTGATCTGTGGCATCCAAGATCTTGTACTTGCTTTTCCTCTTGGGTTTCCCTTTTCTCCTGGAAAACAGTCAACAAACACTTATTGTTAACTGTAATGAAATCTCTCTCGAAATGAAGTGCTGGTAGTACAGAGACCAAACAGAAAAAGTCCCTGACTTAAGATGCTCACGTTGTTTCAGGGGAGACAACAAGCACATGAGTAAGCATATACAAAATCGATTAAAGATGAAGTGGAGGAAACATTAGGAGCAAGGGGAGAGCAGGGAAAGGTGTCACTAGCACAGACTAGAAGGAAAAAGGCCCACCGAGAGGTGGAAACAAGGTAGAAGCATGTTCTGGGGACAGGGGACAGCAAAAGGACAGAGATGGGAAATGGAACACTGTGTGAGGGACAGTTGGGATGTTAGGTTGGCTTCACCACAGAGTGCAAGAAGGGGAGGAAGGGATAACAACAACTCGGGTCAGGGCTAATGGAGGAGGCTCCAGGCCTGGACAGGTAGCACAGTGTTTGAAGAGCCATATACCGGGCCTTGCGGGCTGACACGTCAAGGAGAGAATCAGGAAGTCATGTTTTCTCTTTAAATGTCAGCCACTCATAGCAAATTCTGCTGCCCAAATCCTCTCCTATTGTGGAACAGAGGACAGGGCAATGGCTACATCTCCGGAATACCAAAGTCACGGATATCACGGCTGTGATAATTAGAATGCACAAAGGAAGACGACAGCTAAGTGACAGAATCTTAACTTGTGGGGAGTAGTCAGCAGCATTCTGGGTCCTTCCCTGTCTTACCTCTTACAGCAGCAGACCACAGTCCAGGACAGGATCCCCAATGCAACAATAATGACAAACGAGGCAATGATGACATAGAGGACGCTCCATTCTGTAGAGGAAAACTAAAAAGTAAGGGTTGGGAAAGTAGAGACAGGGCCAGGATGACTGCTGCTGTGCTCCTGAGAGCCAGTGAGCAGGTGGAGACTTGTAGGTGCAGGTAAGGACCAGAAGGGAATATGAGTCTGGAATGATCAGGACCAATGGAAAGGAAGAGATCCAATTCCTGGTCAGTCTCAGGACTCTCCAGGGAAGGTCAGAGCTCAGCCTTTTGTGCACAAGGTCAAAGGACCCTGTAGGCATAGTTAAGGGAAGTCCTAAAAATTCAGTGGCTAGCATTATTGTGGCCTCCAAAAGCACATAAGGACACTGGAGAAATATGGCCGGCTAATGAAGAAAAATACATTTGAATGGAAAGCTACTTCTGTGACAGGGGGGAAAAAAAGAAGATAAATCACATTGATGAATTTCAGAAAGACCCCCTCAATCAGTTGGACTTATCCTACTCAAGTACTTGGCTCATCTTAAACACAATTCATTTTATTATTATTCTTTGAGCTTGCTCAGACCTTAAGGAACAAGTATGTACAAAAGGAGAGTAGAAGTCCTTCAGGCAGAGAAAATACCCATGGCTAATCTCCATTGCCAGCCCAATATGTCAGCTCACTTCGGAAACAGGATCAATGCTAAACTGAGTCAGCTGAGCTCCAAGGGCTACATACCACAGTTGCTCTCTCCATCTTTCAGTTGCACTTTAATGAAGTTCTCCATCCAGAAAGGATCACAGATGCAGCGCTTGGTGAAAGAGTCACAGCGGCCATGATCAGAGCAGTTCAGCTGACATGCTGATGAGGAAAGGAAAGGAAGTCATTAAAAAAGCCAAGTTATGTACACATATATTGTATCTAGGATATACTATGACATATTTAATATGTATAGGACTGCTTGTCATCTCGGGGAGGGGATGGCAGGAGGGAGGGGAAAAATCGGAACAGAAGTGAGTGCAAGGGATAATGTAAAAAATTACCCTGGCATGGGTTCTGTCAAATAAAAAGTTATGATTATTAAAAAAAAAAAAAAAAAAAAAAAAGCCAAGTTAGCAAGAAAGAAGACTTCTGATTCTCAAAAGTTTCCTGCAAAATGCAGAATGATCAAAGTGTTCAATGCTCCTTGGTCTGCAGCGGTTTCCCTATATTCTCCAGATTGGCCTGGCTCCCTGCCCTAATATACAGAACTAGATCAAGCCCCATAATGAGCACGACAATGGCTGATCTTTAAACAGCCTTTAAGGTGTTCCAAAGCCCTTTACAGGATATTATTCATCTGTAGAAGTCCACATCAAGATACTTCCCATGTAAATAGTGAGGACTTAATCAATATAATCACATGGCAAAACTCTGTCATCCCAAAGGTATTTGAGCAGATTCAATGCTTGTATTATAGGCTTTGTGAAGGCAGTGAGGGAACACAGTTTGACTCACAAAGTAACGAAATTCAGACTGGTGAGCAACTTTATAACGGGAATAATTTTATTATTATTCCTAACTCGGACCTATGATTTCATTGATACTGGTAATTACCAGTGAGGAGATTCTCTCTATCAAAGCAGAACTGGTACCTTTTCTATAGCTGAATGGTCTAAAGGGGTTGCCTAGAACACATAAAGGTTAAGTCAAGCCATGAATATTTGTGAAGCACCTACTAAATGCCAGGTGCTTCGAGAAAAGCTGGGGATACAAAGGAAGGGAACAGACTGCCTCTTTTCTGGGAGTTTACAGTCTAATGGGGGAGGCAACATACAGACTAGGTACAAACAAGACACCGACAGGATAAAATGGAGGTCATCCCAGAGGGAAGGCACTAATAAAGGACCTGGGAGAGACTTCTTAGAAGTTGAGAAACAGAGGGGCACTTGAGCTCAGATTCTTCTCACCCCAAGGATGGTTTTCTCTATCTATCATAGCATGACACCTCTCTGGACTTCAATACAGACAGATACCAGTCACAATTTTATCATCAAGAATGGAAGCCAATGAGAATGACTCTTTGGATTCCACCCTCTAGAATAAGGAAAGAATGACAAAACTTTTCCTGACAGATCCCTGTGTTGTGGAGTCAGGGATTTCTGTTCTCATGGTCTAGAACTACTCACTGACTGTATTGATTTCCAGGGCTCGAAAGATTAGGAAGTCTGTCTGCTGCTTCCTCAGCTCACTCTTAAGCATCGCTGCAACATCATGGCCTTTAAAGATCTGGTGTGGAGGCTCATTCTGCACAAAAAACACCATCTTTGTGCTGCAAGGGAATGCAATTCAAGAAAAAGTCAATGGATTCTGACATTGGCACTAAAAGTCAACATAGGTTAAATAAGATCTTGTCACCTGAAGACCACAGTTTTAAAGTCAGAAGGGACTACAGGGGTCCCGTCTTTTTACAAATGAGGAAACTGAGATCCAGAGAGGGCCAGTGACTTGCTTACAATCACACAGCTAGGAAATGTCTGAGGCAGGTTTGGAACACAGGTCTTCCTGACTCCAAGTCTAGCACCCTAACCGCTGTATAACCTTACTGCCCAGTTAGGTTAGGTTAGATTCAATGAATTCTTTTTCGTTTGGTGAGACTAGAAACACAGAGACATTTCATACCTAAGAGACAGATTTTTACCCAACACAATTTCTATTGTGACAGAAATGAAGAAATCTACCCTTCCTTTCCCGACTCTTGCACAGCTGAAGCCTGGCCCTTTGACTGTCTCCTATCTCCCTCTCCCTCCCCCCCACCTCTGCTCTGTGTAGGGCTGGATCTTCTGCACCGTGATGTCGGAATCCAGCACCCCCAGGAGGACACCAATCTGCCGAATGAACATCCCCTTCTGCCTCTCAGTCAGCTGGCTGACATTGACGTCCAGGATCATCTCCACCAGATTATTCTTCCTGGGGTCTGTAAAGGACAGAGAGCAGGCAGAGCACAATAGCACATTTCCTGAGAGACACAATGCCTTTTCTGGTTTTCTATGGAGGCAATTGGGGTTAAGTGACTTGCCCAGGGTCACACAGCTGGGAAGTGTTAAGTGTCTGAGATCACATTTGAATTCAGGTCCTCCTGACTTCAGGGCTGGTGCTCTATCTGCTGCACCACCTAGCTGCCCTTACAAGACCGTTACATGTTTACTTTGGCCCACAAGAAGGGAGGTGACAGAAAGGTTCCTTAGTTTGCAGCTGGCCTTCCAGTCCTTTTTACATAATGCTTCAAGACCATGGCCCGACCCTGCCTATCTGAATTGGTGAACGAGCTTGGCTAACTTTAAGCCACCAAGCATGGTTTTGTTTGTAGTCTGATGTCTAAATGGTCTTGTCTATTGCAGGAAGTGGGCAGCTTGGGCTCATTCCTCAGTATATGGAATGATTGTTTTTATCAATTTGAAGAGCTATCAGGGGGAAAGAGAGAGTAGACTTCTTCAATTTGGTCCAAATTGTGCCAACTGACAAAAGTTAAAGGAAAGCAGATTTTAGGTCCAAAGTATTTCCTAACAGATGTATATTAATGAAATAGATAACACTGGAAGTTAATAAACTCCTTTTCTAATGATATACCTACTAAATAACGAATTGATTTAGCTATATTTTTGTTCCAGTCTTTAATGAAAAGGCAGCCAGACTAATAGATGGCATTTGTTTATTGCATTTTTACATATAACATTTAATCAAAAAATCTAATGGAAGGCTTCCAGTTTATTAGGTGGATGTTCTGAGGATTAAATGATTAAATTAACTGATCCAAGAATTAATTTAAGATATGAACAAATGCCATTTAAAATGACATCTGTTTGGCCTTGGAGTACTTTGTCTGGACTCCACCCTGTTATAAGGAAAAACTCCCACTGAATCAGAATTAAGGAATCTGACTCTGTTCCTTGTTATCTATGTGACCTTGAGGAACATTTCCCTTACCAAGGTCTCAAGTTTCTTCACCTGCAAAATCACCTAGATGACTTTTTAAGTCCTTTCCAAGTCCAAAGCACATGAGAAGGAAGGAGTTATGAGTAACACCGGTAGAAGAAGGAGGCCTGACAAAAAGAACCTGACTTCAAAGAAACTCTGGTTTGCCAAAAGGGTGGGAGAGCATCTTTAATGAAGACAGTTATATTGTCCTTATGCTCTCTATTGGGTTACTTTTGAATAAATAATTAAAGACTGTGGGTTTTTACATTTAAAAGTAAAAACTTGCATTGCCAAGAGTACCTACCTCATTTATATATTTGGATGCATAGTTTGCATGGTCCCATGTACAATTTGCATAATTAGTAGATTAGTCGTAGTTTACATCTAAATAGTGAGTTTTTCCAGTGTTTGGAAGAAGATAACTACCCTGCCTAGAAGAAGAGGATGAGATGACTTCTTGAGCTCCATCTCATCCTGAGGAGTCTTTCTATACCTGAGTTTTCTATTGTTAGCCTGAATACTCAAGAGTGGGCTGTCACCATTCCTTCCTTACCAGATGCTCTGGAATGTAAAGGGCCTGATAAATTCTTCCCCTCTCCCCAGAGCTACAGCACAAATTAGCCTTGAAGCAAAGCAAAAGACACAAAGCTCTATTTAAGAAGGACATCTCATTTCTGCAAATCTGCTAACTTAAAAGATGCCAGTTATTTTACCTTCAGTGAGCTGTCACATAAAGCCTCGGGCTCAACTTACAAAAATAAATTGTTTTCTGCATCTGGACTCTGATGAAACAACATGACTCAAGCTACCCATGTCCCTGTGTTCAAAATCACCGAAACATCCCACATCCAGCCCTGACTATGCTAGGCCAAAAAGAACCACCCCACGGTAGAGACTTACTGCTCCCTCAGGTGCTGGCCCTAGAAGGACTCACCAGGCTTCACATCCACAGTGGCCCGATCTGTGTCACTCTCACCCTTTGCATCAGTCACTCTCAAGTGAAATGTGTAAGTTCCTTCCACCAGGTTGGAGAGGAATAGAATGGGGTGATGGTCAGAATGATTCAATATTTCCTGTGGGTTATATATAGACGACATTTTTGGGAGGAAAAAACTAGTAACACCATTTCCTTTTTAGGATTCCTAA
This sequence comes from Sarcophilus harrisii, assembly GCF_902635505.1. Classification (NCBI taxonomy): domain Eukaryota; kingdom Metazoa; phylum Chordata; class Mammalia; order Dasyuromorphia; family Dasyuridae; genus Sarcophilus; species Sarcophilus harrisii. Next base: position 539,780,609 of record NC_045428.1, read on the forward strand.
ACTATCTGACTTCTATGTATTGCATTATACCCCTCTACTTCAATTCAGATCAATTTCTGATTTGAATTCTCAATGGATTATCAGGGAAAATAAAGAAATTATAAAAAATTGTGACCATACAATTAAACTTTAAATTTAGTAAGAGGGAACATTTGGCAAAGTGCATGACATATAATAGGGACTAAATAAATGCTGAACTTAAATTTTGGACTTGCTCTTTACTACCTTATATCAAAGCCCACAATTACCAGAATACTTACCCCTGCTGCTGGGCTTCCTTCATCCCTAGTCCAGAGGTAAGTGACTATGCCCTTGTCATCAGAAGACTTGGATCCATCTAGTTCAGCTGTATTGGTGGGCAGAGTTATTACCACATTCCCAACTATTTTGGCCACAGGTGGCTTGTTCATTTCTATACAAAGAGAAAAGCATTTAGGAAAATCTAAAATGCCAGAAAAGAAAGATTGGTTTTCTATGATTTCAAGATATTTATGGGGAGAGCAAAACATCAACATTTGGGGCAATTTTTATGAAGACTCAACTATTCCAGTAAGCAACTCTATGTACTAGTTATTTGAGGTCAGCACTTCCATCAGGATGTGATGTTCCTATCTTATACAGAGATGAGTTCTGGGGTCACTTTATTTTATTTTTTTTTTTTTTAATTTTATTTTTTTATTTAATAGCCTTTTATTTACAGGATATATGCATGGGTAACTTTACAGCATTAACAATTGCCAAACCTCTTGTTCCAATTTTTCACCTCTTACCCCCACCCCCTCCCCTAGATGGCAGGATGACCAGTAGATGTTAAATATATTAAAATATAAATTAGATACACAATAAGTATACCTGACCAAAACGTTATTTTGCTGTACAAAAAGAATCAGACTCTGAAATATTGTACAATTAGCTTGTGAAGGAAATCAAAAATGCAGGTGTGCATAAATATAGGGATTGGGAATTCAATGTAATGGTTTTTAGTCATCTCCCAGAGTTCTTTTTCTGGGCATAGCTGGTTCAGTTCATTACTGCTCCATTAGAAATGATTTGGTTGATCTCGTTGCTGAGGATGGCCTGGTCCATCAGAACTGGTCATCATAAAGTATTGTTGTTGAAGTATATAATGATCTCCTGGTCCTGCTCATTTCACTCAGCATCAGTTCGTGTAAGTCTCTCCAGGCCTTTCTGAAATCATCCTGTTGGTCATTTCTTACAGAACAATAATATTCCATAATATTCATATACCACAATTTATTCAGCCATTCTCCAACTGATGGGCATCCACTCAGTTTCCAGCTTCTAGCCACTACAAAGAGGGCTGCCACAAACATTCGTGCACATACAGGTCCCTTTCCCTTCTTTATGATCTCTTTGGGATATAATCCCAGTAGTAACACTGCTGGATCAAAGGGTATGCACAGTTTGATAACTTTTTGAGCATAATTCCAAACTACTCTCCAAAATGGTTGGATTCGTTCACAACTCCACCAACAATGCATCAATGTCTCTGGGGTCACTTTAAATCAAGGATAAAAATCATTGTTGTTCATGCTTTTTGTTACCTTTGCATCCTCTTAAGAGAGATCCTATTTTTCTGCTTTAATATTATACAATGAAAATAAAAGGAAATCATTCGGGAAAATAATCTGGAACTATCACAAAAGAAGTCACTAAATTGTGTCTATCTTCTGACTCAGTAATACAACTAGGCATACACCCCAAGGGGGACAGAAACAGGAAAATGCCTCACTCATTCATTCCACATATACAATGAGTTACTAAGCCTTCTTATTTGTACCTTTACAATACCTCTTGAATATGTTCCCTTCTCCCCACTCATAGAACTATCACTCTACTTCAGGCTCTTGTCCTCTGTCATCTAGACTATTTCAATGATCTCCTGATTTGTTTGCTTTGAATCTCTCCCATACTTTAATTCATTCTCTATATAGTTAGTACAGTGACTTTCCTAAAGTACAGGTTTGATCATATCATTCCTCTATTAAAAAAAAAAAAATACAGTGGCTCCCTATTATCTCTATAATTGCATGTTAAAATGAAATGGAATCAAATTAAATGTTAAATGCATGGCATTTAAAGGCTTTCCCAGCTATTTCCTGATCTCACATATCCCTCTCTGCCAGGATCTCTACAGCCAGTGAGAGTTCTTCACATACAATATCCCATCTCCCATTTAAGTACATGGCTGCAATGCTTCCCCTCTTCAACTATGCCTCTCAGAATGCATGATGTCCTCCAAGACTCAGCTGAAGTACCACCTTCTGCAACAGGCTTTGCCCATCCCCAGCCCTCCTTCCCCCTCACCCCAGCAACTAGAGCCTGACCCTCTAAAATTACATTTTTTTGGGGGGGCGGGGGGGCCGGCAGCAAGTTGGTACAGTGAATACAGCACCAGCCATGAAATAAATCTGGCCTCAGACACTTAACACTTCCTAGCTATGTGACTCTGGGCAAGTCACTTAACCCCAATTGCCTCCACAAAAATAATAATAATAATAATTTTTTGTAGAATGTACACTGCACTCCTATTAAGATGTAAGCTCTCTGAGGGCAGAATTTGTTTCACTTTTGTTTTTTGAAGTAGGCAGAATTAGGAGGACAATTTGCATAGGATCACAATAATATAAAAAAGAATCAATAAATTCAAAAGACTGGTCAAATTGGAAGCCAATCACGACTTGAGATAACTGATGATAAATCATCTTGCCAGATCTTGGTAGAGAAATGATGGACCAGAGTAGAGTACTAAATAAGACATGTTTTTAGGCATGGCTAATGTATAAATTTATTTTGCTATATTTGTTTGATTATATATATTACAAAGAAAGGCTTAGGAAGGAGGAAGATAACTTGGTGCAGATAAAGGTGCAGAAAAAGAAAAGAAACACAATAACACGTTAAAAGTTTAGACAAATGAAAGCAGAAGAAAGTTCAGAAGAAGACAAGCAGGAAAGTTTTAATGTTTTTAAAAAAACTACATAATAAAAGTTCAGTTACATATGTAATCATCTTTTCTGGTTTTTTTTTTTTTTTTTGCATATGCAAATGGAAGCCTAAATCTCAGAAAATAAGAGAATCTGGGTTTCATTTTACTGATATCCATAATACACTATGCTTTAGTGTAGTTTTTCCATAGGAAAATTAGTTGTGCAAAGACTTGTTTGGAAAAGCTCAGAGTAGTTAAATGATTCAAAGAAGGGAGAACTACTATATGATGTGATATAAATGGATTAAAAATATAGATTTAAAGTTGGAAGGACTTTAGAAGTTCTCCTTATTTTACAGAAGCAGAAACTGGGTCTCAGAAAGGGACCTGCTTAAAGTTCCACAAATAGCAAAGGGCAGAGCTGGGATTAAAACACAGGTTCTCTGACTCCAAATCCAGCTGGTCTTCCATTTTTTATACTTGAAGAGCAAAAAAAGTGGGGGGGTGGGTGGGAGGGAAGACAATCAGTAGAAAAAAGAAAAGAGGGACTTTCTTTGAAGATGTAGAGATAACTAACATATATAAAATTAGACTTGGATAATATGTTGGTTAGTTTTGCTGAAAATTTCCCCCTCTTTTTTATTCTTTGTGATAAAGGTCTTTCTGGGAGGTGAAGGAGAAAGATAAATAAGAAAATATAAGTGACATTAAAAAACCAAAAGGTATGAAAAAAATTTTTTTTTTTTTAAAATTAGAGAGTAAGTAAAAGTAAGTAGTGAGGGGGAGGGAAAGAACAGAGAGGAGAGAGGGGAAGAGTGAGCCAAAGAGAGATGTAAACCTAAGATAGCCTGTCAACTTGCTTGAGAAGTAGGAAGATACCTATATGAGGAGCAGCTGGCAGGAGAGATAGAAGGAAGGACTGAAAAAGGAGGAAGGGAAATATAAGAAAAAGGGGATGAAGAGGGAAAGGAAAAATTTTTCTGAAAGAGAAGAGAGGGAGAGGGACAGAGAAAAAGGAAGGAGGGGGATGAAAGAAAAAGAAGGGAGGAAAGAGTGAAAAAGGAAGAGAGAAAAGGAAGAAAAGGAAGGAGAGAAAAAAGGGAAAAAAAGAATTAAGGGGTAAAGAAGGAGAAAAAGGAAAAGAAAAAGATGGAGAGAGATACTTTTATTCTTTGTCCCTTTGATAGCTTCAGTTTTTCTGAGTGTTCAATTGACCACATCTGACTATCATTACATACAAGTCTGATGCCTTTTTTTGATTAGGAGATTAGAGATGGATGAAAAAATTGTAAATATTGTGTTCTTCTCTTGACATAACTCTTGCTAGCCACTAAAAAAGGTCCCACCAGCTGTAGGCCCCTGGTTTGAGCCACTCTAAAGTCTGACAGCAGATGTCACTGTAGTCAGTACGAGTCAGATCACCCCAAGAGAAGCAAAGACTGCACTGCAGTGAATTCTGCCCTCCCATCCCCAATTCCCTACCCAACTCCATATATGTGTTCAGGAAAAAAAAAAAGTATTCTTTGCCTCTACTTTTTTCTCTCCCTCTCCTCTATCCCCTTTGCCCCCACTATTTCTCTTTCTTTCTGTTTCTTGACTCTTTCTTTCCTTCCCCCTCTCTCCTTGCTTCTTTCTCTCCCTCTCCCCTCCCCCCCAGACAGACAGACAGACACATATACACACAAGTCAATTTAGACAAGTAACAGTTCCTCTGTTGCTTCTAACCACTGTGAAATGCAAATAAAATCCAGTCCAATAAATAAAGACAGATTTCTCCTCCCAAGTGAATGAAATAAAATTACAAAGTGGGTCAGTCACATTTCACTCAGTCCTACCCAAGATAAGATACCTTCTTTGACAATGACACTGACGGAGCTTTGACTCTGCAGGTTCCTTTCATCTTTGACAGTCAGGGTGAATATATAGGTTCCCACCTGGAGGCCAGTTACAGTTGCTATGGAATTGTTGGCATTTTCGAGTCGCACACCATCAGGGCCCCTAGTGAAAGGAATAAAAGCAAAAAAGACTGGTCTCTACCAGGCTTCTGATCCATAGGGAAATGATTTAGAAGGCCTTTCAGTCCCATAACCATTACAGCTAAGGGTTAACTTCTACAAATTTATTCCTCAGTCAAAAAGGGAACTTATTGTTTTCAAATCCCCAAAAGAAACATTTAAAATATTCCATTTCAATAAAATTACATTTGGCTTCCAAATACAGAAAATATTGGGCACCAGAGCTGAGACACTTCTAAACTTCCTCCTAATATTCAAGAGCTTAAAAGTCCAAGGTCAAGTCAGCAAGAGTTCCCCTCAATCAAATTCAACTGTCATTCTTTGCAAATTTGGTAAGTATATCCTCACTCCTATTCTAAGCATAAGGCCACATCCCATGATGGATTCCTTATTCAGTTCCTAGGTTACTTTTTGTTATTTATTGTTCCCCATAAAGCATGTATTTCACGTTTCCAGTGTCCCAGAAATCAGCCCATGGTAAGGGAGGAAGGTATATATACCATGGTGGAAAGGGGGAGGGGAGAGGAATTCCGGAAGGGAACCAGGGCAATTATCACATCTCAACACAGACCTTTCTTTAGTCATTGTTTGGTGGCTATCTTGTGGTGCTGATAATAAGCTCATCACTAAGCAGTTAAGGTATAAGGGGACAAAAATGAGTCGATATCACCTACTGTGACATTTTTAAAGGGTGTAATTCTGACCAAGATGGCTCTCTTCCAAGTCAGATTCTTCTCTCTGATACTATCACCTCCTTGGAGAATATCAATAGAGGCCAAAAACAATGATTTCTAAAATATCTTTGACAAAGTTAAAATACAATGAAGGAACAGTAGGTCAAATAAAAAAGCCAAACATGAAGGAAAGAAGAGAATGGAAGGAAGAAGAGGGAAGGAGAGGGATGGGAAGCAAAGGGAGAAGAAAGGCAAAAGATAAAAAAGGAAGAGGGGAAGAGAAGAGAGAAAAAAGGAAAAGGGAGAGAAAGAGAAGGAGGGAGAGAAGAGGGAAAGATTAAATGATGAAGGAAAACAAGAAATTCCTAAATTTAAAATTTAAGCTGTTGGGGAAAACAGCTTTCCCCAACCTCTTCCAAAAAATCTTACCGTGCTATGACTCTTGAAAAACTATCAAGAGTTAAAAGGTACAGCTGTCTCTCTCCTGGAATTTCTTTGCTTTTGGTGGGGTTTTTAAAACGCGCACACATGCGCGCACACACACACACATCCTGCACATAATCTTTGTTCTGTTTGTTGTGGTTTAAAAGTTAAAAGGAATGATGAAGGGCAAAAATGGTTTTGATTAAACAATTCCAGTTTAAATTAGCCTTTTTTTGATCAGTGCCCTTTGCCTTTGGCTAACATAAGTGGTAAATGGTGTCTTTAAGACAATAACTGAGAAAAAGGCTTTCATTTTGCAGATGTTGCATCAATTCTTCTTAATAGCAGGTGTCAAAATGCTGTTCCCCCCCCACCCCCACCTCCCTCGGGTGACTCTAGGAAACAGGGCTTTTCAGTTCCATTACTCCTTTACAATTGCCTCTCAAGAGTAATTCAGCTCCACTCTACAGCAGATGGGGCTGTATCTGCCATGATGCCCAGGATCAGTCAGTGCCACCTAGGGAACAGAGGCTGGCAAGAAGTGGTTTTTTCTTTCCCTGCAGAAGTCAGAGTACCAATTTCTTAAAATTGGAGCCTAGGATTACATCATTTTTCAAAGTAACTTATCAGTGAGTGAAACTCTGAAGAGATCCAAGGTTCTCTGCTAAAGGAAGTAGGGGGCAATACCTACTGTGTTTTTTCCCAGAGGTATGAGATAATTTTCTGGTCGTCCAGGCTTTTGCTACCGTCTAGAGTTGTGCTGTCAACAGGAAGGGTCAGTTCTTTATCAGGGCCAGCATCTGCCTGGGGTGGCTTGTTGTTTTCTGGAAGAGAGGCTACAATGTCAACAGCAGGCCAGCTTAGATCGCACGGGAATTATGCTTTGTTGACTCTTTCCCTTGCCTCTGATTCTCTAATTTTATAGTGCCTAGCAAGTGTTTATTAAGCATTAAGTGCTGGGGGGGATAGAAAAAATATAGTTCCCACCCTCACAGATCTTATGGTCTAGATCAAGACACACAATAACAAAGAATAGAACTGTACATAATTGAGTGCCCACAGCCATAAGAAATCAGAAAGAAAGGTCACTGAGAACTAAGCTCAGACCTTATGGAATTTCGGGAGGAAGTTTAGGATTTGGTTTTGAAGGATATTTCAGGTTTGAAATTAGATACTTCACAAGAGTGAAGGCAAAGAGGAAGGAATGAACTTGACATATTTAAGGGACAATGAGACCAAACTGAGCAAAGGATGTGGAATGAGAAGAAATGGAAAATAAGAAGATGGAAGTTATGATAGGAGTGATATCTTTTTTTAAAAAAACTTTTTTATTATAGCTTTTTATTTAGAAGATATATGCACGGGTAATTTTTCAGCACTGACAGTTGCAAAACTTTTTGTTTCAACTTTTCCCCTCCTTCTCCGCACTCCCTCCCCCAGATGACAGGTAGTCTCATACATGTTAAATATGTTAAAGTATATATTAAATACAATATATATATACATATCCATACGGTTATTTTGCTCTACAAAATGAATTGGACTTTGAAATAGTGTACAATTAGCCTGTGAAGGAAATGCAAAATGCAGGCAGACAAAAATATAGGGATTGGGAATTCTATGTAGTGGTTCATAGTCATCTCCCAGAGTTCTTTCCCTGGGTGTAGCTGGTTCAATTCATTACTGTCAATTGGAACTGATTTGGTTCATCTCATTGTTGAAGATGGCCACGTCCATGAGAATTGATCATCATATAGTATTGTTGTTAAAGTATATAATGACCTTCTGGTCCTGCTCATTTCACTCAGCATCAATTCATGTAAGTCTATGAGTAATATCTTAATTGCTTCTTCCATGCACGTTAATAGTAGTTTTTCCTTAGGACTTGGGAGGCTCAGAAGATCCTTTCCAGAAGGCTAGAAAGAGTGGCTCTCAGATGTTTGGCTAGTGGATTGCTTATTAACTCAAGATGTCCTTGACGTCCACCCTTGCTGAGTTTCTTTTCTGTTATGGCTAAGAAAATTTCCTTTTGTTAACTGTTGAATGACCTACAAATAGCTTACTTTTTCCAAAACTGAACTTAAATTTCCAAGGGACTGGCCCAAGTTAGGCCCAGCCCAGAAAAATGGGATTAGGACAGACACTGAAATGCCTTAAAAAGCTGAGCAGGAATTTATTTTTAAAATAATAAGGAGGTGTTGAAAGATTTTGAGCTGAGAAGTGACAGAACATGGGAGTTAGGAAACCTGGTTTCTAGTCTCAATTGACCCATTAACCACCCTGCACAATCCTGAGCAAATTATTTTATCTCTCTGGGATTTATAAAATCAGGGAGCTATATAGCAAAGGATTTCTAAATAAACTTTCAGCATGAAGATCCTGACCTATAGTAAAAGAATATATTCAAAAAGGATCAATTTAGTAATGTCAAGCACAATAGATTGGACCAGGAGAAGTTCAAAGAAAGTTAAATCACCTAAGTGCCTACTGTAGTATTTTAGGAGTGAAGTAATGAAGGCCTAGGGGCCAGAAGGCAGATATGCTGTACTGGAGAAAAAGTGGCTTTTATAAAATCATAAACTTAGAGGGGAGGCTCAAGTTCTCTACAGTTGTATATGAATGACATCAATAATTTTTTATTAAAGCTTTTTACTTTCAAAATATATGCCTAGATAATTTTTTTTTGAAGTTATCATGTAAATTTATTTTTTCTTCCTTTTCCCAATCTCCCTTTAAAGACAACTACTATTAGACCCAAATATGTATATGTGTATATAGACAAACATATGTATATACACATATTATCATCCTATACATACTCCTAATTTATCATTTATTTCTTTGGAGACATAATATCCTTCTTTTTTTTTTTTTTTTTTTTCCCCCCCACCCCCTCCCCTAAATGGCAGGATGACCAGTAGATGTTAAATATATTAAAATATAACTTAGATACACAATAAGTATACATGACCAAAACATTATTTTGCTGTATAAAAAGAATCAGACTCTGAATTATTGTACAATTAGCTTGTGAAGGAAATCAAAAATGCAGGTGTGCATAAATATAGGGATTGGGAATTCAATGTAATGGTTTTTAGTCATCTCCCAGAGTTCTTTTTCTGGGTATAGCTGGTTCAGTTCATTGCTGCTCCATTAGAAATGATTTGGTTGATCTTGTTGCTGAGGATGGCCTGATCCATCAGAACTGGTCATCATCTAGTATTGTTGTTGAAGTATATAATGATCTCCTGGTCCTGCTCATTTCACTCAGGATCAGTTCGTGTAAGTCTCTCCAGTATGCCTAGATAATTTTCAACATTGACCTTTGCAAAACCTTGAATTCCAAATTTTTCCCTCCCTTTCCCCCACTCCTTTCCTTAGACAGCAAGTAATCCAATGTATGTTAAATATGTGCAATTCTTTTATACATATTTCCACAATTATCATTAGCAATGATTTTGACATAGTTTCCTGTTGTGACAGCAATGGTCATTCCTGTATGCTAACACTAAATTCACTTAGCATACCTCATATGATTTCTCCAACTTTAGTCCCCTGTCAACTGAGTGCTAGATATAGTTCCATACATTCATTGCTGTCTTTTATTGAGTTTTTAATAATGGATATCATTCAAAAGAAACCTACAAAATTAATAGCTCTTAAAGAACATACTTAAATGACAATTGGTGATACTATATTATTGGCTGCTGCTCTGGAGAAGTTAAGTACTGCGAGACTCATTTAAGCCCACACTAAAATAGCATTAGCTGCCTAAAAGTATAAAACAAAACGTAACTGCAAATGAAAATATGAAAACAAATGACAAGAACTGAAAATATCACTGGAAAAGTCTTATTTTTCAGAACACGGACTTTCAGAGGAAGCTGGTAATTTAAGGAGTTGCTACTGATCTTTACAATGTGATATGGGCTAAAAGATCACTACAAAGAACTGCTAACTATTTCTCTGAAGAGAAAAATGTCATAGGAAAAATATTAAGAAAATCAGAATATTTAGAATTGAAGGAAAAAGGTAATTTTTACTAACAAAGTTCGCTTTAAAAAAAAAATCAAATATAAAACAACTATTGTCAGAAGTCTTCATGAGCTTTAGATGGACAAAGTTGACCAAAAAAGGAAAATAAAGACTGTTGGAATGGTTGTAGGAAAATAAGCCCTTAATGGGCACTTTTGGTATAACTATGAAATTTGTGTAGCTACTCTGGAAAGCAATTTGGAACTATGTCCCCAAAGGAATTAAATTATGCATACCTTTTGAACTAACGAATGAAGCATTTATTAAATGCTTACTATGTACTATGGGCAAATAAGTGATAGGACAGAGCACCAGATGTGGAGTCAGAAAGAGTAATCTTCCTGAGTTCAAATGTGGCCTCAGACACTTACTTGCTGTGTGACCCTGGGCAAATCACTTCACTCTGTTTGCCTCAGTTTCCTCATCTGTAAAATGAGCTGGAGAAGGAAATGAGAAACCATTCCAGTATTGTTAGCAAGAAAAATCCAAATGTGGTCATGAAGAGTCAGACACAATTGGAAAAAAAACAACTGAAATGGAACACTATGCTTTGATTCAGCTATATTATTAAACCCCAAAGGATATCAAATAAAGAGAAAAAGGAACTATATGTATAAAATTATTTGTAGCAATTTCTTTTGTAGAAGCAAAGAACTAGAAACCCAGGGAGTACCTATATGGATAATGGCTAAACCAGTTAATGGGTATATGAATGCAGTGGAATAATATTGTGCTAGAAGAAATAATGAACTTGGGAAGACTTATATGAATTGATGCAGAGTGAAGTGAGTACAATGAGGATAATTTATACAATCATAACAGTATTTTAAAAATAAGCAAATAAAAACCCTTTGAAAGACTTAACATGGATCAGTAACCAACCATGATTGCAGAGGAAAGAAGAAAATAAGCTTTTATTAAGCACCTTCTACATATCAAGACTCTGGGCTAAGAGCTTTAAAATATTATCTTATTTGATCTTCAAAACAACCCTGGGAAGTAGGTGCTACTATCATCTCTTTTTTATCGCTGAGGAAAATGAGAATGATAGAGGTTAAAGCCTTGACTAGGGTCATAGAATTAGTAAGCATATAAGTCTGAATTTGAACTCAGATCCAAATTTGAACTTCAGGTCCAAAAGCACCACTCAGTTACTTTTAAATCCTTACCAGACCAATGATGAAGCAAGCTGTTCTCCTCTTTATAGATAGATGCAGAACAAGACAAACATATTTGGTTGGACATAACCAATGTGCAAATTAAGTTTTTCTGGTGCGCACACACACACACACACATTTTCTGTCTGTCATTCTCTCATTTTTTTTTTTTTTGAATACAAAGTCTTTGTATTTTCTTTTTTTCTCCCCAATGGGTGGAATAGAAGGATGAGGGAGGAAGAGTAGGACCGCTCCAACAACAACAACAACAAAAAAGTGTCTTTAAAAAAGGCAGAGAAATTTTTGATTTCCTTCACAGGCTAATAGTACACTATTTCAAAGTCTGATTCTTTTTGTACAGCAAAATAACTGTTAGGACATGTATACTTATATTGTATCCAATTTATACTTTAACATATTTAACATGTATTGGTCAACCTGCCATGGGGGGAAGGGGGAAAATTGGAACAAAAGGTTTGGCAATTGTCAATGCTGTAAAATTACCCATGCATATAACTTGTAAATAAAAAGCTATTTTTAAAAAATGCAGAGAAGAGAGAAGTCCAGAAAAGAACAGAAGGTAAGAAAAAAGTACAGAAAAGCAAGACTGTTTTGAAAAAATATGGGCTTCTTGATCTTATTCTACACTTAAATAAAAGCAAGCTGTTTATAACAGAGATTTTCAATTATTTTTCTGTTCTATGTATTGATATTCAAGTTTGGAATAAAAATAAAAATAAAATTTTAAAAGAAGTCAAAGTGTACCTATAAGATCTTGCATCTTCACCAAAATGTAAGACCTGAGTTCAAATCTGCCCTCAGACACTTAACACTTCCTAGCTGTGTGACCCTGGGCAAGTCACTTAACCCCAATTGTCTTAGGGGGAAAAAAGATATAAAGAACAACTGGAGACTCCAGAGTGACAGTCAGGATGACAGGCTACAAGCCTGAGTGACTGGGGAGTGGTAGTATCCTAACAGTATCAGGAAAGTTAAGGTGTATGGGGAAGATTTGGGGGGAAAATTAAGAGTTCAGTTTCAGGACAGAGTGAATGCAGAATGTCTCCGGAACATCCAGTTTGAAATATCCAATCTGCAGTTGGACATTGAGTCTGAAAGTTAGAGGAGCGGTTCAGACTGAAGAAATGGATTTGAGAATCATTAGCATAGAGATGATAATAATCTAGGAGAGGCTGTGGAGATCACCAAGGGAAACAGTGAAGAGGGATAAGAGAAGATAGAGCGAGGGGTCTCACACAATAACAGCCCAGACCTGGATGAAAATCCAACAAAGCAATCAGATGGGGAGGAGCAAAACTTGGAGGCAGTGGGGTCACAAAAACCTAGAGGAAAGAGAGTATCAAGAAGAACATGACTGACAGTATCAAAAACTTTAGAGGTCACGAAAAATGAGGACTGAGGAAAAAGCTATTAGATTAACAATTAAGAAATCATTGGGGTAGAGAGTGCAGTTTTGATTGAAAGACAAGCTGGAAGCCAGGCTTTAGAGAATCAAAAAGAGGGAATGAAAAAAGAAAGTAAAAGCAATGATTGTAGGACAGCCTTCTTAAGGAGTTCAGCCACAAAGGGGGGGGGGGGGGGGGGGGGGAGGGGAGGGGGAGAAAAAGGGGGAGGGAGATAGGGATGATAATTAACATGGATGGAAGGATCAAACAAAGGTTTTCTGAGGAAAGAGGTGCCGAAGGCATGTTTGTGGGCAAGAAGGAAATAGCCAGTAGAGAGGAAGAGACTGAAGATTAGTGAGAGAGGAAAGTTTGCCTTGGCAAAGAAAACTGTACCCATTGAGGGATTAACGAATTCAGATAAAAACAATGATATACTGAGAAGCAAAGTTGTTCCAAAATTACAAAAATTCCCAAATGGAGATCGAATACCATAAGACAATCTTGTACTATGCTACACATCAAGAAAGACTAAGAAACGTATCCAAGAGATAGTGATAAACATACTTCAGTGGCTTGGAACTCACCTGATAAAAACCCCATTGCATTGTAATCAATGCATAAAAAAACCCATGCACTATAAACAAGGACAGATTAGAAAAATCGTTAAGGACACACAATGATAATTATAAAGAGAAATCATGGTAGAGAGGAGGATCACCTTCCTCATCACCACCTGCAGCCACTGCTAGCTGTCATCAACAGGCAAGCGAGCACAGGAGCCTTGGCGCACAGGCAGCATCTCCAGACCACTGGTCTTTAGAACAGTTCTCAAGTAATTACCAGGGGAGGTAACTCGGGATTAAAAAGATCTTCTCTACCCCTTGCCAACGGGTTGCTACCCACAGGGCCAGCAATGCCAGGCAGATCAAGCCATTAGCACCATTTCCAGTCATCAACTAGTGGAGACTGCCCAAGAGCTCTGGGAAGGACAGAGGTTCTGAAACAGTCCCCTCAGCCATCATCCTGGGAAGTTACCTCTGAGCAGATACAGCTTGGCAGTGATCCTGGAGGGGATGCAACCCAGACAGAAGAGTTTTTGTCACCAAAGTCATTGGCACTGTCCAACATCAAGAACCAATATGATATTGGTAGAAATGACATGAAAGAAGCCATGACCATTTGCTTTGCCGCTGATGCATCCTAAGGACCACGGGACCTTTCCACTTGACTTGCTATTGGAACTTTCCATGTGAGATCTGACTTTACTATTTTTATCTCCACAGGTTAGTACACAGTAAACACTTAACAAATGTTTTATTCACCCATTAATATCCCATATAATAAATATAGACTCATGAAGAATTGAAGAATGTGTGAACTAGGTGCCAAAGTATGCAAAAGAACTGACTACTGCAAGAAGATATGTTACATGATAAAATTTTTTGGTTTTTTTTTTTAAGAAAAAGATAAATGTAAGGTTTGTTGTATAAGCCAAACTTCTTACTTAGTGACTTGGGATGCTACTGTAGTCCAATTACCTTGAGGAAACTGGAGTTTAGGGAGCTTAAATGATTTTTTTCCAAGTCCCAGAGGGGTCATAAGCATGAGAGGCAAGGTTTGAATTCATAGTCAGTGCTCTTTTCACTGTACCACACTTTGTCCCTCTGAATCAGAAGACCTGGTTTTTGGTCCTGGCTTTGCCAGGCACAAGCTGAGTAATCTCAGGCAAAATCCTTTCTTTCTCTCTAAAAGCTCATACCATGTGCCTCACAGAATTGATCAAACAACCAGTCACTTTCTTAAAGTGCTGTTGCATCGTAGGATGAAGTCTTGTATGAACATCAGCCACAATGATTATAATGGTGGCAATGACAAAGAAAAAATTGTAAATAATAGAGATAAGATTTGTTGACAACTTTTATTTGGGGGAGAAAGGAGAGGAATGAGTCAAAAAGAACCCAGTTTCCATGTTTCTCCATATTATCAGTCCTCATGTGACTCAAATCTCTCTGAAAATCTAAGGGAGATTTTCTCCTATGATGAAAGAACTATATCCAGAAATGCACCCCGCCCTGACTCTCCCCACTGCCTACAAATACTTATGTGCTCTCCTTTATTCATGGAAGGGACACTAGTGACTCCACTATAGATGCCAACTTTTTTTTTTTAAAGAAGTGGGAAAAGACTGTTTAGAACTGCTCTCTTTCTAGTAAATTTATTTATTTTTTAATACACCTTGCTACATGAATGAATCATTTGATTTACATTCAGTCTTCATAGTTCTTTTTCTGCATGGCATTTTCTGTCTATTGGTATTGTTTTGGATCAATGAATCACTGAGAAGAACTAAGCTTTTCATACTTGATCATCTCACATTCTTGCTGTTATTATGTACAGTATATTTCTGGTTCTGCTTTTTTTGGTTACCATCATTTCACATCACTCTTTCCAGGCCTTTCTAAAAGCAGCTTATCATTTTTTTTATAGAACAATAATATTCCATTATCTTCATATACCATAACTTGTTAGCCATTTCCCATCTAATCATTTTCCAATTTTTTGCCACTACAAAAAGGATTGGTACAAACATTTTTGCACATGTGGATCCTTTCCCCTCCTTTATGATTTCCTTGGGGTACACAGACAGGAGAGACACTGCTGTAGAACTGCTCTTTTTCTATTTCCTTCTGTAGCTAACTAATAATTTACATAAGGAGATGAATAGCCAGGAGATAGAATTTTTCTCAGCAAAGTTAGTGCCTCTAGAGAAGGGGCAGTCTGGAACTAAATGAATTGGTTGTTTTACCTAATAAATAGAGTCAATTCTAAATGATCCTTAGCTCCTCCCCTTATTCAAAAAGCAACAGGAAAGAGGAAAAGCTTGGATATGAAATCATCACTTACCTGGCTGGACAATAACAATGACCTCTGTGGTGGCTTGATGTCCTGCTGTATCAGTCACAGTGAGCTGATAGGTGTAGTCTCCTTCTTGCATTGCAGAAAGTTGCAGGGCTGGGGTTCTCACACCCTTTGTAAAAATACAGACACATGGAAAAGTAGAACCTCCAACTATAACATAAGACAACTGAAGGAAATCATTTATTCAATTTCCTAGACCTTATTTATTATCAAGGCTGGGAGTACTAATTAAATTATAAACAATAAATGTGGAGTGAAACATCTGGGGAACATCTGGTCAAAAACTTCCTATGTACAAATAGAGTTTCTGACTTCTTCAATACCAACCTATCTTTGAATAAAGTCTTAGCTTTCCTAAGGCAAAGGAA
Organism: Sarcophilus harrisii; assembly: GCF_902635505.1. NCBI lineage: Eukaryota > Metazoa > Chordata > Mammalia > Dasyuromorphia > Dasyuridae > Sarcophilus > Sarcophilus harrisii. The sequence goes on from NC_045428.1 coordinate 539,796,556, forward strand.
GACTGCTACAAAAGGGAAATGTGCAAAGAGGGCAAATATTCAAATTAGAAAGACCACCACAAATATTAAGATAAATGTAAATATATGCTCTTTGTAAAAGTTCTCCTGTTTCTTTGAGGAGCAGACTCATCATGCTCCTAACAAATCTAAAAACTAACAGTACTTCCCAATTCTGTATGTGTATTCATCACATCATAATTCTGTTCAGGATTGGCAATACTAGAAAAATAATGCTAAATAACCATAGTTGGCTAGTGAGCTTCATGTCCTTTCATTCTCTTCAACATCCTTTCCTCCAGCCCTCACAAACTTCTCCACTCCCAGAATCTTAGAATGGGAAGGGACTTGCATGGCTACTTAGTCCGACTTTCCATTTCCTATAACGTAAATCATCTACACCATGCAGGACGGTAGCCTTCAGTGACAAGAAGTTCACTGCTATTTCATTAAGAAGCCTGCTCTCTTGTTTGACATGTCTGTGTTGGAATGCTTTTTTCTCATGCTGAGCCAAAACAAAGTTCCTTGTAACTTTTATCTACTCTCTTTTTTTAGTTCTAACCTCTGGAAACAAAGAAACAAATGAATTCACCACTGTCAGCCTGCCAACCAGGAGTGAAGTCTACCCCCCCCTTCTAGGTGCTAACTCTTTAAGAAGTCACCATTCACTTAGAAGAAAAAGCAAACTTATTTTCAATGTGCTAGGTCCTTTGCTTGGCACTATGGAAACAAAGATGAAAATAACTCAGGTTCTGTCCTCAAGAAGCTTATAGTTGGGACAGGCTGAGGGAAGGAGATAGGACATGACACATTCACATAAGTAAAATACATGACATATGAAAAGGGTAAAGGAGAACATCCAAGTGGTTGAAGAAAATTTTATGAGGGAGGTATTTTCAGTTTGAGGAGTATTCCTCTCTTACTTTTCTCTTTCAAACCTAAGTATATTCTGAGCATAAATTTATGTTTATATGCAATTAAAAGACACCACAAGCTCTTAGGAGGTTGTTTTAAAAGAAAAAAAAGGAGGGGGGGGGGGAGACAGGGAAAACATTTCTGTATGTAGACATGACTTTTAAATGGATCCTAGCAAATATAACTGAACAATCTCCCTGGATGGATTGTGGCCACTCCTACCTGCATGTCCACAACTTTCCCTTTGCTGTTTGGGCTGAGAGACCACTCATAGCTAGCAATGCCATGGTCATCGGTGCTCTGATTCCCGTATAGAGTGATGGAGTTCTGAGGAAGGGTAATCACTTGGTTGGGGCCTGCATTGGCTACAGGAGGGTAATCCACTGCCTTGTTCACAGTCAGGTTGGCGGTGGTTGAATTGCTGGCTCCAAATGAATCCACCACTGTCAGCCTGCCAACCAGGAGGAAGGAGAAAAGGGCACAGGAATCAGAAGTTGGCTTTGGGTGAGAGAACCACTGTAGGATTTAAAATTCAATGCCAAGATGCTTATGACTGTATCAGTAAAGATTCTTATGGTCTGAGACACTTGGGAGACAAAGAGATGATGCTCAGGTACAGAGGGAAAGGCCCATTCTTATCCTTATGTTCTCTTATGAAAAACCAGAAGAAACAAAGGAAAGAACATGACACAGCAAGACGCCACATTGTTTCCTTAAAACTATATACATATTTTATAGAAGTCTTCAGACAGAAACAGAAGTCAGAAGGCAAGAGACCAGCACTTTATCCAGTGCTCTGTACACAGTAGGAGTTTAATAAAGGCTTGCTGATGGATGCCTCCTCAGCAGAAGCAGGTGCTTGGCAAAAAAGAGATTCCCTCATACCGTAACTCAACAATGATTACTTTGCTAGTTTTAAATATATTTCCCAGCAATTAAGTTTTTAAACAAAATTATATTGACTTTAGTTTTTGCATTATAGTCATTTTTGCAAAAGCAATGCTCTTGCACTTCAGAACTTCGCAAATGTAACCTTCACTTATAGCAAAGAAAAAGTTAAGCAAAAGACCTTTAATAAAAGGAGAACAGTTTAGAGGATGACCACAATAACATTAAGGAAAAGCCTCTCTGAAAGACTTTAGAAAGGTGCCTGGAAAGGAAGCGGTTGTGGCCGGAGGGGCAGGACCACAAGATGCCATTTGAAGGCCAGCAGCTAGTGTGCTCACTGGTTTTTCCTGAATGTTAGAGGGTTTCCATGTGCTTAGTTAGTAAAGAGTGATGGAAAAACAAGACAGAAAAAAAGATAGAGAAGATATCAGTTAAACTAGAGGTTCTTAAACATGTGGCATCTTGAACCCCTTTGAGAGTCTGGTAACACCTATTATTCAATTCTCAGAATATTTTTAAATGCATAAAATAAAGTACATAGAATTAAAAAAGAAAAGAATCATTGCAATGTAATTATAAAACATAAAATTACAGGAGAACAATCATATTGCAATATAATTATTAAAAAGTTGATGGATCTCAGGTTAAGAACTGAATTTAAACAAAAAGGAAATGAAGAAGGGGACATAAATGAGACAATTTTGTTTCTTTTAAATTAATGTTATCGCTATTAATTCATGTTATTAAATTTAATTATGTACTTAAAAATAAAACCCAATCTGTAAATAACAGGAGTTTGTGGCCTTCACGTATAATTATTTTGTTATGTTTTTAAAAATTTTATGTATTTTATTCTAAACTTTAGAAATAAAACAAGCATTTCCATAAGACAGAACAGAAAAAAATGACTGTACATCAAACCACAAATCTAATATATACAAATTGCTATTCCTTCTAAATATATAATAAAGTTACTGCATAATTTTTTTTCCCTTTTCTTCCTTTTCCCCTCTTTGCCATAAAGATGGCTACTATTAGACACAAATGTGTATGTGTGTATGTATGTATGTCTTTATGTAAAACTATTCCATACATACTTCTATTTATCAATTCTTTCTCTGGATATAGAATGTGTCTTCTTCCTTCATAAGTCCTTTGAAGTTAATTTGGGTATAATAAATAAAATGTTTGTTCACTTACAAGTTGTTTTTAAAACAATACTGTTGTTACTATATATAATGTTCTCTCAACTCTACTTATTTTGTTTCTCATTATTTCAGTAAAGACTATCCATGTTCTTCAAACTTGAGCTCATTACTTTTTTCTTCTACAATTTTTATTGATATTGTTACATTGACTAATTTCTTCTAGTACCCCTCTCCTTTTACAAGACCCACTCCATATAAAGACTTAAAAAATTTTTTTTCAATATTTTATTTTTTCAAATAATGCAAAGATAATTTTCAACATTTATTTTTGTTAAGACTTAAGTGTTCCAGTTTTCCCTCTCTCTCTTACCTTCTCCTTCCCCAAAACAGCAAGCAATTTGATAAAGATTAAATATGTGCAATTCTTTTAAACATATTTCCATGTCATGTTGTGCAAGAAAAATCAGACCAAAAGGGGAAAAAATCATGAAAAAGAAAAAACCAAACAAACAAAAGGTAAAAATACAATGCTTTGATCCACATTCAGTCTTCATAGCTCTTTCGCTGGATATGGATGGCATTTTCCATTTCAATAAAAGACTATTTTTTAAAAGAAAAAAAAAAGAACAAAGAGGAAAAAAACTGAACTGATAAACAATTTGGGGGTTTTGTTTTCTTATTCAGTTTCTAACTTTTGTTTTATTCGATTCACATGTAAAATTATAAGAGTTTTATATTTTTATCCTTGTCTTTAATATGGCTTTTTTTTTTTTTTCTGATGTGGGATTTTTATAAATCCACCCTCTTTAAAGATATTGTTTCTTAAATTATTTTTGCTCAACTGATTTTTAAGAAAATCCTTTTTACATAGGTTCTCTTTTCTCTACCCTTAAATTCCTCACTCCATTCCCCAATTGATAAATGATCAAAGGACATGAATAGGCAGTTTTCAGAAGAAATCAAAGAAATCAGCAGTCAGATGGGGAAAAAATGCTGTAAATCATTATGGATTAGAAAAATGCAAACCAAAACAATTACAAGGTACCACCCACCTCACATCCATCAGATTGGCCAATGTGAGAGAGGAAATGAAAATGACAAATGCTAGAGGAGATGTGGAAATATAGGGACACCAAAGCACTGCTGGTAGAATTCTGATTGGTCCAACCATTCTGGAGAACAATTTAGAACCACGCCCAAAGGGCAAATTCTTTAATCCTACAATACCACCACTAAACCTGCATACTGAAGAGATCCAAGAAAAAAGAAAAAAGAAAAAAGACCCACATTTATCCGAATATCCATGGCAGCTCTTTTTATGGTGGCAAAGATTGAAAATTTGGGAGATGCCCATCAAATGTGGAATGGCTGAATAAGTTGTGGCATACAATTGTAATGGAATACCACTCTCTATAAAAAATAAGATCATCAGGATGGTTTCAAAAAAATCTGAGAAAACATATTCAAACTGGTTAAAAAAATGAAGTGAATAGAATTAGCAGAGCATTCTATACAGAAACAGTAATACTGTAATTATAGTCAACTAATTATAGTCAACTATGAAGACACAAACTACCCAAGGCAACTCTAAAGGACTCATGATGAAAAACATCATTTACCTCTGGAGAGATAACTGAATATAGAAGAATACTGTTTTTCACTTTCACCATTGTTTGTTTTCCTCCTCTCTTTGCCCATCAATACAGCTAAAACATAAATGCCTTGAGTGACTTCACAGGTGCAAGGGATATCATATTGCTTGCCTTCTCAATGGGTAGGAGATGAATATCATATTGCTTGCCTTCTCAATGGAGAGGGGGAAAGAATCTGGAACTCAAAATAAAAAAAAAAAAACCCAGCACTATAAATATTCTTCTATTCTCCCTACCCCTTCTGTTTGTCATCCTTTCCCCTAGCTTTTGGAATTTACTTATAAATTCCTTGTTCATTTTTTAAGTTTCCCTTCCTTTTTTTCCTCCATTAGTTGATTAAAATCCTCTCTTCCTATTCTCTTTTAGCTTATTGTTAGTTTTAAAATATTCTGCCTTTTTCTTAGAATGACTTCTTCACTGTGTTATTTTCATTAATTCTCTTTTCTATCTATTCTAAACTCTTATTCTTTCATTCATGGCACTTATACAACTTTATTTCTTCTTTATTCTGTGTTTCTCATAGAATTAAAGATTTTTCTCTTTTGCTTCTTTGGAGAGATGTGGGAAGGCAAATTCCAGCTTTTCAATTTTGTCAATTATTTCTCCCTTCTATGTCATACCTTTTGCTTTGAAGAGTCTTATTTCTCTCTTGTAACATTTGGAAATATCCTGCTATAGTGATTCCATACTCTTGGGAATCCAAAGTGTTTGCTGCCTCATCATATGTTGCTTTATTTTTCTTTGTCTTATTATATTTACTCAAGAGATTTCTGGATTTGTTTAGATTCCATCTTCTCATTCTATTATCAATAGCTAACCTGTTGATTTATCTTCATGCACTTGTTTTTTTTCTAAGTTTTATTTTTTTAGGTTAGATATGTACATTCTTTTTTACATATTTCCATATGAATCACGTTGGGAGAAGAAAATCAGAGCAAAAGAGAAAAATCATGAGAAAAAAAAACAGAAGAAAGAAAAAAAGGTGAAAATAATATATGTAGATTTATGTTCCATCTCCATAGTTCTCTATCTGGATATAGATGGCATTTCCAAAGTTTATTGGAATTGCCTTGGATCACAGAATTGCTGAGAAGAGTCAAGTCTAACATAGTTGACCATCATACAATCTTGCTGTTACTATGTATAATGTTTTCCTGGTTTTGCTTGTTACAGTCAGCATCAGTTCACGTAAACTTTTCTGGCATTTCTAAAATTAGTCTGTTCGTTTTTTATAATAGAACAATAGTACTCCATTACTTTCACATACCATAACTTATTCAGTGTTTCCCCAACTGATGTGCATCCACTCATATTCCAATTCTTTGCCACCACAAAAAGAGTGCTGCCAAGAATTTTTGCACATGTGGGTCCTTTCCCTTCTTTTATGATTTTTTTGGGGGACAGATCCAGTGGCACGGCTGAATCAAAGGATAAAAGGTATGCACAGTTTTATAGCCTTTTGGGCATAGCTCCAAATTGCTCTCCAAAATGGTTGGATCATTTCACACAGCTCCACCAACAATGCAACAGTGTCTCAATTTTACCACAATTCTTCTAATACTTAGCATGATCTCCTGTCATTTTAGTCAATTTGACAGGTGTGAAGTGGTATCTCAGAGTTGCTTTAATTTGCATTTCTCTAAATAATAGTGACTTAGAGCATTTTTTTCATATGACTAGAGGCGGCTTTAATTTCTTTATCTGAGAACTGTCTGTTCATATTCTTTGACCATTTATCAATTGGGAATGACTTATATTCTTATAAATTTGACTCAATTCTATATATATTTTAGAAATGAGACCTTTACAAGAAATATTGGCTGTAAAAATGTTTCCTAGCTTTCTGCTTCCTTTCTAATCTTGTTTACATTGATTTTGTTTGATACTCAACTTTTTAATAATAGCTTTTTACTTTCAAAGTACATGCAAAGATAGTTTTTAACATTCACCTTTGCACAATCTTGTGTTACAAATTTTTCTCCCTCCCTTCTTTTCACTCCCCTCCCCTAGAGAAGATTAAATATTGCACTCAATTTTTTAAACTGAACTTTCTTCTACAATCTTTCTTAACTTCAGACTTTTTTATTTTATCTCCCTATCACTGAGTTTCTGATTTCTTTTCTTTTGATGGCAGATCTCCTGAAGCTTGGAACTCTCTGCCTCTTCCCATACCACACTGGAAAATTCAATTTTATTAGCCTCAGTTCTTATACCAAGTGAATTCAGTTAAGTACAGAACAGGTCCCAGCTAGAGTCTAGTCTCCTTTCCTTCTGGCATAGTGTAGAACTCCACACACTGGTGCCCTGTTCCAGTTCTCTCTGGTCTATAATTCAATAGCTGAGATGTCCCAGGCTAACCAAGCTTCTGATTTCCTAGACCTCCACTTCCTCTGTGATCCTTCAAAACCATTCTCTCACTATGCTATGATACCATAAGATGTCTAATTTGAAAGCAAATCTCAGTGCCACTTGAGAAAAGCCAATTTCATTTCTCTGGGAGGATGGTGGTAGCAAGGTCTGATGCTTCTCTTAGTTGAATGAGATGTTGATGAATCCCCCTGAGGCTTAGAGTTCTGAAAGAAGCCACTTGCTCTCACCTCCTGCCACCACATTGTCTGAGCTCATCATTTCTCAGTACTCCAAGACAATCCTATACCACAATCAGTTCAATCATTCCCCAAATGACAGGCATCCCAGCAATTTCCAGCTCTTTGCCATCACAAAGAGATTTGCAATGAATATTTTAGAATACATCGGTTCTTTTCCTTTCTCCTTGATCATTTTAGGAAACAGACCTAGTAGTGGTATTGCTGAGTCAAAAGGGTATGCAGTTCTATAACTCTTTGGACATCATTCCAAATTGCTTTCCAAAATGGTTAGATCGGTTCACAATTCCACCAACAGCAAATTAGTGTTCCAGTTTTTCCACATTCCCTCCAACATGTTACTTTCTCCTTCAACCATTTAAAACAACTTGATAGGTATAAAATAATATCTTAAGGTTGGTTTTATTTGCATTTCTCTAATCAATAAGGCTTTAAAGCATTTTTTCACATTATTATAAATTGCTTTGATTTCTTCATTGGAAAACTGCCTGTTCATATTCTTTGACTATTTATCAATTGGGGAATGATTCTTATTCTTAATATATTTGACACTGTTACTTGTATGTTGGAATGTTTGATGATTATTCAGTTCATAATTACAAACAAAAATGAAAAAAAATTAACAAAGATCAAGCCAGACAAAGGTAGGCAATGAAGGATTGCTTACTGTATACCTTTCAGCTGAACAGTCATGAAAGAAAGGCAGGAAAAAAGTTCCTGCTCTTGAGGAGCTTAAAGCTTAGCAAGGGGAGATGTGTGTGTATGGGGGGGAGTAAGATGGAGTGGGTGGGGAGCATACGCACATATCCATCCATATGCATGGTCTCCCCTTCATATCCACACATACATTCATGCTTGTTCTCTCTCTTCACACCTACACAACACATACCCACAAACCCATACCCACATATCTCCCCTCACCCCATGGTCTTCCCACACACACGTTCTCTCTTTATAGACCCACAATATACATGTGTATATTTGTATATAGACATACATAAAGCAAAAACAAGATAACTTTGAGGGCTTCTTCCCCTTAAAAGTACAAGCAGTGAGGGTTCTGACAGGAAAGCTTCCATGCAAAAGGTGCTCAAGTTAGACCTTGTTTTTTAGGGGTCATTAGAAGCACAGAGAAAAGCAATCAGGCATGGCAAAGGAGTCAGCCAGATTAAAGGCATGAAGACAGGAGAAAATCCATAGGAAGAAGGTCCGTCTGGCTGGACTGCAGTGTTAAGTAAAAGGGTTTATTAAGGCTAGAAAAGAAGATCAGATCCAGGTTGTGAATAGCTTTAAATGCCAAATATAAGAGCTTACACAATTCCAGGAGCAAAAGCGAGCCATTAGGGTTTCCTGTGCAGGGGCATGACACAGTCAGGTCTGTACTTGAAGATGAGCTGGAGTAGAGAAGAGACTTATAGCAGGGAGCCCCAGGAGGAGGCTATTACAATTGTAGGAGAAGTGAGGAGGGCCTGAAGTTGGGTGACCAGAGAGAAGGTGCCAGACAGGAGGGGTGATGGGAAGGCTGACAAGCCAAGATTTAAAGAATGTTATGTGCAGGGGAGGATGCTTATGGGGAGAGCGAGCAAGAAGTTAGGATGACACCAGAACGAGGGTGTCAACATGAATGAGGGTGACTACCAGGAGGCTCATGTCCTTGCCAGAGAGGGAATCTCATAATCTTACATCACCCTAGAAAGGTGGACACTTGGCTACAAAGGCTGGTTCTTTTCATGGCACAGAAGGAAGAATGGATGGTTGGTGGCAAATCATCTAGCACGTCCCCTTCCACCTATACTTGTAAGAGATGATGTTTCTGAAAGGGAACTTTTTCTAAACTGTAGGAATGGCAAATACATACATGTAAATCAGCTAATACTTCTAAAATAAATTTTAGAAGAAAAATCCAGAGTAGCTTTGGCCAATTCTCTCATCCCCTGTTGTTTTCACAGGTTTTCCCCCAGATCCCACTAGTCTGTTGCACTAAAGAAAAAGCAAGTTACAGATGGCAAAATAGCAGCTAACCACCCTCTCTGCCATTATAACCAAACAGTTTCTGGCTTGCCTACAGAGTTACTATGACCAAGAAGCAGCTGATTACAGACTTTAGAAATGATGCTACTCTTACGCAAATTAAAGTGGAGGAAGGGAAGAGGTGAATGAATCACATAATTTTAAAGCTAAAAGGAATTCTGGAGAATATCTAACTTAATCCTATTCTGTAGCTAGGGAAACTGAGGCACAGAAAGGAGACCTGCTCCTTGTTGCGAATTATTTGTCACATATGCGAAGAACCAATTTTGGTCCTATCAACATTAAAAGAAAAAAAAGTAAACATAACCAATGTGAACTGTAAAAATCCCTCAGTCCTAAATGGGAGGTGAAAAATCTCTTAAGCCACCACTTTAAATATAAGTTGACCTGGTGAAGATTGGGATTCATCAGGTTTCATTTCTCCAAAGCCATGAGAGTGAGAAGGTGAGAGAAAGGGATAAAGATATATGTTGCTAATGCTGGGAGTCCCAATGAAGTCCTTGAATGGAGCAGAAGAAAATATTGTTACTTTCCTTGGTAGGAATCCTGGAAAATAGGGCTGGCGGGTAGGGATAGGGATGAGAAGGGTAGCAAGACAATGGCAAACAGTCTTATCAAGATTAGAGATAAATATACTGGTAGACATAAAATTGATGGTTGGAGATCTTTGCTTTCAATAATGTGATTTATCAGGAAATCAGAGAAAACTGATAGAATCTAAGATGGTATTTTCAAGCAAAATCTACAGTGGATTTCATTTCAGTTTAAAGTCTGTTGAGCTTTTCCTGAGGTAGCCGACTAGATTGTGTCTTACCTGAAGGTATAGTTTCCCGGGACCAGGTTGGTCAGTTTTAATATGGCTGTGTCTTCAGATACCTTTTCTTCTCTCAGGGGTCCCTTCAGTTCTTCCCAGTGGTATCGAACAATTTTATCATCATCAGTGCTTTCTGATCACAAAGAAACCTCACATGTACACGTGGTGCTCTCTTTGCACATCATTCTCATACACACTAGGAACTACAGTCTCACTTGAAAATATTTTTCTCCTAGCAATGCTAGATTATTCAGATAATCTAAAGTACCTGCCATTTCAGCACAGGTGTCAGCAATCAACCTGTAGTCTCAGACTGCTTCTTCCAAAGGCAATAATTAGTAGCCTTCTACTCACTTACCTCTCCATATGGCATCTCTTTTCTCTCTCTTCCTTCCTTCTATCCTATCTCTTTCCCCCACCCTCATCTTCTACCTCTGCTGCCAGCATTATTCCTAGATGACGTTTTAGCCTAGTTCATGGCATTAGGGACTAGAAAGATCCATGAAAAATAATCTACATGTACTAAGAAAGGAAGGCTGGGTAATATCTTCACAGAACTCAATCAAGTTTCTATTATGAATAGCCTAAAGACCTATAACACTGTCTGAATAATGGTGAAGGATTCAAAGTTCTCTGTGCTTCATCCTTCAACAGAATCTATTTCCAAGAGCAAGAAAACACTGATTAATCTAGGAGAAGATAAATAGGAAGCTCAGTGAGTGGTAGAGAAAGCTTTCGAGGTAAGGTTTCTGCATATTTTGTCTATTATTTACTCTGTTTCTATGGGAATAATTCTTGTGATATCAGAATGTTCTCAATTTAAGTGATAGGAAAAAAACTAGGTAAATGTTTAAAACCATGAAACTCCAACTAAAAGAATTTTAAGTTAACTGTGCTGCCTTTCCACCCCTATATAAGATTAAGTTTTAAATCCACTCCAATTCTACAGTTAAGGGCTATGAAGGAGCAACCCAAAGTGATGTCCCTGGGCTGCACACACCTTGCTCCTACAGGGCACTCATTCTGACAGATTGCAGAAGCATACATTAGGGAAAGTACTTACGGTTGCCATCAATAACTGTGGAAGTGGTTGGCAGAGAGATCTCCTGGAATTGTGGTGACACAACAGCAACAGGAGGCTGATTCACATGGGGTTCTGCAAGAAAAAGGACCCAATAATGTAAGGAGTACATATAAGCTTTATGTAAGATAAAGAAGAACCTGTTGGGCTCCAGTGATAAAGTTCAATAAGTCTCTAAACTAGTTACTGGGAATTGCTGGGGGAAAAGTAGAAAGGAAGGAACATAAGGCCATATCCAGATAATCAATTTAAGAGACCTGATTCTTGTTACTCTCAGGAAAGATCAAGAGACTGTGAACTCCAACTTGTAAAAACTCTGCTCGTATCCAAATCTAATTTAGCACCCTTCAGCCTGAGCCAAGGCCTCTTACTATGCTGCTGTGGGTTGTAAAGAAAATGAATGACATTCCAGCAGCAGAAGAGAGACCACCTAAGAGTGGGCTGTGGTGAGTCTCCTATACCAATGCTCTTTAGGCTATATGAGGAAGACCATGAATACTTTCCCAACAATCACTTATGATCACAGCTTATGAAATGGAATGATCTTATCTCTACAGATATAACTATTAGTCTTGTATAGCAAGGACCTTTATGGCTGCAAAGTCCAGATATGCTCTCTTTTCTTTTGTAAATGCTCAGTCAGGCTTTATTTTTGGTTAAGCAAAAGACAGACTGCTCAGAACCTAGAAGGAAGAGCTTAAAATGTCTGAATTGAGGTCTGGAAAGATACAAAGCTCAAGGAGAGAAAGACAACAATCCTTGACCCAAAGTCTCAATGGCAATGGAGGTGAACTTAAGTTTTCAGTGGCTCTACTGGCAGAGCATAAGTTCTGACAAACCTTGTAAAGCTGGAAAATCTTTGGTTATAAAACATAAAACGCTGTGTTTGATGTCTGAGGATCAACTTAACTAAGCACACAGAGGCCCAATACCAAACACAAAACATAAATAGTTCTCTGGTCTCATTCTGCCTCCTCAGAGACCATTTCCTTCAGCAGTTATTTCTCTTCTGAACAGGTACTGTAGGTCAACAGGGACATGGGTCCATAATTCAAGAGGAAAAAGAGATTAGACTGGATTATGTCTGAGATCTTATGGGATGCTTTCAATAAACCCAGATGGCCTGCTGCCACAAAAGCTCATTTCTTTAGCACTGATAGAACTCACCAACTAATATAGAATATGCAGAGAAAAGTCTCATATGCATTGGCTGGACAGTATATAGAAAAGATAAGTTGAAGATGACTATCAGATAAGGAATAAGCAGCTATAACGCCTTCTATTTGCCAGGCACTATGCAAAGTGTTTTATAAATACTGTCTCACTTGAGCCTCATGACAATTCTGGAAGACAGAAACTATTATTTCTATTTTACAATTGAAGAAAAAGAAGCAAAGATTAAGTGACTTGACCCCAAAGTTACACAGCAAGTAAGTGTTTGAGGCTTGGGTTTGAGTCTGAACTTGGCTTTTCTGACTCTAAACACAGTGTGGCATAGGAATGGTTGCGATCTTCCTTGGTAAAAGGAGCATCAAAGCCAAAAGACCTTTGATTACAAAACTCAAGAAAAGAAAATTGATTCCCCAGAACAAAATTAAACACGCACCAACAGGCTCTAGGCTGAAAAGGCTTACAAGAACTTCAAGATTTGGATGCTGAAGGTAACCTGAGAGAGGTATGGAAACATAGGTCATGGCTTCTGTGGTGTCCTCCCCACTCTACTCTATCCCCATTTTTCTAGGAATGCCAAGCAAGAGTTAAGAACATCAAGAGTTTTTCCATGATCCACTAACAAACCAGCTGTGGGAAGAATCTGTTTAATAGGAGGAACAGTAGTGGATGTCTGAGGAACTCTCTGTACAGTCCTGCATTTCTGGGAGGAAAATAAATGATCATCCCCCAAGTGCCAGATGATCGGTTCTTTTCTTTAGACTCTGGCTCTTGGCTCTCAGGCCATTTTCCTGAAGCATATGGTACTTTCTTAGAACAGCATGCTTAGAGAACTCCTCCCAAACAGTTCTTTGGTAAAATTGCTGGTCTAGGTTCTTTCTGCACAATGGTCATATTACCAATGCCACCCTCTCTTGCAGATTGTTTTAGCTAAAGTCAAAGCAAAGAAACATAAAATCACTTACCAAAAAACTTGTAAAATATTCCAAAACCTAAATTTGCTTCCTTCTTAAAAATCTTACAATCCAAGATTAGGATTTACATACCTGGATTTACTGTCACATTCACGTATCCCTCCCCGTGAGAATTCTGACCATTTACAACTACTTTGAATTCATAGAGACCTGGTGTGAGCTGTAAAGAAAGGAAGGGACTTATTAGGCAATCATGAAGCACAAACAACTTGAGGTACAGCAATCCCCAAACACAAAGCCTTGAGCCCTGGGTTTTAGCATATAATTTCTTATTTTGTATAAATTTTCTTTTTTCAAATGGACAAAAACCTATTTTCTTTCTTTCTAGCTTCCCCGTTAACCACTGAAAAAGAAAAATAAAAACAAAACAAATATGCACAGTCAAGCAAAACACATTCCTGCATTGGCCATGTACAGCAATTATCAGCAAACCTTGGTGGCATTAGTCACAGAATGACAAAAAAAAAAAGGAATGGCCAAGCATTGAGCTGGAAATTCAATTCAGTAAACAATTATTAAGGGTACATATAGGACACTGTGCAAGAATTGGAGATAACAGAGATAAAATAGGACTGACCTTGCCTTCTGTGAACTTATCTTAGTTGGAGGGAGAAGACAAAGACAATTACATAAGTATATAGGAGATGGTCTTTGACTTTATCTTTGTGAAAAAACGAAAAAGACATAAATGCATTAGAAATAAGAAAAAAAGCATTTATTTATAGCTGAAGAAAGAAAAAGAACAGAAAGTTGGATCTACACTGGGTTTTGAAGCAAAGAAGGGATTTCAAGAGATCAAAATTTAAAGGGAGACCATGAAAAGCAAAGGGAGGACTATAAAAGATGACAGGCAGGAAAAGGCAGAATTAGATCTTGGAACAGGAAGTAGTCTAGTAAAAGAAGGGGAAGCAAGTTTTTTAAAAGGATGGTGAGTTTGGCACTAGACCATGAAGGTGTTTTTTCATTCCACAGGCAATAAGGAAATTCCTGGAACATTTTGAGCAGGGAAGTAATATCGAAATGCAAGAAAACAGAAGCAGAGAAATCAGTTAGGAAACTATTGCATGAATCCAGGCAAAATATAGCAATGGTTTAAACCAGAATGGGTTTAATAGGGGTAAAATGAAAGGGGGGGGTGGTGGTGGTGTTAAATGAGATATTGAAGGGATAAAATCAAAAAAGACTGAAAGACTGACACTGGATGAAGAAAGAAGGGGAGGGAGGAGTGAAAAATGACTGAAATTTTGTTTTAATGATAATTCTAATAGTAAATGAAATGCCTCTGGGACAATATGACAGGTTTCAATTTTTCTGGATGTCAATGTTCCTATCAGGGTAATAAATAAAGCCTTCTATATTCTTCTAGCTAACAGAACTTATCAGTGAGGTTTAAATAATGATCTTTTCAAAAATAAAATACTAGAAAAGGCACTGAGAGGCATTAAGTAGAGTGCTGGGCTTAGAGTCAGAAAGACCTGAATTTTACTTTGGTCTCAGGGATTTATTAGCCGATGATCCTGGACAAGTTATTTAACCCCTGTCTGCCTCAGTTTCCTTATCTGTAAAATGGGGGTGAATAACTAACACCTATCTTGCAGAGTTGCTGCAAGGATCAAATGACATAATATTTATAAAATCATTTAACACAGTATCCAGCATATCACAGGCACTAGAGAAATGCTTGTTCCATTCCTTTCCCTTCCTTCCTTAGGCAAGTGTGTAATAACTACTAAATTCCCTTACAATAAGGAAGTGCTCATAGATATGTGGATCCTAAGGTCAACTGTCTTATGAGGTCTAAAATCTTTATACTATTGCTACAAGCTGTTTAGCAACTATATTTATAGCCAATACCATTCTGCCAGAGAAGTTTTTCTCACCAAAAATGTCATAAACTAACAAATACTGGAAACCTGCCAATCAGGCCTCTGAAGGATTCATTTCTGAAGGGATGCTTAAGATCTGAGTGCAGAAGTCTTTCCTGACCCTTCTGTGTACAGAAAAGAAAAACCCTACTGGTATAATACACTTTAGGAAATAGATAGGCAACCTTTACTCATACCATATGTAGGAAGGAAATTCACCTTGGAGAGCTTGAGGACCTGTGCATGCTGTCCTTCCATTTCCCCACTGTAGTTTGTAGGATGAGTAATCAGCTTCCATTCGTAGGAGTAGATTTTGCCTAAAGAAGGGCCAGTTACAGAAATCATGAAAACATACACCTACACCCCCTAGAGTGAGGGCATCCACAATGCCTACCAATAATACTTATTTTTATACAAAACGGATCTGAATTTCAGACACGGCCTTTACTTTTATAATTCTTATCTGAAAGCTTCCAGACAGCATGGAATTCAGGTAATCTGCTTGAAGATAAGGAAGGATTCAACTGATCCAGCTCTTGTTATTACCTGCTGTTTTCTAGATCCCTCACATCTCAAGCCTAATATTCTCTCCTTCCAAATAAAAATTATAAATCTGTGGATGAATATATACATGCACATGCGTGTGTGTATGTGTGTGTGTGTGTGTTAGTGGTGACTGCTGATTTTCACTGACAATATCTGCTCTACAATCTCCTCCTCCCAACTAGCAGAAATGAACTCACTGGAAACAAAGGCCGTTTTCTTGAAAACTTCTTTTGCAACAAAGAACAGCAATGATTTCTAAATAACACGGTTCGGAAATAGCTTTGCATAGAGTGCTAACAATGCTCATCTCACTGAGGTCATCACACCCTGGTGAGTTAAAGAGTTGCTCAAATCCTGCTGAGCCAAATAACATCCTGCAGCAAGCAAGGACTGCAGGAGATGGCCCATTTAAAATAGGCACTATTTAAATTCATTAAAATCAGAGCACATATCACAAAAGTCCTACCTCTCTGATGTCATGGTTTCTAGTTCAGAATAAATCAGGGAGTGTATTTTGTTCTCCCAATAGGGAAAATGCTCCTCACAATGCTTGGGAACAAACACCTTGACAAGCAAGCAGAGCACCATGCAAAGAGTTCTGACCCGGGAATTAGATGATCTGGGCTCAAATCTACCATCTCTGCTGCTTTTGAATTGCACGACTTTAGGCAAGTCACTTCTCTTTGGGCCTTGGTTCCCTCATCTGTTAAATGATAAGGTTAGACTGGATGACATCTGAAATCTGTTGTAGCTCAAATTTTATGATCCTACAACTCAAGCTAAGTGAGTTACTTATGAAAAGAGTCAGTTTAATGACCATTCTAGTTTTAAAAAAGAGAAAATATCACCTTATGGCAAAAATATATCAAAAAGGGAAAAAACTCTAAGTGAGGACTAGTCCCCTTCCTTTTTCATGAATACAATTAACATTCTGAAGGTTATTGCTCCCTTGTTTGAATGAGTAAGAATTCAATAACAAAATATCCTATTTCTAAAGGCCTGTTCTCATCTTACAAACAAAACCTTTGTCCACACAATTCTTTGTTTCCTTTGACAAAAGTAGGTACAGGGTGGCCAGATTTGTGCACTGTGATAGGATCATGGTACCTTAATAGCGAGGAGGGACCCTCAAGGTCAGATGATCCAACCCTTTCATTTTAGAAATCAGAAAGTTGAAGCCCAAGAAATGTGGCAAGGCAGCCAATTATCTTCGACAAAGCATGGCCCCTCCCTGGGGTCTTGCTTTTTCTAGTCATGGGCTAGGAGTGAGGAGATAGGAAATGTGCACAAATAGAGAATTAGCATCTAATGTAGTACCAATAGAGCATCTTTTCCAGATATAGTTAAGGGATGATCCTCTTCTCTTGTGTCCCTCCCACCTCTCACATAGAAAACAGGTACAGATAATGGAGAATCTGAGACCAGTAACAATCAATAAGGAGTCTACTGGGCAGAATACTGATTTGATCAGTTTAATGAACTGGGGGGAGGGGAAGGATAGAATGAAACAGTTTGAGCACTAGTCAGTTTTGGTACAAATCTATTAATTCAAAAATTTAGATCCAATTTATCAAAGAAAGATTCTAGACTAAGACCAAGAGATTCTCACATAGAGCTGAGGTAAAGTAGCTAAAATCCTACCCTTATCAATGCTTCAAATCTTCAAACACCAAGGGATTTCTTTCCACCTATAATTCAAAACACCACCAGAGGGAAGGGAAAAAACTCAACTTCTTGAGGAAGGTAGAATGAATTATAAGAAACCTTAAGCTATGAGAGAAAAAAATATACAGCACTAGATTTTTTAAAACTTTTCTGTTATAAACATGATCTTTAAAATAGGGCATAGAACTTGTAGTCAAATTATGAGTAACTGAAATGTATATATCTAAAATGGAAACTTAAATGCAGGAGGGGAACTACAGTTATCAGATATTTTATGAAAATTATATGACTTCAACTGAAAAGGTTCTTAAAAATGACATCACTCAATTCTCCCTTTTTATAAATGAAAAAATGGAGAATCAGAGAGGGGAAGTCACTTTCCCAGTGTAAAAAAGCAAGAGATTCAGAATTTGAACTCAGATCTCCTGACCCCAGAGCCAAGCATATTTCATTCAATAGCTCTGTTCTTGAAAAATTATGTGCGTATAAATAAAATATTTAAAAATTAAGAAAGCTTAGCACCTGAAAGGGCTATCTAGTCTAATATCTTGCTATCTAGGGCTATCCAGACTGTTTAAGTTCTTGTAGGTACAGTTCATTACACATAATCGGGCAAGTTATTTGGTTGGAAAGTTTTATGTTACAATGAGCCTAATCTGCTTCCCTGTAATTTCCAGCCCCATGCCCTTGCTCTGTCCTCTGGAACTATACAGGAAAAGCCTCATTTCTCTTCCATTTGATAGCCCTAAAGATAGATATTTGGTAGTAACTATTATGTTTTCACACAAGCTAAAACATACTTGGTTTCTTAACTGTTACTCATATGATAATGAATACTACTTAAAGACATCTTTAGTAATACTTAAAAACCATTCTCTGAATTATGTTTTATAAGCAAAATTTTAGCTTATTTTTTTTTAAAGTTAGAGTTTCAGGAAATTAAGCTCTTCCATGAAAATACTGAGCCCCACCCTTGAAGTTCTTACCTTCTTGTGGTGCTGGGATGACATATGCATTTAACTGAACTTCATTCTTGGGCAGGGTCATCTCCACGCTCTCACCTGCAGAAACTATCAACTCTTTTATACCTGAGAAGAAAGAATATAGCATAGAATTAGCAATGGAGCTAATGCAGATAAAGAGTATTTCTCTTTATTCTGTGGCCAAAGTCCAGAGTCTGTAAAGGAGAAGGCTATGTGACACCTTTCTTACCACCATTTAGTCTCTTTCTGGTTACCCAGCTTGCATCCAGGTTTCTATCTTCATTATCAGAATTTTCTAATTGTCATGATGTCCTTCCTCTTCCACTCTGCCAATTAAACCTTCACTTATTCTTGAAGGCACAGCCATAATAAACTCCTCTACAAAGATGAAGCCTTTATCACTATTCCAGTCTACACTTTCCCTTGAACTCTTATAGAAATGTCATAGTTCTCTATGGTTTTATATTCCTCTAGTTTTCTTATCTCCCTAATATCATAAGCACCTTGAAGTCTTCTTCCCACCCCTCCCCCAAATAACTACTAGGTATATGGGAGCAGTTTTATGCTCCTTTACTTGGCTGAGACCTAACACCAAACAAGTTTTGAGGAGTGATGACATTTTGTTTTCATGGTAAATATAAAGCATCTCATCTTACCTCCTATTTGCTTTGAGAAAAATAAAACATACTACTCTATACAGTAGTTTTAAGTCTCCTGAGTTTCAGAAGAGAGAAGAAAAGGTCATCAAAGTGGTTTCTGAGAGAACCCATCTTCTTCACTTAGAGGACAAAAAAAACTTTACTTAATATCATGCAACCTTAGACTTTCACTAAGGACTTCTTTGGGGTATGGGTTGGACTCACTGCCTTTTGAGGTTTACATTAAGAATTTCAGGTATTCTCCTTGAACATGAGTATCATTTCAGTACTAACTGATTCTGGGAAAACCCTGAAAACTTCAGGTTACATCACTACCAAAAGGGAGAGAGAAAGGGTAAGTAAGAGGAGGAAGAAGAGGAGGAGGAAAAGGAAGAAGGGAGAAAAAGGGAAGAAACACACACATATACAAACACTTCCATTTCATTGGCTCTGCTTTTCTCCCTTTACAAGCGTAAAGATCCAGAGAAAAGATCAGCTCAGTTTTCTCTATTAACCATTTCCTCTTAACACTTAAGACCAGCAACCCTTAAGAATAAACTCAATGTTGTTAAGGCAACGATCTATGTATAAAACTCTCTTCCTGATGGTTGCTTTAAAAATAAAGATGCTGTCAAAACCATAGAGACAAACATCTGACCTACTACCAGCCTTTTAGATGGCAAGTGGGTGCATGTATCCAACACTCTCTTCCCACCAGGCTCCGTCTGCTTGGTTCCTCTGAACATTACTGAATTTTACAAGAACCTGGTGCTTTTAAGTAGCAGGATAATATGCACAGTGGAATCTGGCTCATAGAGAGTGAATCTCATAAATTTCCACGTGCTGCAAGCTTGCTGAGCAAAAGGAGCAGGAGGCGCAGGTTATATTTGCTGGAGAGATGCTGACAGAGCTGATGTTTCTCCAGTCTGCAGCATTCAGAAATCAAGCCTTATTCTCGTCACCTTTTTCAAGCCTCTAAAAAGAACAATGCTCAGATTTCTCAGTTTTCTCATTCCAGGGGGTAAAGAAGCCCTGTGGCCTGTCTCACCTGGGGTTGATGCCACAGTGGTTGGGAAAGAAGTAGGGGTAGTCTGATGAGTAGGAATGTTATCATGATGGGACTGAATTGGTGGTAAAGAGGTAGTGGTGTGATTAATTCCAATTCTTCCTGGCAAAGAACTAGGAGTAGGAATCGAGTCCTCTGAGATTTCAGGCTGTACAGATGTATTGGTCAGCAAACTGAGATTCTCTGTTTTCCCTGTAGCTGTCAGGCTCAGGGTTAAGGGACTGGAAGAGGTAACCAGATCAGGGGTTACCAGCAGGTGAGAAAATTCCTTGTGAACCTAAAAGAAACACAAAGATTTACCACATAAAAAAGTAAAAACGATGTAGTTTTTGATTCTTAAAGCAACAGTTCAAATTTTGGTACCCTAGTACTATAAAAGCTCGTTTGTAAGAAGTATGCTTTACATCAGGAACACGTATTTCCAATTCCAAAGCTAAAAGGAGGATTTTCTGTTTTGATCATTTGGGGGTAATGGGGAAAGTACTACAAGGTAAGATATGGTGGATCAAGGTGAGATAGGGTGGCCCGAGGAATTGGGGGTGGGGAGAAAGCGTTTGCTTATGCAGAATTTTCTTGGAATTACAGAGAAAATCCATTAAAAACAAGCCAATGTAATAAAAAAAAGTTCAGATGTTATCATGGGTAAGTAAGTTTTCTTGATATTAATTCTATGCAGAACAGTCTAACAGAATTTTCAAATTAGGGGTTTGGGCTATATTCTCAACAACCCCTCCCCCAACTGAGAAGCAAAGTCAGCTCTAGCAATATGACTGCCATAATCCAAGATGACAAAAATAATTTCCTTTTTTTCATTGCAAAAATTCCTCCACTACTACCTATTTCCATTTCTAGTGAGAGTCTGAAGGAAACACACAGGATATTTAGACTAGTTTTATCTGTGCTGTCCATGTGGAGGACATATTTGGTGAAACACATGCTACTCTGGAAACATCTGTTTTATATTTAAAATGATTCACAAAAGAATTCAACATCCAATTCACTTTGACTTAAGATTCAATTGTATTAAAATAAAACAAAAACTTACCACTTTCTAATCAAAATCAAAACAGTAGAAAAGACAACAATTGTCTTCCTACACCCTGCCTCCAGCCTAAGGCATGTTACTGACACTGAGCCCACGCAGTGGCAAAGGCAGCAGGGTTTGGACAAAAACCCGAGATGACCCAGTTCTCCATGAGAATCAGTAACTGAGAAACACAGCAGGGCACAGCTTAACGTTGGTGGATAATGCAGTCTCTCTGCTCAATGTCTCCCTGGAGAGATGCACTTGATGGAAGGGTAGGGAAGTCATAATATGGCTTTCATACTTGCTCTTATTAATTAATGGGTGGTCAATGTTAAGGTCTTTTTTGCAGATACCACTCCATCTTTCTTTGCTACCCAATGTGAAGATGCCACATCTAAGTGAATACAAACCAGTATAGGCCTATCCTGCTGTTCTAAGGCCTATCTTCCATACAACACAACAGATAAATTCTGACTCATTTCATTAAGTATGCAAACCCCAGGTAAACAGATTAAGAACAAACTTCTTAGAATACCCAAGAATGAAGAGAGGGAAAGCTATAGGGAAAGCAGGAAAGAGATACTGGGTTTAAGGAAGAATAAAAAAGGGAGTTGAGGAAATAGCTGGATTAGTAAGAGTTTTTGGTGATAAAATGAGCAGTCCTATATAATTAAGGTATGAATATGGGGTAAAAGTAATCCAAAGCTAATTAATAAAGGTGAAGAACCAAGCAAAACTCACCTAAAGAGATTAAAAATTTATATGGAAAGAATAGAAAAAAAAAAAAGAAAAAGAAAAAAGAATGAAAACAAACTATTTTTTTGCCTGAGATCTTCAAAAGCTTGGTATTCTTCCCATTCAACACACCATTTTTGTCAAGGCTTAAGAGGAATTTTTCAAATATAACATGATAGACTATTTTTGAAGGTTGGTCCTTGATCAGTCTATACTTGGTAACAAACATGAGCTTGGTAGAGTGTCATTAATTTTTTCAGCTGCCAATTTCAGAGAAAGTTGAGAAAAAGAAAAAAAGAGAGTCAGAGACAGAAAGAGAGAAGGAAAGCTAGAGGGAGAATGTATATGAGCCGGTGCGGGTGACTCAGTTTTTGTGAGCAGTCAAGGACTGAAAATTCATTCTTTAATGGAAAGGATAGAAGAGAGATATTTGATTGCGATAGTTCAATTATTTTTTCACTTATTTGTCTTACAAGCAGCTACTGGCTTCAAAGAGAATGGAAATGATGTGCTTTTAAAATGAAGAGGCAGCAGTGATCATGGTAAATGAGAGAAAAGCACCAGATTTCTTGAAAGCCAAACTTTATATGAGGAAGATTTTTACTTTGGACCTTCGTTTCCTGAGCTCAAGAACAGCTATTCATCCTTTGCACAAAAGGTGATTATTTTTGCAGCAATCACCCAAGGGCTAAGTTACTTGTATTTGTACAAGATACCAGTTCTTAATCTGTACTACTTTATAGTCTACTTGCCAAAATTCTGGAAGAGGAAGTGAGGGGAGGCGCAAAACTTAAGGAAGGTAGATGGCTTTAAAATAACAGCCAGAGCTACAAATGGAGAAGAGAAAAATGCAATAGCTCTACAAATATTCCTTCCCATTTCTAGAATTACAGAATGCTCACCAAATCTGGTTTTTGGTATAGGAGAGATAACAAAATTCAACTGTTTTTAAAGTTATGTATATATATTTTTTATTAAAATTCAAGTTACATATTTTAAAAGAGATACATTCATTCAAAGGATTGAAAAACAAATTCCGACTATGCAGCACCTTTGTTATTCTGCCGATATTGCACAGATAAATAATGAAGATTTGTGTTAACTTTTTTTCTGCACTAGATACAGAGAACTGTAGAAATTGGCTCCATTTACTAGCTGGCTATCACTAATTAGCACTGCATAAAGTCTTTTCCTTTCCTTTTCATATTAAGTGTGGATTTGACCTCAAATACCCTCTTCTCAAAAGAAGTTATTCTCGAGATGACATTCTCAAGTGTTAGCCATTCTGCAAGCAACCTGTGACCTGATATATTAAATCTAATGCTTCATAGGCAAACTTGCAATAATAGCTCTAAGCATTTTCTTTATATTTGCTTTGGGGGTAAGAGATTTGCTCTTTTCCTAGGCTCTACAAAATGCTAAATGAAAGCTGAGTAGAGGAAGAAGAGGAATAAACCAAGACAAACCACAGCAAAAAACAAGACAAAGTAATCAAAGGGGAATGAGTCACTGTTTTAAAGCATATAACTGGGAAGAACAAATATTGAGAAGCAGATTAATCTCCACTGGTAGCATTTTCCTTTGCATACAGCCCTCAGTGGGTATTCATGGCAGAAAACGTTTGGCTAGGGTCCATATCCTGTTCCCCAGCCCTGCAGATCATGTCTCAATCTGCAGTATCAGGCGTGGCTTATTCAGATTGGAATAGAAGTTACCTCATCGAGAATGTAAATACATAAAAGATAGGGAGGAAGGGGTTGCTTAGGGAGAAAAAGAAACTGCAGCAACAGCAAGTGTTTTCAATCTGGCAGAAAACATTGCAGAAGCATAGATGGAGACTACCACCCACATCCTAGCACCTACCTGTGACCAAAAAACAACTAGGGCTGAATAATTAGCAGGAATTTTTTTTTTTTTGGGGGGGGGAGGGGGTTGTTTTTTTTTTTTTTATTTTTTCACACACACAAAAGCTTTGGGATGATAAGAACTATCTTTCCTCTTAGAAATCTTAGAAATGGGTCTTAGAAATCAAAATTATATAAGAGATTAAATCTCTTGGAAGGGGAAAGAAAAGAGGGAGGAATACAGAGGGGAATATAGATATAAAAACAAAATAAATCAATAAAACTTATTTGATTAAAAAGTGGTTCTCTTAGGTAAAATAATCCTTTTGGGAAGCAATAGTCAAGAAAAACTGGTTAGCTTTAGACACTATACAACTCCTTGATATAAGAATACTGTTCTCTACTATCAGCAACAGACAGGTATATATGCATGTCAGGGGTCAGACCACATTTCATAGATATTCCCAGTTTTTTCCTCAAAAGGTATTAATCTTTCTCTCTCCTTGTTCTTACCTTCGCAGAGCTGGGATTTGGACTCCCTAGAGCCCTGGAGTTATTTATTTCAGAATGCAGTATACTATCTGCTGAAGAGATGTTATCTTGGCCTGGAAGGATGTGTGATTCAGTCTCAAGAGTCTCTGGAATTTTCTGATTCTTCTGGTTGGTTTGATTTGACCCCCTCTCACTAGTGAATTCAGGTACTGTTTCTATAAATGACCTACTGCCAACATCCCTGGAAAGGTCTCTTTGCTGAGGTTTCTTTTTGGAACTCGGCTGGCCACTAGGAGAGGATGATTTCTCTAAAAGTGGCTCATAACTGGATGATCTCCGGATCCTCTGTAGTGTTCTGCTCCACTCCAGGCCTAGAAGATGCACTGTATCTGTTTCAGGTAGGAAATTCAAATTTTCTGCAGTTTGCACTTTACGTAAATACACCAATATGGAGTGAGAAGTGTCTGTCCTGGAGACTTGGCAGCTTTGGGGATCACTGCAGTTCACCTTCATGCACAGATTTTCCAACCACCAAAAGACATGGCAATTATGATCCTGGCAGCAGGCAGCCCAACATGATTGTAGAGAATGAGCTCCCTCCAGAAGTTTGAGGTGATTTTCTCCCCAAGACCGCAAGCTGACCCCAAATTGAGTGTTCCCCAGATGGCACCCATTCCCACTGGCATCTGAGAACAAAGAACAAGCACATTTTGAAACAATATAAAAACAGAAACTACTGCTCAGTAGAGAGCTGTGAACATCAACAATCTTTAAGTCTATTTTGAAGACTAATTTTTTAAGAGGGTAAACAAGCTGTATAGGGCATAGAGTGGAAGAATGGGAAAGGGGATGTTTTAGTTCTGAAGAAATTATTTGAAATCTTTCTACCCATTCACTGAGGGTTCCCCTCTTCCTCGTTAGGCCATTCTAAATATTTTTGATGAATCATGAAAAATCTTAACAAGGCATAATAAGGACCTATATTTGACTAGTACTTATATAAGCTGCAAAAAGATCAGTGAGCTAAGTAAACATAGTCTTTTGATAGTGACAGCATAAAACATTATTTTAAGTAGTTGTTCTGGCTCTTTGTCCCCTCAACTTTTCCACAGTTTTTCTAACCTGTCATTTGAATTGCTGTGGTGATCATATTCCTTGCTATCTCAATGAGTGTAGGAGGGACTGGAAGGAGGCAGAGAATTTGGAATTCAAAATTTTGAAAGGATGAGCACCAAAAATAAATAAATAAATTAGTAAAAGGAAATACTCTTTTGTTTTGCAAAATCATCACTGTGAACAAGTTCTTCAAAGAATTCAACATGTCTCTGACATGTCAGAAGAAGGATTCTGCCAAAATGACTCGCTCGATCAGAGACTAAGGAATGGAGTTAAGTACTGGAAAGGTAATGTGGCATAATGGATAGAGTGGCCTTCATATACCAGCAATGTGACCCTTGCAGCTTAAAAGCTGTTGTGACCCTATGTAGTTCTCTTAAGACAATAAGATGTCTCAAAAGAAGAGGAAGTTTCTCCCAAGATTTCTACCAACAGCTAAGTTACAAAGGCCATCAAAACCAAACCAAATTATCCTAATGTTTTACAGTTAACTCAAATGTTTGAGTCTCAAGCTCTGGCTTATTCTTAGACTGCTGAATTGACAAGTACCAATTCTTTGAAGAGGTGCCTGATTCTTACTGCTGTGGGGAATGCGCATTCAATTCACATTTCTTGATAAAGATAAACTACCAGTTGGGACCAGCTTCACTGAGGAAAGCAAGGGCTCCACAAACATCAAGAGTTTGATGCAATTTCTCAATTTCTATTGAAAAACTACTAAATGGAAAATTTTCTTGTTCTGAACCTAAAACACCTCCGCAAAAAGAAAATTTCTATACATATTGAAGAACACAGAGATTCTCTATGATCTGTGAATCTACACTTGTTTTTTAAAGTATATAACAAAAATAAATACTATATAACAAATTCCATGGTACTTTCAAAACTATCCTGTCTGTACTTTCTTCTGAACTTTCTTCTATTTTCTTTTATATATTTTTAAAAGTAACAATGGCCCTTTTTGGGGCGGGAGGAAGAGAAGGGAGGAATCACCATTATCAAACTTCACTCCCAATTAAAAATTGAAGGAAAAAACCCAATAACTTAATAACAAGCAGTTAAAAAAAAAAAATCCAAAAACCAAAACTAATCCACGTAGTGCTCGTGTTCAAATATGTATATCTTTGCATTTTGTGTCTATCACTTCTCTTATGAGATGGGTAATATACTTCAACATAGGTTCTCAGGAGATACTGCATTGTAGAGTTCTCAAGCCTTTATAATGTTGGCATTCTTATATAAATTGTACCGGTTCTTCTCACTTTGCTCTGCATCTATCTTCCCAGTATTCTCTGAAACTTGACTCTATATCAAATTCTTAGGGCACTAATATTATCCTGTCAAATCTACATACCACAATCCATTCAGCCATTTCCCAATTGTCTCAGAGGCAACCTAAAACACATTCTTAGATTCTATTTCTTTGCTTCCCCACCTCCCTCTTTTAGTTCCCCCTTTGATGAGTAGCAGGTTTGTTTTGCTTGTAACCATTCCCATTCTGGTATTATCTTTCCTTGTAAACCCTACCCTTACCCTGCTGAGCTGGATATAATTCTATACCAAATAATTCATATGTGTGTTTATATTTATGAACATTTCTGACTTTTTCAGGTAAAAATCAAGTTCATTTTTACCTGTCCACCCAATAACAAGAACACCAAGTTACATACTCTTCCTCTTTTCTAAGCTAATATACTCCTTTCCTCTATAAGAACCCTTAGAGAAGAACCAATCTACCTGCAGGATCCCTGTTTTTCTTTTTTAACTTCTTCAATCCCCTTTGAGGACATTAAGGTCCAGAAGGTATACTGGTTTCCTCTCTCTCTCTATTAGAGAAATTATTAACCTTTTTAAATTTTATAGACCTCTTTGACAATATAGTGAAATTTTAACTTACTTGAACCAATACTCAGAATGCCTTTTAATGCAAAAATAAAACATATGGGATTATAAAGGAAACCTAACTACATTGAAATGCAATTATCTAAATTAAATTTTAAAAAGTTCATAGACCCAAGCTAAGAATCCTTGTTCTTATTAAAGTATGAGACTATATTATTATACAACTCCTTCCAATTTTGCAAATAAATTCTTAAAAACCCTTTCTTTGGGTTTTAATGTTTGAATTTCATAAGTTCCTATTTAGCTCTGTTTTTATCATCACATTTGAAAGTGCACCAATCCATTAAAGGAATATTGTTGCCCCTGTAAGATTTTGCAAGGTCTAAATTACTTCTGAGAGTAAGCTTATCTCTTTTCCCTTTTTGGAATGTCATATTTCAAGATTTTCCCTTATTTATAATAGACGGTATAGGTTATGTGAGATTTGACAATGGTTTCTTGATACTTTAGTGCTTCTTAGACAGTTGCAGTATTTAATTTTTTATTATTATTATTATTTTTTTCTGACATCAAAGCTTTGGATTTTGGCTGACTTTTCTTTTTGGGATTTGGGGCAATAATCAGTAAAGTCTATATCTTTACAATTTCCCTCTGGTTCTAAAAGATCTAATTATGATTTACTGAAATAAAAATTTGGGGAAAAAAATCATGGTTTTCAGAGAGTCTAATGATTTTTAAATCACTTAAATACTTGACTTTCAATTTTACGTTTTTATCACATTTTTTAAATTTTATTTTTATTTTCAGTTCCAAGTTTTTTTTCCCCCTCCATTCCTTTCCTTACCCATAGAGAAGGTAAGGAATACAATACCCACTATACATATACTTTGAAACTATCAGGTCTCTATCTGGATTGGGAAAGCATTTTACATCACGAATGCTTTGTGATCACTGTATTGATCAAAGTTACTGAGTCGTTCTGATGGATCAGGCCATCCTCAGCAATGAGATCAACCAAATCATTTCCAATGGAGCAGTAATGAACTGAGCTAGTTATGCCCAGAAAAATAACTCTGGGAGATGACTAAAAACCATTACATTAAATTCCCAATCCCTATATTTATGCACACATGCATTTTTGATTTCCTTCACAAGCTAACTGTACAATAATTCAGAGTCTGATTCTTTTTGTACAGCAAAATAATGTTTTGGTCATGTATACTTATTGTGTATCTAAGTTATATTTTAATATATTTAACATCTACTGGTCATCCTGCCATCTAGGGGAGGGGGTGGGGGGGGGTAAGAGGTGAAAAATTGGAACAAGAGGTTTGGCAATTGTTAATGCTGTAAAGTTACCCATGTATAAATCCTGTAAATAAAAGGCTATTAAATAAAAAAAAAAAAAAAAAAAAAAGAATCTTAAAAAAAAACAACAACAACAAAAAAAAACAAAGTTAATGAGTCTTTTATAAATGATAATCTTTACAAAATTGCCATTACTATGTAAACTGTTCTCCTGGTTCTGTTCACTTCACTTTGCATCACTTCATGCAAGTCTTCCCAAGTTTTTCTGAAACTATCCTCTTTATTATTTCTTATAGCAAAATATATTCCATTTAAGTTCAAGTGCAATAACTTGTTCTGCCGCTCCCCAATTTATGGGCAACTCCTTAGTTTCCTATTTTGTGCCATCACAAAAAGAGCTGTTTTAAGTATTTTTGTACTTATGGATCTTCTTTTTCCTTTGCTCTTCTTGGGAGTATTACCAAGTCAAAGGATATATACAGATTTAAGGAACAGCTTCAAATTTCAAAACCATCCACATGGTTTGGGAAGAGAATATAAGCTATCCACTAGATCTGAGGGGAGATCAGAGCAACTGCCATTTTGTCTCAGGCACCATCTGGAAAAACTGAGGACCCGTGTCTCCATCTCAAGTCTCAAACAGTTTACTATTAATTAAAAAATTTGGGGGTTCCAAGAAAACAAATTTGAATATTGGAAAATTTCTTTTTTTATATAATAACTTTTTATTTCCAAAATACAAAGATAGTTTTCAACTTCACCCTTGCAAAACCTTGTTTCAAATTTTTCTCCCTTCCTTCTCCCCAACCTCTCTACCCTAGAAAGCAAGTAATCCAATATAGATTTAAATATGTGCAATTCTTCTAAACATATTTCCACATTTATCATGCTGCACAAGAAAAATCAGATCAAAAAGAAAAAAATGAGAAAGAAAAAACAAGCAAACAACAACAAAAAAAGTGAAAATACTGTTTTGATCCACATTCAGTTCCCATAGACCTCTTTCTGGGTGGCTCTCTCCATTACAAGTCTCTTGGAATTCACCTGAATCATCTCATTGTTGAAAAGAGCCACGTCTATCAGAATTGATCATTATATAATCTTGTGTTGCCATGTATAATCTCCTGGTTCTGCTCATTTCACTTGACATCAGTTCATGTAAATCTCTCCAAGCATCTCTGAAATCATCCTGCTGGTCATTTCTTACAGAATAATAATATTCCATAATATTCATATACCACAATTTATTCAGCCATTCTCCAATTGATGGGCATCCACTCAGTTTCCACTACAAAGAGGGCTGCCACAAACACTTTTGCACATGTGGGTCCCTTTTCCTCCTTTAAGATCTCCTTCAGATATAAACCCAGTAGAAACACTGCTGAGTCAAAGGGCATGTATAGTTTGGTAGCCCTTTGGACATAGTTCCAAGTTGCTCTCCAGAATGGTGGATCAGTTCATAACTCCACTAACAATGTACTGGTATCTCAATTTTCCCACATCCTCTATGAATGTTGGGAAGTTTCAAATTGGAAGCCTACACTTTGAAAAAAAAAAAAAAAAAAAAAAAAAAAAGGTATTCAAAAGGTTTCTCCCAAAGACACAACTTTAAATTTGTGTGAGTTTAAATTGGGAATCCGATTCTAAATTGTATGAAAAATCATTAAC
Organism: Sarcophilus harrisii; assembly: GCF_902635505.1. Lineage (NCBI taxonomy): Eukaryota > Metazoa > Chordata > Mammalia > Dasyuromorphia > Dasyuridae > Sarcophilus > Sarcophilus harrisii. Next base: position 539,826,627 of record NC_045428.1, read on the forward strand.
TGGTGTATGCTAAAATTGTTATCTGGGTATAAGATCTTAGAAATATGTGTACATTAGTCCTTACTATTGAAGTACTGCTACTGGAAATTTAAATCTGCATTTGATTTAATTTTAAGCTAAAAAGTGGATATTAAACAAAGTGCTTGATAACTTACTCAAAGAGAGCACGTTTGTATCTCCTCTAATTAGATGAAATATATTTAAGATGTTATATTGCTTTCTAAATTGTATATAGTACAATTTCTGAAAATTGTATGTTATGTTTAAAAATTCTGGGAATCCAACTGAACATGTAGTATGAGTTTTGTGAAATCTCACCCAAAATTATTTAGCTAGAGGTTATGTTCTGAATTTTAAGATCGTCTTTTAAAATAATGTTTAAAATAATCTTGTTTTCACTCTTGAACAAAGACAGAGGTCGAAGAGATAGAAGGGAAAAGTATAAAATTCCCTAATCCAGGTGAAAAAGTTTCAAAATCTCTTTACCTTTAAATTTCTGAAAATTTTTGATTAGGATTTTTGGGAGTCAATCTGGAATTGAGGATTGAAAATTGTACACTAATTATTTGCATAATTTCATGGTTTTATTTTAGATCATTAAGTCTTACAATATGAAGACATAATTTACATTTTCCTCCTCACTGAGTGGGCAGGGAAATGACCGATCCTTAACCTTGGCCTGAGTCCTTGCCCCACTACAATGGTTGGGGGAAGTGGAAACCCACTCACTAGTGTTCAGCACCTCTTTCCCTTCTCCAACCCCCACCCCCATTTAATGAAAGGTCTTCATTGATTGCTTCCATTATTTACAGGAATAGCTCTCATCTCAAGTCTAGTTATTTATCTTAGAGTAAAATTGTCTGTAAAATTATCTACTTAGATAAGATCCTATATCAAGAATTCTACTGCTTAGTAATACAAAGAAACTTCTAAGAAAAGTTTGTTAGATATTTTTATTTCATTAATTCCAAGCGCTCTGAAAACAGTATTTCAAAACGCATTATTTCTACCATGGTTTCCATCTGTCTTCAGCAAATTATTTAACATTTATTTAGCATCATGGTCTCACTGTTTGATAACCAATATGATCAGTAGCTTTCTTAAAATGCCTAAAAAAATTTTTTACCTGACAGTTGCGGTTGTGCCCTGCATCTAGTTTTGGTTGTGCACCCTTTGCACAGCACTGGGGAAATGAAATCCCCTCTCTTCATCTGTACATGAAAAGAAGGCATGGCATAAGAATGCCTGCAATCATATCAGCCTTAATTACAATGATTTGTAAGATTTCTTTTTAGATCTGAGGCCTCTCATGTAGGACCTGGTAATCTGAGGAAATTTGTTGGGAATTATAACTAATATATTTTTTTATTTTTTATTTAATAACTTTTTATTGACAGAACCCATACCAGGATAATTTTTTTACATTATCCCTTGCATTCACTTCTGTTCCGATTTTCCCCCTCTCTCCCTCCACCCCGTCCCCAAGATGGCAAGCAGTGTGGGGAGCCGGCACTAATCTACAGCCACATAAGGCCAACCTTGAATAGGTTGAATCTCCTAATCACATTATACCAAAGACTTCCTGAATAGGAATCTCCTAATCACATCCTAACTTTGAATAGGCAGATATCTAGGCATCCCCTAATCACATCATAGAGCTTCCTGCCACCAGAAACATCTGAGCAGCTCATCCTTGGGCGGGATACCAACCCTTTGTCTAGGACCCCCACCCTGTACTGTGTTTGAACAACCCTGCCTTCTTTTCTACTGCTATATATATCTGTACTACTGCACCCATTAAAATGAGGCTTGATCAGATGGATTTGTCTTGCCTCCATTTTGCGTGTCCCCTCTCTCTTGCCCTTATCTCTTTTCTTCCAGGGTCCACACACTATGCCTTGCGGGCCGAGGCAAAGCAGTCCTATACATGTTAAATAGGTTACAGTATATCCTAGATACAATATATGTGTGCAGAACTGAACAGTTCTCTTGTTGCACAAGGGAGAATTGGATTCAGAAGGTATAAATAACCCGGGAAGAAAAACAAAAATGCAAGCAATTTACATTCATTTCCCAGTGTTCTTTCTTTGGGTGTAGCTACTTCTGTCCATCCTTGATCAATTGAAACTGAGTTAGATCTTCTTTGTCGAAGAAATCCACTTCCATCAGAATACATCCTCATACAGTATCGTTGTTAATATTATTTTTTAAAGTTTGAATCCAGATATGGATGATGGACCAATAAGTCAGAAAACCCACCATGTCAGAGAAATGCCACAGAACTTCAGAAAGTAAAGATTTGTTTGTTTGCATCTGGGTAAAAAGGAGTTTGAAGAATGGCCTTTTGAGCTCCATTCAAGATCAGACTCTTCTATCTTGATTTCCCAATTGTGTTCCTTTCTATAGGAATGATTCCCCCCTACTCCCAAGTTTGGCAATGTGGTGGGTTTGTTATGACATGTGTTCATTTGTGATTTGTACCCGAAGTCAAATAGAGCAAAGGATGCTCTGACCTGTTATAATCAAATTCCTAATTTTTGTCTCTCACAGCTAATTTCTATATTCAGAGCAAGGGGTTAGCTTAAAAGCCATGAATAAAATACAAGTATGTAAGAGGAGCTTGCTGTTTTCTTATCTGAAAACATAACATCATTAGGTGAATGACTATTTTCCATTTTGAGATAGGTAAACATTTGGCCTAATCATCTGCCTGTTACTAGAGATATATCTTACTAGAAATACATTTGCCCTAAGGTCTTTACATCTCTCAAAACTAAGAACATTTAGCAATCGATGCAACCATTTGTGAGATCCAGCTGCTATTCTCATACTGTACGACTTAAGAGTAGAGAATTTTAGTGCAAACTAAAAACTCTCCTTAGGAGATGTAACTTATAATAGAAATTTTTGCTGTATCAATGTGGAAGTCAATCTTAAGCCAATGTGGCAGTAACATAACAACATATACTATGTCTTTTTATAAACAACTTATTTGATACGCATAGACCAAACCAATGTAGCCATAAAAAAGGCGGTGGCCAAGCTATTTTGGCGTCTTCCAGTCCATCCAAACAGACCTTGGCAAAGAGGGGATATATTCTTCCCCACTCTGGGTAGTTTTAAACATCCTCAAACCAGCTTCTAATCCCAGAGACAAACCAGTGGAAACTTCTCTTAGGTCTTCACCGGGCTACAAAGAATGCCCTTCAGTCTCCTGTGAAATCTACTCTCACTGGTCACAAGCTAGGAGAAACTATTAGGCCGGATTATCAGGCATGTCCAACATCTGATTCCTGAAAGTGCCATTAAACCCCCTTCTTCAAAAGACGAATACTTGTCTAGGAAAAGATTGGCAGAGATTTTACACATTTGCCACATGGGAGAGGTTTGGGTTGATCTCTGTCTTAATGTCCTGCTTCTTGACAGGTAATTGTTAAATCAAGCTCCATAACCACTGAATAAACTAAGACCTGATAAAGAGGTGGGATCCTCCTTTCTGAAAACTGGCGGGTTAAATCCTAAAAGGGATTTAGCACCTAAAAAAGTTAGCTATAAAGAGAAAGACACTCCTCTCATCCCCCCACTATGTCTCATGGTAACTTTCTCCTTTATTTATATATATATATATATATATATATATATCTCGTACTCTTGAAGGAGGCTAAATCTCTTTTAGGATTTAACCTTTAAGGGCATATTCCCACCTCATGGAGTATTCCTTTTCTCCTGGTTAATTGTGAGTTTCAAAAGAGAACTTGTCCTTCCCACTGTTAATTGTTAAAACCCTTTTCCTTGCTAACTGTAGCTCTCCCAATTCTATTTCATACTTACCATTCCTGGTGTCTTCATTTTGCTTGAACCTCTTCTTCTAAATAAGCCTACCTTTTGCCAAAAAGAATAGCCATCATGAATTTTTTTTTTTTTTTTGGTGAATTCTTTACAAGACCAAACCCCAATATATTTGGTGCTTACATTAATCTCAACACTTGATGCTATATCTCAAACACATCATTTGGAACTAGAAATTGTTCTAAATCACATCACAGGGATCCCATTTCATGGACAAAATTTCTTTTATAAGCTACTTCTTCCATAGTTTTTATTAAATTTTTCACCTGATTACTTCATTTCTCCTGTTTACTTATGTAGTGAAAAATCCACATTTTCTTTTGAATAGTTGCTCAAGTTTTAATGGAGTTACTATCTGTCTTTTGGAAATCTAGAAATTTGCAGTAATTTTTTATATTGGCTAGTATATTTTTAGATTTATTCATCAAGCCAGCTTTGATTCCTAAATTGAGGCTTTGTGCCAGAGCCAAGCTCTAGTATCTTCCAAGTTTGGGGAGGGGTAGTTGGCCTTGCTTGATTTTGCCCTGATTTCCTTGGATTCTTGAATTAGACTCCACGTAATAAAGTTGGGCCTTTTGAGTTTCAGAGTGTGGGATCTTGAGAGTCCTCTCTGCCATCTCAGGACAGGGTGTTAGGAACCTCACAGACCTTGGATCTGTTAGCCACCATTGTTTTCTTGTATTCCCAAAGTGTCGTTCCCCCCCCCCCCCCCCCCCCCCCCATGGACCTTTCTCTACTCTGGCTGCCAGAGCTTTTTGGGATATAGGTATCACTGGCTCTTCTTCCAGATTTTTGGCTCTGCTTATGGACTCCCCTTTCCTACAGCCCTTAGGCTTTTAGCTTTGCATACAGTTCTGAGGCAGATTAAGTTACTTACTATATAGTTTTTCATTGGATCTCTTGATCATTTTTCAGTATGGCGTCAACTTTTGGGTTTTGCTGAGGCAGATATGTGGCTGAGGAAACTTCTTCCATTCTAATACTCCTCTTGGCCATAAGTTTCTATTAGAAAACTCAGATAAAGGAGTCGGAATGGTAAGGCATAATTTTCCTTTAGTTTTACAGTTATAAATAAAGTTTTATTGTGTTTAAAAATGGAAAAGCAAGTCTTGGTGCCATACAAATGCAGGTCCCTGGGTTAGACCCCTGCCTTAATGAATGAATATTCCCACTGGCAAGTTATTCTTCCCTATGTTTTATTGTCCAGGGTACTACAGTATGGATGGCATTATGAAGTACTTGTTAACTGGAAATTACATTTTTATGTTGTCATTTCTTCTTCAATTATTTTAAAAGTCCTAAACACAATAAGTTTTCTGATTATGATGATGAACAGAGATTATTCAGAGGCTTCATACAGATCTTTGAAATAGTCTGATACCTCAAGTCCATGAAAGTATATTATAGGCACCTTCATTGAAAATTGCTACCAGAGCTTTTATGATATAACTTATAGGAAAGAAGGAAAAAGGAACAGTTTCCTAATATAGCCCAACATTGGAGAAGTAAAAACAAAATGAGAAAACGATCACTACCAACAAAATACCACTTAAAGACACCAAGTTGGGCAGCATATTTTGTCCGTTTTGTAGAATACTAGAATTAAAAGTGTCTTTAAGTAATAATCAAATTCAACCTTCTCTCCTATGCAGATATTCCCTCTCCCCTTACAAATGGTCATCCAGCCTCTGCTTGAATATTTTCAGCGACAAGTAGGATGTTCCATTGCTGGACAGTTCTAATTGTTACAAAATTCTTTACATTCAGCCAAAATCTGCATTTGTGCAATTCTGACTCGGTGATCCTCGTTCTGCTTTCTGGAACAGTAAGCAAATACTCTCCTTCTCTTTTCCATATGACAGCCCTCTATGATGAGCCAGCCTTTTCCTACTTAGTGTTCTTTTTTTGGTGTAATAAAAAGAACAATGGTATTGGAGTCAGAAAACTTGAGATTCAGCTCTGCCATTTACTATTTGTATCACCTTAGGCAAGTCACTTCTCATCTATAAAAGGGGAGGGGGGTGATAATATCTGCCTGCATGCAATCACCACAGAGCTGTTTTGAGCATCAAATGTGCTTCATGACCACTCAGTATCACATAAATGTGAGGAGTTTCAATAATTCTAGAACTGATGAGAAAAAAAAACATTAATGCAAGGGCCCCAACAATACAAGGTTCTAGCAGCTACTTGGTGGGTAGGTGGGATGATGCATATAAATGCAGAAAAATATAGCTTCGGTTAAAACTCTTTTGGGTCAGTTTCTCATCAATGTGGCAAACTCCCAGGGTCTCAACCAAAACAACATTAACTCTCAAAAGCAAAAGGACAATTATCTACAAAGCAGGGTTTCAATCTGGCAGAATCTCAAGCTGAGCAATATTTTTGGAAAACCAGGTACTTTTGTTGCTGGGGAAAGGATGAGGAGTTTAGAAAATAAAGAGAAGAAAGATTCAGTCCTTTTATTTATGGCCTCACTTTTTTTTTTCCTTTTAAATGAAGGCTCATGACATTGAAGCCATGAGGCCACAAGGTCCTGGCATCTATTTTCAGTATTTTTCTTAAGAAATCCATGGCAGATCCTAATAAATATAAAACAGAATTTAGATCAGGTTTTATATCTCTATGTACTGAGGTGTCAAAGTCATCTAAAAGCTTATAGAAGACTAGATTAATTTTGAGAGGAGAATGCGTCAAATCCTTTTAGAAAGCCCTACTTAACATGGAAAATATTTAGTGACAGTGCTGTTGTATTTGGCACGTTTACATTTTGGATAACAAGTCTGATTTTTCAAGCAAACTTAGAAATAGAGCTGATTGGCAAATAAAGCAGGAGGAAGAGAGGATGTGGCTGTCCTCTCAGAGCAATATTGGCAAAAGTTCAGGGAACATTATACTGCCCAGTAGTGAAAGAACTGAAGTAGTGATGAAAGGACAGTGATTACCCCTATCTGTTTCACCTTTGGAAGAATAGCTGAGAGCTCCTCTCTACATAAAGAAATCTCTGCTAGAAAACAGTGCAGTGATTTTTATAGGATTTCTCAAGTAGCACTAGCATCTAATTTTCATATACAGAAACTAGATTTTCCTTTAAAATCTCATATTTTGATCAATTCTGTCTTCTAAGTAATTCTCAAAAATGTCAGAAGTCCTCTAACTTTCTCAAGTCTATTTAGACACCATGATGAGTTATGTTCTCTTGGTTTGATATAAAAAAATAAAACCTAAATAAACACATTCTCTCATTGATGCCACTAGGTATCTGATTAAAGCTACCTTTTTTCCCTGTAGTCATTATAAAATGGGGGTAATCTGCTAGTGAGTTAGAAATAGAATCATTTCCACATTAAAATTAAAAAGGTAATATAACATTGATTCCATAAGCAAAAACTCATAGGAACAAGTCCCAAAACAAATAACTCCAACTCCTAAGCTACCCCCTCCTCTTTACTGTAAATAAACTGGTCACTCACATAGCCACAAATACTAAGATGATGTCACCTTCCTCTCTCCATTCTCTCCCCACTATTATTCTTTACCAGTAGGGAATTTCAAAAAGCAAGGTAGGCGGAGGAGACAAGTCTATTAAGAAGCAGAGTCATGTACAGTGAAGCTTGAAAATTGTCAGGGTTTATCAATGCCCTCCTCCTTTTCAAAAGACATTTCTCCCCTACAGGCACAGGTTGGAAATAAAAGGTAGCAGTTTTCACATAAAGCAGTTCTTTGAAAAGAAAACAATTCCTATTCATTGCCTTTGCTCTCTGGGTGCCTGGCTTTGTTCAATACTTCATGGGTTAAGTACATCATTTGTTGTTAAGTGTTTTAGATTGTTAGTTTAAAAGTTAGTAGGAACTACCTGACTTTTTGCCCACAATGCCAACTTTTCTACTCTTTACAATTAATTTTTAATTCCCTGGGTATAAATCCCTCGGTTTTATAGCTTCTTTCCTATGAGACCCCGGGTAAGTCACTCACTTCTCAAAAGCCTCAGATTCTTCAATCAAGCAACTAACATGCATTTATTAAGCACCTATAGTGTGTAACAGGCACAGTGCTGAAGATAGAAAGAATAAAGCAATTCCATTAAAATAAATACAACATAATACTTATTGTGTATCTAATTTATATTTTAATATATTTAACATCTACTGGTCATCCTGCCATCTAGGGGAGGGGGTGGGGGGGTAAGAGGTGAAAAATTGGAACAAGAGGTTTGGCAATTGTTAATGCTGTAAAGTTACCCATGCATATATCCTGTAAATAAAAGGCTATTAAATAAAAAAAATTTTAAAAAAATAAATAAATACAACATAAAAATAAAGTGCATAAACACAAAAATCAGTAAAAAGTAGCTTGATACAAGGGAATTATGGAAAGAGTAGCAGTCCTAATGGAGGGGAGCAAGAGTGAAAAAAGTTTCACTTAAGTTTCATCTTAAAAGAAAGAGCAGCTCTGAGGGGAGAAGGAAGGATGGAACCCATTCCAGACTTGTAGGAATGCAAGGGCAAAGGCCTAGACACTAAAGAATAGAGGCAATGTGAGGATCAGAGTTTGGCTTGATCGGAGTTCTAGAAAGGAGGAAAGCCAAGATGGGGGTCAGGCTGTGTAGGGCTTTGAAAGCTAAACAGTTTATAGTTTTTCACAGATTAAGTTGGAAGCCACAGTAGTTGACCTGAGTAAGTAATGTGACAATCACATTGTCACAACTGTACTTAAGGAAAATTGTTATTTGTCCTTTGTTCTTGAAAAGGACCAATACATCGTCAGGGTGGTTCCTAGACTTGTGAATGAATTGGATTTCAGTGAAGCAGAATTGTGCAAAGTGCTCTCACTTTCTCCTCCATAGTCATCAGAATCCAATGACAAAAGTCAACACTACTGAAGATGGCCCAAAATCTTATGGAAAATTAGCTTGGCAGTGGTGTATATGTTAGACTGGAAGGGTAGAGGCTTGAAAAAGGAAGACCAATTTAGGAGGCTATTATAATAACTACAACTAGAGTCTGAACTAAGGCAAAAGCTGTGCAAGAGAAGAAAGGGTTAGGTAAGATACAAGAAATACAGAGGCAGAAAGGCAACATCTGGCAGTAGATTGGGTATGAGAAAGAATGAGGATTCTAGGACTGTGCTGATTACAAACTTGGGAGCCTGGATAGATATAGGAAAGTTTGGAAGAAAGGAGGTTTGGGGAAAAAGAAAATGAATGCACTTTTAGATATGTTGAATGTGAGATGTCTTTGGGACATGTGGCTAAGAATGTTAAATAGGCAACTAATGATGTAGGACTAAGGCTCTGGAGAGAGCTCATGGTTGTGTGTGTGTGTGAAATATATATCCCCTCATCAGTAAAGAGATGACACTTTTTACTACCAACTTCTTTATAGGACTTAAGAATATAAAGATTCTTTATAGGAGGCTGGCCTTTCCCAATCTCCCCTAGTTCTAATGTCTTTCTCTACTGACTATCTTCAATTAATGCTGACGCTTTTTGTACATAATTGCTTGTTATATCATCACTCACTGAGTTTCTTGAGAATAAGGATCTATCTTTTTCTTTGCATAGCAGAGTGCCTGACAAATATTAAAGGCTTAAATATTTACTGGCTGTCTGACTACTTGGAAGGATCAAGTTAATATAATATAAATGAAAGCATGTTATAACCATAAAGTTTCCATATAAATGCAAGCAATTATTACAATTCTACTCCATGTAATCCCAGTGAATTTTGGAGTAAAATTAATAGAAAAGAGACACCACTCAACATAAAATATTTCTAGACACATGACTCAACAGTTTCGGGAAATGTACTGCTATAACACAGAGTTCAGTTAAAAGTTATTGATATATGGGACAGCTAGATGGCGCAGTGGATAGAATACCAGCTTGCAGTCAGGAGGACCCGAGTTCAAATGTGACCTCAGACACTTAATACTTCCTACCTGTGTGATTCTGGGTAAGTCATTTAACCCCAATTGCCTCAGGAAAAAAAAAAATTTTTTAAGTTATTGATAAGACTCCAGGGCTGGAACTCTATCTACTACGTCATCTAGCTGCCCCAAAGAATTGGAAAATGAATAGATGCTCATCAATTGGGGAATGGCCGAATAAGTTGTAATATATGAAGATAATGGAATACTATTGCTTTATAAAAAAATAATGAACAAGCTAATTTTAGAAAGATCTGGATTTATATGAACTGATGCTGAGCAAAATGAACAGAACCAGAAATACACTGTACACAATAACAGCAAGAAGGTGCGATGATCAACCATGAAAGATTTGGTACTCAGTAATTCAGTGACTCAAAGCCATCCCAATAGATTCTGGACAGAAAATGCCATGTGTATATCTAGAATATTTGGGGAAATTGAATATAAATCAACACATGCTATGTTCATTTAGCTTTTCTGTTTTTTTCCTCTCCCATAGTTTTTCCTTTTTGTCTTGATTTTTCTCACCCAACATGATTCATAAAACAATGTGTTAAAAAGAAATAAATTTTAAAAATATAGCCTTATTCTTTAAAAGTGGAGAATTTTGCAAACTCAGTGTTTAATTTGTAACCTGACTTGGTTTACCTATAGATTATATTTAATAAAATTTTTTTCCTTAGGAGATGTATGCGATCATGGCTCTGGTTGTCTAAGTTTGTTCAATTTTTATGACATTGAAGAAAACATGGGATAATGAATGTTATTTAAAAAAAAAACTTACGTAATTTAAAAAATATAGAAGATTGAAATAAATAAACTTAAAAAAAAAAAGTCAATCTGGCAGGGACTTCCCTGATATCTGAAAACAGTGAGTCTCTTCACTAGAAGAGTCTATTGCAAACTTTTGATAATGTAGACAAAAATCAGCAATTGTACCAGATCCCCAGATTTATAAGAGAAGAAAAGCTAAAACATTTTTAGTATGTCTATATTTTCTATGAATATATATTATAACATAAATAAATAAATGTATATATTTTTAAAAATTAACTAATATAAAAATATAATATACCAAAAAAAAAATAATCTCTCTGATTCTTCCACTTTCATTTCCATTTGAATAAAGGTCATTAGTCTCCCAGGAAGAAAAAAAAAAAAAGAATTATATAAGATCTTCAAAATTTGAACACTAATTCTGTTTTTTTCAAAGGATTCTAATAGAAGTTCCAACTAATATCAACAATATGAGACCATTTCAAGCAATAATGAAATAATAAAAAAATTCAACTTGAAATTTCTCAGCTTTCAGTCTTCTGGTAAGGTTCATGGTTTGGTTTTCAGTCTCATCAAGGTAAACTTAAAAATAGTATTTCATTTCTTTGGACTGAAAAAAAGGAAGATAGAGGGGAAAAAGCACTCCTGTTAGTTAGGAAAACAAAAAGAAAAATATTTATCAATGAGTGCAAGAGCACAGTAGTGACATGGAAATATCTAAATCCAATAGTCAAAAAATGTATTTACTTAACACTTAGTAAATAACTGTGTCCTAAAAATCTCAGTGTAATTCAAAAAGTTTTAACATGAAAATTACATTAAGACTTCTGGGATATGCTGTATATTAAACAATAATAATAATAATAATAATAATAATTAACATTTGTAGAGCAATTTAAGTTTTAAAACACATTTTATTGCTTGTTTGATTCACACAATCCTATGAAGTAGGTATTACACATATTTAACAAATGAAGGATCTAAAGCACAGAGCAAAAGTCACAGCATTACAAGCTATATTTAAGTCTGTTCCTCTATCCACTATACCCAGTTACCACATGTTTATTTTATCTGATCTTCAAAAAAACATTGTGAGGTATGCAGAGATGTTATTATTACACTATTTATTTTGTACATAGTTTTATATAACACATTTTCCTTCATCATTATTTTTCCTCAATAAAATGTAAGCTCCCTGAAGGTAGATGAGATTTCAGTTTTTCCTCTGTATTTCCAATCCCAGCACAATGCTTGTCACACAGAAGGTACTTTTCATTCAGTAAGCACTTACTTTTTGCCAAGCACTGTATTAAGTTTACTACAGGTAACAAGAAAAATGCCTACAAGGAATTTTTATTAGGCATAAATCTACATAAAGCATACAGAATAGACTGAAACAAACCTTAGAGGCCAAGGCACTAACTATTGAGAGAGGTAAGAAATTCTCTTGTTGAAAATGGCACTGCAGCTGAATCTCAAAGGAAGTAAGGGACTGTGAGGGAGAGAAGGAAGGGTAGAGAGCATATGAGGTATGGAGGAAGACCAGTGCAAAGGAACAGAGATGGAAGAGAGAATATATAAGGCGCAGAAAATGATTCAGTATGGCAAGATTACAGAGGGCATAAAGGGGAGTAAGGTATAGGAAGATAAAAGGACCAGTTTATGAAGTTATATGCCACACAAAGGCGTTGATATTGGTATTGATAAAAGGGATTCATCTTTTGGAGGTGATATGGTCAGACATGTTTTGGGACAGGAGTTCTTAACCTAAGATCCATAGATCCTTCTCCTGTCAAGGAGAAGTTCACTCACTTAATTTAGGGGGTAAATAAAATTGCAAGGTAAAAAAGATACATCTTAACTTTTACTAACTTCTAATGAATTTTAGCATTTCTTTCCATTATGAATGATTACACGAAACATTATTTTGAGAAGGGAGATTATAGGCTTCAACAGACTGCCAAATGGGTTTATGATGCAAAAAAAAGACAAGGATCCTGCTTTAGGAGACTTGTGGCAGATGGACTGGAGAGGGGACAGACTTTAGGAATACCAAATAGGAGGCTACTGCAAAAGTCCAGATGCAAAAGACTGAAGAAGAGTGGTGGTTGTATGAGTAGAAAAGAAGAAAGAAAGAGAAAGAAACAAGATTTGATAACTGATAAGAGTGAAGAGTTAAGAATGGCACTGAAGATGCAAACCTGGGAAACTAGAAAGACAATTGTACAAACTGTTTCAATTATGCCTGACTCTTTGTGACCCTATTTGGAGTTTTCTTGGCAGAGATACTGGAGAAATTTGCCATTTCCTCCTCCAGCTCATTTTATAGATGAGGAAAATGAGGCAAACAGAGTTAAGGGACTTGCCCAGGGTCACACTGTTAGTAAGTGTCTGAGGCCAAATTTAAACTCAGGAAGATGACTCTTCCTAACTTCAGGTCAGACGGTCCCCTCCACTGACTGCACTTTCAAGTTGCCAGAAAGATGGCAAGTGCCTTCAAAAGTAAGAGAGATATATGTAAGACAGATAGGTTTGGCAGACAATATAAATTCTATTTTAGACATGGTTGAATTTGAGATGCTCATAGAATATCCAGTTTAAAATGTCCAATAGCCAGTTACTAACATGAAACTGGAGCTCCATCGGTACAAAATCTTAGGGGTACAAACAGAAATATGGCAATCATTTGATTAGAGATAACTGAACTCATGGGAGTTGATGTGGGCAGGGAGAAAAGAAAACCTAAGACAGCCTTGGGGCACACCTACAATTACTGGTCATGATATGGATAAAGAACCTGCAAGAAACTAAGAAGGAACTGTCAGACAAGTAAGAAAAGAAGCAAGAGAAAAGTATTATAAAAACTCAGAAAACTGAAGATATTCAGGAGATAGTCAACAGAATCAAAGGCTGCAGAGAGTCACAAAGAATGAGGGCTAAGAAGAGACCATTAGATTTGTTAGTTAAAAGAACACTAATAACTATGGAGAGAACAGTTTCAGTTGAAGGTTAAGATTAAAAGCCAGAATAAGAGAGAATTTTATTTTACCACTTTATACATGAGGTGATTGAGGCTCAGAAAGATTAAGGCATTTACCCATAGTCATACAGATTAGAATTGGCTAATTAGAGGTGGGAGAACTAGAACCTAGTCTTCTGGCTACTATCTAGTAGATTATACACTGACTTATGCCTAACTAAAGTAGCTGTTTGGCTCATAGCATTAACTTAATAAATGCTTGTGACTGATTAAATTTTGAAACCAAACTTCTTTTCAAACTTGCAATTTCCTTCTCATTTGGGTCTAACATGACACTATTCACACACTTATTTTTCTTTCTTTATTAAAAAAAAAATTATAAACTGTGCATACCCATTGATCCAGCAGTGTCTCAAAAAGAAAAAAAGGGGGGGGAAAGGATCCACATTTGCAAAAATGTAGCAGCCTTCTTTTTCTTCTTTTTTTAAATAGCTTTTTATTTACAAGATATATGCATGGGTAATTTTTCAGCATTGACAACTGCAAAACCTTTTGTTCCAACTTTTCCCCTCTTTCCCATCCCTTCCTCCAGATGGCAGGTTGACCAATACATGTTAAACATATACGATATATGTATACATGTCCATACAGTTATTTTGCTGTACAAAAAGAAATCAGACTTTGAAATAGTGTACAATTACCTGTGAAGGAAATCAAAAATGCAGGTGGACAAAAATAGAGGGATTGGGAATTCTATGTAGTGGTTCATAGTCATCTCCAGAGTTCTTTTGCTGGGTGTAGCTAGTTCAATTCACTACTGCTTTATTGGAACCGATTTGGTCCATCTCATTGTTGAAGAGAGCCATATCCATCAGAATTGATCATCATACAGTATTGTTGTTGAAGTGTATAATGATCTCTTGGTCCTGCTCATTTCACTCAGCATCAGTTCATGTCAGTCTCTCCAGGCCTTTCTGAAATCATCCTGCTGATCATTTCTTACAGAACAATAATGTTTCATAATGTTCATATACCACAATTTATTCAGCCATTCTCCAATTGATGGGCATCCACTCAGTTTCCAGTTTCTGGTCACTATAAAGAGGGCTGCCACAAACTGCCACAAACATTCTTGCACATACAGGTCCCTTTCCCTTTTTTAAAATCTCTTTGGGATATAAGCCCAGTAGTAATAAGCAGCCTTCTTTTTAATAGTGAGTTGGGTGCCCCTTGGTTAGGAAATGGCTGAATAAGTTATGGTATATGAATGTTATGGAATATCATTGTTCTATAAGAAACGATCAGCATGATGATTTCAGAAAGTCCTGGAAAGACTTACATGAACTGATGCTGAGTAAAGTGAGCAGAACCAGGAGATCATTGTATATAGCAACAAGATTATGTGATGATCAATTATGATGGACTTGGTTCTTTTCAACAATGAAATATTCAAGGCAATTCTAATAGACTTGTGAAGGAAAGTGCTAACCACTTCCAGAGAGAGAACTATAGAGATTGAATTTGGATCAAAGCAAAGTATTTTCACCTTTTTGTTGTTGTTGATTTGCTTCCCCCCCTGTTGTGTTTTTTAATTTACCCTTTTGATTCAATTTGTGTGTGTGTGTGTGTGTGCACAACATGACAAATATGAAAATGTGTTTAAAATTGTACATGTTTAACCTATATGGGATTGCTTTTTTTCTTGGGGAGAGTGGAAAGGAGGAGAGGGAGAAAAATCTGGAACACAAGGTTTTTCAAAGATGAATGTTGAAAATTATCTTTACATGTATTTGGAAAAATAAAAACTAATGAGGGGAAAAAAACCCAACCTTTTTGGAATTACTCCCCCCTGCTCCCCCCAAAAAAGCCAGAAAGCCTGTACAACATTTAAAGGCTAATTTGAAGCAACTGATTAAACTGTGTGCTTAAAAAAAAATATGAATAAGAGATTGCATTGCTGCATATGATGTACTTAGAATCTCCTTGTTTAGTTGTCTCTCCCACTACCTTATGACTGAAAGGTTCTAGAGAATGCTGTCAGCAGAGACTCCTCCAAAAACAGAGAATGAATATGCCTACACTCTTTCAATACAAGTACTCTTTCTGTACTTTAGAAAGCAAAGCTATCAAGTGGCAATAGAGAAGACTATAACAGCAAAATGCTTTTAAAGAAACAATCTTATTTTGGGGGGGGGGGAACTCAAATTAAATCAGCAGCCACCAGAGATGTGGCAACTGCCCTAACACAGGACTTTCTGGGTTTCATTGTTAAGAGATAAACCAACTGCTCCCTCAGAATGCAGTAAATTAGAAAATCATTCGCATTCATCAATAATAGTGATATAATGGAAGGCTTTGGAAACCTATTGTCCAAATTTTGGATCAGAACGTTGTCCTGTGTTTAGGTTTTTTCAGTTTGTTATTTTGGGCTTATATTCTCTGAGAGGCTTTCTGGTAGAGCTCAGTGGATAGAATCATAATTTTTGTAATAAAGGAGTTTAAAGACCAATACTAGGAATGAGACAAATAAAAATAATCCATAGATTATAAAAGTGCAGAAAATAGATACAAGATGCTATACAACTTTATAAGTTTTTAGGTTTTTTTCTTTTAATGGTTTTGGAAGGCATGTCTATGAAACTTCTATTTTCAATTGTACAAATGTTTACTAGGCACTTTAGGCACGTACAGTAGTACTGGTTGCTCAACTGTAAATTGTAAATTTTCAATTGCAAATTCCATACAGACTACCAGGGGTCAATGTATAAAATAAGAGGATTATTACTACAAATAATAAAATGAAATCATCAATGTGGGTGCTATCTCCAACAATGCAGATCACTAATCCCCCATGCCCCTGTACCCTTTGCAATTTTGGTCTACTCTTCCATTCAGGATTAACCCAAATCTTGTTCTTAATAACAATGTTGACCTTCTTAACACTTATTACCATGAGTCCCCTCTATTATTCTCTTTCAGGTTTCCAGAAATGTTGATCCTTTAAAGATGATGATGTTCCATGATTCACAAATCAGACAGCATAACCAGGGATTTTAAGAGATTTTTTTTTTTTTTTTTTTTTTTTTTTTTTTTTGCAGCAAGGGGAAGTTTGGATAGGGTACTACCTAATTTCCATGAATTATCACCAAATCTCTTTCACCTATTGAATTTTATCAATTTCCAGTGCAGGTCCAAGATATATAGGTTGAAAAGTTAACTCAATGATCTGCCCATCCAAATGCATGAGCATAGGAAATGTGTTTTTCTTAATCCATTTGGTTCTTCTCCCTTTGAACTACTACACAATCTTTTGAGTGATTGGATCTCACAGAGAACAGTGTTCTAAGACTCAATAAGCATGATATTATTCATAAGCAGGAAAACCCAGGGAACCTTGCTATCTGTAAGGAATCCATCTTTTACTTCGACTTTGACTTTATATGACACCCCACCAAAAATATTTGATGCCATAGAGCAAAATTAAGTCTCTTCCACACATAACAAAATTTTATTAATATAAATAAATATAAAGAGAAGGGGCAGCTAGGTAATGCAATAGAGTACTGGTCTGGGAGTCAGGAGAACCCGAGTTCAAATGTGGCCTCACACACTTAACTAGTTATGTGATTCTGGGCAAGTTACAACCACCCATCCCCAATAAATAAATAAAATAAATGCAACAGAGATTTTTTTTTTTTTTTTTTTGAGTATTGACATTAAGTAAGGAACCAAATAGAGAGGTCTATGCTCAAAGGTGTTTGTTAGGGCCAGGAAGAATATTCTGCTGAAAGGCCAAATAATAATGAACAACAGTAACATTCACCTACATGCCACTTTAAAATTACAAAGTGCTTTGGAATTATCACTTCACTTGAGCTTCAAAATTATCTTTATGATACAGCCAGTTGAAAGAATAATTTTTATTGAGCATTAGATGAGAAAAGAAGGTTCAGAGAGATCAAGACCACATAACTAGTAAATCCAGGACTTGAACCCTGTATGAGAGGGCAGGAATCACGTGTTAAACTACCTCCATTCAGATGAATCTGAGATTCTTCTGACTTCCCAGGGATGCTCTTATCTATGTCTACCCAAAAATTCATCACAGGGTCCTGGGGGAGATATGAGAGTAGTCTCTAAGTATTTCAAAGACAGTCATAAGAAGGGACTAGAACTGTTTATCTTACTATTCTTCAATCCAAGAATACTGGCCTCCCTACTGTTTCACGATCAAGACACACTATTGCTTAGCTCTGAGCCTTTTCTCTCACTGTCTCACATCCCTAGAATGTTCTTCCTCCATCCCAAATGCCCTCCCCTCCTCTCTCCCTTCTGGTTCCCTTCAAGTCCCAACTAAAATCTTTTACAAGAAGCTTCTCCCAACTCTTCTTAATTCTAGTACCTTCTCTCTGTCAATTATTTTCTATTTCTCCTACATATGACTTGTTCATACATATTGGTTTGCTTGTTTTCTCCCCCATTAGAGTATGAGCTTCTTGAGGGCAGAGATTGTCTTCTATTTTCTATATCCCTAAAGCTTATCATAGTGCCTGGCACATAGCAAGTGCTTCATGTTTATTGATTATGCTTTGGAGGCATTAACTAGGAAGGCAAAAGATCTCTCTATTGTTGTTATTAGGTCATCAAATAACTGATGACAACGTAAGTTATAAGTGTTTCTTTTTTCACATCTGCATGGTTAAGCTGCTTAAAATTTTTACATTTTAACTCCAGAAATAGACAATGAAAATTACTTTCTAATTGGTCTTCCAAAATTATAGCGAAGGGGGCAGCTAGTTGGAAACACATGCTCCAAAGGACTGGATTCTCCATCCTTGATTCTTTCTATACCAGAAAAAGGTAGTTTCCATGTTGCCAGAGTTGCAGCCTCCACGTAAAATACACAGAGCGGGAGCAAAACAACTAGATCAGGACAATTTGGGGAGGTAGGTAGGTTTGTTGAAGAGAAAAGTGAATCTTCAATAATTAAGAGACTAAAGATTTTCATTACTGCTTCAAAAGAGCTCTAATTCTGCTTGTGGTCTTAACTAATCAAAACCTCAGAGAGAATCCTCACCTTTAACAGTTAAAAGGGGGAAGAAAAACTGAAATCCGCTCTGCATTATTTGAACTCTTCCTAGAAAGGAATGCCAGAATGCAGTTTCCATAAGCACTTTGGGGAGTAAGGCTGGGAACAATTCTAAAGATCCAAGCACTTAGAGCCAAATGAAATGGGACACAGAAGGGGCAAAGGGAACTCTTGGCACTCAGTTTCAGTACATGGGGCTATCTTGCCAAAGGCCAAGTGCCACAGACAGACCCAGCAGGATGTAAATTATTCAGACTTTCCAAAGGGAGCCAGGTTTCTTAGCCCTTTTCTGTGAAGTTATTTCATTTCATTTCTTCTGATTAAGACTCACTCATTACCTCCTGCCCACTCCCAAAAGCCTCCAGCTGACTCAGGTCACCCTCAGATGAACACATTTGAACCTCATGAATCACAAAGAGCCATTTCCAGTGAAGATAGATTTTTTAAAATTTTTGGACTGAATCTGACATTTAAAGTCGGATTTGTTACTTTAATTCAAGAGTAGTTAAACCAAAGCAAGAGAAACCTGCTATTCTGTAGCTTGATTAATAAAAATCACTGATCTCATTACCTGAAAATAAAAGTGATCATTTATTATTAATTTAAAACCAAAAAGAATTAACCAAAGATAAATTCAATTTGGATAAATGATAGCATTTCAAAAAATGCAGCTAATGCTGCAAGTTCTATTTCTTTGGACAAGTCATGTAACTATTCTGGGTTTCAATTTCTCCTTCATAAAATGAATTAGATGCCAAGGTCCCTAACAAGTCCCCCTTCCAGCTCCAGAGCTACTGTCCTATAATGTTTGAATAAATGAATCTTAGTAGTTTGTTCCTTTAGGTACATTCCATATATCTCATACACAGCCCCCTACCAGCTCTGTTATTTTATGTAATTTATGATTACATCTACTCCCAAAGATGATCTCTGTTCCACATAGACAAAATGCCCCTAGGACATAAATGAGCAGCAGATCTGCTCTGAGAAAAGTATTGCAATGAGCCTGAGAGCTGGTTGATGGTCACACAGGAGGCACTCTGGACAGAGATCCTTTGGGAGAAGGAGAGAAAAACCACCAGATAGCAATTATTCTCCCTATTGACATCTTCTATTTACAGAAAATGCTGAAACCCTGAAGAAAAGACAAAGTCATGGGCTTTAACTAGCTTCATCCCTGTCAGGCTGTATTAGTAAAAGCCTACTTGCCCAGACCTGGCAAATAGGCAGGCTGCCTGCCTCAAGGGCACATTTGACCTGATTACACTTTAGAGTGTGGGGCACTGTGATTACAATCGACAGACCAGAATGAGAGATTAGCAGGATCTATGAATCTGCTAAATCCAGAATCTTCTTGGGAAAGAGCAAGAAGTTAACCAAAACAGGGGAGTTTTCAGTTTACTCAGTGAACTCCACATCAATTCTTAATTTTTTTTTCTGATTCTCAGCACATCTTAACAGGAGTTACTTTCCATAAAATTTTTAATTGAAGGACCAAAAACAATTCAAATCCAGAGCGTTGATACCCAAAGTTCTCTACTTCATTCCCAATTCTCTAATTGGTCATTTTCAAATCCAGGTGCAGATATTAATCCTATAGCGAGAATAACATTCAGGCAGCCCCAATGAGTACATTGGCAGGAAGAGTGGTTCTATTGTTGTTCAGTTATTTTTCAGTTATATCTGGCTCTTGAAAACTCCTTTTTGGGATTTTCTCGGCAAAGATACGGGAGTGGTTTACCATTCCTTCTCCAGCTCATTTTATAGATAAGGAAACTGAAGCAAGCAGAATCAAGTGATTTGTCCAGGATCACATAGTTAGCAAGTGTCTGAGGCTGGTTTTGAATACAGGTTTTCCTGACTATAGGTCCAGTGTTTTATTCACTGTGTCGCCTGGTTCTATTTAGGAGATGTTGTAAGGTAAGCCAAAAGCTCGGTGTGAGTCCCTAGATTGCAGTTTGATTAAAAAACTCCAATTCTAACTTATTACATTCTCTTCTGAGGAATTATTTGGGATCATCAATTTGAGGTGATGTCAAAATTGAAATGGATTTGCTACCCAATTATACTATCTCTTTATCACCCATTTTCACTATGGCCCAAAGAAATAGGCATATATGTCTGAACAGTATCTATAAAGCCAAAAAATAAAACCAAAACCAAATTATAATTTTCCACGGTAACTACAGTAAAGAACTTAATAGGATAACAAGCTCAGCTTTTTTGAAGAGTGCTTCAACAAAAGACAGTGATTTGGTTTTAGTGAAGAAGGCAGATTGCCAGGGCTTCTGGTTTGCTTTAAGAAATCTCAGTAATTTGCCCCTTCAAGTGGATTCCATGTTCCTCAGCAGTCCCACCCCCTTTCCCTGCCACCCCCAACCTCTCCCTATCCTCCTCACTCCTTACCCAAACATTGAAATTTACATAGCTCATTGAAATTGTGGGATAACATAATCCCACAGCCTTGTTCAAAGGTAGTTGGATTTCAAAATCCAAAAGGTTACAGTAATACAGTGATGATTTTTGTTAAGTCAGAGAACTTTACCCAGTATTTTTCCCTCAGCTACCATGCACTCAAATCATTATTTGAACAATCTAGAGAGAGAGATTTAGAATTAATAATTTATCATCTTCTCCAACTGCAATGTAGTCAAGAAAATAGGCCACTTTGGCAGGAGAAAGCTGCTGCTCAAGGCTCAGTTACAATACATCCCATTAGTCATCTATCTATTGCACTCTTAATCAGGTAATCTCAAGGACACATGAAAGGGGAACAGCACAGAATGTCACCTGGAGATGCTCTTTACTGGAATGGAATAAAACAGATGCACTTCTGAAACACAGTACCTTTTCAGTAGGGAAAAAAGTCCATCCTGGGCTCCTGAAATTAGGTTGGCCTCAATTCCTCCCCCTCCCCCCCCAGGTTTATCTCCTGGAAATGATAGCCTTCTCATATGTATATACCAGTGAAACTGGACTTCTCAATATTAACTATCCATGCCTGGATTCTTCATTCCTTCCACCTGGAATGTCATTATCTCCCCCACCCCCTACTCCCCACTTCAAATCTGGCTGTTCAACTATTATACCTCAAAATCCAGCTCAAATACTACCTCTTCCATGCCCACCCCCTTCTTTCTCTCTCTCTGCCAGCTACCAGTGATCTCTTCTTCCTTTGTATTCCTATAATATTGTACTTGTACCTCTCACTGACGTTATCACATTCTATTTTGTATGGTACTTAATTTGTACAGATCTAACATCTATTCTTTGAATGTAGAGACAATATACTGTTAATCTTTATATCCTCCATAATCATGTAAGTAGCAGGAGCTCAATAAATAATTATTAAATGAGAGCCAGGATGGGCTGCAGACCTTAAAAACATATTATCTCCACCTGATTAAAGGATTCTGAAATGCAGGTTCCTTTTTCCAATGGTTATTATCAAAATCTTAATGTTCTGGGATAGAAAGTAAAAGAACAAGAGAATGGCAACTTCAACCATGAAACATGGACGCTTTTATGAATAGAAATTTTATACCAATAGATTGTATGCTGGTAGGTAGGCTATAGACATAGGTTCAGACATTCCTATATGGTGTTACATATGCAAGCAAGTATCTCAGTGGATAGTGTGCTAGGCCTGGAGTTAGTAAGATCTAGATTCAAATCCAGTCTCAGACACTCATTAGCTATATGACTTCTGGCAAGATATTTAACCACTGTTTGAGTTTCCTCAACTGTAAAATAGAAATAATAATAGCATCTACTTTCTAAGGTTGTGACGTTCAAATGAGATGATATTTGTATCAAAGAGTAGGCACTATATATATAACACCTTGCCATTGTTCAGTCACTCTTCAGTTTCTAATTCGTAATCCCAATAGGGTTTTTTTTTGACAACAGTACTGGAATGGTTGATCATTTTCTTCTCCAGCTCATTTTACAGATGAGGAAACTCGGGCCACATGGGAGATTTGTCCTGGGTCACACAGCCGGTAAGTTTCTGAAGCCACATTTGAACTCAGGAAGAGGAGTCTTCTTGATTCCATGCTGGACATCTATTAATTATTCTACCACCTTGAGGCTTTTCTCAAGGAATTTATACTGAATTGGTTATTACTCAATCATTTTACTTTAATCCACCCACAAATTGGATTTGCTCTCAATCCTCAAGGCTCTCCTTGACCTCTCCACTCTAAATGCACTCTCTCCTCCTCTGCACTCCCATGACATTCATTTGCAGTCTGTTTTGTACTGCTTGTTATGAGCAGCAAACTTTGTGAGGGCAGGGATTAAGGGGTCTGGATTTGTAAACAGTGAACCTGGCTTAGAATATAAGCACCAAACAAACTACCTAGGCCTGTGATGAGTGATTAATGGCCCAGACTTGAAGCTGGGAAAACATGTGTTCAAAATCTGCCTCTGACACAAACAGGCTTTGTGATCTTAACCAAGTCACAACTTCTGAGTATTCTAAGTCAAAGCTTCTTAAATTGTAGGTTTCAACCCCCAATGGGGTTATGTAAGAGGGGAATTCATGAACGAAATTCAAATGGAAATTCTTATCAGACCAAATGTAAATCTAATTAATTCCTTTAAACCAGTGAAAAGAAATCCATTCTCTTTACACCAGTAGCTAAGAAAAGGTACTAGACAGACTAGCAATGCCACTTATTTGGTAGCCTTCAAAAATAGCACATAATCAAAATAGAAAATTTTGATTATACCAAACTGAAAAGTTTTTGTACAAACAAAACTAATGCAGACAAGATTAGAAGGGAAGCAATAAACTGGGAAAATATTTTTACAGTCAAAGGTTCTGATAAAGGCCTCATTTCCAAAATATATAGAGAATTAACTCTAATTTATAAAAAATCAAGCCATTCTCCAATTGAAAAATGGTCAAAGGATATGAACAGACAATTCTCAGATGAAGAAATTGAAACTATTTCTAGTCATATGAAAAGATGCTCCAAGTCATTATTAATCAGAGAAATGCAAATTAAGACAACTCTAAGATACCACTACACACCTGTCAGATTGGCTAAGATGACAGGAAAAAATAATGATGATTGTTGGAGGGGATGCGGGAAAACTGGGACATTGATGCATTGTTGGTGGAGTTGTGAACGAATCCAACCATTTTGGAGAGTAGTTTGGAACTATGCTCAAAAAGTTATCAAACTGTGCATACCCTTTGATCCAGCAGTGTTACTACTGGGATTATATCCCAAAGAGATTATAAAGAAGGGAAAGGGACCTGTATGTGCACGAATGTTTGTGGCAGCCCTTTTTGTAGTGGCTAGAAACTGGAAACTGAATGGATGTCCATCAGTTGGAGAATGGCTGAATAAATTGTGGTATATGAAAATTATGGAATATTACTGTTCTGTAAGAAATGACCAACAGGATGATTTCAGAAAGGCCTGGAGAGACTTACACGAACTGATGCTGAGTGAAATGAGCAGGACCAGGAGATCATTATATACTTCAACAACAATACTAGATGATGACCAGTTCTGATGGATCAGGCCATCCTCAGCA
Source organism: Sarcophilus harrisii (assembly GCF_902635505.1). NCBI lineage: Eukaryota > Metazoa > Chordata > Mammalia > Dasyuromorphia > Dasyuridae > Sarcophilus > Sarcophilus harrisii. Next base: position 539,850,803 of record NC_045428.1, read on the forward strand.
ACGAGATCAACCAAATCATTTCTAATGGAGCAGTAATGAACTGAACTAGCTATACCCAGAAAAAGAACTCTGGGAGATGACTAAAAACCATTACATTGAATTCCCAATCCCTATATTTATGTACACCTGCATTTTTGATTTCCTTCACAAGCTAATTGTACAATAATTCAGAGTCTGATTCTTTTTGTACAGCAAAATAATGTTTTGGTCATGTATACTTATTGTGTATCTAAGTTATATTTTAATATATTTAACATCTACTGGTCATCCTGCCATTTAGGGGAGGGGGTGGGGGGGTAAGAGGTGAAAAATTGGAACAAGAGGTTTGGCAATTGTTAATGCTGTAAAGTTACCCATGTATATATCCTGTAAATAAAAGGCTATTAAATTAAAAAAAAAAAATAGCACATAATTTGAATCATCACTACAAACATTCAGAACAGAACTTTTAATAAGAGGAAAATGTCACAGTATGGCTTTCAATTGGACCAAATGCATTTAAAAGGTTGACCCAAAATCTACCCAGAGAACTGGTCTCCATACCTTGCTTCAGTACTACTTCAGCTGAGCATCTCTAATATGAAATACTGTCTTGAAAGCACTTTGTAAACTTTCAAACACTATATAATGTACTGTCAGCTATGGTCCTGAACAAGTGTTCTGGGAGAGGCAGTCAGCTCTCTGAAGGAAAATAAGGTAAATGCTTGCTAGTAGTCTTTAAAAAAAAAAAAATCACTGATTTTTAAACTTGGGTTCTCATTCTAACAATGACTCTCTGAGAGACCTTGGAATTTCAGAACTGGAAGTAGTTATCTAATCTATTCCGACTAGAAGAATATCTTCTACCCATTAAAAGTTAGTAACCAGAACATCAAGCCAAAATGGCTACCTAAGCAGGAATCAGAGTACATAACTCCCAAATATCTATCCTGAACAATCCTGAAGCTTCCTTCATAATAAAATTCAATAAAAAGTCAGTTATTTCTTCCATCCCAGAACAAGGGGGAGAAAAAGTTGGCCAAAGTTCATACAATAGGAAAGGCAGCCAATAAGCAAAGTCATGGCCAGGATCTTCCCAGTGCAATCAGATGGGTCCTGTGTAACCTGCAAGTTGCCATGTTCAGAGCAAACAAGAGTAGGTTTCCCTGAGAAAATCCTAGGGTACTCAGGAAGCTCTAGAATGAAGAGCTTGGAAGAAAAGGAATACAAAAGCAGTAGACACCTATAGCACTCATGATAGGATAGTCCAAGCCCAGGGGCTCTGATGTCCCTTATACTCTTTCCCCAGACATCAGAGGACACTGTGAACATCTAAAACTAAATCTCAAAGATTCAGGGGGGCCCAACCCTGGGATGTGATGATTAGTGAAAGAATTTAGGAGATCCAAAGCAAGATACAACTTGGTCAACCACCCCACCTAAAAGTTCAGTAGCAAGCATCGAATAGCCCTGGCACAAAACTCTGAGTCCAAACAAATATGGAGAGGGGAATAAAAAACACCAACTGATGTCAAAAATTATTACAAACCTAGAAATTCCCCCAAAGAAGAAAGAAGTTACTCTGTAATAAATACAAAGACTCAAAGAAAAAAAAAAAAAAGGAGGTTTATATAAATCCCCAGAAGAAATAAAGCAAGAAGGGGAAAAAAATGAAATAAAAGTCCTGGAAGAAAGAATCAAAAGATTATATAACTTTAAATGAGAAAGTAGCAAATCTTACCCAAGAAATATCAGAGTAGAAAACTGAAGTCAAAGATTATACCATAAAACAGCAAGAAATATTGGAACAGAACTAAAAGATTGAAAAAAATAAAAGATAATATATTTAATAACAAAAACAACCAACTTGGGAAATTTTGATTTAAAAAAAAAAAAGCCTCAACACTGTATTTCAAGAAATTGTACGTAAAAGTTGAACAAATTCATTAGACCCAAAGGGCAAAATAAAGATGGAATCTACTGATCACCACCTAGGGTGAAAAACTCACAAAGGAAAAGTCCCAAGAATGTAGCAGCCAGAATCCAGAGCTGATATATCAAAGAAAAGTATTGCAAACATACAGAGAAGAAGTTTAAGTACCAAAAAACTACCTTTAGGATCACACAAGACCTGGGAGCTTCTACTCTAATTAGGCGATCTTAGAATACAGTATTCCAAGAAAGAGGTTTGTTTTTTTTGTTTTTTTTTTTTTTTGGGGGGGGAGGCTCACAATAAATAATAATTTATTCTGCGAAGTTGAATATAAACCCACATAGGAAAAAATGGACGCCTAATGGGATACAAGATTTTCAAGCATTTCTTATGAAAAACAAAACAAAACAGAGCTGAGTAGGGATTCTGAAATATAAATAAAGAAATCTAGCAAAACTTAGCAAGAAAATGATGGAAAAAATGATTTCAGAAATTCTTGAAGGAAAACAATATACACAAGGGCAAGAACAGTGTAAAAAAAAATAACTTTGAAAGACTTAAAAACTCTAATTAAGGCAGACCCAACCCATATTTCCAAAGATCTGTGATGGAACTTATAACCTAAAAACTTTCTAAAGAAGGCTGATGGACACATGTTGCAAAAACATTTTGGGGCACTGCCATTATGTAATTTCATTTTTGTAAAACTATGTTTATTTGTTAATCAGGATTGCCCCAATGCTTTCAGTTTTTAAGGGGGGGAGGTCATAAGTGGAAGAAGTGATCAATAGTGATCTCCAAAAAAAGAAGTCTATTATAACATTCTTAAAAAGGCATCAGCCTGCACTACTAGATCTTATATCCTAAAGGCACTGTACTAAGCACTTTATAAATATGATCTTATTTGATATTCACAACAACTTTGGGAAAGAGGAACTGTTATTAGCCTCACTTTATAGATGAGGAAATTGAGGCAACAGAGGTTAAGTGACTTTCTCAGGGTGACAATGCTGGTAAGTATTTAAGGCAGAATTCAAACTCAAATCTTCCTAACTTCAGGCCCAGCACACATTTTCAATTTCAAGATCTATTTATGAATTTATAAAGCCCTTTAATATTAGCAAAGTGTTAGCTCCTCTCAGTACAATGCCATATGTCATCAAGCACTAAATTCAAGGTATAGAGAGGTATTGAGAAGAGTCACTTTTTACTTCCTAGTCCTTTATTTCCAAATTTCTTTTGACAATTTACTGTCCAGCATAGTTTGAGGAAATAAGATTTTCTTTTGCACTAAATCATTACTAGTTTAATTTAAATATTTTCACTGAAGATGCTAGCCTGGAAATAGTCAGCTATCCTAGCAAAGCATCAACTTAAGGAAAAATTTGTGTAGGTCTGGTTTATGTCAATGCAATTTTCCTCCACTATAATTATGTAAGCATCAACAAATAGAATAACAAACAGAAGACAGATATTATAAAAATTGATAAATATGGTAATTATTTTCTAACATCACCATAACCACCATCATTTTCTTTAAAATGCAACAGAAATCTTGAGAATTATAGTATTAAAAATAGATGCCAGTTGTTGTAGGTTCTTGTATTAAAACCCCAGCACTGGTCTCCAACTTCAAAAGGTCAAATTTGGGTCAGTAAATATAGTAGTTTTCCCAAGCTAAAGTTTCTTTCTCAACTTCTACATTTCATCTCAGTAGAATACTGTCAATAAACAGCAGAAAGAAAGAATCATATTTTTCTCTGAAACTAAGCCTCTGTATTGTTTGCCAGGAGGAAGCTCTCAACTGGTAAAATGATATTCAGGAAGTAAGTACATTTTATGAAACCTTTAGTAAGACAACTTTTGCATGCAAAAGCCAAGAGATGTATTATTCTAGTGATAGACTTTCTTTCTTTCTTTTAAATTATAGCTTTTTATTGACAGAACAGATGCATGGGTAATTTTTACAATATTGTCCCTTGCACTCACTTCTTTTCCAACTTTTCCCTTCCCTCCCTCTACTCCCTCCCCTAGATGGCAGGCAGTCTTATACATGTTAAAGTATATCCTAGATACAATATATGTGTGCAGATGCATATAGTTCTCTTGTTGCATAAGAAAAATCGGATTCAGAAGGTAAAAATAACCTTGGAAAAAAAACAAAGATGCAAGTAGTCCACATTCATTTCCCAGTGTTCCTTCTTCTAGTGTAGCTGATTCTGTCCATCATTGACTAGTGATAAGACTTTCAAATTGCTTTCAATTTCACATTGCTTCATAACTTTCTGCCTTTCCATTCTTCTTTGTCTTAACTCCCCTCCACATATGCACAAGGCACTCCATCTACCAACTCTAGATATTTTCATCGACATCTTCTCACCGTTACCTTCTTCCTGGAAATTCTCCCTCTTCACCATCTAGCTCCCTAAAGTCTCAGCTAAAGTCTTACTTTCTGCAAGAAGCCTCTTCTACTCCTCCTTAATCTCAGTGCATTCCCCGACACTACCCCCTACTTAGCCTACAAATATCTTGTTGGTACATAGTTTTTGCATGTGTTTTTCTCATTAGATTCCTTAAATGTAGGGATTATTTATCTTTTTGGTCTTTCTTTGTTTCTCATGCACTTAGTACATAATAGATTCTCAATAAATGCTGTTTAACTGAAAAAAGAACTATGTTTGATAACTATTTTAAAATAATAAAGCCAACTTGCCTGAGAAAGAATAAAATTTGTTGGGGCAGTAGGTAGTGGAGAGGATAGAGAACCCTAAAGCCAGGAGAATCTGAGTTCAAATCTGACCCAGACACTTAACACTTCCAAGATGTGTGACTCCGGGCAAGTCACTTAACACTAATTGCCTCAGTTAAAAAAAAAAAAATAATAAAATAAAATTTGTTTCTTAGGCAAGCAAAAAGCTAAATAACACCCCTTGGGCTCAGATTACTTTTCCTATTAAATAGCAAACTGTTTCTATTTTTACTCTTTTGAGTCACCCTTTAAAATGAATCTAAGAGGCAACTAAGTTGACCAGTAGATAAGAGCGCTGACTGATCCTGGAGTCAGGAGGATCTGAGATCAAATTCGATCTGTGACACTTAGTAGTTATGTGATCCTGGGCAAGTCACTTAACCCCATCTACCTCTAATAAAATAAAATAAAATGAATCTAAGAACTAATAAATGAAGATTACTCACTTTATGGCCATGAAACCACTAGATTAATTCATACCTGTTAATGAACACAAAGCACTGAGACAAAGGCACACATAAAATAGATGCAGGATTTTCAACCACTTTGCAGATCTTTGACAGTAACTTCTTGATAAAATCCAGGGACCAATGTCTAAATGAACTTTCAACTTCTTCTCCATGGTCTTCATTACAGGGAGAACCAGGACTCTGAAAAGACACAAGGAAGATAAATTACTGCCCAGTAATTAACAATTTGTTTCTTAGAAAAGTCAATTAGAAAAAGGATGTGACAGTTCTGGAGAAGAGGAATTCCAGGTTCTCCTTTCCTCATCTTTGCCAAAAAAATTTAAAACTTTATAGTTTTGTGAGCCTTATAACATATCTAATAATTACCAGGATAACAACACAGAAAGCAATATGAAGTAGAGCAATTATAATGGGTAGGCATTTCATACCTACTTACTATATACTTACTAGTTACTGTCTAACAGTAAAATCAGCACCTTTGTCCTTTTTCTTTTATGAGCCACCCTCCACCCACACATCTTCCTTACATCTTTGTATTCATTACTTAAAAAAAAAAAGAAAAACATCCTAGTAATATTATAAGGGTTTAATGAATTCTGAAGAAGCGTTCAAAATCTATTCCAAATGTGCAGCTGTCAACTCAGCCTGGCAAGCAGCACAGGTTGGCAAACCCAAACATCACTAAGCTTAGCAAATGTGCTAAGCACACAGGGAGACTGTCATCACTTTGCTATCTGTGCTGGCTAGTACCACTGAAGAAAGATTCAGGGTGCTAACAGAACTAAGTTACAGCCAGCCCAAGGCCGATTTTTCACTAAGCACCAGGCATCTTGAGAAACTACATGAGTTTCCAATCTTGGCTAAGGATGGTGAGGAAAAAAGCAGGGAAATGATACTGGATAATTCAGAAACCATACTAATAACTTATCTGGCCTACCCGATACAATGGAGAGCCGTAGACAACACCATGATAAAACTACCAACAAAGGATGTAAGTGGTGTGTATGTAATTTATCACTCATCTCCTTAAAAAAGCCTATCCAGGTTCTCTGCAGTTTCTTGAGCTCTTCCCACCGTAAATTACTTTGTAGATAATTTGCAGATGCTGTTTCCTCCAAATAGGACATATGTTCCTTAAGAGAAGGGATTGTTTACTTTTTGTCCTTGGATCCCCTGAGCCCCGCATAACCTGCCACAAACAAAGTACCTAATAAATGCTTATTATTTGTTGAATTAAATTGCCTACACAGGTTCATCAAAGAAAAAAAAATCTTCGCTTAGTGCTGTGGGTGACTCACCCCCTCAACAATACCTTGAGAAGGGCGAATGTGGGCATTGTGAAAATGAATAGTCTTCAAAGCAGAAAAACAGGAGTGATTAACACTACCAGGCTGAAAGAGGTGGTTAGAAGCTCAACATTTTGTACAATAAAGGCACAGAGGCTAATTACACTTAAATATCAAACAAGACCTTCCTATAAAATCTACAACTGAGCCAAAAGGCAGACGCTGTCACCAGGATCGAGGCAAGAACCTTCTGACCGATAGCAGAAGCCAAAAAGCAGGAAGCATTCAGAGGGTAAAAACCCGGGGAGAAAAGGCACGCCCCCGCACAGTGGAGCCCCAAGGGCTCACAAGAATACCCAAAATAAAGGCACTCGGTTGCAGCAGCTGTTCTGAAGGAGCAGGGGGTAATGCGTACTTAATACTTTAGGTTGATGGGGGATGTATCCTAGTTCGGTCTGTCAACTACCTACGTGGAACTTTTATGTACTCAGCGATAAGACATGTTTGAAGGGCAATGAAAGCCTGAAGCAGCCTGTTCAGCCGGTGTTAATAACCAAGAATAAAGCCGCCAGAAGGGCAACAGAACCCCCACCGCCCCTGCACAGCTCAAAAGGTATTTGGGAAAGCCCCAGAACGGGCTGTCACGAGCAGCCCCGCTTCTATTTGCGCGCACTGTTTTCCAAGTCGCTGGAAAAGGGAACAGACTGTTCTGGGAGGTCGCGTTCCAACTCGCTGCTTCGCTGCTAGTCTCCCAACGCGAGAAGGACCAGGAGAAGTCAGCGAACGCTTTTCACAGGTTTTAGTCCGACTCACTGCGCGCCTTCCCGGTAGTCTGCAAGCGCAGGGAGAGGCCACAAAGAGGAGAAAGCCCCTTTCTCCGACCCTGTCCGGAAGGCGGCTCCCTCGCCTGCGGCCGTCCCAGGCGCAGCCCGGGCGCTTAGGTTTCGGCGCCCGCCCCCTTCAGTAACCTAAGTGCACAGTCTGAGCGGCGCCTCTCTCCCTCTCGCTTAATCCTGGTTAAGGCTAGAAGCGAGCCCGGAACGTGGCGGGGGGGAGGGGCGGAACGTGGCGGGGGGGAGGGGGAGGGGGAGGGCTGCGGCACCCGGCGGCCTCTTCAGTCCCGCCCCCGCCGAGTTCGGTACCAGGACCTCCAGTCCTCCTGGGCGCTGTCACCGACACCGGCCGCCAGGGACGTGCTCAGGCACCAGGGAACCAAGAGCCTTCGCGGAGTTCACGTTCTAAACGGGCCAGCCCCGACCAGGCGGCTCGGGTCCCAGGCCCGGGACCCCCCTCCCCCTCCCACCTACCCGGGGCTCAGAGCCGGGCGGCGGCGGCGGCGGCTCCTCGGCGACTCCCGGCCTCCTCCTCCTCGGGCTCCATGGGAGAGGCAGGAGCTGGGCCTCGGAACCAGCCTGGGGCCAGGCCGAGCAGGGTTCGGCCGAGGCCACACGGTGGACAGGCGGCCCCCAGGGCGCGGCAGAGACCGGCTCCCTTCCTCCCTCTCTGCTCGCTCCGGCCCTCGGTTCCCCAGCCCTGGGCGGTCGGCTCCCGGGGGCAGGCGCCTCCTAGGAGGGACAGGGACCGCAGGATACCGCCGGGGCCTCCACCCGGAAGTAATCCTCCTGCCGCCGCTCTCTCCCACCCCCCCGCCCGGAAGGGCAACTTGGGCGCCAGATCCATGATGAAGGAGGGGCTAGGATGGGGGGAGGGGAGGAAAGAAAGAGATCCCAGAAGGGATTAAAAACTGTGCCAGGGAGAGGGAAACAGAGGTCTCTACTGCTTTTCTTACGCGCTTCTGAAAAACCCGGCCCCCATAATTTCTCTTTCTAACACCCGTCGAGAGCAAAGAAGAGTAGTGCCCACAAGCAAAATGGCGGGAGCGGGGGCGTCCCCTACTGTTCAACGCCCCGAAGAGCCATTGGTCGGCGCCAGGAGTGAGCCTGCCGCTGATTGGCCAGGTGGCGTGCGGGGGTGGGGGTGGAGCTGCCGCAGCAGGAACCCGGAGTGTGCAACACGGTGTGAGCACCAGTGGAGGCTCTGACTGCATCTTGCTTGGGAACGACTTCTCGGTTCGCGGCCCCACCCGGGTGAGCACAGTCCCCCCCACCCCCCCAACACCTTGGGCCCTCGCCTCCATCCTTGGAAGGGATCTCTAGACCAGTCGCTGGCTCGTATCGTGACATCTGGGGGTCATATCGCGACATCACCGCTTCATGTCGTGACATCGCCGGGCCCCGGTCGTGATAGCATCTCGTCGCCTTTCTGTCCTTTTTTTTTTTTCCACCTTATTTTTAATTTTTTTTTGTCATGTCATCTTTGGGGATTGTCCCATGTCGTGATCTTGCTGTGACCTCGTCGTGCCTTCCTTCGTGACATCACCTCGGGCCATCGGGAAGTGTGGCTTCATCATGCCGCCCTGTCGTGACTTGATCAGTGTCGTGTTGTGACCGGGCTGCGGCGAGACAGGTGGCGACCGCCGGGATCCCCACCCCCGACGGCCCCCGCCCCCTTTCTCTCCTTGCCCCCCCTCCCCCCCTCAGCAGACCATCTTGGGTTCTCCGCGCTGCAGATCACCTTTCATTTATTGGGGGGGGGGGGGGCGGGGGGAGGGCCGTGCGGCCCGTTGCTGGCGTCTCCCCCTCTGCCCGCCCCTGCCCGATGCTCGCTGACACCTGCATCCGCGCGCTGACTGGCGTGGGAAGGCAGGGGAGGGGAACGAGCCGTAATGGTTAATCCTGCTCCCTTGCCAGCAGGGGGGTGGGGGGGCCCAGGGCAGGAAGGTAGCGGACCCTGGCCGGCCCCTCTGCCTCTTGCCTCCCGGCCGTTGCCCGTCCCTGCCTCACAATGCAAGCTAGGAGGCTGCAGAGGGCCGGGGAAGGGGCTGCGGGGCTCCCCTCTGGGATGCACGCATCAGTGGCTGCTCCTGGCTCCCTGCGCACCTCCAACTGAGCATCCGCTATGTTTCCATCCTCACCACTCCTTCCCATACCCCCCCCCCCCATCCAACCCCTTCCTCCTCCAGGTTGGGCTTTGGGGGAAGGTCTGTAGTGGGGGGGGGGGGTCTCCAAGCTCTCTAGGCCTGAGCTCCCTTAACAAGACCACGAGGAGATGGGAAGGAGGGAGGTGGTGAGGAAAGGATCACCAGGTGTGGGGCAAGATGCTTGACTCTGCTCCCTAGCCTCCCCTCCCGTACCCCCTTTTTGTAGGTGACCTTGGGCCAGGGACTTAACCTCCCCGTCCCTCTGTTCCCCCTTGTTTCCTAGAGAGGTGCCCCCATGTGAGGTGAAGTGCAGCCTCGGGGGACCCTCCCCTCCTCTCTTCCCAATCCTCTGCCCCATCCGGTGCGCTTTGTGTTAATCCCTCCCCCCTGGCCCCCCTCCTTCCCCCCTTCCCCTGGCGGAGCATCGCTCAGTCCCTCTTGTGTTCGCAGTTGGGCAAGGCGGGCACCATGGCGTCCGATTGTGAGCCGGCTCTGAGCCAGGCTGAGAGCCGCAACCCCACCCTGGAGCGATACCTGGGGGCTCTTCGAGATGCTAAAAACGACAGCGAACAGTTTGCTGCCCTGCTACTAGTAAGGACCCGGGGGAGGGGAAGGGGCTTGGGGGACCCGCCGAGCTGGTGGGCACCCAGATTGAGGATGGCTCTTTCCGTGGGGGCTGGGGCTAAGAACTGGGGGCCTGGGAGGGAGACCCCCGAATACGTTGGGGGAGATTTCCTCGGGGGAGAAGTGGGGCTAGGACGCAGGAGTAGGTGAGCAGCTTCTTTCTCGAGAGCCGGTGGCCACATGAGGGTACAGAGGCACTTTCTCTGGGCGTCCCTGGCAGATGGGGGCTGACTCACAGGGTGTTATCAGCGCGGGTGACTGGTGTGTTCTACTCACAGGCTTGGGGAGCCTCCCCTACACTTGTGGGGCCAGCTCTGGCAGGGGGCTCGAAGGGGGCTCCTTAGGGCAGCCTGGGGAAGGGCCCTTCCGATTCACCCCCAGCAGGCTGAAAAGGGGGGCTCCGCGAGAGGAGGGTGGCGTGGGGACAGAAGAGCAGCAGCCTGCAGCGCTGGGGAGGGTGGTTGGTGTGTGGGGTGAGGGAGGGAGGGGGAGAGCAGCCGAGGCTTGTTTGCCATGGCAACTGAGAGAAGGATGGGAGTCAAGGGCTCACACTGCAGCAGAGGAGGTGTTTAGGTGAAGTGTGAGGGGAAATGTTTTGACAGGCAGATCATGGAGACACAGGAGCCATTTCCCCCTCCCCACCTCCCAAAGGTGGTAGGGAGAGAGGAGACAATTTTCAGAAGAAATCCTCTGGGAAAGGACCCTCAGTCCTTAATCATGGAGGCAGGGCCCTTTAAGTGGTCGGTGCCAGACCCTTTCCAGCTCTGGTTTTTGGCACCAGAATTAGGCAACAGAAAGCCCTCTCTAGTAAGGGAGGCGGGGAGGTGCTAGAAGGAGGGAGAGAGGGAGGCTGGACACAGCCTCTCCTCCCCCTTTGCAGCAGCTTCTCTTCCATTGCATAAGAGTCTTAGGGCGAGAAAGGGCCCAACCCCTGCTGGGCTCAAGCCTGTAGAAGTATTGGGGACCTCTGGGGATGCCAGCCTGACTTAGACAGTGTGTCTGGGACCCCCAAGGGCCCTGGAGGGAAGAGGGGAAGGGGCGGCCATCCCCAGTGTCTGTTTCCCTCCCACCTGACCTTCTGCCACAGGTAACCAAGGCAGTCAAAGCAGGTGACATTGATGCGAAAACCCGGCGGAGGATCTTTGATGCTGTGGGCTTCACTTTTCCCAATCGGCTCCTGACCTCGAAGGAAGCCCCCGACGGCTGCCCTGACCATGTCCTCCGAGCTCTAGGGGTGGCCCTGCTGGCCTGCTTCTGCAGTGACCCTGAGCTGGCTGCCCACCCCCAGGTTCTCAACAAGATCCCCATCCTGGGTGCCATCCTCACCACCCGGGGTGACCCCGATGACGCAGCCCGCCGCTCCATGATCGATGACACCTACCAATGCCTCACGGCCGTGGCCGGCACACCCCGCGGACCCCGACACCTCATTGCTGGGGGTACCGTGTCTGCCCTGTGCCAGGCCTACCTGGGGCACGGCTACGGCTTTGATCAGGCCCTGGCCCTCCTTGTGGGATTGTTGGCAGCTGCAGAGACCCAGTGCTGGAAGGAGGCGGAGCCCGAGCTGCTGGCCGTGCTTCGGGGCTTGAGCGAGGATTTCCAGAAGGCTGAGGATGCCAGCAAGTTTGAGCTCTGCCAGCTGCTGCCCCTGTTTCTGCCCCCGACAACTGTCCCCACCGAGTGCCTCCGAGATCTACAGGCTGGGCTGGCACGGATCCTGGGCAGCAAGCTGAGCTCCTGGCAACGCAACCCGGCCCTGAAGCTGGCAGCTCGCTTGGCGCACGCCTGTGGCTCTGAGTGGATCCCGGCCGGCGGGTCTGGGGGCAAGTTCCTGGCCCTGTTGGTGAACCTGGCCTGTGTGGAGGTGAGGCTTGCCCTGGAGGAGCCGGGGGCGGAGGTGAAGGAGGATGTGGTGACTGCCTGCTATGCCCTGATGGAGCTGGGCATCCAGGAATGTACCCGGGTTGAACAGCCATTGCTGAAGGAGCCTCAGAAAGTGCAGCTCGTGAGCATCATGAAGGAGGCCATTGGAGCTGTCATTCACTACCTGCAGCAGGTAAAGAGGGTGCTCTAGCCCCTTGCCACTGGGGAAAAAGAGAGGAGCGGATTCCCGACCTGGGGAGCCCCAACTCAGAGAGGGAGGCCGCCCCTCCCCTGGGAAGTCCCCAGGCTTGTAGAAATGTACATGAATGAGTTACACTCCCAAATTACTTTATGTTCATTATTTCCTTTTAATGGACATAATGTCCCTTTGTGGAATAGGTAGTATGAGCCTAATTATTTACCCCGTTGACAGACGAGGAAACTGAGGTACATCAAAGGGAAGAGAATTGCCTGGGATAGTAAAGGGGTCTTCTAATGCCATATCAAAGCTCCATCTTCACTCTATATAAGTGAGGCAAGACCCTTCCCCACTGCACCCCACCTCCCAAAAAGGCCCTTCAAAGCCAGGGCAAAGCTGTCACAGGCAATGTCCCCTTCTCTCAGACAGGTCAGGAGCCAAGCAGTCCTGGGGGGAGTGGTCTGGCACTTCTCTCCAGAAGTTGGCCCTCCCCCAGCCTGGCTTTCAGCAGGGGTAGCAAAGAGACTGTGAAGGCCAGCCCGCCCTCCCTCCTCCTCTTCCTCACCTCTCATGAGGTAGCTTTGGCTCCCACAGCCCGGGCTGCAGCGTTCACAAGAGTCACGTGTTAGGTTTCCTGGTTGGGGGGAAAGTACAGACCACCATCCAGGAAACATACAAAACAAAGAATGCTCCTCACATCCTCGGCCTTTGCTGGGCAGAACCAATCAAAGAGGATGTTTTTGTTCCTTGCCCCCTCTGAGCCTGTCTGAAGTTCCCCACACTCTGGTTCTGTTTCTATTTTCTAGCCCTTGGGGGTTATGAAGCGTACAATTCCCAAACTCTAGATCTCTTTGTCTGTCACTCTTTCTTTTTCTGTCTGTCTCTGTTTTCCTCCCTCTCTCCATGTCCCTTTTCCCCTCCCCTGTCTTTCATTCTCTTTCTATCTTTCTCTCTCTCCTTGGACCAATGATTTTATTATCATAAAAGCTCCCAGTGAGCGCTTCACACCCCCATACCATTGTAGACAAGTGTGCACTTTGTAACTCCTGAGAGTTTCTTGGGGACACTGAGGTTGAGGAATCAGTTGCCCAGGGCCATCCAGCCTCTGTGTGTCAGGTAGGATGTGAAGCCAAATTTTCCTGACTCTCAGACCAGTTCCCCATCCTACCATGGTCCCAGGACATTAACATGCTCTAATCTAATCGGCCAGTCTACAATAGGTGGATACACAGGTGGTTTCTTTGCTACACAAACAGAGAAGCCATAAATGTCTTTGTACAAAAAGGTCCTTTTAAACAAATTTTAATGTTGTTTTTGGGATAGAGATCCTGCAAGAGAATTGTGGGCTGAAAGGTGTGACCGGCTTTCTTGCAGATTACTCAAGTCTTCCACAGATACTTTTTAAATACCTGCTCTATTCCTAGGGATGCAAAAGTGAAAAAATTACTGTCCTTGGGCAGTTTACAATCAAATAAGGGAGGATGAGATGCGATAGGAGCAAAAGAGAGAGCTAGACAGAGTGTACAAAGGGCATTTGAGAGGGAAAGGAGAACTGTGTGTTGTTTTATAAGGAAGGCTTGTGGCAAGTGCCAGAGCTGGCTGATATGGGGAGGAGGCACTGTGCTCCTGCTCAAAAGGTTATCCAAGGGAGGATAGAAAGAGGTCAGGGAAGGGAGCCGAGGGCGGTTTGACTAAAACAGGGAGCAGTGAATTAAGTTGGGAAGTGAAGGTAGGAGCCAGAATTCAGAGTCTGGAATGCTAGGGCCTAACCAGCCACAAGCCAAGTTCTCTTTAACTGCTGCCCTCACGGAGGCTCAAGAGGGGATTTTTTACACTGACTTGGAGATTAGTCTAGAAACCTGAAGTTCCCGAAATCCTGATTTGGTGAAATTTCCTGTGAATCAGGCTAGCTTGCAGCTATTCTCAGAACATCCAGTAGGGGAGGACATGTTTTGTACCTAAGCCTGGTGGGGAATGGGGGTGGGTGGCTCATTATACGAGGCACCCCCAAGGATGGTTGGGGACGAATTCCTGCGGAGTTGTAGGAGGGAGAAGGGAGGTCCTCAGTCTCACTTTGAATCTTGGGGGAGCAGGTGGGGCCAGAGAAGCAGAAAGAGCCATTTGTGTTTGCCTCGGTGAGAATCTTGGGTGCCTGGCTAGCAGAAGAGACTTCATCCCTTCGAAAGGAGATCTGCCAGCTGCTGCCCTTCCTGGTCCGATACGCCAAGAGCCTCTATGAGGAGGCTGAGGAGGCCAGCGATCTCTCACAACAAGTGGCAAATCTAGCCATTTCTCCTACTCCTCCAGGGCCGTCCTGGCCTGGGGATGCCCTCCGGTGAGTCACTGAATGAGTGAATGAACAATGTAGCTAGAAAATCCCCAGCCTCCAGACTTGGCCTTTCTACCACCGACCTGGGGCTCCCTACCTCATTGGGAGCTGGTCACTTCCAGGTAGTTTCACCTGAACCCGATTTACGCTTCCTCATCTTTTTCCTAGGCTTTTGTCCACAAGCTCCCCAGTCAAGGATGACACAAGGGTCGGCTTTGTCCATAGGGAGAGAAGCTCAGCCTGGCAAAGCCGCCCTTCTTAGCTCGTGTCTTTCCTCAGGCTCCTCCTGCCAGGCTGGTGCCACCTGACTGCAGAGGATGGTCCCCGGGAGATCCTCATTAAGGAAGGGGCCCCCTCGCTGCTCTGCCAGTACTTCCTGCAGCAGTGGGAGCTCACCTCTCCCGGCCATGACACTTCGGTGCTTCCTGACAGCGTGGAGATCGGTCTGCAGACCTGCTGCCACATTTTCCTCAACCTTGTGGTCACCGCGCCCGGACTGATCAAGTGAGGGGATGGGCAGGGACTGGGCCAGGCAGCGGTGTAGCTGCTAGGGGACTGGGCGGGGGGACCAGAGACTTGCTGCCACCTAGCCAACTTGTACTTACGGGCAGAGAAGCAGCCAGAGACGGACTTAGAACTCGACCTAAACTGGTCTGCTTTGGGCGCCAGGCACTAGTCGGACCCCCTTCCCCCTGGGACTGTGTAACTCCTAAAATTTGCATCTGCCAAAGCCTCTGCATAGCTCTGCCCACTGGACCTCTGCCCCCAGACTCTGTCCTCTTGACTGTCTGCCCCCTGCTTACCCCAAGAGAAAAGGAGCAGGTTCTCCTAGTGTGTCCTTTTAGGCCCACTGCCTGACTTAATTCTGTCTCCTGGCGTTTTCTGGGTGCGAGTCCTTCAGAGCTGAGCTGGAACACGGGTCCTGAATGAGGCGGCTTCAAAGCCTACTGATTCTACCTTCTGGCCCCTTTCCCTCCCCGTAGGCGGGACGCTTGCTTTACATCTCTCATGAATACTCTAATGACTTCCCTGCCTTCGCTGGTTCAGCAGAAGGGGAGGCTTCTCCTGGCTGCCAACGTGGCCACTCTGGGCTTGCTCATGGCTCGGCTCCTCAGCACTTCTCCAGGTAAGCCGCTCGGGGGAGAGCCAGGCCAGGGATACCGAGCCCTGCAGCCAGCTGCTGTTTCTGTTGGAACAAGTCATTGTTCTGAGAAAGGAGAAGGTGTGTGGAGGCTGGACACCAAGGTTCTCTGGGAAGATGCCAGTTTTTTCAGAATTCTTTGGTGGTATCCAGGGTGATCCTGCTTGGAAACAAGAATAGGGACAAGATGAAAATTGTCTATAACCTTGGGGGTCTGTGAGTCAATCCAGAGGTTTCAGAGCCTCCCTCAAGTCAGAAATCATGGTCTCCGACCCTTGAAGCTGGTATTACCTCTGAGCTTCCTTCTTAGCAAAACTTTGCCAGCCAGCTCTGTTTCTCAGCCCCCAACGGCAGGCTTGGCTCTTCAAATCAGTGAGAAGCCCTTCCCCTGGCTGAGTTCTCAGGTCCTGGGCCACCCCAGCCAGGCTGGAGCTTCCACCCTGACTGTGGGTGTCTACCGGGTCCCCTTTGTCCCCGACTGTTCCCTGTGTCCCATCTGTTGGGTTGGATGAGATCAGCAGACATCCATCCAGGAACAGGGCGTAATGTTCTTTGTTCCCTGACTTTAAATACTGAGCCCGAAATTTGGTGGTTAAAAGGGAGCCCTTCAAAGAAAGGAGTTTTAATCCTGCTGGAGAAAAAAAAAACAAAAACAGGAGCTCCTATTACGGTTCTTTGGGGTCACAGCATGGCCTAGACCCAGCAGGAGGCACAAGGTAGCTCCTGGGAGAAGAACTGCGTTCCCTTCCTCTGGGAGAGGCTGCTCTAAGGCACAAGAGGCTTTCACAGTCCTGGATAATGGAACATGCTAACGCCTCTTCCAGACCAGGAATATTCTGCATGAACAATGAGTGTACCAACAGATTGGGGTTGCTCCTGTTCCTCCCTCCTCCTTCCTGTGGGCTGGATCCTCCCTAATCCAGGCTCCCTGATACAGTGGGGGGGAGAGGTGGGGGGAGGAGGCGACTGCTGATGAGGGGACTGCCAGGCCCCCGCCCCTGTTGTTCCCCCTGAGCCAGGCTGATCCTAAGGGATCCGCAGGACGTTCCCCTTTTTCCTGGGTTCCTGCACTCCTTTCGCATTGCTGCTTCTATTCATCATAACTCGCCTTCATCCGAGGCTTTTGTTTACATTTTCGTTGTCTTTCTGGCGGCCTTTCCAGGGAGCTAGTTTAACCTATCTTGAAGATAAGGGAACTTGGGCTCAAAGCAATGAAGCCGCTTAGTTGAGCTCACACAGACAAGAACTGGTGATGTTCAGGCCCTGGAAGGCAGACCTCCTGCTCTAGCTGCAGGACTCTTTCCAGTGGACCAAGTGGGAAGCCTCCCAGCATGCTTTGCATGTACAAAACCCTCCAACAGGCTGTGATGTGAGAGGGTGCCTGACGAGCAGGGTTACTTGTGTGCTGGGTCGAGTCTCCCCTTGCCCAGCCTGAGGGTCTTTGTTTGTAAACTGGGCCCCTTGCTACACCGCTTGCCTCGCAGGGCCAAGCCAGGCTTCCACATCAGAAGGTGAGTAGCCTCCCTTGTTCCTGCTGCCCCGCCATGGGCAGCACTGGGACAGAGCTCAGGGTGGAAGGTGACCCCTGCCCTGCCTGAAGTTCTCCCCCTCCCCTGTGCTTGTGTTGCAGCTCTCCAGGGTACCCCTGCCTCCCGTGGCTTCTTCGCAGCTGCCATCCTCTTCCTGTCTCAGTCGCACGTGGCCCGAGCCAGCCCCGGTGCCGAGCAGGCCGCCCTGACCCTGGCCCCCGACTACGAGGGCGTGTGGGCCGACCTGCAGGAGCTGTGGTTCCTGGGCATGCAGGCCTTCACAGGCTGCGTGCCTCTGCTGCCCTGGCTGGCCCCGGCGGCCCTGCGTTCTCGCTGGCCCCAGGAGCTCCTGCAGCTGCTGGGCAGCGTCTCCCCAACCTCCGTCAAACCCGAGATGGTAGCTGCCTACCAGGGGGTCCTAGTGGAGCTGGCCCGAGCCAACCGCCTCTGCCGGGAGGCCATGCGGCTGCAGGCCGGCGAGGAGACTGCCAGCCACTATCGCATGGCGGCCCTGGAACAGTGCCTCTCCGAACCCTGAGGGGAACACTCCCCCGCCACCCCCTCCCAGGCCCTGCCTTGGCCGCCCAGAGGGAGGGGAGGAGAGAGGGAGAGAGGGAGGATGCCCTTCCCCAAACCCCCAAGCCCCCAGCTTTCTGGCTTTTCTGTCCCCAGCCAGGCCTAGGGCCGGAGCATGGAGCCGGACCCCTGGCGAAAGAGCTACACCCTATTCCCCCCCAGGGTGGGAACGGGCAGCAGACAGCGGTGTCGTGACTTGTGGAGGACTCGAGAGCCTTCTTCCCATCAGCCACAGCTTTGAAATCAGTGTTTGTGTCCCTGAGAAGGATGGTGCAGGTGGTGTTCCCCCAGGCCCACGGGAGGGGTGCTTTTCCCCCAGGAGGTGGGACAGAGGAGGTGAGAAGGGACAGGCAGGCAGGCAGGCAGGGGTTGTGTGGGCTTCAGTCTCTGCCGGTGGGCCCTGCCGGCCAGGGCATGGGCTTCCCTTGCTGTGACCCCCGGGACCTCCCGGGGCAGAGATGGGATCAATCCTCCCTGACCTTGCTAAGAGAACAACCTTCTCTCCGACTGAGCCCTCTTGGAGACCCAGGGGTCTGCAGGCTCTTGTTCTGATGGTGGGCAATGCTGGGGGAAGACGATTTCTTTTTTCCTTCCTGCACCAAGCGTGGGTATTGACCCTTCAGCCCTGCCTGCTTTCCCCCCTCCTGCCCTCTGGCCCTGCCCTGCTGGAGCTAGGAGCGAGAGGACATCCCTAGATCTGCATGTCTCCCATCCTTTTCCCCTGGCAACTGGCTTCCCGTTGTTGTGTTGGTGCCTGGCTTCAGCTCCCTGTCCCTGACTTCTCTGCATGGAAACTTGAGCAGCCGTCGGCCCACCCCAGGTGTGGGGAGGGGGCGTCCCCGGACCCCACCCCTCATGTTCTGAGCTCACACTGTACACCTGTGGACATTCAATAAATAGTTACTGGTGATCACGGCTGTGCTGGGCGTCTGCTGGTTAATGCCCACCCCCCAGAGGTCTGGGCTCCCCCATGGTGCGCAGGGTTGGGGGGGTCCCTGGCCGCCTTCTGGGGTTTTGGCTCTGAGCAGGCAGCCTTCGGAGGGCCACCTGAGCCAAGGCTGTCCAGGCCCCTCGCTCAGCCCTGAGTGCCAGAGAACCGGGATGAAGCAGAGGTGCCCAGGGTGACCACACCCGGAGAAGCTTCCCTCGACCCCTGCACCCTTGGTCTGCGGACACTGCCATTTACTGCCTTGGGGGATAGACCCCCGCCGCCCTGCGGGAAGCTTCAGGAGAGAGCCAAAAGCCCATGGAATCACTCTGTGGGAAGTCATACTCCCGCCCCAGCCCAGGGGGACGTCCGTGGGACCAGACCCAAGTTGAGGTGCTGTGGTGAAATATGTCCACCAGATGTCACTACGAGATCTCTTAGTCCTCCATCTCCAGCCTCCCCCATCCCCCCACTCTCCCATCTAATTCAGGCTCAAGACTTGATGGGAGCATTTGACACAAGGGGAGCAAATGTCTGGGAGACCCAGGGCCTGGAAGCCCGCCTGGACTTTCACCTTTCCAAGGAAAGCCAAAGTAGTCGGGGGCTTCGGCAATGAGAAGGCGCTGAAGGGCTGCTCCAAGCGGTGTGGCCCGGAGGGCACGGGGCCTGGCGCCTGGTCTCCCCCCTCCCTCCCCGGCCTAGGGAGCGCTCACCCTTCTCTTCTGCAAAACGGGGGTAATCATGGTCCCTGTTTCAAAGGGTTATTATGAGGAACCTTAGCTTCTATATTATTCATTCATTCAAGAATTTGTACTGGCCACCTGCTCTGTGGTTACCCCTGAAGAGACAAAGATCCCCTCACTGCCTGGAGCGAGGAACAAGACACACACATAAAAGAGTCACTGTCACATGGGGGAAGAAGCACTGAATCCAAATCCTGGATTTGCCACTTACTAGCTGGGAGTTGACCCAAGTTACCTATGACTTCTGGGCCTGTTTTCTCTAGGAAAGAAGAAGATTGGGTTCAACAGGGTAATAACAGTGGGGAGAAAATGCTCGATTTCCTTGGAGGTCCCAGTCCCAAATCCTGGGTAGGCTACTTAGTACCTGACATTTTTGCCTCTCTGGACATCAGGTTCTACATGTGTAAAAAAGAGAGAGACCAGAAGAGCTTCCAGGCAGGTCCTTTCCTCTCTAAGGACTGTCCCAAGCTTGGAAACCCCGTGTCCCTAGGTCAGCCTAGTGCTAAACGGTGCAGGGCGGACATGCAGAGAGGAGTGGCAAGGGGAAAGATTTGTGGGAGGAGGATGTCGAGGGGAGGGCAAGTGGGGGTTAGATTGTAGAGGGCCTTGAACACCGGGCTGGATTTGAACTCCCTCTTTCATCTCTTCCCCATCTATCCCTGAACAGGGAACCCACAGTTTTACAGAAAGAAGGAAAGCTTCCTCCCGTCCCAACTTAGCTTCTCCTAAGGTCCCTGCAGGAGAGGGAATGCTGAGCTTTCTCCATGGAGCCTGTGTGTGTTGGGGGAACCCCGTGGGAGCTGGAGCAGAATTCTCTCCCCCAGTAGGGTTCAGTTAGACGCTGGCCCTGCTTCTGAAGTCTGCCTCCAGAAGAGCACACAGGGCAAGGGTCCCATCATTCCAGAGGGAAGCTTTCCGAAGGAGTTGTCTGAGACAGCTCAACAGGAGGTGGACTTGGCCAGTGTGGACCGTCCCTCGGCTTGTAAAGGCAGTGCCGTACAGAAACAACGTAGGTCTGAAGTCAAAAGACCCAAGTTCAAATGCATCTGTCTCTTACTATTTATGTAAATCCCTAAACTTCTCAAATCCTCAGTTTCCTTATCTGTAAAAGGAGTGAGGAGGATTGCTTGGTCTCTGAGTGAACCCTATGAGATGATGGTAGGAGTGAAAGGCTCAGAGTCAGGAAGACCTGAATTAAAACCCGGCCTCAGCCACTTATTAGCTAGCTGTGTGACCCTGGACAGGTCACGTAACCCTGCGTGCCTCAGTTTCCCCATCTGTCAAACAAATTGGAGAAGGGAGCGGCAAACCGCTTGTGTCTTTGCCAAGAAAACTCCAAATGGATCTCCCAGAGCCGGACGAAATTGAACCGGCTCACAAGACCCCGAGAGGCACTTGTCTGGGCTCTCCGCCAGGGGGCTTTCTGAGTCACACAGGGCCTCTGGGCCGCCAGGCTCCTTCCCTTCCTTGGGCTGAGCTGGAGCCGGCTCCCAGGAGCCGGAGTCAGCAGCCAGGCCGGCCACAGCAAGCAGCTGCCCCTTCTGTGACATTTTTCTAATCAACAAGCACTTACTGAGGACTCAGTATCGTGTGCCCAGCACCGAGGAGATACGGAGAGATAAAGACAAGAAGGACAAGTCACTAAATGACCAACATTTAGGAAGGACCTGCCTGATATCATACACACACACACACACACACACACACACACACACGCAGTGCAAGCCTTTCTCCACTGGCAGACGAGTTAGCAGGGACCCTCTGGACTTGGGAAGTAGTTTAGGAAAGGGGAAAGCACTGGGAAGCCATGGCCCATGGATGGGAATGCTCTTCCTGTCTTGACCTCCTGCTATTTTCTCTCAAGAACTGGCAGCAAAGGAAAAAGTGTGGCCCCGAGCCGCAGGAAGCTCTAGATTCAAATCCAGGCTCAGGTACTTAATCTGGTTAAGTCACAGGGTGCTTTAATTTGCTGGTCTGAGAAATACAGGAGTTGGAATCAATGACCTCAGCTCAAAATCCATGATCTCATCCCCAAATGAAAAGTTCCCTTTTGTCCCTCTCGCTACCCTCCTACCATCCCTTGCCCAAGCTACAAATTCCACGGGCCCTGGTCTGCACATCTTTTGATGAACAGACCGGAGAACCCTGGGGTTTTGAAGCAGTGAAAAATGAAGGAAAAGTGAATAGGGAATCCAACAATGGATGAATGCAGATGCAAGCCCACTTCGGAGGCAGTTAGATAGCTGCAAGGATAATGTGCTGGATCTGGAGATGGAAAGATCGGAGACACTTACTAGCTGAGGTATCCTGGACAAGTCATAATCTCTGCTTTAATCCAGTGAGAGGGAAAAGACAAACCACTCCAGTATCTTTGCCAGGAAAACTCCCTATGGAGTCCCGAAGAATCAGATATGACTGAATATGAGCAAAGATAATAGCATACCAAAATATGCCTGCATACTCACCACTGTATGCAGGGGAGTTCCTGAGCATCTTGATGAACTATCTCTGCCTCAACATGAAGTACCTCACTTGGGGACCACTGACTCTTCCTTCTGAAAGTGTGGGACATATTCATGGAAGAGACTAAGAGGATTAAGGACATCTCCTGGGATGTGGTGGATCCATTTATAGACTCAGGCTGGAGTCCCTGCTTTGTGCTGATCACATAATAAAGGGGGTCCTTTGTGGAGTTGGCCCTTCCTCTTTCCCTTTTAAAATAAACAAACAAACAAAAAGCCGCTTGAATTAAAAACAAAACAAAACTCCCCAGCGAGTATGTCACTGCAGCCCAGGGCATGCCTATTACACATATAACAGAGAGAGATGAACATAAACACAACTTCACACAAACACATATGCTCCCACTCCCACATCATTTCTCACACACAGACGCACATGATTACTCAGGACCAGAGCTTCTGATCTATAGATTCCGGGGGGGGGGTCCCGGGGGTGGGGGAGGTAGAGGGGGGGGGGGTGGAGAGGGGGGAGAATTGCAAAGAGAAGAGAGCTTTTTTTTTTTCCTCCAGCCCCCTTCATCTCAGCCCGCTGTAGGATGCTACAAATTCTCACAAATAATAAGATCAGGCTTTGGGCTGGCTGCCTTGGGTTTGCATTGGGAGAGCCCAACTCACTCATGGTTCACTCCTTTAGCAGTGTCTGGCACTTAATAGTTAGCAATTAATAAATGCTTGTGTCTTTCCCTCCTGGCTTGCTGCTGCCAGCCCCACCCTGCCCTAAGTCCCAGGGGAAATATGAAAGGGGCCTCCTTTCTGACAAGCAAAGAGAAACTTGTTAGATGTAGGCTTTGGAGAGAGTGTGGTTGGGACAGACACAGTCTCCATGAACATAAAAGGTATTTAATAAATGATAGCTGGGTTACATTGGTTCTCACCCCTTTACTTCTCTTTTTTGTCCTCTTTCGGGCCTTTCTTTTCTCCTCTTTCTGCCTCTCCCTAACCCCTTTTCTCTTCTGTTTCCCTCCTTTCTTCTTTAGTTGCCTTCCTGTCTCTTCTCCTCTCCTTTTTTTAAAACTTACTTCCTGATTTTTAAACCTTTACTTCCCTCCTCTCCTTTCTTTTACTTCTTCTATCGCCCCTCCTTTTTCCCTTCCCTCTCTCTTCTTCCTTGTCTTTTTTCCTCTTCTACTCCCTTCCCTCTCTTCTTCCTCCTCTTTGTTCTCTTTCATTATAGCTTTCTGTTTTCTCTCACTTCCTCTTCCTTGATTTCTCTTTTTCTCCTGACCCCTAGATTTTCAGGGACTCCTGTTCAGCCCATTGAGGGAAGAGGTGTGCATATGAGGAATAAGGGATTAGACTGGATGCCAGAAGCTGTGAAGGAGAGGGAAAGGTGCAGTGGAGAAGAGGAGAACAATCCTGCAACTGTCACAAAGAAGCACCATACTACATGCAACCTTTGTGTCAGAGCCATAAATACAATCACCCACACTATCACAATACCGCCCCTGTGTCACAACCATATATAGACAAACAGAACCGTGTATATAAAACATACACTCATAGAAATACATACTCCTGTAGGTCAGACTTATACACAATCGAGAATACAAGGCTCCCAGACCCCAAACCCTCCTGTGTTACCATCACATCCAATGGGACATCCAACCCCACTATCGCATAAAGTTTCTCACCTTGGCCAGTGCTCTCCCCCTCAGTCTCCCCCAGACAATCTTCAGGGTGCCACAAGCCTCCCTGAGGTGGGAAGATGGGAAACAAGAGCTAAGTTCAGTTCGGCCCAAGTTTAACGGGGAATTGGGCCAGATAGGGCCACGTAGAAGCCTTTTACGGCAGAGCCAGAAAACAGACCCCTCTCCCCTTCCCAGAGCAGCAGCACCGCTGAGGGCACTTTCCCCCGAACTCTTTACTTGCCTCGTCCTCCCTTCCCCATTTGAGTTTGCCCATATATGCCAGCGGCCCTGCCTTACTTAGTCTTTCTCCCGGCCTTTTACTGGGCCATTTCAGACCTCGGGAATGTGGCGGGGTAAGCTCCAGGATGGGTGGGTGAGCCAGTGCAGCCGCCCTGTTCCTAGGGCCGCGGTTCTTTGGGTGCGAGGTGGAGGAAGCGGGGAGCCGAGGAGTCCAGGAGGGGAGGGAAAGGAGCCAGACCCAGGAGGAAGCTGCGGAGCACGGATCCAGGCGTCAATATTACGGAGAGGTCCTGAAGATCTGTTTGGTGTAGACTATCCTGAGTTGGCACATGCTCTGGTGCCACCCTTTAGAAACCAGGTAGAATTTCCTCTCCCCTGACAAAGACCCCTCTACACTTTCCCTCCTCTCCTCCCCACCCCCACCTCCTTGGGGACACTGAGAAGGCCTAAGCTAAAGCCCCCGGACTGTCTCTTTAATGCGCGCCCCCGGCGCCCCCCTGCGCGCTCCCGCCCATATAACTGAAGCGCATGGAGCTGGTCTGGGCTCAGAGGGAGAAGTGCTGGGAGATAGGAACGAGCTAAAACACTTTTCCAACTGGAAACCTCCTCCTCTTCCTCCTCCTCCTCCTCCTCCTCCTCCTCCTCCCCCTCCCTCCCAGTTCAGGCCATTCCTACTCAGCCCCCTTGTGGCCCCCTGCCCAAGTCCCTACTCTCTCACTCCCCCGCCTGCTGCCTCCCCCTCCCCCCGCGCCCCATGGCTCTTAGCGGGGGCTCCGGGCATTGAGGATCCCGCTCCTAGGGGCTGCCCCCCACGCCCACCCCTAGCTGGCCGCGCAGACTCCGGAGCTCCGGGACTCGGCATTGAAGCGTCCTCAGTTTGTCTGTCAAGCGGTCTGTCTGTCAGTCCCTTCCGCGAGGCCCCGCTGTCCCTCGGGCCGCCGCCTCCAGCCCTCCCGCACCCATGCTGGTTCATACTTATTCCGCGATGGTGAGTCCTGCAGGGGGTGAGGGTGGGGGTGGGAGGCAGTGAAAACACCAGGACCTGTGAACTGGACCTGGGGGTCTAGGGCGGGGATAGCCCAGGGCCACAGCTCAGCCCGGGACAGTCTTGACACTCCCATACAACTCGTACTCCTTGCCTTCTCCCCCCGACAAAAACGAAATCTCGGCGGGGGAAGTGCGGGGCTTCTACAGTCCCCAAAGGTGGGGTACAGGCTGATTGCCCTCTCCGACTGCAGGCTAGGAGGGACTGGGAAACTCTCAGGAGATTCGGGATCGGGTCTTTAAGACAAACGCTTGGAGATCGGCCCCTGGGTTTGGAAAAAAAAGACTAGCGCTGGGTCCCCGGGGAGAAAAGTGGGGGAAGGAAAGAAAGGAAGAATGAAGAGTTATAAGTTGGGCTTGGGGTATCCCACCTCCGTTATCCCACTTTTTCACCTACGCTACACTGTCCTGGGACCCTGGAGGCACAGTATCCCGGAGGGCCCCTAGGACTGCGACGGGAAAGAAGAGTTTGTATTTGTTGAGGGTGGGGGGGGGCAGGACTTGAATATTGTTGTTTCGATTTGTTTAATCCTTTTTGTCTTTGATGTTTAACTAAATTGATGTTCTATTATTCGATTTGGATAAATTCTAGACCTTCGCTCCGGGTAATTTCCTACTTTCCCCCGGGGTCTTTTTTGACTTCTTGTTTCTGGGTCTCACTATGACTAATTCCAGGTTTAGATTGAACCCGGGACTGGGGGCAGAGGTAGACCTGGGCTGGGACCCCTACTGGTTCGAGACTAGCTCCTCTATATGTCCCCTCGTCTGTCCAACTCTCTGTCTTCTCTCCCGCTTACGCAGGACCGTCCGGATGGGCTGAACGGCGCGGCTGGCGGAGGGCGCCTATCGCAGCTCTCCTCCCTCAGCCAGGCGGCCTTCTCGGCGGCGGCGGCGCCTCCTCTTTGCCACACGCCTGCCTCGGACTTCCAGCCGCCCTACTTTCCGCCACCCTACCCGCAGCCGCCTCTGCCCTACGGTCAAACACAGGAGACGGCTTTCCCCCACCTCGGCGAACCCTACAGCGGCCTTGGGACGCTCCACCAGCACCCGCACCCGCACCAGCACCAGCAGCCCGCGTGGCCTTCTCCCCGCGGCGGCCGTCAGGACGAGCAGGGCCTCTTGGCTCAGACTCACCGAGCCCTGGGCCTGGACCCTCGCCGGGATTACCCGGGAGTTCCCCGCCTCCTGCATGGCCTGGCGGACGGAGCGCACGGTCTGGCGGACGGGCCGCTTGGCCTGCACGGCCTGGCCGCACATCACGGCTTGGAGGATCTCCAGGTGAGGGCCCAGAGAGACCCAATGGGTCGGGAAGGAACCTGGGGGGACCCCCTCTGAGACCCGATTGGGTCTCAGGCTAGGATGAAAACTAAGTGGTACCGAGAGAAAGGCCCAGAGGGAATATGACCGGACAGGGAAAAACCCAACAAGCACCGGACGGAGGAGAGAAACAAATAAGGATGGCCTTTGGGAAAGACCCTCAGAGGACAGGGGGAAAGCGGGAATCATCCAAGGGACTCAGTGTGGGGCGTAGGGGAGAGTCCTGGCTAGGACAGGCCCGGGAAAGATGCTCGGCAGGTTCTGGGAGAACTGGAGAAAGCTCACTGGGGAAGAATGACGGGCAGGTAACGAGATAGCAACAGAAAAGGCCCGCGACACTGATCTGGGGCAAGGCCGGTAGGAGACCTGGACGTAAAGTTATAGCTTTGGGTACTAGAACAGCAGCTGGAGACACGCGGGCAAGGGAGGACTGGGACTGGGAGCAAATTAAGAACCGTCAGGCTTCAGCCGAGGCCTCTCACGAGAGCCCCAGACCAAGATTGTGAAGTTTCTCCGGGAACTTTTTGTGGATCCCGGGTTTGAGGACCTCCAGTCCTCTCCCTCTCCCTCGAGCCTCGTTCCCAGACCGTTCTGAGTTAATGATCTTCCCGCGGCTGCCCAGCCGGAACGGGAGCAGCAGGAAAAGTCTCAGCCCGGGGGGGAATATCGCGTGCGGACCACGCAGCTGGGGGCCAGAGCCGGGGAGCCAACCTTACTTAGCCCGATTGCTCAGCTCCTCAGGGACGCCCACACTTGGTCAAGTATCAGAATCCCCCTAGTCCCCGGCGGGCAAATTATCTGAACTCGGAGTCTCGGTCGCCCACATTCATGGTTTTAAATATTTCTCTTTTTTTTGCCTTCTCAGTCCTTCAGGCCAAGGTTACCAAAGTTGGCCGACCTTTCCTCCACCTCTAGTCCTTCCAGTATCCCCCCATCTGGCACCTTTTTCCGGCTCAATCCGATCCTCCTTTGCTTAGAAATCTAGCCCTCCCCACTGCCTCCCCAAACAAGCGAGCCGGCTCACCCTTCCAGCTCCCCAGCCAGCTGCAGCCCGGGACCGCGGGCTGCCTAGTCAGCTCTCCGGGCTCTCTTCTTTTGCTCCCCTCTCCCCGGCTCGGCATCCTCTCCACCACTCTGCTCCAACTCCTTTCTACTTGGTCCCGCAGTCTAGTCTACTTTTCAAATCTACTCTTCCTGTTCCCAGTTCCGTTCTCCAACTTGTTCTTTAGTCCTTGACTCACACACACCTTTTCTCCTTTCCTCTGTTCCACAGTCTCAGCAGCTGCTGCCTTTCCCCGTTTCCTTTGAGGGGCACTCTTTGGGTCTGATTAATCCACTGCCCTTCACCCTACCATTTCTCTGGCCTTTTTGGGCTAGAAAATATGTCAACCTAGTGTTTCTCTCCCCTTTAATATGTTTCCCCCCCTGGCCATTCTGGGCTCTCTCTCTCCTGACCTTGTTTTCTTCCCCCCAAGCACAGGTTGGGGTTGATATGGTGGGGTTTGGAGGCACTGGGTGATACCAGCCAGGCCTGGCCCCTTCCCCACCTGGGTTCTTTCCTCCCGCACCAGGCCGTGGACGACACTGGGATGAACCTCCTGGATCAGTCCGTGATCAAGAAAGGTAGGGAATCAACCCAGAGACGGGGTTAAACAGGGGAGGCTGGTGCCTGGGGCACCTAGTTTATAGGCAGGAAGCCCCAATACCAGCTGGGACTCAGGAGCAGCCTTCGGGAGAAATAAACTAGAGCTGTCCAGTGCTCTGGCCAGTGCTGGGTTCCTCCCTCCGAGCCAAAGTCAGGGATGGAAGCTTCTGTTCGTAGCAACCGGGTTACCTCCCCAACTCAAGTAAACTGCTTACATCCAGGCCCCGATCCTCCTATATGCCCCTCCCCCTTTTTGGCTCTGTATCAAGGCACTTAAATGCCCACTGGATTCCTATTATGTTGGAGGGAAGAACTATAAAGGGGGATGTGGTCTAGAGGCTTGGTTCAAGGGGTTTTATAGGTAAAGTACCTTATAAGGAAGGGTCTGCCAGAGGAGACTCTAAGAAATATTACTGATAAGTTCTCTGTAAAAGGTTGGGGGGCAGCATGCACTGGGTGCTGGAAGTAGGGTGCTGGCCTAAATCTGGCTGAAACTGAAGGTTGGGCCCTAGGGGGCCTGCTCTACTCTCCCTGGGGTTGCTGGGTGGGGCTGCATTGATTTTCTGTCTCTGGAATTAATTTGCAGAACTAGTTAAGTCACTTCCCAGTTTCCTCAGGGGATGGGGGTGGGATTCCCAGCAGATTTCAGAGTTGTAAAGGAGGGTCACAGGGGCTCCCCCACAAGACAGAGAAGGCCATTCTCCACCCCCTGGTGACCAATAGCTTTTCAATTTGGGCTAAATTTGAGACTCTGTGTGTGTGTGTGTGTGTGTGTGTGTGTGTAGAAGTATTGTGAGCCTGTTGGGGTTTGTAGAATAACCTTCTATGTTTTTGTCTGGGAGATTCTAGAGTGAGACTGTGACAGCAGTTATAGATCAAGGAGGTAAAGGAGGTATGGGTGCCCCAAGCCAGATCATGGAGGGAGGGACCACAGAAGAGAGAGGGTTAGAGTGATGGAAGAGAATGATTTGTGGAGAAGAGAAAAGCAGAAAAGTGTTGTCATTAATGTGGTGGTTAATGGAAGAATAGGAGGAGAGAGGAAAAGGGAGTGAGAGTGGGTAGAGAAGGGGGTGTAGAGAGGAGTCTACAGGGACTCTGCAAAGAGAAGAAAGAAGTGGGAGATGCTTGGGAGAAGGGAAAGAAGGAAAGTATCAGGACACTGGGGAGAAGGAGGAAATACTGAACTAGAAAGAAAAATGCAATTTAGGAAGAAGAGTATTTTTCCCAAAGTAGAATGAATAGGAAGGGAGGTGAGGGAGATTGGGACTTACATTTTCCTTTCCCTGTCCCGGCAGACAGTATATAGTTTAGGGGGAAGCCATTGCTCCTCCCTTCTTCCTACCCTCCCTCCCTTTCTCCCAGAGGATTGGACTCTATTTGTTTTTCAAATCCAGAATTCCCAGTTGGCTTTGCCCTTCACTTGTTCTCTCTGGCATAGAAGAGAGAGTGGGTTACACCTGAATCTGTTCCAGATGACAAATGGGACCAACCCCCTCTTTCAGGCTCCCTCTGAAGGTGGGAAATTCTGGGCTTGGATGAAACTAAGTAGAGTCAGGCCCTGAGGAGATGAGAGGGGGTTGGGAAGGGAAGTTGGGGATAGGGAGCTTTGGGTTCATTGACTGACTGGAAAGACAGGAAAGAAACCAGATCCCTGAAAGATTTCTTCAGCAACAATATGAGTGTCCTAGGGGCACAGGACCTGGCTGGGGATTGAAGGAATTGGGGAAGGTTTCTGTTCTGTTGTTAATAGGAACAATCCTTTACAATGTAAAAATACTTTGGTGAAGTGTTAATGTGAGAGACAGTATTATGTTTTTTGTTGTTGTTGTTGTTGTTGTTGTTGTTGTTGTTGTTGTTGTTGTTGTTTTTAAGGGAGAATTCTCATCTTAACATCTTTTTGTGGCTCCTGGTCAGTCACTTGCCAAGAGCTGGGAATCCAACAGCTCAAGGGTTTAACCTGAGAAAAGTCTCAAATTCCCTGCTCTCCCTTTAGAATCCAGGGAATTTGGGGAAAGCATAGGAAGATTTCAAATATCCTGGCCAGAGCCCCTCCTCAAGGCTATCTGGGAGGGAATGGTCTGTCCTCCTTAAGATAGGAAGAGAATAGATGATGGAGTTCACAAGCTTAGTAAAGGGATTATCCCCCTCCCCCCAAAACAAACTCATACACTATACTCCCATGCACATGAATCAGGAAAGCAGGACAAAATGACAGGGAGCCCTTGAGAACCAATTTTCTATTCTACCAAAGGCCAGGTTCTGGGTCCCCTAAGGATTTGCTGATTCTTTTTGGTAGGGTCTTTGGTGATTGGGAGAGGGGGGCTGGATTTCCCTCTTTGTGAGAGGGGAAAAGATTTTTATCAGACTCAGCATCTGAAGACTGATTCCTGGCCTGGAATCTCTGGGAAGAGTCCCACCCCCAGCCCTGGAGAGAGGCTCCAATATAATCTTTTATTTCTAGCCCTTTATCTGGGCACCCTGGGCACCTTGGGCAGAAGGGGAAGGTTAAGAAAACTGGCAGAGAAGAGAAGTCAGGAAGCAAGGAAAGAAGACCTTTTAATTCTTCCCATAAACTAGTAAGATTGGCTGGCACCAAATAGAGTAGGCTGTTTGGGAGATTTGGAACTGGGTCCCTGTTGTATGTTTTCATATTGGGTGCCCACCTCTAGGATGTTTCTGTAATAATTAGGTGCTTATCTCCAGAGAATTTCCTTGGCCTGTTTTCTGGGAAAGACAAATGTCAGTGAGTGACTGACCAGTGATTGGGTCAATGTATGCTAATTTTGGGGTGTGACTGTGTCTGTCAGGTTGCCTTAGGGTCTGTTTGTGTGTAGAAAAACATTGATAGAGACAGCTCTTCATATGTCTTTATGTGGCTTATAAGGTTGGACAGCAGCGCCAAGTGCTGAGCGCTAAATTCTAAAGTCTGTTGAGTCTCTCTTTAAAGGACCCTATGGAGTCTTTGCATTTTAAAGCATGAAATAAGTTTTCCCCTCCTCTTCCTACAGAGTACCTACAGAGAGACACATATACGCCCCAATCCACAAGCACACAGACTCTACCACATTAGTACTCGCACACACCTGCCCACTTTCAGTTCTAGCCTCGGGGCTCAGACTCCTGCTGTTTCAGAGGCCTCTGCTGAGGGTCCGTAAGGAAAGGGGCGTCTCTGAAAGTATGGGCAAGGGGCCAGGGCGTGTGGCAGGCCGGGAGGAAACAGCTGGCCAGGGTGAGAGGCTTGGGTGCGTTGGGAGTTGGGGAGCAATGATGGAAGAAAAGGGAATAGAACTCCCAGTGAAGACAGGCAGGGACCCAGACCCAAGCCTTTTTTCTTTACTCAATGATCAATCGATAAACATTTATAAAGTGCTTACTATGCGTCAGGCACCATGCTAAGTATCCAGTTATAGCCTTTCATGAATAGCTCTAGCTTGGAGCACTGACACACAGAGTGTCAGGTGGGCAGAGAAGCTAAAGTATAAGGGCTGAGTTCTTCCCTTCATCCTAAATTGTCCCAGAAATGAATGAAACCCTCCTTGAAGGCCAAGAGAGCCTTTCTGTTCTCCCCAGCCTCTGCTTCCGGCTCCTCTTCCTGGGCCCTGGTTTCTAAGAGTTTTCCCCACTCAATGCCAGCACTTGGTGCCTTTCTTGCCTCCCTCTTTTTGTTGCCCTAATACCATTCCCTCTCTCAGCATCCAACTTTCATCCCTGGTCTCTTCGATTGAGGCTCCCGTTCCCTATTTTCACCCTTGTTCTTGGGCCTTTCTCAGGCTTTCATATTTCTGCTCCCTCAGACTCCCTGATCCTATGAGCTGTTTTCTGCCCCTTCTCCAGGTTCCCAAGCCCGCCTTTCATTGCCTTCCATTTCTGGCTCCTATTCCACTCTGTACCACCTCCACCCCGCAAGCTCAACTGGTCCAGAGCAGAGACTCCCCCTTCTCCCTTGGGGGGTTGGCAAAAGATCACTCAGAGCTTTCCCTCATCCCAGCTTCTCCCCAGGGCTGACACCGCCTCTCACCTGGAAAGAAACATTTGTGAAGCTAGCTTTGGGTAGGAGAGGGGGAGAGAAGTGGAGACTATTCTTTACACCCTAGTCATAGTGGACTAAGACGTAACCAGCACTCTTTTCTCGAAATCCTACCCACCCTCTCCCGTCACTGCCCATCGCCCAGCTCCCAAAGTTCCCTCTTCCTCTTTGACTGCCAGGTCTTCAGGCTTCCACTAATTTAAAAGTTGCACTCAGCTTCAACTCGGGTAGGCTCTTAAACCCTAACCTCCTTTGAATCTTGTCCAGGCTCTTTCCTCCACGAGTCTCTTGTAAGATCTCCTGGGTACTTTCTCCCTCTCCCCCTCTTTTTTCCTTTTTGGTTTGGAGTAGGGGAATGGGAGGGAAGGCAAGGGAGAGCGGGAGGGAAGTGGGACGGCAGGGAGAGAATGGAAATAGCCCGATTCAGAGGGACCTACCCAATCCATCTCCGCCCACAGATCTTCACGCACATGCTTTGATACCCCTCCATAAAGGCATTGCATTATATTTCCATGCAATATTTTCCATATTCCATTATATTTTCAAGTTTACAAAGAGTGTATTATTGTCCCCATTTTACAGATGAGGAAATTGTAATTT
Source organism: Sarcophilus harrisii (assembly GCF_902635505.1). Classification (NCBI taxonomy): domain Eukaryota; kingdom Metazoa; phylum Chordata; class Mammalia; order Dasyuromorphia; family Dasyuridae; genus Sarcophilus; species Sarcophilus harrisii. Next base: position 539,883,155 of record NC_045428.1, read on the forward strand.
AGAGAGCTTTAGTGACTTGCTCACAATCAAGTTACAGATTAAGGCTGGAAGGAACGTTAGGCTTCGAGGAGCCCAGAACCATCGCTTTGCAAGGACCAGCCTAGCTCAAAGACGTATAGTGACGGAGCTCAGACGGCTAGGTCTTCGGACTCCGAAACCACAGCTTTCTGCTGCCCCACAGACTGTACAGCTGGTCAGTAGAGGAGGCAGAATTCGCACTCCGGCCGCCTGATTCTCGGTCTGGTGCTTTGTTCCTGATGACTTCACGCTGCCTCCACGAAAAGTGACCAGGCTATAGGATCAGAGGCATATGCGGTATGTGGGGGTGGAGAGGGAAGGGGAGTCATCTTCCAGGAGGGGGTGCAGCCCAGTGACCTCAGCGTCGCCTCACCCCCACCCCCTAGCCACCAGCAAGCGCGCATTCCGAGTCTTGTGGCGCTGGGTCAGTCCTGTCACCTTGAGAGTAGCTTTTCGGCTGAGCGGGTCGCGCGGGGGGCGGGAGCGGGGAGGGATGTGGGGTGGGGGGGAGAGAGGTGAGTGACTTAAACCGGGGTCCCGTGCAGGCAGAAAGCCCTGAGGGTTGGGGTGGAGGCGGGGTGGGAGGAAGCGGTTCTGGCTGAGAAACTGGGGAATTTCTCTTTCCCTGCCTCTTAGGATGAGAAATGGCAGGAGGGGGAGTTGTTGGGCTTGAGCCCTTTCCAGGCCAGGTGGAACAGGCTCTGACCCTTTTCTCGAGGGACTCTGCCTCCTCCCCATAAAAGAGCAGGGAATGGGGGAAGGGTCGAGCGCTGCGGGGTGGGTTAGTGAACAGGGTGAGTGTAAATGTGTGTTATGTCCAAGTCCCTCTATGAGTTTATGTGGATATATATATATATATATATATGTTATGTTATATATATATGTTAATGTGTGAACGTGTGATTGCGTACATATGAGTATATGTGTGGAACTAATTAGGTGTGTGATTGAACACGTGTGAGTAGCCCCTAAAAATCAGTTTCCGTGTGTGTTCCCTGCCCCGACTTTCCTCTCTTTATGGGGCTGCATTGAGATGATCTCTTTCCTACATTTTTCTCTGTGCTTCAACTCATCAGGAACTATGCTGGAGGAAATTTCAGGATGGGGGGGAGGGAGGCGCTTGGCTCTGGGTTTGAGAAGTGCTGGAAAGGTCGGTGGAAAACTTTTAACTACCAGCCTAGGATGCTTGTGTCTTGTTCTATGTCCTATCAGATTTTTAGCAAAGTACTTGGTGCTTCAGGGAGATTGTTTTGACAGGCGTGTGAAAGGACATGATTTGAAAGGAGACACAAAAATGTAGTAGAGTGTTCTACTTGGAGCCAAGAAGATCTGGGTTTTCTCATTTGAAAATGTGAACACCTGTCTCACAGGTTGATTGTGAGGTTTAAATGATATCCTGTAAGGCATTTTTTAAAAACATAAATTCTTATTATTTTTAAGAAAGGACAAATTAGAAACAAGAAAATTAGTAGATTAGTTTAGTAGGCTAAGAGACATGATGAGGCCCTAGATTAGCATATTAAATCATATGTAAGAGATGTACAGACAGAATCACTAAAAAATCATTTGATTATCAGGGGATGAGGAAGAGGAAGAAGTCAAAGTTAATTCTGAGGTCATGAACCAGAATCACCTGAAGGATAATTGCAGACTTCATGGTAATGGGAAGTTGGGAAGAATTTCTGATGGCAATGAATTTTATTTTGGTAAGTTGAGTTGGAAATTCCTACAGAATCTACAGGAAACGTCTAGTGGGCAATTGATATCTATGATTAGAGTTCAAAGGAGAGATAGAAGCTGAATATCTAGATTCTGGAGTCATCCATGTAACAACAAGTAGTACTTGTATAGCCTTTTAAGGATTGCAACACAGAGATATAGGTAGACTTAAAATAGGCATAAAAGAATTAAAACATAATCCGAGGAAAAGGCACTGGTAGCTGGGGATATCCGGAAAGGCTTTATGTAGAAATTCCACACAGTTTTCAAAACAGTCTTCTTGAGGTACCTTGTCACTGCCCTACTTAGGAGATGAGCCTTGAAGCAAAGTAGGAGACTTGAAGCAAAGTCAGAGTCAGAGATGAAGAGATAGAACGTTTCAGCCATGGGAGACAACCAGTGGAGAGACCTGAAGATAAAATGGAGCAGAGTTTATATTTCATGATAGAAGTAGTCCTTCTTTCCTTGTCCTTTGTACACAAAGAAAACCCAAATGACATCAAGCTGGGGAGGTAAATGTAGAATGTATCCAACTTCGACTGATCAGACTAATGCAGTCTTAGCTCTACCACAGCTTGGATACAAGTAGTCCATTTGGGACTATTTGGAGTGCAAATGTCTAAATTTGCATATTTCTTTTGAACTACTGAAATTCTGATTTGCTTCTAGAGCACAACGCCTTTTTTGATGTAAGCATTTTCAGGGTGCCAGTGTCTCCCTTGCCTCACAATGGATTCCAAAGTCTTGAAAAGATCTTGGGAGTGTTACATTTATTCTTTTGACCTCTGTATGAGTGCTTGCCTTATGTGACTACTTGGTAGAGCACTCTTTTAAACAAATGTACATTTGGCATTTGAATAATTTTGCCAGCCCATTTTGCTCTTTGTGATGGAGTTTAAATGCTTGACTATTTAGCTCTAGAAAGGACCTTAGTGTCTGGTACTTTATCTTGCCAGATAATCTTCAGAATCCTCCCAAGACAATTCAAATAGGAGTGGTTCAATTTTCTGAACAAGTTAATGGGTAATTGGAAACCACTAGGGTTTGTTGAGGAGGGGAGTGATGAGGTTTGCAAAGAATAAAATCAATAAACATTTATTAAGTGCCTTCTATGTGTCGGGCACTGAGTACACAAAGAAGGCAAAAAGACAGTTTCTACCCTCAAAGGGTTTACTGTAACAGGGAAGCATCTAAAATAAAGCCGAAAGTGTGGGGTGGGACATGATGAAGAAGTCAAAGAAGTTCAAAATTAGTGTATTTAAGTGGGAAATGAGGAGATATCAGTCCTGCCTGAAATCACCCTTCAATCAAAGGGGTGGAGGGGATTGATAAGGTGTGAGTACATAGGCTGATTGGATCTTAAAGGATGATAAGATTTCTGAAAAGATTTGGGGAGATTTGTGGAGAAGAAAGTCCAAATGCATGCAGTCAGGTAGAAAAGGAGGAAATGATCAGATGTGAGCTCCTCATGCTTAAGAGAATGAAGAAAAGAGGGCCAGGGACAGAGCTCTAGAGAAGACCTAGAGTAAGGGATGAGGAAATAGAAAAGATCCTATATAGTAGACAGAAAAAGAGGAACCAATCAATCAAGATGAGATGCAGATAAGAAGTGTCTTAAGAAGTTCCAGGAGATAATATCCAGGAGGAGGATGTGGTTCATAGTATCAAAGGCTTCTGAAGGAGAGAAGGAAGAGATTGTCAGGGAAATGGAAGCAGAGTGTGTGGATGGTTCTGGGAGTTTGATAGTGAAAAAGGAGTTGGCTTGAGGGATGGCAGCTTGAAAAGATATAAGATGAGAAAGGTTTTTAAGGATGGGAGTGAGGGGAAACCTGATCATATTTGGAGGCATCAGGCAAGAAGACGATAGATAAGGACAGAATGAAGATGAGGGAATGAATAATGAATGGGGTAAGCTTGTAGAGGAGATAGAGAATGCCATGGAGGACGTGGATTAGAGAGAAGGTTGGCCTTGGGAAGCAGAAGGGCCAGTTCTTCTTTAGAGAAAGACAGATAAATAGAGTTATGGATGAGTAGGAGACCTCAGAAGAGAATAAATTAAGATGACCTTTATTTTCTCAGTGAAGTAGAATATCAGCTGAGAGGATTAATGAGTAGTCATTGGGGGCTTGAGAAAAGATTTAGAATAGCTATGGAGAGCAATGATGGTCAATCAAAATAAGTTTTGTCTTGTAACAGTGAAAGGTTTAGTTAAGATTAGATAACAAGAATTTGTAATGGATGAATTTAATATGATAATGTAACTTCTTCACATTGTGTTGTAGCTCTGCAGTTGAAGTGGAGAAAGCAAGTGGTGGTGGTGTGGGTGTGGGGGAGTGAGATTCATAACTAAAGACTGGAAGAAGGACATAGGAGCCAAGAGATGGAGGACAGACTATAAAACTTAGTGCAAAATGCAATAGGGCAAATATGCTGGACTGGGAGAATAGAGAACAGAGAGAAGAATGAGAGTTCTCAATAATCCCAAATCTATTCCTTATTCTTATTACAATCTTATTGAAGCAGAAGATGAGATGATAGGACAGGAAATTATAATAAGAAAGCAGAATTTCAGAGTACAAGATCAGTGAGGTGAGCTTTATGGATGATGGCAAGCTAAAATATTGACCATCCAGATGAGTGGCTGAAATAGAATGGAGCAATAAAAGTCATGTAAGAGTGCCAGTGAATGAGAGACCAGGATATTTGAATAGATATCAACATATGTATTTGGGAGAATACAGGTATAGAAACAAATGGAGAGAAAAATTTGTGAGAAAGGACTGAGGGTGATGTCTCCTATCTTTCCAAACATAAGGTAGTAGACTATAGCTGAGGAATGAGGAGTACATCTTCAGATATAACCAATATGTTGATTTGATTTGTTTCATTGTACTTCTTTGTTGCAAAGGAGTAGAATCATTGGGAAGGGATAATGGTTTAAAGGTAAACATTAATAAAAAGAATGACTTTGTGGTTTGCTTACAGTAACAAAGATCTGAACAAGATGACATGGATAGAATGACTCAGGGGAAGAGAGATTGCTTAGTTATAATGGCAAGGGGAGCAGGGTGTAAACCAGTTCATCCTCCCATCCTCAGTGTGTCATGGGACATGAGAGAATGAGCAACTAGCAATGGAAAGATTGCCCAGAGATACAGTATATTTTGTATAAAGCAAAGTATCCATGAAATAAGAGATTAAGATGGAAGTAAGTTTATTAACAATTGAGTAGGGATTCCATAGGGCACAATAGAAAAGGGAGGAAAGGAACTGAAGAGTTGTATGAAGCACAAAAATGTAGAAAAAGAAAAAAGGGGAAGGAGTTGTCTACTCAGGAGGCAATGACTCTGAATCACTAGGAATTACAGGAGATAGAGATGCAAATTTGCTAACCATAATGCTAGTTGTGTTGAGCTATTATTTTCTAGGGTTCTGTGCTTACTAATACAAGTGTTATGGTAGTTTTACAGATGGGGAGCTGAGATTTTGAGAAGTTGTGTTTTGTCCATGATCATACAGTTGGTAAATATGTGAGATGATTTGAATTAGGGATTTCAAGTGTGGGTTTCCTTCCACTAAATTGAAGTGCCTTTCAAGGAGAGAAAAAGTTGAAAAGATCTCCAATGACATAGGTGACTTAATTTTTCAGGGACCATGGTGATCAGAGGGTGACATCAAAAAAACAGCAACCCAAAGGAACTCCTTTGCCTAGTGAGGGAGAATTATTGGCCGCTTGAGGCAGTGTGGTGCCTTAGCAGCCGGAAAATCTCATTCTGAACTCTAGCTCTGATCCTCACTCCATGTGGAAGTCTTTATCTCCTAGTTGTGAGACATGGATTTTTTGCTATATTGGAGAACAGAATCTAATGCTTGGTATTGATTAGATAATTAAAAACAGACAATGGAAAGAAGACAGAATCTTCAATTTTTTTTTTTCTGTACCATGGAAAACAATCCCATCCCCACACCCCCAGCATTTATATAGGGCTTTAAATTTTTTAAGTGACTTGCCCAGCATCACACAGCTATATATAATTCAGTGTATGAGTTATGATTTGATCTCAGGTCTTCTGACTTCAAATGCAGAACTCTATCCCTGCACCATCTAGCTGTCTAATAATAACCTTTAGAATAGAAAGAATAGAACAAAAACAATTGGTACATAAATTGAAATCTAGTAATAGAGCATCTAGCTTTTGTTTTGAAAGAAGATATAGTCTATACAGCACAGGACCTGGAGTTAGAAAGATGTGTGTTCAAATTCCACCTCATTTACTAGTTGTATGACTGAAGGCATTTGACCTCTTTCTCAGTTTCCTTATCTGTAAAATGGGGCTAATAATAGCAACTACCTTTCATAAGGATTAACTGTGATAACATGTAAAGCCCTTTGCAAACTTTGAAATGCTTTGTAAATGATAGCTTATTGTTATTAATGGTCATTAAGCCCAGCCTAACTACATTTTGAGATTTTCAATTCAATTTGAGAAGAATCTGTTAAAAGTCTAGGCATTGAGGATTCTAAACCCAAAATTGTTTTATTGAAATTGACAGAATTGGAGGCAGCTAGATGATGGCCTCAGACACCTGTGTGACCATGGGCATGTCAATTAACCCCAATTGCCCCACCCCCCCCAAAATAATCAAAACAATTAGCAGAATTAGCATATTATAGAGAATGAGAAAAATAATCCAGGAACCAAATAGGGCAAATATTTCTGTTTTTTTCTTCTGATTTTCAAGCAAAGATAGAGATTGAAATATTTGATTTATATTAATTATATCACTTAATTATATATAAGTGAGGGAGCCTCTCTTCAACTCTAAAACTTATTGTGAGAGACATAGTCAGTGAATACCTTTAAAAGTCAGTGGTGATAATGGAGTCAGCATAGCTTCATCAAAGACAAATCCTGCCAGATTAACCTCATTTTCTTTCTAGTTAGGATTAGTGGATTTGCAAATGGAACAGTGGTTACATTTTATCTAGAGTTCAGCAAAACATTTGAAAAAAGTGCCTTATGCTACTTTTGTGAAAAGGGTGGAGAGGGGTGGGCTAGATGGTCAAATATCCTGATTCAAAATTTAATCAGTTGGGAGAAGATGAGTTCCTTGTCATTGGAAATCCTAACTAAAGCTAGGTGATCTGTCCCGCGTGACTTTGAGCATATGGTCACAATCTGGGTCTCAGTTTCCCCATCTGTGAAATGTGAAATGAATCTGTTAGATAAGGTCTAAGGTAATTTTTATCTCTGAGTCCTGTGATTGACTCTATAAATGAGGAAGCAGGTTCAGAGAGGAGAAATGGTCTCCTAGAAGGCAAAACTGAAATTCAAATCAAGTCCTTTCTCAGGTCCAGCACTCTTTCTGATTATACCACAGGGGTCTCTCATTCATATACAACTAGAGGAAGATCTTTGATTCTATCTACTTAGGACATCTTTATTTTCACTAAAGAATAACTAAAACAGCATTTCCTTCCATTATGCAAAAAAAAAAAAAAAAAAGACATGACTGAGGAGTCTATGGGCTTCATGAGGCTGGAAATGATTCAATGATACAAAAAAAGGGTTAAGAACTGCCTGATTTAGTCTAAACAATCAATAAGTATTTATTACATGATTGTGATGTTCCAGGCACTGTGCTAGTCCAACTTGCACCTGAACAAGAGGCCCTGGCTTTGCCATTAACTAGATGATTCAACCTTGAGTGAGTTAATTATATGAGGCCTCAGTTGCCTCAACTATAAAATGAGGTATTCGAGATGAACCTGAAGAATCAAAATTCCCTTTAAATTCTAAGTCAGGGGTATTATAATCTTTTTTGGGGAGAGGATGTCTTATAAATCCCTTGGGGAATCTGAAACCTATGGTAAAACTCCTCAGATTATTGTTTTAATTTTTATTTTTTCTCAATTGCATATAAAAAACAATTTTAACATTCATTTTTTATAATTTCTGAGTTTCAAATTTCCTCTTTTCCTTCCCTCCCCATTCTTGAGAAGACAAGTACTTTGATATAGATTATACATGTGCTGTCATGCAAGACAGGTTTCTATGTTACCCATGTTGCAAAAGAGAACACTGAATCAAAAGTGAAAAGAAAAATAAAGAAAGTAAAAAAAAATATGCTTCAATCTGCATTCAGACTTTATCAATTCTTTCTTTGGAGGATGGATAGCATTTTTCATCATAAATCCTTCAGAGCTGTCTTGGATCATTGTATGTTGAGAATAATTAAGTTATCAGAATGTTTTTAAATGCATAAAATCACATATATTAGCAACACAAAGGAAAGCAAATATGTTGAAATAAAGTAAATGGACATCCTGACATCTCTCCATGGATTCTTTGAGGTTCTGTGGACCAGATTTAAGAACTTGTGTTCTAAGTATAAGATTCTGTGACCAAGCAGAGGGCTCCCATTTTATCCTATCTGCATCTTGTTCGTACATAGTTGTTTGCATGTTGTTTATCATGTTAGATTATGACCAGGGATTGAGTTTTTTGACCTTTTTGTGTTAAGTCTGGAGCTCTTAGGTTAGCACCTGGTACACAGCAGTCACTTAGTAAACATCTATTGACTTGACTTCTCCTTGCTAACCATCCCCAGTTCCTTTCACTGATTCTCGTACAGCATGTTTTCAACCATCCAGATCACCCTCCCTTGGTACCTTCAGGCTTATCGATGTTCTTCCTAAAGTACAGCGACCAGAATCCTAGTGTCAACTATGAGTGAAGATGGCTTACTTTGCTTGTAGTTGGATCTCACTAGAACTCCCACTGGTGGCAGGGTGTGAGTGAGAGCTGCCCAGATGTTCCTGCCATCACCACTGATGAGCCTAGATTGTTTTAGCTAAAAGAGCTGAAGTAATCCTCCCCTCTTTGTCCCCCATTTTACTGAAGAGGAAGAAAACTGAAAAGGAAAGTTAAAGATCTGCCCATGATCATCACATGGTAAAGTTGGAACTAAAATAAAAATTATTTTATTGGGACTAAAATCATTTAAAGGCTTCCTTCACAACCCCTTGTGCTGGATGTGCATGTTTGATTGTCTCCTCTTTACTGAGAGGGGAACTGAGGCATAGAGAGATTAATTAAGTTCTCTTTCCACTATTCTATTTCTTATACACTAAAACCGATTTCTTTCCTTCTGCTATATTCTCTGTTCCATTAGATAGAGGGCTGATGGATTCAGAGTGCAGCTTGAGGCATATTTTTCTCTCCTCTTCTTCCTTCCCCCTTCCCTCTCTCCCTTCTTTCCTCCCTTCTTTTCTTTCTTACTTTCTTTCTCTTTTTCTTCCTTCCTTCCTCTCTCTTCCTCCTTCCCGTCTTTCTTCCTTCTCTCCTTCCTTCCTTCCTTCCTTCCTTTCTCCCTCCATCCTTTCCTCTTTCTTTCCTTTTTCTTTCTCTTCCTTCCTTTCTTCTTTCTTTTTCTTTTTTCCCACAGCTAATGCAGGAATTTATTTTACATGACTATATATACTTATGATGTGTAGTTTTGTTTTTCTTGCCTTCAGAACTGAAAATAATAAATATTAGGGGAAAGAAGACTAGGTTGATGACCATTTTTGTGAAAAAGATATGAAATCAATGGTGTCAATGGCAGCCAGAAAATCCAATGGTTGACAAGTATTTATTAAGTGCTCATTGTGGACCAGGCTCCATATGCAATGCTGGGAATACAAATAGAAGCAAAAAAAAAACCACAGTCCCTGACCTCAAAGAGCTTATATTCTCTAGGGGTTATACAACACATAAAAGGAGGCTAAAAGGGGTTGATGGTAGAAGGGAAGGTATCTAACTTGGGGCATGGTAGAAATTCTGAAGTGTAGTCTGAAGAGGAAAGAATTAAAGGATCAAGAGATAGAAAAATATTAGAGCAGTTCTTTGTGGTGGTAAAGAACTGAAAACCAAGAATGCCCATCAATGAGGGAACAGTTGAACATATTATGGTATATGAAGGTAATGAAATGCATGGTGCTATTAGAAATGAAGAAAAGGATGATTTCAGGAAAACCTTGGAATGCTTGTATGAACTGAGGTGGGTATGTGATGGAATTAAGAAATGCTTAATAATATGAAGAATGAGGAAGAGAATGAGGGCAGTATGGTGAATAGAGGTTAGGACTTAGAATCAAGAAGATTTAAATTTAAATGTGGCTTCAAACAGTCAAGTGACTTGACCTCTGCTTCAGTTTTCTCATCTGTAAAATGCAGATAATAATATCACCTACCTCCAAGGATTTTTAGGATCAAATGAGACCATAATTGTAAAGCATTTAGCACAGTGCCTGGGACATAATAAGTACTATTAGCTATTATTATTATCACTATATTCTACTCTAGTTAGGTCACTTTCTGGGTACTCAACAAGATAAAACATGTCCAGAAGATGGTACGGAGTATGGTGCAAGGTTGGAAAACATTTGGTGAAGGTATAAGGATTAGGTGAAGAAACTGGCTATTTTTAATCTGGAGAAGAGTAATTTAGGCAAGGATGGAAACAGAATAACAGTTTTCAGGTATTTCAAGAGCAGTGAATAGATGTTAGAGACATATTTAGCTTGGCTCAAAGCAAAGAAATGCTTCCTTACAATGAGAGCTGTCCCAAAGTGACCAGGGCTGCCTCAGAAGGCAGTGGTTCCCTTTCAGCAGAAGTTTTCTTTTTCTTGTTTTTTTTTTTTTTTTTTTTAAATTTTTTTTATTATAATAATTTTTTATTGACAGAACCCATGCCAGGGTAATTTTTTACAACATTATCCCTTGCACTCACTTCTGTTCCCATTTTTCCCCTCCCTTCCTCCACCCCCTCCCCCAGATGGCAAGCAGTCCTATACATGTTAAATAGGTTACAGTATATCCTAGATACAATATATGTGTGCAGAACCAAACAGTTCTCTTGTTGCACAGGAAGAATTGGATTCAGAAGGTAGAAATAACCCAGGAAGAAAAACAAAAATGCAAACAGTTTACATTCATTTCCCAGTGTTCTTTCTTTGGGTGTAGCTGCATCTATCCATCATTGATCAATTGAAACTCAGTAGAAGTTTTCGAGCAGAAGTTGGATGACCATTCTTGAGGAGTGTTGGAGAAAGAATTCTTATTTAGGAACTGGTTGAACTAGACTGTTCTCCAAGGCTACTCAGTGACAATAGCTAGAAAGTTAAGGACAATAGGTAGGAACTGGGAGCAATGAGTGGGGGGAGTTGAGGATTAGTGGGAAACTTGTGGAAATACTGAGGGAAATTGAGTGATAGTGAGATGGAAGTTGGGGAATAGCAAGTAGAAGAAGCTGAGAAACTGGGGAGGAGTTGGGGATGGTAGGAATACTGTGGAAATAGAGGCAGAAAGTGTGGTGAGATTGGGAGGATTCAGGGGATTATGACTGGGGAGTTGGAGGAAAGTAAGGAGGAATTAGAAATAATGAATGAGTGAGAATTTAGGGAACAGTGGAGTATTTAATTCAGCCACTGGGATATTGCACAGTGGGAGATGTTGGGAGTTGGAGGACGGTGAATGAGGGTTAGGGAAAGATGGTGAGCAATGGACTTGACAATATAGAGGAATTTGGGGCAATGGTCATGGGAAGTGGTGGAAATGGAGAGTGTAGGATAGTTAAGGAGCAGTGAATACAGCTAGGTAGTGCAGTGGACAGTGCATTGGGTCTGGAGTCAAGAAGAGTTGAGTTCAAATGTGTTCTCAGACACTTACTTGTTAGTTGTGTAACCCTAGATTTACTCCTTGCCTCAGTTTTCTCATCTGTAAAATGATCCGAAGAAAGAAATGGCAAACCATCCCAGTTCCTTTGCCAAGAAAATCCCAAATAGGGTCATAGAGTCAGACAACTGAACAACAATAGAAAAATTGTGGAGTTGAAGATTAGATGAAAAAGTAGGAGGGAAAAGTGACTGAAGAGGTTTCCATTTTTTCCTCCCCTTACCACTCCTTTCTTCCAACTATTTATTGAGAAACTAAGATTAAGTTGGGCCCCATTTGGGGTAAAATAGTTTCTTCTCCTTTCTGTATTTGAAGTATGTCTGGAATGGAGGCATCATTCACCTTAGAATCCCCCCAGGGAGAACAAGAGAAAGTAGAGGCTGTGAATGAGAGCTGCTGGGAATACCATGTCGGGAAGTGTCTCAGTGTAAAACTGTGTGTTACTCTCTGAAGCCTGGTGCTATGTATGTATAAAATGCTGGATTAGGAATCAAGAGGTCAAAAAGTGGTTTTTCCATTGACTAGCTGAATGGCCTCAAGCAAATCCCTGGCACTCTGGGTCTCACTTTATCTATGTGTAATAAAGACATATAATAATTTGCAGTATATTCTTCCAAGAACACCTGATTCCTATCCATGTGGGAATGTATATTTTATGCCCCTCTCAGGGGTGGTAAGGGAGAAAAAGGAAGGATTGATCTGTTGGTCTTTATTTCCTCTAAGGCACTATGAAAAGATTATTAGGTTTGGAATCAAGGATCATAGCTTAGTATTGGTATCTACTTGACTTAAGGAAAAACATTTAGCTTTTTACATGTAATTGGGGGTGGGGGGAATTGTCACTTAACTAATTTGAGCCTCAGTTTCCCTATCTGTAAAATGGGAATTGGGCTACATGGTTTCTGAGAACCCTTTTTTTTGGGGGGGGAAGCAATTGGGGTTAAGTGACCTGCCCAGGATCACATAGCTAGTAAATTATAAGTGTCTAAAACTGGACTTGAACTCAGATCTATTCAGTGCATCATCTAACTGCCCCAGAATCCTTCTAACTCTTTTTTATAGTTTAGGAATCTTCTCTGTGGTTCCTTCCAACTCCAGGCTGTTGTGTTGTAGGTGGGTTTGTGTGTGTAATGTGAGATGTATGATGTATATACACTTCAATACTTTGGTCATTTCTTCATTGTGAGCACAACCTCCCTTTTCCCAAGCCACAATTCCTTTATAAAGGAGTAGGCTATCTTAGAGAACTGTGGGTAACCAAAAATTCATCTTAAAAATCCTCCTGAATTATTTTAGGTTGGTCCTTGTCCTCCCTAGCTTTGTGAGCCGCCCCAGAGCCTATGGCCTTCTTGCCAAGTTTTCCCCTCTGGTTGAGAGAACCTTGGAGAACTCTGGCCACCTCCCTGCCATGAAGAGGACTTCACAGGAAGCGTGTACGTCCATGTGTGTGCCCAAGTGAGAGAGTGCAAATAGTTGTGCTGGTGTGCACTACACTGTCTCTGGAGAGAGTGGTACATCCCAGTCTGATGCTATCTGCAAAGTCACTTAATGCCATTGAACCTCAACCTCCCCCTCTGTAAAACAGAGGATCTTTGATGTTGCTTCTGACTTTAGATCTGTGATTCCCAATGAAAGAGTACTGGCTTTGGAATCCAGAGACCTAGTCCTGCCTTTAAGTCACATTATTTCTCATACTTCTTTCATCTGTTAAATCTGAGGTCTCCTCTAGCTTCCAGCTCCTAAGATATTCCAAGTCTGGGTCTCTGGGAACATGTCCACTTCTAAGGTGACTTTGTGTCTGTGTCTTTTCTGTTGTGGGTCTCTCTGTATGTGTGTCTGGATTTTTTTTTCTTTTATGTATGTGGGAGAGTCCCCATCCCTTTCCTGCCTTCTCCCTCCTGTCAGTCTGAGACCCTGGTCCTTCCTAGCTGAAGGAGAGACCTATCTGCCTAAACCTTGGGATAAGTCCAGGGAAGAACAGATCCACAGAAACCCTCTGCTTTCCTCTGACCCTTACTCCACAAACCTGGGCCATTTACCTTTCTACAGTGCTTCTGGCTGTCCCTTACAAACAATGTTTTGAACCGCAATCTACCTTGGAGTCATAACAAAGCAGCTCTTACATAAAAACCAGGCGAAGGGGAAACCTTCCACAGTTGGTGTAACTTTTACCCCCAGATAGCACCTTCTAATTCATCAGGTGCACTTGAACATATATAGAACTGGTCCAGCGCCTCAGACCAGAATGAGTATGGGGGACACCTCGATGGGTGTATTATGGTATCTCATTCCCCTCCTCTACCCCAGTCCTATCCCACCTTAATTCTCTGAAAGAAGGGTCAGAAGGAGGACCTGAGCAGGGGAAGGGGCCCAGGAATTGAGCCTGGGGATCCTAAAGATTTTGACCTGATCAGGACATAATTCTGACTTCTTTGGTGGATGAAATGGAAGTCAAGGAACCCAAAGTCTGGAAAGAAAGCCCTTTTCCTCCAATGCCATGGCCCATCCCATAACCCTACCTCCAACTCGATGCCATAATCAGGGGTCTTTGGATCTCTGCGATCTAGAGTGTGGGTTTCTACTTCTAAAGGATAACGAGAAAAAAGGATTGCCCAGAGACTGAGAATTTATCCATATTAGTGGAAATTCTGGTCATGGCCCTGCCCGTCTGTCTCAAGCCCTCACGTCTCTGGCTTTGGTTCTTGATTCCTGCCCCCTCCAACATTTTTTCTCTGTAGCCCCTGGACTGTGTGTCTCCTGAGTCCGAGTCCCCCACCCCATCTCCCTTGGTATGTTGGTGTTCCGGGGGTTATATGTAAGTGTTTGTTCCTGTGTCTCAGCGCCCTGGCCACAAGCTTGGGCTCATGTCTACACTTTTGGGGTGTTTCCATTGTGGTCTTGAACACTTAGGGATCCCTGGATTTGAGTCTGGAGGGACACCTAAGTTACCTGGTCTGTGTCATGCTGAGTTTTTCCTCCTCCTCAGCCCCCTCCTCCCCCTGTCTTGAGGCGCTGTAGTTTCAGAATCAGGAAGGGAGCTGCTTTTTCAGTGGAGGTCCTTAGTCTGAGCTCTAGAAACAACTGGCAAGGGTGAAGAAGAGTCCCCAGTCCGTGGGCTGGCTGAGCTTATTGGGAGAGGGATGGAGATAGTGGTGAGGGAATGGGGGGTGGGGTAAAGTCACAGTCAGGGGGCTGAGAATCCATTGTTTCATTCTGAGAGAATGAGCTCGTGGGGATAGTTTGGTCAGGGCATAGAACCAAAGTGTTAGACCCAGAATTTGGTTGTGGGAGTTAGGATTGGACCGAATAAACCATATTCAGTTGCATCCTGTGCTGGCTGGCCTTGGGAAGCTCCTTTTTTGGGGGAAATCCCCGGCCTGAGGGCTCCAGCCCTCCCTTTCCCTCCATTCCTTACCCACCCCCAACGGAATAGGGGGTTCACCTGAGCTTGGGTAGTCTTTGCCTCCCATCCCAAAGCAAGATGAGATTAGATTAGTTTATGGAAAATATAGGGTGCCACCCCACACAGACACCCGCCCTCTTTGGTCCTTTCATCTTGGGGATCTCAAAGCACTAAACTGCTCATTAATGTTCTTTGCCCTGGGGCTGTGAGGAGTTCTGCAGAGGAGACCTAGAAAACCTAGTTTCCTACGTTTTTCTCCTAAGCTAAGGCTAAAGGAAAGAGCAGAAGGACACAAAGATTAGATGAAAAGGATGTCTTCACTACTTGTGAGAAGGTATAGAAGTGCTGCCCCTTTTTCCATCCTTATGGCCAGAGTGCATTTCTTGAATAACTAGGGTCCTGTGTTAAGGGGGCAATTTGAGGGACTTTTCATCTGCAGGTGACCAGGCCCTAGTCCTTTCCTGCTACTTTCATCTCTGGGATCTCAAAGCAACCTATTCATTAACCCTTTGTCACTCACCTCCTTCCCAGGCTTTCCTCCATCCACTCTCCTCCCCCATACCCATCCTAGGCCTTGGGAAGAGACCCAAGTTTCTGGTTTTTGCAGGGAAAGAAGAGGAGAGAAAACGAATGCCTTTACTCATTTAACAAAATAATAATTTTCTGGTGAGGTAGAGAGTCTGGAGTTTGGGGAGCCCCCTTCCATTCAGGACTGATAGTGTGAGTCTTGCTTGTAGAGAGTGCTCTAGCCCAAAGGACATAGACTTTTGAGTGTGATTCACAGTCTGGAAAGGCTTAGGGACTGGCCCAAGAAGGTCACTCTGCTAGCCAGTGGCAAGAAAAAAATGGAGACCCCCGTGGACAGCCCTTCTTTATTCCTCTCCCATTTTCTCACCTCCCTCCTGGGCTGTAATGAACAGGAGCCACTTAGATGAAAAGGGGGTGGGGGTGGGAGTGAGTATCCAGTGGGATTTATCTCACATTCCTGCAAAGGAGGTGTGCCAGGCTATCAGCTTACACCTTACTTCTCCCTAAACCAGCTAAAATGGACAGAAAGGAGAGGGAGTTGGAGGCCAAAGGGAAGGAAAGGATTTATGCATTTATATAACATTTTACAAATATCTCATCTGATTCCTACAACAACCCTTCAAGGTTTATTTACATTATACAATTGAAGAAACTGAGGGAAACGGGTTAAAATGATTTCCCCCCAGTCACACAGCTAGTAAAGTGTCTGAAGCTAAATTTGAACTCAGAAATTTCCTGATTCCAGACCCAGCATGCATTATAACACCTAAGTGCTCCAGGGGATATATTCTTAAGCTAACTCTCTAGCAATTGGAAAGGATGCTGAGGACTTACTGTGGACTTCTACCATCCATCCTCAATACAAACATGGGACAAACTTTGTGCTTCCCACCCCAAGGGATTCAGGCAGTCCTGGGCTGGGGGCAGGGCAGGTGGGAAGGGAAGCCTCTGGGGGTTCTTTGGGCTCTGAGGAATTGGAGAAAAGCTGCCTACTGTGTACAGAGTCCTGTGCCACAGGAGAGAAAAGATCATTAAGACTTCATCCCTCTCCTCATGGAGCTCATAGCCGAGGTGAAGATTAAAATACTAATATATAGTAATCAAATTAGAGAGGGGGTAGTATGTGAAAGCATTATTCATCCTTTGTTTTCCAAAAAGCCCAGTGACATCACCAGGTGATGTCTTGACTTGATCTAAGTGAAGCAGAATTGCACAAAATAGCCTCATTCTCTCCCTCAGAGACATCAAATAGCTTATCTGGGACCAAAGAATCCAAGTTCAGCTCCTGACAGTCTTTTATTAACTATTCAACCTTGGACAAATGCATTTACTCTTCTGTAACTCACTTTTCTCCTATGTAAAATAAAGCCAACGGGCTTAGATGACTTTTGGGGTCCTATTCAGCCCAAAATCTATGATCCTATGAATGGTCTGTATAAAAAAAAAAATTAACTCAATCCAGAAGCCCAAAGTGCCACGTGACAGCAACGGCAGACTCTACCAGGAGATCAAGGAAGACGTACTGGTGGAGATGGCTCAGGCTGGCCTTCCAAAGATGGGTGGATGAGTCACAAAAACACTGCGTAATTTTCCTAGGCGATCCAGTCTCTTCAGTTCAGTGTCTGTCTTTAAGACCCATCCAAGAAGAACTCAACTAATGGGCTGAAGTTCACAGGGAGGGAGGGAGGACGTTGTAAAGTATAGGAAATGGCGTGAGTTGGAGGGGATAGAAAAGGGGATTTGGGATATGATTGTTTCAAAATGTGTGTTTTCCACAGTGCCCATCCCCTCCAAAGCCAATGGCAGCGCCATCTCTGCCCTGTCCTTGAACAAGGAGAGCCTGGTCAGTGGCGTGGTCACGAACCCCAACGAGGTCTTCTGCTCGGTCCCTGGCCGCCTGTCCCTGCTCAGCTCCACCTCCAAGTACAAGGTCACCGTGGGAGAAGTGCAGAGAAGGCTTTCACCCCCCGAGTGCCTCAACGCCTCCCTGCTTGGGGGTGTCTTGCGCAGGTAAAAAAAAAAAGAATTGCAATCTTGTGAAAGACGGGCTGGGCTGGCCGGATCCCTTTCTCCCTTATTACAGTTGGGAAGCAGTGAAATCATGTTTGTAAAGTGCTCAGCACCTAGTAGATTATAAAGGCTTCTTCCTTCCCCATCCTCTTCCTTTTTCTCTTCCCAGGGCTTAAATCCTACCTAAGTCCAACACTGTAAGGCTCACAGAGCACTCTCCTCACAACCCCACTGCCAGGGAGATAGTGGGAGAATTATGATGCCCATTTTACAGATGGAAAAGCAGATTCGGAACGGTTGGGACTTGTCCGCCTTCACGAAGCCAAGTAAACAGCAGGATAAGGCTCCCAGCCCAGAGTTGCTTCACTCACCCTTAGCTAGCCCCCTGAGAGAAGGAAACTCCTCCTTGGACCAGTCTTTCCTCCGTGCCGGGGGAGGTGGGTGGGGGCTGAGCGCTTCCCAGACAGGCCCCAGCTGGCCCAGACTCGACTATCCCGGGAGCTCCCACACAAGTCTAGGCTGGTGGCTGATTATATTGGGGGGGGGGGGCCGCAGCTCGGAAAGAGGGAAGGACTTGGCTGAGGCAGCCAATGGAGAAAGTGGGGAGGGAGGGGGCCTGGTGCAGCCCCAAGAGCTGCAGGTTTGAAGTCAGGAGACCTGTGTTCGAATCCCGATTTTGCCATTCACTACCAGGGGATTTGGAGTGTCAGCTTCCCTCAGATTCTGTCTCTCATCAGTCAAATGGGAGAGCTAAACTAGATGATCTCTGAGATCCTTTAAAATTCTAATTCAAATGGTCTCTGGTTAAAAAAAAAAAAAAAAAAAAAAAGCTCTGGAGTTTAGGGGAGAAATGGGAAGGAAAGGGTCTTTAAATGGAAAGGAAGCAGAGTCTTGGGGGCTGGCTAGATGAGCAGACTAGATTCCCCCTTCTCCTTCCCCTCTCATATCCCTGGAAGCTCCCCCCTCCCGGGGGTAGGTGTACCCCGTTGTGTGCATTTCCACATCCCTGTGCAGTAGGCACAAGGTGATGAGGGCCAGAAGGAGGAGTTCTGGGAGCTGTAGGGGCTCCTGTATCTGTGTATACATTAGATGGGTATTGATGAATCTTATGTGTCCATGAATGTGTGTTTGTGTGTATATGCGTGATACAGAGCCCATACAGGGAGGATGGAGAGAATGGTACTTAGGATTCTGTGTCTCTGTACCTGGTACAGGCATATGTGCCCATGAACGGGGGGTGCTGGCTGCTGGCTGCGTTTGCCACAGGCCAAGTGTTGATTGCAAGACCCTGAAAGCCAACCCGTCAGCCATTGTCTCTGGCCCAATTGGGATGGGTGGAGGAGGAGGAAAAGGAGAAGAAAGGGATACAGATGGAGACAGAGAAAGCTGAATAGAATTTTATTCTATAGGGAAAGAAACTACGGACACCTATAAACATGTACCCAGAAAGCACGTTGTAGTTGGAGTAATCCTGGGGCATGCCCGTGTGCCAGGGCCAGAGCAGGGTAGGCTGGGACTGGGTGTAGGTCGAAATGTGTCTTGGCAGGAATGTGTGTGCTGGGCCCAGGTGAGAGGGAGGGAAAGGGCATTCTCCCCCAGAGCTGCTGCTGGGGAGCAGACCCTGCGGACCCTCTCTGCTTCTGTCCCTTGGGCTGCCGTTCTCCAGCCCAGCTGAGGCCTCTGAGAGGAAGAACTTAACTTGGCAGTTAAGGCAAAGCCCTGGAAGGGGCAGTAAGGCCATTTTGCTTGCTCCTCCACCACAGGTCAAATGGAGACCCTGAAAACCAAGCCACGTCAGCCATTTTCTCCAGCAAAGGCCCTCAAATGACTAGTAGGACAGGGAGCCATTCTCAGGTCATCTTTATTGTGAGGATCCCAGGCTCTGAGGTTCCCACTAGTCTGGCCACGGAAAGATACACTATCCCTGTTTCAGTCTTGTCCCCCCCTCCTGTTCCAGCCAATAAAGAAATTGAAAGCCGGAAGGGACCTCGGACATCATCTGGTTCAATTCCCCCTCCCTCCTCTTTTTTTTTTTTTTTTTTTAAAGAGATAAGGGGCTTGAAGATAGGTGGGTATTTGAGTCAGGATCTGATATATTCCCGATTCAGATTCTAGCACTCTAGATATCCATTATGCTACACTTTCTCTTAGAGACCCTGAAATCTAAGAGGGAAAGAGGAAGAGGAGGAAGAGAAAGAGAGGGGAAGAGAGACAGAGAGCTGAATATAGTTTTATTCTATTGGGACAAAAAACATCTCCTGCAGGAGATGGCCTCTCTAGGAATAATAACATCATTTATGTGACATTTCAAGTTTACAAAATGGTTTATAGATGTTATTATGGAAGGTAGGTGTTATTCTTTCCATTTTACAGATGACAAAATTGAAATCAAGGAAGTTTTTAAATTAAAATGCCCAGAAAGGATCATATGTTTTCTACGTGTCAGTGGTCCATGCATTATACCACTTAGCTCTCTGAGTAGTTATTCAGCCTCTGGTGAATGGATGTTCCCTTCCAACGATGGAGAACTCATTGCACACCAAGGCATCCCTTTACACTTCTGGACGACTCTAATGGTTAGAAAGTTTTCCCTTATATCAAGGCTGAAATTCACCTCCTTGTAATCTTTCTGTATGGAAAGCAGAGTAGATTTTCTGTCAGTCTTTGAGAATGCGAATGAGCAGTCAATCATTCCCCCCTACCCCATGTCAAACTCTTGAGCTCTGTCTATCTTTAGCAAGACTTGGTGGAGGAGGAGGGTGGGTAGGGGTGGGGAAGGGAGTCCGTTGACCTATGCCTTTATGTTCCTCTCTCCCTTATAGGGCCAAGTCAAAAAATGGAGGCCGCTGTCTTCGGGAGCGATTGGAGAAGATTGGTCTCAACCTGCCGGCGGGGCGTCGGAAGGCAGCTAATGTGACACTGCTTACCTCCCTGGTGGAAGGTAAGTGGGGCTAGCCCATCCTCTCACCAAGAGCCATCAAGGGCAGGATGCTCTGGACCCAGGAGAGACTTGGGCTAAGATCCCACAGATCCCGCTCTCTTACAATCCTGTCCAATTAGAAGGCACGCTGTGTAACAGTGTGATTTAAGGGAAAGCAAGAAAAGGACACAGGGAAAAAGGTGCAGGCAAAATGCCATGGGAAACAGACTCCAAGAGGACTAGGTCTTATATATAACAGGCCCAATGGCACTTTTCTTGAGGTTCTCTAAGTGTGAAATATCAGTGGGATAGCTGGTCTTTTACCACTTGATTTTCCCCCCAACTCAGTTGATTTAGTCATGGGAAATAAGGAGCAGAAAATGAGGAGTGAAATTTTCTTTTTAAACAAAAGCATGAATAAGTATCTTGGATGGAATTGGGGCAACACCATCAATTGAATTACAATTGGCCACACCCTGAGTGACACCCTAAAGCTCAACAGTGTGACTGCTGTACCTATACTAGAGCAGCAGTAGGGGTGTGTGTGTGTGTGTGTATTCTCCCTAACCAACTGCAAAATTTTGAAAATGAAAACCTACTAAAAAATAACTCATACTCTGTTCTTTTTAAAAAAAAAAAATCTTTTATTTTTAATTAAAGCTTTTTATTTTCAAAACATGCATGGGTAATTTTTCAATACTGCCCCTTGCAAAATCTTGTGTTTCAATCCCCCTCTTTCCCCACCCTCTCCTCTACATGGCAGGTAACCCAGTATATGTTAAACCTATAGGAGTCCCAAAGGCCTCCTTTCCCCATCTGAAGCTAACTAGTCAAGTTAGACAGGGGTGCCTTGGGTCCACTTTCCCTCATAAAAGAAGCTGAAAATTCAGTCGAAAGAATGTCCCAGCAGCTCTGAAACGGGGTCAGAGGATGGAGGAGATTCCTTAGGTTGTAATGATGGCCTTCTCCTCCTCTCCAGGAGAGGCAGTGCACCTCGCCAGGGATTTTGGCTACGTGTGTGAGACGGAGTTCCCAGCCAAGGCAGCTGCTGAGTACCTGTGCCGGCAACATGCGGACCCTGCAGAGCTGCACAGTCGGAAGAACATGCTGCTAGCCACTAAGTGAGTATGTGCTGTGGGGAGCTGGGGTGGGTGCTGGTACAGAGAGCCCCCTTACATCCCTGGCAACCATGGTAATATCCCCCTTCCCTCTTCAGTATCCCACAGCAAGCCTCAGAGAGCTCAAAATCCCAAAGCTAGAAGGGACCTCAGATTATCCACTGGTGTGTAAGCTCTTTGCCTCTTTGGGGGTACCCTCGGTGCTTTAGCTCAGTCCCTGGCACATTGTAGATGCCTGATAGGTGATTATTGGTTGGTTGGTTGATGATGAGCCAGCTGACCTTCTACTGCTAGCAGCCTCTACTTGATGACCTTGAAAGGAAATAGGAGACCGTGAAAAGAACACAGGTTTGGAGTCAGAGCACCTGGGTTCAAGTTCTCTTTGTGACCTTGGAAGATGCACCTAATCCTCAGTTTCTTCATATGTAAAATGAGGAAGTCCACCTCCTCTAGACGGTCGCTGAGGGTCCTTTTAATTTTATAACAAAAATTTAAAAGAAGAATAAAAATAGCTAACATATCAACCGAGTCCCACCTTATAAGCCGTGTTCCTCACCTATCCACTTCACCTCTGCAAAAAAGGGAGGGAAGCACATCCTCCTATTTCTTCTTTGGAGCCATAGTAATTTCTTTTTTTCTTTTTTTTACTTTTTGTTGTTCCACATATTATTTTCCTATCAGTTCATATAACTTCCCATGCTTCTTTGTTCTTCACATTCATTGTTTCTGACAGTGAAGTGATAATTCTCCTGTGTTCATGTACCACAAATGGTTAAATTCTGTGATTCTTTCTCTACCTACTTTGTTCCTGTAAACTCAACCCAATCTCCTCCTTTAATATTTCTGCTTCTGTTCAGGGCACCATGATCCTCAGTCACCCAGCATTATCAGGATGCTTTTTCTGACCCTCAAGCTTAATTTGTCTCTTTTCATTGTCCACCATTGTTTGTTTTTTAGGACTAAACAGAATGAGATTAATCTCTTCTCCATGGGACACAGTTATCATATCTCCCAAATCTTCTTTGCTCTGGGGTAACTATATCTAAATCATGAGTTTAAGTCCCTTTACCATTTTTAAAAATCCATTTATCTTTACAGGTTGCCCTCCTGGACATTTTCCATCTTTTCAAAATTGTAGCACCCAGAACACAGTCATCCAGATGATGTCTGATGAGAATACAGTATAGTTGGACCATCACCTTCTTTTTTTTTTCTTTTTCTTCTCATATATATTTTTAATTATAATAACTTTTTATTGACAGAACCCATGCTAGGGTAATTTTTTACATTATCCCTTGCACTCACTTCTGTTCCGATTTTTCCCTTCTCTCCTTCCACTCCCTCCCCTAGATGGCAAGCAGTCCTATACATGTTAAATATGTTGTCATATATATATGTATTTACTTATTCACATTTTTATTATGTAATTTTTTTATTATAATAACTTTTTATTGCCAGAACCCATGCCTGGGTAATTTTTTTTACAACATTATCTCTTGCACTCACTTCTGTTCCGACTTTTCCCCTCCCTCCTTTCACCCCCTCCCCCAGATGGCAAGCAGTCTTATACATGTTGAATATGTCACCGTATAGCCTAGATACAATATATGTGTGCAGAACCAAACAGATCTTTTGTTGAACAGGAAGAATTGGATTCAGAAGGTAAAAATAACCTGGGAAGAAAAACAAAAATGCAAACAGTTTACATTCATTTCCCAGTGTTCTTTGGATGTAGCTGTTTCTGTCCATCCTTGATCAATTAAAACTGAGTTAGATCTTCTCTTTGTCAAAGAAATTCATTTTCATCAGAATACATCCTCATACAGTATCGTTGTTGAAGTATATAATGATCTCTTGGTTTTGCTCATTTCACTTAGCATCAGTTCACGTAAATCTCTCCAAGCCTCTCTGTATTCCTCCTGCTGGTCATTTCTTACAGAACAATAATATTCCATAACATTCATATGCCACAATTTACCCAACCATTCTCCAATTGATGGGCATCCATTCAGTTTCTAGTTTCTGGCCACTACAAACAGGGCTGCCACAAACATTTTGGCACATACTGGTCCCTTTCCCTTCTTTAGTATCTCCTTGGGGTATAAGCCCAGTAGTAAGCACTGCTGGGTCAAAGGGTATGCACAGTTTGATAACTTTTTGGACCATCACCTTCTTCTTTTTTTTTAATATCTGATGCTTTTTTAAAATTATTATTATAGTAACTTCTTATTGACAGAATCCATGCCAGAATAATTTTTTTACAACATTATCCCTTGCACTCACTTCTGTTCCGATTTTTCCCCTCCCTCCCTCCACCCCCTCCCCTAGATGGCAAGCAGTCCTATATATGTTGAATATGTCTTAGTATATCCTAGATACAATGTATGTGTGCAGATCCAAACAGTTTTCTTGTTTTGCACAGGGAGAATTGGATTCAGAAGGTAAAAATAACCCGGGAAGAAAAACAAAAATGCAAACAGTTTACATTCATTTCCCAGTGTTTTTTCTTTGGGTGTAGCTGCTTTTGTCCATCATTGATCAATTGAAACTTGAATTAGGTCTCTTTGTCAAAGAAATCCACTTCCATCAGATTACATCTTCATACAGTATTGTTGTTGACGTATATAATGATCTCTTGGTTCTGCTCATTTCACTTAGCATCAGTTCATGTAAGTCTCTCCAAGCCTCTCTGTATTCATCCTGCTGGTCATTTCTTACAGAACAATAATGTTCCATAACATTCATATACCATATTATGGTATATACTTCAACAACAATACTATATGATGACCAGTTCTGATGTACCTGTTCATCCTCAGCAATGAAATCAACCAAATCATTTCCAATGGAGCAGTAATGAACTGAACCAGCTATGCCCAGAAAAAGAACTCTGGAAGATGACTAAAAACCATTACATTGAATTCCCAATCCCTATATTTATGCCCACATGCATTTTTGATTTCCTTCACAAGCTAATTGTACACTATTTCAGAGTCTGATTCTTTTTGTACAGCAAAATAACGTTTTGGTCATGTATACTTATTGTGTATCTAATTTATATTTTAATGTACTTAACATCTACTGGTCATCCTGCCATCTTGGGGAGGGGTTGGGGGGAAGGAGGGGAAAAATTGGAACAAGAGGTTTGGCAGTTGTCAATGCTGTAAAGTTACCCATACATATAACTTGTAAATAAAAGGCTATTAAAAAAAAACCCAACAAAAAAAAAACATTCATATACCACAGTTTACCCAACCATTCTGCAGTTGATGGACCATCACCTTCTTCAGCCAGCCAAGGTTGCACTAGATTTTTTTGGCCACCACATTACATTGTTGATTCATTCAACTTACGATCCACTAAAACCATCAGATCTTTTTCACAATCATTGTTGTCTATCCATGACTTACTCATTGTATATTTGTGAAGGGTTTTGTTTTGTTTTGTTTTGTTTTTTTGATTCCACCTAATGCTCCAGCCTATCAAGAATCTTTTGGGCCCTCATTCTGGAATCCAGTATATTAGCCGGCTTTGTATCATCTTCAGATTGATGAGCTTTATCCATTGATAGCAATGTTAACCAGATCAAAACTAAGTTCACTAGAAACTTCCTGCCATGTGGACATAGTCCTGGTCATTCAATCAGCTCTGAATCCATCTGATTATATCTCCATTTTCTACATAAGGATAGCATGAGACACTTAAAATAAAGTGTCCTATTTTTTTTTTCTTCATAATTATAACTTTTTACTGACAGAGCCCATGTCTGAGTGATTTTTTACAACATTATCCCTTGCACTCGCTTCTGTTCCAACTTTTCCCTTCCCTCCCTCTACCCCCTCCCCCAGATGGCAAGCAGTCCTAAATATGTCACAGTATATCCTAAGTACAATATATGTACACAGAAGCAAACAGTTCTCTTGTTGCATAGGAAGAGTTGGATTCAGAAGGTAAAAATAGCCCGGGAAGAAAAACAAAAAATGCAAACAGTTTACATTCATTTCCCAGTGTTCTTTCTTTGGGTGTAGCTGCTTCTGTTCATCCTTGACCAATTGAAACAGAGTTAGATCTTCTCTTTGTTGAAGAGATCCACTTCCATCAGAATATATCCCATGAGATACTTTATTAATAATTTTGCTAAAATTGAGGCAAACCATATCCATGGCATTCTCCTCATCCACTAATTTATTCTCTCAATAAGGGAAATTAAAACATACTGCCAAGATTGTTCTTGATGAAGCCTTTTGGAATTGCTGCTTTCTTTCTTTTCTAGATGTTTGCTCACCTTTTGTTTTAGAATTTTCTTAGAAAATCAGGTCAAACTCATTGGTCTTTTCTCCATTCTCTTATGTTTTTTGAAAATCGATATGCCTAATTGGCAACTGGCAAGTAGGACTGAAGCTCAGGAGAGACACTAGAGTTGGATATATAGATCGGGAAATAATATGGATAGGGAGAGGGACTGGAACTTCATTTTCACTGATATAAAGAAATCCTTATACCAATACAAGTCAGCCCTTTCTCTGAAACTTGGAGTCTTGAAGAATTTCCCAGAATACTGAGGGAAGTTAAATGATTTAGGTTTCCTTGTGTCAGAAGTAAGCCTTGAACAAGGGTCTTCCTGTCTCTGAGGTCTCTTTCAACATCTGTATAGCCATGATAATTTGATTTTATGGAAGCTGACCTCTCATCTAGTGCGAGAGAACATAAAGGCCCAGCTCAAATCCTATCTCTTCCATGAAATTTTGCAGTATTATCCAGAAAAAAATGGAAGTCATGGAGCATCAGAGATGGAAGGAACCTTAGTGGGAATAGAACTCAGATTTTAAGCATTCAGTCACCATACATTTAATATAGAACTTGGCATATGCAAATCTTGGCACTAGAAAATCAGAGGGGGAAGCAGAGTTACCAAGAAGAATAAGCTATAGTCTTTGTCTTCAAGAAATTCAGAGAAGATTTAGAACATGATGTAGGTAGTGTGTGATGAATGCCATAATGAAGGGAGGAAAGACACTAAAATTTATTAATTGTCTGCTACATGCTAAGTACTTTTACAAAAACTACTACTAACAATCCTGGGAGGTAGACACTATTATTATCCCCATTTTACAGTTGAAGAAACTGATTAAGTCACTTGTTCAGGACCACACAGCTAATAAGTATCTGAGATCAGATTTGAATTCAGATCTTTCTGACTCTAAATCCAGTACTCTATCTACTGTAATGTGCAGAGACAATTATGAGGTTCAGAAGAAGAGCCCACTGCTGGCTCAGAGACCAGGAAAAGATTTTCTGAGCTTAGCCAACAAGTATTTAAATGTTTACTAAAGAACTGAATCTTTTTTTTTAAATAGCCTTTTATTTACAAGTTATATGCATGGGTAATTTTACAGCATTGGCAATTGCCAAACCTTTTGTTTCACTTTTCCCCCTCCTTCCCTCTATTCCTTCCCCCCATTGGCAGGTTGACCAATACATGTTAAATATGTTAAAGTATAAATTATATACAATATAAGTATACATGTCTTAACAGTTATTTTGCTGTACAGAAAGAATCGGAGTTTGAAATAGTGTACAATTAGCCTATGAAGGAAATCAAAAATGCAAGCAGACAAAAATAGAGGGATTGGGAATTCTATGTAATGGTTCATAGTCATCTCCCAGAGTTTAAAGAACTGACTCTTATTATTCTAGAAGATGATTAAATGGCAGAGAAAGGATTTAAATGTGTTAGTTTGGGATTGTTCATTTTTTGTTTGTTTGTTTTTTTGCTGAGACATTAGGGGCTAAGTGTTTTGCCCAGGGTCACAACAACTAGGAAATGTCAAATGTCTGAGGTTATATTTAAACTCGGGTCTTCCTGACTTCAGAGCTGGTGCTCTAACCACTTTGCAGCCTAGTTTGCCCCTAAATGCATTACTTTGAATGAGATAATCTAATACAATGCACTATTCTGATCCCTATAGCAAGTTAGGGCATTTAAGTTCCCAAAGCATTATTTTGATGATTATTCCTCTTACTTTATTTTTAACTTAAATTTAATACTTAATTTCCCCCCAATTACATGTAAAAACAATTTTTGACATTCTTTAAAAAAATTTTTGAGTTCTAAATTCTCTCCGTTCCTCTCTTCCCTTCTCCGAGCCTCCTTTGAGAAGAAAAGCAATTTTGATAATAGGTTATATATGTGCAATTATATAAAACATTTCTACATTAGTCATGTTGTGAAAGAAACAAGAAAAATAAGGAAAGTAAAGAAGTCTTTCTTTTTTCAATATATCTCTTTTCTTAAAAAAAGTTTATTGATTATTATATTTTGAACTAGTTTGTTTTGCATTAAGTTCATTAAAGTTTTATTTTATAAAAATTTATATGCCTTTTAAAAATATGACTTGCATTTCTCAAAAAGTTCAATTGATTTCTTTCTTGATTGGAGTTCTAATGTCACTCAAGGCTGTTTTCCTTAAATCATTGTGGTCATTGTATAAGCTGGGTTTTTTAGGTCTCTCTATTCTGCATCAATCAGTTCATACAAGTTTTTTTCCAGATATCTCTGAATTCTTCATATTTGTTGACTTTTGAGGTGATTTATGGTGATTGCCTAATGTAGGTTAATCCTTTCTATCCGGGAGACCTTAGGCAAAGTTTTTGAACTTGAAACTCTAGATCTTCATCAGCAAAGGGAATTTCCTCACTGGGAGTTCCCTATAAAGAAATCACAGATCCAGTGTTTAAAAACAAAAAAAGAATAATATTCCAAGGCATTCATATGTTATAATTTGTTCATCTATTCCCCAATTAGTGGTTATTTACTTTGCTTCTAGTTCTTTGTTATCATAAAAAAAATTCTGATATAAATATTCTCTGTATAACAACTTTCCTTTTGTCTTTTAAAATGCGCACCTTGGAGTTGTAGTATTTTTTTAATAACTCGGCTCCTCTCTTGTATCATAAATGAAGTTGTGTGAGGGCATGACTAGAACAAGCCTTATTTGTCCATATTCACCTAAAGCCTTGCACAAAGTAGCTGCTTATTAATGACCATGGTACTCAAGTCTATAGTCACCATGGGATGCTATCTCCTTCCCACACCCACCCACATCCCCTCGCCCTGGTCGCCCCAACAATTCTCAAATGATATGGCAATAGCTGTCCTTGGCATTTACAAATATTATCTCATTTGTTTTTCACAACAACCCTAT
Organism: Sarcophilus harrisii; assembly: GCF_902635505.1. Taxonomy (NCBI): domain Eukaryota; kingdom Metazoa; phylum Chordata; class Mammalia; order Dasyuromorphia; family Dasyuridae; genus Sarcophilus; species Sarcophilus harrisii. Next base: position 539,911,795 of record NC_045428.1, read on the forward strand.
GAGGTAGGGGCAATTATTATCCCTATTTCACAGTTGAGGAAACTGAGGGAGATGAAGGTTAAGTGACTTGTTGAGAGTAGGAAGTGTGAGTCTGGACTTCAACCCATAGGTAACGAGGAACCCCTGAGGGGAGTAGGGGAGTGAATAGGACAGAGATATACAAGTCATTTGATGTTTCTTAATCTATAAAATGAGGATACTCATGCTCACCTGACTCACAGGAGTATATGGAAGAAAGGGCTTTTTAAATCTTGTAAATATTACACACACACAATGATCCATAACTTCTCTGAACTAAGGATAAAAAATCTTATCCATACCCAAAGAAGGAACTCATTATATCCCAATACCGATTGAAGCATTCTTTTTTTCTCTTTTTTTAAAACTTAATTTTTCTTGAGTTTTTTATTTTTATTGGGATAGGAGATCTGTGTTCACAACTTGACTTTTATGAAAATGTTTTGTGTAACTTCATATGTAAGAGATAAGAGAACCTAGAACTCAAAAAAAATTAAAAATGTGTAAACTTTTTTGCTGTTGTTTTGAATATAACTGGGTGAAAACTGTTAAATAAATAAAATTGAATTAAAAAAAAGATTTTACACATACACACATACACAATATAGTCACTATACATATAAAGTATTGGGCAATAATTTCCATTCTGATCTCTCAGCCTTTCCTTTCTCCCGCATTAGAATTCTAATGCACCTGCTCCTTTTCTAACTAACCAGGGATATCTGCCTCCTCTCCTGCCAGGCAAATCTGCAAAGAGTTTTCAGACCTGATGGCACAGGACCGTTCCCCACTGGGCAATAGCCGACCCTCTCTCATCCTGGAGCCCGGAGTCCAGAGCTGCCTCACTCATTTCAGCCTCATCACCCACGGCTTTGGGGGCCCAGCCATCTGTGCCGCACTCACGGCCTTCCAGAACTACCTGGTCGAGTCCCTCAAGGGACTCGACAAAATGTTCCTGAGCAGCTCGGGCAACAGGCACCCAGCTGGAGACTCGAAAGTGTCAGAAAAGGATGTGAAACACCAGAAATAATCTGCCCTCGCCTCCTGCCTCCCCTGCCCCCTTGGGCCTGGGGTTCTCCTGAAGCTTGGGAAAGGAGGCCTGATCTCTTGAGTTTTGGGAGCAGGGAGAAAAAGAAGGGGGAGGAAAAGGCAGTTTGACTGTTGGGTCATTCTGGAGCACAGGCTGGAAAGATTCTTAGTTTGCTTTCAAAGGCAGTGATTGAGGAAAGAAGGAAAAATAGAGGGAAACCATGGCACAGTGTGCTGAAAGTGGGAGCAGGGGAAGGCTAGGCAGCTCGGAGACCTTGTTCTCTCTGCAGATTGATTCAGTTTGAAGCCGGGGACCCACCATCCTACATCACACGTGCAATGTTCAGGCTCCTCTATCCCCCTCTCAGTGGAAGAGGCTTAGAGAAGGGTCCTGAGAGAGCTTCACTTGGTAGGGAAGGGGTGGGAAGGGCTTCATAGGGCAAGGGTGGGGGGAGGGGGGTGGTTGGGGTGGGGTATGATGAGATCATCATGAGTTGAAATGAGAATGGGAATCCTTTGGCTGAAACCGGGGAGTGTGTGTTTATAGGGGGCTCTCCCTTGCCATACAGAGAAGGCCCTTCCCGGCAGAGGAAATACCCAGCGTGGCTGATGACCACTGGATGTTGTTCAAGGATCGGCTCTTTGACTCCCTTCCCATTCTTCCACAAGAGTAGTGGACATGAAGAATTGGCTGTTAGGTTCCTCAATAACCCTTTGCACCTCCCTGATGGAACCCCCTACCCCCCAAATGAGAAGGATCCAAGGGAGAGAGGAGCTATTGAAAAAACAAAGCAGAAGCAGCACTTGAGTCCAGGCCAAACTCCATGGCCTTGTCGCCATCTGTACATATTTATTTATGTTGTAATTAAATCAGAATGTCTCAAAGTCTCCATTGCGAGTTATTTATATTGGGTTGAATTGGGAATTCTGATTTGGTTTGGTTTCCTTCCTCTTCGGCAGAGAGACCTCTGGGCCAATGGACACGGGAAAGAAGGGGGTAGTTCTATCCCTGGGAACCTCTGGCTTGGTGGGATGGCAGCTGAAGTACTGCTGCCTCCGCCATTGTGTCACTGGTGAGCCCTTGGCGGCTGACTTGTTTCTCTGGATCCTGAAATAAATGTGTTCTCCAATCATCAAGGTGTCCGCTTCATAAAATCCTGTGATTGGCTCTGCAGCCCTCCCTGTCCTCCAGGTTAAGGGCTGGGGGTCTGGGGGATGGTCTGGGTTGTCAGTGGGAAGGCAATATTATCAATATAAGGGACTGGGAAGGAGCTCTGACACTGCCTCAGTAACCCACTGGGGGAAAGCTGAAAGGCAGTGTGGGACAATGGCCAACAAGCTGGCTATAGAGGAAGTCCTGGTTTCAAATCCTGCCTCTGACATGAGTTGTCTGACCATGGGTAAACCTATTTCCTCATCTATAAATTGGGCATACTAATAAGACCTGTTTTGTCAATCAAATGGGATAATGTAGGTGTCAGGTGCCTTGTGAACTTGAAAGTACTTAATGAGCACCAGCGATCATGAAAATGGATCTCAGACCAGAATAAGCATTTATTGGGATAGAGCCCAGACCCAGAGTCAGGAAAAGAGTTCAAATCTCCCTCAGACACTTACTAGTTTGTAATCCTGGGCAAGCCATTGAATCTTTCCATTTTGTTTTTTTAGCTATAAAATGAGCATGTTAATGAGACCTGTTTTGTGACTCAAATGTGGCTGTTAGGTACTTTGTAAACTTTAAAGCACTTTATGAATGTAGGTTATCATTAAAGTTGCATGGATTTTAGAATAGAATAATCATGTATAGGACAGTTAAGTGGTGAGTCTAGAGTCAAGAAGACAAGTTCAACTACAGCCTCAGTGCTTACTAACTACATGATCTGGGCAAGTCACTTAACCTGCTTGTTTCAGCTTCCTCATCTGTAAAATAAGCTGGGGAAGGAAATGGCGAACCTCTCCAGTATTTTTGCCAAGAAAATCCCATGGGATCACAAAGGGTTGGACTCAGCAACAAAAGCATTTATTTATTAAAGCGCCTCACAGCCAGCCGGGGAGGTAGGTGCTATTATTGTCAGATGAGGAAACCAAGGCCGGTAGAGTTATTTGGCTTGCCCAGTGTTTGAGACTGAATTTGAGCCTAGGTCTTCTTGACTTCAGGCCTAGTGTTCCACCCACCGTACCATCTAGTTGTCCCCAATTTGCCTTTATTTTTGGTATGAGAAGATAACCAACAACCTCTCAGTTTGATGAATCTGTTTAATGTGTCATAGGATCCTAAAATACACAGGCAACTGTTGCTTATGTACAAGGAAAAAGACTCTGGCTATGTCCTTGGCAGGCTTTTTGAGATCCTGAAGGAATGGAGCATGAGGCAGTGTCCAAAGACTGAACTTTGTGACTACTGGTAAATCACTAAAATCTCCACTGTCTCAATCACAAAATAGGAATAGTCACCCTACCTCCCGGGGTTATTGGTGGGGTTCAAATGACAGCATATTCTGAATTAGTATAAAATTCTCTACAAATATATGTTAGTTAGGTGCCACAGTGGATAGAGCCTGGCCTGGAGCAGGAGGATCATGACTTTTTGTCTCAGTTTCCTCATCAATAAAATGAGCTGGAGAAGGAAATGGCAAACATTCCAGTACCTTGCCTTTCAAAAACCCCAAACGGGGTCCCAAAGAGTCAGACAAGGCTGAAATGACTGAATAACTATACAAATGTAGAGAGTAGGGACTCAACCTGTGATTTCATTGGTCCAGGGAATTCCCAGGGAAGGTAAGACTGAAATGATTGAATAACTATACAAATGTAGAGAGTAGGGACTCAACCTGTGATTTCATTGGTCCAGGGAATTCCCAGGGAAGGGAACTACTGCCGATGCAGATTTGCAATTTAAAGTCTTACTGAGTTGCCCAGAATAGTGGTATAGGGGCCCAAGGTGTACACAGGGATCCATGTGGGCTGTGCATACTGACAAAGTTTTAAAATGTAATATTTATTTCTTATTTGCATTTTTATTTATTTTGTTAAATACTTTCCAATTACATTTGAATCTAGTTCCTGTTACACTCGGGTGGATTTTGGGTTTGGGAATCTGTGTTTGATGTGGCTGGCCTAGAGCTCTGAGAGGTTAAGGGATATACCTAGTTAGAGTTTCATACATACTGAATTCAGGTCTTCCTGACTTTAAGTCTGGCTCTGCTGCCTGCCCTACCTACAAATATACAAATTACACAAATGTATAAATATATAGTATACAAATTATACAAACATAACAAATTATTATTTTTCCACTTCACAGGCTTCCCCCCTTCCCCCCAAAAAACCCAACAACTAAACAAACATAATTTTATTGTCTCATTGAGAAATGGCCGGGAAGCCTGCTTTCTTCTGCTCAGAAACTCATGTTTCCTCCATCCAAGGAAAGCTTTAGGAAATCATGGACTCATCTTGCAAGGCTAAAAATCTAGGAACGGGTGACAGAAAAATCAAGCTGAGTTGCCTGTGGAGGGCAATTTATATGCCCAAAGCCAGTTGAGGGGAAGGTTGATTCACTTGGCTCTGGTTGATTCTTCTTAGTCACAGCCCCTGCAGACGGGGCCACCTCACTTGGGAAGCAGAGGTCAGGCAGCCCCTGCTAGCTCCTGCCTGTTGGACTTGAATCTCTAACCCTTCCCTGGACTTCTGGCTGATTTAGGAATTGCTAGGGTTCATCCATTCCTTCCTTCTTCTAATCCTGTGGCAGAGATTAACCTCAAACCTTTCACCAGCTGGAAGTAGAGGCTGAACTTGACTCTGGCAGCTTCTTCCTGCTTTTAGACAACCCCGACAGTGACTTTTGTGCTACTGAAAGAAGCCCACCCCCAGGGCAAGATGCCCAAGAAAATGGCTCCAATTGGCAGGGGACTTCCCTAAGGAATTCCACCAATGGGAAAAGTAGGCAAGGGTAAGAACTTGGCTATGGAGTGCCTGTAATTGCATAAAAGTATTAAGTGATATCCCTTTATCCGTTCAGTTTTGGTGCTCACTTAGGGCAATACTGGATGCGTTTTCCCTTGGCAGTGAATAGGCAGAAGATGGATGGTAGTTTCTGAGCATTTTCTAAGACTTAGTCTGCAGTGAATTGAATGTGAGACCCAACTCTTTCGTATTAGAGATGGTAACTATTTTTATTCCATGCTGCAAGCTGCTAGTGGACAGCAATCTTGTCTTTTAGCTTGTTCTGTGTGTTTCAGCCCTTATCAATAAGCATAGAAAAAATGGCTCTAAATCCAAATCATGCTTGAAAGCAATTTGGAACTGTATTAACTTCATGTCCTTAGTCTGCAGCATTGAGCCCAGTGCCCAGGACCAGTCTCCTGAAGATGTTAAGTACATTTAAAGTAAAGTGCCAACCAGTTTTCATGCCAAGGAAACATCTAGAAAAGGCAAAGAACCCCCGAGGTCAGGACCAAGCACAACTAGCACTCTCTCCCCCTTTCTCCTCTCTTTACTTCCTTCTCTCTTTCTTCTCCTCTTTCCCCCCTTCCTGTCTGCCCCCTCCCCCATTTCTCTCTCTGTGTCTGTGTCTGTCTCTCTCTTGTATGTATGTGCCTGTCTTGGTCTCTATCTCGCTCCCTCCCTGTCTCTCTCTGTTTCTGTCCGTCTCAGTCTCTATCTCTGTCTCTCTCTCCCTCTGTCTTTCTGTGTGTCTCTCTTTCTTCTCTCTCCCTCTCCATTTCTTCCTCTCTGTCTCTCTCTCTCCATCTCTCTCTTCTCTCTCCCTTCCTCCCTCCTCCTTCTTTCTGGGTTTAGTTTAGCATCGCTGGTTTTCAATGATAATGGCTGGAGCCTATGTCCCTCCCCCTCTCTGTCTCTGTCTCTTTCTGTCTCTGTCTCTCCCTCTTCTCTCCCCCTCCCACCCCAAATCCTGGCCTCCAACAGCAGCAAGAGATTTTGCACTCTTCCTTCCACAGCTGGGTTGAGTTAGAAAACATGAATAACCTTATTGGATAACGACCTAATGGCACATTATCACGGAACCAAACCGCTTAAAATGTCACTTTGCATTTACAAGACTGCTCCCGATTTGAACTGTGAGTATTGCTGAGGAGAAAAAAATCTTATTCCTCCCCAGAAAGGCCAAGAAAGGGGCCCAAATTTGGAGGAAAGTGGTTTTTAGTTTGTTTCATTTAGAAAATGAAGGAAACCTTAACAGGATGGTGGTGGGGGCGGGGGGGGGGGGAATCAAGATAGCAAGGAGAAGATATTAATGGATACTGGCATAACTTGGGCCTATGGACAACCATAGTCAGATCTCAGCTAATGAGCTTTGAGGGTTTAGTCTAGAAAAGATGGTACCCAATGATAAGGGCCAGAGCAGTTTTGTAGCAAGAGTTCTAATGGAGTTCTGGTGAAAAGATCCATAGCATCTCATGCACTTTGAACTGGACTAACCTTGATAGTGATGAGTCCCAATTTCCTATGTCAACATTATAGGAACTGTAAAGATCCTCAGAGATCATTTGATATAACCCCATCATGGTGCAGGATACCTAAAATGAAAAAAAAAAACCCTGCATATGGGACTCTGGAAGCTGAAGCTCATTGTTCTTGTGGGGGGTTACCCCCATTTGTTATAGAGAGGGCTCAGAGGTAACTATGATACCCTGGGGCAGGAGTTTTTGACTGGGGGACCTAGATTTCACTGGATTTACGAATGTGCATGAGATTAAAATTACATCTTTCTTTTAACTAATTTCTAATTAAAATTTAGCATTACCTTTTTTTTTCTTCAGACAATTGGGGTTAAGTGACTTACCCAGGGTCACACAGCTAGGAAGTGTCAAGTGTCTGAGATCAGATTTGAACTCAGGTCTTCCTGACTTCAGGGCCTGTGCTCTAAACACTGCTTACCTTCAGTGAGGAATTATTAGGTATACATGACTGTCACTAAGAGAAATCACATCTATGTGTACATAATGCCTGGCACATATTGTCCTTCAATCATTTTTCAGTCCCATCCAGCTCTTTGTGACCCCAATTGTGGTTTTCTTGGCAGAAATACTGGAATGGCTCCTTGTTTCTTTCTCCAGCTCACTTTACAGATAGGGAAACTGAGGCAAATAGGGTGAAGTGATTTGCCCAAAGTCACACAGCTAGGAAGTGGCTGACGTGTCTCCCTGACTCCAGGCCCAGCATTCTATTCACTATTCTACCTTAGCTTCCTGTCTGGCACATAGAATGCACTTAAAATCTTTATTGAATTGAAAATCAAATTATTTGCTGGCAGATGTCTTGAAATATTGTTTATACTCATTTCTATTTTAAATTATTGATGTAGATCACACATGATCAACCTTCCTGGACTGTATTTCAATATAATTGGCTTCCCTTGTAATCCTATTTATTTTATTTTATGCATTTAAAAACATTATTCTGAGAAGGGGTTCCCAGGCGTTAAGAGACCACCAAAGGAAACCATGACAGAAAATTTAAGCTCTGGTCTAAAGCTATTATGAGGTTTCTCACAAATTCCTTCTGGCCTGAAGCCTGTCCCCTGGCTCCATCTTTGGCTTGGGTATAAAAGGCCGAGTGACAAGAAATCAGAGTGAGCCAGCATAGAGTGTCACCAGGATTTGGCCAAGCCGTCTCTGGCATTCCCTCTACTTAGCTCGTGTGTAATTCAAGAGAATTACACAGCATGCTCTCACCTAGGATTACAGAGTGACGGAAAGCAATTTAGGAGACCCCTGAGTCAAGCTCCCTTATTTCACAGATGAGAAAACCATTGCCTACAGACAGAGCAAATAACTTGACCAGGATCTTACAGGCAGTAAGTGCTAGAGCCAAGATTTAAACTCAGGTCCTCCATATCTAAATCTGAGGTCCATCCCACTACATCACAACATCACGCAGAATTTCAGAGTTGGAAAGGCCACATAGTCCAAGCCATACCTAACAAATGATCTTTCCTACACATAACCAAGAAGGGGCTATACAGCCTTTGCTCTAAGACCTCTGATGAGGGGGAGCCCACCAATCCCATCCCACTCCCAAGTCTCTTCTCCAGTTTTAACATCTCTAGTGCCTTTAACCAGTACTCATATAGCATGAATCCGAGGCCCAACAGAATCCTGGCTGCTCCTCTCTGGGTACTTTCAATGTATTAATATATTTTCTCCATAAATTTTATTTTTGATTTACTTTATTCATATCTTAGATATTTCTAATTATATATATACACTCTGTATAAATCTTAGATATTCCTAATTATATGTATATACATTCTGCATATATCTTAGATATTCCTAATTTTATTTATATATATAAATATATAGATAGATATAGATATATAGACACATACATATATTTGAGCTTCTTGAAGGCAGTGTCCTTATCTTTGCATCTCTGCAGTCCCTTGTACATAGTAAGCACTTAATAAATGCTTTTTGGGGCAGCTAGTAGTATGGTGGATAGAGTGCCAGGCCTGGAGTTAGGAAGTTGCTATCAACATTCTCTGGTCTGATTCTCTATGGCCCATTTGGGGTTTTCTTGGCGAAGAAATGGAGTGGTTGCCATTTTCTTGTCCAGCTCATTTTACAGCTGAGGAAACTGAGGCAGACAGGATTAAGGGACTTGCTTACTTCACACAGTAGTAAGTATTTCAGGTCAGATTTGAACTCAAGAAGATGAATCTTCCTGACTCCTCCACTGCTCCATCTAGACAACCTGCAGGAGTTAGAAAGACTTGAGTTCAAAACAGCCTCAGATACTTACTAGCAGTGATCCTGGGAAAGTCTATTTCCCCCAGTTTCCCCATTTATAAAATGAGCTGGAGAAGGAAATGGCGAACCACTCCAGTATCTCTACCAAGAAAGCCCCAAAATGGGGTCATGGAGAGTTGGATGTGATTGACCAACAAAAAATAAATGTATTTTGAATTCTAAAATGTGGTTCCCAGAACTGAGCCCAATACTTCAGCTACGGCTCATTCCTGGATAAGATGCCTGTCTACAATCAGGTTAGTTCTGTGTGTTGCATCACACTGTTGACTCATGTTGAGCCTTGTGGGATACTAAAAAGCCCCAGATCCTTTTCCGACAACCTTGTCTAGCTGTATTTCCCCCATACAGACCCGTGGAGTTGTTTTTTAACCCAAGTGTAACACTTTGCATTGATTCCTTTAAAATTTAATCTTATTAGGTTTGGCCCAATGTTCTAGCCTGATGTATTCAGGATCCTGACTCGCCTCCAGTGCATTAGTTGTCGGCCTGGCTTTGGGCCACCTGTAGATTTGATAAACATGCCATCTATGCCTTCATTCAAGAAAACGAATGGAGAAAACAAAGTTCAGCTCTTCTGACACTGGCCTATGGTGCTATCGGTTACCTACTCACCAAAGTCCTCAGGAAGGGACCATCTTTAGCCAGGAAATCAAAAAAATGAGAACAGGGTCTTGTTAACTCCTTGGGCCTGAGGCTTTGCTAATAAGACATATGGTCGGGATTATTAGCTGGAGCGGAGGCAACAGCTCACTGTGGATATTGGAACAACACAGAAAGACTTTAAAAGGGTCATGACATTTTCTTTTTTTTCTTGGTGATTCTTTTTTTTTTTTTTTTTTTTTCCTGGGGAAATTTTTTTTATTATTTTTCAGCCCCTGACTTGCTTGGTTTGGCTCTAATGAAAAATAGGTGGTGATTTATACGTGTAGATGGCTGGTTTACTTAGCGGCTTTTCTGCACATCTGGTGGCCTCAAATTAAAATTCATGCATTTAGACAGCTAGTACTGCTCATCATGACTTTTAAATCACTGGGAATTCAGGCTTTTAGAAAGCAGCAGTGTGTACTGTGGAAAGAGCTGGAACTGGAAGCTGAAGACTGGGGTTTTAGTCCCCATTCTGATACCAGCTGAGAGCTGAGAGCCTCTTCCTCTCCTCTGATCTCTATTTTGTCATGAGTGGTTGGCAGATGATCTCTGACTTCCAGTTCAATATTCAAGATACTAGAATGATGTGTTCTGTAAGGCTAAAAATAGGTGATTTAACTGGAATAAAATCCCTCTCCCCTTTTTTAAAAGATAAAAGTATTGGGGGAGGGGAACAGGAAGAGAAAAAAGCGATCAGGGAAAAATGTAATCCTTAAAAAACTCCAGTAAACTTTAAGGAGGACTTTTTGAAGCTCATCAATGGCAACATTACTATTAAATATAAGGCAGCAGGCCTTGGAAGGCGTCTGGGAACCATCCTAATTCTCCTTCATGGATTTTGCTTTTGTAATCAAAGAGCTTAGTTTTGACTTTATGGAGGATCAGCAGGCAAGCTCAAGAAAAGGAGGGGACCAGATTTACTCTACCCTTTGAAACAGGAGGGGTTTTCAGTGTCCTTCAGAGAGCAGCTTTGTGTTGGCAGTTAAGACATTCTGGGTTTCCTTCTTTCTTCCCAGAAGGTGCCAAGATGTTGGTTCCTGGTAAACCTCCAGTATCTCTTCATCAGCTGGCCCTGGTGTTCTCTCTCTACCCTGAGGCTAAACAGATGCTCCCCACTCCAATGTACCTCCAACCCAGAGGTCTGGGAAGGGATAAATTGTTTTTTGTTTATTAATCACCTGTGAGCAGAAGGGAGCCAATAGGAAGCCCATCAGGAGCAGAATTTTTGGTAAGGAATCAAAGGATATTAAAGGGACAGTAGAGACTCCACAACTTCTGAGTTTCCATTGAGTCACTCGCTGAGTCTACTTTCCATTCCCAAAGTGATAGCACGGTATAGTAGTAATGAAAGATAAAACAGACATCACCAACAGACTTGGAAGTCAGATTTGGACCTTAATCCTGTTACTGTGATCTTGGACAAGCTACTTAATTTCTTAGATCTGTTTCCCTTCCCTAGAATGGATGGGTGACTCCCCCGCTCTAATACTGTGAGACAGTTCAAACTATTGGGAATAGTCTTAGCATCATGGCATTAAGAGATAAAAAAAAGGTCTAGCGATGATCCAGAAATCCAATTTTACCACTTACTAAATGATAAATAATCTTAGAAAAGCCATTGTCTCTGGACCCCAAATGGCAGTTGTGGTGATGGACTTGCTCTTACTTACTTGGAACTTTAAAACATCATCTAGTTCCTTTCCCTCCAACTATTTTAAAATGATTTTATAAACTCAAAAGAACTCAGGTGATTTTTCACACAGGTAGTAAACATCGTGGCAGAATCCCAATAGAAACTTGAACCCAAATCTCTTGCTTAAGTCTAGGTCTCCCTCCATTAAATCAAACTTCCTCTCCTTTAACAGAGACTTATAAATTACTAACAGTCTGGTTGAAATCCCAACTACTAGATAGAAGAGCTACATTCCTTTAAATAAATATTATGCAAAAGCAATTGGGAACAAAATGTTAGAGAACCTCAGCCTGCCAAACCAAACAGTGTTTGTCTAAGCAAACACCTTTGTTTAGGTTGCAAGTATATCCAAAATGAATACTTTGTTTCCACCATTCTAATAGAACAAAGATCCACTTTAGGATCCTTCTGATCTCAGTGAGGATTCTTGTAGTAGTTTTTAAGGCCACCTGGACAGCTGCTCTTCCAGCAAGGCCAGCTCTCCTACCGTCTCCTCTTCCCAAGCCTAATCTTGGGCCTGGAATCCCTCTGGAGTAGGTATCCCTCCTGAGATGGCTGGCCAAAGAACAGATGGTCCAAGAGTCTTCTAAAAACATGTTTTGCAGGCAGACTTGGGTTTCACTTAGGATCTTCTACCATACTTAAGAAATGGCAGATGTAGTTTTACTTAAGAAATGGCAGATGTAGTTTAAGTGACTTGATTTATGTCACTGTGGCAGTCTTAACTAAGATAATGGTCACATGGTGGTAGTAGCTGCTAGAATTTATATGGTGCTTGCAGGTTTGCAAAGCACTTATTTTCTCATTTGCCCTCACAACTACCTTGGGAAGGAAGTGCTATTATTTTTGCCATTGTATAGATGAAGAACTGTGGCAAATAGGGGTGAGTGACTTGTCCCAGCCAGTAAGTGTCTGAAACCAGATTTGAACTCATGAAGATGAGTCTTTCTGACCCAGCACTCCACTGCGCCCCCGAGCTGCCCTACTTAGTCTTTTTAACTGCATTTTACTCCAAATGGGGACAATCTCTCCATTATACCAAGCCGATTTAATGATCATCAAAAGACATCATATGGTCAAGCAACAGGATGTACAATTGGGGGGGTGCCACAGTTCTGGGGACCTTTCAGCACAATATTCTGAGAACAGGTGAGCAGGAAAAGTATCTCATTAAAAATGATTCTTTGCTGGGAAAGGCAGGGTAGAAGACATCCTGTGGGGCTAAATTTGTGGCAGACTGTTTTGCTTAGTGAGGTCCTTGCTTAAAAAAAAGCATATACTTGCATGAAATAACAAAGAGTCAAACAGAACCAAGACAACGTTGTATACAGTAACATCAATGTTGTAGAGTGAATGTGAATGAGTAAGCTTTTGTGAGATAAATGGATCTTTAAGTCAATCACAGAGGAACTACAAAAGGTCCACTCCCAGAGAAAAAAATTGATATTGTATTGTATTGTATAGTATTGTATAGTTACACACACACACACACACACACACACGCATGCAAACGCACACACACACACATATCCTTGTCAAATATAGGCCTTCTCTAGTGAGAGGTTGGGAGGAAGGGAAATAGCTTGGAACTCAAACGGAGATACTGAGAAATGTAATATTAAAACAAAAGATATCAATTAAAAAAAAAAAAAAAAAAGCCGAGAGACTAAGACAGCGCAACTCAGGAACAGAGAAGATGGAAGTGAGAAATTTAACTGAATTAGACCCAAGGGAAAAGTACCATTCACTAAGTTCAGTGGCAGAACACATCTTCCCTGAGGAATGGTCCAGTCAAACTGAAAGAGAAGAGCCCAATTTATCATTATCCAGTTTTATTAGTATCTAGTTCTTTGTGAATAATGAATTTCAGAAGCGTAGAAAACAATAGTCAAGGAGCCAGTCACAAAAAGGTAGCTGGCTAGTGAGGTCAGGTCAGGGAGGGGCAGTGGGTTAGGAGCTCTTCTTGGAAGGGAGGATGGTGTCCAACTCGTGGATGCCATCTTTGTCGATGATCCGGACACTGAAGGAGGGCAGGTTCAGGATGAAGCGCTTCTGGAGCTGCAGGGGAGACAAAGAAGATGAATACTAGGAAGGCTGAGCAGTATACATGCCATCTGATAGGAAGGAGCCAGGGGATGTGGCTGGAAGCCTGACCCAACAGACAAGAGAAGCATCAGAGCCCTGATCCTTCTGCCCTTGTTCCAGCTAGCTCTCAAGAGTGCCTTGGCCTGAGAGGCTCAGTTGGGAACACAAAGCATGGGGTCTGGTTTCAAAGGGGTACAAGGACTTTGATCTCAGTCTGTAGAACACAGACCTCTCTTACGTTGTAGAACACTTGTCTAAAACTAATAGCTAATAAAAGATTAAGCAGGCCAGGGCCAATGCAGTGCTCTTTCCAGGTCTCACTAGCTAATCTCCTAAACCAAAGTGAGAACAAGTTGCTCCTTCCCCCTTCAAACCCCTTCTCCCACCCTGTTTTCTCCAATTCAGGTCAGTGTGTCAGTGGCAATCATTTCAGCTTTCTAACAAACATTTATTTCTATGTGCAAGAAAATTACAGGAGGCTGTGGTGTTCATATTTCAAAGCAGATCTTGGTGCTATCCCAGCTGAGGATAACTGAGGAATGAAGCTGGAGGAAATCGCTGCCCCTCTATGTCCTTCCTAACTTCTTCCTTTTCTATAACCCTTCTGATATAAGGAAGCTTCCCCAGGCTTCCTTTAGGATGCAGCCATCTGCACTGTTCAAGCCTCCACAACTTGAAACTCCCAACTGCAGCAGAATGAGACAAACAGTCCAAAAAAGACATGCTCCCAGAAGCCTTCTTTAAGGCTGTGGACCATACTCTAATCTTCTCCACCGAAAGCTTGAGGTCAAGGGCTCGCCTCACATTGGGAAGTGCAGAGCTGAGATTGACAGTCTTTGTGAACACGGGCAAACAAAGAGGCTCAGTAGCATGGGAGATTCTAAGTGTTCCCTTAAAGCCACCTCTGGGCCCCCAGCTGCCCCAGCCTCTCAGCTGACTTGATCAGGAAATTATGAAAGAGAGTTTGTTCTCAGATGCTGCTCCGGTAGGGAGGTTTACAAACATGGGGGGAGGGGGACCTTGCTGCAATGGAGTGAAATGCAACAGGCTTCTGAGAGAGGATAAACTAACATTTGCTGTACATGCCCCCTCCTACCCAGCTCTCCTACGAGACAGACCACAGGGTGCTCTGTCCTTCACTCTGAGAAGCACGAGCAAAGAAAATTATGAAAGCTAAACATACTCTGAGAACCTTAACGTGGTTATTTTCTCCAGAAAGAGAGATTTCCAGCCTTCCATTTTTACTGTTATGTGCAACCTTGGAATCAGGAGTCAATAAAAAGAAATCTTTCCCTCCCCAACTTGATGACTAAATGTCCTGAACATTCATCTCTACTTTGGCTGTTTCCTTTGCACCAAATCTCCATGTTTCTTTCTGCTGACCCTTGAATGAAGACTTGTCTACATTTCCTACTCAAGGAGTTTATTTTATCTATCTTCTATACTGAAGGAAAATTATTTAAGAAATGACACACACCTAATAGCTAGTGCTGATAGAGCATTTTAAAGGCAGTAAAGCACTTAATACATACTTGATACTCATTTGACTGATGTATGTTTTTTAAAGAAGTCAAATCTGAGGGTCACAGTAGATACGAAGCTTAAGAAGTGCCATGCGTGGCTGGCTGCACCAATAGGATGTGAAGTTTAGAAGAACCAGCAGTGAGGAAAAGCAATTAAGCCAAAGCGTTTACTTTGGGGAGGACGTGAACCATGCTAGCAAAGATAACAAGGTTGCTACCCCCCAAACCCTCCCCTCAGTAGCCACTCCACATCTGGCTAGTGGGTATTTATTACGCCTTCTGGCAAGGACAGGAAAAAAATGCGACTGAGGAACAGGAAAAATATTGGCAAACACAAGCAGACAAACATTCCTTTCTCGAGATCACATGGGAGCCACTCACCTCTTCCAGACATTTCTTCAGGAGCTCTACTGCCTCCTCACGTGTGATACCTGAAAGAGAAAACACAGACACACTGCTACACACACGCACACACAGGCTGCTTTAATTAAAGCCCAACTCTCCTACCCCAAACATTTTATTAAATTTAAACAGCTTTTTCAGCTCAGTGCACACACGACCAAAAGAAAAGAGTTGAAGAAAAACTCTCCTTCCAACTTAGAGCAAACACATTCCATATGTACTCCAGGGTGCCCCGGACCCAAGTGTTCCCACTGCCACAAGCCATTGCAAATCGATTTGTTACAGGGAATGGGAAGCATGACGGAATTTTGCCTCCCATGGCCAGGGATCTGCCTTTGGAGAAGTCCAGCCGTCTCTCTCCCCTTGACTTTATTAGGGATTTAAATCAGCTCCATCTGCCTAGGGCCGGCTGCAAGTCAAGGGGAAAAGCAGAGCCTGGGTTTCAGTGCTACTTTCCCTGCTGGGTATTAACTATAACAATGGGGAAGGCACGTGTGGGCTATCTCTGTGATTCTCACACATTAGAACGAAAAGGGGCTCTCGATGGGGATGGCAAACTGGGATGACATGTTGTGCAACTGGGTTTGGGAGACTTGGTTTTTTCTTGTTGGTTTTTGGTGGGCAGGATGGAAGAATCACTGAGAAGTCACAAAAGAATTACCAAAAGGCAAGGGCTAGCAATGTCTTAGATGGAGATTGTGATACTGGTATGGTTGGGCTAAAGGATGTAGAAACAGAAACAAATGGAAATAATTTATTTTTATTGTGCTGGGTGGAGAGGAAAAGAGGAAAATTTAGAGGAAACGTTATCTGTGCTAATGGCCAGGTCTTCATAAGCAGAGGCTATCAGAACCACCTGTTCCTTAAAATGGTTAAATGCAGGTGCTGGGATGCATAGCCCTGGGCTGGAAGAAAGAATATAAGGCCAGAGTCAAAAACAACTCAGGATCACTGTCTAACATTTTAGTTGCCAGTTATTAGAGGATTTAGACAAAGCAGCATCTTATGGCTATAATTCTGCTATTCCTAGCACAGGATTTTGCTCATAATAGTTTAATAACTGCTTGTCAAACTGAACTGGAAAACTAATCTTCTCCAAGAAGAGACTGCAACTGGTCAATACTGATCTAGAGGAAAGGGTGCATAGAGAAACAATGGGTCAAACACTGATTTAAAAAAACCCTAAACCACAGCTGTGCTCACAGGACTTTTAGGGCTCTTTGTCTCACCCACTCTCCCCAGGTCACTGAATTCTTCAGACAACTAACTGCCTGTTCAGTTCCATGGGAGCTGTACATCAGGTGCCAATGATGCACAGAGGGACAAACTGAGAAGCAAATTCCAACTGCTGAAGACCAGTAATTTTACGGCTTATTAGCACACAGGTTTGCCAAAATGAGAAGGTTGTATTTAGTCAAAAGCTCTGAATAACCTTTTTTTTTGGTGAAAAAAAAAAAAGAGAAAAAAGAAGAAAAAAAAAGAGAAGGCTTGCCGGCCTTTTGCCAGCAAGAGGAAGAGATTCCTTTAGATTTCTGAAGAACACCATGACATGATTAACTGAACTCTTCTAGGAGGAGAATCTATCATTAAGGTTGATATTTCACAGCCTCTCTGGGCTCATCATCTTGTCCTGCCTGTCTCTAAGTAGGAGTGCCCAAGTCATCATGCAGACTCTTCTACATGTAGAAGCTCTTTTTTACCTTGAGGCTAGTTCTGTTTTTCAGTAACTTCCACATAGTGGAACAAGGGTTGGTCTCCAAGCTAGTCCTTCCAATACCAGATGAGCTCCATCTGTGCCAGTCAGATACCATCAGCCCAGACCTGGTAACCCATCTTTGTGCGCTACTAGACACTGCTGAGAACCATCCAGATGTGGCTTTGCAGTTACGTCCAGCAAACATTATTACTTACTTGGTTTGTAATAACGATCTAGGATGCTGAGTGTTAAAAAGGCACCATAACCATGGGCTGCAAATGGAGCTTTGGCCAGAGCTGCCAGGTAGTCCATATAGTACAGTGCAGGTCCTTCATGCTCATCATAGCCGGCCAACAGGAGGTTCACATGATATGGGGTCTGTGGAAGACAATATCACACCATTTTGGTTTAAAAAGCACCAACAGTAACTTGCTTTTCAAAGTTGATGGTGTTTCCCCAACCCTTCCAGTGACAAGATGTTCCTTAGCAGCTGAACAAAGCATCCTTCAAAGACTATTTCAACAGAGAACCCAGAATGAGGAAGTTGGGGGTAGGGACAGGTAGCTGCTTTCTTTTAACACAAATGCATTTTTGGCATCCTGCTGTTGCCTCAAGGCCCACCTTAGAGAAGGCTACAAAACAAGAGAACATGGTCAGCTTCTAAGATGAAGTCTGTATTCCACTAGGAGCCCTGCATGTCTCAGTACTAAAATAGGTGGTAATCACAAATGTGGGTGTGTACAGGCCTAAGCCATGCCTTTCCATATTAATATTTAAGATTCTTGACAGTTGGACCAAAATATTACACAGTAGCCTGGCTATTCATATTAATATGAAAGAAATAATGTTTACCAAAAGCATTAACAATTAATGCTCACCTTGTTCTGTAGGGGAAAAGGGAAGAAAAGAGTTAAGGAGGAAGTTCTCAAGTATAAATTAAGTGTCAGAAAATAAGAAGAGTTATATCCGTAAATGAAATGCTATCATTTTTCTTTAAGATCCCAAGGTTTCAAAAATAACTTTGAATGCTGCTTGGATTTTATCTGTATTCTTTTCCATTCTTGATTCCCTATAGTCTCAGGGAAAATTTGGAGAAATTCACCTCATTTTTTCACATCTAAAAGAGACCACCCATTTCTACTATAAGAGCCTAGCCATTTACCACACGAAGTTTAGAGATTAACTAATGCTTTAAAAGCCCTTGCTAGTGACCTCCTATTTTACATGGTTTAATTTTTTTCTGCACAACATGCATTCATCTTGCATTTGCCACAGTGGGGAACAGTATATGTATATGGTTATGTGTGTATTCTAAAACATATGTGATTATATGCACATTACTCAGAAAGACCTTAACATACTATCATAGAACACAGAAAGATACAAATTCATGGAATTGAATTATATGCCTATAAAAAGTGGCATTTTACATTTTTTGAGTACCAAATTATTAATATGAATATTTGGCAGCCAGAGAAAACCATGTTGAAAGAACAAATGAAAATATTATGCATTCCTTTCAAAACTGAAGTAGCTAAGACAGCCAACCTAAGCAGGTGGATTCATTAAATAGCTGCCACTGACTCTAGAGAGCAGCCCTCAATCACAGAGTGTGAGCAAATTGACAGAGGGTTGAGGAAAGATGAATTGACAAATTATTGAATCTTGCACTGAAGGAAATTGCTGACCTATCAAATTTTCAGAGAATATATCAAAAGACAAGAAGAATCCAGGGATTTTTAAGTTTTCAATCTGGTTCAATGATCAATTTGTTAGCAAATGAGTCAGGGTAGGAAATTCCTTTAATTTCTATGTGCTGATTTCCTCATCTATAAAATGGAATTAATGACCCTTTCTTTTTTTGACCTCTTTGTAAGCAAACATGCTTTCCAAATTCAAAGAACATTCGAGATTATGTCTGGTAGCTTAGTGCTCCCAAAGAACAAAATGCTAATTAGCTTAGATGGATAAAGAGAGAGAACTGAATAATCTTTGTGTTTTGTTTTGCACCTAGTACAGGCCTACAAAATGGGTATACATAAGATAGCTTGCTACTCATACAGTTAAAATCAGAGTAAGTACCTTTCTTCTTTTGTTGACAAATATCAGGCAACACTGTCTGATCCCTTTGTTTATCCCATGTGTTAATACTTAAAAGATTATCTGTATTCTGTTGACTGGCCCAACTGCTGGAATACTATAGGGGAGCAATCTGTGTTATGGCAGCAGAGTTGCAAAGAAGTACTTAAAACCAAACCTGGAAATAAAAAATGCTCAGACTGCTGAAGCTAGGCATTTGATGAGAATCTTGCCTGTTTTATTCTTTCTTATTAGATCAAAGCGTATTTACAACAAATACAGGAGATTAAAAAAGGCCACTATCAGAAGATCTTAGATGGAACTCTGTCAAAAGAATTCCAGATGTAAGTTGTTACACAGATGTATCGCTTAATTGGTCTATATAATATAATTTATTTATGCTTAAGCATCTGACATGCACTCACTAAAGTTGGTATTCAGAAGCCACCACACGTGGTACAGAAGATAACTCACAAATTATTGTGTGACTCTGAATTACCAACTTTTGTATGTGTGAGATGCTTAAGCATAAATAAATGGTGTTATCTAGACTAATTAAATCGATACATCTGTGAAACAACTTGCAGTTTCTGACATTCTTCTGACAGTGCTTCATGGAAGAGCTCTAGCTCACACTGTCTTTTTAAAATTTCAAATAAAGTCACGCTCTCACTCCTCTAGAAAGGTGGCATTTTAAATACTGACGACAGGGTTATGCGTCCCTACCTATAAGTCTTCATGTTCCTGACATGGTGTCTCTCTAAAAGATCACTCTCTATTTTCTACAAATAGACCCCACATTTTACTCTTGGGTGTTTTGGAAAATATTCCACATATGTAAGAAGGTACAAGTGATCCCATAAGTATTAATGATGTTGGGTTAGCATCAAACTCGAATGTGTCACACATTTCAGCAATAAACAGTTAATGTTTAATAGTGCAAGAAGTTAACAAGCATTTTATTAATGAAGATAGGGAAAGAGGGACTGATGGAACCAATTAAACCACATCAACAAATGAGGAACTATCTACTTTTCATTTAAGAAATTATTATGAGAGGTAGTATAACATAAATAATGGAAAAGTAACTTCAGAGTCAGAAAGACCTGGATTCAAATTAAGCCCCACGTTAGCTGTGTGACCATAAGTGAGTCCCTTAATTGCTCAGTGATTCACATAGCAAGCTCACTGACCCATGTGGCATTCCCAAAGGACAGGGCCAGAGCAACATAAGTGAAGAGAGGGAATTTCTCCTTTGAGTTCCCAGGACATTTGAATATCACAAGCCCAGACCCTAGTTATATTTATTATTCTTTTCCTTAGCCTCAGGAGAACTTATATCACCTCTTAGAGGATTATTACATTGAGCAGATACTTCCTGTTTTGGCTAGGTCCAGGCATTCAAAACCTAAAGAAATGGCTCAAAAGATATTTAAATCTCTCAGGCCATAAGGTAAACATGCTCACTCTCAGAAACATTTCTACAGAAAACTCAGGGAGATAAGGCTTACAGCAAATCAACCACTCTTGTTCTTGACACTAATGTGGATTAGGTATTTATAAACTTAGATGCATCAGCTCCGGCTGTATCCAGCAGGAGATGCCCTGGAAGGCAGAAACACTGTGTAACATTCTAAATATTCACTTCCATTTCTATTTTGTCAACTATTTGAATATATTCATACATGTCTCCTGCCCCAATGGGGAACTTATAAAGCCCACTCTCATTCTAAGGACACCTACCCCCATATCCTGTTAATGCCAACAATAGGTTTTTATTTTGCACTGCCATTTTATATCATTATAAGTGAGAACTTTACCAAACAATTTTTAAACTGGGCAATTAGCAGACATCACTGGATGTCCAATCCCATTTTACAAAGGAAGGAGACAAACATTTATTAAGTGTCTACTCTGTGCCAGTCTGTTCTAAGTACTTTGCAAATGTCATAATGTTTGTATCTCACAATGACCCAGAGTTAGGAGCTATTATTATTCCTATTTTACATATGAGTAAACTGAGGCTGCATTTTAGCTCAGGTCTTTCCTACTTCTCTGGCACCCCATAGCTGGGTTAGTGGCACAACCTATATTGGATTCTATGGTGCCATATTCTCTAATGGTTACTCTTGCCTCCCACTTAAACAAGGTCATCTGGATTGAGACAGTATCTTTGACTTCTTTTAAATCATTTCCAACATGTGGTCCAGAGCTTGACACAGAGAAGTAAAATTGCTACAAGCATTTCATGTGAGCATTTTTTTTCTTTGTAAAAATTTATTTAGTATTTTATTTTTCCCCAATTAGATATAAACACAATTTTTAACACTTGTTCTTAAAATCTTGAGTTCCAAATTTTCTCCTCTCCCTCCCCACCCTCCTTATTGAGAAGGCAAGCAATTTGATATGTTATACATCTGTAGTCATGCAAAACCTATTTCCATATTAGGCATATGTTATGAAAGAAAACAGACAAAAAACTCAAGAAAAATTAAGTTTTTAAAAAGTATGCTTCAATCTCAAGTCAAAATCTTTAAAAAACTATCTATACTTATTGTCTGAACTATCTTCCTACTTTTCTTTTTTTCATTTCTTTTAATAGTATTTTATTTTTCCAAATACTCTAGCTATATTACTGTCAACTGGCTTACTGTAAACATTAATATAGTCTGTTTTAAAGTCAAGTCCATTTAAGCACCTAAATGAAGAAAGTGGGACTATTCTGGTGATCTAACTAAGTTAATTTCAGAATCTGAAATAATATTAAAGTCAGAAAATTGGTTCTGAATTCCAGGTTCCTCAGATTTAAAATGAGGACAAAAGTATTCTTTCCATCTCAAGATTGTTGAGATCAAATGAGATAAAAGATTCTGTTGCTCAAGCATGAAATGTAAATAAAAGATATTATTATTTAAAATCCCCTGAAATGTTCCCTTATAATTTGTAAGAAAACAAATGCTAGGAAAATATATTGGAGTAAATTAAAAATTGCCTTCTTTCCTACCTTAAGGCAATGTTTATTTTAAATGTAGCACTTTTCTGAGCTCATAGCATTAGATTTAGGATCTTTCTTTTGTATTATATATTTGATTGAATAATTGGACATCATTACTGAAATTATAAAAGTTCCCTGAAGGTTAGAATGTAAAGGCAGGGGGGAAATGCCCATTAAACATGTAAGCCCCTGGAAAGAACAGGGAAAGGACCTGGAAATGGAAGATCACAGTGCTGGTCCCTGTACTGCCATTCACTAGATATGTGGCTACAGACAAACCCCTCCTCCTTTCTGGGACTCAGTTTTCTCTCTAAAATCATTTGAACTTTCCTCAGATTCCCTCTAACCATAATACTATATGCATGCTTCTTTTCCTGCTTCTTAGTGCTCCTTAGGCATTCTAGAAAAAAAAAAAATCCCCTCTTGATTCCTAGCCTCCTCTTACATATAGACTAAACCACAGCTACTTTTTACATCTAAAGGGAAGACAAGAAAATTCTTTTAGAGACAATATTTGCCACTCCTCAACTCTTGATGCATACTCAACTTGTATTTTTTTCCTCTGATTTAAAAGAAACACACTGTAGCGATTAGAAGAGCGTGAAATTCCATAAATTTTACAGCTAAAGAGAACAGTTGTGATAAATACACTGAAACAACAAAATCAGCGACAGGAGTCTGGGCGGTGACAAGCAGCGGTGTGACATCTGGCGGAAGCCAAAGTCACAGCAAGGGGGAGTGAGGTGGGCGTGAGGAAGCATCCTGCAGAGCGTGGACACGGAACAGGAGAGGAATTGACAGGCTTCCTTTGGACCCAGGCCAGCCTTTGCCACCTCTAATTGAATAGGACACCACTCTGAACTGAGCGGTCTCAGAAACTCTGCTATTTTTTGCTACAAAATAATGGGCAGCACCCTGGTATGCTAAGCAGTACATGAGCTGTGTGCTCCCATTCCCAGGCTGCCCCCAGCAATTTGGGGGCAGAGGGGAGGGAATAAAGCTAGTGGGACAAAGGAATCTGTAAAATGATGATATTAATACCCTAAGTAAGCCTTGAGAAACTATTGTGTGTTTCAAACTTGGACAAAATCCTCTACTCCTTGGATCAATTCATTGCCAATCAATTCATTGAACAATCAAATGTCATTTCTGAGATTGGACTTTTAGCAACAGAATTATGGGAATATTTTACATCTGAATGTTTTACACTATTTGTTCACATAACTATGATACACACTGGTCCCCATAAATCCATCTTGCTTATAATTTTCTATCCAAATGCACAATTCTTACTTCCTCAAGTTCAGGTAGGTCCAGGGAGAACTGACCCATCAATTCAACCCTTCCGCTCTAATATGACCAGAGAAGCAGCTTCTGATGTACTTCTGCACTGTGGAAAGTAAATTCCTTTTCCTAAACGTAATAAAAGCAGAAACTAGCTTTTGAGATCAAGTCTGTTCAGGTGTTCTACCCACTAAACCAAGATAAAAATGAAACCTTAATTCATATGAAAGTGGACTCTGAAAATTAAAATCCCAACAGTCTATTGCTGACCAGTCTAAACCTACAATTCCATATTCAATTCCAGTAACCATGTTTTAATAAGCTTATCAACTAGACCACGGCTTCTTAAACTTTTCTCATGAGAAATTTTTATATGACCCTGTGTATATGTAAATAGGCACACAAACCAAACATTTACAAATAATAAATCATTCAGTTACATAACCCCATGTGGGGTCACAACCCATAGTTTATGAAGCTTTGAACCAGACTGCATCCAGATAGCAAAACAAATTGAAAAAAGGTATGGAAACTATATAATAAAAGACAGTACCTGAATGGTGGTTTGCCTTGTATAAGCCTTCAACCTCGCTTCCTGCTTAGAAATTCTTTACTCCTCTTCCCTTCCTACAAATATTTATGCACCCAACTCATATATTTCACATGTATATGTATCTATTTCATACTATAGTTATTTGTATATACCTTATCTCCTCCACTAAATTTTAAGTTCCTTAATAACAGGGACTACATTGTATTTATTTTCCTATTTTCTCCATTGCCTAGAATATGGCACTTTATTTAATAGACACTTAATAAATATTTGCTGAATGGTCAACAGATATTTTCAGATATTTTAAGGTTGGAGAAAGGGTGTTGTGATAGAAAAAGAATTTATGAAAAGTTTGGAAGCATTCTAGGTATTAACATATGACCTTTTGCAGTGTTTTTTTTAATCTTTAAAAAGAAGGGGTTACAAAGAAACCATAAAAGAGGGAAAAGAACCCAAATGTGCAAAAATGTTTGTAGCAACATTTTGTAGTGGCAAAGAATTGGAAAATGAATGGATGCACAGCAACTGGGGAATGGCTGAATAAGTTATGGCATATGAAAGTAATGGAATATTATTGGTCTATAAAAAATGATGAACAGTCTGATTTTAGAAAAACCTGAAAAGATTTTTATGAATTGATATTGAGTGAAGAAAACAGAACCAGGAAAACATTGTACACAGCAAAAATAAGATTGTGTGATGATTAACTATGATGTACTTGTTTTTTCTCAGCAATTCAAATAAACTTTTGAGGGAAAACATCATCCACATCCAGAGAGAATCATCACGGAGACCGAATGTGGATCAATGCATACTATTTTCACCTTTTTTTTCTTTCCCCTTATGATTTTCCCCTTTTGTTTTGATTTTTCTCTCTTAACATGACTCATATGGAAATATGTAAAAAATGAACATACATGAGTAACTTGAAAAAAAATTTAAGTTAAAAACCCTGAAGGGGTTAGATTAGATGGTCTCTATAAAATCCTTTCTATCTCATACTCTATAAAGGGATTCATACTGTTCTGTGTATCAAAGGGTTAAGATGAGGTCTAAAGGACCTCATTACACAGAAAAAGATTTTGGCATAATAAAAAAATTTATTAACACTAAAAGCTATTTAAAAAAAGAATGAATAGTTTTGTTGAAGTAATGAGCTCCTCTGCAACAGTGAGATGACTATAACCTCCTAATATTTCATCTCTTCTATGCCTCATTCCTCTTAAATTCATTAATTTTCAGTAGGACTTTTAATCTGTCTTTCTCTTTCAGCATTTTCCCAAGCTATCACTTCTATTTTAGCTTTTTCCTCTCTGCTAGTCTTGACCCTAGGTTTAATGACATACACCACCTTCTACAACACTTTGCTCCATCATCTTTCTGCCATTCATGTCTTGCCAACTGTAGATTCCTTTTAACACCTCCTCGATTCCTATCACGTGTATCCAAAAGGTGGTGGAGCAAGTCAAGTAACAGTATGAGCACCACAGAGCTGGGCCCATGTTATACCAAGGCAATTCTTTTACCCCTCTTTAATTAATTCCTTCATTCCACTTACAATACTTCTCCCCTACATCCTCTAAAAAGATAAACTCCACTAATAATTTACTGAAAAAATAAGAATCCATTTATCATGAGTTGCCTCTTTTCCCTTACTCTATAGATGAAGACCCTCTGAAGTGCAGTGTTCCCTCCCATCCTTCTTTACTCATATGAAAAGGTAATCTTCTTTCTTCTCACCAAGGTCTATACTTCCTATATCCTTGGGTTTTTTTTTTTTCCTCTTCTAATTTTCAATCTCTTCTTAGCTATTGACTCCTCTTCCGATGCCTACAGAAACACCAAGTTCAACTGTTTCTCTCTCTCTCTCTCTCTTTTTAAAAATTTTAATAGCTTTTTATTTACAAAATATATGCATGGCTAATTTTTTCAACACTGACCCTTCCAAAACCTTCTATTCCAAATTTTCCCCTCCTTACCTCCCTCTCCCTTCCCCTAGATGGCAGGTAGTCCTTAAGTGATTCTCAAAAAACATTCACTTGACCTAGTCATGGTTTTTTCTCAATCAATCAAAAAAAAAAAAAACATTTATTAAGGACCGATTATGTGCCAGCCATCTTGCTAAGTGCTACAAAATACAAAAGTAAATAGTCCTTCCCTTTAGAGGCAATGTATACATGTCTAAATGTCTACATAATACATACAGAGTTTTAAAGGTTATAAGGACATAGACTAGCAGCTGGAGGGACAATGAAAGTAGAAGATAATGCTCAGGTTGGGTTCTGAAGGAAACCAGGGATTCTGAGAGGTACAGGGGAGGTGGGGGGAGGGGGGGATTACATTTCATGGAGACAGACCAGCCAACATAAAGGTTGCAGACAGATGGGTTCCAGCATCAAAGAGGCTGGTAGAACTAGAGTGCATGGGCAGCAGTGTGGGGAAAAGGAGACTGGGAAGGTGGGAAGGAGCGTTAAAGAGCAAAGATACAAGTTTCAATTTGGCACTGGAGGCTTACTAAGTAGCTCAATTAAACCATTCACTGTTTTTTTTATGAGAATCCCTGTAAAGGCCTTGTGGAGGATGGCTTGGAGCTAGGAAACCCAACCTGGAGACTACTGCAATAATCTAGGTTGGAGCTGATGAAGACCTGAACTAAAATGATGATGATATGAGTGTTAAGGACATAGACATGTGGTATTAATTTGGCAGTGACTTGATGTACAGGTTGAGGACCTTCAGTTCACCACTTCTTTGTCAGGAAATAGCAGGCTTTATCTCCTCTGGAGACGTGGTTGATCTTTCAAAGTTGTTTTTCTTTACAATTTTCTTTGTGTAAATTGTTAATCTGGTTCTGTTTGTTTCATTTTATCAGTTTATGCAAATCTGCTCAGGTTTCTGAAACCATCCATTCCATCATGTCTTACAGTACAATGATATACTGGTTCCATTACATTCATATGCCACATTTTGTTGCCTGTCCCCAGTTGACAGACTTTTTGATTTTTTTCTCTTCTAATCCTCCCTAAAAACCCACAAGTTGGTTTGTCTTGCATTATTGCTTTTCTGGCATTATCCTCCCTCTTAACTAAGTCTACTCTCTGAACCTCCTTGTTTATCTTTTGAGTTTTATTTCTATACCAAACTGCTGTGTATTATTCAACTCCGTGTCTCTTTCAGATAAAAGTGAGGTTTATTTGATATCTGATGCTCCTGTTCTTTCGTGTTTTTACACTTTTTCTCATGCAGTTCAGTTATGAGAAATAGCATATACTAGCCCTTTGTTTTTTCTTTTACCCTACCCTTTCTCTCGCCTCTTAAAACCTTCAAAAGAAAACCAGTCTTTCTCTTTCTCTCTCTCTGCATATATATTTAGTTTAATTCTCTCAATAAGATATTAAGGTTCTGAAGAGAATTTGTTTCTTCTCTTTTATTAGAAGGATATTAAGATTCTTCCCCTTGATTCTAACAGATATGGGCAGTTTTCATCTGATTTTTAAAAATATAGACCTCGGCTTTACAAAGATTGTATTTTTTTTTAAAGGAGTTTAATTATTTTTTTAAGCTTTTTATTTTCAAAACATATGCATAGTTTTCAATATTCACCCTTGTAAAACCTTGTGTTCCCTCCCTTAGATGGCAAGCAATCCAAAATATGTTAAATATGCACAATTCTTCTATACATATTTAATGATTCTTAAATGATTTTCCCTTGACACATTTTAATATCAGACATCTTATATTTTCTATTTTCAATCTTTTGTTATAATAATACTTCTAGTTGCTTTATGGAATCTTTGATTTCTATTTGGTTTTTTTTCATATTCAAGGAGTACATCACTTAGTAAGATTTACAACTTTTTTCCAAGTTATTTATTCACTCAATTCTTTCCTACAGAGCTTTTATTTCAATTTAAAAAATATCATCACCACCAACAACAACCTTTTGCTTCATTTCTTGTAGTCCTTGTGCAAATTCATTTTTGTTTCCTTTGAGTTTCAGCTTACAGTTCTTACAGAGATACTTGCTCCTTCTTTTGGGGCTCTTTGGAGTTATGCTTTTTTTTTTTTTAAATGTATTGGTCAGTATTTTCTTTAATTAATTCACCTCTCCAGCTTTAGTTTCTGTGCTTGGGTTTAGTGCCAGGGCCTGGGATTGTCTCCTGCTGAAATTTTAGGTGGAAGAGTTGACCTTGCTTGTTTTTTTCCTGGTTTACTGTGATGACATGTCTATCTTCTTTCAATGCTCAGTTCAAATATCACCTCCCACTATGCCTTTATTACTCTCTGTTCTTACTAACTCTTCCCATTATCCACTCTTATTCTCAGCTCCTAATACTATCCTTGTCACTCTCCACATCCCTCTATTCCCTTGTATTTACTTTATAAATACTTGGATGGTGTGCATATTGCTTCCCTGCACAGAATGCAAGCTCCTTTGGAGCTGGGGCTATTTAATTTTTGTCTCTCTATTTCATGCAGTTAGCATGTTACTTAGAACATGTGTTAGTAAGCATTTTATAAATGTTCATTAATTGTCTTTCAGTTGTTTCAGTGGTGCCTGACTATGAACTATGAAAACCATGAATGCTTCATGAAGGGCTTCCTTTACTGGACAGAATGTTCTTGATAATTTCTAAGGTCCTTTCTCAATTGATAATATAAGACAAGATATTTTTGGATGTAGCAAAAATAAGAAAATAAAAGTATTCCGTGTTTGCCTGCAATCTCATCCATATCTATATGGGAAAAATAATTTCTATTCTATTTCCTTTTGAAGGTCTCTGATTAAGCCTGAGTCTTGTCTTAGCTGTGATTTTATTTGCAAAACAGAAACATACAGATCTGGCTCTACTCCTTATGTGCCCATATAAAGAAAATCTCAGCAGTTATTAATAAGATCAATTGTATCATCAGACAGTTCAGTTATGTTGGTTTAGACTTCTATTTATTTATTTTTTGTTTCTTTGGTTTTTTTTAAAGGCAGTTGAGGTTAAGTGACTTGCCCAAGGTCACAAAATGTGTAAATGTCCTGAGACTAAAATTGAACTCAAGTGTTCCTGACTTCACAGCCAGTATTCTTTCCACTGTGCCATCTAGCTGCCCTAGACTTTTATTTCAATGAGCTCTTTTTTCATTAACAGCAATATTCTGTTTATATATGAGGAAAGGAAGGGAAGTGGATGCTAACTACCCCCTACTTTTCAAAATACACATTTCTCAAATATTAAGATTCATTTTCCTTTTTAAGAGGAAACTTGGAAAATTATTTTCAATCTTCTTTTCTAACAATACCAGTACCAAAGCTCAAAGATCACAGAAAATCTCTAATAAGACTTAAACTATATATCCATGGAACTGAGAGCTATCCTCAGGATAATTAGTAAATTAATATCTTAAGTCAGCTTCAAGTACACATTATAAAATGGATAGAAAGGTAACATTGTAATATAGTAGAAGAAACACTGGGTCGAGTCAAGAAACCTGGACTCTAGTCCTAGAAGTGACATGAATTAGCTGAATGATCTCGAACATATTGTTTAATTTTTCTGGGTCCCAGTTTTCTCCTACACAATCTCTCTAAGCTACCTTTCAGGTTTAAGAGTCTATATGCTTTTACCTTTAAAAAGCAATACTTTAATTCATGGCTTAATCTTAGAGATTTATATTAGAATAAAACAAACAACTGGGTAATGGGTAATAACTACCGGCCTCATGTATCCTGAACTTGACAATTTACATGTCTACTAACAAAAAGAAGGGAAAACCTTACCAATTGCACCTAGCAAGGATACACATGTGCACAAACTAAATGGATTCATGGAATATAAATACTTTCAGTGGCCTGTTAAAGACCTCCAAGTGATCTCAATTGGAAGACAGATATGGTATTTTAATCTTTTAAAACAATGAAATTTTTAATGTATGATGGATTGAATGAGTTAAGCACAA
This sequence comes from Sarcophilus harrisii, assembly GCF_902635505.1. Taxonomy (NCBI): domain Eukaryota; kingdom Metazoa; phylum Chordata; class Mammalia; order Dasyuromorphia; family Dasyuridae; genus Sarcophilus; species Sarcophilus harrisii. The sequence goes on from NC_045428.1 coordinate 539,941,515, forward strand.
GTAAAGCATATTGCAAACTTTAAAGCACTATATAAATTCTATTATTGTTGTTGTTGTTATTACTATCATTTCTCAATCTGCAAACAGAAGCAGGGATTAATTTATGGGCAGCAGAAAAAACTGTACCTCTCAGCTTCCTGGTTGGGCTCCCTGCCTTGTTTTTCCCTTCTCTAACCTATCTTTCAGTCAGCTGTCACATTGATCTTCTATCTCCATTCAATAAACATACGTCTCTTTATTACCTCTTGGAGCAAATATAAAATCCTGTTTGGCTTTCAAAGCTCTTTTAAAATGAGCCTTTAAAGTTTTCTCATCTGTAAAATGGGAATAATAGTACCAACTTCCCAGGGCTCTTGTGAGGATCAAATGAGATGTCAGTAAAGTTCCTTCCCTCTCCTTGTTCCCCTTACTTTCCCAGTATTCTTACAACCTCTTTCATCCAATACATATCTATGATCCAGTAGCATTGACCTCCTTGCTGTTCCTTGCACAAGATAATTCCCTCCCAATTCTGCCTCCTGGCTTCCTTCAGGTCTCACCTTCTGCAAGAAGCCTTCTCCTGTCTTCCTCCTTCTTAGTGTTCTCCTGAAATTACCCTGCTTGTTTTCATGTTATTTCTCCAATTAGATTGTGGGCTCCTTGAGAGTAGAGAATTCATCCTCAGCCCTTAGCACAGTGACTATAACAGTAAAAGAAATTAATAAAATCTTGTTGACCAACAACTGAGTTAGTTGAAGTCTTCCCAATATCTCAAACTCAATATGATCAAAAGAAATTCATCCTCTTCTCAACTGGCTTCTCTACTTAATGTATGTATTTCGGTTGTTGGTGTCACCATTTCCTTTCAGTCAGCAATTCTTTTCTTAATTTTATCTACTATGATATTGCTCACATCATCTTTTTCTTCTACTCCTACTGCCACAATCTAGTTCAGAGTTTTGCATCTGTTGTCTGGACAATTCTAAAAATGTTTCTAGTGTTCTCTCTCCTATACTGGTGGTCTACCTAATGCAGAAATCTTCTCACATGATTACATACTTGCTTAAGAACCTTTAGTGGTGGCCCAGTCTCTAGTGAATAAAATATATATTCCTGGCTTGGAAACTACTCTACAATCTGGCTCTAACTTACATTTTTTACTTCATTATGCATCAATACCTCCTAATACTGCCAAATTGAAATCTCTGATGTACCCAAATCTTGTCTTAAGTGCTCTCTCTCTCCCTCTTTCCTTTCCTCCCCCTCATGTGGAATGTTGACATTTTCCATTTCTCTATTCCCTTCATTTCCTTATATAAAAAAAAAAATCTTATTTTAATGCTCAGCCCAAGGAGCACTTTTTACATGAAAGACTTCACTGACCTTTCTAGCCTTCCCTCTTTGAATTTCTCACATTGTATGATCTATCCAACAAACTTAAGGATATTCTTAATTGTATTCCCGTTGTGTGTGTGTTTTTTGAATACCTCACCCTTTCTATTAAATTATAAGCTCCTTGGAGGCAAGGATTTTGCTTTACTGCATCTTTATATATCTAATGCCAAGGCTAGGACATTGTACCAAGTGAGCACTTATTGGCAACGCAGAAAAACGAGACAATTAGACAAAGGTCTCTACATCACAAGTAGTCACATTCAGTGAGTTTTAGGGTTTTCTTCCCTTTCCCTTGTCTACAGTTCCTCATTTTTAAAACATAGTTGAATTAGATTATCACTAAAGTCCTGTCCTACTCTCATATGTTGTGATTCTGTATTTCCTTGACACTGCAGCAAGTCATTTTACCTGGAGGTGGGGATGGGGGGAAGGGGATGGAGAACTTTGAAGGTAGATGGTGCAGTGCAGTAGATAGAACACCAGCCCTGGAGTCAGGAAGATCTGAATCAAATATGGCTTCAGAAGCTTAATATGTACTAGTTGTATGAACCTTGGCAAGTCACTTGACCCCAATTGCCTTGCATGCCCCCAAAACAAAAAAACTGAGGCCTCTATAGGCCTCAGTTTCCTTATCTGGAAAGAGAGGATTGTGATGAATGATTTCTAAGGTCCCCTACTGCTTTCAAATGCTGTCATTCTAAGGCGTATAAAGGGCACTAAAATCAAGGACTGTATATATTTCAATTTCTTGAACAATCTGATTATTACACTGTTACTTCAATTGTCCATGGTTTCAAAATTTCTGGAAAATTTTACAATTCTGGCCATTACTTGAGTTTTTTTAACTCACTTGTTAAAACTGGAACCACATGGTAATTAGAAGAGTTTCAAAAATCTAATAACTTGAGATACAACAGGGCACAGCTGCCTTATTATACCAACTAGTTAACACAGTATTTGTTTTCAACATTAATTTCACTTGCTAATCAAAAATACTGATTTAAACTCAGCAAATGACATGAAAATAAAATTGCTGTGTATCCAATGGCAAAAACAAATGAGATGTTTGTAAAAGAGCCATTTTGATTTTTTTTTGTCCATTAAATATTAACTTATGAGGAAAATGTACCCATCTACACTTTTTATGCACCAATTCTCAATTTTACAGCCAGACTCCATGCTTTGTGACAGAACTGTACAACAGAAGGAAGGGCTAGCAAACAATGAATGTTAAGCAGGAACATGCATAACTATGAACTCAGGATGTTACCTTAATGCTGACTCATCTACATGAGCCAAAAATGTAGTTGACATTACTGTGGAAAGTGATTAGGACATCAGGTGCACCTGCTGAATGACACCAACTTGTGCCAAATGAATGTAAAGCAACATGGCAGACAGAAATGGACAATTTCTATTTGGATAATGAAAAACAAATAATCTACATGAAACTCAGAGGCATCGTGCTATCTTATCCTTCCCAGGAGATCTGGTTTAATATATTAAACACAATCCATTTTCACAGCTTAACTGGCCATGAATACTCATGTAAATACTGGAGCCATCTCAGTCTATTGATGCAAGATGTTTAGTTCAACATACAGCTAACAGTGTCAATCAATCACAGATTGCTGATTGAGTGGTAGTCATATTGTGATCAGTACTAAAAGCAAAATAAGGATCAGACAAGGAAGACTCTTTCCTTGGTTTTTTTTTTTTTAGACTAGCTGCCATTCTCCTAATTCAAATGTACATCCTCAAGATGAAAACATGCTACAACTTACAATGACAAATGTCTGCAAAGCAATATAATTCTCTTATTAGATTATACCAACACCCTCTGCTGCTTCAGGACACATACCATCTTCATACAGCTTATTAAAAAATAAAAATAAACCAAAACAAACCACCCCAAAATCAACTTTTTTTCTTCTAAAGGCACAGCTTTCAGTAGGAAGCATAGGTAAAGCTGTCAGCTATCAGCTAATAAGAAAAAGCTCTTTCTCTCTCTTTGAAGATAGGAAGGGTTTTAGTAGCAAGGTGACATTATAGGGCAACATAATTTCAACCTTCCAGTGGGATAATTCTACTCAATCAAGAACCAGGGGTTCTCTGCTCTCAGTAGGCATTCAACTGGGTAGCATATACATGCTCTAAGAGTGAGAAAGCAACACCTTCTCACATATAACTCCCTGGAGGGGAATAGGGAAGAGAAGGAGGGAGGACTTTACACCTGCAAACTCTTAACTATCTATCAGCACTAAGGGTTGGGAAAAACATCACATTAAAGAAAAAGGAGGAGGGTGGGAGACTCCTAGATAAGCCAGCAGCTTTCAAAGATAAGTCATTTAAGTCACTGTATTACTGTGTCAAAACAACAGCCTTCTGTACAGGACTGGTCAAGTTACAAAGACAGAAAAAGCAATATGTATTTTAAAAGGTCACTGTCCAAAACCTCATTTCCCCAGGAGAAAAAAAAAACACTGTATAAGTGCAAAATGCTGTCACATTAAGTCATCTCTAATTCAATACACATCTGTCCCCATATAGCTGGATAATAAAATTAGACGCTAAAAACATCAGTGGTATCTCCAGTGGGGTTAACATAAGCTGCTCCCAAACCTAAGAGGTTTCCTATGGGGAAAGGACCTGGGTCCCCACATATATTCTTCAGAGAGCTTTTCAAGTTGACAAAATAAGCTTTTATCTAACATATGTTTATAATGTAAGCTTGTGATTCTGTAATTCCACTAGGATGTTACTATTGACAATACTTCCTATTTAAAAAAGAAACAGGAGGCATAGATGGCCTAACAAAGTCATGTTAACTTAAGAAACTACTATTAGGCCAAGAAAGAAGTAATTAGAGAAACTGCTGTAGAGGGTGGTCAGGAGGTCAAAAGAAGCATGCTCATTCAGGGCTTTTAAGAAAACACATCCAGTTTTTTTCTCTTTCTGCCACTGAGAGTGAGCTAATTTTGACAGCCAAGATACCCTGGCTAGGTGGCGGGAGAAGTGGTGTCAAAGGCTGCCATTTGCTCCCAGGCACTGCCATCTGCAACAGCACAGAGTTTTGTCTCCGGTAAATAAACACATCTGCCTTTGCCAGTGTCCTCCCTACTGTGCTGCCCATCTGGAGCAGGTGAGCTGGAAGGCAAGCCTGGGCATGGGGGAGATGGGGGTGAGCACAGAGGATCAGGCCTCAAGGGAGATGGCACGTAGAGGAAGAAGGCAGTACTGCGTCATGTCACATCCTGCTAACTGTATTTGCCAAAAAGCATTTTCAATTACTCTCGTTAGTGATGTTTTTAATCACATGTAACAAATGGCTGCTGGTGGTGAGGGGACAGGACATGTAAAGTCAAGGTTTCTTTCACCTGTACCATCTGTTCACAAGGTCACAAGACTTCACTGATACCAACAAACAATCTCTTGAGCAACCAACAGATGAATCTTTTGTGAAAACCACAGAAGTAATGAGGATGGCACAACTGCTCCAGTGGCCAATCCAGAGCCTAAATCTTAAAAACAGCCAAGGCAAGAGTCACATGGCTCTTTTAGGACTAGAGATCACATGACAAATTAACATCACCAGGGCAAATCTAAACCCAAAACAGACACAATCTGTAGCCTTTTCTTGAATATCTCATGACTATTTTTTCAACTTTCAAAGAATTATAGGACTATTTACTGGTTTGGTATAAGATTTGTAAATGAGGTTGAGATTTCCCTAATTTTTCCCCATAGTCATCATTTATACTTTATCATATTACAGTCAGACAGCATGGCTCTTCGAGAAATCACAACACCTCTGGCAATCAAGAGATTTCTAAAAAGGCACTGTGATGTACTTGCCATTATTACTTCTAACAGGGAACAGGGGATATAGGACAATTTAAATAGGATCCATCAAATACCGTTTGCTATCAAACTTTGTCAATAATTCTATTTTACTTCAAGAATTTTGCTGATTTATACTTCAATCTCCCTATGTGTAAAAGGGAAAAAGATTCTTTAGAAATATCTTGAGGGAATTCAGATGAGCTACCCTAAATGTGTCATATCACTCATTTTAAATAAGAAATGGAAATTTACTATCATCATAAAAAAATAATGGAAAAATAATTTAACCTAAAGTATTTTTGGGGAGCTGAGGCAATTGGGGTTAAGTGACTTGCCCAGGGTCACACAGCTAACAAATGTTAAGTGTCTGAGGTCACATTTGAACTCAAGTCCTCCTGATTTGGGGGCCAGTTTTCTACCCATTATACTACCTAGCTGCCCCAATAATGGAAAAATCAAAACATGCTTATGAGCTTTTCTTCTTTTCTGTATATTACTTACAAAAGGCATTAAGAAGTGATTCTAAAAAAAAAATCAATCATGTTAAAGAGCTGAGCAGGTGTTTAGCGATGGATAATTTAGCATCAATAGGGAGAATGAAAAGAGGCAAAAGCAAAGCATCTCCAGAGAGGAAAGGATCTCAGAGGTCATCTAATCTTATCATATCTGGATAAGAATCCTCTCTAAGAGACCCAAAGAGCAGCCAACCACCTTGTGTGTGAAAAGCTCAGCTCTCAAGGCAGCCCATTCTATTCCACTGCTGGATACTTCTGATTGTTAAGAACTTTCTCTAACCATGCAGCTTACATCTGCCTTTCTGCAGTGCCAAAACATTGATTCTATAGACAAGCCTAATTTCTCTTCTACAAGCCAATCTTCCAATTAATTAATTGATAATTAATACCTGTCCCACATAATTCATTGTCCCCTTCCAGCTCAAGACACATTCAAGTCTAAAGGCTTTGAAAATAAGCCTTTGAAATTCTTTCACTTCCTCACTTTGAGGGAACTTGCTACCACAGAAGCAAAGTACATAAAAATGTTTAATAATTACACAAATTTAACATTATGTAACAATTTCATAACATGTAAACAACACAATTACATTTATAAGTTTATTAAATAAAGGAAAGAGCACTTGCATTTTGTCTTTTAAAAACAAACCCAAAGGATCTCATTTTTGGTTCCCTAGCTCTTTTTTTTGTTTTTGTTTTTTCATTTATATGTCATCTTTCCTCTTTCTCTAGATCAAATATCTCTCTTTCAAGGCCATACATCACATTTCCCTGAGTCCCCTCTTTTTCACAGAATCGTCTAAAGTTAAGCACATATTGGTATTTTAATAGCATTCATTAGTCCATACCACCCCATCTTCAATCATAGGGCCTCCAGGGGTCAAAATCTTTTAAATATTCAATAAAAATGTTAAAAAGTTGACTCAAAATATCAAATCCCTCATGCCAGTAATTAACTATATAATCAATTTAGCTATAATGACCAGTGATTACAGAATGCATTTATTTACATAGAGATTTGGTACCTGTAAAAACTCCCTGCTGATAGTTACCAAAAGAAAATTTATCCACTGGTTTCTCTCCCTCCCCCACCCCTATACTAAAGCTCCAAGTCACTGTCTACAAAGGACATTCTTCAGCTAAGTACATCAAACATCTCAACTGCTAGAAGATTAAATGGATCCACTGTATTTGCATGATCACAGCCAGTCTTATCTCGATTTTAAAAGGAGCTTAATTCACTTATTAATACCCGAGTATTTACAACAAAATGTTTATTGTGCCTAAAGGTAGAATTTGGAATTTGCCTGATAAGTCAAATATTTTACAAAGCAAGTCACATCTTACATTTTGCTAAATATCACAAAGAAATTCTGGATGGCTGCAATTTGCACTATTTTCCAATTATGAAAGTGAAAGAGGAAATGTTATTGGCTTTTCAATTAAGTCAAAATATTTCCTTCTAATTCTCCTATTTCCCTTTCTAATGTAGAAACCCATGACTGAAAATTTTAGTTTCCATTCATGTATAGAACTCACCTGGTATTCAAGCAAACACTTAGCGAAAAAGAAGTTCCATTTCTCAAGAGGATTACAGAAAGAAGTGTTATGTGTTATGAGGAACAAAATAAATGATTCTGAAGAGCTGCAATATCATCTCCTCAGACTTGCCTACAAAGCACCTGTCCAATTTGTTTTTATAACTGCGATAGGTAATTTAAGTAGCTGCATAATACGAGTTCATGTGGCACATAATATTGAAATTGAAACCAAACCACACAATCTGTTTTAGACATAAGAAAACACTTCATTACCAAGACTTCTGAAGTACAGGTGAAAATGCCTGGCTTTTATGAGTTAAAAGATAAAACGATATAAAAAGAGTCAAAGAGAGCACTGACTGAAAGCCACCCCATCCCCACCCATACTTGTGGTTGAGGACCTTGTTTGTGGACATCTCAGGTTTGTTTCAGACTTGCCAAGGATCTTGGGCAAGTCCTACTGCCATTTTGTTTTCTCCTTTATTGTTTCCACTGGCTTCAAAAGGATGCTGCCTACATTAAATTAAGGAAAATGCTTTTTTGTAAAAGCCATATGAATGGGAAACTTTACAATCTCTCTCTTTTTAGCACTCCTCCATGGTTAGGTTAGTAAGTTTTCTTGACTTTACAGATGAAAAAACAAGCATTGGGAAGTAAAGTCATATGGTAAAGATTCAGTTATATATGGTCCCTTAAAGGAGGGAAAATACACATTATAGCAATCACATGTTTTTTCGGCAATATTCTATATAAGGTGGTCATACATAATCTTCAAGTGTTCAAAAATTAACAATATACTTTGAAAAGTGGAAGACAAACTAAACCATGACATGGCTAAAACTCATTGGAGCACAGCCAGTTTCAGATGGTGAAGGTCACAGAAAAATTCAGATTAATCTAAGAGTTTCAACATTGGTGAAAGGAATTGCTACTTGCTTCTAAGTCTGGAAGAATGAAAACTTGGATTATTTATAGTATTTAAAGATAGCTCACCTATACTGTAGAGACTTTAGTTTTATGACAGATACAAGTAAATTACTAAAAATTTCAAAAATAAAGCAAAAAAAAATCTCAATCAAGTTCAAGTAAAGGTGTATTTTGCTTAAAGTTACCAACTAGATGCATCATGTGGGGTATTTTCCAGATTTCACCCAGGAAATTTGTATTTTACAGAATAAATCTAAAGAAACACCAAACTTGTGCCAAGAGGAAGAGCTGCATAAAGGTGAAGCAATATAAAAAGACTCTTTATGTTTAGCAAGAAAGTTGCAAAGAGTAAAGAAATGCCCTCCCCCTAACATTCAGCTCTACCTCTCTGTATTTCTTACCCGACTCCGGAGGTAGTCAGCCAGATTTCGACGTGTGAAGTTAGCTGCTGCTGTGGGAGACAATTCATAACCTGGTGCAAGAGAACCCCCCCCCCCAAAAAAAAAAATCAGACTTGTCAAAGTTAAATGGTTAAGTTCACTCAAATTTCACACTTTCCTATGTTTAACATTCAAAATACAGAACTGCATATTAAAAAGTTATGAGAGGACTTTAATGGCCATTTTGTCTAACTTTCCAAGCAGGAAGCTTCTCTATGTCATCCCTGACAGATGATCATTAACTCTAAAAACCCACTGTGATGAGAACCCATTCTCATAATCATAAAGTAGTGATTAGGACAGTTCTATTAGAAATGCAATTCTTACATCTAACCACAATTTGCCTTCCTGAAACCTGGTCTTCCTACTTTCTGTATTCTATCTGATTAAACTACACAAAATCTAATCCTTTCTCTATATAACAGCCCTAAAAGAGGTAATCTTTCTTGCAATCCCATCATATCTCAAGTGCTCTCTTTATTACATTCTTTTAGCTATTTCATATACATAAATAAAATGGTTTTGAGTATTAAAACAGTGGCAAATAGTATCTTATTCAACCACTAGAAGAGATAGATATAAAATAAGGTATGATTATGTTAGCTTAAATTCTAACAGGGCACAGAATAGAACACAATATTATTGCTAAGGTCTTAACAGAACATAGTATGCTGCGGTACTTTCCTTTCCTGGATACTTTTCTATTTCTATTAAACAGTCTAAGACTGAATCATTTTTTTTTTTTGCGGAGTTGTACCAGTTATAGTGAACTGTCAGTCAACTAAAATCCCAATGCTTTCTCCCCCTCCCCACCATTTTACTTGTATAATTGAATTTTAAAAATTGAAATGCAAGATTTTACATATATTCCTATTATGTACAGGAATACATTATTCCAGTCTTATGAGAATTTTTTGGATTTTTCTTTTGTTAATTTGTTCTCTCCCATATTTGATAAGGAAGTCTATGCCTTTTTCCAAACTACTGATAAAAATGACGAACAAGAAGGAAGAAGGGACAAAAACAAGAGTGCTATAAAACTCAAATACAGATCTCCTAGGTTTACAGTAATAATTAAACACTCTCTTGATATATTTAACTAGCTACCAATCTATTTAACCGTACTGTCATCCAGCTCACACTTTTCTAAGGTTGCTACAAAGAAAGTCAGACCAGATAAACACGAAAGAAACATTGTCTTTTGTTTATCAAGATGAGGTCACCAATTCATTCTGGGGAGGGCACCATGGACTTCGAATTATTTTTCTAGGAGTAACAGTGGAGATGGACTTTCTTGCCTCTTCCCCTTGTGGGAATGAGAAGAACAGTGAAGTCTGCAGCCACAGTAAAAATAATATGAATTTATTTGTAAAAGTGTCAAATCCACAAACTAGTTTAAAATCACCAGTGTAATAGTGTTCTGTACTATGCAATTTCATTCACTTAAGAAATGAGAGAAAAACATATTAATATAAGATGAACAAGAAATTTCAAGAGGCAATTTGAAAAGTATGAAAGAATCAATTAAAGGAAAATAGGATATTGAGATCTCTAGAAATGAGTTACTTTTAGAAAAAAATAAGATTTTAAACAAAAGCCATTGTCTGGAGAATGCTAAAATATACAAAAGAAAATTTTAAAAATAATTTTCTAATAATTTAAAAACAGAGGCTACTAGACTAAAAATGTTCCATAATTAGAACAGGAAAGAAAAATATTGTTACAGATACTATACACCTATACAAAAAAAGAAAATTATCTCCCCTCACCCACCCACAATTCAACAAGCATTTATTAAATGCCTAATTTGTGCCAAGCACTGTAATAAACAAAAGAAGATCATTCTTCAATTCACCTGAGCATATGAGCTTCATGTATATTAATCCCTGCGGCTCAGAAAGTTATTTTATTGCATCTTCCTGAATAAATACTTTTTTTTTAAATAAAGAATTAACAGATGCTTTCATATATAAATTAAATTCCTTTCCAATTCTTCTTATCTTGACATTGCTGTTATGCTGTGAATTATTCAAGGAACAGAAAAGTTTTCCCTACTGCAATGCCCCTACAAAGTACTTTGTGCTTGAAAGCTGGCCTTGAAAATATCAGTGCCTCTGAGTTCTTGTCATTTTTCTATCAATATTATCTGTCTTACATAATTTTGAACTGCAAACTTTGTTACACTGCAGACTCTAATTTTCTTTCTTACATAAAATTTAGCTAACTTCATAAAATAGCATTAAAAATTACTAAACACATCAAGTCAAAAATACTAACACATCTGTTTGTTAGATTCTGGCCTCATATCACCTTGTTGTGTTTGCTGGGTCTAATCTCATCATTTTTTAGGCCTGAAAGAGGTTTCATCTTATCACTGGTTATTCATACCCTGACTATGAGGCCTGGTTTCTTAGAATTTGATGTAAGAGAGACAGACTAGCTGTGTTAAAGGGGCAGTACTTCTTGATGACCATTGTTCTTTTTATTAAAATCAAACATAACACTGCATATAGCAATATAAACAGTTAAATTAAGTAATTTCAACGAAAGTCTCTCAAAAGTCCCTATTAGTAACTGATTTTTAAAAATCCATTCTTATTTCAATTCAATCAAGAACTTCAGTATTAAGAAGCAGCAATAAAATAATGTAAACTTATGCAATTTTATAAATAGCTTATAAGTCTTATAAATATCAGGTGTTGATGAAAAATTCAAGTGAACCAGCCCAGATTTCACCTTTAACCTCCACCCAAGACTCAACTTCCTCACTCTTGAATAGGAAAAGCCAGGGCACCGACATCTTACCCTGAGAATTACCTACCATTGCGCATCTTGTAGAGCTGTACATTTTTCTGAATGTATTCAGCAAACTGCACAGTGTCTCCAGCCTCTCCAACACACAGAAGTAAGATCTTTTCACTCATCTTAAACATCTTGTCATGATCTGTTCAGAAAATAAACAGTCATCACCACAAGTCATGTACAAGTCTAATAAATGCTAGATTAAGCGAAAACAGATTTTTAAAAATAGATAATATTCTACAATGTCAGGCAGCACTTTCATCATCCTTCATGGCACGCCATCAGGAATAAACACACTTCATTAATATCATTTGCCACAGGAAATTACACAGAATTTCCAGATTGCACCAAATCTAATCAGAAATACTTTTATATATTCAGGACTCAAATCATTGAGGGAAGTGTAGGAATCAGGCCAAAAGTGTGAAAGCAATCCTTTGGCTCATGATAACCAAGGTCTTGAAAATTTCTTCAAGAGACCAAATCAAGTTTTAGTTTTGAGGAGATAAGAAAGGGACAAAATCTGAAGGTGCAGAGAGAATGGTGTTACCACAGTTAAATTAAGAATACATCAAAAGAAAATGGCCTTTAAAAAAGTAACTACTGATGGAAATTTGTAGAGAAATCAACTGAAAATACAAATCACTATAAAAACTGTTAACTAGTATCACCCTCAAAGCAGAGACAAAAGAGAAACAACATTAATTATATACCTACTTTCAAAAAAAAAATTCAAATATTTGAATCTTATCTGGATATGCCAGATTCTTGTTCAGATTGGAGAGAAATCAACATTTATGCAGCCATTAATGCCTAAGGAACATAACTCCTCATATTCAAGCTGGGGCTCCAGTAAAACATAACCTCCCTATCCAACTCTCACTTTCACTTTCAATTTTTCAAATACTGCTGAATAATCTTCCCTGGAAGACATGTTACATGTTTGAAAGCTTCTGAAATGCCCCAATCCTTTAATAGGATTTAGAAAGCATAATGCTGCTGTTTGAAACAGTTTTTAAAATTTCAGAGTTGAAACTGCTAGGTAGGGCTAGAGGGAAACACACAAGATATAAATATAAAATTACCAAATATGTGGCCTCAAGGTCTTATCTGTATGGACCGAAAAGAAAGGAAAACCTCAACTATATTTGTTACATAGGCTGAAGGAGGCTGTCAACTTGCAAACAAGTTTAACATTTTTTGTTATAACATTTATTATAAAAAAAGTTAGAGTTCCAAGAATGCTATTTTTCACTGTGAAACTAACTTAAACAAGTAAAAAGTTATTTGTTGGATACCTAGAGTGTGCCCAGAACTATATAAGGGGACCATACCATAGGAGACACAAAAATATAAAACCCTTCCATGACTTATATATATCTCAAAGGGCTATATATAGCCTGCAATAGACTTTAGTTCAGGCTCTGCCTCACCTAGCTATGTGTCCTTGGGCAAATAACTTCACTGGCACCTCACCTTGAAATATAAAATAGAGCTAGTAAAGGAGGGAGAGAGGGAAGAGGAAAGGAAGACATTGGTACAAAGAATTATCCATGAGACAACTGCCTCTCTAAAGTTATATAGATCATCAGGAACTGCTCTGAAACTATACTAGTCCTAGAGAGTTGCCTGAAACACTAAGAGACATGTGAGAAGCTAAACTTGAATCCTGCTATGCTTCCTAAATCTGAGGCCAGCTCTTTATTTACTACACATTATCTCTCAAAGGACCATAGAATCAAAGATTTACAAGTGACTTTCCCACCACATATAAATGGTTACAAACTGTAATCTTATATATGTATATAATCTAAGGCACCTATGTTATTACAACACAGTGTAGAGTATATACAGGCTCTCAGTTTTATAGGAATTCAGAAAATTAAAAAAGCAACTAAGGCTGCAATAATCAGGGCAATTTTTAAGCATTTCCACAGACTACTCAATAGATGAAAGATAGTATTATAGTATACATGTTAAGGTAATAAAAGCATGGTACAGGACTTCGAACAAGCAATTAGGCTTCCTTCACTTTAGGAAATCAGTCATCTTTTGAAAATTATAAAGAATTTATACATTGAAAACAACTGTCGATACAGCAGATGATACTGACACCTAAAGGAATAGCTTGACCGAACTAAGATGGCAAGTAAAAGCAAACCCCAGGCTCCATTTTTCAGCACTTTAGCTTACTTGACAAAAAAGTAATTAAAATATTCTAGTTGGGAAAACATACAAGGCCTCAAAGTTCATATTCTTACAAATTTAGGACTGGAAAAATAGTAGGGGAAAATGGAGGAAGGCTATAAATATGATTTTTTTTTTTCCCTACACATCCTTTAAGATCCAGCCCAAAATCTTTCCTCTAACAAGCATAGTTGGTATTAAATCAGTACCATTATTATGACAGAACAAGGGAATGTCATATCTTACATTAACATAGCACATTTTACCTTTTCCAAAATGCTTTCCCCTCAAGTAAATACTCTGATTATCAGTTCATTGAAATTGAAGTCTTGCTTCATTAAAGGAAGAAAGTTGCTAGTTGGTTAACTTCTTGAAGGTTTTTATAACCATTCTTCTCTCCACACACATTCTCTAATTACCTGTTGACTTCCACCTGATTCCTTACTATGATTTTAACAAAAAAGAAATAAGGTTTCCTTTTTGAGTTACAGAACCAAGGGATATTAATAATCTTCTAATCCAAACTCTTACTCACTACAGTAGGAATCCTATCTCAAATATCCATGAGGGTTGGTTAGCCTCTGCTTGAATACTTCCAATGTAACCACTTTCTGAGGCAGCCTTATTCTATTTTGGAGAAATCAATAAGTATTAAAAATTCATTTTTTAATATACACAAGTCTTGATATTTGAAGACATGTCATGTCATCCCCAAACTTTTCTTCTTCCGGTTCCTTTCATCCCCAGTTCCTCAGATTACCTAGCTTTTACATCGCTCACTATCCCAGTCTGTTCCCTCTGAAGTACTTCAACTTGTCAGCATACCTCTTAAAAGGTAAAGGCCAGATTGGAACTCAAAGTGGTAGAGGGGGAGAGAAGCAAGTGAACCATTGTGGGCTTTCTCCTTTTTTGTCTTTACTTGGGTGAAAGGATAGTGAAAAAAGTAAAATGTGACATATTAATGTCTTTTCCCTTTTCGTTATCACAATTATGATACTGAGTACCAGTTGTGTGCAAAATACTAGTGGATATTGTGCATATGATCTTTCCTAAAGTTTTGGGTCCAGTTTACGAATACAATTTTTCTCAAAAAAGGAATATTGTTCTAAGGTAAAAAAACAACAACAGGTATTTCAGGCAGGCTTAACACTTCTAGGTCCCAGTTTCATTATAAAATGGAAGGAATTGGACTAGATGGCCTCTGAAACCCCTTCTAGCTCTAAATCTATGATCCTAACTATATCTTATTTCATTCTCAAATCATGTGTTTGACACAAAGGACTTGTTTCTACAGTACAAAGATTTAAGACAGTGATATCTCTGGGGGATAGAAGGGAATATACTCTCCAGGAGAAAAATTCCCCAAAATAGGAAGCATTTTTATTTTCATCATTTTACAGATATCTTAAGGAAATATCCATTAATACACCAGCCCTATTTCATTAAACAATAACACGTTCCTAAAAAGCCCTAGAGATCTTATTCCAACTTCCTGTGTGATGGAAAAAAAAAAAAGCCCTTACAGGGCTTCAAGAAAGTGAAGATTCATTTTATTCATTCTTCACAAAAAAGCTGCATCTGGAGTTAGAGGAAATGCAGTCAAACAAATCTCAGTCTTGCCAGTTACCAGCAGCATGGTCCTGAGCAGTTCCTTCACTTCCTTGGGTCTTAGTTTCTTCATGTGTTAAAAAGGAATGAAAGTAACTCCCTTAGAGTCCTTCTACCTCTTAAATCTATTCTTCTGAATGCAGCATCCCTTGCCATTTAAAATTAGCAGCATTTACCAAGTCATCTTTTAAATGATAATGTATCTATAATAAATCACTTAAAAAAATTAGTCTGGAAATAACCCATTCACTTGCCTACCTTTATGGTTGAAAATCTTGCCATTACTTTCTTTAATAATAGGATCATTACAATTTAAGTTACACTACTATGACCACTTTATGTGAACTCAAAAACAAATAAGTAGAGTCAACCTATCAAGATTGTAGTGGACAGTCTGGTAGTCTGGAATTCAAATCCTATCTCCCACATATAGTGCCTGAGTGACTCTTGGAGCTATAGGCAAGTTGCCAAAAAAAAAAAAAAAAAAAAAAAAAAAAAAAAAGGTGTCCTCCTGCATTGGAAGAAGGGGTTTGTTCACCCCGGAGTTCCTATACCACTGAAATCACAGGTCCTGCCCCAATTCCTCTCCTCAGCGGTCTTTAAAGAGATAATAGGGTGATGGAGAAGTGGGGGAGAAAGAATTGTCCCTTTTGCATTCCCATAGCTCAGCACAGTACTTGTAAACAACACATGTAAAAACATATGTAATAATAGCAACTAATAAATACTGGCTGAGTGGAAAGAAGTGGGGGGCCGGATGTAGGGATTCTAGGTTCCAAAGCCTGTACTTTCACACAAGATCACTGTGACTTGGGGTGTCATTTCCCTTTTGTGATCCGGATACCTGAAATACAAGATTGGAAGTGCTGCACAGGCCAGTGAAGAAAAAGCCCCAGAAACGTGTTTTTATTTTATTAATAATAGTAATTCTGTTAGATTCGTCACCCTTCCCAACATCCAAGATCCAGTAACAAAGAGCTGCGTCTTGCAACAAGAATGTGACTTCAGCAAAGCACGTAGATTTAGGAAGGGAGTTCAATGCCCTCATTGAACAGACAAGGAAACCTAGGGGGGAAAGGACACACAAAGTATCGGGGCCAGGATTCGAATCCAGGTCTTCTGACTTCAGACTCGGAGGGACGTCCCACCGCCCCCTCGCTGCGTGCCCCAGGCAGGGGACAGGGGAACGGACGAGAGCGGAAGTGGCCGGGAAGTCAGGCTCACAACGGCACGGCCCAGACTCCCGACGGGGAGAGGGCGGCAGGGTCCGCGCCCCCGGGAGCACTGCAGCGGGAGCGCGCCTGGGCCTTCCCCTCCTGCCTTGCCCCCTTCGGCCGGGCTGGGCGCGGCCTCACTCACCGTCCTTCATCTGGACGATGTTGCTGGCGGCCACGCGGTCCGAGGCCACCAAGATGTAGTCGGGCCCCTGTATGCCGATAAGGTACTCCATGGCGGACGGCGGGACTCAGCTCGGGCCGGGCCTGCCTCTGGTTCCTTCCCACCGCCGGCTCACCGGTGAGACAGCACCGCGCAGGCTGAAGAGGAGGACGCGCCGACCCGCCGCCGTCGCACTCGGATGACATCACGAGACCTCGCGAGAAGTGCCTGCAGCCAGCGCCGGCTTGGCCCGGGGACAGGAAGGTTGGGCAAAAGCCCGCATCCGCCCCGCGGGAAGAACGGGGGCGGGGCTTAACCTGCCTTGGTCCCGCCTCTTTTCCGCGCTCCTCCTTCCCGATTGTGCTTCTCCAGGTCAGTCACCTGTTTAAGTGCCCTGTGTGTAAAACATTGAGAACCCTCCTCTTTTCTCTTTTCTTTTTCCCATTCTATCCCTTGCTCTCCCTAGGAAAGGAGGGTGATGGCTAATTGTAATGGAGCTAAAATGTGCTGTGAAGGAACTGGAACTTTAGGGAGGCAAGAAGGAACCAATGGAGGTTTTTAATCAGATTAGTAGCACTCATACATGAAGAAAATAAGTCTGTGAAGGATGAACTAGAGGAGGCTGAGCCTGGAAGACTGTTGTAGCTATCAAAATTAATAGTAAAGGGGACCCATTTTGGGTGGGTGGGATAGGAGCAGGACTCCCCCTGCCACTCCAAGAGGAGAGGCTCCAGGATTACAGACACCCAGATTCATCAGAAATGGGATGCCAAGAGTATCTTCCAAGCTTCCTCCTCTTTCTGGCTCAATATAGCTCCATTCCCTGGAAATCTACCATAAGGCTTAGGTATCCTTCATGTCTAGCATCTTGTGGTATTGTGGGTGATAAATATCACCCACAATTAGGCAATTGTCAATGCTGTAAAGTGACCCATACATATAACCTGTAAATAAAAGGCTATTAAATAAAAAGAAAAGAAAAGAAATCGCCCACAAAAAGGTAATCGGTGGTTATCAGGCATGCTGCCTTTACCACAGGAACTGCTCAAGACACAAAACACAGCTGAGCGTTAACACAGAAAAAAACATCTCAAATGGCCTATTGCTTTTGCATTCCCCTCAAAGGATAAAGACAGCATCGTGGGATTGTAGAATAAATAGCAGGCTTACACTCCCAAGGGACAGATCTCCAGACAGGCTATGGCTTTCCTTAGTCCTGCTGCGGAATGGTCTGGATGCTGGTCATGTTCTCTGAGTGGGGGAAGTTGGGGAAGTCTCCCAGAGCAGCTAGCTCCCACCTCGGGAACTCTCAGGTTTTTGTGGTAGTCACCAAACATGGAAATGCCAGTTTCCTGAGGTTGCTGATCACTGACCTTTGTCAGGGAAAACAGCACCAGGGATTTGGGGTCTCATCTCAGATTTGCTTGGGCTAGCATCAGTATCCTGGGCTTTTCTAAAGGAAGATGCCATTCCTGCTGGGTAAATGGGGAGAGAAAAGTCCTCCTCTTGGCTGCTATTCCAACAGAGAGAGAACAGGTTGGTAGAACCCTAAATGGAAGGCCTCAAAGCAGGCACAGTCCTTTCCACACATCTTATAGACACCTGAGTACATTCCTGACTCAGCTGCCAATTACCTTTGACACAACTACCTGGGGTCGTAAGAACCAATCAGAAGGTGCTGTGTTATCCCAGCCAAGGGCACGGCCCTCCAGTGGATAGCCAGAGAATGTGGTCAGCCCTGTCAGTCTATCATTTCATCACATGGATGA
This sequence comes from Sarcophilus harrisii, assembly GCF_902635505.1. NCBI lineage: Eukaryota > Metazoa > Chordata > Mammalia > Dasyuromorphia > Dasyuridae > Sarcophilus > Sarcophilus harrisii. The sequence goes on from NC_045428.1 coordinate 539,959,898, forward strand.
GAAGGGGAAAGGATTCAATTGATCAGTATCCCTGGTCAATCCCCTGATACAGAGAAATAAAACATGTTGTGGAAGTGGGATTCACAAGAGTTAACTGATTAGATAGGAAAGGTAAAGGCAAGGGAAGGGTCGAAGATAACCACGAAATTTTAAGCATGGGTGAACAGGTGAAGGAAGGTGGAAGGGTGCCACTGAGAGAAGTCAGAAGGAAGAGCAGTTTGAATGGGGAAAATAATGAGCTTTGTTTGAGGCATACAGGGTTTGTGGTGCCAGTGGACATTCAAGTGGAGATGCCTGTTAGTGGAGTAGTAGGTTTTGGGGCTCAAAAGGAGATCAGGCAGGCATGGGGGTCATTTGCATAGAGATGGCAGTTGAAGCTCTGGGAATAGAAAAAAGAAAAGCAGAGAGAAGGGAAGAGGGCCAAAGACATCCCCTTGGGTGTTCCCCAGATTAAGTGGTCAGGAAAAAAATGAAGAGACAATGCCTTTATTTACACAGCCTGTGTCCCATGCCAGAAAGGCTTTTTCCCCTCATCTTTCTGCTTCCTGGAGGATGGTTCTCTTTGACACTCAGCTCAAGTACCACTATCTTATGAGACTTCTCCCCATCCCTTTCATTGTTAATGTATGCTCTCTATCTCTGTTTCTGTCTCTCTGTCTCTCTGTGTCTATCTCTCTTTATCTCTGTCTCTCTGTCTCTGTCAGTCTCCCCCCCCCCCCCCCCTCTGTCCATGTGTATCTGTCTCTGTCTCTTTCCCCTATCCCCCTCTCCCTCTCTTTCCTTCTCCTCCCACATTCTCTCTTTTTATCTCCTTTCTTTCTCTCTGTCTTTGTCTTTCTGTTTCTCTTTGTCTCTCTCCTCTGTCTCCCTCTCCCTCTCTTTATATGTCCTCTCTCCTCCTTCCTCTTTCCTCTTTTTCTTCCACCCATCTGTCTCTGTCTGTCTCTGTCTCACTGTCTTTGTCTCTCTGTCTCTATCTTTCTCTCCCTCTCCTTTTCCCAATTTTTCTCTCCCCTGCAATTACTGTCCTATTCTCAGCTCTATCTCTGTCTCTGCCTTTGTCTCTCTCTCTTTTCCTTCCCTCTCTATGCCTCCCTCCCCAATTACTTTATATTTATTTTTACCTAATTTTCTGTGTACATATTAAACCTCAAACCTAAACTCCTTGAAGACAAGACCATTTTTATTTTTTTCTTTCTATCTCCAGGACCTAGCATAGTACTTGGCACATAATATGCACTTAATAAATTCTTGTGAAATGGAATTAAAGGAGACAAGCAGGAAAAATACCACGAGCTCTCTTTGAAGCCAAGGAGTATTCAGTAGGAAGGAGTGGCCAACAATGTCAAAAGCAATGTCAAAAGGATGAGGAATGAAAAAAAAAAAGGAAAGTAATTGAATTTGATGATTAGGAAGGCACTGGCAATCCTCTTGCATAGAAAGCACTTCACTCAAAGAATCCCTCTCTTTCTTCAAGTACCATTTTCTATATGAACATTTTCCAATATCTCCAATTGCTAGGGCCCCACTTCTCAAACTACTCTTATTTATTTTTTTTACAATGTTTCTATCTATATGTACATATGTACTTTTTGTCTCCCTCATGAGATTATAAACTTGAAAATAGGAATTGTTTCATTCTTTGTGTATATATCACTAACACCCAGAACAGTGCCTGACATGTAGCAGGTTCTTGATAAATGCTTATGGATTAATTGATTGATCCAGATCCATGACCTTGGAAAGAAAAGTTATAGTGGCGTGATAGGGGCAAATGCCAGATTGCTAAGGGTTAATGAGTATAGTCATGAAGTGGAAGTGTCATATGTAGACAAATTTTTCAAGATAGTAGAGGGAAGACAAGACAAGAACTACATGGTAGGAGTAAAATGATCAGAGAACTTTTTAAAAATTAAAACTTTTTACTTTCAAAATATATACATGGATAATTTTCAGTATTCACTACTGTAAAACTTTGCTTTACAAATTTTTTCCCCTCCCTTTCCCTACCCTTTCCTCTAGATGGCAAGTAATCCAATATATGTTAAACATGTGCAATTCTTTTAGACATTTCCATAAACATCATGTTGCACAAGAAAAATCAGATCAAAAAGAAAAAATAGGGAAAGAAAACAAAATGCAAGCAAACAACAAAAAGAGTGAAAATACTATGCTGTGACCCAAACTCAGTTCCCACAATCCTCTCTCTGGGTGTAGATGGCTCTCTTCATCACAAGATCATTGGAACTGGCCTCAGTCATCTCATTGTTGAGGAGAGCCACGTCCATCAGAATTGATCATCATACAGTATTGTTGCATTGTACAATGATCTTCTGGTTCTGCTCAGTTAACTAAGCATCAGTTCATGTAAGTCTCTTCAGGCCTCTTTGAAATTATCCTGCTGGTAGTTTCTTATACAACAATAATATTCCAGAACATTCATATACCATAACTCATTCAGCCATTCTTCAGCTAATGGGCATCCATTCAGTTTCCAATTTCAAAGAAAACTTTTAGAAAAAGATGGTTGATACATGAGCCTTTTATAGTTGGATTAGAAGGAACGAGTGATGAGGATTCATCAGCTAGAGGGATGACAGTGAAGCAAGATCCTGGACATGAGTTTGGAGTTTAAGAGAGGAAATACGCATTTATACAATACATATTATGTGCCACACATTGTGCTATGTGCTTTTACAAATATCTCACTTGATCGTCACAACTTAGTAAGGTGGGTGCTATTATTATTCTCCTCAGAGGAAACTGTGACAGAGATTAACTAGTAAGCATCTGAATCTGAATTTAAACTGTCTTCCTGTCTCTAGGCTCAGCACACTATCCACTGTACCACAAGCTGCTTCTGGGTAAGAAAGAATAGGATCAAAATTATAAAGAAAATGATTATTTTATGATTATTAGAAATGATATTTCTCTTCTTAGCCAAAGGAAGTGGATGATAATGATTAAAAAAAAGTGAACAAAGGAGGAACAGAACTAAGAGATCTTTGCTTAATGGGCCTATATCTTGTCCACAAAGTGGACACTGTGCTCCTGTGCTAGGAGAGAGATGTGAATATACCTGAGAATTTTAAAAGGGAAGAAAAAATTCAGAGCAGTGACTACGGGAGATAAGATAGGGAATTGATAGTGGTAGGGCAGAATGGCTGAGTACCAAGAATTTGTAGTAAATGAGATCAATACTATTTCTTGATTCCCTCCCCCCGCCCCCAACAAAGTTCACTAGTCTAAGAATAAGAACAGAAAAAAGAGTTGCCATACAATTTGAGACTATCCAATAGTTTGGGATATTGCTTTCTTTCTTGGAAAAGGATAAATAGCATGCATTTGAAGATCTCTTACCCTTCTAGTTTCTATATGGTATGCCAATGTCCCTCCTAAATATGGCTTCCAGGATTGAATGGAATACTTCAGCAGGTCATCTAACTTCCTAGTGAAGATGTCTAGTGAAAAGCAAGCTACTACTCCCTGAAATAGTCTATTTAATTGCGTATTGCTCTAATTGTTAAAAGGGTTTTCTCCTTTTTATATAGTGTCCTTTTTATGGCTACCCAGGTTCAAAGTACTGTTTACACTATTAGCCATTCAAAAAACCCAACAAGAGCCTTCACCAATACAACACTATGCCAAATCATGTAAAATGACAAATAAAAAAAAATTAATTAAAACAGAATAATCAATGTGTAGCTAGATTCCAGACTCACTCTCTAAGAACAAAGACTATTCTACCTTTCCATCAGGGTCCATGGACTATCCCTGAAGGGTCAGATATACTTCTATATACTATTGGCTTAAATCCCCCATTTTTGTGTTTTCCCCACCTCCCCTAAGCATCAGTGGTTAACACCTCAATTTAATTAAACCAATTAGTATTAATTTTAATTTTTACAAAGGACTATTTACTGGGAAGATATAAGAAAAAAAGTTACAAATATTTCTGCCTGATCTTCTGAACTGACTGATCTAAGCCTTCCTTAGTTTTAATGTCTTCTCCCTGAGATTATTTCCAATCTATCTTGTCTATAGTTTGAACGTAGTTGTTTGCATGTTGCCTCCCCTATAGTCTGTGAGCTCCTTGAAAATTTGCACTGTCCTTTATTTTTCTTTGTATCTCTTAGGACAATGCCTGGTACATAGGAGGCATTAATAAATGCTTGATCACTAACTGAACTTACTTCCCAATGCATGTAGGAATTGGGTCAAGTATTCCCAGTGCCTATATGTGTATGTATATATATGTGTATATATATATATATATATATACACACACACACATAAGCATTTATGTATGCTATAGAAGTTTTCTGAAATCAGTTCAAAACTACTCACTAAACCTATTATTAAATTTTCGGTGTTTCTATTTCTCCCTTGGAAATAGCAAAAGGAGAATTCATTTATTGCTTTGTTTAGAATTAAGAAATTTAAGGAAAAAGTTAATAATATAGATTAAACTTTAAAATATGCCTGTATTTTCTTTGGGGAATCAGTTGTTAAACATTTACTAGCACAACCCTAGAATGTTGATATTTGTGCATGATATCTCCTCCAACAGATAATAAACTCCTTGAAGGCAGGAACTTTCTTTATATAGCCAGCACTTAGCACAGTGCCTCTCACAAAGATAGTACTTAATAAATGTTTATTGAGTCTTTGATCATTTAGATGATTTTGAATCTTGGTTCTGTCATCCAGTAATAATAAGATAATTTTATAGATGAAGAACCTGAGGTTCAGAAAAGTAAAATGACATATTTAAGGTCACACAATTAGGAAATATCAAGAGTGCTTTTGAATCATTAGTTTCCTGACTCGGCCTTCTAGTCACTATGCCATAGTGCCCCCTTTCCATAAGATGAGAGGAGAGCTGGGATCAGAAATAAAAGGAATGCCTACATGAAGAAGACATGAGATTCCAGGCCCAAATTTGTCACTTATTTCAATGTTTGACTTTTGAAGGTGAACACCTCTTGTCATGCTTCAGTTTGTTCACCTGAAAAAGGCAAAGACTATCTCTATTTCTCCCCAGGGAACATACATGAAACATCTGGGACCTTCACAACTCAGACTTGAGCTATTGCCAAATTTCATGGCAGATTCAGATAACTGAAGGGTTTTCAGAAAAGAAATACCTCCTCATTGCTCCTCCCCATACCCCAGAAATCCATGGTCACATCTGTTTATAGCCAAAAACACAATGTTGTCTCTGAGGAGTTTGAAAGCATTAATGTAGTCCCAAGAGATCTGAGTTAGGCCATGTCAGGACTGGTTCTGTTGCCAAACAACTTGGTAACTTGAAATGACTGGCACACTTAGACCATCACTTACACTCTCTCTTTTAAAAAAATTATTTGATATTTTAATTTTTCACCAGTTATATTTAAAACATTTATTTACATTTGTTTTTTAAAACCTTTAGTTCTCAATTCCTTCCCTTATCTGCTGTTCCAACCTCCAGTAAGAAGATACATTTCATACAAAACATTTCCATAAAAATCATATTGCATCACTTATTCCCAATTGTCATTTGGGGCATATTTAAAAATTTTTCTTTTTAAAAGTCAGGGTGTGTGTATAATGACCTGCTGGACTGAATAGGTTCAAATAAGTCTCTGGCATTAAAACTCCTTTGGTACTTTAGAAAAAGCCACAGACATCCCTTTGGGAAGAGAGGTACACTATTGGTGGAGTTATGATGTTGATCTAAATAATCTGGAAAGCAATTTAAAATTATGTTTTTTAAAAAAGTAACTAAAATGTTGATACCTTTTGACCAGACATCCCATTGCTAGGTATTTACACCAAGGAGGTCAATACAGAAGAAAAAAAATTCCATAAAAAGTAAAATATTGATTGTAGTACTTTTTTTTTTTTGACAGGAAGGAACTGGAAACAAAGGAGATATTCATTAACGAGTGATGGGGATAGGACCTAGAGCTGTGTTTTCATTAATATGGAGAACTAGATGAGCTAAATAAATTGTGGTAATTTTTACATTCAAAAAATGAATAAATATAACAAAATAGGAAAATGCCAATTATTGGAGGGGGCAGTAGAACAGGCTTATTAAAATATATTAAGACAATATTGGTGGAGCTCTGAATTGATCCAGTCATTCTGAAAAGCAAAAAGGACCTCCAAAGTCATTAAACTATGTATTCTTTGACACAATGGTATTGCTACTAGATCTATACTCCAAGATCAAAGAAAGGGGAAAGGAACCTATATATCCAACATCATTTATAGAAACTCTTTTTGTGTAGCAAAAAAACAGAAATTAAAGAGACATCCATCAACTAAGGAATGGCTGAACAAATTATAGCATGTGAATATAATGGAATATTATTGTGCCATAAGAAATGATGACACTGATGGTTTCAGAGAAACCTGAGAAGACTTATATGATATTGGCCTAAATATTCAGAATGCAGTGAGCAGAACCAGGAGAACATTTTATTTTTTAAAAAATTGTTTATTTTTAATATACTGCTTTATGAATCATTTTGGGAGAGAAAAATCAGAGCAAGGGGGAAAAACCATGGGAGAGAAAAAAAAGAAGTGAACATAGCGTGTGTTGACTTACATTCAACCTCCATAGTTCTTTTTCTGAATGCAGATGGCATTTTCTGTCTCTGGGATTGCTTTGGATGACTGAAGAACTGAGAAGAAACAAGCTTTTCATAGTTGATCATCACACATTCTTGCTATTATTGCGTACAATGTATTCCCGATTCTGCTTGTTTCACTTATCATCAGTCTGTGTAAATCTTTCCAGCCTTTTCTAAAATCATCTTGTTCATCATTTTTTATAGAACAATAATATTCCATTATCTTCATATATCATAGCTTTTTCATCCATTCCCCAAATTATGAGCATTTACTCATTTTCCAATTTTTTGCTACCAGAAAAAGAGCAGCTGCCAACATTTTTGCACTTGTGGATCCTTTTCCCTCCTTTGTGATTTTCTTGAGATACAGTAGATCCAGTAATGGCACTGCTGGGTCAAAGGGTATGCACAGTTTTATAGTCCTTTGGGCATAGTTCCAAATTGTTCTCCAAAATGGTTGGATCAATTCACAACCAGGAGAATACTTTATACAGTAACAAAAACATTATAAACAAAAAACAAATTTTAAAGACTTGAAAACCCTGTTCAATGCAATGGACTATGATGCTGGAGGGGATATTTCATGATAATAAAACATAATACTCACCTCTTGACAGATAGGTGATGCATTCAAGATGCAGAATAAGGTGTATATTTTCTGACACAGCTAATGTCAGAATTTGTTTTACTTGACTGTGCATAGTTGTTGCAAGGACTTTTTTTCCCTTAATTTCCCAATTTGAGGTAGGTTTGTTAAGGATAAAGAGGGCAGATAGGAATAGGGTAGTCAGTGAGGCATCTTTTTAAAATTTCAGAGAAGGGAACAGAAGGAAAGTCAGAAAGAACCATAGCTAAGTAGGGTGGCTTTGGAAACCAGAAGATGAACTTATTATAGACTTAAAAAGAAAACAAAGTGGTGAGGATAATGGGAAGATGACAGAGGAAGTCAGAAAATTTCAAGCTTTACAGATTTTCCCCCACAAACAAAACAAAATTGTACCTCAGGGCAACTGTAGGCTAGTGGAAAAACAAATAAAGCTTGGAGCAGAAGAGAGTTCCTCCTGGGATCCATCGAGAAGATCTGAAGAAAGACCCCAGAACTAAGTTTTGTCTAGTGTGGAGTATAAATAAATCCAGGCTAGCTCCACTGAAATAGCCAGCAGGGAATCCTGGGGTTCAACTGGGTTCAGAGGTAGCCTCAGCCCCAACCACAAAGACTTTCACTTCCCATGTGGAGTATCTCAGGATTGAGTCTCAGAAGATTGAGGGAAACCCTGTTGATAAGAAACACCAGGCCCAGTTGAGCTGCTGAGAAGGGATCAGGGCAAGAAGGAACCAGCATATACCTAGTGAGTGTAGATGTAGTAGGCCAGAAGCAGTGTTGGCTGTGGGAACTTACAGGAAGATGTAGTTTTTAGTTCTGTGTTCTAGGTCAGAAGGGAGAACTGAAATGAAGACAAAGGCATCATCCCCCTACCCCGAGAATAGAGGAGATTATGACTAACAAGCTTTCTTTTATTTTTAAATCCTTAATAATATTTTATTTTTTTTTCCTGTAAAGATAGTTTCAGTGTTCCTTTCTATAAGATTTTGAGTTCCAAATTTTTTTGTTCCTCCTCTTCCTCCCCCTCCCCAAGACAGCAAGCAATCTGACATAGGTTATACATGTACAATCCTCCCCAAGATATTAAGCAATCTGATCCAGGTTAAACATATGCAATTCTTCTAAATATATTTCTATATTCATTATGCTGTACAAGAAAAAATAAGATCAAAAGGGAAAAAATGAGAAAGAAAAACAAAGAAACAACAATAACAAAAAGATGAAAACACTATGTTTTGATCCACATTTAGCGTGGATTTGGATGACACTTTCCATGACAAGTCTATTGGAATTGTCTTGACAAGCTTTTATTTAAAAAAAAAAAGAGTGGGCAAAAATAAGGAGATACTATGAGAATAGGGAAGAGAGGGTTTATCTTCAGAGGAGATTATTGAAATAAAAAAGCTCCTCCTACCCTAAAGAGTAGTGTTATATGGTTGCCTGCCCAAAAAAGAATTTATAGAAGAACTCAAAAAAGACTTTAAGAATTGGGTGACATAAACTGAGAAAAACTAAAAACAAAACAACAACAAAAAGAAGGATCCAAGAAAACAAGAGATTATGAAAAGAAAGTCAATCAATTAGAAAGAGTTCCAGAGTCTTAAAGAAGAAAACAATTCTTTGAAAATTAGAATTGAGCAAGGGAAATCCAGTCAAATTATAAGAGACCAAGAAATAATAAAGCAAAACATAAAAAATGAAAAAAAAGAAGAGATTGTAAGACATTTCCTAAGAATCAACAATCAACAATACTGATTACAACAATCAAGAACAGAAAACATAAGAATAATTGATTTACTTGAAATCTATCATCAAAAAAGGGCCATGAAAAAAAAAAAGGGGCCATGATACAATAATATAAGAAATAATTAGAGAAAATTGTTCTGAAGTGATAGAACAAAAAAGGAAAATAAAAATAGAAAAAGCCACTGATCACCTCTTAAAAAAAAATCCTACAAGGAAAATGTAGGAACATCACTGCTAAATTTCAAAATCTCCAGATAAAAGATAAAATTTTACAAGTAACAACAACAAAACAAATTCAAATATGCTTCACTTAAATCCAATTCATCATAAGAGAAGGCATCACTTGTGATGTCATTGATGCTTTTCAAAAAAAAAAAACAAACAATTGTGCTAAAAACTTTTTTTAATTGAAGTTTTTTTATTTTTAAAACATATGCAGGGATAATTTTTCAATATTGATCCTTGAAAAACCTTGTATTCCAATTCCCACCCCCTTTCCCCAAACCCTTTCCCTAGATAGCAAGTAATCCAATATATGTAAAACATAAAAATATATGTTAAATCCAATATAGGCATATATTTATACAATTATCTTGCTGCACAAGAAAAATCAAATCAAAAAGGAAAAAAATGAGAAAGAAAGTAAAAATTCAAGCAAACCATAAAAAAGAGAAAATGCCATGTTGTCAACCACACTCAGTTCCCACTGTCTTCTCTGTGGGTGTAGATGGCTGTCATCACCACAAGATCATTGAAACTGGTCTGAATCATCTCATTTTTGAAAAGAGCCATGTCCATCAGAATTGTTCATTGTATAATCTTGTTGTTGCTGTGTACAATGATCTCCTGTTTCTGCTCACTTCACATAGCTTCAGTTCATGTCTCTCCAGGTCTCTCTGGAATCATCCTACTGATTGTTTCTTATAGAACAATAATATTCTATAACATTCATATACCATAACTTATTCATGTGCGAAATAATTTGCAATGACTGATCCTCAGAACAATTCTAGAGGATAGGTAATATTATATGACTTTAGGATCAAATATTATTTCATTTTTAATGTCAACTTGCAGATGTTTTATATATAATTATTGGTATCCTAATACATATTTATAATTTATAAATAAGCACATATAAAATATTAGTAGACTGTTCAAACATTTTTTTTAACTGATGGAGGTAATCAAAAACTTTGTAGACTGCTGCTCTAGATTTAAGAGCAATGGAATGAAAGGACTAAGAAATAGGCAAAAGAATATTATTAAGTCAAGGAAGACAAAGCTTCATGACTACGATGATTCAGATACATAGGAGGAGAAAAAATCACAAATAGAAGAGGCATCACAATCCTGGAGAAGAGGAAATGTACTGATTTTTAAAGGGGTAAGGGACTGGAACAGGTAGAGTTCACAAACAATAGGCCAATAAATTCTAGAATGGATTATTAAAGAAAAGACAAATGAATGTTTAGAAAAGAAAGCAGAGGTTACAAAGATCTTGAAAGAGATCATACCAGTCTAAGCTTATTTCCTTTTTAGTCTGGTTAACTAGACTAGTAGATGAGGGGGGACACTATTGATACTTTAACTTCCACGAAGTTTGACAAAATGTCTCATTATTCATGTAGAAAAGATGAAGAGATTTAGACAAGGACATAATACAGGGTATCCCACAAGTCTTAGCACAGTGTTAAGCTATTAAGATTTAACCCTGCACTAATATTTGTGGGACACGTTCTATAGTTAGATGTATGCAGAAGTAGCTGAGATGTCAAACTCCAACTGAAGTAAGAGGTCTTCTGTGGAGGTCCCCAGAGATCTGTGCCTTGGTCTTAAGCGATATGGCATTTGCATTCTTGATTTGGATAAAGGATGACATACTTATTAGCTATAACTCCATAGCTCACATACTAGGTGACAAGAGTCAGAATCCAAAAAGAATTAGAGAAATTGGAGTATATATGGAATATAGTAAGATGAAACTTAATAGAGATAAATGAAAATCGTATGTTTGGGTTAAAAAAAGCAACTTCAAAAGTCTGGTATGGGGAAAACATGCTTAGACAGCAGCCTATCTGCAAAAGATCTCAAGGTTTTAGCAGACTTCAAGTTTGATACAAGTTATTGGTATGTCAGGTGCATTGAGAGACCAGATTTCCAAGAATAAGGAGGTGATAATTGTTTTATACTCTACACTGATCACACCACATCTGGAGTACTGTCTTCAGTTTGCATGCTATTATTTAAGGAGGACACAGTGAGCTGAAGAATCCACAGGAAGGCAGTCAGAATAGTAAAGGTTCTTGAGTCCACATCATTCAAAGAGTGAATAAGAAAATAGTCATTCTTAGTCTAAAGAAGACAAGAATTAGAAGGACATGATAACTATGTTCAAGTGTTTAAAGGATATCATATGGAAGAGGTATAAAACTTTTCTTTTGAACTAAGAGGACAGAATCAGGAGCAAAGAAGATACAAAGAGGCAAATTTAGATTTGAGATTAGAAAAAAAAACTTGCTGACAAATAAAGTTGTTTCAGAGTGGACTGCCTTGAGAATTATTGAAATTCCCCCTCTTTGGAGGACTTCAGACAGATGCTGGATGAACCACTTGCCAGGTATGGTGTAATGGGATTACTTATTAGACTGAGATGCTTTCCAACTCTGAAATCTGGTGATTTTATGTTACTCTTTGCTGTGAGCTACTGCAATTCTGTTTTGTTCATAGAGCACAGCATCCTCTCTTATGAGGGCATACCATTCTAGGCAGTCATGTGCCAGTGTCTCCCATGTTATGCAATCAATTCCAAAGTTCTTAAGAGAGACCTTGAAAATGTCCTTCTATTGCTTTTCTGACCATCTTGTGACCATTTGTTCTGTGTGAGTTCTCCATAAGATAGCCTTTTAGGCAAACATACATTTGGCATTCAAACAACATGGTCAACCCACTGGAGTTGTTCTCTTTGCTGTACAGTTTGAATGCTTGGCAGTTTAGTTTGAGAAAGGATTTCAGGTACCTTATTCTGTCAGGTGATTTTTCAGAATCCTTACAATTCAAATGGAAATGGATTCAGTTTCCTGGCATGGTGCTGGTATGCTATCTAGATTTCACGGGCATATAACAATATACAGAATTGTGAAGAAAAGATGAGATACTATTTATAAAGCATTTTGCAAACCTTAAAAGCTCTATATAAATTGTAGCTGTTATTGTTAACTTCCTCATCTCTGAAATGAGGTCCCATCTACTTCTTATCTATAATCCACCTTTTCCACCAAAGAATTCTTTGACACCACAGTATAGTTTCTATGACACTAATAGTTGTTCTCAGATGGCTGGGCAGAAGAATGCTGCCTTTGTAGAGACAAACCACAGAAAACCTTCTTTGGGTAGTGGAGATAGGGCACAGTTACAAATTCTTCTGCCTCACTGATTTCTAGAAAGGCAAATTGACACAAAATTTTGGATCTTCAGTTCAAATCCTGTCCAGGGAATTTATTAGCTGCATAACGATGGGCAAATCACTTAACTTCATTTTCCTTATTTGCAAACTAGGAATAATAGCATCTGTATCACCTGCTATGGAATCTTTGTAATCTTAAAATGAGATGATAATGACAGGATATGTATCCAGTAATAACCAGTGAGAAATCATTGTTAAACTTTTAGTCTGAGCATTTTACACCTTGGAAATTGGTAAACCTACTTTTGAGGGCTTGATTTATTGTTTTGTTAGTTGAGTAGATTTGAGAAAGTGATGGAGAGAATGTTAATCATGCAGATACAACCCAGCAATGTGTTATGAGTATATTCTCCCTCCTCCACTAGTGGCCAGTTGTTCAACATTTATGAGCACATCCCTGATAATCACTGACATTGATATGTTTGCAAAATGCTCTATGTTATTCCATATTAAAAGCAATATGGGCATTATTGGGTAAAATACCCAGTTAATAGATGGGGAAATTGATACTGGGATGTTAAAAATGTGGTTCAGAGCCACATTTCTAGAATGTAAAAATAAGATTTAACCCAGGTCTTCCTGACTCAAATGTTAGTGTTCTATCATCTACAACAACAATCCCAACAAAGAGCTTTTGTTTATATAAATTGTATCTATTGATATTTGTTATTGTTCAGTTGGGTCTGAACTTTGGGACTCTATTTGAGGTTTTCTTGGCAAAGATACTGGAATAAGTTGCCATTTTTTTCTTCAGCTCATTTTACAGATGAAGAAATTGAGGCAAACAGGGTTAAATTACTTTACTAGGATTACAGTAAGTGCCTGAGGTCATATTTGAATTTAGGAAGATGAGTCTTCCTGATTTCAGGCCTGCCACTTTCTCCATTGCATTACCTGGAAATTAAAACATTTTAAGATTATAATGAAAATAATTTCAAGTACCTGAAAAGGTCCTAGGAACCTCCAGGGGTCCCAGGATCACACTTTGAGAACCACTGCTCTATAATATATTGCTTCTGGAATAGCCATTGCTAAGCACTTCGCAAACATTATAAAGAAAAGACAGGGTTCAAAGAGAGAAAAATTTCTACAGCAAGGAAGCTATAAATGGGACAGCCCAGCAGATCCACCATTCTGACTGGCTCCCAATTGCCTGTGGCTGCCCTGGCTAAATTAAGTGCTCAGTGCATAAATCAAAGCAGGAGGAAAGCCTCCACCTACCTGACAACAAAATGCCATACTCTCCCCAGGGGGCCAATGGGAGTTGAGGGTGTTTCCTGTGTGCAACCAATATGAAGCCTAGGGGGAGTTTTGCTTTTTAAAAAATCATTTTTCCCCTTTAAGACATCTCCTTCCACCCTGCTAGAAGAGGTGACATAAGAAAGAACACTTAAAAAGGGGGTGGGGTAACAGTTGAACATTCACAACTATCAGACCCTATCTGTTTCTCTCCCTTGTTGATTTTCATTGTGCCTTGGGGGTAATTAAAATGTTGAGTCTGTGACTGGACTGGAGATGGCTGACAAAATTGGGCTTCTTCGAGTTGTGGGTCCTTCAGTCCTCTCCCCTACCCCCACCCTAAAGTGTGGGGAACAACATCAGTGTGTCCATTGTGGATTATGTGATTACCCTGCTTCCTTCTAGTTCTAAGATCCTTTTAAAAAATAGTAGCTTTTTATTTTTCAAATACATATAAAAATAGTTTTCAGCATTCATCCTTACAAAACCTTGTGTTCCATATTTTTTCTTCCTTTTTTTCCCCCTCCTTCCTTCCCTAGACAGCAATTTTTAATTCAATATAAGTTAAACATGTGCAATTCTTCTAAACATATTTCCATATTTATAAGATCCTTTATTTTAAGAACCCTTGTCTCCACCATCCAACCCTCCTCCCTCTTTCTGGGAAACAACAAAAACAATAATAATAACAAAGCATTGATGTAGAGGCTAATATGTGCCAGGCATTGTGCTAAGTGCTTTACAAATATTATCTCATTTGATCCTCAACAACAATTCTGAGAGGTAGGTGCTATTGTTTTCCCCATTTTCCAGTTAAGGAAACAAGGTAAACAGAAATTGTAACTTGTCCATAGTCATCCAACTAGTGAGTGATTAAGGCTGGATTTGCATTCAAATCTTTGTGACTCTTAAGTCCTGGGTTCTATACAGGAATCTTGTATATCTTGTTGGATACCATCCCCTGAACTGAGGGGGAAGAACTAAAGGACAACCTGAAGCAGTAAAGTATAGGGAACCATACTGAGCTTCAGTTTCCTCATTTGTAAAATGGAAGTTTTTATTAGGTGGCTTCTAACTAATGCTATTATTACGCTTCTAGAAAACCATTTGTCCAGGATCTAGATAGGAGACCCAGTATTCTCTGGAATAAAGCAAGGGCTGGAGGTGATGATCCTTAAGACCCAGTGAGAATATAGGAATCAGAGTGCAAGAATTAGCTGCTTATTCCCTGAAAGCAACCAGGGACATGTACAAGCCTAAGTGACACAGTCAATAGCCTGGAGGATAGACCTAAGTTCAAATATGGTTTCAGATACAAGTCACAGAACCTCTGTTTGCCTTGATTTCCTCTATTGTAAAATGAGGATCATAATCCTACTTCCCAAGGTTATTATGAAGATAAAATAAAATATTTTTAAAGTGGTTAGCCCAGTACCTAGCACATAATAGGCATTCTATAAATGCTCATTTCCTTTCCTCTACTCTTATCCATTTGCATACAAGACAAATTCTGCTAGGAAGAGGGCCTGTCTTCTACCCTACTTTTTTACAGTTTACCATGTTTCTATGTTGCTGCTTACACCAGTGCGGAAAGCATGGATTTCTACTTCTTTGACAATACTTTCTCTTTCTCTTGCTCAACAGGATTGTGACAAGCTGAAAACAAGGAAGTACAATAGGATTTTTTTTAGTGATGTGGAGTTCATAAAATAAAGGTTTGCTTCATGACAAATTTTTTTTAAAAAAGCAAAGTTCTTGGAATCAAAATACCTCAGTTTGAGTCTTGGCTTTGCCACTAATTTCCTAGTTTTCCTCACTTCCTCAATTTTCCTATCTGTATGTAAAAAATGGGAAATAATAATATTTTCTTTATAAACCTTAGAGAACTGTTGTGAATAAAGGATCTTTGTAAACTTTCTAGTGCTACATAATTGTGAACACTTATTAAATATTGCTTTATGTCATTTTTGAATAGGGCAATGGATGCATTACTCCCTCCTTTATTATGCTTCTTAAAATACTGATACTCCCCTCACTACCATTAAGTCCTGGTTATGATATGTAGAGACTAGATAGTGATGTGTTATCATTATTTTTGAAATTAGTAATTATAATAGCTTACACTTCTGTAACATTTGCCATATTGGGAATGGAAGATAGCTCCAACTCATTGAACATTAGCAAAGTCAATTCCTTGTGCCAAGGATCATAGACATGTTATGAGGTCATCCTCAATCATGAAGCTAAAGACTCAAGAATTTCCTGTTTTTAAAAGACCTTTCTCTTTCCCTCCCCATTCTCTTCCACTTGCCATCAAAGTTCCTCAATTACATAATTTCCAAATCTCTCATTGTAAGGAAAATTGTCTTTGTTTTTTATTTTTTTGAATTCTGGGAGTGCCTTTCATACTCAATTGATCTATCCTAATTTTTAAGATGAGGGGATCCTGAACCTGTTTCTTATTTTTCATTTATATTTTCTTAGCTTTCCTTCAGGAGAGGAAAGAGGAAGATTCTGTGTAGGAATGTGGACAAACAACCCATATTCCCCTCTTCCCCTTTTCCTTTGGCACTCAGGTTTCCAATATTCTAGGAGGGAATCCAAAGTGGTGGAATCAGTGAATGAGCTCCATTCAGGGATGGAAGCTAGAGCTCCACGAATGGGGCTAGAAATTCTGTTACAGAGGGATTCGGGCTAGGCTGAAGGAATTTTAGTTACAGATTAGATTAGGAAATTTGGGGGGCAGCTCCATCTGAGAATAGAGAGATTTCTTTTCTATGTATTTTTAATTCCCTTAAAGAATTTCATCAGTTCATCTCAGAACTGATATAATAAATTACTTTTGTAGTTTGGATAGTATGGCAATGATGGGGCAAAAGCATAGCTGGAATAATACCAGGTTGGCTTCAGGTATTGACATAGGTGACTAGGGCAGTGTGTTTCTCTCCTATCTCCACTTTCCTCATTCAACCACTAGCCTCCTACTCCTTCCTTACCACGTCCTCAGGGACGACTTGATCCTCTCCCTCCAGGATACTATGGCTTCCACTAGCTGCCTTCCCATGTATCAAAATTGTCTCAGTATCTTAGCCTGAAGATCATCACAATGTGGAACTTCTGGAATGGGGGAGACGGGTTAGTGGCAATCCAACATCCCTCTTCCAGTAAATTCTCATCCCCACTTCCTCTCTATTATTAACAAACTCCCCTTCATCCTAGATCTCTTCCTTTTATTTTCCTTCCATCTTTTAATGTTCACAATATTGGTTTACAGTGTCTAGAGGGAAATTTGGATTTGCATAAAATAACTAAGAAACATGAGGCAGACCGAACATATATCTAGATTTGGAAGGGACCTCAGAGGCCATGCATTTCATTTGACACCTTCATTTTACAAATGAGGAAACTGAGATTGGAGGGGATTAAGTAATTTGCCCAACATCACACAGAACATGTGTCAGAGGTAGATGTGAACTCAGGTCTTCTGATACATAAACTCTCTCTCAATCCTTAGTTTTTATGTGTTTCTTTCCTCCTCAGGAGCAGTCTCTGCCCTCTGCTCACTATGGCCCCAGCTGGGCTCTCCAGTGTGAGATGAGAACCAGAAGTGCTGAGTTGGGGAGGGAAAGTGTATCAGATTTCAGTTAGCAGGTGCTGATTGTCCCTAGATCTCCCAGCCCAGGAAAAATGAGCAGCAAATACAGGCAATTGGAAACCAATACAAGTCATGAAGGCTCTGATCGACTTGGGAGCTCTCTCAGGTCTCCTCAGGTTGCTGGGGCTAAGGAATAAGTAACTTGGGATTTTTTTTTAATTAAGAGTCCTAGAATAATAATGTGTTTGTTTACTTAAGTAGAAGAAGCATGGAGTAATAGAAAGAACACAGGTTTTGAGAGCACAGGTAGGTAGTACAATGGATAGAATCAGACCTGGATGACACATTTTTCTGAGTTCAAATCTGACCTCAGACATTTACAAGCTGTGTGACCCTGAGCAAATCATTTAACCCCAATTGCAAAAAAAAAAAAGATATTATAGAGGTAGTATCAGACAAGTGTTGACAATTGTTTGGACACCAGGAGGCTGGAAATGGGGGGGGAATACTACATACTATGTATGGAAGAATGGAGATTCCTTTGACAGGAAAAAGTAAATTTTGGAGAAAGTTGCAGTGTATGGGGTCGTATTTTGGACATGTCAGATTAAATATATAGCTAGGACACATAATTAGAAATATCCAGCAAATAGTTGGTGATAAAAGACTAAAGAACAGGGCTGTATTTAATTTAATCCCATTTAATATGGCAAACATTTTAAAGTACCTACTAGGTATCAATTCTTGTCAAAGGAACTGAGGATATAAGGACAAAAACCAAAATAATCTCTTAAGCTCAAAGAAATCATATTCTATTGGCTATATAAATAAATCTGAGAGTACTATATCTGTATAGAAACTCTATAGAAGCTGATATGTAATAGGTTCTTGAGCCTATAAGGCTGTGAGAATAATAATGATGAGTGATTTGGCTTTAAGTAAAAATGTGGTGCTTCTAGACACTTGTCATCTTTAGGAGATTTCTTGCCCAAAGCTAAATTGTTGAAATATACATGATCAATGACTCATTTTGTCAAAACAATCTTCCAAGGTAATATGGATTTTTGTTATTGTAAACACTTATAAAATACCTACTATGTACAAGGTACCCTACTGGGCATTGTGGATGCAAATTTAGCCAACAGATTTCATTGCTAGTCACTAAGCTTATTTGGTAAAAAAAAGTATTTTTCATTGGAGAGCTCCCCACCTATGCTGATTGTTACTTTGTTCCAACCTCTCTATAATTCTTGCAGTATAGATGACAATCTACTTCCAGCTTTGCTTCTCTCTGGGCATCCATACCAATCCACTATTTGGTGGGAGGTGAATTTGCTAAATAAAAATGAACTCAATTCTTCTATCTCTTGCAGACCTTGCCTCTTCATTGACCTTGTTATATTTTGTAGAGGGTCACAAATAGTAGGGAAACTCTGGGTGAGATATAAGGCCCTTCAGCCCAGAGGGAACCTGTCTGACAATGTCGGCTCCCCATCTCCCCTAAGGGCTCTTGGCCTTCCTGAGAAGTTGAGGGAGAGGGGGGGTGACAACCTGTGTTGAGATTGAAGCACAGTGATATCAGGTGGAAGAGTGATACCAGGTGGCAAACTATGTATAATAGAAAGTTGTTTATGTGGTCCCACGTGCACAGTATTATTTTTGTTACATTATAAAAAGGGGAAAGCCCTTGAAATAAATGGACTCTATTTTCCCACCATTCTCAGGAGTCCTGCCTCATCACTTCTCCTCTAGGAAGGGATATTTTAATCACCCCGGTGTGGGGGCTCTAGAAAGCAATGGTATGTTTTGTCACCCCAACTTGGGGGCTCTAGAAAGCAGGACATAATAATATTTCATGGATCTTTGGTTAGTGAAATTGCCACTTATCACATTGGTATAATAATCACCCCCCTTATAGGAACATACAAAATATGTTTAGTTCTAGACAGTAATTTACTTGTCAAAGAATCATTGATAATAACCAATACATAAAAGGCTGAAGCCTTTGTGAGATTAAGAAATTTGTCAGTCAACTTGAATTTGTTAAACACCCATTTTGTGCTAGTTACTGTACTTAGCAGTAAATATACCAAAAAAAAAAAAAAAAAAAGACTACTTTTAAGGAGGATAGTCCAAAGCCAGGAGTTCCAGGAAATACATGGTTCATTTTGCTTAAGTGGGCAAAGGATTGCAGATCATACCACATGAGTTACAACTGATATTTGACTCATGACTCCACAAAGGTACGTGTTCTGTGAAATCTCAGAACACTGGATCAAGAACCTCTTATCATAAGCTTTAAATTCAGGATCCAGGACAACTGGCAACTAGTATTTGTTGTTCTGATTTTGTCACTAGGAGGATTTACAATTACATCTTTCCTTGTTTACTTCCTCAGTTGGGGGAGTAGAGGGAGTAGAATCAGTGATTGGTCCCAACAAGGGAGTCTAATCCTACTACCATTCACCCCTGAAGTCTCTTTATTCTTCTGAGGAAGGATAGACCACTTTCAACAGGGAGGAAGAGATTAAGAAATACTTTGGGAGGGAGGAAGCATCTGAGCTGAGGCTTGAAGGAAGAATTAGAGACAAAGAAAGAAGGAGAGCATTCCAAATGCCCCTGTCTTTGTGTAAAATGTCTTTACCATTTTTCCAGGTTCCTAGGGGTATCCTCAGTTCTTCAGTATCTCTTATCTCATGTATCCAACCATTCACCAAATGTTGATGTTTCTACCTCTGTAAGATCTCCTAAATCTATCTCCTTTTCATTTCTCACATAGTCCTCACCTTAGTTTTAATCTTATACTATTGTAATGATCTTCTAATTAGTCTCCCTGTCTCAAGTCTTTTCCAGAATCAATCTGTTTTCCACCCTGCTAGTAAACTGATTTTCCTCAAGTGCAGGTCTGTCCATGTCACTTCTCTATTCAATAAACAGCAATAGTTTCTATTGCCTTTTGGATCAAATATAGGTTCCTCTGGCTTTTAAAGCTATTCATGGCCCCAAATCATCTTCCTAATGTCACTGAATATTATTCTCTTCCTAAACCTGATAATCTATTCAGTCTGGCCTTATAGTTCCTTACACATAATACTCCATGCCTTTTCCCTGACTTCTCCAATGTATTTTACCTTTGCTAATACATGCCCTTTCTTTGTAAAGAATTTCCTAAGCTCCCAAGCTGCTAGTGCATTCCCTCAATAAGCTATCTTTTACTTATTATGTATATACTTATTAAAATACATGTTATCTCTTTCCTTGATAGAATGAAACTTCCTTGAGGTCAGGTACTATTTTTTTCTTTGTATCACTAGGACCTAGCATGGTGGCTGACTCATAGTAAGAAATTAATACTATTTATCTATTAATTATTAACTATTTTAATCTATTAAACTTCTCAAGGCACTGGGAGGAGGGAAGCCGCAAGGAAGAAGTCTTCCTGCATATCCAATAAAACATATCAAAGAACTACATTTCACCAGACCATATATGTTTGATTTAAATAACTTCCCTTATGAATATGAAGTGAAAGTGATGAATAGATTTAGTGACTTAGATCTGATGGATAGTGCCTAAAGAAGAATGGAGAGAAGTTTGCAATAATTTACAGGAGGCAGCAACAAAAAACATTGCAGTGATAAAGAAGAATAAGAAAGCAAAATGGCTGTCTGCTGAGGCTTTACAGATAGTCAAGGAAAGGAGCAAACTGAGAAATAAAGGAGAAAGAAAAATATAGCTAACTGAATGCAGGATTTCAGAGAATAGCAAGGAGAGAGGTTTCTGAAATGAACAATGCAAACAAATAAAAGAAAATAATAGTATAGGAAAGACAAAAGATCTCTTCAAGAAATTAAAGATAGCAATTAAATGGTTCATCCAAAAATAAGCATGATAAATGATAAAATGATAGAGATACAATAGGAAGCAGAAGAGAATAAGAAGATGTGGCAAGAACATACCAAAAAACTCTACAAGAAAGAATCTTAACATCATTACCAACCATGATGATTGTTATTAATCAAGAGGCTGGTGAATGAAGTTAAGTGGACCTTAAGAAGCATTGCTAAAATAAGGTTAGTGAAGATGATAGAATTCCAGCTGAGCGATTAAAAATCCTAATAGATCATGCTGTTAAAGTGCTACCCTCAATGTGCCAGCCACCACAACTCAATCCTAAACAAGGGCAATGCAGGAATATTAAAATTAATGAACAATTGTGCTTATTTCACATACAAGTAAGGCAATACTAAAGATTCTGCAAGTTAGGCTTTAGCAGTATAAGAGCTGAGAATTACCAGAAGATGAGGCTGGTTTTTGAAGAAGAAGAACTAGAGACCAAATTGCCAATATTCATTGGTTTATGGAGAAAACAAGGGAATAAAAAAAAGACATCTACTTCTGCTTTGCTAACTACACTAAAAGCCTTTGTGTGGATTATAACAAAATGTGGCAAGTCCTCAAAGAGATGGGAATACCTGATCATCTTATTTGTCTCCTGAAGAACCTGTATGTAGATCAAGTAGCAATAGTTAAAACTGAACATGGAAGAACTGATTGGTTTAAGAGTGGAAAAGGAATATGACAAGGCTATAAATTATTACCTTATTTACTTTATTTATACACAGAGTATATCAAGCAAAATGACAGACTGGATGAATCAAAAGTTGGTATTAAAATTGCCAGTAGAAATATCAATTATCTCAGTTATGCAGATGACACCACTCCAATGACAGAAAGTGAAGAGGAATTAAGAAGCCTCTTGATGAGGTTCAAAGAAAAGATATAAAAGCTGGCTTGAGGCTTTACAACAACAACAACAAAAAATAATTAAGATCATGTCAACTGGTTCCATCACTTCCTCAAAAATAGAGGGAGAAGAAATGTAAAGAGTGTCAAATTTTATATTCTCAAATATCACTAGAGATGGTGACTGCAATCATGAAATTAAAAGATGCTTGCTCTTTGTTGTTGTTCTGATTTTGTCACTAGGAAGACTTACATTATAAAAACAGAGATATCACCTCACTGCCCAAAGGTCTGTATATTCAAAGCTATGGTTTTTCTAGTAGGAATGTATGGCTATGAGACTTGTACTATAACAAACTCAGTGCCACAGAATCAATACTTTTGAGTTGTGGTGCTGGAGAAGACTTTTAAAAGTCCCTTGGACAGCAAGGAAATCTAATCAGTTAATACTTAAAGAAATTAGTTTTTAAAAATTAAAGAAAGAAATTAATTCAATGTACAGTGTAAAAAATAAACCATTGTGGGATGATTAACTGCAAATGACTATATTCTCAGCAATACAATAATCCAATACTATGAAGGTCTTATGATGAAAAATGTTATATTGTATCAAAATATAGATTAAAGCATACTTTTTTTGGAGGGGTAGATCTATGTTTTATTTTGTAACATGATAATTTCATGTATGCCTTCTCAGTGGAGGGGGGAAAGGAAGAGATAGAATCTGGGATTCAAAGTTTAAAAATGTAAATAATTGTTTTACACATAACTGGGAAAAATAACAATATTAAAACAAAAAATATTAAAGATAGATCGGGGGGAGGGAAAGAAATTCAGACTATTCACTGGAAGGTTAAATACTGAAGCTGGAGTTCAAATACTTTGGTCACATAATGAGAAGACAGAACTCAATGGAAAGGACCCTGAGTTCAGGAAAGATTGAAGGCAAAAGGAAAAGGGAATGGCAAAATATGAGTTGGAGAGATAGTGTCATGGAAGCAATGAACATGATCTCATAGAGATTTCAGGAGATATTGAAGGATAGAAAGCCTGTGGTGCTATGGTCCAGGCGTCACAAAGAGTCAGAAATGACTGAGTGATTTAACAATACATTTCGTCATTTTTTAGTCAGGGTAATAATAATGATAATAATAATAATAGCTGACACATCTTTTAATCAATCAAACATTTTTAAGTGCCTACAATAGGCTAGGAACTGTGTTAATTTCTGGTGATAAAAAATGAAACAATAAGTGCCTTCAAGGAGCTTACATTCCAACAGGAGAGACAACATGTAATTACCTAGGTATGTACAAGATACTTATAAAATAGATGTAAGGTCAGCTTCAAGGGGAAAGCATTGGGTGGGTCAGGAAAAGCCTTTTGATGCCTGGAGGGCAGCAGGATAAAACAAGAATAAAACTTCCCTCAGAGTATTGTGAGAAAGTGCTTCTTAAACTTGAAAGACCTCTGGAAATGTGGCAAATGGTGAAATTAGTTTTGGCCAAAATGTAGAGATTAGAAGATTTAAAATTAGTTCATAATGTTTGTATGAACAAACATTATGAAGAAGAATTTCTCCTACAATCTTTTACACTCTCCAGGTTGGGGATAGAGTACAAATCAATCAACCAGCAAATATTTATTAAGCCCCTATAATATACCATGCACTGTGCTAGACCCTAGGGATACAAATACTAAGGAGAAAACAATTTCTACTCATAAGGAACTTACATTCTAATAGGGTTTATAGCAAATATTTGTTTAAATATATGCAGAATAAATTCTAAGTCAGTACAAAGGAGGTAGAGAAGAAGGAAGGCTGTAGTAGTTGGGAGCCTGAGGGAAGGCTAATCAGAGAAATCTTCAGCAAAAGGGATGTTAAGAAGTTTTCATACCAGAGGTCAAGCTTGACATGTATTCCATGATAATTCAATTTTACAGACATTTATTAAGCACCTACTAAATACTAGGGATTGGTGATATATATAAACAAAACAAAACAATCTCTGCTTTCAAGAAGAGAACATTATATTTGTGTGAAAAAACACTAGACACAGAGATAAGTTAATACAAAAATAGATATCAAGCAGTTAAGTAATGAACATTTATTAAGTGTTTACTCTATATTGAAACACCATACTAATGTGCAGGGAATCCAAATTAAGTAGGAAAAAAATGTAAGATGACCACAAGCATCTTATATTTTAATGAGTATGAAGTAATACATTAGGCAGAAATGGGGAGAAGAACTAATACCAAGGGGAATTTGGATTTTGAAGGGAGTGAATGATTTTGAGAGAGAAGTGAGGAGAAAGTTTATTTAAGGCATAATGGATAAGCTGTGCAAAGGCCCAGAGAGAGGCAGGATATGGAATGACATTGTGGAAAGCATTAAGTACTCCAGTTTGATAGAAATGTCAGTTGAGTGAGGGGCAGTCATATGAAAACAATCTGGAAAATAGATAAGTTGGAGTCAGTTTGTGAAGGACTTTAAATACTAAATTGAAGAGTTTGAATTTTATTCTACAAGCAATAGGGAGCCATTGAAGCTTCTCAAGCAAGAAAGCAAAAATAGTGGAGGCTACTTTGTAGAGCAGTTTCAGCACCATGGACAGCTCATTTCAAAGTTCAGGTAGTGTTACAGATTGTCATATTCACTGGTCCTTGGCTCTTGACTAGAAGGGTTGCCTCCTTGGAAGAACAATGGTAGTTCTTGAGTGGGGAGAGATAGAAAAGGAGGGGAGTGGTGAAGACCTGCATCTGGGGGTGGAGAGACCAATATCTCTTCAATTCACCTGTGGAAGCATCAGCTGTCAGAGATGCTACCCAGCTTCCTTCTCTCCTCCACCTTTCCTTGCTTCCCTTTTTTCCTCCCTTAGTGAGGCATTGTGTTTGGACAAATAGGTGGTAAACACTGTCTACAAAAAGAAATTTGTGTCAGTTTATGTTTCAATCATGATCTCTATTTTCCCTAGACAAAACCTGCTGGAGAATAGGGAGATTGGTGTTGTGTGAAGTTCCCAGAGGCCTCCTGGCTGCACCTGTTACCCACTCAGCCTGGCACGACATCAGTAATCATGCTGCCCCACCCCCACCCCCAAGCTGGGACCCAGGGGAAGGAGCTGGCAGTTGTGGGTCAAAGCACCTGCATATCCTGGACAACATGTAAGAACTTTTCCTTTCTTGGGCAACTCAAACTATCCACTATTTAAGGCTCTGGCCTTCATTTTAATACAAGTGACTTGTCTAATCAAGATTCTGTCTAAGTCATTCTCTTGCTCAAAATCCTTTGGTTCCTCCCTCATACTCTTGTGCCTGATATTCAAGGTCTGATTTTTCTAACCTTATCAATTCAATTAAACATTTATTATGTACCTATTATAGGCAAGGCACTCTGATAAATGCTGGAGATTCAAAGACAAAAATTTAGCAGTCCCTGTCCTCAGAAATTTTTCACAGGAATCTCCTATTACTTGTCCAGACATTTTTAAATACTTGATCCATATGATTAGAATCTGCTTTGAGCTTTCCTGCCTAATAGCCTTTGCTCACATTCTTCCCTATTCCCAAGAATACCTTATTCTCCTCTTTCCTTTTTAAATTCTTGCATTTTTCTCCCTTTTTTGAGACTGAATCACCCCACAACTGGTTACCACAGAAACAGTTCTGACCTTCTTAAAGGGTTCCAGTGACTCCACACTTCAGGGGGTTCACCATATTGGTGCCAGAGCTAGTGTAGACACTTGATCACCCTTAGACTCACCCTTAGACCTACTGCAATTCTGAGCTCTCAAAAGCAAATGATCCTTCAGCCTCAGTTTCTGTAGCAGCAGACTGCGGTCATGGGTCACCATGCCTAGCAAACCCTTCTTTTTCAATTCCAACTCAAATGTCACCTTCTCTAGGAAATCTTCCTTGATACACTTTGATCACCTGTCTCTTCAGACTGTCATAAAGGATTTTATACTCTCTAGTGCACCTATCATATATCATAACATGTTGTTACTTAGTGTTTGTAGCTAGTTTTGAAGTATAGAAGTGCTAGACCTGGAATCAGAGGTTTGTTGTTGTTCAGTTGTTCAGTCATGTCCAATTCTATGTGACCCCATGGCCCATAGTTCCACAGATCCTTCTAACCTCCACTATCTCCTGAAGTCTGTCCAAGATCATGTTCATTGCTTCTATGACATTATCTGTCTAACCATCTCATTATCTTTCATCCCCCTTTCCTTTGGCCTTCAATCTTTCCCAGCATCAGAGTCTTTTCCAATGAATCTTGTATTTTCATTGTGGCCAACATATTTAAGCTCCAGCTTCAGTATTTGATCTTCTAGTGAATAGCCTGAATTAATTTTTTAATTATTAATTTATTTAAAAAGTTTTCTTCAACACCACAATTCAAAAGCATTGGTTCTGTGGCACTCAGCTCTTCTTATAGTTCAACTCTCACAGCCATATAGTGCTACTGGAAAAACTTTGAATATATAGATCTCTTATCAGTAATGTGATGTCTGTGCTTTTTGGTATGCTGTCCAGATTTGTCATGGCTTTCCTTCTAAAGAGCAAGCATCTTTTAATTTCATGATTGCAGTCACCATGTTCAGTGATGTTTGAGAATTGATTGCATTTCTTTTTCCTCTATTTGCCAAGAAGTGATGGAACCACTTGCCATGATCTTTGTCATTGTTGTTTTAATGTTAAGCTTCAATGCTAGCTTTTATACTTTCTTCTTTGATCCTCATGGAGACTTCTTAATTCCTCTTCACTTTCTGCCATCAGAGAGGTGTCAACTGCATATCTGAAGTTGTTGATATTTTTCCTGGCAACCTAAGTTTCAATTTTCAATTCATATCGCATGGTATTTCACATGATGCACTCTCTGTATAAATTAAATAACACAACAATATATAGCTTTCCAATCTTAAACAAATCAGTTGTTGCATGTTTTGTTTTATCTGTTGCTTCTTAACTCACATACAAGTTTCTCAGGAGACAAATAAGATGATTGATAATCCCATCTCTTTGAGGATTTGCTACATTTTATTGTGATCCACATAGTTAATGACTTTAGTGTAGTTGAAGCAAAAGTAAATATTTTTTAAAGCTCTCATAGTCCAGGGAATGTTGATAATTTGGGCTCTAGCTTCTCTCCCTTTTAAAAAATCAGTTTACTCTTCTAGTAATTCTTGGTTCACAAGCTGAAGCTTGACTTGCACAATCTTTTTCCCCAAACCAGTGAACTCAGTTTTATTCAAAAAGGACTCATCAAATCCAAGAGCAATCAATTAAAAATATTTAATATTTTATTTCCCACAATTATGTGAAAATAATTTTTAACATTCATTTCTTGAAACTTTGAGTTCCAAATTGTCTCTCTCTCTTCTCATTGAGAAGGAAAGCATTTTATCATGTTATACATTTGCAGTTATACAAAACACATTTGATATTAGTCATGTTGTGAAAGAAAACACAGACAAAAAACCCACAAGAAGAATAAAGTTAAAAACTATACTTTGATCTGACTTAATTCAGATTCCATCAGCTGTCTTTGGAGATGGGTAGCAATTTTTCAGCAGAAGTCCCTTATGAATTGTCTTGGATCACTGTATTGTGATGATTGTTAAGACATTCACAGCTAATCATAATACAGTACTATTGTCCTCCTAGTTCTGCTCATTTCATTTTGTATCAATTTATGTCTTCCCAAGTTTTTTGAGAGCTCATCATTTCTTCTAGCACAATAATATTCCATTAGAATTATATAATTTAAGTTGTTTAACCATTTCCTAATTGATGGGCATCCCCCCCAATTTCCAATTTTTTGTCACTACAAAACGAACTGCTGTAAATATTTTTATAGATCTTTCTCCTTATTTTTGGTATATGGTAGTAGTATGGTTTTATAGCTCTTTGGGCATAGTTCCAAATTGCTCTCGAGAATAGTTGATCAGTTCCCAATTCCAGTGAATTCAGTGGTTCAATTTTCCTAAATCCCCTCTAAAACTTTTCATTTTTTTCTGTCATATTAGCCAAACTTATAAATGCAGAGTCGGGATACTTCAGAGTTGTTTTAATTTGCATTTCTCTAATGCAAATTTTTCATATGATACCCTGAAGAATTTAAGTGTAACTTTGCTATCAAGTAAAATGAGTATAATTTGAATATTCTTTGGGCATTGCTCTTCTTTAGGATTGGGACAAACTGATCTTTTCTTTTATTTATTTATTTATTTATTTATTTTTTAATTTAATAGCCTTTTATTTACAGGATATATACATGGGTAACTTTACAGCATTAACAATTGCCAAACCTCTTGTTCCAATTTTTCACCTCTTACCCCCACCCTCCCTAAATGGCAGGATGACCAGTAGATGTTAAATATATTAAAATATAACTTAGATACATAATAAGTATACATGACCAAAACATTATTTTGCTGTACAAAAAGAATCAGACTCTGAATTATTGTACAATTAGCTTGTGAAGGAAATCAAAAATGCAGGTGTGCATAAATATAGGGATTGAATTCAATGTAATGGTTTTTAGTCATCTCCCAGAGTTCTTTTTCTGGGTATAGCTGGTTCAGTTCATTACTGCTCCATTAGAAATGATTTGGTTGATCTTGTTGCTGAGGATGGCCTGATCCATCAGAACTGGTCATCATCTAGTATTGTTGTTGAAGTATATAATGATCTCCTGGTCCTGCTCATTTCACTCAGCATCAGTTCGTGTAAGTCTCTCCAGGCCTTTCTCAAATCATCCTGTTGGTCATTTCTTACAGAACAGTAATATTCCATAATTTTCATATACCACAATTTATTCAGCCATTCTCCAACTGATGGACATCCATTCAGTTTCCAGTTTCTAGCCACTACAAAAAGGGCTGCCACAAACATTCGTGCACATACAGGTCCCTTTCCCTTCTTTATAATCTCTTTGGGATATAATCCCAGTAGTAACACTGCTGGATCAAAGGGTATGCACAGTTTGATAACTTTTTGAGCATAGTTCCAAACTACTCTCCAAAATGGTTGGATTCGTTCACAACTCCACCAACAATGAATCAATGTCCCAGTTTTCCCACATCCCCTCCAACAATCATCATTATTTTTTCCTGTCATCTTAGCCAATCTGACAGGTGTGTAGTGGTATCTTAGAGTTGTCTTAATTTGCATTTCTCTGATTAATAATGACTTGGAGCATCTTTTCATATGACTAGAAATACAAACTGATCTTTTCTAATCTAGTGGCCACTGTCTAATTTTCCAAATTTGGTGGCTTATTTGGTGGCTTGAATAGAATCATCTTTAAGGATTTTTAAATAGTTCAGCTGGAATTCTGTCACCTCCACTACCCTTAGAGTTAGCAAGGCTTCTTAAATCCATTTGTTTCATTTCTCAGGATATCTGACTCTAGATCAGTAACCACACCTCATGGTTAGTGGTGATGTTAAGATCTTTCTTGTATAGTTCTTTTGTGTATTCTTGCCATCTCTTCTTAATCTCTTCTTCTTCTGCTAAGTCCTAACCATTATTGTCCTTTATCCTGTTTATTTTAATATGAATATTCCCTTAATATTGCTAATTTTCTTAAAGAGAGGCCTTTTCTTTCCCATTCTATTGTTTTCTTCTATTTCTTTGCATTGCTCCTTTAAGAAAACCTTCTTCTTTCTCCTTGTTATCCTCTGGAATTCTGCAATCAGTTAGCTAAATATTTTTCTTTTCTTCTTTCCACTTTGCTTTCCTTCTTTCTTTAGCTATTTGTAAGGCTCACCAGACACTTGGCTTTCTTGCTATTCTTTTTCTTTGGGATGTTTTTTGGTTGCTGCCTTCTATATAATATTGCAAACTTTTGTCCATACTTCTTTAGGCACTGTATCTACTAAATATAATCCCTTAAATCTACTCATCACTTCTACTTTGTATTCATAAGGGATGTTTTTAGGTCATAACTATGTGGTCTGATGGCTTTCCCTACTTTCTTCCATTTAAGCCTGATTTTTCTAATAATAAGCTCATGATCTAAGCCACATCCAGTTCCAGGTCTTATTTTAATTGACTATATAGAATTTTACTTTTGATTGCAAAGTATATAATAAACCTGATTCCAATATTTAATGTATATTTGTAGTTGCCTTTTGGATTGTTGAAAAAGAATGTTTGCTATGATCAGTAAGTTATCTTGACAAAACTCATGTTTTGTCCCTGACTATTGGGGTACAAATAGTTGACCAAAGTTAGTCAACAAAACTGGTCAAATTCAATGATTAATATTAATACTAGATTGTCAAAACTAAAGGCTATAACTCCTTTCTGTTAAAAAAAAACTGTTTTCAGGATATTTATTTTGTAGGAAGGTTGTGTTGTTCAATTCAGTTCAGCAACTCAACATTTATGAAGTGCTTACTATATGTACAGCTCTGGGTTTGGTACTGGAAATACAAAGAAAGAAAGGAAACAGATTTTATCCTTGAGGGATATTCTACAGGTGTTCACTGTATACATTTCGTGTCCAAAGAAAATGTGTTAAAAGTATTTTAAGTATAAATAAATATTTGCTGTTGTTGAATATGTAATAACAAGATAAATCCTGAAGAGGACTAGAGAATAAGTTTCTTCTGGTGCTAAATATGTGCAGATATTGTTGTTCCCTTTTTTATAGATGAGGAAACTGGTCACTTGCTCATGGTTAGACAGTTAAGAATAGAGTTAAGATTCAAACTCAGGGCTTTCCTGCCTCCACATCCAACACTTTTCTTTCTTTTTGGTGGCAAACAGGGTTACGTCACTTGCCCAGAGTCACATAACTACTAAGTATCTGAGGCTCGATTTGAACTCAGGTCTTTCTAATTTCAGAGCCAGTAATCCATTCATTGTGTCACTTAGCTGCTTTATATCATACTATATAGCTCTCCTTGTTAGAGAGAGCATGGCCCAGGAGACAGAGTGTTAGACTTGGAATAAGGAACATCTGATTTTTGTGTGACTATGGGAAAGTCAAATGAATCTGATTTGCAAGCAACTTAGATTTATATTCTAAATTATAGAAGGTTTGAATCTGAGGAAACCATAGCTTCTAGATATAGGTATGTAAAAATAGATGAATTTACCAAAAGAAATATCAAAATATGTTCCTCATGGTACCTTCTGCATGCTAACTCTGAGTTCACCTTGCCTGTTCCTAGAATACCAGCTCAGCCTGAAACTGATGTGGGCAGTCCTAGAACCTGGCATTTGGGAGAAAATGTATTTGGAAGACCTAATCCACTAGTTCCCCATAAAGTCAGGGGTTCATAGAGTTAACCAACTTCCTTCTCCAAATCCCTGAGCCTCAGGAAAACATGTCCACAGCTGGTGGTAGTGTCAGAGAGTGTAAGAATGAGAAATCGATCCAGGTTTCCATGTGAAAATGGATTGTAAGGGGGCAGTCTATTGTGTCAACTGTGCTGATTAGCACTTGTTCAAGTGTCCAAGCCATCGATTGGCAGGTGAGAATCATTCTGGGAGCAGCAGGGCTCTCAGCCCTCCCGGGGTGGAGAAAGGAAGGGAGGTGGACTGAAGAGAATAACTTCATCAATAAAGCCTCACTCATACCCAGTTGCCTAGGGGGGATTTGGTTACCACCCACACCAGACAAATGAAGCCTGTGCCCAGTTGTCTGGGTGGTGACATCCCAATGGATCCTCCTTCCTCCATATGTGGCTACCAGGGCAGTCAGAACCTAGAGATGCTTTGAATTAAACAGATCAGGTCACATGGAAGCTAATGAGCATAGAGTTAGTAAAGTTTGGGATGCCCTTCCTTCTCTGCACTATCCCATGTATGTCCCCCTTTCAAATAGGATGCTTAGAACTTATCCTTCCAAGAAACCTTCTTGACTAATCTGATCCAAGAGCCTCTATCTATGACTAATAATATATACATATATATAAATATATGCCTTTTATGTTTTCTTTTTAGGTTTTCAAGATGTTTTCCATACATTATTTCCTTTGATCCTCATGTAAACCTGTCAGGCAAGTGTTGTATTGTCCTCATTTTATTGATGGAGAAATTGAATCTCAGAGACATGAAGTGATTTGTGTAGGGTCACACAGAGTTATAGGAAAATTTGAACCCAGATCTTTACTCAAAGTTCAGTATGCTTCCCATTCTATGTTACCTCACTGATTAATTCAGTCATCAGTATTTTCAACAAAATACAATCTCCCAAAGATCTCAGTGCATTTTTATGCATTATGAGTTTTAAAAAGTATTAATTAATAAATTAACAAATAAACTTAATTTTTAATAAAATAGTAATTAATTTTTATTTATTAATTATTTAATCAATTAAATTTAATTAATTAAAATATTAATAAATTAATATTTAGAATATAATAAAAATTTAAATAAAATAAAATTAATTAATAAATTAATAAATAAAAAATTTTTAAAGATTTTTTTAAACCAATCTATACTTATGAAGTACCTATTTTGGGCAGAACATTGTGCTAGATGCTGTGAGTGATACAAATGTAATAGGGGTCTGTTCCATGAGACCTTTGTCCTTAGCTCATGTGCTGTATCCTATATGTATCAAATCATGTCGGGAAGCTTATTGATGCTGATTCTGGAAGGGTGTGGTATAATGGAGTCCTTGATTTCCACTTTAGAGACTGTTTCAACATAAACACATGGGGAGAAATGAATTTCTGATTGACTTCTGAAACAAAATGATGTGCACTTAAAAGGCATGAACCAGATAAAACTAACTAACACACTCTCTCTCTCTCTCTCTCTCTCTCTCTCTCTCTCTCTCTCTCTCTCTCTCTCCATTAATGCATTTGAGCTAGAAGGCAAGGACTTCTTTAAGCCTCCGTATATGTGTATGTGACAGAGATGAAAATCCAGAGAGATACAAGGAGAGAAACACATAGAGAGACAGAGATACACACAGAGACAGAAATTGAAAGAAACAGGCAGAGACAATGAGAAGAGAAAGAAAAAAGGGACTAGAAAGAGACAGAGACAGAGATAACAGAGAGAAATGAGAGATTTAGTGAAAATCTTTAAAGCAGAAAATGAGAACTAGGCTTCCCATGTAGGCAGAAATATGTCTTGTGAATTCATGTCAGAGTGATATTGCTTCTGTCCCAATTGTATCTATGTTTTTCTGATGTTGCTGAAACAATGTTGGAGATGGATTGGATTAGGTTATAATCTTGTGAGCTTTTAAAGTTCAAGAGAGTGCCAAATGTGGGATGGGAGTCCATGCCAGAATTTTTGGATACCTGAAATTGATATAATAAATGTTTGTCAAAGTGAATTGAATTGAATGCATGAGTGGGATGTTGGAGGCAGGTAGAGCATATGATCTACCTTTAATAACTCTTGAATTTTGAAACAATTGCCTCAGAAAATCACTCTGTCAGAATCAGAGGACTTCAGGAAACACCAGAAAGAGCTCTTCCTAGTCCAGGACTTCTTAAACTTTTTCCACTTGTGACCCCTTTTCACCTGATAGATTTTTACATGACCCCGGATACACAGATATATGAAACAGGTTTAAAAGTCAAACATTTACTTATAATAAAACATAATTTTATGACTCCTCACATTCAGTTATGTGACCCCATATGGGGTAGTGATCCGTAGTTTAAGATTTGTCCTAGTCAATGATGTTGTTATTAAAAAAATTGCTAGTACTTTTTTTTAGCACTTTAAGGTTTGAAAAATGTTTCCATTTATTACCA
Organism: Sarcophilus harrisii; assembly: GCF_902635505.1. Classification (NCBI taxonomy): domain Eukaryota; kingdom Metazoa; phylum Chordata; class Mammalia; order Dasyuromorphia; family Dasyuridae; genus Sarcophilus; species Sarcophilus harrisii. The sequence goes on from NC_045428.1 coordinate 539,993,655, forward strand.
TATTGGAAGCTTTCAATAGTACTTTGAGGTGGATACTATTATTATCCCTATTTTAGGATTGAGGAAACTGAGACTGAAAGAAGTTAAGTAGCTTGCCTAGGGTCACACAGCTACTAAGTGCTTGAGACAGGATTTAAATTCTGGGCTTCAGATTCCGAGACCCCTGCTGTATATAATGTATTCCTCATTGTCTGGAATCACCTGTTATGGAATTCCTTAGTCCATGTCTCACCATGTCTCATGTGCTAGAAAAATGGAAAAAAATCGGGAAGATTAGAATATGTTGACAACTGAACCTGGAATAATCACTTAGTCAACAAGTACTCATTAAGCACTTTCTACATGCCAGACACCATGCTAGCCTATGGGGATATATATATATATATATATATATATATATATAGATAGATACACAAAGCATAAAAATCAACCAATCAATTTACATTTACGAAGCAACTATTATGTTCCAAGCCTTGTGCTAAGCACTGGGGATACAAAAAAAAAAAGCAAAAAAAAGGTCCTTGCCCTCAAAGAACTTGCAATCTAATGGGGAGACAATATGCAAATAAATACCTAAAAAGCAAGTTATATACAAACTATGTATTTCTTTTTTTTTTTCCTGAGGCAATTGGGGTTAAGTGACTTGCCCAGAGTCACACAGCTAGGGAGTGTTAAGTGTCTGAGATCAAATTTGAACTCAGATCCTCCTGACTTCAGGGCTGGTGCTCTATCCACTGCACCACCTAGCTGCCCCCAAACTATTTATTTTTTATGGGAATAGGAAAAAGACTATTTTCACTGTACTATAATGTGTGTGAAGGGGAATAATTTATCATAATTCAGGAAAGATAGGTTGAAACCAGATTCTGGATAGCTTTAAGAGTCAAATAGAGTAATCTATATTTCAATTTAGAGGTACTAGGGAGCCAGTGGAGTTCAGTCAACAGAAGAGAAGTAATTAACAGACATGTGCTTCAGGAATATCACTTTGACAGCTATACAGAAGATAGATTGGATAGGACAAAATTTGAAGCAGGAAGATCAATTAAGGGGCTGTTTCAGCAGTTCAGGAGAAAGGAGATGAGGGTATAAAATAGGAGATGGTAACCATGCAAATGGAGAAAAAGGGATGTTGTTTGGTAGAAAGAAAAGTGTTATTTGGATAGAATCACTGACATTTGGCAGCTTATTGAATATGTAAGCTGAGGGAGAGTGAAACACAATTCTGAAATTGTGAGCCTGAGTAATTGGAAAGAAGTTGTTTTTCTTCATGAATATGTCTGTGGAACTTAGAGACACTCATTATGTGATGCTGGTCTCAGTTCTCTGCTCCCCTGCCTCTATGGGATACTGGAGGAAAAACTTGATTTAATTGACCTAATTAAAGGAAACAAATAGAATGGCTTTTGTGGAAATAAGAAGAAATTTGTGTCCAAATTTAAAAATCCCAAACCTAAATGAAGAGTCAAAAATGATTGTTCATTCAAAAACAATTCAAAAATGATTGTGAAATTTCAGACATGATATTCCTCCTGAATCAAGAATGCCTATCTATTGTCAATTAGAGAACAATGGCTGAAACTTACTCACTTATAAGCTGTAATTTAGACCACAATTTAGTAGTGGTGAAATGAAAACAGTTTTGGGATAGAAGTGAGAATATCTCAATCCAATTCTGACATTTCTGCTGATTTGCCATCTAATACTAGGAAATTACCTTTCTAGGAGTTAAATAGAGGCAAGTAAGTGATACAAGAGAGTGCTGATGTTCTGTCAGGAAAATCTGAGTTCAAATCCTGATTTAGACACTAACAGTGTGATCCTGGGCAAGTCACTTAATCAATTTCTTTTAGCCTCAATTCCTAATCTATAAAATGGGGGGTATGATGTAAATAACAGCGCCTATCTTATAAGGTTGTTATAAGGATCAAATGACAAAATGTATATGGGGCTTTGCCAAACTTAAAATGCGAAATTAATGTCTCACTGTTTTGGGGAAGTTAGTTGATAAGCATCGATTAAGTACCTACTATATATCAGGGACTGTACAAAGCACTAGTGATACCAAGAAAGGTAAAATTCCCTAACATCAAGGAGCTCACCTAATAGAGGAAGCATCATAAAACTAACTATGTGCAAATAAGCTATAGATACCATAAATTGTAACTCACAGAGGATGGAATTAAGAGGGATTGGGAAAAACTTCCTGTAGAGATGGGATTTTATTTGGGACCTGAAGCCCAAGTGGAGATGAGGAGGAAAAGCATTCCAGCCATGTAAGATGGCCAATGAAAATGCCCAGAACTAACAAGTGGGGTATTTTGTACAAAGAACATCCATTACCACTGGAAGAGAAAGTGTAAGTTTGATTTTTGTCCTTTATGCTCAAAGAGGAATATGTCAGAGTCAAGGTACAGTGGGTCTGACTATGGATAATTAGACCATACAAACTTAGAAAATTCTACTACAGGCTTGACATAAATGGTCCACATGAACATTTAGGTTGGAGATGTCTCTAAATCTGTGCATCACATTTTTCTTTGGAGATACTACAATTCTGATTTAGTCATAGAGAATAGCACTTTCTTTGATGCAAGCATGCTATACTACACCATCCTATGCCAGTGTCTCTCATGTCTCCCAATCAATTCCAAAACCTTCAGAAAAACCTTAAATGTGTCCTAGCAGCACTTTTCCTGACCTTCATGGGAGTGTTTGTTTGCCTTCTGTGAGTTCTCTGCGAAAGTTTTTTAAGCAATTATGTTTTTGGCATCCAAACAACATGGTCAACCCATCATAGTTGCATTCTTTAGAGTAGAGCTTGAATTATTGTCAATTTAGTTTAAGAAAAGACCTTAGGTACCTTCTGTTGCTGTTGTTCAAAATCTTCCTAAGGCAATTTAAATGGAAGTAATTCAGTTTCCTGGCATAGCGCTGGTACCCTGTCCAGATTTCACAGGCATACAATAATAAGGTCAGTATGATGGGTCTGTAGAACTTTAGTTTGGTAGGAAGCTTTCTCTCTCTCTCTCTCTCCTCTTCTCTCTCATATTTTACTTTAGAGTCTCCCAAATACTGAACTAGTTCTGGCAGTACATTTATCAATCTAATCATCTATGTGGACATTCCTTGAAAGTATATTACCCCATGAGGTGATTAAGACCAGTTCCAATGGTCTTGTGATGAAGAAGGCCCTCTGTACCCAGAGAGAACAGTGGGAACTGACTGTGGACTACAACATAGTATTTTCACTCTTTTGTTGTTGTTTGCTTACATTTTGTTTTCTTTCTCATTTTTTTCCATTTTGATCTGATTTTTCTTGTGCAGCATGATATTTGTGGAAATATGTACAGAGGAATTGCACATGTTCAACATATATTAGATCACTTGCTGATGAGGGAAGGGAGGGAAAAATCAGAACATAGGGTTTTGTAGGAATGAGTGTTGAAAATTATCCATGTATATATTTTGAAAATAAAAAACTTTAATTTAAAAAAAGAAAAAAAAAGAAAGTATGTTGCCAATGTAAGTAAACTCATCCGTAGTATTCAAAATTTCTCCATCTATTCTGATAGTTTCATATGTGGATGGTGTGATGCTGGCTGGTAAAAAAAAAACAAAAAAACAAAAAACAAAAACCCTCTGTTTTCTTGGCGTTAATTGCCAGGTCAAAATTAGTACAAGTAACAAAAAGTTGGTCCATACTCCCTTACACCTCAACTTGAGGGGCTGTTCTGAGTGCACAGTCATCTGTGAACAAAAAGTTCTATACCAACTCTTCTTTCATTTTAGTCTTGGCTTGCAGCCTTTTGAAGTCAAATAATTTGCATTAGTGCAATAGTTAACCTTGATGTCATTTTATCCTCAGTGAAGGTTTCTGACAACAACATTGCTGGAAACATCATATTAAAAACACGAGAATAAGGACACAGACCTGCTTCATTCCACTGGTAACTGGGAAAATGTGAGAGCATTGTGCACGTCCAGAACCCATGGAAATTTGTCATCATGAAATTTATGTACAATACTGACAAACTTCTCTGGGCAACCAGCCCCTCATGACCGACAGTATCAAAAGCTTTGGTCAGATCAGTAAACATTGTGTATAGACCTCTGTTCTGTTCTTGGCATTTCTCTGGGAGTTATTGAGCAGCAAACAATATATTGACGATTCTTCAATCCTTTGTGAAGTGCCTCGCAGTTAGATGACCACCTTCCAGGTGAAGGATAAGTCTATTAAGTAGGGCTCTGGGAAGAATCTTGGTAACAAATGGTTGAGAAAAAATTCTGTGATTGTCACAGAATAGCCAGTTTCCTTTTCCTTTATAGAGATGGACAATGTAGGCATCCTTAAACTCCTGGAGTGTTACCTTCTCTTGCCAGAAGATTTTGGCAAATTTTTGGGTGAATTGTGGGCCCTCTGCCTTATAATTTTCAGCTGGAATAGAGTCAGCATCAGGGGCTTTGCCACAATAGAGGAAGTATTCAAAACCTCTTCTTAAGTTGAATTTTTTTTTTTTTTTTTTTTTTTTTTTGCTAAGGCAAAGTCTAGGGTCATACAGCTAAGAAGTGTTAAGTGTCTGACACCAGATTTGAACTCAGGTCCTCCTGACTTCAGGGCTGGTGCTCTATCCACTGCACCACCTAGCTGGACTCTTCAATTGTTTTCTTTTGACATACTAATAATAAGGATCTCTAGATCTCCATAAAATTTTTCTTTGACATGAGTTCATGGTGAGAGCATATGCACTGATTATGATGGCAACTGATATTGCATTGTCTTGTTTCTGTCATTCATTCCTTTGGGGATTATATTAGTTGATTATATTATTGTTGATTATATTAGTTTTTTTTTACCATTTATTATTTACTTATTATAGCTTTCTATTTACAGGATATATGCATGGGTAATTTTTCAGTATTGACAGTTACAAAACCTTTTATTCCAATTTTTCCCCTCCTTCCCCCCACTCCCTTCCCCAGATGGCAGGTAGACCAATACATGTTAAAATATGTTAAAGTAGACTATATTAGTTTCGATTGCAAAATCTACACCTACTTCATGGTGTTTCCCATCATTGCAGCCATCCAAGAAAAGTGTATCCAGCTCTGACTGCCAAAATAGTTTACTAGGGTGTAGTCATTACCTGTGCCATTATTCTTTGGAGTTACAGGTGAAAGTTGGATGGCAGGTAGGCATCAAAAGTGGAAAGCAGCTCTGAAAAAGGCTTTGCAGCCCTCAAACCAGAGGTATTAATCTTCCTTAAAAGCCTACACATCTCAGGCAAGTGGTATAAGGTGTAAGAAGAATGGAAAGATAAAGTGGAATCAGGTAATGAAGAGTTTTGAGCACCAAACAGATGGTTATATATTTTATCCTGAAGGTGATAGGGAGCCACTGGATTTTACTGAGTATGGGGTTGGATGGTTTGACCCAAACTTTAGGAAAATCACTTTGTCAATTGGAGGATAAACTGGAGTAGGGAGAGTCTTGTGACAGACAGAGCAACCAGCAGACCAACCACCCGACTACTGTGATAGTCCATGCGTGAGGTGATAAGGGCATCTACTATGTTGATGGCAATATTAGACGACAGACTATGATATACTTGAGAGCTGCTGCAAAGGAGAAATCATGTCTTGGCATCAGATTTTATACAGTAAAGGACAATAGAAAAAATAGTTGGGAGTCAAGAATGAACCCAGAGTGAGCCATGAGCGTGGGGAACTGGGAGGATGGTAATGCCCTCAACAGTAATAGGGAAGTTTGGAAGGATGGATGGTTTAGGGAGAAAGATAATGAGTTCAGTTTCAAACATGTTGAGTTTAAAATGTCTACAAGAACGTCTAGTTGTATGTCTAATAGACAGTTGGTGATATGAGACTGGAGAGAAAGGTTAGAATTAGGCAGGTAGATTTGAAAATCATCAACACAGAGATAATAACTAAATCAATGGGAGCTGAGATCACGAAGTGAAATAATATAGAATGATAAGAGAAGAGGAAGAGGACCAAAGAGATTGGGAGAGTAAGAGAAGAAGCTATTGGAGGCATTAGTTTACCTAGAAGTTGCTGGTCTAAAACTGCCTACAGTAAGTGCCAGTTTGACTGAATCTCTGTCAGTGAATCACATAATAATTGTCTCAACAGATAGGGACCACTGACTCTGGAAGCTGTGGGTTGCAGCAAAAAAGAGCCTTGGATTAAATCTCAGAGAGCTGCAACGAAAATCTGACAATGTATCATTGAAAATGGTTCCTCTTGCAATTTACAAGGAGTTGGGTGCAAATCTTCCAATAGGAAACATTGTGCCCAATAGGAGACACTGTGTAGAGAGCAGACCCAGAGAATCTCATTTCAGAGTTGGGAGAAAGTTAGCTCCGGAAATTAGGAATTTAGCTATACAGAGGAGTAGGTCCATGAAATCCAGCTGAACAATGTATATAGCAGAGGTGCTGTGCCTAATAGGAAATGGCATAAGGGCACTTAAAAGGACATTAAAAGGACATGGGCGAGAAAAAAGACATGAACCCTGCAGGATTGGGGCATGAGTTGCCTTGAACACAAATATACCCCAAGTATGTGCCTCTTTGCTAATATATTCTACAGTGTGCTTACTTTTCTCATTAATGCTGTATGTGGGAAAGGTACATCCAGTTTATGGGGGGAATGTTTTGTTATGACTGTTCATGCTAAACCATTTCAACAAATGCCTTTGCTTTGAGCTAATTGTATCAACTGGATGACTGGAGTAAAAGGAAATAAAACAATGGTGACTCATGAGACATAGTTTTAGGAGTGGATTCACAGAGCAACTGAAACCTTCAGTAGCCATCATCTGGGGGAACCATCTTGTGTGTGAGTTGGGGATAGTGTATTATAGGAACATTGCAAATACACTATGGCAGGATGTAAAAATTTAGTACATACTAAATACCTAGCAAGACATGTCCTGGAGGCTAAAATTATACACATCAGAAATGTGTTTCTTTAATTCACTGTTATATACCAAATCTCCATTTTATAAATACAGACCTCAAAATATCCTTGAGAACTCAATCAATAAATTGTACTGGAACAGGCAAATTATCACAAATTGAACTGTTAACCACTAGTTGAAACATAAGAACTTAAGAACAGTGTTTTATGAAATGTTATCAGACCTTTAAGTACTCATAGTTTCTAAGATTCAAGGAATGAAAAGCTACTGGAATACAAAGCTTAACAGAAATCAAAATTGTTCCTCTTGTGAACAAGAGGAGATCAATATCATTCTTGTCATCCTGTTTCCCACTGAAGTTGCACAGAGGATGCTTTCAGTGAGCCTACAGAAGGTGAGCTTACTTTTATTTGACTATAAAAAGTAATTATTTTATCCACCAATGCAATATTTCACACAGTTAGGTAATATCATCACTGGAGTGCTAGATGTTGGGAGTCAGAACATCCTGAGCTTGAAATTTGCCTCAGATACTTAATTAGCTTTTTGACCCTGGAAAAGTAGTTCATCCCTCTTGACTTCAGTTTCTGTATGAGTAAAACTGGGATAATAGCAGTTACATCAGAATAGAGATAACAAATGTTAAGTGCACTGCTATCTTTAAAGTGCTGTGTGAATGTTAACTATTCTCTTGCTATTCACTTTTCAGTTGTGTCTGACTTTTTGTGATCCCATTTGGGGTTTTGGGGCAGAGATATTCAAGTGCTTTATAATTACCTTCTCTAGTTTATATTGCAGGTGAGAAACTGAGAATTAAATGACTTGCACTGGGTCATATATCTAATAAATGTCCGAGGCTAATTTTGAACTCAGGAAGATGAATCTTTCTGATTCCAAGCCCAGTGCTCTGTCTGCTGTGCCATCTACTTACCCAGATATTATTATTATCATTATTATTATTGTTATTATAGAAAGAATAATGGCAGGATAACATTTGCCCTAAGACTATTTCTATTTGAATGACATTAAACAAGATTAGAATGATGATTTCTTTTTTGTAATAACAACACTAATAGCAGTAGTATCACATTCAGAGGTTTCGATTCTCATAGTAATCCTAGGTGATAAGTTCTATTTAAAAAAATTTTTATTGATGCCTCTTTTTAAATATCATATTTGTTTGCTTATGTATATCCCCTTTTGCTCCCCTACCCTGAGATCTATCCCTTACAGCAGAGATTGAAAGCAAAGGAAAGCAAGTCAGCAAAAACAGTCAACACAATGACAGTATTCCACAACCATATGCTCTGCATATGTAAGGAAGGTACGTTAAAAAATAAACAATTTCAGTGGGACCAAATTTGGTCAGTAGGATAACACAGCATTTGTTTTCATTTTGTTGTTCTTATTTATAGTGGTATAGTTATTTTCTTGGTTGTACTTGCTTCCCTCTGTATCACTTTACATGTGTTGCCTATGTTTCTCTGAATTCTTCGTATTTGTCCTTTTTTTATAGTACAAAGATACCATTAGTTTCATGGACCACAATTTGCTTAACTAGTCTAGGATTGATGGAGTCAGTGTTATTATTCCCATTTTACCGATGAGGAAATTTGAGACTTAAATCACACAGCTGGCAACCATCTGAAATGGGCTTTGAACCTGAGTCTCCTTATTTCAGTTCCAGCATGTTATCATTCTATAACAAAATGAATAGGATATATTCCAAGAATGGCTTGCTTGGAGCAGGGGACTTGTTGGACAAGACTGGGAGATATGGTTGGATAGGAAAAATGGGATAAAACAACGGAGAACCTTAAAAGCTAAGATGAGAATAAAGACCTGATTCAATAAACAATGAGTTGTCCTTTCTGTCTTCATACAAGTCCCTCCTAAAAAACAAATTAAGAAACAAAAAAGGCCACTCTACTTAACTCAGCAGTTCTTCAGCTCCCAGACAATTTCTTGTTCTTCTTCTTTTCACTATCCAAATTTTCAAAGTATTGGGGTGTGTGTCTGTGTGTGTGAAGGTGGGTGTTGTCTCCTCAGTACAGCCTTCCTGACACTCCTTAATAGTTTACTCAGAACTTGGTTTCAAATTTTCTTTTTCTTTTCTTTTTTGGTTAATTAATTAATTAATTTTTAACATACATTGTTTTATGAATCATGTTGGGAGAGAAAAATCCGAACAAAAGAGGAAAACTATGGGAGAGGAAAAAAAGAAGGAAATTTGCATTCAATCGCAATTTCTGTCCAAAGTCTATTGAGATTACATTTAATCACTGAACCACTGAGAAGAATCAAGTTTTTTAAGGTTGATTGTTGCCCATTCTTGCTGTTATGTGTTTCTGGTTCTGCTTATTTTGCTCAGCATTAGTTCATATAAATCTTTCCAGGCTTTTCTAAAATCAGCTTGTTCATAATTTTTTAAATAAAATAATATTCCATTATCTTTATATAGTATAGCTTATTAAGCCATTACTCAATTGATGGGCATCTACTCATTTTCCAATTCTTTGTTACCACAAAAAGAGTGGCTACAAATATTTTTGCACATGTGGGTCCTTTTCTCTCTGTGATTTCCTAGACTCAATAGTGGCACTGCTGGGTCAAAGGGCATGAACAGTTTTATAGCCCTTTGGGCATGGTTCCAGATTGCTCTCCAGAATGATTGGATCATTTCACAACTCCACTATGTATTAGTGTTCCAATTTTCTTATAACCTCTCCAACATTTGTCATTATCTTTTCCTGTCATCTTAGCCAATCTAAGAGGTATCTCAGAGTTGTTTTAATTTGCATTCCTCTAATCAATAGTGATTTAGAACATTTTTTCATATGACTATAGATGACTTTAATTTTATTATCTGAAAATTGTCTGTTCATATCCTTTGACCATTTATCTATTGGGGAATGACTTGTATTCTTATATATATGACACAGTTCTTATATATTTTAGAAATGAAACCTTTATCAGAAACACTAGCTGTAAAGATTTTTTTTCCCCAGCTTTGTACTTCCCTTTTAATCTTGTTTCTGCTGGTTTTGTTTGTGCAAAAAACTTTTTAATTTAATGTAGCTCAAGTTGTCAATTTTGCCTTTCATAGTGTTCTCTAGTTCTTTAGTCATAAATTCCTCCCTTCTCCTAAGATCTGATAGGTAAATTATCCCTTTCTCTTTTAATTTGTTTATGGTATCATTCTTTATGTTCAAATCATGTATGAGGTTCAAATTTTTAATATTCATGGATCAACTCCAACCCACTCAAAACTCTTACTAGTTAGATCCGGCCAATTCATATTCACTTTAACTTTGTATTATGAAATAACATTGTTTAATTAGATTAGGGAAAAGCATTATGATATTAAAAAATATCATCCTCTCAAGCAAAGTCAAAAGCAAATTATCCAACAAACCATCTTGTTTCTTCCTAACCCCAGATAGTTGTAATCCTTGACCACTCCTGGCTCTATGATGTGGGTAGCCCCAGCCCCAGCCCCAAAGTCAACTTAAAGTTTCAGTAACAGTTTACATATTACCATCATCACAGGAACACTGGATCTTCAGGATCTGCTCCACTCAGGAATGTTGCTTCCAAGGCAGGAATAAGATCACCTTAGGGTTAGGCAGAGCTTGAATAGCAGACAGTCATCTCCAGGAGCAATGGAACCTCCTGGCCTTGCATTAGTGGTGTTACATTGATATCAAAAATCTGACCTCAACAGAAAGAAAAAGGAAATCATATAGTCCCTAAGCCTCCACAGGATACAGTTTGCCACTATTTTTCTATTTTTCTTTTTCTTGCTTCCTCCTTCTCTGTTTCTTCCTCCAGTGCATTTTTTTTAAAATTTTTGCATGTTTCCTGAGTCCCACACTTATCCAGTCAGAACCTATGCTGGAGCCACATCACCAGTTATTAGGTCCTTTTACATAATTATTGTTCTTTGTATCTACCATAAACCCCTGCTTCTCTATACTATAATCTTTTTTTTCCCCTGAGACAATTGGGGTTAAGTAATTTGCCTAGGGTCGCACAGCTAGATGTCTGAGGTCATATTTGAATTCAGGTCCTCCTGACTTCAGGACTGGTGCTCTATCCACTGTACCACCTAGCTGCCTCTCTATACTATAATCTTTAGGAGGGAAAAGACTATGATACATGAAAACTTTTATCTCCCACAGAATCTAGCATAGAACTCTATATGTAGTAGCTACTTAATAAAAGTTTACTTGAATTGAGGCAGTTTTGTTATTATAGTGAAAAGAACACCATATTTTCTGGTTCAAATCTTGACCCCTGAGCTGCCCTCCAGCTCAAAATTCCTCAATCATTTGAAACAAAAATGTAGAACAGGGTTTGACTATTGGTGTCTGTTTGTGTATTCCTACTCCATAGCAAATATTCTGGATCTCAGTTCAGATCAATTTTGTAGACTTATTAAATATTATTAAGTGCTTATGTATAAGGCACTGGGTTAGATGCTAGGGATAAAAATAATTAATACACTTTGCTCTAAATGAACTTACACAGAAATATATCAGATACAGTGCTGAGCCTGGAAGTTAAATCCAAATATTGGAGTGGCCTAAAAGGAACAAAGGGGCTAAGATGTCTCTGTTACATGAGTAGAGCACTAGCAACTAAAAAAATAGAGAACACTTGAAGAATCTATGTGTCATCTCAAAGACATTATCCTTTTCCTGCTGGTAGGAAAAACTGAGAGGCTTACACTAGGTGCTTAGAAATCCTTTTCCATAACTACCCTGTCTCTGGGGTGGTGATGCTGGTAATTTTGACCCTAAGTAGACAGAAACAATGTTCCCTGAGCCAAATTTCATTTGACAGTGTTTATAGGACATTAGTTCAAAGCAAAATGCCCTGTGCCTGTCTGGCAGTGGCAGCGGCCAGAAATGATGAGCGAGGACAGACACACATGCGGGATGACAACTCAAGCCTTGGGGGCCTGGGTGTATTCCTTCTGTTCTGCTCTGAAGGTCAGAGCTCGCATAATGCAAAACACACACACACACATACACACATGCATGCACACAGATACATAGCATACCTCCAGGGCATACAAAGCCATTCAGAGAGGCCCAGCACCAACATGGGAAAGCACAAAGCCATCACGCTTCCCCTGATTCTGGCACACACAAGTACAGCAAGTTCACATACATGCACCTGAGTACATTCACAGCAGTGGGAGTTCCAGGTCACAGAATCCTCCCTCCCTGACCCTCGCTCTACTCCCTGGCGAAGTAGGCTAACCTCAGAACAAGTGTCCTCTGGAATGAGGAAAGCCTAGAGAACTCCTTCAAGGGCAACCTCATGTGACATCTTATTCATCATCCATCCACATACAGATTCAGACCTAGCCCAGACCTCTGCTCTAGACATCTTTGCTCCTCCTGCATCCTTACACCAATGAAGGGCCCATAAGACAACTCCCATTCTTCCTTTCCTCACATAGGCACAGTCCAAGGATCCTTTCAGGGTTTACCCATTAATGATTGCACCCACACAACACTGACCCACAGCTCTTCTCTTGGTCAAATGTGATTGCTTTCTTCATGTGCCTCATCCCTCCCCTCTCCTTCTCTTCTTCTTTTTTTCCTCTCCCTTTTCTTTCCCCCACCTTCTTCTTCTTTTTCTTTCCCTCTTTTTTCTCCTCCCTTTATTTCACTCTTAACTCTTTTCTCAATTCTGCATCTTCTTCATCTTTCCTTCCTTCCTTCTCCTCCTCCACCTTCCTCCTCTTTAAAAAAAAAAAAATTAATTCTGAACAGCCGGCTATGTTCAGCCTGACTGGTTTGTTATGGCTTATAATTTGTGTTAGGATTAATTAACTAATTACTGACGAATGTCTGCTGGCAAGATTTGGCTTCAGCTTGTCAACTTGAAGTATTTAATTATTTTAATCATTTACTTTCATCTTCAGAATTGATGCTCTTCCAAGAGAGTTTCCAGGCATCTTTTAATTATTATTCGTGTGTGTGTGTGTGTGTGTGTTGTTTTTTGTTCCTAGGAAAGACAGAGAATCAGGGTTTTTTCCCCCTTTAACTATTTCTACAGGGGCCTGCATCTCAATCTCTTGACAGCCTCCTAGGAAGGGCTTTTGTAGGGATAGAAAGAACGAAGAAGGATGGGTGGAATTGGTTTCCTCAGTCTTGGGGCCTTCCTTCTGACTGCCCTGCTCCAGAATTAAGCATGGGGTGTGTGTGTGTGTGTGTGTGTGTGTGTGTGTGTGTGTGTGTGTGTTGGAGAAGGTTAGACCAGATGGTATTTTATTCTTCTCTCTGCCCCCAAAGGATGTTGCACCTCACCCTGGTGGCTATGGGACTTCACCTGGTTGGAGACCTTCCTGCTTCCCTTTTGTACGTACCAGCAATCATTTCATTGGGTCTATCCTCAGTCTTTCCCTCTGTAAGAAAAGATTCCAGGTAGACAAAGAAAGTAAAGGGGGCTCGATAGGAAGCCCTACTGAAGTCCATCTCTTCAGGGTTAGGGCCTATTCAGAGAGCCTAGATGATCCCTATAGGATCCTAAATGTGAAACTGGAAAAAATCTTAGAGATCTTCTGTTCTAATGCTCCACAACTGAAACTAAGCAAAAGGTATTGAAGCAGAGAGCGAGAGCGAGAGAGAGTGAGAAAGAAAGAGAGAAACAGAAAGAGAGAGATAGACAGAGACAGAGACGGAGAGACAGAGACAGAAGAAATACAGAAAGAGAGAGAGAGAGAGAGAGACAAAAACACAGAGACAGAGTGAAAGAGAGACAGACACAGATTCAGAGACAGAGAGAGATAGAGACAGAAAGAGACAGAGAGACAGAGACAGAGAGATAGAGACAGACAGAAAGAGAGAGAGACACACACAGAGAGAAACAGAGAGAGACAGAGAGACACACAGAATAAAACAGAGAGAGAGAGAGAGCAACACACAGAGAGAAACAGAGAGAGAGAGAGCTTTAAAGCACAGAGTTCCTGGACCGAACTCACTGCTTGAGGTTTCACATCATCTGGATATATGGATATTCCACCTATATCAAGTAGGGGAGGATCTGCTGGACACATTGACCTGAAATTTTTGCTTCATCTACTCTGATTAGCAGTGACCAGACTCTCTGACACTGGTTGGTGGCCTGGTCTCCCACCCATGAAAAAAACCCATCTCTTCTCTCAAAGATCCCATCCATCAAAGGTGGAAATATTACTTTTCCCCATCTTACAGATAAGTGAATTGAAGTCCAGAGAGATGAGTAGCTCACCAGGATCACTCAGCTAGTGAGTGACTTGAATGCAAGTGTTCTGAAGCTCAAGTTCAGTGTCCTTCACTTTATTCCACATCATACAGCAGTACTGACTCTGATTCCTTCTTTGATACTCCAGCATTTCTGGGATTTCTTCAATGTAGATCTCTCTAAAAAAAGAAATCACAATCCCTCTATGCCTGATCATCTTGTCCATGCCCTCTCATATTTTCCCCAGAAAGGGTCTATCGTTTTTACCGTTGCATTCTCTTACTATTGTGATGGTAACAGAGGAACATTTGGACTGTCTATAGCCCCAGAGAGCAGCTAATAAAGCAGTAGAGAGAGCACTAGGTCTGGAGTTAGGAAGTCTTGAATTCAAATGTGGCCTCAGATACTTAGTAGTTATATGATTTTTGGGCAAATCATATAACTTCTGTTTGTCTCAATTTCCTCAACAATAAAATGGGGACAACCTTGCAAAGTTGTTGTTAAGACTAAATGAAATAATATTAGTTTTTTAAAAAGCACTTAGCACAGTGTATTCTATTTCCATTCCCCTTGTAATGCCTTACTTTTAAAGTGACTGGTCCATAATTCCCCCACCCTAGTCATATTTTATCTGAAGATCCTTTTAAAACAGGCAGCTAGGTAAGGCAGTAGATAGGGTCTGGAAGACCTGAGTTCAAATATAGCCTTTGACACTTACTATCATTGTAACCCTGAATAAACCACTTAATCGCTTTATGCCTCAGTTTCCTCATTTGTAAAATGAGGATGATTATAATAATAGCACCTATATCCCAGAATTGCTGTAAGAATCAAATGAGATTACATTTTTAAAGTGTTTTACAAAACTTTAAAATGCTATATAAATGCCAGCTATTATTATTAATACTATACTAAATTTCCATTGAAATTCCTTGTTTGTAATGTGTTGCAACCAGGTTATGTCCACTCTATATGCTGCCAGACAGGGCTTTAGAAGGCAAGGCAAGCAGTTCCCTAAGGTTCAACACTGGGGAATAGAGAGGGGAAGGGAGAGAGGTTAGGGGGAGAGGAGTGGCAAGGGAGGGGATGAGAGTGTTCCAAGAGTAACAGTTTTTAATGACTTTTAATAAATTTACATATTTTTAGTGCCTCAGAAAACCTTATTCTCCATGTCCTGAAGGAATCTAGTTGAGGGTAAATTGTACTGTATCAAAGGTTTGGAGAACTCTTGAATAGTGGTCACCCAGAGGGGACATGCAAGAGACACATTGCCCAGATGACAAAAATATCCAGTGCTAGCTTTGCTCCTGACCAGCTACCAGGACTATAGAAGTGTTTCCTAACTCTAGGGTCTGAACGAGGAAGCCACATTTCTTAGTTCAATTCTTCTAGTGAGCAAGGCACAGATGAATTGGCTGGCATTGGAAATGCATTTGGTGGCCATAGAATGTGCTCTTTTCTGTTGTTAAGTTTCAAAAGGGCTCAAAACATTAAGTAAAAATAAATATATTTATATTAGCAGTAGGTATTTATTAAATATTTATTACAAATACGGTACTATGCCAGGCATTAGGAATATAAAAATAAAACCTTCTACCAGGGAGAAACAATGTATAAATAAAGAAGTACATTTTAAATATATCTATGCATTTATACATAGATAATGATACTTAGGCATATAAAGGCATGGGAAACAGGATGTGAAAACTGGAGTTAGAATTCAACCCAGTAACTATTTATTATGGGCAAGGCACAAGTTAGGCACTAGGGAAATAAAAATGAAACATTTCACTGATGAGAAACCATGCATTCACAGATAAGTAAATGCATTTGTATGCAGAGTAAATGAAAAGTAATGTGAGAGAAGGCCCTAAAAACCAGAGAAGGGTGGAGAGGATCAAGAAAGGTCCCATGGCACTGTTGTGCTATAAGAAATGATGAATAGGGTGGTTTTTAGAAAAACCTGGGAAGATTTATATGGGCAGATACAAAGTAAAGTAAGCAGAACTAGAATACTGTGCATGACAACAGCAATATTATTAGGTGATCAATTGTAAATGATGTAGTTATTTCTGACTGATAAATTATCTGTAATAACTCCAAAGGGTTGATGATAAAAAATGTTACCCAACTTCCGAGAGAGAACTAATAGATTCTACATGGATAATGAAGCATATTTAATTTAAATTTTTTAATAGTATTTTATTTTTCCAAGTACATGAAAAGATAGTTTTCAACATGTCTTTTGCAAAATTTTGCATTCCATTTTTTCTCCCTCTCTTTCCTCCTTCTCCCCTCCCCAAGACAGCAAGCAATTTGATATAGGTTAAACATGTGCAATTCCTATAAAGTATAAGCATTTCTATATTTATCATGCTGAGCAAGAAACATCATGTCAAAAGGGGAAAAACATGAGAAAGGGGAAAAAAACAAGCACACAAACAACAGCAGCAACAAAGTGAAAATTCTGTGCTTTGATCTACATTCAGTCTCCATAATTCTCTCTCTAGATGTGGATTACTCTTTCTATCCCAAGACTTTTGGATTTGCCTTCAATCACCACATTGTTGGAAAAAGCCAAGTCCATCACATATGTTGATCATCACATAATCTTGTTGTTACTATGTATGATATTCTTTTGGTTCTTCTTACTTTACTCAGCATCAGTTCAAGTAAGTCTTTCCAGGCTTTTATGAAATCAGCCTCCTCATCATTTTTTATACAACAATAATATTACATTACATTCATATACCATAACTTATTCAGCCATTTCCCAACTGATGGGCATCCACTCAATTTCCAGTTCCTTGCCACTTCAAAAAGAAGGAAAGAAGGAAGAAAAGAAGAGGAGAGGATAGGATGGGAGATGAATGAAGTCATGGCAATGGGAAATGTTATATTCTTTATGAGGAATAGAGAATGGGCCAGTTTGGTTAAAAATGAAGAATGTGTGAAGGGAAGTAATGCACTTAGCCCAGTACCTGGAACACAGAAAGTATTATATAAATGTTAGCTTTATTATTATCAACTTGGAAATGTAGACTAGAACAAAATTACGAAGGGTTTTGAGCGCCAAAGGAATCTCTATTTTATCCTGCAGACAATAGAGAGTTCTTGAAGTAGGATAGTGACATGGTTATACCTGTGTTTTAGGGTTATTAGTTTGGCAACTGTGTAAATATGGATTGGAGTGGAGATAAACATAAGGCAGGGAGACAAATTAGGGGACAATTGTAATAATCCAGATGAGAAGTGATGAAACCCTGAATCAGGGTAATAGCTGTGTAGAGCGGAATGAAGGGGAACTATGCAAGAAATGTTGTGGAGATAGAAAATGAGAGGATTCAACAACTTATTGATATATAGAATAAGAGGTGATGATTGTAAGTGATAATTACTTGGTTTTTAATCCAGGAGACTTGAAGGATGGTGGTGTCCTCAACACAGAAAGGAAAGTTCAGAAGAACGTGGATTTGAGGGAAGACAAAATTGTTCACTTGTGGACATTTTGAGTTTGAGATATCTATAGAACTTTCATTTTGAAATTCCCAGTAGATAATTGGCAATGAAGTATTGTGGTTGAGAGGAAAGAATAGGATTGGATTTTTAGATCTGAGAGTCATCTGTTTTGAAATTGTAACTTGAACCTTTTTTTTTTTTTTTTTTTTTTTTTTTTTTTTTTTTTTTTTGCTGAGCTTGATAAGAGTGTTGAGAGAGGAAAAGAGGGCTCAGGATAGGGCATGGGGACCTAAGAGGAATCTACTCTTAAGGAGTAGCATTTGAAAGATGATTCAGTGAAAGAGATTGAGGAGAGATCACACAGGTAGGAGTAGAACCAAGAAAAAAAAGTGCCATGAAAATCCAGGAAGGAGAGAATATCCAGGAAGAGAGTTTGTCACAATAGCTAGTAATAATAATAGCTAGCAATTTACATAACACACAATAACTCTATTAGGTAAGTACTAGTATTATACCCATTTTATAGATGAAGTTAAAAAAAAGGAAGGTGATACAATGGATAGTCAGGAAGACTCATTTTCTTGAGTTCAAATCCAGTTTCAGATACTAGCAGTGTGGCTCTGGGAAAGTCCCTTAATCCTGTTTGCTTCAGTTTTGTCATCTGTCAAATGAGTTGGAGAAGGAAATATCAAACCACTCCAGTATCTTTGCCTAGAAAACTCACAAGGAGTCAGAAAAATGAATAAACAGCAACAAAGGGGTTAAGTGGCTTACCCAGGGTCACGTTGCTAATTAGTATTTGATGTAGGATTTGAACTCAGGTCTTCGGGACTTCAGGTCTCTCTATCCATTGTGCCACCTAGATGTCTGGTTAACAACATCACATGTTGCAGAAAGGTCAAGAAGGATGGGATTTAAGAAAGATCATTGGATTGCGCAATTAAAAGATTTTTAACAACCTTGGAGAGAGCAGTTTTAGGAAACATGAATAAATAAAAAGTATATTCAATATAATTTCAATTGCCAACAGCTAGGGGATTGGAAAGGTTTCCTGGAGGAGGAGACAAGAATGAATGATTTTGACGATGTGTGTACTCTTCCACCAAGGCAGATCACAGTCCCTCCATGTCTTGGTAGGTGGTCTTCAGGAGTTATTACCTGAAAATTTAATCCCTGCTACAGGCAACTTAGTGATGAGCCTCTCTGAATTTAGGGCAGACTGGTCCTCAGATGAAAGATTCAGTTCATCATCTAGCTAGACCCTAGGCCCTTAAGGTTTGCAAAGCACTTTATAAATGTTAAATCATTTGATCCTCACAACAACCCTATGAGGTAAGTGCTATTTTTATCCCTGCTAAGAGTTTAGTACAACTTGCCACAGCTTATGCTCACACTGACACAGTCTTTGAGATGAGAACTCAGGGTCTTCTCCCTGCCACTATGAGGCATCCTAGGAAAACTTCAAAGAAGCCATATTGGGGTTATAAAAACAAGTTATAATTTGTCTGGGTTCTATTTCTCTTTTTTTCCTTAAATCTCAGAGCCTGAAGGGAGCATAGTTGATATCTAGTCTAGTTTACCCGAGCAGGAATCTCCTCTCTAATCTCCCTAACTAAACAGTCCCATTCAGCCTTCACTTGAAGAACATTAGTAAAAGAGAATTCACATCCTCCCTAAGATGCACATTTTGTTTGTGTCAGTTCTAAATGGATGGTTTCTGAGTGGATGTCAGAGAGGATTCGCTTGTCTTTCTATAAACTAATGTTTAAATCATGGATTTGCAAGGTTTGCATGCAAGCAAATGCTACTCCTTAAGAGTAGATTCTTCTTAGGTTCCCATGCCCTGTCCAGTATATTTGAAATCTGAAGACTCCAGTTCAAATCTTAGTCATGAAACCCAGTGCTCAACACAGTGCCTGGCATATAGTAGGTGTTGGAAGGGATTGGCACTTTCTATCCCAAGTCTATTGGAATTGCCTTGAGTCACTGCATTGTTGAGAAGAGCCAAATCTAGAAGATGGTTCTTATATGCAAATAATATGTAAAATTTCATGAATATGAGTCAATTTGATTCTAAACCGCTTCCTTTTTTCCTGTCACTTGATTCATTTATGTCTCCAATCTTTCTTTATAAGGAAATAATTCCTAAGATTCCCTATATCTTTCCTGATGCAGATACTAATGGCATGATGGCTCTCAGCATTGATGTGTCAAGGAATGGGAGTTTGTAAGGAGAATTCCTTCTCTAGACCTTCCAGGCATCTAACAGCACTAGCAAGGGTTTTGTTTTGGTTGTTGTCATTTTGCCTGAGTCCATATTGGGCTCTACTACTGTCCCATGGGGAAGATGCTCTTCTCTGTCTACACAAGGCATGCTGGAGGTTAAACCCCAGCTGCAGGACCTGCTTGGCCAATCTCCCCTCAGCCCGCTGAAAGATTTAAACAAGAGGAGAAAGATCATTTTAATTAACTTGGAAATTAAATTAATTAGGCCCCTTTTTGCATTAAAATTCGCTTCACTGCCTGGTCTGGATGAAGGCAAGGGCTAGGGCCAATTGAGAGGAAACAGCTAAGAGTCTTGACCTACCAGGATAAAATTTGATGACATTTGGCCATTTTCTGAGTCCTTCCAAGGTATAATAAACAGACCATTGGATCTGGATTCTGAGGCTCTTCTGCTATGTCATTTATTACCCAGATGTCATTAACAAGTCAATTAACATGTATGGGCCTCAGGTTTTTTTAATCTATAAAATGAGGGATTTGGACTATTTGAACTCTTAAGATCTCTTATGACTCTCAAACTGTGATCTCCTGAACCTGAAGATGATAGGGATTGATCACAGAACATCCTTCCACAGCTGTGATGATTCCAGAGTACTGGGAAAGACTGATGAAATCATTACATTGAAAATCTTGTTCCCTCCCCACGCCAGGGCCTGCTAATATGAAAATACATGTGCCATCTTGTCCAAAAAACACATATATATTAGTACAGATATACTCTCTGCCTCTTAAGTGACAGTATCTATAGACATGTGCTCCCATAGAATGAAATCCATTCCCCATTGTAGTCCCATCTCCAGCATGTTATTTTGCATCTTTTTCACATTATTCATATATGTGGCTCAGAAAGGCTCCTTCTTCAGTTCCAGTCCTTCCCTCTCAAATCCCTAACCTTGATAGGTCTGGTCTAGGCCAGCCTGACTGAAAGATGACTGGAACTCACCAGAGACAGAACATTGAAACAGTTTCATTACTTTGACTCAGACCTATGTGTAACCAAGGTTGCTATATCTTATAGGGCTAGGATAAGTGAATGAATAGATGAATGGATGGGGAAAAATGTATTTATTAATCACTTAAGCAATGTTCCAAGCATTGTGCTAGGTGCTGAGTATACAGTAAGAAAAACTATCTATGATCCTCATTTCAAAGGTAAGCAGAGGTTAAATGACATACCTAAGATAATACAACTAGGAAATATCTAAGGTCGAATGTGAACTTTGACTTTCTTTTTTCTTTTCTTGTGAAATTGAGCTTTTCTTTTAAGACACTAATACAGATGAGGAAACTGAAGTTGAATTTCAGGTTAAGTTTTCTTATCTGTAAAATGAGAGGTGTGGATTCAGACCCTTAAGTCCCTTCTAGCTCTAAATTTGTAATCCTGTGATATATGAATGTACATATGTATGTATGTTTATACATGTGTGGGTATAACCGAGAATGTGGACATTTATATAGAATGATAAAACTTTAAATTCCTATATCACTTCATGTTTCTTCAGTGCACTTTTAGTCATTATCTCATTTGATCCTGATGCCAGCACCTTAAGATAACATATCTGCATTGTGTACAGAAGGGGACAGGGACTCTATGGTTTGAGGGTCAGCATCATTAAATATGTTTCAAAGTAATCTCAACATTAGCTAGGTTTGTCCAAAGAGTTTTTGAAAAGTTGTCAGTTCTATATATGGATGGATAATGTTAACATTATCTCATTAATATTTTCTAATATCTTTTAAAATCTTACATATTTACTTTGGTTAATATGCAGATTATCCAGGTAATATATTTAACTAACACTAGACCTTTGCCATATATATGATAAAATACTTATTATGATAAATATAGCATGTATACCTATCACCAACTCTAGAATATATACACATTTATACCTTTGCATAAATATACAATATAATACATAGTGTTAAAAAAAAACTTAAGTATATGTGTATATATACACAAATGCACAGTATATATAATCATACATATCTTTTCAAACACTTGCAACATTTAAAGTGTGTGTATATATAACATGTAACATGTATGTATATATAGGTAACATATAAATAATATGGAATATACAAACTTCTATCATACTTTTCTTATGCAGTGTGCATACTGATATACACACCCAAAGTATGTATCATTGTGTAAAGAGTTCTACATACACACATACACACACACACCCTCCTCTCAGTTAACAAGATCCTTTGTACCTTGATACTTTTATTAGGTGAAAGCTCATCTTTGCATGAATCACTGTATCAATGTGGATCTAATATATAAACAAGAAGGTCTCCATCTTAAGGTGTGAACGTTTTAAATTGAGTGAATAAGATGAAAAGCATAAGGCTCACCAAGTAAGCTAATCAACTTTAGATAGCTTTAAATAGCAGAGAAATTTCATCAGTTTCCTAGTACAGAAGGGTCCTGTCTAACAGCACATTCAGGAATTAAAGATTCCAATCTCAGTCAAGATTCTGAAAAAGGAATCTAATGGAGAGGAGAGGAAAAGAGAGAAGAGGAGAAGAGAGGAGAGGAGAGAAGAATAGAGGAAAGGAGAGGAGAGACCATGTCATTAGAGAGAAGGAACTATAGCATACAATAAACCTAACCAGGAACCAAAAGAGAGATTCTGAGAATGACACAAATACATAAAGATATATGAATACATAGAGATAGCTATCTGGAGAGAAGAAACAGCTTCAGAAACAGATCTGACCACTCATTGTAGAGAGGATGCTGACTACTCCTGGAGACCAATAGAGAGCTACATATAACAATTTAAAAGGAGTCTAGAAAGAATGGAAAGGATTTCCAGTAACTAGGAATAGTAGGTTACAATATTGCCAATGGGCAGTTTATACAAAGGGAATGTGAGCTCCTTAAAAGCAAGCCAGAGTTCACATTCAACCTTAGCTGTTTTCTCGTTATATGATCTTAAGCATGTCATTTAACTTTTGCCTACCTTAATTTCCTCGATTGTGAAATAAGGATCATAGTACCTACATCCCCAGTATTGTTGGTGAGGATCAAATGAAATAATATCCATAAAGCATTTAACAGTGACAGGCACTAAGTAAGCACTAAATAAAGATTTGTTCCCTTTGTCCTTCCCTCTCATTTCTCACCCCATATCCACCAAATTCCCAGGACTCAGAGGATTAAGTGGCTTACCCAGATTGACACAGTTAGTGTCCCAAGAGGTATTTGAACCCTGGTCTTCCTAACTTCAAATATAGTTCCCCATCCAGGAAATCATACTATCTCTCAAATGTACTTACATGGACTCATATGCACCAGACATGCATACATCCATTATATACACAGACACACATGAACACATATGAACATTAATGTCCACCCACACTCAAAAATTCACACCTGCACCTATGAAATGATATGTGTATACATGGACACATATATGAGTACAGACACATGCAAAGCCTCCCAATATTATTCATTCACTTTTTCAGTGCTTGAGGCTCTTGCAGCTGATTCATGGTCCACGTGCCACTGAAGATGCATCATTTAACAGATCATTTTATTGACCTATGGTTCAGCTCAAGGTTATTCATTTAGGCAGAGGAGATAACCAGACCAGGAAAATGATAGGAATAGGAGTAAAAGCAAGAGAAGGACAGGAATGGAGCGGAGGCAGAAGGGGAAATAAAGTAGCTCTCTAGAATCAGTCTATAGAGCCTGATAACCCATCAACCAAGGCTTTAGAAAGCAAACTGTATGTTAGAAAGCTGTCTTATCCTAAATGAAAGTAATGGACAATGGATTAGGAGTAACAGAGACTCTTTTTCTCTTCTGTTATAAGCATGGTATCAAAAGTTTCCTCTTAGACCATCTAATCTCTTGTGTTCAATTAAGGAATCCCCTCTATACCTTAATGATATACTCTATTAAGTGGCTATCCAGCAACCTTTTAAAGATTTCTAACTAATTCTCTTATTTCTCACTTTGTTTTTTTTCAAATAATAAAAATATATCCTTTCTTCTTCCTACCTCTTTACTGCCCTCCATTAAAAAAAAAAAAAGAAAGAAAGAAAAGGAAACCATTGTAACAAATATGCCCAAGCATATTTAATGGAACCTAAGCAAAATAAATTTCCCCCATTGGTCATGTCCAAAAAATATGTCTCAATCTGCACTTTGGGTCCATCACCAGGAGGTGTCAGATCAGGAGGTTTCATCATGGAAATTTGCTACCACTCGAGGCAGGCCATTCCATATGGAGATATTTCTAATAGGAATGTTTTTCTGACACCAAGCCTAATTTGGTTTCCTGCTACTTTTACTAACTAAGCCTAGTTCTACCTTCTGGAACCTAGGAGAAAAACAAAAATGAAAATTTAATCCTCCTCCTACATAATGACATTTCAAATACTTGAAGATGGCTATAATGCCAGTCCTTTCTTTTTTTCCTCTAAGCTAAACATCCCTAGTTTCCTCAAATGATACTTATAAAGCACGATCTCAGTGCTCTACTATATCCTGATTATGTTCCTTAACCTCCATCTTATTAATATTTCCCCTAAAACATGGTATCTAGAACACAATATGACATGTATGCTCTTACCAAGGCAAAGGTCCCTTATCCTGCACATGATGCCTTTACAATTTCCTTTTCCTCCCGAATGCAAATTAGGGTTTGGACAAGATGTGAATTTTGGTGTCATCTGCATTGACAGTTTTCAGAAAAAAAAACCAATAATTGGAAATTGAAGGACTTGGATTTTTGACTGTGCTAATTATTACCTTTGCAAATTTGGACAAATCATTAGGGTAACCTAATTGAAATTCAAATATATAAGATGGAGTAAAACGAGGTGTGATTTAAGATCTCTTCTAGCCCTAAAATCCTAAGAGTTCACCAACTGAAACTAAAGAAAAGAAGGGAGTTCTACCATAGTTCCATTGCTTAGGGAAGTGGACAGATTTTCCTCCCTTCCTTCTTGCCCTCCTCCTCTTTTCCCCCACTAGTGTAGATCTTGAGAAGGTGCCCATCCCTCAGTTTAGCCCCTGTTGTCAAACCACAGATCAGAGAATCTGATTCCCCCCAAATAATAACCAGGATGATTAACATGAAGCATGGAATTTTGGCAGATTCTTTTTCTCTCCTGGATGTACTTCTGATTTAGTCTGGATTTTCTGGACTTGGTCTCCATGACTCAATTGCCTTCTCATCATGCAATAAAAGGATACTGCCATATTGGCTCCCTTCTTCCCATGCTGAGATTCTCCCAAGGCTTCCATGTTGGGAAGGGGTTCCTCTTCTGGCTTTGCTTGTGACTCTCCAGATTCCTATGCTATTCCCTTGTTCCCCATTTTAGCATCTTCCTCCCCTCACCCTCTTTTTAGCTTCCTTTTATGTGTTATCTTCAATCAATGGAATGTATGTTCTTTGCAATACCTCAATAAATAATCAAAAGATACAAATCAGTAGTTTTTAGAAAGAATAAATACAAGCTATCAATAGCTAGATTAGAAAATACTCTAACTTGTTTTTCTTGTTGTTTAGTCATTTCAGTAGTTTCCAATTCTTTGTGATCCTATTTTGGGTTTTCTTGGCAAAGCTAAAACTTAGCAAAGTGATTTACCATTTCCTTTTCCATCTCATTTTACAAATAAGGAATGAGGCAAATAGGGCTAAGTGACTTTCCCAGAATCACATAGCTAGTATGTGTCTGAGGCCAGGTTTGAACTCGTGAAGATGAGTCTTACTGATTCCTGGTCCAGCACTCTATCCATTGCCACCTACTAACAAATTAGAGAAATGCAAATTAAAACAACTCTAATCATACCTCAGATCTATCATATTGGCAACACTGGCAAAAAAGGAAAATGACAAATGCTGAAAGTTCTATGGGAAAATAGGTATGTTCATGCATTGTTGGTAGAGCTGTAAACTAATCCAGTAATTCTGGAAAGTAATTTGGAACTAAACCTCCAAAATTATTAAACTGTGCATACTTTTTGACCCAGTAACACCACTACTAGGTTTATGCCTCCAGAGAAAAGGAAAGAGAAAAGGACTCTTATGTACAAAAATATTTATAATAACTCTTTCTGTTGGCACAAAAAATTGGAAAATAAGGGATGGGCACTAATTGCAAAATAGTTGAGTGTGTGTGTGTGTGTGAAAGAGAGAGAGAGAGACAGAGACAGAGAGAGAGAGAGAGAGAGAGAGAGAGAGAGAGAGAATACTATTTTGCTATAATAAATGATAGAAGGCAATTATTGCCCTTGTTTTCTTTTGTTTAGCTGAAGCACAATGAATTTTGTTCTGACTCCTTAAAAGGAGGTATAGGGAATGGTTTCAGAGAAACCTGGAAAGTAATGCAGAGTGAATACACAGAACCAGGAGACCAAATTATATAACAGCCACATAGGAAACAAACAAATAACTTTGAAAGACTTGGGTATTCTGGTAGGTATAGAACAATGACTACCCATAATAACTTATGATTAAACATTTCTAGTACAGAAGTGATGGAATTTTAAAAAGTGTATATTGACACTTTAAAAAAATGGACAATGAGGGAATTTATTTTGCTTAACTATACACATTTTCAACTAGAGTTTCATTTGTCTTGCTTTCTGGGGAGAGACAAAGTGGAGTAGGAGAATAGTGCTCATCAAAGAATACAGTTTGATTATCAAAGAAGAATATAAACTCCTTGAGATCAGGGACTGTTTTTCTTTTTGCTTGTATTTGTATCCCCCAAAATTAGGTCAGTGCCTGGCACATAGTAAACACTTAATAAATTCTTGTTGTCTTGCTTTGCCTTGCCTTATCTTTTCCTTCTCTGGGCCTCTGCCATGTCAATTATGAAATTAACATATTGAACTACACATTATCCAAAGTCCCTTCCAGCTCTAATACTCTCTGATTTATCATCATTATTATCATCTACTTTTCCCTCTCTTCCTTTTCCTTCTCCATCTCCTCTTTCTGTGATTTCATTAATACAAAAAATATCCTATAAGAAAACTCCCTCTACCAATGCAATTGGGCCTCTGCTTTGTAATTTAATCTTAGAGAGAGTTGTCTCAGACAACTGAGAAGTTAAGTAACATGCCCAGGTTCACACAGCCATTATGTGTCTGAGATAGGATTGGAATCAGATCTTTATGATCCCATGACTGTCCCCCTGGCTAGTACACCACACTTCCTCTAAGTCTGATTTTCTGACTCTATAAACTACCATTCCTGACAACAAGGGGGTAATGACAGAAGCACTGGAGAAAGAAGTCACTTCTGGTCTTGGTCAACTCATATTGCAAAGCTTCCAAGACAGCTTCTCTATGTGTAAGGTAATTGGATTGCTTAGAGAGGCTTGAGAACTAAAATTACAGGAAATGGGAAAGGCAGAAATCATGTATATCACTCTATAGAGTTCATTTAAAGCAGAGTTATATGACATATACTTTTCCTAATGTTCCACTCTGATCTGAATCACTTCTCTACTCAAAATTCTTCAGACTCTCTGTTAGCAATCAATCACTTAATAAGCAGTTAAGAAGTACCTACTATGTGCTAGGCACTAGGGATACAAAATTAAACAGCCCCAGCTGTCAGGAAGCCTAATTTCTATTGGAAAAGACTACATTGCCTGCAAACAACAGAATCCTGATCCTAGCATTCAAAGCCTTTCACAGTCTGGATTCAGTTTACTTGACCAACCTTACCTCATACAATTTCCCTTCACCTATTTCATGTTTTAGCCAAAATTAACTACCTTTCCCCACTTCCCTCCATTTTTATCCAGAGATCTCTTGACTCTATGCTTTTGTAATACCATTCTCTCTTCATTCACCTACTACCTATGTGGCTGCTCCCCAGTTTTTGCTGTAGCATCATCTGTGTCTCTCTCTTTAATTACAGGAAAATCCTAAGGATTTATCCTGGGACTTGTGAATTTGAAATTATTTCTAAGCCTATGACTCCCATATCCCTGTATCCAAATCTAGCCTCTTTCCTAAACTACAGTCCTGAATCACCAAATACTGGTTAGATATAAGCAATTTAATGCCTTGTAGCTGTTTTCATACTCAACACATCTTCTTAGTTGGAGGCATTTAGGTGATATAATGGAATTCATATCCAGCCTCAGATACTAGCTAGATGATCCTGGGCAAGTCATTTAACCTCTGTCTGCCTCAGTTTCTTCACTTGTAAAATAAGGACAATATTAGCTCCCGAGATTATTGTGAGGATTAAATTAGAAAATATTTGTAAAGCACTTGGCACAGTGCCTGCCACATAGTAGACCCTTGATAAATGTTTCCTTCCTCCCTTTCTTCCTTCCAGAAGAGAAGCTCAAAATACCTTAGCTCAAAACTTCTCTATCTCAGTTGAGGGCACCACTATCTTTCCAGTCACTCAGGGTCACAATCTTGGAATCCTTGACTTTTCATTCTTGCTCATCCCCTGTATTCGATCAATTGTCAAGTACTATTTGTTCTTCAGAACTCAGCAAATAGTAGAAATTTAATAAATGCTTAATGACTTAACTTCGACTTCCACAGCTTATATCCTATCCCCTTGTCTCCATTCCCACAGCCTTTATCCAGATCTTCAACACTTTTCACCATGGTTCCTTGTAATAATCTCAGAATGGACTCCTTGCTTCCAGTCTTTCTCCTTTCTGATCCATTCTATCATAGCTATCAAAAGTGATCTTCCTAAAGCACAGATATGATCATGACACTCTCGTGCCCAAGTAATTTCAATAGCTATCTATTCCCTGTAGGATAAAAATGATCAAACAGCAATAAAAACTAAAACTACTACCACTATCACAACAACAAATTCTTGATTGGCATTTAAAGCCTTTGGCTTCATCCTATCTTTCTGGACTTATTATTCATTGATATCATTCCAGTGACTTTGGCCTATTCATTACTCCCAAAATGTGACAATCTACCTCTTGCTTCCATGACTTAGCATAAACTTCCCCCCATACTTGGAATATATGCCCTTCTCAGTTGTGCCTATTAAAATCTCTAACATCCTTCAAGGCTCAGTTCGTGGCTCTCTCCTACAAGAAGTCTTTTCTGATCCTCCTTGTTGTTAATGCATCTTTTCTTTTCTTCAGGTAATCATGTTCATACTCATCTACCTAACCATTGTTTCTCTCCTGTAGAATGTTAGCTCCTCAAAAGAAGGAAGAATTTTTAATTTTGTCCTTTATCTTCAAAGCATGCCATATTGCTAGCTAGATTGATGGTTGTTGTTAGGGGACAATCAGAATCGTAGAACCACAAAATTACAGAATTTAAGGGTTGGAAGCAACCTCAGTGGATACCACATCTGAAAGGAATTCTCACTGTAATATTCCTAATAAATAGGCTCTGCTTGACATGTGTATGTGTGTGTGTGAGAGGTAACACCACCTCTCAGATAGTCCATTCTTCTTTTGAGCAGTTCTAATAATTAGGGCATTTTTCTTAATGTAGAGATTTAATTTGCCTCTTGGAAACTTCTACTAGTTGCTCCTAGTATTTCCCTCAGAAGGCAAACAAGTAGAATAAAACTATTCCTCCTTCCAAAGACAATCTTTTAAATACCTGAAGATAACTATCACACTCCAACTGTGCTTGCCTTTCTTCAAGCTAAACATGCCCAGCTCCTTCAACCAATTCTCACGTTTGCATGGAATTCATACCCTTTATTATCCTGGTTACCTCCCTCTGGACATTTTCCATTTTACCAATTTCTTCCTTAAACTGTGATACCCATAAATTGAAAATAAATTGCAGATGATGTCTGACAAGGGCAGAACACAGTGGGACTATCATATCCCTATTTCCCTATAATACAATCCAAGAAGTCATTAGCTTTTTTTGGTTATTACATTAGACTTCTGACATATATTGAACTTGAAATCCATTTTTCCCCCCTCCCCAATTTTATTTAGGACAAGAGCTCTCTATCCATGTTTCTTCCATCTTATTCTTGTGATACTGATTTTTCATACTCAAATGTAAGACTTTATTATATTTATTTCCATTGGGTTTCATTTTGATAGACTCAAATTCTCTAATCTATCAAGATATTTCGGATCCAGACCATGGCATCCAGTGTGTTAATCTCTACCATCCTCACCCCTCCCTAACTTTATATTATTTCCAAATTTACTGAGCATGCCTTCTATGCATTTGTCCAAGTTAATCAATCAGATATTGATTAAGCAAACAATATTAAATAGCACAAGGCCACAGTTCACTAGGGCATTCTACAAGCAATCCCCTACCTTTTTGATACTGAGCCAGCAACAACTATTCTTTTGTGGTGTTCTTTTTCTTTAAAATATAATGGTTCTCTCTGGGAGCAGGTTTCTTGGGGAGGTTTTCTGGAGGCAGCCTTACTTTCAGTTAAAAGTAATAATCACTCCAAATGCAGGTGTTAAAAGTTCAGATCTTTTATGACTTCCTCCAAAATAGCCCGGTTAGTTTTTCTTGGAGGCCTATCTTTCTGCTTGGTTCCAAGAACTCTTGCAGTTGTCCTTTGCCTCTGCTTTCTTCAGCCTCCAGCCAGCACAAAGGTGGAAGATGGAATGAATCTCTCTCGCCTCTGAGAGAGGGCTTGTGGGCTTCCTCCCAGAGTGCTCCTCTCCAACTCTTGGCAATATTCTAAAGTAACTAACTTGACTGGCTCCCTCAAGCTCTATTTATGCTCCTTCTTCGAGAGTGGGATTATGGGTTTCCTCCCAGAATGCTCTCTGGCCCTAAGAGCTTCTTGCTTATATGAGCTCTCTAAAGATGTGAACACAAGCATTGTTTCTCAGTTCCACTTAGTACCTTGTTTCTTCTGGCCCATAACATCTCCTTGTAAGATCAAATCAATCATACTGAACCATGCTAAATTAGATAATTATTGTCTCTATCAACTCTAATGACTTAACCCTTTGTAAGGATTCCAACATTCTTTGAGTTTACCCATCCAACCAGTTCTGAATTTCTCTGATTTTATTATTGCCAAATCCCTGTCTCTCCATATCTCCTCCACAGGAATAATAAGAGAAACTTTATCAAAATATATGCAAAAATCAAGCAAAAAACTTGATATTCCCTTCATCTACAATTTACTAGTATTATAAAAGTGGAAAAGATGAAGTTATTCTGGCACAATCTCTTTTTTTGAACTGAATATGGTGACTTTATCAATGGTACATTACTGACACATAACATAAGACTCTATTCTTCTCTCCTTTCTCCCTATTACAAGGATACTTTGGGGCAAGGACTATGAAGGGGCATGGGAAATAAGTGAGGGATGTGGGCTTCCCAGTGGTTGGGAATGAAGATACATGATTTTCTACTTTACTTCTTGGAGGCCATTTGGAGCATAAAGCCTACTATGCAGTTGCTATCACAATAATTATTGACATATTAAGAAATGAGCTTGCAAAATATTTATTGAGAGCAATACTAGTGCCAGCATTAAAGGTAAAGAGTGAAGGTCACTGTTGAAATCACAGGATATAACTTTGTCCTCTGCATAGATCAAAATGCTTTTCAAGGGTCCCTCTGATGCTTGCATCACTTTCTTGATATCACATTTGGCAGGTTTTCCCAGGCAGCAGATACAATACTCCACAGTTTAGATTAGGAGTAGAAATGCAGAGGGCCATGGCTGTGAATTTTCCATTCAGCTCAACTATGACCTTGCCTACAGCCTTAGAAGTAGCAGTAGAAGCAGAGATGATGTTTTGAATAGTGCTCCACCACTACTACAGTTTGCCAGAAGGGCCATTCACCATCTTCTAGTTAATAGAAATGGCAGGTGACCATTGTCCATAGTTTTCATGAATGGCCTTTGTAAAGAAAACGGGGAGAAAAGAGAGAATTGATCAACTCTATCATCTTTCTGTTGTTATTTATCATTATTCCAATAATTTCAATCAAAATCTCTAGACTTTTTCTGATCCTTTTTTTCTTATACTATGGCTTGTTTAAAAACAAAAAAAGTTTGTTGTTGTCCTTAGTTCCCCTACCATCCTCAACTCATTTTGAGCTTTAACATTTCTGACAGTTTTTATGGTGCTGTCCCACTCTTGAATATTCATCATCCATTACCTGACTGTGTTTCCATCGTTGACACATTTTAAAAAAAATCTAATTTGTTTAGTGAGCTCCCTGTGTATCCACATCAGTTTCTTCAGACAAATCCATTTTTCTCTTTATTGGAATTGGTTCCATTCCTGCCTTCATAATTTCATTCTTGAGCATCTCCCATCTTCTCTGGGATAATTTCTCCAGAAACATTTTACTGTGGTTCTACCTATCCGCTTTCCAATATTTGGGGTTCATGTCAGACTCTGCCCAGATTTACTATCTTTCTCTGGCAAAATGATCAATTATCCTCAAGTTGCCTCTTATTTCTACCCCAACAAACAGTTCATCCCTATTAATGAGAGCCAGACCCAGAATACGACTTCTTATTGGTTCTTCCAGCAAGAAACTAGGGAAGATGAGGGCTAAAGAAGGTGAAGAAGAAGAGAAGAAATGCAAATAAGAGAAAGGACTAGAGATAGGAGGTGATGAGAAAAAGAGAGGAAGGACTCAATCACCCAGACTGTCAATTTGAGAATCATTTTTGACTCTTCCTTCTTTCTTATTCCTATACTCAGCCATGAACTCCTGTCCATTTTATCTCCACAATATCTCTGGCTTCTTCTTCTTCTTCTTTTTTTTATGTTTACTACTACTCACTCAATAACTACTAATTGGTTCTCCTGGTTACTCCTTTGTCCAAGAGCCTTCAAGGCCCTCTCTGATCTGGATCAAACACATCTTTCCAGTTTTCCATTATTTCACTATACTTGTCATGTTCCATTTTCTATTATAGTTTATCAATCAAACAAGAGGCAATGGAGGTTTGAACTAGGGTGAAGGCTGTGGGGACCAAGAGATGATGAATATAAAAGATGCTATAGAGTTAGAAACTGCAAGACAAGGCAGTATGTCTACATGGGGGCAGAATGGAAATTAGGAATCAAGCATGATATTGAGGAGGCAAGCCAAGGTGACTTAAAAAATAGCAGTATCCTCAACATCATAGGGAAGCTCAGAAGAAGAGGTGTATGGGAATTAGGGAGGACAGAAGATGAACTGGGAACAAGACATTCAATCTGAAATGTCCCATAGGTAGTTAATGATTTATGACTGGATCTCAGGGGGAAAAAAAAAAAACTAGGGCTGGATAGATACAATTACAGATATAGATAAGGATAGAAATAGAGATAGAGAGATAGATCTGAGAGTAATCAGCCTAGAGATGCTAATTAAATCGACATGGTCTGATCTGTCTTATCTCTTCTGCAAATATCACAGTATTTCTTATTAACTTTGTATCTATCCTAAGGCCTGACACATAGTAGGCACATAATATTTGTTGAATTAAATAAGATGTATATGTAGATTCTGGCACCAACACTTCAGTTGTATGATTTTAGGCAAATCACATCACATCTTGAGCCTCAGTTTCCACCTCTGCAAAATGAATACAATAATATTGTCCAGGATTTTTGTGAGGAAAGTAACCTGTAAATATTAAAGTGATTTAGGATTGAGAGCTATTCTTTTTAAGTAGAAAAGAATCTAAATTAGTTAGTTGATCAGTGAACAACAGTATTATTATGAAATATTGTCTTAGGCATGTAGACCTTCAGTGGTTCAACTAGATTTAATTAAATACCTACTATGTGAAAATCAGTTAGATGATCAGTGAACAATAGTATTATTGTGAAATATTGTGTTAGGCATATAGACTTTAAGTGGTTCAACTAGATTTAATTAAATACCTACTATATGCCAAGCATTGTGCTAAGTCATGGGGATGCAAAAAAAGGCAAAAAAAATTAATAAAAAACTCCCCCAAATACAAAAAACAAAACAACAACAAAAGCTAAGACAAAACCCTGTCCCTGTTCTCCAAGAGCTTACATACAGATTCTTTTCTTCTCCCCAGCTTAGGCTTCTCTTCCCAACTATCTCACCTGTTCTGCCCTGCGGAAAGTCCCAAGTAAAAAATGACCAGTCTTGCGTCTCCCAAAGAAAGAGTTCGAACCCTGTCCCAAGTTTTCTTGGAAGTCTCAGTCCATTACAGACTCACCTCTATTCCCCTGGATGGAAGGAGCCAGGGAGCAGAAAGGAGTTCAAATTAAAGTTCTGCACTGCCATTTTCATGCTGGCTGCTCCCCCACTCCCTCCTCCTTACTGCTGGTTGCTCAGGCAAGCTTAAGAAGGAAGGGAGGGAGAGAGGGAGGAGGGACCCTGAAAAGGGAGAGAGAGAAAAGGAGCAGTGCCTCAGGCATGAAGCAGCTGAGGTGTCACAGAAAGAAACTTAATGACAAGCCTGAGGTTCACCTGAACAGATGAGTGGGGCTGGAAGGAAGGAGCTGTGGAGAAATTGGAAAAGGGACATACTCATTTTTCAGACCAACCCTCCTCCCTCCTCCTTCTCTCTGAAAGAGGGGAGGAGATGGGAGGCTGTTAAAGGGCCAGAGGCTGCCTCCCTGTTCTCTCTCAGTTTTCTTCCCCCCTGCTCCTTTCTCTGCTTGGTCTGAGTTAGGGAAGGAGAGAAGTTAGGTTCCTAATGCCTCCCAGGAGACACGTGGAGGAGGGAGGGTCTGAAGGGAAATGAATGAGACAGTGACAGCCCTAGGTTGTTTGTTGATTAGATATCCAAATAAAGATCCTCTTCCCTTGGGAATACCTCCAACCTCCTCTGAGAGCCACAAGATTTAGAGCAGGAAAGAAGCCCTTAGTCCAATCCCTCTTTTTCTAAAGGAGGAAGCTTTGGCCTGGGGAGGTCAAGTTCCTTAGCCAAGCTTGTCAGATATGTACTAAGTAGCTAGGAGCTGGATTCAAATCCAGACTTTTGATTCTAGGTGCAGGCTATTTCTACTATATTATATCAAATCCCACTGCATCACCTATCAGCCCTCTGCTAATCACCCAAATAAATAAAGGAATACCCATACTAACATACATGAGCTCTGGCCTAAGTGGGTTGCTCTCCATAGAAAATGATCACTGTGAGACCTGACACAATCCAGTCCCCTTTTCTGGACCACTGGAGAGGCTAAAGGGGGAAGTTGGAGAAGAGGAGGGAAGAAGCACGGTTTAAATGAGTGATATGCAAATAACTATGCAAATATAGACAGACCTTCCCAGAAACCCCAGTTCTTACATTCTTTCCAAGAGGACTCTAGCCCGGGCAGGGACTGTGGGGCCTGCTTGCCCCAGGCTGGCCCTTCATAACCATTTCCCATGAATATCTTGTTCTGTCCTAATCAGAACCACATCCCACTGAAAGCTGATGTTTATCTGCCCTGCTTTTTCCAGCATCAGGAGGAAGCACTTTTAATAAAGACTATGGCTCGTCTCCCCCACAGCTCCAACCTACCAGTCCTGGGGGAGGGACAAGGAAGAGAGAAGGGAAGCACTGCTATGCAACTCTCCCCCCACTTCTATTAAACTCCCCCCCCCCCAAATCCCAATAATCCAGGTCATCAAGGGTGAGAACAAAGCCTGTGTTTTTTTCCCCTTTTTTGTTCCCTCCCCCATTTATAGCAGGAATTCTTAACTTTTTTTTTGGTCTCATAGACCCTTTGGCAGTCTGGTGAATGCCTTGAATCCCTTCTTAAAATAAAGTTTTAAAATATATAAAATAAAATACATAGGATTAAAAAAGAAACCAAAGGTTAGTGAAAATAAAGATGTGATTTTTTTTCCCCATCCAAGTTCATCAACCTTTGAAATCTTTCCATGGACCAGTCAGTTAAGAATCCCTGCTTTATAGGAAGGGAGGGAGTACTAGGGTCATGATCCCTTGAATGCTTGGCTCTGGGGTCATGTATCTTAGGGATAGCTCTGCCAGCTCTGGGAAGCTTATTCTCCCCTGCCTCTATCACTATCAAAGACTGGCTCTGAGAAAGCAACCTCTGGGGCAGAAGAAAGCAGAATGCAAAAACCAGTTGATATATTGGGGAGAAAATTTCTTGTTCTGTTTCTACCCATGCAGGTGAAGAGAGGGAAAGGGAGGGTAAAGGAGAGCTAGCACAGGGTATGCACACACACACACACACACACACACACACAAACCTATGTTTAGCACAAAGTTATTGTCCATATATAACATAAGCTCTGAGTTCACTCTCCCAGAGGGCAATTACTACATCTAAGGGTAATACTTTGAGCTTATAGCTTCTACTTGTGTGTTCCCCAATAACATTTAATGTTATTAATAGATGACATCTCCCCATTATAAATTAACATCAATTGTTTTGGTTGTTCAGTTGTTTTTAGTCATGTTTGACTCTTCAGGACTCCATTTGGGGTTTTCTTGGCAAAGATAGTGGAGTAGTTTGCAATTTCCTTCTCCAGCCCATTTTGCAGATGAGGAACTGAGTCAAACATGGTTAAATGACTTGTTCAGAGTCACACAGCTAGTGTCTGAGATCAGATTTGAAACTCACAAAGATGAGTCTTTTTGACTCCAGGCCCTGTATTCTATCCACTGCTATCCATTAATTAGCTTTTATGAGAGCATGTAGAGCAAGGAAAAATTTAAAAAAAAAAATGGGTCAGCTAGATGGCACAGTGAATAGAGCACCAGCCCTAAAGTCAGTTGTGTGACCCTGAACAAGTCACTTAACCCTAAATTGCCAGAGCAAAAATAATAATAATTCATTAAAAATAATAAAAAAATAAGTGTCTGGAGCAAGAATAAGGATCAACAAAATTTCCTTCATACCAGGAGGTCCACTCTCCTTTTACCTACTCATTTAGCTGTCTAGGATTATAGACTCACACTAAAAGTCACTGCTACACACAATCTTCTTGGGGGTCTACATCTTGGACCCCGGCTTTTTTGGTGCCTTCAGGAAACGCCAACAAGATAACTTCTCAGGTTGGAATAGCTTGTGAGCAAATTACTCCACTGCTAAACTAGCTGGGTCAAGTAAGTCATTCTGCTCTTTGGAGGTTTCCTCATTGGGGCTCCTTACTGGACTAGACTGCCTTGGCTGATGGCTGTGTCCAGGGAACCAAGTCCAGGTACTAGGCCTCTGATAGCTTTTCCAATCCTTTAAAGCTCACATAGCTGTAACCTGGTCTGTTCCACCTCCAGATACTGAGTTACCTAAGATGAGGAAAGATAAAACAGGAGACAAAGAAATAGATACCATGTGTTCCCAGCCATATGGGTGGGAGCCAGGGCCCATTGCCACCCTCCCAACAGGAGGCTCACAACAGTTTTTCCTCCTCACTTGAAAGCTGCTAGAGAAGAGAGACAGAGACCACCCACTCAAACCTTTTGTATGCACAGTTCAGTTGCCAATTAAAAGGCATTTCATCACCACACAGTGAATTGACAGGAAATAGTCAAAAGATGCCAGCAAATTCTCTAATGAGGAGAGATGGGCCCCTGTACTACCTTCACCTGAAGCAGGCCCACCAGGATGCCATGTGTGTTGACATGAGACAGGATGCAGGGTGTAGATTCTGAGCACACAATCTTAATTGGCAAATCCCTCTAAAATACGAATGCCTTCAGTCTCCCTCAGTTCTTCTTGCCTAATGGGCATTGCATACTGGCTTCTCCCCAAAATCAGGTCCTTCTGCAAGCCTCTCTGACCCAATCAGGACAAAGCAAAAGCCACCTCTCATCACTTAGCTGTTGCCCAAGATGATGAGCATAAGCTTAGTATTTGGAAGGACAGGTTATAATAACACTTCTGGTCTATAGTTAGGGATTGGACCTATGATTTCATAACGGTTCCTCCTAGGTGAAGAACCTCCATCTACCAGTGCAGGCCAGCACCATCTGTTTTGGTCTCAGAGATTCTATTTAGAGGTCATGACTGGCCCAAAGTCATACAGCCAATGTGAGAACCTGGGTCCTCCAGCTTTTTATCCACTGCTGACACTTATAAAATGAAAGGATTGTACTGGACCCCAGCTTTTTAAACTGTGGGTCTTAACTCCATATGGAGTCATATAATTGAATGTGGGAGGTCATTAAAAAATGGCAACAGTAAGAAGTATCAAATATTCCCTCAAGATTTTATTCTTTATGTAAAAATAAACAGCACATACATCTCATTAGTACACAAATTTGCTTTCATCTTTAATAAATGGTAAAATTGTATGCATATTAAAGAATTGTTTCAAAATAAATTTATTTGTGATTTATTATCACTAAATGTTTCAATTATATACCTATTATATATATGTATATATAATATATATACCCAGGATAAAAATTTCTTGGGTGAAAAGGGGCTATGAGCAGAAAACATTTAAGAAGCCCTATACTTGATGACCTCTGATGTCTATTCCCGTTTTGAAATTGTCATTTCCAAACTTTTCTACCACCAAGAGAGTTGCTATAAACATCTCATTCACATTCAAAGTTATAATTGCTATTTGTGAATTTCCTTCCATCTTATTTTTACTATTTTCTTTCTCAGTTTCCCTTTTTGCTCCATCTCTTTACTTTCTCTTTTCCTCCTACCCCCACTTCACCAATCCTTCCAAAAGCTCTCCCTTCCCTCCCCCCATTCTCTATGTACCTGAAATCTGCTTCTCTGTTACTTCCATCTGCTGTTCTTTGTTTTTCCCTCTGGGGCCAAGCAGAACAAGTCTAAACTCTTTCACATAAAGCTCTTCAAATATTATAATGTACCCCCAAGTCTTCTCTGTTCCAGTCTTCTTACAACTTACAGTGTCTAAACACTAGTCTCCAAGCTGTTCCTCAAACAAAACATTCTCTCTCCTAACTCCAGACATTTAAAAAAAATTTTATTGATATTTTATATTTTTTACATTGTTATATCTTCCCTCCCCCATCTCCCATCCAAGAGCTACCACTTAGGACATATAGTACTTTTTAGAGAAGAAAAAGAAAAGTACAATCAATACATTTTTTTAAAAAAAGTTTAAAAAAAAAAAACTTCCAGGATGGGGTAGATTAGGGATGTCTTTTTTTTCTCTTCATTTGAGTTCCACTTAATCTTTATAATTCTGTCACACTTACTTTTGATTTGGCGGGGAGTGTTGCTCTTTTTATTTATATTGTTATAGTTACTTTTACATTGTCTTATTAACTCTAATTACTTCATTTTGTATCAGTTCAAATAGATTTTTCCATGCTTCTTTGTATTCATCACATGCATCATTTTTTGCACTAAACAATTTATTATTTATTCATTTTTAACATTTTTTAAATGTTAAGTTCCAAATTCTCTTTCCCTCTTCCTTCTCCCCACCCATTGAGGAAGCAAGCAATATGATATCAATTACACATATGAAATCATGAAAAATATATTTCCAAATTAGCCATGTTACAGAAAGAAAAAGAAAGTGAAAAAATTTGCTTCAATCTGAATTCAGATTTCACCAGTTCTTTCTCTGGAGGTGAATGAAAACTTTTTATTTTCAAAATATATGTATCAACTCGTCCTTTTAACCTATCATTTCTCATTTCTAGCTGATTCACAGTTTATCAATGGCCTTCCTTAAATATAGCTCCCCGAATTTATCATAGTACTTCATATATAGTCTGACCAAGGCAGGCACACAAAAGTCTAGTATCCTTCACTGCAGTCTCAATGCTGGGTTGGTACCTTACCCATATTCCAGAATCCAAGGGTTATATCATGGAGTAGATTTTAAAATTATGTCCAAAACTCAGCCAGTGAGAAAAAGTCATCTCTCCCTGGATTGTACTGATGGTCGCCTTCTTGATACGTTGTTATGGGAAAAGCTAGGTTTTTGAATCAGTATTTTTCTGGATTCTTGTTGAATCCCTGTTCCTGTCTGACCTTGGTAAGTAACTTAACCTTTCTCATCTGTGTCTCATCATCATACTCATGACAATCACCTTTTAGTCTAAGTAGAGTGTATTTGTAGGAAGCACCTCCCTTTGAGCAAACAGTCCCAAATTTCTTTATGGGACTAGAAAAGTTTCAGTCTCAGTATCCCTGCTTGGTAACCTAGAATCAAGGAAAGAAATGCAAAACAAAAAAGGCAACTAGAAATTCAAGATCTATTTTCAGGTTCACCTAAGCCTACTCTTATTGTCATGTGCTCATAGCTACTACTGATGGGAGGAAAGCAGGAGAAAGAAAGCACTGTCTACCCCCTTTTCCCTTCTTCTGGAAACCTAAGGAAGAGACTGTCTCAATTCCAATCAACACACTCATAAATGGCAGGGTCTTTCCCTTTCTTTTATAGCCTATTGCTCTTCTTTGCTCAGTCACCAATCATCGTTGACACAGCCCTCGGTCATGGGGAATAATATGGGATTGCTCCATCATTTAGAAGTGCAAGTATTTCAACACTGATCTAGGGCACACCAGAGCTTGACTAGACATGCCCAATTAGGTCCCTGAAGGGTCAATCAGTCAGCAAGCATTTATTAAACACTGTATGCAAGGCACTGTGCTAAACACTCAAAGTACAGAGGAATACTGTTCTTTCCCTCAGGGAGCTCATATAATAATGCGGGAGATAACAGGTATAGTGACTAAGTAAACTTAAGATAGATATAGTGTAAATGAAAGGAGATCTCAAAGGACAAGGCACTAGCAAATGGGATGTGTGGTGGTGAGGGACTGGGAAAGGAGGTAGGAAGGAATCTCTGAGACCAAAACAGATGTGCTGGCTTGCATTGGTAGATGGAGGTTCTTCACCTAGGAGGAACCTTTATGAAATCATAGGTCCAATCCCTAACTATTTGAGATGGTTCCTGAAAGAAGCCTGGGAAGCAAAGAGGGGAATGTGAGACTAGAAAGCATTTCAGGAATGAAAGACAGCCAGTGCAAAGGTTTAGAGGTGGGAGGCAGGATTCTGTGTAAGCAACAGTAAATAGGTCAACATGGCTTGATCATAGGATGCACATAAGGCAGTAAAATTTAAGAAGATTGGAAAAGGAGAGAGAAGTATGGAGATTAAATGTGGATCAAAGCATAATATTTTCGCCTTTATTTTGTTGGTTTTGTTTGCTTTCCCCCCTTCTTTCTTATACATTTTTTTTTTTTGCTTTTGATCTGATTTTTCTTACACAGTATGATGAATATAGAAATATGTTTAGAAGCACATGTTTAACCAAATCTGATTGCTTACTGTCTTGGGGACTGGGGGTGGGGGGGAGGAAAGGAGGGAGAAAAATTTGAAACACAAGGTTTTGCAGAGGTGAATGTTGAAAACTCTCTTTGCATGTATCTGGAACTATAAAATACTAATTTTTTTTAAAAATAAGACTGGAAAACTAGGGAAAAGCCAGGTTGAGAATTTTAAATGCCGGATGGAGAATTTTATATTTGATCCTGAAATTAATTAGGGAGCTTTTGGAGTTTATTGAAGAGGAAGGTGACATAGTCAAACCTACACTTCAGACAAATCACTTTGGCACCTGAATGGAGCAATGGATTGGAGTGGGGAGAGAGTTGAAATGGGAGGCCAACTGTAATAGTCTAAGTGAAGGAAACCCGAATTAGGGAATTACCACATGAATAGAAATGTTAAGGGGTGCTCCAGTCTAGAAAATGGGGTTTCATATTTCGACTATAAAATGGTGATTATCAGGGATTGGAGAGTATGGGAGTTTCTTCTCTTCTACATACTACCTCTTATCTTGGTTCTAGACTTCCTGTTTTCCCCTCATTACAAAAGCTGTCACCCCATGGTACCTTAGGCACCTCTCTGTTGAGACTAGATACCCTGATTCTTAACCACTTTGGGAGTATGGGCTGAACTTTAGGGGATGGATGACTCCCTCTACTGCTAAAACACACCTATGCTCAAACTATATTTCTTACTGCCTCTCACCTATCACAGCAAAACTAATAGGAGTGATAATCTTCCACAACATAGTGAATGGAAAGAAGGCTGATCAGGGAGCCAAAGACCTGGGTTTAAGTCCTGCCTCTAAAATATACTGGTTGTGTTACCCCACACAAATCACTTAACTTCTCAGAGTCTCACACAGCTCTCTAAGGTGATAAGGTGACAAGTTACTGAGGGTGATAAATTACTGAGGAGTTGCTAATCTGCTTAAGTGAAGAGAGTTTTTCTGGATACATAAAAAGGCATGGAGAATTCTTTGCACCTATAAATAAGAGGTTATTTTTATTTTTACTTTATTTTTATAAAGCTTTTTTATTTTCAAAACGCATGTATAGATAGTTTTCAACATTCATCCTTGCAAAACCTTGTGTTTCAAATTTTTTCCTTTCTCCCTTTCCCTCACCCCCTCCCCTAGACAGCAAGTAATCCAATATATGTTAAACCTGTGCAGTTCTTCTGTACATATTTCCACAGTTATCATACCACACAAGAAAAATCAGATCAAAAAGGACAAGAATGAGAAAGAAAACAAAAGTTAATCAAACAACAACAACAAAGTGAAAATACTATGCTGTGATCCACACTCAATCCCTGTAGTCCTCTCTCTGAGTGCAGATGGCTCTCTCCATCACAAGATCATTGGAAACGGTCTGAATCAAGGAGATTAATTTTAAAAATAGTTCTAGTTGTTATCCTATGTTTTCCAATTCATTCTCTATTATTCATAGGAATTCATTAAGAACCCCAACTCTTCATATATGTGTCTATAAGCACACAAGCCCCCTCATTGTTGAGCAATAGATCTTGGAGTTGGAATAAAGGAAGTTAAGAGGCAAGACATTACTCAACATAATGGATGTTTCAAACCTTCCTCAACCTCCCAGAGTCTAGCTATTTTACCCTAAAAGGTGACCCATCTCATATTTTACTGAGAAGATCCTGCTATATCCAGAGGCTATCCTCTCTTTCACCTCTCTTTCTTTCTGTCTATGCCCCTAATTCTAAGAAACTTCCCAGCTCTAATCTACCACTTAAATTTACTGCCCAACAATCCGCTCTAAAATCTGGCAGTTAGGTGGCATGGTAGGTAGAATGCTGGCCCTGGAGTCAGGAAGAAATTTGGAATTCAAATTTAACCTCAGACATTTATTAGCTGTAGGAAGGATCCTAAGCAAATCAGTTAACCTTTGTAAGCCTCGGTTTCCAAAATTGTAAAATGGAAATAATATAGCACCCAACTCTCAGGGTTGTTGCAAAAATAAAATGAGATAATATTTGTAAAGTGCTTTGCAAACTCTCAATGTACTCTATAAATGCTAACAATTATTAATATTTCCAGTCTCATCCTTGAAATATTTCTTTCAAGGATCACAAATCAATTACTTTCTAGTTTCTATATCCCATCTCCTCTTCTCAGTTCTCACTTTCTTTTGCCCTTCCTGTGTTATTTAATAGTGTTATTTAATTTTGGATATTCTTCTCTTTCAAGTTCTAAGACTTACCTAGTTCTAGTTTCTAACCACTCTTCTTCCTCCTTTTTTCCCTCCAATTACCTAAATATAAACATTCTCCCAAAATTCTATCCTCTTTCCTCTTCTCTTTATACTCCCTCTCTCAGGGATCTGGGAAGATGACTTCGACATCTATACTTCCAGTTCTGACCTCTCTCACAAGCTCCAGACCTGAATTTCCTCCTGCGTGAAGCATATTTTACCTAGATATCCCAGGACCTCAGTGTGTCTAAAGTTGAAGCTCTCATCTTTTCAGTGGAACTACCTTCTCCAAGTTTGCTTCTTTCTAATAATGAGGATGATGAGTTTTTACAACTCTGCTTCACTTAAATACAATTCATGTGCAAGTCAAGATATACCTCTTGTGATATCATTGGTCTTCTTTGAGAACAAAAGATAAACAACAACAATCTCCCCACTCCCATTTATGTATTCTATGTTCCATCTGAATTGGAGCATTTGGTATTGTCTAAACAGTCCCTGTGATTCCTCACATTTGCTCCTTTTCTTCTATTTTTTAAAATAGACTTTTAAATCTGACTTTTCTCTCACCTACTGTAACCCCCCCTCCTCCCTACAACTGAGAATGAATGAAACAAAATCTCTGTTACAAACAAGCAAAGCATATTTCAACATTGACTGTGTCCAAAAAAATACATCTCATTCTAAATTCTTAGTCCTTCACTTTTCTTTGAGAAAATGA
The DNA here is from genome assembly GCF_902635505.1 of Sarcophilus harrisii. Lineage (NCBI taxonomy): Eukaryota > Metazoa > Chordata > Mammalia > Dasyuromorphia > Dasyuridae > Sarcophilus > Sarcophilus harrisii. Next base: position 540,037,667 of record NC_045428.1, read on the forward strand.
GTAGTATGTTTCAACATTTGTCCTCTAGAATCATTGTTGGTTGTTACATTGATCAGCATTCCTCATTCTTTCAAAGTTATTTGTCTTTACAATATTATTGGAATTGTACACATTGTTCTTCTTGTTCTGCTCACTTCAATTTGCATCAGTTCATAAAAATCTTCCCAGATGTCTCTGAAACCATCCCCTTCATTATTTCCTATAAATTCCTAATATTTCATCACATTCATATATCACAATTTGTTGAAGTAGTCCCCAGTTTATACATATCTCAAGTTTGCATTTTTTTTCCATTTTGAAAAGAACTATAACTACTATTGTACATCCTTAGTTAAATATTTAGTAGTTTAGTTTGTTTTTGCTTAAGACTAATCTCTCCTTTAAACCACCCTCTTTCTAATTCCCCCTTCTCCTTTCTCCCCTTTCCCTCTATCTTTCTGTTGAGTAAAATGTATTTCTATACCCAACTATGTGTATATGTATGTAGTCTTCTTCTTGGAGCAGTTCTGATGACCATGAGATTTGAGTGACTCCCTCCTCCTTGTTTATATAGATATCTACTTACTTGTCCTGATTATGTAAGATAAGATTCCCTACCTTTCCTTTCCCTTCCAGAGTTCAGGGTAGACCTCTTGGTTTCTCTTTGCATTGTTTTCTTAAGATCATCAAGATAACAGAGAACCATTCCTAGATCTGCTATCTAATTAGACTTCCTCTATGGCCTCTGATGATGATAGGTTCAAAGGAGACACAGGTACCATCTCCCCTTTTTGAACATAAGTAGTTAATCCTTCTTTAGTCCCTTATCATTGTTCATTCATGTTTACCTTATTGTGTTTCTCTTAACTCTTGGGTTTAAGCTTTAAAGTTTCTTTACAGCCTCTAGTTTTTCATCATTCAGAATACTTGGAAATCCTCTATTTCATTAAATGTCTCTGTAGAATTATTTTCAGTTTTACTGGGTAAGTTATTTTTGGCTATAAGCCCATATCTTTCATTTTTTCGAAATGTCATATTTCAAACTCTCCACTACTTTATCATGATGGCTATTAAACTACATATGATTAATATGTAGGGAATTGAGTCATATTTTTAAGAATATGAGTCATTTCCCAATTGATAGTTAAAGGACATAAATAGGCAGTTTTCAGAAGAAATAAAAATTGTCTATAATTACATGAGAAAAATATTCTAAATTATTATTGATTAGAGAAATGCAAATCAAAATAACTCTGAACTACCATCTCATACCTATCAATTTGGCTAACATGACAGGAAAGGAAAATAAGAAGTTCTGGAGGGGGAGTGTGGAAAAATTGTGACACTGATGTTCTGTTGGTTGGTGTTCTGTGAACTGGTCCAACCCATTCTGGGGAATGATTTAGGGATATGCTCAAAAGACTATAAAACTGTGCATACCCTTGGACCTAGGAATACCACAACTATGTCTATAAGAGATCAGAGAAAAAGACAAAAGGCCTATATGTACAAAAATATTTATATCAGGTCTATTGTAATAGCTAAGATTTGGAAACAGTAGCTGCCCATTAAGTGGGGAATGGCTCAACAAACTGTGGCATATGAAACTAATAAATTTTTTGTATGAACAAAAATAATGCAGACAAGATTAGAAGGGAAGCAATAAACTGGGAAAAAAAATTTTACATTCAAGGGTTCTGATAAAGGCCTCATTTTTAAAATATGTAGAGAATTGACTCAAATTTATAAGAATAGAAGCCATTCTCCAAATGACAAATGGTCAAAGGATATGAACAGACAATTTTTTTATGAAGAAATTGAAACAATTTCTAGTCAATATGAAAAAGTGCTTTAAATTGCTATTGATCAGAGAAATGCAAATTAAGACAAGTGTCCAGTACCACTACATATCTCTCAGATTGGCTTATATGACAGGAAAAGATAATGACTAATGCTGGAGGGGATATGGGAAAACTGGGATACTAATACATTGTTGGTGGAATTGTGAACTGACCCAATTATTCTGGAAAGCAATTTGGAACTATATCCAAAGAGTTATCAAACTGTGCATACCCTTTGATCCATCAGCATCTCTACTGAGCTTGTATCCCAAAGAGATCATAAAGGAGGGAAAGGGACCCATATGTGGAAAAACATTTGTCGCAGCCCTTTTTTTAGTGGCAAGAGATTGGAAAGTGAGTGGATGCCCAACAATTGAGGAATGGCTGAGTAAGTGATGGTATATGAATGTTATGGAATACTATTGTTCTGTAAGAAATGATCAGCAGGATGATTTCAGAGAGGACTGGAGAGAGTTATATAAATTGATGGTAAGTGAAATGAGTAGAACCAGGAGATCATTGTACATGGCAACAAGAAGATTATATGATGATCAATTCTGATAGACATGGATCTTTTCAATAATGAGATGAATCAGGACAGTTCCATTAGTCTTGTGATGAAAAGAGCCATCTGCACCCAGAGAAAGGATTGTGGGAACTGATTGTAGATCACTACACAGTATTTTCGCTCTTTTTGTTGTTGTTTGTTTGCATTTTGTTTTTTTTCCTTATTTTTTTTTTGATCCGATGCAGCATGATGTGCAGCATGTGCAGCACGATAATTGTGGAACTATGTATAGAAGAATTGCACATTTAATATATATTGGATTACTTGATATCTAGGGAAGGAGGTGAGGGCAAGGGAGGGAAAAATTGGGACACAAAATTTTGCAAGGATGAATGTTGAAAATTATTCATGTTTTGAAAATAAAAAGCTTTAATGAAAAAAAGGAACTAATGGAATATTACCATAGTGTAAAAAATGATGTATATTCAATGCACTCTTGGTGAAGTTGTAAACTAATCTAGCCTTTATGGAGAACAATTTGAAGCTATGCTCAAAGGGCTATGAAACTTGCATTGCCTTTAACATAGCAATATCACTTTTAGGTCTGTATTCCAAAGAGATCAAAGAAAAAGAAAAAGCATCTATATGGACAAAAATGTTCACATATGAACATATATGAAAAAAGAGCTATAGCAGCTCTTTTTTGTGGTAGCAAAGAATTGAAAATTGAGGGGATGCCCATCAGTTGGAGAATAGCTAAACAAGCTGTACTATATGATTGTGATGGAATACTACTTGCTATAACAAATGCTGAGAAGGATAGTTTTAGAAAAACATGGGAAGACTTACATGAACTCATGGCAAAATGAAGTTGGCAGAACCAAGAGAACAGTGTGCATAGTAATGATAATTTAGTACAATAATCAATTTTGAGTGACAGCTATTCTGATCAATGCAATGATTCAAGATAATTTCAAAGGATCCATAATGAAAAATGCTGTCACTCTCTAGAGAAAGAACTGATGGAGTCTAAATGCAGAATGAAGGATAATTTTTCACTTTCTTTATTTTTCTTGTTTTTTTGAAAAAAGCAAATATGGAAATGTTATGCATGATTTCACATGTATAATAGACAGTACATTTCTTGCCTTCTAAATGAGGGGGACAGGTAGTAGGAAAAGAATTCTGAACTTAATTTTTTTTTAAGGTTTAAACTAAATAATTGGCTTTTTAAAAAAAGAAGACAGAAATCCATATATTTAAAACCCACAAATATTCAAAATCAGCTGGCAACATCTACTTCAGTCAGAAGTTTTATTTTCTGTTATTAGAAAGAATAGCTTTATTTTAAATTCAATACACTAATTCCCACCAATGTTTATGTGTCAGATGAAAAATGAACAAACAAATACATAAAGCTTTACTATAGATTACTTGAATTCTATCTTTCTGGATGTTTGCACTATTTTCTTCTTTGATCTGGAAGTTCTAATTTTTGCCTAAAATGTTTTCAATTTGCACTTTCTTTCAGGAGATAATCGATGGATTCTTTCTAATTCCACTTTGCCTCTGGTTCTAAAAGATCTGGAAAGTTTTCTTCTAAGGTTTTTTTTTTTTTTTAAGTACTTTAGGTAAAAACTCTTTTTTTTAAGTTAAAAGATTTTAAAGTTAAAAGTTAAAAGTTAAATTGTTTCTTCTCAATTGGTTTTCCAAGTTAGTTCTTTTAGCTATGAATGCCCTACATTTTCTTCTTTTTTTCAGACTTGACTTTTGTTTTAAATATTGGTGTCTGATGAAGTCATGGCATATATTTGGTCTGTTCTAATTTTCAGTGAGTTTGTTGTTTGTATTAAGCTATTAATTTCCTTTTCAATTTTTTCTTCCATACTCTCATTTCTTTTTCAATTTTTTTCCTCTAGAGATTTCATTTCATGGATAAAAACTTTTCAAATTTTGAATTAAAAAAAAAAACCTTTTGCTTTATCTTTTAAAAAGAATTCAATTTAATTTATGCTTAGGCTGTGTTTTCCTTTGAGGCTTTGTTTATAGCTGTTTTGGAATTTTTCTCTTCTTCTGAATTTGTTTCTTTTTATGATGATTTTTTGGTGTCTCTCTAAGCCTTTTCAACTTATTCCTTCCATCTGGAATTCCCCTCTATCCCCAGTTCCACCTTCTTCATTCCTATCAGTTTCTTTAAGATTAAAGTCAAAAGCCTTCTCTTTAGTGAGACTTTCTCATCTCCACCAGTTAGAAATAATCTCTCCATTCTCCAAATTCAGCAATTTTTTGACACCTCTCTCACTGAATTTTCATGTTCCTCCTAGTATTATAGTTATTTGTGAACATGTCCTTTCTCCTGGAATAGGAGTTCTGAGAAAGCAGAGAAGATGTTAGGATATCTTATTGAAACCATGATGTAGGGGATCTGGAGAGAGAGACAGATACACAGAGAGACAAACAGAGAGACTAAGAAAGAGACAAAGACAGAGAATGAATTCTTTCTTGATTCTGTAATTGTAGTGCCCTCTCCCTCCTAAATTTCTCTTATATATATACTTGTCTTTTTTATACATTGTATCATGCCAGAAGGATATAAATTCCTTAAAGATGGAAACTGTTATTTGTTGTTCTTTGTTTTTCTATCCCCAGAGACTGTCACACTTGGAATGTAGTAGAAGGAAAAAAGAAAGGCATTTATATAGCACCTATTATGTGTCTAGGCACTGTGCTAAGTGCTTTAAAAAGTTTTTTTCTCACAATCAGCAGAATGATTTCAGAAAGGCCTGGAGAGACTTATATGAACTGATGCCAAGTGAACTGAGTAGAACCAAAAGAACATTGTACACTGCAACAAGAAAATTATATGATGATCAATTCTGATGGACGTGGCTCTCTTCAACAATGAGATGATTCAGGCTAGTTCCAATGGTCTTGTAATGAAGAAAGTCATCTGTATCCAGAGAGAGGACTGTGGGAACTGAATGTGAATCACAACATAGTATTTTCACCCTTGCTTGCTTTTTTCCCCCTCATTTTTTTTCCTTTTTGATCTGATTTTTTTTGTATAGCATAATTGTGGAAGTATGTATAGAATAGAATTATATATGTTTAACCTATATTGGATTACTTGCTATCTAGGAGAGGAGGATGGGAGAAAGGGAGGGAGAAAATTTTGGAACACAAGGTTTTGCAAGGGTGAATGTTGAAAACTATCTTTGCATGTATTTTGAAAATAAAAAGCTATTATTAAAAAAGCATTAAATTTTTTTTTCTCATTTGATCAAATTTGTTGGTAGTGCTTAATGAATGCTTAGCTACATTATATTGCATGGTATCATATTATTGTGACATTTCCTTTTTTTGGCAAAGAAAACAAAGGTAAAAATAAAATTTAAACAATTTTACTTTCCCTCTATTGTCAGTAATTGTTCTTCCACCTAGAGCAGCAACCCCATTTCTTTTTTGATATTCTTATTTTCCAAACACACTAGACCTGTGATTTCAGTAGCTTAGGGAACTCCTCCATACAAATCTTTGGTACAGAGGAAAGCCTTATACCAATACATATGGGCATCTACTTTGCAACTTATATTTTTACATATTTTGAGCAACTTTCTAAGAGTACTAACAAATGACTGATCCAGGGACACATAATATGTATCAGAAGCAGATCATCCTAGTTCTATAGTCTACTATTTAGCTACTATGCCACATTGTTTCTTCTCTCTCCCCCTCCACCCCTGAAAATAGTTTAAAAATCATGTTTCTTGTTTTTAGATTTCTTACTAACTTCAACTCATTCTGAGTTTTAGCACCACTGACACTATTATTACAGGGACCTGCCATAATTTTGCACTTATTTTACATTAACTTCCCTTGCATTTATGCTCTCAACATGGTTTGTTTTGAAATTTTACTGACAATTTGTTTTTATATCATGGTCATTTCCAGATATACCCAATTTCCAATAAAATTAGATAAGATGTGGTAATATTGCTTCTGCTTCTGTTGATCATTACCACAGTCAGCAGCTGGGAATTTCTTGGCTGAGACCAGAGAGAGTGGAGATGTGTCAATTCTTGTCCCTTACCCATTTTCACAGCTTGCCAGGGTCTTTTGCTCTTGGGTTTCCCAATCTTTTAATATGAGAACTAGGTAACTCAACACATTTGTTGGCTCTTCATCCCCACCTCAGCTTCCAAGGAAAATTATCCATTGCAATAATGTTGCTTTTGGTTTTCATCTAAAGTTTCTCCAAAGATGGGGAAAGAGTTTAAAATTAAAGGCACCAAAAATGTTTGTGGCAGTCCTTTTTGTACAGTGGCAATTAACTGGAAACTGAGTGAATGCCCATCAGTTGGAGAATGGGTGAATAAATCATGGTATATGAATGTTATGGGATATTATTGTTCTATAAGAAAATGATCAGCAAGATGATTTCAGAGAGGCCTAGAGAGACTTACATGTACTGATGCTGAGTGAAGTGAGCAGAACCAGATCACTGTACATGGCAACAGCAAGATTAAATGATAATCAATTCTGATGGACATGGCTTTTTCCAACAATGAGATGATTGAGGCCAGTTCCAATGATCTTGTGATGAAGAAAGCCATCTACACCCAGAGAGAGATCTGTGAGCATTGAGTATGGCAATTATAGAAACTAAGTGTGGATCACAACATAACATTCTCATTCTTTTTGTTGTTTGCTTGCATTTTGTTTTCTTTCTCATTTTTTCCCCCTTTGATCTGATTTTTCTTGTGTAGCAAGACAATTGTATAAATGTGTATGTATGTATATATATATATATATATATATATATATATCTTTCTCATTTTTTCCCCCTTTGATCTGATTTTTCTTGTGTAGCAAGACAATTGTATAAATGTGTATGTATGTGTGTATATATATATATATATATATATATATATATATATATATATTAGATTACTTGCCATAGGGGAGGAGTTAGAGGGAAGAAGGGGAAATTTTGGAACAGAAGATTTTGCAAGGGTCAATGCTGAAAAATTATCCATGCATATGTTTTGAAAATAAAAAGCTTTAATTAAAAAATTAAAATAAATTTAAAGTACCCAATTAAATATAAATTAAATATAGGCAGGTCATTTTATTTCTATACAGAAAACTAAAGATAAACATAATAGAAACAGTGTGTGCATTAAGAGAATGATTTAAACAGGATTTAGAAGCTCAAATCAGGTTAATCTGTCAGGGGTGGGAGTAAAAAATAGTTAAGTACCATCAAGAAATATTAGTTTGGCATTTATGTGCATTCTCTCTCTCTCCTATATATGTGTGTATATATAAAAATGCATACATATAAATGGCTATATGACTGTGTGTGTATATATATGTATGTATACACACATATACATGATATATATATGAAGATAGATATATATGTATAATATATGTATATATGATATACATTTCCATGGAGTTGAGTCAACCAGTATAGGAGGGCTCAATTCAGCCATGAGGCATACATAGCTAGTGGAGAATATCTACACTTGCTCAAATTTCCAAACAGTCATCAGGACTATTTGGTCACCAAGAATGATGACTGAGAATGCCTAAGAAAGGTGAGGGGAAGGGCAACTAATAAAGACAAATGGTGTGTGTGTGTGTGTGTGTGTGTGTGTGTGTATGTGTGTGTGTGTGTGTGTGTGTTAACTGTTCTTTCCTTCATATGGTTCCTGAATTTACTTCTTATATGGTGCTAGTTGGCCTCTATACCAACTTTTAAAACAAACTATTCTTTTCCTTTTGAATACAGGGCCCCCTTCCAGGGCCACATTCCAATTATGTGAATTATTTCACCATGTATCATGCTGTCCAATTTCCCCTCTTAGAGTAGAATCTCTAATTCACTTTGTTATGTACTTTGTCCATTTGTGTATAGATATCTGAGACCATGTGTTTTATTGTTCTCTTCTTTTGTGGCTTTCATTTCTAGACAACTCTATCCCTATTCTTCTAGCTTTGTATTTTGTGTTTACATTGTAGCTATAATGTGTTTACATTGTAAATAAAACAGATTAAAAAAACCCCAGAAAGACAGAGATACTTTGTTTTTTGGTTTTTTTATTTAATAGCCTTTTATTTACAGGATATATGCATGGGTAACTTTACAGCATTAACAATTGCCAAACCTCTTGTTCCAATTTTTTACCTCTTAACCCCCCACCCCCTCCCCTAGATGGCAGGATGACCAGTAGATGTTAAATATATTAAAATATAAATTAGATACACAATAAGTATACATGACCAAAACGTTATTTTGCTGTACAAAAAGAATCAGACTCTGAAATATTGTACAATTAGCTTGTGAAGGAAATCAAAAATGCAGGTGGGCATAAATATAGGGATTGGGAATTCAATGTAATGGTTTTTAGTCAGACAGAGATACTTTGTATATACACACATATATAGAGTCAGAGTTTCTTCCTCCTCCCCTCCTCCTCCTCCTTCTTCTCCTTTTTCTCCTCCTCCTTTTCTTTCTCCTCCTCTTCCTCCTCTTCTTCCTTCTCCTATTTCAAACTTTTTTGATTAGTTTTATAAGACTTCAAACTAATACATTCCTACCAGCCTATGTTGGGTACACTTATCCCAAGCCAGGAGTTTGTTGTTCTTCCAGTAGGTCAAGAAATTAAAAAATCATGTTTACTTCCCAAATTTGCTTTTCTCTTCTGATAATTTTCCTTTAGCCATTAATAATGATGAAAGCAACCCAAGGCCTTTATTTTTTTTTTGCTCCAAAAAATAATTGCCTTGACTGTTTTGTAGTGGCAAGGAACTGGAAATTGGATGGATGCCCATCAATTGGGGAATGGCTAAATAAGTTATGGTATATGAATGTAATGGGTTGTAATGTATTGTCCTATAAGAAATGTTAAGCAGGCTGAATTCAAAAAAGCCTGGAAAGACCTACATAAACTGATGCTCAGTAAAGTGAGCTTTGTACAAGGAAACATTGTACACAGTAACAAAATTATGTGATGATCAACTATGATGGACTTGGCTCTTCTCAACAATGCGTTGATTCAAGGCAATTCCAATCGACTTAGGATGGAAAATGTCATCCACATTTAGAGAGAGAACAAAGGAGATTGAATATGTATCAAACCTTAATATCTTCACCTTTTTTTTTTTTTCTTTCTAAATTTTTCCCCCTTTGGTACGATTTTTCTTGTACAACATGACATATATGGAAATATGTTTAAAAGAATTGCACATGAATTGTACATATTTAACCTATATCAGATTACTTGCTGTCTTGAGAAGGAGGGAGTTTAGGGAGGGAGGGAGAAAAAATTGGAACACAAAGTTTTACAAAAAATGGATATTGAAAACTATTTTTACATGTATTTAGAAAACTAAAATATTATTTAAAAAATTTTAAAGAAAAAAAAGAAAAATAATTGCCTCTGTAGCTCTCTTGACAAGTATTCACCACTCTTCTTCTCATCCTTACTGAGTCAATTAATTCCCAGCTCTGGACTTTAATCTCCTCATCTGTATAATGGGAATAATAAACCCTGTCCTGTCTACTTCTGTGTTGTGAGGATAAGAGGAAATGATGGATGACAAAAACACTTGTCAAAATACTTCTCACACAAATGCCAACCATTAGTTCAATGATAGGTATTGTTATTATTAAACAACTCCAATCCATTCAACAAATACTTCTTAAGTACTTTCTAAGTGCCTGGCAGTGTGCTAAGTAAGCCCTGGAGATGCAAAGAAAAAGCATTAACAATCTCTCTAAGCAGATACTAATATTATCGTTATAAAACAAATACAATGAAAAAATATCATTGATATTATTACTAGTAAGCAATGTTCAATTGAAAGCAAATTCAATTCAGCAAACATTTATTAAGCAATGACTGTGTGCAGAGCACTGCCCTAGGTCCTGAGAGAAACAAAGATGAATAACAAGTGACTCTCCTCTGAAAGGAAATTTAGCTCTGTAGGGAGACAAGACAAAATTGAAAAGCCTAGTAATCCCAGAGAAATGTCAACTCCTTGAGCACAGGGACCATTTTGTCTTTGCCTTTGGATTCTCAGTGCTTAACAGTTCCAACACTTAATAAATGCTTGTCAACTGATCCTTCAATTGATTAATTGAAGGGCATTCAAAATTTGGGAATGATAGACAAAGAATAAATATAGAAGTCTCTGAGGAACAGCCAAGTGTAGAAAGAGGAAGCACATGACATAAGGCTAAAAAGGTAAATGGCACCACACTGTGGAAGGCCTTGAGTGCCAGCCAGGCAGAGGAATCTAAAATTAAGGTAGCAACTGACATTTTCTGAGAAAAGGGATGATTATTATAAGCAACCTACCCATGTATTTCTAGAAGGAAGGGAAAGAAGGTAAGGGAGTAGAGGATCTGAAAAAAAAAAAAAAAAAAAAAGGAGAAGGAAACAAAAGAAGGAAGAGAAAGGAAGAATTGTGGAGAGCAGGGAAGAAAAGAAGTATTTCCTGATTGGTTCTCAGGAGGTAGGGGCTGGACAAATGAGTGGAAATCAGAGGTCTCCCCAAGAGATCAAACACGTTCAGATTTCAATGTACTGATCCTTGAACCTGGGAAAGTACCTTCATCTTCCATTTTGGCAGTGTGGGGGGTAAGGGTGGGGGAAACCTTAGGCTGAAATCATACCCCAGCCCCAGATTTAAGTGATCCAGAGAGAAAGCAGTTAAAGGGATATAAGAAATCAGTTTGGTACTTTCTGGGGCAGGGAAATCCCCAGAAATAAAGGGGAATAAATGTCCAGAGCCCAGCAGATGGGGGTGGAGGGTGGGGGGCGGTGTGTGTGCGACATTTGCATTTTTCAGATTAACATGCACACGCAGCGGAGATGGCGGGCTGGGCCCTGGGGAAATAATTTGAGAGAGAAATCTTTGCATATTTTATTTAAAAGCATGCTGCGTTAGGCAGGGTAATAATGCAGAGCGGTGGTGATTAGGTTAGGCCTGGAGGGACCAGAGAGTCTCCCTCCCTCTTCTCTTTCCCTCCTCCTCTCCCTCTCCTCCCCTCAGCTCCTGCTATTAAAGGAGTCGCCTCCCTAGTTTCTACCATTCAGGGTTGGGAGACTGGGATTCTCCCTTGCCCTCTAAGCTTGTTGCCCCCACACTCATCTTGGATTTAAGAGAAGGCAGAAGCAGCTAAAGCCAAAATTGGCTGGGAAGGGAGAGAGATGAGAAACTCTGAACCTAATCAATGTCCATATCTGTGATTTTTTTTCCTCTTTCAATCAGCGTCTCCCATCTCACCCTCCCCCCCAAAAAAAAAAAATTATAAAGGCGTCATAGTGTGATAGAGTAACTGGGAATCACAACTGGGTTCTTACCTCAGCTCTGCTACTGGCTCCCTGAGTTGGGTAAGTCATTTTCTTTACTCAGAGCCTCAGTTTCCTCATCAATCTGGAAGTGACTGCTAAAATGAGTCCTGGAAGTCTTGTCAATATAGATTTGATTAAAGGAGTGCAAATGTTTTATTTAAAGAAGAGAAAATCTCTCCCTTTTCTCCCCACTCCACCCCCAGGATCATGATGTAGGGAGGGGTAGAAAGAAATCCCAGAGAGAACTCTTCCTTTGGGGAAATCATCTCTCCCCTCTTCTTAGTTCATCATCTGTAGAATAAGAGAATTGGAAGAAGTACTCACTAAGGCTTCCTTCAGCTCTGACATTCTGTGATTTAGCTTTCAGGTATCTGAGAATCTGTCAGGGGAAAGCGTTCAGACTTGTTCTTTTTTATCCCTGGAGGGCACAGCCAGAAAGAATGGGAAGACATTTCAGGAGGCAGATTTCTGCCTAACATAAAGAAAAATTTCCCAACAGAGTTGGCCCGAAATGGAATGTTCTGGTTCTAAGTTAGTGAGTTCCCCATCATTGGAGGTCTTCAAACAGATGTGAGAGATGGTATAGGGGAGATTATGGGGGTTCTCAGGGCCATTTTAGCATTGAGGACTCCTCCAATCCAGAAATGCATTCACAACTTGCTTATAATTATCATTCCCTGCTCATCTCACCTGGTTTCCTTCAGCTCAAGTCCCACTCTCTGCAGGAAGACTGTTCCTCCCAGCTACTAGTATCTTCTCTTTGAGTTTGCTTTCATCTACTCTGTATCTTCTATTTAAATAGTATTTACCTGTTTTCCTCCATTAAAATGTGAGCTCTTTGAAGACAGGTACTATTTTTACCTTTCTTTGAATTGTCATTGCCTATCATGGAATTTAGCATATAGTAATTTAGAAAAATTTAGCATTTTAATAAATGCTTATTCACTGACTTGACCTCAGAAATCTTCAGTAGTTCCTTATTGCCTCAAGAACAAAATAGTCTTTTGTCTGGCATTCAAATCTCTCACTGGATGATGTTACCACCTTTCCTGCTTATTTCCAATTATTCCCATTTTGACACTTGGACACTCCCCAAATTGGACTATAATTGTCTCCCCAAGCACACAAGTTTTGAATGCCTTTCAGTCAGCCAATGCAATAGCTGAAAACTGAGATTTTATGAAGTACAGCCCTAGGCTGGCAATGGCAAGCCCTGAACTGGAGCAATCTTTGCTGTGTGTTCCTGGGAAAAACCCTTTCTCCTCTGAACAGCATTTTCTCTTACATCACTAGATACTGAGTAGGGGTACACTGGAAGAAACCTGAACTGAAGATTTAGCAGACTTGGGCCTTTTGAATGACCCTGTGGCAAGTCCTTATGTATTCCATTATCCAGTGGTAAAATGGATATCCTGGCATCTGTCTGACTTACCTCACAGGGTTGTTGTCATATAACAGGTATGAAAAGACTTATAAGAATGGAAAGTATTATGAAAATCCATAAGGTGCTTTGGGTTTAATATCTGTAACATATCCTGTCACCCCACAAGCCAGAAGTATAGAAGCCAAATCTTTTTGTCCTGTTCCTATATAAGATCTAAAGAAAGCTCTTTTTAAAAAAATTTTCAGGGCCTCAACTTCCCCAGTTATAAAATGGGTGCCTTAGACCACCCAAGAGGTAGAGAAGATCTCATTAGAGGACCAGGTGAGGTCTGAGCTCTTCTGAAGAAAGAAAACTCATTTGGGGGTTGAGGATGGTGATGTTATCTGAGCCAATTATAGGGAACTGGGGAAGAAGCCAAGAGAAGCCTCTCTCTTCTGGCAGCTGTCCTTGTCTGGGAAAAACCTCAGCATGGGGTGGAAAGGGCACTTGTTACCTTGCTGAGAAGTTAGGACTGCCTGCACAGGCCCACCTTGGGCTCAGGCCCAGCTGAACTATCATGGATTTGTTTAAATTTGCCTGTTTTGAAAGTTTCATCACAAGTTCATAGGATCACAGTTTTCAAGTTGAAAAAAATCTTAGAGATCATTTAACCCAGTCAACTAATTTTACAGATGAGTAAACTGAGGTCCAGAGAACTTAGATTACTTGATCAAGTCATACATAAAATAAGTGTCAGAGGTGGGATCAACTATTACCATACTGTTGGCACAGGGAAATTGGATTGTTTCCAATCTGGAGGGATGGGGTAGGGGCAGGCTGAGGGCAGGGAGGTGAGACTATACCCAGAAATTACTAGAGATGTACCTGTAATCTACAAGGAGTAATAACTCTACAAGGAAGAAGTGGCTTTTTCTGCCATAAACTGTTGAGCAATTAGACCAGGGGCTATCTGTATAACCACCTTAGATTGTAGGGAGGGACAAGAAGATCAGAATTATTACCATGGCCCTGCAGGCAGGATTAGAATTGCTACTAAATTTTAACCCCCTTTAACCTGTCCCTATGATAGGATTAATAGCTAGAAGATATCTGGAATTTTTTTTTACAGATGAGGAAACTGAGGCTCAGAGAGATTCAGTGATTAAGGGGCTTATAAGTAATAAAAAGCAGAATTCATCTTTCTTGCTCATCACATTGCCATAACCCCATGAATTGCCTCCACTGGAACCTTCTTCTCATTGATATCTCTCTCCCCAGGTTTTAGGAAGGGAACCAGTCACACTTCATCTCATTCCTTCCTGCACTATCCTCCCTTTTATACCTGCCACATTGCCCCAGTGTAAATACCTTTTCTTTCCCTCTCCTCTTACTTTTCCATTTCTAACACCTCCATCTGCATTATTTCCTCCCATTAGAATGTAAGCTGCTTTTTTTTGTATATATTTTTATTAATAGCTTTTTATTTCAAAATACATGCAAAAATACTTTTCAACATTCACCCTTGCAAAACTGTGTTGTTTTTCTTCCCTCCTTCTCTTCACTCCTCTCCCTTAGACAGTAAGTAATCCACTATAGGCTAAACCTGTGTAATTCTTCTAAACATATTTTTACATTTATCGTGCTGCACAAAAAAAAAAAATCAGATAAAAAGGGGGGGAAATGAGGGGGAAAAAGCAAGCAAGCAACAACAAAAATGGTAAAAATATTGTGTTGTGATTCACATTCAGTCCCTATAGTTCTCTTTCCAGATGCAGATGGCTCTCTCCATCACAAGTCTATCGGTATTGCCCTGAATCACCTCATTGTTGAAAAGACCCAGAGTTGATCATCACATAATCTTGTTATTGCTATGTACAATGTTCTCTCACTTAGCATCAGTTCATGTAAGTCTCTCCAGGCCTCTCTGAAATTATCTTGCTGATTGTTTCTTACAGAACAGTAATATAAAATGTAAGCTTCCTGACGAGAGGTACTATCTTGCTTGGTTTTTTATCCCTGGTATTTCACACAGTGCCAGCTACATAATAAGTTTTTAATAAATTCTTTTTCTATACATTTACATGAGTATCTACTACCTCCTATTTATCTACCTGAATATCTATCCTTTAATCATCTATCTTTCTGCCTATCTACCCATCAGTTTACCCATTTATTCACCTATTTATCTATCTATTGTGGTGATCTCAAAGAGGATCAAAATGACACCATTATGTTAGAGTCACATTACAGTGTGTCCAATTGTGACTGATCAGACCAATGTGAGCTCAGAATGCTCTACCACAAGGTGGGCACAAATACTCCATATGGACATTTTAGGTGGATTCTCTAAATTTGTATATCTTGTGTTTCTTTGGAATCACTTCATTTCTTTGCTCACACTCTCTAAGCATTCAAGTTCTTCTGTAGAGAGAGTACAACTCCAATGGGCTGGCCACATTGTTTGAATACCTGAAAGACTATTTTATGGAGAAGTCATACAAACCAAGCAGTCACACGGTGGTCAGAAAAAGTGATACAAAGACATTCTCAATCTCTTACAAACTTTGGAATTGACTGTATGATGTGGGAGACATTGACACAGGACCAGCATGGCATGCTTTTGACACTCTCTCTCTATCTCTCTGTTTCTCTCTCTTTCTCTCTCTTTTTCTTCTCTCTCTCTTCTCTCTCTTTCTACTCTCTCTTTTCTCTTTCTCTCTCTCCCCTCTCTCTTTTCTCTTTTTCTTTTCTCTCTTCTTTCTCTCCTCTCTTTCTTTCTCTCTCTTTTCTCTCTCTCTTCCTCTCTGTCTGTCTCCCTTTCTCTGTCTGTCTCTGTCTCCATTCATCCATCCATCCATCTAATCCATTTATCCATCTATTACCTATCTTTTTATCTATCCAGCCATCATTTTCCATCTATCCATCCATCTAATCAATTGATCCATCTATTACCCTATCTTTTAAATCTACTTATCTTATCTATTTAATCTTATCTATCTTTCTATCTCTCCTCTATTTATCTTACCTATTTATCCATTCATCTAACTATCTATTTATCTAGGATTTGAACCCAGGTCCTCTGAGTCTGGCTCCATTTTCTACTTTTCTGTACTTCCTTTCACTCATTAGATATGTGGGGCAGTTAACTCTAATGATTTTCAGAGATATTTTGAGCCCTATTGTACCTCCATACCTCAGGATCCTTACTCTTCTGAATGCAAATGTAGGAAATGTAGAAGGTATCAAGAGTCAGATGGGATCTAACAAGAAATGTGCTGATAAATGCTTAACAAACAGTTCTCCAGAAAAAGGAAAATACCCTTATTATATGTTTAAGTTTAATCTGCATTATTAGCATTTTCTTCATACCTTTTTTAAGTCTAAACAGTCAACAAAACACTAAATCAAGTCCTGATTTGGAGTATTTACCAATTTTCAAGGTATGGATGCTTATACTGAAAATTTAACAATTGGCTTTTTAGCGATGGATCAAGCTGGATCTTGCATAGCCCTGGGTCTGGGTCTCTCCGAGGATGGCTGCCTCCATCCTTGGGGCACAGGAAAGGCAATGGAGGAGAGTCTAGAGGAGATAGTGGGAACTAAAGGGAGAGGTTCAACCTCTTGGATGGAAAGTAGCAAGGATTGTTATGGGCCAGAATTTGAAACAAGGTGCTCAGTCAGTGGAATTGATAGAGACTATCATTATTTAGCATGGTGCTTAACAGTTCTCTAGTTCAGTTCATGTACTCAGTACTTACTATAGTTCTACAAGATTCACACCTTTGAAAAGAGAGCTTATATAAGCTAGGAGCCTCAGCCAGTATTGAGTCGGGGAGATTCAGAAGCCAGAAAAGGCAGGCAGGAACTCAAGCTCTCAGAACCAAGGCCAGACTGAAAGACTCTCCAGAAAGCTGCCCAGCCCCAGGAAGGAGATAATAAAGGATCTGGACTATAAGAAAGCTAGCCAGGTTGCAGGAAAGGAGACAAGACCTAGAAAGAAACAATAAAGGATTTGGACTTCAACCTCTGGCTATAGTCTTGTGATTACTGAACTGAAATGAAGGCTGCTTCCAGAGATCCCAAGAAAACCTCAACAGAGAATATTACATTTTAGAGAGAATATTACACAGGATAACTGGGAAGGACTCCTTGTCAGACTCCACAACTGAGAGCCAGATCCTAGCTAGGGCCCTGGCGCAGCATGGTAAGAGAGAAAAAGCATTATCTGAAGTTGCAAAGTCAGAAATCTCATCATGGTTCTGTCACTGACTAGTTATAGGAACTTTACTAATACAACTTCTCTGGGTCCTACCTTCCTTACCCATAAAATGGAGATCATGTCTCCCAATTGCCTTGCCTTTCTCTTGAGGCTGATAAGGGACACAGAGGGGAAAGGGCCAATCATTTATTAAGGCTTCAATATGTTCCAGGCTTTAATGCAAATAAAGTAATTCATAGCCTAGAAAGAACTAGATCAATGTAAGGGAGAGTGTGTTTGTGTGTGTGTGTGCGTGCACACACACACACATGCATACACACACATACTCATTCTGAAGCTTGAATTGCTTCAATGTAGGAGACTTCCAGTGTGGAAATTTCCTCTATGCATCCAAATAGAGATGAACAATTTGTCTATCTTTTAGAGACTTAGAAAATTACTTAGGGCAATGATATTTGTCTAAGTTCATATATGTATAATGCACAAGCCTTTACTAAGCACCCACTATGTGTCATGCATTTTACAGATATTTTATTTTTTCCTTATACCAATCCTTGGAGATTGGTCCTATTATTATCCCTATTTTATAGATGAGGAAATGAGGCAGACAGCATCTACATGATTTACTCAAGATTCCCCAGTTAGTAAATATCTGAGGTTAAATTTCAACTTTAGTCTTTCTAACTCGAATTCCAGTGTTTTGTCTACTATACTATCTAACAGTATGTCAGAGATAAGACTGGAACCTAGGCTGTAAGGCTGGAACTCTATCCATTACATCAAACTGCCATATGTAAGGGCTAATTAAAATTACAATTATTTTTTCAATGAATAATTTCTATTTTTTCTAACTCCATCCTCAATTTTTAAAAAAGGAAAAAAAAAAAACCTTTAAACAAATATTCATGGTCATGCAAACCAAATTCGAAGCTATTAAGATGATGCTTTTCACAAAATGCTCTTCTGATACTTCACCTCAGTGAGGTATGAGTTTGTGACCCTTGTTTTTTCGAAGGCTATGTTAGTAGAATATAAGCTTTAACATAGGTTCTCCTAAGTTCAAAGGACTTCCAGTAAGATGTTGGCAGCTTTCTGTATCTGAGAAGGCTCCTAGCTAAGGACAGAGAGGTGCACCACTAATCAGTTGGCCACTAGAGGCATCCAGGAATAATGGATAGGGAGCTGACACTAGAGTTAGAAAGAAGAGAACAGGGGCTGTGTGATCCTGAGCAGATCACTTAATTTCTCAGTTATATGTTACAGAGAAAGTGCTACTCTTTCAGGGGGAGGGAGGGGGGGAGGGAGAGAGAGAGAGACAGACAGACAGACAGAGACAAAGACACAGACAGAGACAGATAGAGACAGAGAGAGAAAGAGAGATCCTGGAAATTATAGGAAGCCACTGAAGTTTATTGAATTGAAGGCTAACATGGTTAGATCTGCTCTTAAAGAAAATTGTTTTGGCAGTTGAATGTAGGATGGATTGAAGTGGGAAGACAGTTGAGGCAAAGAGACCAATTAGAAGACTATTTCAATAGTGTGTGTGTGTGTGTTTATATGAAACAGAGAGAGAAACTTACAGAGATAGGAAGACAAGGTAGCAGAGAAAGGTAGCTAATAGACATAGAAAGAAAGATAGGAAAAAAGAAAGAAGGAAGAAAAGAAGGAAGGAAACAAGTATTCGTGAATTGCCTACTGTATGCCAGGCAGTGCGTTAAGCACCTTTTACAAATATCATATCATTTGAACCTAACAATCTGTGAGGAGAGTCTTATTCTGTGTTAGGCACTGAGCTAAACAGTATGAATCCAAATAGGGGGTGGGGGTGGGGGCAAGAAAGACAATCCTTGTCTCAGGGATGTGCTAGAGTCACTTTAAGCCTGCTATAGAAAACTGTTAAATTTTCAGTGTGAGTATTTAAACCTCAGAAATTAACAAATTCAAAAATCTTGGCTTTATTTAAGCCATTATTTTTGTTGTTCTTGATTGTCTAGATTTAATAAGATGAAGAACAAAGTATTGATGATTCAAAATAAACTTCAAAGTGTGTTGAGAAAACATTTTTTTCAGAGTCAGTTGTTAAACAGTTACCAGAACTCTACCATATTGTCTTCAAAGGGCTTACATTTTAATGGGAAAGATAATATACAAAAATAGAACTGGAAAGTTGGAAGATGGAAAAGTCCAAAGAGTTAGAAATGGATCCAGTAGTGAACTGAACATTGATGTCCTGGACTTTTCATGAAATATTATAGGAAGTCACCAACAGGTGAGGGACCAGAGGAATGGGGTTTTAAAACAAGGCTATTGGTATAGAGGTTGAAAGGTTTGGAGTATTGGGAGGGCAAAAAGAGAGGAGTGAGCATGATGGGAGCCTGAACTTGGATGGTATTTGTACGAGTGGAGAGAAAGGGAAAGAGAAAAGAGCTATCAGATTAAGCTTGTGGGATGAATGAATATAAAGAGTTAAAAATGAAAATGAGGTGACAAGCCTGATGAGAGTCAATTTGGAGGTACCCTCAACAGTAATCAGTCACTCAACAAGCAATTTATTAAGTAATTTCTATGTAAAAGGCATCATTCTAATAGAGAATTTCAGAAGCAGGGATAATTTGGAAAGAGGAGAGGGTGAGAAAGATAATGATTCTTATGTATGTGTTAAGATTATACAAGAGTTCTACAAGATGCAACCACACATAAATAATTTTGTTCAATGGTCCTCTGAATATTAATGTATTTGTTTTGGGTCTGTTGTTTTTGAGATGCTTATAGGACATCCAATTCAAGATATTCAAAAGGCAGATAGCTGGTCATGCAGGACTAGAGTTCAAGAGAGTGACTACAATCATGGTTTATAACAGAAAGACATAAAGAAGCTTCAGCTCAGTGGAAGGATGGTTCATAGATGTTCCTAAAAGAGATGACTTTATCATGTACCTGCATCAGTTCATACAAGTCTTCCCAAGCTTCCCTAAACTCTATAACATTTCATTGACTTATCACAATTTGTTTAAATCCTTTCTTTAAAAGGTCAGAAGAGAAAAAAAAAGTAGCCGTCGTTTTAAGGGACAACTAGATGGCACAGTGGATAGAATACCAGCCCTGAAGTCAGGAGAACTGGCAAGTCATTTAACCCCAATTGCCTCAGCTAAAAAAAAAAAAAAGTCAGAAGAGGCTAAATGTGATGAGCATTGAACAATACCTTTTTTAAAAAAATGAAATTGATTAGATCTTAATAGACAGAAATTCCCAGTTTGGGAATTATTTCAATATCAACTGCTAGTGTGTAGTTAGATCAATGACTATAGAAGGAAAATCAAAATTAATAATAATTTGAAAAAAGGACAAGAATGAGTGGAAGATGTATACAATTACAACCACTCCAAGCTAACTTAGTTAAACAAGATGTTGGCTCTGAAAAATGGGAAATGGAAGAATAAATACATTGACTCTGATTATCAGTATTTCCTAAAGAAGGTTAATGGATGTAAGATAATGGCGCCAAGGAGGAGACCAACAAAAATTTGCTCCCCTTGCCAATTGAAAGACATGGAAGCCAAGATTAACAGTAGGTTAGAATTAAAGCTCATTTGGAAAATATTAAATAGAAATGGCAAAAGTGTTCAAGAAACATCTCACGAAAGAATAAAAAGCCTTCTCTCTTAGCTTAGACCATTCCAGGTCCCAGGTCCCCTCTGGAATGACCAAGTGGGTGAGACAACCTATTTCCATTAAGAGCACTCTTCTCTGGCCTTTCTCCTTTGTTCCAGTTGCTTGACTGCTCATGAAGCCAGAAAACTATGAGGTCAACAGCTCCATTCCTTTAAATATGATAGAAGACCTTATGAGACCTCACCCTTTCTACCAGTATATCATCTGATCTGCTTATGTAATCTAAGAGTTATTAGACCTCACTCACTTATTCCAGCACAACACAGCATTCTCAGTCCTTCCATCTGCTCTGTAGCTGAACTTACTTTTATGTAGTTTCCCTCAATTGGTTTGTAAGCTCCTTGAGAGCAGAAACTGTCTCAGTTTTTCGATTTGTATCCTCAGCACTTAGCACAGTGCATGCTATACAGTAAGTGCTTAAATAAATACTTTTTCATTCATTCATTCAACCAAATACCCACAGAGGAAATCCATGCTGGAAGTGATGCTATTTTAAAAGTACTAAGAGATTGATTTTCAATGTATCTCACAGAAAAGATTCTTTAAAAAATGGAAAAAGTGACAGAAGACTTTTTTTTAAGTGCCAAGAAGACATCAGCAATTACTGATTCTTATGCCTACTTTAACGTCTCCCCCCACTCCAACCCCCAGGCAAT
The DNA here is from genome assembly GCF_902635505.1 of Sarcophilus harrisii. Classification (NCBI taxonomy): domain Eukaryota; kingdom Metazoa; phylum Chordata; class Mammalia; order Dasyuromorphia; family Dasyuridae; genus Sarcophilus; species Sarcophilus harrisii. Next base: position 540,059,273 of record NC_045428.1, read on the forward strand.
TGGGGTTAAGTGATTTGCCCAGGGTCACACAGCTAGGAAGTATTAAGTGTCTGAGGTCAAATTTGAACTCAGGTCCTCCCAACTTCAGGGCTGGTGCTCTAACCACTGTGCCACCTAACTGCCCCCTACTTTATCATCTTTACAAAATTGTTGCAAGGGAATATTTGACAGAAATATAGGGAAGCAAGCAGTCTTTCCCAGACAATTCCCAACAACATTCTATGTCTTCTTAGGCATATAGTTGACTGAAAAACATGGAAAATAAAAGATCCTATTGTCCTGATTATATATTGCTTGAATAGGCAGACAACATGCATTTATTAAGTGTTTTTTTCATGCTAGGCCATGAGCTAAGTATTGTTTATACATACATATGTATACACACACACACACACACACACACACACATAACAAAAAGGATAATTCTTACCTCGAGGAGCTTTTTTTTTTTAATTAAAGATTTTTATTTTCAAAACACATGTATGGATAATTTTCAACATTCACTCTTGCAAAACCTTGTGTTCCAAATTTCTTCCCTCTCTTCCACCATCCCCTCCTCTAGATGGCAAGTAATTCAATATATATTACATATATAATTCTTCTATGCATATTTCCACAATTATCATACTGCACAAGAAAAATCAGATCAAAAAGGAAAAAAATGAAAAAGAAAACAAAATGCAAACAAACAACAAAAAAAAAAGTGAAAATTCTATGTTGTAATCCACATTCAGTTCCCAGAGTCTTCTATTTGGGTGCACATGGCTCTCTTCATCACAAAATCTTTGGCACTGGCCTGAATCATCTCATTGTTGAAAGAGCCACATCCATCAGAATTGATCATCTTATATTATTGATGTTGCCGTGTATAATGATCTCCTGGTTCTGCTCATTTCACTCAACATCAGTTCCTGTAAGTCTCTCCAGGCCTCTCTGAAATCATCCTGCTGGTCATTTCTTACAGAACAATAATATTGTGTAATATTCATACATAACTTGTTCAGCCATTCCCCAGCTGATGGGCATCCACTCAGTCGCCAGTTTCTTGGCACTACAAAAAGGACTGCCGCAAAATTTTGCACATGTGGGTTCCTTTCCCAAGGAGCTTATATTTTAATGGGGGAAGACAACATATAAAAGGTACAACAGGGAAGGAAATGACACATGGTCATTTAGGGCCTATTGCCAAAATGGATGTCCCAGAAGAATTTCACCAATAGGAGAGAGCTGACAGTGAAAAACTATTCATAATGAGAAGGCCCCAGGTGTTGAGAGAAGTTCCAGGGTAAGCAGGCAGCTGAGTCATGATGAACAAGTCTGAAGAGTCAGAACAGCAGAGAGGGAAATGAAACATGGCCAGTCTGGGCTTGTCTTCAAAATAGAGGCCCCCCTGAAAGAACTAGCAATGCGAAGAAGAGGGCCGGCATAGCAGAGGGATGTTGCAGGTTGAGAAGGCGCCAGGTGTCAAGGGAAGTTCCAGGTTTAGAAAGTAGCTGAGTCATTGTGGTAAAGTCTGAAAACTAAATGCTCAGCCAAGAAGTGATCGCAAAAAATGATTACAAGCAATACATTCCACTTGGCAGATTAAATAAAAAAAAAATTCAGGTTTAAAGGCCATCCTCCAACAATGATTCTTATGCACATGTTAAGATCATAGAAGGTGCAACCACATATACATAATTTTTTTCAATGGTCCTCTGAATTTCAACATCAAATTAAATATCAGCTGGGAAACATATTCATCAAAAACTGCTTCTGGTTTCTTTAGGACAAAATCCAAATGGAATAAAGCTTTAAAAAAGAAGTAATCCAGTTCACCCCTGGCATTTTACAGATGACCTATATGTCAATAGTCACCATTCTTGAAAGAATTTCTACTTAGAACTCACATACAGGTTGAGGGCTGTTTGACCCCAAAGAAAAATCAGGCTTTTTTTCATGCTCTCAGACTCATTATGCCCCAACCTTAGAAAAGAACTTTGGCAAAAAAAATCTATAAAACAGAACTTGGCTATGTACATACTTTCTCATAAAAAAGATTAACAGGGACCTTCTGGAAAAGGGATTCAATGTGACAAAGAAATATACAAAATGAGAAAGCCTTAGGTATTGATGGCAATTCCAGGGTTAATAGGCAGCTGAGTCATGATGGTCAACTTTGGAGAGTTAGGAGCTATAACACTTACCAAAATGAAACATGGCTAGCCTGAGCTTGTCACCAAAATAGAGGTCCCCAGAAAGAACTCACCAATTTAATAGAAAGGAGCTGATTCAAAATAAAAATCAGGTATAGGGCAGCTATTTATTTCCTCCACAATGAAAGAAATGCTTAAAATATAGAAAGCTCATAAAAGCAAATTAACAAATACTTAAAAACATCAGTCAATATCCCATCATACCTAAAATATTCTTTGGGGAGGTAAGAACAATTTTGGGAGACTATGGATTAAATATTTCACATTCTCCTTAGAACTGTATTGAGTAATTAACAAGGTCCATATTTCCTGGTCAGTCAGACATGGTCTTTTAAACCTGTGCTCAGGAAAGGAAATGCAAGGCAGAAAAAGCAATCAGGGATTTGAGATTCAGTCTCAGACTTTTCCAGGCAAAGAGAAAAATTCTTGTTGCTTCATGCTTGTAACTTTTACTGCCATTAGAGGAAGAAGAAAAAAAAGTCACTTCATTCTTTTCTGGAAGCCCAAAAGAGAACTGGCAGATTCCTAAAGAAGCATTCTAAAAAAATGAAGGGTGGAACCTTCCTAGCTCTTATAGTCTACAGAGGGAAGACTCCTCTTTTTTCTTTGGCCTACCTTCTTTCACACAACTTGCCTTTAAACACTACCAAGAGATGAGAGCTGCTGGGTGCTTTTAGCAAAAGGATACGAGTGAGATCAAAGTACAGAGAGAGGGAAGGGCCATACCCTAAAGGGCCTTGAATGCCAAACTGAGATTACATCAGCCTTTAGGACCAAAGAATATAACTGAGGCCCAGAGAAAGAGAGTGATTCATCCAATAAGACAAATTACCAAGTAGCAAAGTCAAAATTCAAATCTAGCTCCAGGGCTCTTTCCATTATATCACATGAGTTTTTCTGATTTCAATTTAATTTCCTGAATTTCACCCTTACCTCCCCCAAACCCCGGTAACTATCTGTATATAGTTACATATGCATATGTACATACCTTCACTCCTCCTCATACATATATGTACACTCACAGAGATTCATAGATCACTGAATATATAGGTACCGACACACATAAGTGTACACACATTCGGGAACCACAAACTAGGGGGAACTAGTTGGGACAATCCCAGCTCCTCCTCTAGCTTTGCAAGCAAGCACTCTGTACCATCACCCCCCTTCCCAGGCCCCTTTTCCCCCCAGGCTGAAGCCACGGTGAATAAGCTTTGAAGGCCCCCTTAGCAATGAGATTAGGGTGACAGCTTCCCCCCTTCTGGCTCCTCTGTAACCAAAGGGGATAATCTGAAGGGTGGGGGTGTGTGTGATTCTCTATCCCCATGGCCTCAGGCGGGGGCTGCAGCTATCGATTAGGGGGGATTAGAAGCTGCTGAGGTCACTTGGAGCAAACTCCACAGGGGACAGACAGGGCTCTGGGCAGCCTGCCCCTCCTATCTCTCTTCCCATTGATATCCACTTGAAAACACAAATACATACATACATACATATGTATATATATATATATATATATATATATATATATATACACGCACATACCCCCATTCATACTCATGGTCCTTCTCAATTATGATAGCTCAGAAACTCAGGTATGCATTCTCAAATATTTTTAAACTGTCAGAGCTAGTCATATACAAAAACTCCCATATTTATGTACATATATTCATAGGAATACATAAATATACACATTCATTCACACATGTACTCCTCCCTACATATTTTTGCCAGGTTTCATGGATATAGCTACAGATCTATTGGCATAATCTCTCACAAACATACTTAGACAACCTCCAAAAAAGGGGAAGTGTGAAACTTACATAACTTCAGTAGTACATATTGTTGTTTTTCTTTTATCCTTTTTTAAAAACATGATTTTTATTGAACTTTCATAAGACTCATTCTTACATTATTACAAATGCTTTGCAATAAAAAAAAAATCAGCTTTTAAAAAAAGAACATTAAAAAAGGAGGTGCAGCTAGGTGGTGCAGTGGATAGAACACCAGCCCTGAAGTCAGGAGGACCTCAGTTCAAATCTGGCCTCAGACACTTAACTCGTCCTAACTGTGTGATCCTGGGCAAGTCACTTAACCCCAATTGCTTCAGCAAAAACAAACAAACAAACAAATAAAAATAAGTTAAAAAGTGACATTTTCCTATTGTCCTTCATTCTTGAAAAAGACCAAGATATCAATGAAATAATGCCATGACATGCAACTGAATTGGATTTAAATGAGGGAGGGCTATGCAAGGTCACCTGCCTCACTTTCCCCTCAACTGTTCTTTGCCTCAATTGCTATGTAGCAGTACATAACCTTGTGAGTGAAGGATGGGGGAATCTGAGTCAGGCTCAAATCAGTTGGACTTTGAGTTTTTCTGACCCTAGTTCACTATCTCCCCTTGACTTTAGTAGTTCCCAGTGTAGGTTATGGGCTTTCTTAGCCAACGAAAGTGATGGACTTGGAAATTAGTCAATTTGGGGAAAGTGAAAGAAAGTGAAATGCGAGAATTAAGTTTGCCTGAGAAAGGAAAACACTGAAAAGAGAGTGTAAGGACAGGGACTGCCTAAAGCAACTTTAAGAAAAAATTTGACATACGGGTCTCATTTTCAATATATGTAAAGAATTGATTCAATTTTTTGAGCCATTCCCTTGCTGCTAAATTGTCAAAGGATATGAACAATCTTCTAAGGAAAGACTCCAAGCTATTAATAGTCAGATGAAAAAAATGCTCCAAATCACTAATAATTTAAGAAATGCAAATTTAAGCAAATTTGGGATTGTACTTTACACATCTATCAGGTTAGTAAAGTTGACAAAAAAGGAAGATGACAAATGATCTAAAGATTTCAGGAAAATAGACATTCTAAAAATATATTCTAGATAGATCTGTAAATTGATATCACCATTCTGGATACCACTATGCCCAAAGAGTTAAACTATACATATACTTTGATACTAAACCGATCAAAGAGGAAAAGGATCCCTATGGACAAAACAAAATTTATATCAGTTCTTTTTCTGATAGCAAAGCCCTGGAGGTCGAGATGGTACCTGTCAATTGGGAAATGACTTAACAAATTCTGCTATGTGAATATAAAGGGATACTTTACAGTTATCACATTGCAACTTTCCCATTGTAGTTTCAATATATCACAAGACAGCATAAGAAATTAAATAGGAATTTGAGGAATCTTACTGAAGTCACAGACCACACACAAACCCAGCAGACAGCTGGGAGCTTATGACTAAATATTTAACCCAAATTTTATAATAAGGTACTGCAACCACCCCATGAAAGAAAAAGGAAAACTCAGATTTCTCTTCTATGAAGGGAAGACCAATACTTTTATTGAGATTTTTCAGATCGCTGGATCCAGATTTGTATCCCTAACCCTGGCAATGTGGAGAAGATAATTGTATGATGCTGTAAGAAATGAAAAAAAGGTTTTGGTGAGACCTGGGAAGAAAGTGAAGAGAGCAGAACAAAAAAAATAATTTATACAATAAGTCAGAAAGTCTGTCAATAAGCTTTTATTAAGCACTTTCTATATGCCTGGTACTGTTTTAAGCATAGAAACAATATTATAAAGAGAAATAATTTTGAAAGACTTAAGAAATGATTAATGCAATGACTAACCATGATTCCAGGGGACTAATGATAAATCATGTTATCCACATCTTGAAGAAGAGGGCAAGGGCTATGGCTACAGAATATTTGATATGGCAATGCACGAATTTGTTTAACTACACATATGTGATGGGGTTTGGAAGCATATTAAGGTCAGATAAGATGGCATTGCTCATGGGGACCACACTAAGTAACTGACTGGGGATTCTAAAGAATTGGAACATACATAGACATTCTGTGTTGATCTACCTTCTTAAGTAGAATGGACATGCCCCAATGACCCTATTACATATATTAGTTTATAAGTTTTCTTCCCCCCCAATAGAGGTAGCAAGATGGAGATAAAATTGAATTGTATTCATTAAAAACAAATACAATTTTTAAAATACCATTTCAAATAAAAATATAATCAAGGGAGGATGACTCAGAGAATCCTTAATCAGGAAGGGCCCTTAAGAGATCCTATCATGTCTGTCAGTAAGATAAACCTACCCATTGCCATATGTATGTATGTATGTATAGCATGACAAGTGGATGAGTCATTCATTTCCAGGATCCAGAGGAGTTGTTTATGGTCATAAGCAAAATTTTTCATTCAAACACTAAAATATTAACTATTTACTCATTCCCTTCTTTCAGATTTTAACACTAAGCATATTACAATTCCCTTAATGGTGAAGAATGTATCAGAGTGATGTCCCTGTCAAATCCAGGGAGCTTCCACAGTCTCTTTGGTTGCCCCAGGTCTTCTGCTGGATCCAGGAGTCAATGCCAGGGCTCTGGCCAGGAGATGACCTTGGGCAGAGGACAGAGAGACCCTGGAGCTACATATGGAAGGAGGAGGGGACCTTGCCCCTGGAGGAATCTGAGTAGGCAGACTGCCAGGGCCAGGTGGGCTCCCAGATGGCTTCTGATGGGCCGTGTGCCAGCCCCAGGAGGCACAGTATGGTGGTTTCTCCCTGCATCTCCATCAAATCTGAGTGTCCCTAGGCAAGAGGAATAGGGGGTTATTTTGGGACCATTCTCAAGCCTTTCTGGTCCTTCTTCCTCCCCAGACTCTCCTCATTCCAGGAGTCAAGCCCTATAGTACATTCTCCTTGTAGAAGGGTAAAACAAGTCTACTGCTTTCTGAAGTCTCTGAAGTCTGTCGGGCTTTCCTCTGGTATGGAGCTGAGAGCTAAGTGAATCCCAGAAAAGGTGAAAAAAGACTGTCCAGCAGTCATATGAACATCCCAGGAGGTCAAGAACAGAAATTGTGTAAAAGAGAAACTATAAAACAGTTATATGGGGGCATAGGATAGCTGGGTGACCCTGGCCACTTAACCCATCTCAGTTTCCTCATTTGTAAAAAGGAGATAATAACAGCACCTACATTCTAGGGTTGTTGGGAGGATCAACTGGGATAACATTTATAAAGTGCTTTGGAAACATGAAAGCAATAAATGCTAACTATGATGATGTCCCTTTCAACAAAGGAGCAAATCTTAGAAGGACAGCAGGAATTTCTCCTGATTTGACCATGATTCTCCATGGGATTTTTTAAAGTAAGACAGTGTGTCTATGTAACTCTACGTGGGTATGCCTGTCCGAGGGTGGCTGTGAGAACACGTTACTTTGTATGTAAGTATGTAGCCTGTACATCTATGAATTGTGGAATTATGTGTTCGAAAGTTGTTTGACTGTAACTTAGAGTATGTAACTTTGTATACATCGGTCTAAATGTGTTTGTGAGGGTTTAAGGATGGATGGATGTATATTTGAGTGCATGTGACTATAAAATCTGTTACTCAATGTGACTGTGTGCATGAATGTGAGTATATCAACATGTGTATGTGTCTGAATTGCATATCCTTGAGAATGTATTGTATGTGTATGTATGTGTGTATTATGTATATGTATTGTGAACTCATGTAACTGGCCATGTAGCTACACATGTAGTCTTTTAACTGTGTGGTTATCTGTATAATGAGATGTAAGAGTTTGACAGTTTTCATGTGTCATAGTATGTGTGTGTATGTGTGTGAGATATTCCAGGTAGGCCAGGTCATTGTTCCTCCATACAAAGATTCAAGCCCCTAGCCCCAGATTCCATGTCAAAGAAGGTGGGCATGAGACAGGTTTCTAAGTTGTAGGTATAAGAAACCAAATCACTTTCCCTACCTGGTGTCAATTTCCTTATCCATCAATGAGAGGATTAAACTAAATTATCCCAAAAGATCATAGGATCAGAGTTAGAGCTCAAAAGGATTTTAGGGATCATCTAGTCTAAAGCTTCTTAAACTGTGGGCCATGACCTCATATGGGGTCATATAATTGAATGTAGGAGTCAAAAAATTGGCAAAAGGTATCAGATCTTCCATCAAGATTTAATTCTTTAGGTAAAAATAAAAAAGCACCTCCATTTCATTAGTATGCAAATTTGCTTTCATCTTTAATAAATGGTAAAATTACATATATATATATAAGTATATACATATGTATGTATATAAATACCAAAAAACTGTTTTAAGATAAATTTCTTTATGTTTAGAAGAATTGCACATGTTTGACCTATATCAGATTGTTTGTCATCTTGGAGAGGCGGAGGGAGAGAGAGAAGAAAAAATTGGAACACAAGATTTTGTGAAGGTGAATGTTGAAAATTCTCTTTGTGTGTATTTGGAAAAATAAAATATTATTAAAATAAGAAATTAAATAAATAAATAAAAGTTTTACATTTTTTTGACTTACTATTAGTAATGGTATTTGTACCCAAGGTGGTATTAAAGTTTTTGAGTGAAAAGAGATCACAAGTGGAAAAAGAGCCCTGATCTAATCCAACTGTCACATTCAACTGCTGAAATAGTTGGCCTAGGTATGACAGGTTCTGAGTTGCCTTCCTGTCCCCTAGAAGATGCTCCAGAGCTAGCTAAGCAAAAGAGACAGTATAGGTGCAAGAGGAACTGGAATAAACTGAAAGACTTGAGGGGTGTGTATGTGGAGAGAGTGGAAGGAATGGAGGGATTGGAAAAATGAAAGGGACAGTAAGGATAAAGGGTGTAGAAGGATTGGAAGAGAGTTTTGAGGGCCTAGCAGACCTGGAAAAATCTGGCCTTTGATGTTTCTAACCCATTGCCCCCTGATCCCAGTCTCCTCCTCCGAAGCTGGTCCTGATCATAGATCTGCTCTAGAAGAGACTTTAGAGGCCATGTCATCCAACTCTTCCAATTTATAGATGAGAAAACTAATGTTCAGAAAAGTGAAGTAATTGCCCAAAATCACACAATTAAGTGGAAGAGCTAGAATTTGAACCCAGGTCCCGACTCCAAGTCCAAGACTTATCCCACTATTCAATGCCCATTTTCTTTTTCTGGACACTGCCCTATGGCCAAGGTATCCCCGAGCCAGGCCCAGCCAAATTCATCCGAGTAGGAATCCTTAGGTAGGAATGAAAAGAAGGGGAGGAGGGGATTCCAATCTGTCTCCTCACACCTTCAGACATATTCACAGCCATTTAAATACATGTACACATATCTATATACATCCTCATATCCCCCAAAGCACATTTGAACACTCATACATGCACACACACACGTAGTACATACCCCATACCCCACTTATGCATCTACTCTCCCACATGGAGGAGACCCCCTGAGCCCCCGCCTCTGCTCTTACAGAATTCTCCCTTTACCCCCTGGCCCCAAAGACCTGATGCTAATTGCCCCTCCCCCATTTATGGATTAGGGGGGCTGCCCCCCCTTTGCCTGCCTTTTGTTGGGCATTTGGCTCAATGGCCTTAACCCTTGTACCATTTTGCTGCCTCTTTGAGCAGGAGCTAAGTGGGGAGGGGACTAAGGAGGGAGGAGACAAAACCAGTGTGTGGTGGGTTGGGGGGACTTTGGGAAAGGCCCAGGCATTCAGACAGCAGCTGGCCCAGCCTGCCAGGCCGAGCCCCCCAGGCAGGCCAGAGAATGCCATTGGCAAAGGGACTGCTGCCCAGCCCTCAGGGCTGAGACAATGCACCTGCTTCCCTGGGAGGGAGAGCTGTTTCACGCTTATTGGGATTAGAAGCACTAAACGTCCATCCAAATTGTGCGGATAAACAGTCTTGTGAAAACTTGTTATCTGTGTAGAAAGGGCCTCCTGGCCCCCCCGCCCTCCTCAGCCCCCAGCTTTTGTGCCAGCCCTGGCTTAGGCCAGGATGGGATTTGATGAGGTTTAGTCTGGGTTCTAAGAAGTCCATTGAAGCCATGCTTTTATTGTCTGCTCTTGTGGGGACAAGAGAATATGAGGCAGGCAGGGGCCAAGCCCAGTCCGCCTTTCCAGGCCCTCTGAGAGCTGCCCAGGGGGACCACCAAACACCAGCTGAGGGCCCTCCCTGCTCAGTACAGGCCACTAAAGACTTAGCCTCACCCTCACAAACTCAGAGCCTGCCTGGGATCTCTCTGGTCTTGGCTGCTACTCTACACCACTTACCCAATCCTTTAGAGAAGTGAAGTCCTCTATAACATGGAGTGATGGGGAAAAGGCTAGCCTGGGATTCAGAAGGCCTGGACCTCTGTCTCCCTGACACTATTTGTATGATCTTAAACAGGTCACTTCTGTCAGCCTAACTTTGCTCATCTGTAAATAAAGGGCTTTGACTATATGACCCCAAAGATTTGGGGATCATCGATTTAACCTCAAAAGGTTTTTTGAGGTAATCTGGTCCACTTGCCCCGTTTTACAGAGAAGGAAACTTAGATTCAGATTAAGTTCCTGTCCAAAATCATACAGGAGAAAAATCTCAGATTCGAATCCAGGTCCTAGGAGTCCTAAACCAGAATATACTTCTATATCACATTTCCTCCAAGTGCTTTTCAGGTCTAAATACTGTAATCCTGTATTCCCAAAGTCCTCTTTGCCCCCAAGGAGCCTCAGAGAAAGTCTTCTCCTGACCTCAACACTCCCTGACATAGTGTCCTTTGGTGAGAAGAGTCCAGCAGACCGAACCTAGGTTCTAGGTCTAAGTTCTAAACTCATTTCTGCCCCTTCCTAGTTATATTGTAGAACTGACTGGAAGATTGGAGGAATGCTACATTCATTATGTATCTGATTTCTGCCAAACATTGTTTAAACATTTCACAATATCCTTCTGGACAGAATAGAGGGCTGGTTTCAAAACTCTTGTGGATTTCTGAACCTAAAATATGTTACATGATGGATTAATATCAATCTGAAAGGAAATCTGTTGTACCAGCAGTCAAAGAGTTCTGCTCTTGACCTAGCTCTCTTCGACATTCTTATCAATGACATGGAAAATGTATCAACATTAGGCTTATTAGCTTTAGGTTGATAGGGAACTAGAAGAGAGAGTTTCCATAATGGATAATAGTATCAAAATCTGAGCAGGTTATGATGGATCAAATCTGAAAAAATGAAACTGAAAATGAGCAAATGTAAAAAGTAAACATCTCCATTTTAATGTTCAAAAAATCAATTTCATAAGAATATGACAGAGTTGTTATACTGAGAAAGTAGTTCATATGAAAAATGCACCTAAAGAAGAGGCTTTAGAGAGCACAATGTGAGTCAATAATCTAAAATGATAGCCAAAAAAAAATAAAGTCAGCAAGCATTTATTAAATGTCTACTATATTCCAGGCACTATGCTAAATGCTAAGAATGCAAAAAAGGCAAATGTAAGCCCATTCCCTTAAATATCTCAGTTTAATGAGAAAAACAGCATGCAGACAACTATACCCACATAAGTTAAAATGGGATCTTAGGTTGTATTGATAGATACATAATGACCAGAAAGAAGAAACCTATTGTACTATTTACTCTAGCTGTTGTTTTGAAGAAAGTACTTTATAAACTGTAAAACCACAAGAAAATTTTTATCGGTTATTATGGTAATTATTATCTATCACCATCTCCCCTCTGACCTGGTTGGATCATATCTGGAATACTGGGGACAAAATTTGCATGGGCATGCACAGGCTGGAGAGTGTTCAAAAGAGAATGACCAGGAAATAAGGAAGTGACTCAAAGATGTGTCATGTGCATGTCAGTTAAAGGAACTGGGGAATTTGGCTTAGAGAACATCTAAACCTGACTCTTATAAGGTGGTGATTCCATTTTCATTAAAGATCTTTAAGCAGAGGCTAGAAAACTATTTATTGGAAGATGTTATGGAATAAGCAAGGGGTTGGACTATATGACCTCTAGGGTCCCTTTCTAATTCCCAGATTCTATGATTGAGTCTTTTCCCCTCTCTTAGCCTCAATTTTCTCACCAGCTCAATAGAGATTAAAAGTATTTGCACCATGTAACTGCCTGAACAGTTGTGAGGGTCATATCTTCTGTGTTATCTTCATCCCGATGATGAATGATTGTGGTGAAAATATTACCTATTGGTGAGGATGATGACAAAGACCATGATCATGACAAACTTTTCTAGGAAAATAAGATCCCCCGGACCCCTGGATGACACAGTGGATATGAGCACTGGCCTGGAAGCCAGAAGGACCTGAGTTCAAATCTAACCTCAGACACACTAACCCCAATTGCCTCACAAACTAATAAACAAAAATGAAACAGGGTGCCACAGTCTATTCACTTCCTCCTACCTCTTCCACCTCTGATGAGGAGGGTATAGGTAGAGGATATGGAAAGTAATTCTTTATTAATAGATAAAGAAGGGCTATAATTGCAAGCTCAGCAAGAGGGCAGGTTAGCACAGATTCCCCTCCTCTATTAGATAACTGAGGCCCGGTGGCAATATGGGTTTCAGATGAAAGCCCTTCTTTCCCTCCTCCTCTCCCACCTCTGTCAAGCCCACTGGCATCTCTTCCCCAAACAGGTTGATAATAAATGAAGTGATTAAGGATCAACTTGTCAGAAGCTTTAAAAGATTTGAAGGGGGCGGTGAGGTTATGTGAGAGACTGCTGGGGAAGGATAAAGTTTGGAGAGAGAGGTATTATGTTCCCTCAGGGCTAGTGGGATTTCTGAAATACAAATCAGTAAGGAGCAGACTTGGATGGTGTCTATTGGTCCCCAGACCTGGAGGGGGAGAGGGACGCTTTAACTGCAGTGAAATGTCAGTGTAGAGAGAGGGGAAGAGAGGAGGAGGCAAATTCTTCACAAGTCAAACCCTAGCAAAAATTGTGTTCAACTTTATTCTAAAGCAAGGCTTCTTAAACTTTTCCCACTCTCAACCTCTTTTTATTCAAGAAATTTTTATGTGAACTTGGATACATATCCAACTAATATTCTCACCTCGGGGTGAGACCTCTCCTCCCCTAAACACCCCCAACCTTTGGAAGACTCCCCTACACATTACTTTTTTCTGGCCCTGGGTATCTATCCTGTCAGATATAAAAAAGGTATATAAATCAAACACTGACTGATAATAAATCATAAAGAAATTTATTTTAAAATAATTCTTTGGTATACATTTAATTTACCATTTATTAAAGACGAAAGTAAATTTGCATACTAATTAGATGGATGTGCTTGGTTTTTTTTAGAATTAATAATAGCTTTTGATTTTCAAAATACATGCAAAGATAGTTTTCAACATTCACCCTTGAAAAACCTTGTGTTCTAAATTTTTCTTCCTCCCTCCCCCTCACCACTCCCTTAAGACAGTTATCCAATATAGGTTAAATATGTGTGATTCTTTTAAACATATTTCCCCATTTATTATGCTGCCCAAGAAAAATAAGATCAAAAAGGGGAAAGATGAGAAAGAAAAAAAAGCAATGCTTGTTTATTTTTTACATAAAAAATTAAATCTTGGTGGAATATTTGACACATTTCACTGTTGCCAAAATTTTTATAACCCCCACATTCAGTTATGTGAACCCCAAACCCAAAAACCCAAAAGTTTAAGAAGCTTGTTCTAAAGAACTTCTCTGTGTATGTATGTATGAATGAGATTGTGTACAATTGTGCATATTTATACGATTAAAAGAATGTTTGTGTTTATAGACTCAGAATCTATTAGAAGGAACCTTGGTAAGGTGCCCTCTTTAAGCTCTCTTATCTAATAATGTTTAACTCCTCATTCAGTCACCATCCTAACTCTAGTTCAAGCTGTCATCTCCTTTTACCTGGATTATTATAATTGCCTCTTATTTGATCTCCTTGCCTCAAATCTCTCTTTTTTCCAATTTACAATGATATTCCTAAAGCAGGGAGATCTAACAACATTGTTCTTCTGCTCAAGAATGTATAGTCACTCTTTTTTGCTTCTAACATAAAATAAAACTCCTCAGTTTAGTATTTAAAGACTTAACAACCTGACTCCCCTTTTTAAAATTTTTTAAAAAACATTATTTCCCTTCAAGAATACTCTTGTCAAACTGGAAACTGAGTGGATGCCCATCAGTTGAGAATGGTGAAATAAGTTACGCTATATGAATGTTGTGGGTATTATTGTTCTATCAGAAACGATCAGTAGGATAATTTCAGAGAGGCCTGGAGAGACTTAAATGAACTGGTGCTGAGTGAAATGAGCAGAACCAGGAGATCATTGTACATGGTAACAGTAAGATTATACAATAATCAATTCTGATAGATGTAGCTCTTTTCAACAATGAAATGTTCCAGTGGTCTTGTAATGAGCACCCAGAGAGAGGGCTATAGGGACTAAGTGTGGATCACAACATGGTATTTTCACTCTTGTTGTTGTTGTTTTCTTGCATTTTGTTTTCTTTCCTTTTTCTTTCCTTTTCTTTCCTTCTCCAACTCATTTTACAGGTGAGGAAACTAAGTTAGGAAGGCCTGACTTGCCCAGGCTCACACAATTTATAAGTATCTAAGGTAAGATTTGAACTAGAAAGATGTCTTCCTGACTCCAGCCTTAGCATTTCTATCTACTATTCCATCTAATTGCCCTAATCTGGCACATAGTAGGTGCTTAATTTGTGCTTATTGACTAATTGGCTGATTGCTTTAATCCAAGCTCCTCATTCTGTAGAGGAGAAAACTCATACAGTGACTTTTTCAGGGCTTATTATTAGAGGCAAAGCTTAATATGAGAGCCTTGACTAGAACCCAAGCCTTCTAACTGGGCAATGTGAAAGCTAATGAATTCACTCCAGTGAATATTCGTTGTGTTCTCCCGCATGCCTGGAATGCTCTCTTTCCTCATCTTTACTTCCTGGTTTCCCTTAAGTTCCAACTAAAATTTCATCTTCTATAGGGAGTCTTTCCCAACTTCTCTCAATTCTAGTCTTCCCTCTCAATAATTGCTATTTTTAAATTTTTTTCCCTAGTAACATTATTTATTTTTAATGTACATTATTTTATGAAACATATTGGGAGATAAAAATCAGAGCAAAAAAAGAACCTGCAAAAAATGGAAAAAAAGAATTAAACATAACATGCATTGATTTACATTCAGTTTCCTTAGTTCCTTTTCTAGATGCAGATGGAATTTTCTGTCCAAAGTCTATTGGAGTGCTTTGAATCACTGAACTACTGAGATGAACCAAGTATTCATAGTTGATTATCACACATTCTTGCTGTTATTGTGGACAAGATATTCTTGATTCTGCTTGTTTTGCTCAGCATCAGTTCATGAAAATCTTTCCAGGCCTTTCTAAAATTAGCTTGTTCATTAATTTTTTATAGAACAACAATATTCCATTACCTTCGTATACCACAACTTGTTCAGTCATTCCACAATTGATGGGCATGGGCTCATTTTTCAATTCTTTGGAAGCTGCTTCAAATATTTTTGCACATATGGGTCCTTTCCCCTCCTTTATAATTTTCTTGAGATACAGACCCAGTAATGACACTGCTGGGTCAAAGGGTATGAGTTTTATAGACCTTTTTGGGCATAGTTGAAAATTGCTTTCCAGAATGGTTGGCTCATTTCACAACTTCACCAACAATGCACTAGTGTCCCAGTTTTCCCACATCTCCTCCAACATTTATCATTATTTTTTCCTATCATCTTAGCTAATTTGAGAGATATGAGGTGATATCTCAGAGTTGTTTTAATTTGCATTTCTCTAATCAGTCATGATTTAGAGCATTTTTTCATATAATCATTTGGTTTTAATTTCATCATCTGAAAATTGTTAATATTCTTTGACCATTTATCAATTGGGTATTCTTATAAATTTGACACAGTTGTTTATATATTTTAGAAATGAGGGGCAGCTAGGTGGCACAGTGGATAGAGCACCAGCCCTGAAGTTAGGAGGACCTGATTTCAAATCTGGCTTCAGACACTTAATACTTTCTAGCTGTGTGACCCTGGACAAGTCATTTAACCCCAATTGCCTCAGAAAAAAAAAAATAAAAAAAAGAGACCTTTATCAGAAACACTGGCTTTAAATATTTTCCCCAACTTTATATTTCCCTTTTGATCTTGTTTCTATTGGTTTTGTTTGTGCAAAAACTTTTTTATTTAATGTAATCGAAGTTGTCCATTTTACCTTTGCTAATGTTCTTCTTTAATTATAAATTCCTCCTTTCTCCAAAGATTTGATAGGTAAATTATCCCTTGCTCTCCTAATTTGTTTATGCTATCATTTTTTATGCCCAAATCATGTTCCTGTTTTATCCTTATTTTGGTATGGGGTGTGAGATGTAAGTCTATGTCAAGTTTATGACTATTTTCCAGTTTTCCCAGTAATTTTTGTCAGATAATGAGTTCTTATTCCAGAAGCTGGAGTTTGGGGATTTATCAAATATTAGATTACTATAGGCCTTGATTTTTCTGTCATGTGTATCTAATCTATTCCACTGATCCACCATTTAGCCACTACCAGATGGTTTTGATGACCAATACTTTATAATATAGTTTTAGATTCGGTACTGCTATGCTACCATCCTTTGTATTTTTAAAATAAATCCTTTTAATATTCTTGACTTTTTGTTCTTCCAGATGAATTTTGTTATTATTTTTCCTAGTTCTATAAAATAAATTTATCCCATTTATACTTTGTTTACATATATTTATTTGTCTCTCCCTTAGATTAGGAGTTCCTTGAGGACAGAACTATTTTTTGCCTTTTTTTATATTCCCAATGCTTAGCACAGTGCTTGTTACATAGCTGGCAATTAATCAGTGTTGGTTGTCTGATTACTTGTCTGTGATATCATCCTTATGCCTGTGTTACACATAAGTTGAGAGAGTTCATCTGCTTTAACCTTCCTTTCCCCTCCCTTTTCTCTTTTCTCACAAAGCACTAGTAAAACTTTTCTACCTGGCATTCAAGGCTCTCTACCTGCTTTGCCTTCTACAACCTTTTCTCTTTCACATCCTTAATCGACTTACATATAGTCATGCTCCCCTTTCAACCACCCAGACTGGTGCTAAGCTAATCCTTACTTTCTAAACTTGGCTCTGATTGTGCCTCCCCTGCCCTCCCTTTTAGTGCTCTCTCCCTCTTCTCAGCTAATACAAAACCTGCCCATCCTTTAAGGACAAATTGGAGTCCTTCATCCTCCAGAAAGCTTTCCCTAATATTCTTCCTTCCTTCTTCTCAGACTTCAGAGATCTTTTCCCTCCTCTGAGCTCCTGATAGGGTATGGAGTTACATAATAAAGAGATAATCAATCATCTTTTGCTGGTTTTATGAGAATCAACCTCCTTCCTGACAGCCACCACCATGCTGCTTCTCTGTGTATCATCATTTCCATTATTATCATAGCTCCCAATTCTAAAAAGCCTTCAAAATAAAATAGCTTCAAAGCCCTTTGACTCCCAACAATCCTGAGAGCTAGGTAGGGAAATTCTCATTTTCCCTACCTAACAGAAGAGAAAACTGAAATTAAGAGAAGGGAAATGATTTGCAAGTGACATAGCCAATAAGTGTCAGAAATGGAGTTGCAGTCCAGATTGAAAGGTCCCTGCTCTTTTTCAACACATCCTATCAAATAAAAAATAATTGGTGATTATAAAGGGCATGCACTGGGCCAGGATAATCACTTCCCCTGACCTGCAAAGAGTTCATTTCCCTTTTTACTGGGGCCTGGGGCTTTTTGACTCCTGTGGGAACAGAGGGAATCCTACATAGTTTCTGTTTGCTCTGACATTGCCCAATTCTAAGTCCCTTGACCTCTCATTCTCCAGTTCTCTAGCCCCTAGAACTCAGTCCCCTTATTCTTTCTCACTTCTACTCCTTGTCCTGCAATGCCCCTAATCCTCCCCCTTAATTTACACTCTTCAGCTTCACTTTTACCTCTCCCCTCTAGCCCTCAACTCCTATCTCTCAGTTCCCATCAATATTCTCACCACAGGTCTACCCTATCCTCCCCTTCTCTAAATACCCCCAGCCTTTGGGAGACTCCCATACACATTACTTTTTTCAGTCCTGGGTATCTATCCTGTCATCTTCCCAACACACACACACACACACACACACACACACACAAAATGGGGTTTTAAACCTTATCTGCCCCCAGGCCATTAGTCTAGGCTAAGGCAGATAAACACTGCTAAGCAGCTCTGCCCCTACCCTAGGAGAAGGTTATCAATCCAACTTCAGCACCAGCCTCAGGCACCCACTAGTCCCTCTACTCACCCTAGCCAGCAGTGGCTCCGCTGGGTACAACCCCCCCCTCAGCCCAAATCTTAACTCCCCTTCCTCTGTAGAGCTAAAGTCCTATCAACAGCTAACAACTGACACCCAATCCTTTCCTCTTTTCTATCATCCCAAATCACAGAATTTGAGGCTGGGGGAGGGGGGGGAATATTGAGCTAACTCTTGCCCTTTGAACTCTCACTGCCTCACATCTATGGGACCTGGGATCTACGGCAGCCTGTCTCTCATGGAAAAATAGTAATAATAAATAATAAGCTGGAAAAGGTTTTTACATGGGCTGGTGATGGGCTGTAGCTGGGAGTTGGGTGATGAATTCTTAGACCATAGTCACTCTCCATTTAATAGTTATAGAAGGAGAGATCTCAATAAACGTTAATGGTGGAAACACATATAACAATGAGCTTACATGCAGAGTGTCTAGGATGATATCTCATCTTTTGGGTCTCTTCCCATGGAGAGAGTGGGGAGTCCACTTTTGGAACAGTCATAGTGATGTGGAATGGAAGGACGTTAGCAAGACTGGATTGTTTCCAGTCTGCAAATTATGGTGCATAGATGTACCTTTTTCAATTGGTTATGTAGCTGGAACTGGAAATGCCTTCAAGAAGACTGAGTCACCACCTTTGGCAAGGTCTCTTGGGAGGAATCTCATTGGCTCCTTTGTTCCTGGCACCCAGTGGGAAACAATGCTTTTAAGGAACCTTATGGCTTTCTCTCTTCTAGTACCATGTAGTGCTGTGAAAAAACTTTGCTCCTTGGCATTTGCTTTTATTCTTTTCCACTTTTGAGGGAAGATTGGAGCTTCCAAGTGCATCCTGGTATTCTAGGATCTGAGTTTATAGCCAGTATGTTCCTGGCATCCAGAAAAGCAAGAAACAGTCTTCAACAATGACATTTAGGCTAGTGGAACCCTAGGAATTGCATCTAGGCATAAATTTGGTGGGACCAATACTTTGTATTGTAGGAACCATACTTTGAACAAACCTGGGTCTCAGCAGAGAATGAGGTGGGGTAATCTAGAGTAGGTCTTCTGGGGCGCCACAAGAAAAATCATACTTTGTTTTTGTTACATCTTTGAAGTAAATATCCCTTTGTAAAAACTGAGGGATATTAAGCATTTAAATGGACCTGGAATACCACTTATTGGCACATAACAGGGTGGAAACAGAAACACAGTCCAAGTCAGTGGCAGTAGAAAGAAGAGATTTCTCCTTCCCTCCTCCTACCCCAAACCCCTTAGGTTGTACACTAAAAAAAGATGTAACCTTTCTGCGTCTGGGAAAGTGAGCCAGAGCAAACTCACTACAAAGATCAGATTGAGAACCAGAAGAGACTTTAGAGATTATATAGTCGGATTCTCTCATTTTAAAGTGCTGAAATTGGTATTGACTTAAGTAAATAATAATACATCTGTACTGAACTCTACAAGGTAACAAAAACTTTTCCCATTTATGATTTCATGTAACCTTTCTGAAATTTAACTTTTCTCCTCTGTAATATGAGGCAGCTGGCAAGAACACAAGCCACTTACATAAGGACTCTATTAAACAAAAAATAATAGGAAAACTAGAAAGCAGCATGGCAGAAATAAGGGATTAGCCCAACATTTATACAATATCACACAGTAAGCTGCAAGTGGTATGTAACCTAAATATAGAAGATAAAATCATTTTTAAAAATTAGAGGAAAATGAAAGGAGATATCTTGAACTATTATGGAGAGGATAAGAACTCTTAAAGAAATAAGGAACAATAACAAAAAAAAAAAAGAAAGAAGGAACAGAGGTGATCATAAAAGAAAGATTAGATAATTAAAAAAAAAAAGACTATATACAAAATCAATGCAACCAGAAAAGCTACTGTTAGGGTAAGATTTTTGAATCAAATAATATCTATGATTTTAAAAAGAGCTATATCTAAGACATAAAGAAAATTGATACAAGCATATGAGAATAAGAACCAATCTTTTAATCTCTCAATAGATAAATGGGCAAAGTATATAAATATAGGCAGTTGTCAAAAGAGGGATGTACAAAGCTGCAAATAGAGATAACTAGGAGGCAGAGTAGGAGGCCTTGGGCTTGAAATCTGGAAAGGCTGTCTGCAGTCACTTATTGACTGTGTGACTCTAAGCAAGTCATTTAATCTCTGTCTGAATCAGTTTCCTTGTTTGTAAAATGGGGATAAGAATAGCCCTTACCATGCAGAGTTATTGTAAGAGATAATATTTGTAAAGTATTTAGCAAAGTGCCTGCTATGTAGTAGGCACTTTAAAATAATTGTTATAAAAAATGCAAATTATCAACAACCAGATGAAAGAATGTTCCAAAACATTAATAAGGGAAATGAAAATTAAAATAACTCTGAAGTTTCCATCTCGTACTCATCAGACAAGAACAGAAATACAAAAGATGAAAATAATATGTGTTGGAGGGACCGTGGAAAGAAAAGCACACTAATGTACCTATGGAGCTGTGACTGTTCCAACTGGGCTGAAGAACAATTAGGAATTGAACCAGGAAAAAGTTTCGTTTGTTTGTTTGTTTTTAATGTACATACTGAACTGGTAACATAGTTACTAGGTCTATATCCCAAGGAGGTCAAAAACAAAGAGGAAAGATTTATATATTCCAAAATATTTGTAGTAGTACTTCTTTGTGTGTGATAGCAAAGAACTAGAAACAAAGTATATGTCCTTCAATTAGAAAACAGCTGAACAAATTGAGTGATATGAATATAATGAAATGTTATTCCATAAGAAATTAAGAATATGAAGAATTCAGAAACACTTAGAAAAACCTATATGAACCCAAATAGGTGCAAACAGAAACAGAACCTTTATATAATGACCACAATAATGTGAAGGAAAATGAAATTATAAAATCCCAGAACTCTGGTTGCCATAATAACCAGGCTGCTCCTCCCTCCTTTGGGGGAAGCAAAAGGGAAGGCTCTGTTGAGGGGGAAGTATGGGTAAAGTCCCTAGGAAATAATCTATAGATTTTGTGACTGGAAAAACAGAAAGATTTGGCATGTTTAAATTTTTTTCTTTATTTTATTTTAAAGTTATGAATAAAACAAG
The DNA here is from genome assembly GCF_902635505.1 of Sarcophilus harrisii. Classification (NCBI taxonomy): domain Eukaryota; kingdom Metazoa; phylum Chordata; class Mammalia; order Dasyuromorphia; family Dasyuridae; genus Sarcophilus; species Sarcophilus harrisii. The sequence continues at coordinate 540,080,711 of NC_045428.1, forward strand.
AATTTCCAAAACACGGTAAAATAAAAAGATGATTGCACATGAAACTACAAATATATTCAACTTGCTGTTCCTTTAAAATATGTAATAAAGTTATTGTATAAATTTCTTTTCTTCTTTTCTTTTCCCCCTTATTGCACCTAAGAGATGGCTATTATTTATATGTATGAATGTATACATACACACATATACATATATAAAACCATCTATACATATTTCTACTTATCAGTTCTTTCTCTGGATGCAAGTAGAATCTTCCTTCATATGTTCCTTGTAGTTTGGGTATTTATACAAATCGCAATGACTTATTCACTTGAAGTCATTCTTTTTTTTTTTTAAGTTGTTCTTAAAACGATATTGCTATTACTGTATACAACATTTTTTTTGGTTCTGCTCATTTCACTGTTCATTATTTCAGGCAAGTATATCTATGTTTTTTCTAAGATTGTAGAGCTCATAATTTCTTATAAAATAGTAATATTCCATCATAATCATATACTACATCTTGTTCAGCCATTCCCAGTTGATAGGCATCCTCACAATTTCCATTTCTTTGCCACCACAAAGTAAACTGCTATAAATATTTTATAATCTTTTAGATTCTTTTTATTTTTCCTTAATCATTTCTGGAAACAGACCTAATAGCAGTATCATTGGGTCAAAAGGTATACAGTTTTATAACTCTTTGAAAATAATTCCAGATTCCTTTCCAAAATAGTTGGATCAATTCTCAATTCTACCAAAAATATGATAGAAGAGAAAGTCTGGAAGGGAAAATGAACTCAGTTTTACACATGTTAAGTTTGAGATACCCCAAGAATATCCATCTCTAAATATCCAGTGGCCAGTTGATGATACAAAATTGAAACTCAAGAAATAAGAGGTATGAGTCTAGATGTGATCATTGAGCCCATAGGAACGGACGACATCACCAAACAAAAGAATAGAGAAGAAGACTCAGAACAGAACTTTGAGGTCCACCCATAGTTAAGGGGCTGTGATATAGGCCACGTGATAGCAGAGTAGCTCAAGGACGGGTCAGACTGAAAGAGAACCAGGAGAGAATGAAATCGGGAAAATCCAAAGGAGAAAGTAACCAAGAGGAAGAAGTGGTCGACAATATAAAATGTAGATAGGTCAAGAAGGAGATATAACAAGAAGATAATATGAGATTTTGTTCTTAAGAAGTGATTATGGGATAGCTAGGTGGTGCAGAGGATAGAACGATGGCTCTGGAGTCCAGAGGATCTGAATTCAAATTCAGTCTCCAACTCTTACTAGCTGTGTGATCCTAAGCAAATCATTTAACTCCAATTGTGAAGAGGAGGAAAAGGAGGAAAAGGAAGAGAAGGAAGAGAAGGAGTTACTTTGTAGAAATACGTTACCATTGAATGATGAGGTTGGAAAGCACTTTTCAGAGGCTTTGGGGAAAAAGTGAGTCATTCTGAAAACTAATATGAAACTATGTCCAAAACATCATCAAAGGCTGCAGAACGTTTGACCCAACTATACTGATGTTAGGCCTCAGAAAAAAGAAAAGAACTCATGTGTACAAAAGTATTTATAGCAGCTCTATTTGTAGTGGCTAACAATTGGAAACTAACCGAGTGCTTGTCATTTAGAGAATGGAAAAACAAATTATGACATCTGAATTTAATGGAATATTGTTTTGTAAGAAATAAAGAAAGATGGTTTCAGAGAAACCTGAGAAGACTTGTATGAACTAATGCAGAATATTGTGAGCAGAGCAGAGCAGAAAGCAATTTCTACAATAAAAAAAAATCATAGACAATTAACATTGCTAGACTCAAGAACTCTGATGAACTCAATGACCATTTATAATTCCAAAGGACTTATGAATCATGCTACCCACCTCCCAGGAGGTGATGGACTCAAGATACAGAAGAGAAACATATTTTTGGACATGGCCAAAATAGAAATTTGTTTTGCTTCACTATTGGTTATAAGGGTTTCCTTTTTCTTTAAGGGGTAGATAAAAAGGAGAGAAAATAAATTTTGTTAATTAAAAAGAAGTAAAAAAAAATTAAAAAAAAAAGAATGAGAGAACTGGAAGTACCATGTGTACACATTACTTTCAAAGGATTTAGGTGGTATGGGATTAAACATTCAGGACAATAGCTAACCAGGATGGTGGGATCTACTGAGGGTTGTTATTATTGCTGCTGTTCTTTATAGGTGGGGAAGACTGAAAGTCTGTAGGAAATAGTTTTGTATCTTTTTTTTTCCAGAGACAGTTGGGGTTAAGTGACTTGCCCAGGGTCACACAGCTAGGAAGTATTAATAAGTGTCTGAGGCCAAATCTGAATTCAGGTCCTCCTGATTTTAGGGCCAACACTCTATCCACTGCACCATCTAGTTGCCCCTATAGTCTTGTATCTTGTAGGAACCAGGAAATAGGAAGAAATCAATAATTAAAAAGAAAGGGATGACAGTAAAGGTAATGTATAGGAGAAAATTGGAGAGACAATGCCATTCAGAGGGGTTAGCTTTGACAATGAAGAGAACCATTTCAGCGAATGGAGAAAAGGAGATAGGGAATGAGAATAGGAGAATGTGGGATGAAAAGAAAGGGAAAAGCTCTATGCAAATGGCCTCAATTTTTTCAGGGAAGGTATTAGGTGAGGCTGTCTACTATAGAGATGGAAGGAGAGGGTGCTGTGGGACATAAGGAGAGAAGAGAAGGTTTGAAATAAGTTCTCTGGCAAATGGGATAGAGAACAGAGAGGAGGAGAGCCCATACAAGAACATATACATACCTACTTATATTGAGTGCATGTGCATACATACTTACACATATAAGCTTCTATCTGGACATAGTCATAGCACTGTGAAGTATACATTACTAAATTGTGATTGTATATCACTCTGTCATTTCCACTGCAAAGGTCATAGCATTTCTAGGATTTAGAAGTAGAAGGGTGATTAGAGATCATCTGGCCACGAATCTACAGATAAGAGCACACAGATGGCTCTCTCTGTGTGTGTATACCCTTCCCTGTTCAGCAAAAAGAGGGTTTTTTTCGTGCCTGTATCCTTCGTTCGAGGATCATCCCCTACCTTTCCCACCAATTGTGTGTTCTCTCTGTGTGTCCATGGGTGTGTATTCGTACTATCGGGCTGCGTACATGTGTATGCATGTGTCTCAATGCGCTTGAATTTGCGTGTCCAAACCCGCGCCTCCGGGTATGTCCGTGCGCCTCGCGTGCTTTCCCGAGTGTGCCTCTGCGTGTGCGTGTGTCCGTGTGTCAGAGTGTGTGCAGCCTCCGCCGCAGCCAGGGCCCCGCCCCTCCCTTTTCCGCACTCCTTGTCAGGCCGGTGACTCAGTGACGCTTTCCTGCGGCTGGAGCCGGAGCGGAGCCAGAGCCGGAGCCGGGTGGGCCCGGGCACCTCTGGGCTGTGAGTCCGGGCTCTGGGACGGGTGGTCATTTGGTTTCGTTTTGGGTGGGGGAACGCCAGGGACCGGGGCTCTGGTAGAGGGGACGGGGGGAGCGCCAGTCACCGCAGTGGCCCCTGCTAGGGGGAAGACGCATCTCCTGGCTTCCCTGGGGTGCTGGGAGGTAGGTGAGTGAGAGGAGGAAGGAGGAGCGTCTCCCGCAGCATCCCCCACCCCCGCCAGAGCAATGGCTGGGAATGGAGGTGGGGGCGGGGCTTGAGGGAGGCCCAGGGAGGAGGAAGAAGGGAACGGAGAATGAGGATGAGGATTAGGATGCTCTGGCTTTGCTAGTGCTCCACAAGGATGGGGTGTATGTGGGGGCGCTGATTGAGCTTAGAATCTCCTGACGCTCCCCTTCCCTCCCCACCAGCCCGGATCCTTCTCCAGGTCTGGGCCTGGCCTGCGCAAGGTCTTGGAGGTAGTGGGCTCCTGTGCCAGAGACTCTCTGATGGCAGAGCCTACGGAATTGCCAATCTTGCCAGGCTGGGTTTTTTACCTTGGTGGATACCAGATAATTAACACTCACTTCCATATGTGTAATCAGTTATACCTACATGCAAGTATCACATAGATACACATTAAATATGCCTTTACACAATATATACATGGAAACACAGGTACACTATCCAGGTATACTGCATACAGAAAAATAAACATATATATGCATGTGTGTGTTTATATATATATATACGTGTATACAACTGTATACATGGACATATAGCAACCCACACATACATACATGTAGCCATATGTATACACAGTCTCAGATGCACACACATATACCTCACAGTCACCATGCTTGGTGATTTGGAGACTGTATTAAAAGACAGTTCTATAAAAATATTTTGTCCCATCCTCCCTCCCAACACTTTGTGGTGGCCATTTCCCTTTCTTTATCCTTTGTGGTCTTCTGATCATTGCCCCTGCCTTGCTAGGTGGCCTGGCAGGATAATTTCTTATTCTGCAGCCTTATTCTGCCAATATATAAAATGGATGTAGTTGATGATGCCTTCTCTCTGTAAGTTCAAATTCAAACCAGAGCAACTACCTTTGTTCTATTCCCTGCCCATGGAAGTTATTCAAAGGAAATGTAATGACTGATTAGATCTAGAGAAAAGGAGAGAACAGACAGAGCTAGGTATAATGGGCACCATAGCAACACAAGGTAGAGATATAAAGGACCTTCTAATGTAGAAGCCAGAGGAGTCCGACTCAGCTATTCAAAGCCTTTCTACTCAACACCACAGTGTGCTAGTCTATCTAGTAATCAATCAATCAATCAACTAACCAGTATTTTATTAAGTATGTATTATGTGCTAGATATTGTGCTAAGCCCTCAATCAACTAACAAGTATTTTATTAAGTATATATTATGTGCTAGATATTGTGCTAAGCCCTCAATCAACTAACAAGTATTTTATTAAGTATATATTATGTGCTAGATATTGTGCTAAGCCTTGGAAATATAAATACAAAAGTAAGATAGGTTCCACCCTCAAAGGCCTTGAGGGTAGGAGGTGGGAGCAGAGAAAAGAGACACATGCACATTAATAAGTAAAAATAGGACATTTGCCAAAAATGCATGTCAATAAGTAAGTATGATATATATGTATACAAATAATGTAAATGAATAAATATATGTAAGTAAATGAATAATATAAAGTATAAAGAATATGTACACCAAAAAGAAAATACCAAATATAGAATTTTTTTTTTAAGTACACATGGTTGGGGGAGGAGTAGGGACTGGGAGGATCCAGAAATGTCTTCTAAACAGGGTGGCTCTTGAATTAAGCCTTAAAAGGAACTGGGAAATTCAAGAAACAGCTGGGAGGAAGAAGAGCATTCTAGGCCTAAGGGACAGTCTGTGCAACGGCATGGGGACAAAGAGAGGAAATATGGGGAAGAGCAAATATTCCACTTTGGCTTGAACCTAGAGTCAGTGAAGAAGAATATCCAATAGGTTTATGAATAGATTCTGAAAAACTTGAAATGTCTAACAAAGGAATTAGTATTTTATTCTAGAGAAAGCTGGGAGATTGCAATTTCTTGAACAGAGAAATGACTTGGGCAGTCCTGTACTATAGAAATATCTCTTTGACAACTGTAGACATAGAATCTCAGAGTCACAAATCTCAGGATTGTAAGGAAACACTTTCGACGAAATAGTCCAACCCATGCACAAAAGGAATCCCCCATCTAATTTATGGACCAAATGGTCCTCCAAGAAGTGCTTGAATCCCTTCCAAGAGAAAGAACCTCCTACTCCCACAGGCAGACAGCCTTTTTCATCTTTGGACAGCTCCATTTTAATTTTTTTCCTTCTCTCTCTTCTCCCCCCTCCCTGTCTGTCTGTCTTTTTCTCTCTCTCATTCTTTCCCTCTCTCTGTCTTTCCATCTCTCTGTCTTTCTCTGTGTGTCTCTCTGTCTCTTTTTCTCTCTCATTACATTTTAAGCTCCAGATTGTCTCCTTTCCTCTCTCCCTACCCCCACGATGCTTATTTATATTTATCAGTCCTTTCTCTGGAGGAGAGGATAGCATTATCTTTCAAGAATCCTTTATAATTAATTTGAGTATTTATAGTACTCAGAATAGCTTGGTGTTCACAATTATTCTTTGGATATTATTGTTACTGCATACAATTTTCTCAGTTTCACTCACTTTGTTTTTCATTATTTCAAACAAATATTTCCATGTTTTTCTAAAGTCAATATGTTCATAATTTTATATATTATTTATATATATGTATGCATATGTGAATACATATAATTTCTCCCAATTACTTGTCAAAACAATTTTAAAATATTTTTTAAAGTTTTAAGTTTCAAATTTTATCTCTCCTCTTCTGTCCTTCCCCATTCCCTGAGACAAAAAGCAATTAGATATAGATTGTACATATACAATTACGTAAAACATTTCCATATTGGTTATTTTGTACAAGAAGACTCAAATAAAAGGGAAAAAAGAAAGAAAGAAAGTGAAAAATAGCATGCTTCAGTCTGTATTCAAACAAGATCAGTTCTTTCTATGGAGCTTCATCATATCCTCTGGGATTATCTTATATTGCTGAAAATAACTGTCATTCACAGGTCTTCATCAAACAAAGTTGCTGTTGTTGTATACAACATTTTCCTGGTTCTGTTCACTTCACTGTGCATCAGTTCATGTAAAGCTTTCCAGATTTTTCTGAACTCATACAGCTTGTCATTTTTTATAGCACAGTAATATTTCATTACAATCATACACCACAGCTTGTTCAACCATTTGATGGACATCCCTTTGTTATATAATGCTTAGCCACCACAAAAAGTAGTTCATAGTTTCTTACAGAGCAGTAATATACCATCACAATCATGTATCACAACTTGTTTACTCATTCTTCAGTTGATGAGCATCACCTCAATTTCCAGTTCTTTGCCATCACCAGCTTCATTATTATTAAGCAGTTTTTCCTGATACCAAAATTAAAATAGGTTCTTTATCACTTCTATTATCGATTCTGGTTGTACTCTCTGGAACCAAACAGAGGAAATCCAATCTCTCTTTCATTTGATCTTCAAATACTTGAAGCAACTGTCATGTCCCTACTGAGTCTTCTCTGAACTAAACATTTCAGCTTCCTTACCCTAAACTCATTTGACTCAAGAGTCTTCATCATCTTTGGTGGCCTCATCTGGATATTTTTCAGCTTTTCATAATGTCACTTTGAACTGAACCCAGTACTCTAGGAGTGGGCTGACTAGTGCAGGGTACACCTTATTCCTAGAAGCAATACCTCTTTTAATGATGCAACCCAAGAGGAAATTAGCTTTCTTAAATGCTGTATCACATTGCTAACTCATATTGAGTTTGAATATAGTTTGTCCTCCTCCACTAAAATTATATATATTTTCAAACTGTTGTCTAACTCTGCTTCCCCTATGTAGTCATAAAGTTTATTTTTTAACCCAAATTTAAGACTTTATTTATCTCTTTGGAATTTCACTTCTTGCATCCAACACGTTTCTGCCTATGGTGAATAGAGTGCTTATTCAGACACTTAATTTAGCTGTGTAACTCAGGGCAAGTCTCTTAAACCCTTCTAGTTTCCCCATCTGTAAAATGGGGATAATATTGGTAGCTGCCTCAAGGTTGTTGGGAAAATCAGCTGAGATAACATGTAAAACATTTTGCAAACCATAAAGCGCTATGTAAATTCTAGTTGTTATTATTATTATCACAGTCATTTTCAGTCATGTGTATTTCTTCATGATCTTATTTGGGATTTTATTGCCAAAGATATTGGAATGTTTGCCATTTCCTTTTCCAGCTCACTTTACAGATGACAAAACCGAGGCAAACAAAATCGAGTGATCTGTTCAGGAACACACAGCTAGTAAGTGTCTGAAGCCAGATTTGAATTCAAGAAGACCAGTCTTCTTGACTCCACTTTATCCAGTGTATCACTCAGCAGCATTATTACTATTACTATTACTATTAATGTTAATAATTAATATTAATATGACTATCACCCATTGTGTTAGCTATTCCTCCCAACTTTGTGCCATCTGTAAATTTTTGATAGTTTTATCCAAATCACTAATAATTGAGGCAGGTTACATAGAGTGCCAGACTTGCAGTAAATAACACTTGACTTTGAATCTTACCTTAGAGGTTTATTACTTGTGTGAGCCAAGGTAAACAACCTCCATGACATTCATTCTACCTTTCTTTACAATGAAGGCCTCCTCCAGGTCTAAATGAGTGCTTCTGTAATATATAGCACAGCGAAAGACACAATTTGAAGCATGTAGATGGGTTAATGGATAAGAGTATAGGATATGGAGTCAAGAAGATATAAGTTCAAATGTAGTCTCAAATACTTAACTAGTTGTGTCTTCCTGGGCAAGTCACTTAATTCTGTGTGCCCCAGTTTTCTTATCTGTAAAATGGGGATAATAATAGCACCTACCTTCCAGGATTTTTGTGAAGATCAAATGAAATAATATTTGCAAAGCACGTAGCACAGTACTGGCACAAAGTAGATGGCATAAAGATGTTATTATAATAATAATAGCTATTATTATTACTGCTACTATTATTATAGATCTCTTGGAAAGTTCACTGGAGAATTCCTGCCATGTTGAAATTGAACCAGTCTGGTTAATCATTAAATTCTAAAGTCCTTTAATTACTTTCTCATCTAATCTGTATGTGTCTTGTGTTCTCCATAAGAATAGTATATATTTTTTTTAAAGAATAATATAAAATGCCTTCTGGTCCAGCTATGTGGCACAATGGATAGAGCCCTGGGTCTGGAGCTAGGAAGACTTGAATTCAAATTCAGCCAAAGCAAGTCATTTACCGTCTAATGCCTCAGGTTCTTCTCTGTAAAATGAAGATAATAACAGCACTTACCTTGCAGGATTTTAGTGAGGATCAAATGAAATAATATTCCTATAGCATTTTGCAAACATTAAAATTCCATAAAAATGCTATTAATATTCTATTATATCTTATAGAATGTTTTGGTAAAATCTAGGCTAACTATTAATTTAGCATGTTCCCTTATCTACCAGTTTAATTGTTCTGTTGAAAAAGGGGAAATAAAATGACACTAGTAGGCCTCATTCTTGATGAAAACATTCTGGCTATCTCTGCACTAGTTCTTTTTCTCTTTGTTCTTTCACTATCTCCTAAACAATCCTATGTAATGATTCCTAGAAATGAAGTCAAGGTCACCAATCTTTATGAGAAAAGTGGTACAATATTTGTCTTTCTTCAAGCTTGAAATACCATCCTCACTACCTACAGTCTTTCTACTGTTACCTATAATACCTCAGTAATCTTTCAGGACCAGAGACTGTAGTTTGTCTGGTCCAGATGTCTTGAATCCATTAAGAATACTTTACCACTTCTTTATTTCTTTTGGCAATCAGCTCCCTCCTCACTCTGTCTATTCTGTCCTTTCCTCTGAAAAAGTCATTCTCCTTGACAGAGAAAATAAAAGGAAAATGGGAATGAATGGATTAACCCTGTCTTATCTCTGTTGTCCATTATTATTATCTCATATACTTGAAGAAAAGCTCCTTTCCCTTTTTTGATCTTCCTTTTTCTCTGAATATTGGTTTTTTTTTTTTTAAGAAAGGAAAGAAAAAAAGAAGAAAGGAAGAAAGAAACCTTTTGTGTGTATGTACTTAACTCCCCTTCCCAGCCTTAGCTCATTCTGAGCTTCAGCATTTCTTATGCTATTTTTACAGGACCATGCTGTGCTGTTATATTCATCCTGTATTACCTGGTCTTGCTTTTATTTTCTGTACATTTCTGTTTAAAGTCTAAGTTGGTTGGTGAGTTGCCTCTGTATATAGGGATCCAAATCCAGGTCTCAGACTTCACCTTTTTAGCTGTTTACTTTTGAAATGAGATTTCTGTAGCACATTCATTTGGAAATGTCCAATGGGCAATTAATAATATGGATTTAGAATCTAGAAGAGAGACCATCACTGGAGATTTCAATCTGAAAATCTTCTACATAGAAATGATGTCACCATTTCATATTTCTTTGAGGAGAGAGAGAGAGAGAGAGAGAGAGAGAGAGAGAGAGAGAGAACCCATTGATTGGGTTTAGCAACTAAAAGATCATTTCTAACCTTGGAGAAAGTAGTTTTAGCTGTAGTTTGAGACCAAGAGTCAGATTGTAAGAGATTGAGAAAGGAGAGGAAGAGAAGGCAATAACTGTAAAGAGTTTTGTATTTGAGAGTCTGTCTTGAGGGTGGGTAGGTGATCTCTACAATTCCTTTTACCCCTAAATCTGTTGGTTTTTGTTTGCGTGTTTGTAATTCTTTAATAAAAGAGACTTTATTTGCTTGATGGGAGATCTAAAGTTTTATAGCTTTTCCCCAATAAAGGGCCAACTGCTTTTTATCTGTTCTTTGTGTGTTGATTTTTCCCATTCGGTTTGTAAGCTCTTTGAGGACCAGTACTATCTTTGTTTTTATTTGTATTTGATTCCCCAGCATTTAGCTTAGTGCCTGGCACATAGAAGGCATTTAATAAATGCTTACTGACTAATTTATGCACAAGGTAATTTAAGTCAGTAAACATCGCCAGGCACTCTGCTAAGCTTAGGGAAACAGAAAGGCAAAAAGATCATCTCTGCTGTCTAAGAGCTTATTGTCTAATGGAAGAGGTAGAGGTGGGAGGAGGCAATAGTAGCTACAGGAAACAGGATAGGCTAAGGGAACAGATGGTGTTTCACTGGGCTTTGAGAAGTGGTAAAGAGAGATGGCATGGGAGGCATGGGAGGCCTTATACAAAGGCCCTGAGATGGGAGATGGCACACTGGGAAAGCTCCTGTCCCCTCTTCCTCCTCACTTTATAGGACCCTTCCTTAGCGCTCCTGGTCATCCTTTCTCACTCTTTTACAACCTATTAAATTTAACAAACACTTATTAAGCACCTACTATTAATAAGGTCTGATATCCAGCGCTATAAATACAAAAGATACAATGTTTTTTCTTTACTTTTTCTCTTCAACAGTGAGGATGTTTGCAGTGCAACCTGGGGCTCCCGAGCCCCCATTCCTGGGGGGCCCACCTGCCTCTCTGTCTCAACATGACTATGAACCCGACAGTAACTCCAACTTTGTGGCCAGCACCTATGATGCCAATGAGAACTGGAACCAGGGACTCGGGGGAGCCAGGGGGTTGGGTCTAGGAGAGGGGGAGCTGACTCTCGCGCAGAATCTGCCCTCAGTCCCCTCTGACAACCAGGCTCTCCTGGGAAAGAGGCAGGCCTCTGCCCGTGGGCTTCCGGGGCCCCAGCCGGATGGCTTCTTCCTCCGTAGGGCAGGGGAGATGCGCAGCCCACCGGAGGGGGCTGAACTCCCCATAGCTACGGGGCCTGAGCCAGAGAAGGGGGATGGGGTGGGGGCCACAGCTGCTGCCGGCTCCCCCTTGGAAGATATCGGCTATTCCAGCAGCTCTCTGAGTGTTGAAAGCCCTGAGAGCAGCCCAGGTCCCTCCTGGGACACCCCCAGCCCCTGTCCTGGCCCCCCAGAGCCCGGCCCGGCCCCCGATGCCTTCCTACCCACGGTGACCCAAGCGGTGCAGCAGCTGCTGGCTCGGGAGCGATACAAGGAGCAAGAGAAGGAAAAACACCACGTTCACCTGATTATGTATCGACGCCTGGCTTTGCTACAGTGGATCCGAGGCCTCCAGGGCCGCCTGGCTGGACAACAGGCCCGGCTGCAAGAGAGCTTTGACACAATCCTAGACAACCGCAAGGAGCTCATCCGAGGCCTCCAGCAGGGGCTGCCACCTCGACCCCAAGACAGGGGGTGAATGCTGACTCCTTCCCAGCCTCCCTTCCCAGCTTCCATCCCAGCCTCCTCCCCACTCTGTGACCCATTGCTTCCTAAACTCAGTCTCACCTGGGGTCTGCCCTCATCAGCTTTCCAGGGCTGATGATCCTCTTTGGGGGTTCTCTGCTTCCCCTTCTCCTGCTTCTTAGGAAGGCTCCCAGCATCATCACCATAGCCCTCCCCAGACACCCTGTGCTTCTCTGCTAGGAGATTTATGGGAGGTAGGGGTCCATATTTTCAGATTATCCAGAATTTGAAGAATCTAGCTTGTCCCTCCCATCACCTCCACAGTAAAGAGATTAATCACCTGTGAGCACCCTGCCTAGAATGATAGATTGTCAGAACTGACAAAGCCCTTAGACACCTCATCATTCAAATTCCTCAATGGGCAAGCAAGGAGATTACTGCCCAGAAAGGGGAAGGAACTCAAAGTGTAATTACAGAGTTGGGAGCAGAACTGAGATTAGAAACCAGGTCTTTTAGCTCCGGGACTTGACTTGGAGTTCTGCCTTCTCAACCAGAATCTTTACCTGAGTTCTGACCACAAAGTCACCTGAGAAAATGGTTATTGGTGATATTTATTTATGACATCTCAATAAAAAAGAATGTACATTTATAACTTAGAATGTAATGAACAAGATGTTTAAAATGTTGAGCAAAAGTTCTCTGTCTCTGAGTCTTCTGTGCTAAACTCAAAGTATTTTGGATGTTGAATTTATTTGATAATTTTTTTTTTAAGCAGCCTGCCAATGATAGGCATTCTGAAGCTCAGTCTTGCAAGGAAGAATACTGGGACTGATGAGTGAATGAATGAATGAGTGAATGAATGTTGTCTGAGGAGGCTAGATGGCATGGGGCAGTCCCTTGGGTCTCTGGGGAAATTGAGACCCTGATACAACTACTCCTCCTGTTCAGTTTTTGGAAACTGGAAAAGAAATGAATTGCAGGTCATTAAGGGCATTCAATAGTGCATAGAGTGCCAGGTTTGGAATCAGGAAGATCCATTTTTCTGAGTTCAAATTCAGCTTTAGACACTTTACTAGCTATTTAATTCCGAGTAAGAATTTAAGTTTTGTTTGCCTCAGTTTTCTCATCTGTAAAATGAGCTGGGGAAGGAAATGGCAAACTGCTCCAGTATCTTTGCCAAAAAAACCCAAATGGGGTCACAAAAAATCAGACATGACTGAAAAACAATTGAACAAAAATTCAGCTCTAAATCTATTATTCTCCCATGCAACTCATAACTGTATAGGAATATTCTTTGAGAAGCGGTGATCTAGCTTTTATTTAAATGCCTTCTTGCTGATCAGTTTAGTTGTGTGTGACAATTCATGCCCCATGTAGAGTTTTCTTGGTAAAGATACTGGAGTGGTTTGCCATTTCCTTTTCCAGCTCATTTTACAGTTGAGGAAAGTAAAGCAAACAAAGCTAAGTCATTTGCCCAGGGTCACCTAGCTAGTAAGTGTCTGAGGCTGAATTTGAATTCAGGGCTTCCTGACTCCAGGCCCAGAACTCTATCCACTTGACCATCTAGCCACCCATTCAGAACTGGATAGTTATCTAATCCAACCCCATCATTTTATAGATGAAGAAACTAAGAACTTAAGAGTCTATGTATGATCCTAGGAATAAGCGCATGTGAACATTCAGATGGGGTTGTGTTATTTTAGGACCTCAGTTTTCCCATCTGTAAGGTGGGGAAGTTAGTTAGGGAGACTCTCTCTAAGGGTTTATACAGCATTTAAGTTTGGGTCTGAAATTATGGAAGCTATTGGCTGGTCAAACTGGCCCTCCCTCACTGGGGCAGAGAAAGGGAAATGGTTGGATTCTTAGGCATTTCTTAAATCTTCAACTCTGTGTCTGCCCTCAGGCAGTCAGTCACTCTTCCCCATTCTCCTTTCTTCTTTCATAAATTTCCCCTAAGAGCTTTAGGCTGTTTGTTTTCCAAGAAAGTTCCCCTTCGGATCTCTAATATTAGCAGCAATCCAACCTGAACTGAGTTCTACAATACAAAAGAGAAAACTCAGTAACAGAGACTCTGCTCTCAAGGACCACTCGTCTGAGGGGGAAAGGCAGCCCCATCTATATGAAGTGTTTGGTATAAAGGGAGGCACAGACCTGGAACACACATTGGGTATCCTAGAACACACATCCAGGGGCTCGTACAAGTTTCTTGGGCAAAAAGGGATCACTAGTGGAAAAAGTTTAAGAAACCCTGTTCTAGTCCAATTCCCTAATTTTATAGGAAGTGACTTGCCTAGAGTCATAAGGGCAATCAAGTGGCAGATGTGGGACTTATTGACGGCCACACACTCTACTTTGGCAGGGTCCCTCATTATCCTGACCACTCTCCTTGGGACACCAACCTGGACTCTGGAACCAGAAACGTCATGGCCTAGTGGAGAGATGGCTAAACTTAAGAAATCCTGGGTTCAAATGCTCACTCAGATTTATCAGCTGAGATCTTAAGCTACTCACAACTTCTAAGGACACTGCCTAAAATTTAACGAAATAATTAATGGATTGATGATTTATCAGTATCCTTCCAAAAATGTGACACAAAGAGCTGAACATCATGTTCCAGACGTGGGCAGATTGGAGCATCACACAGTGAGACTAACCTTATTCATTTAGGTACAATAATTCTCTTAATAAAAATATATGCATATATACATTATATATCATACATATATTATTATTACACATATTATAACAATACATATTATTCATATACACACAATATATATTATATATACTATATATTATACATATTATACTTATACATACAATTAATATACATATGCACATATTATATATATATATATATATATAGTTGTATTAGGAATTCTAATATCACAGGCAGTGAGGGGTAAATCAGCAATACTTTTGGTGCTCTCTGTATATACTGTTTCATACTCATAATACTCAATCTTTACAAAGAAGAGAGGAAGGTGCATTTTCTCAACTCTTCTTATCAGCCAAGCTCCCACAAGTGGGTATTTTTTAAAGACCTTATAATGACTGTCCCAGCTACTATTCTAGGCTCTGGAGTTGCAAAGATAAACCTGAAAACAAAAACAAAAATAGTTGCCTTTATCTTCAGGGAGATTACATTCTATTAGGAAGTTATGAGTATAGAACATATAAAAAGATGAGCGTGGATGTGGTACTTTGAGGACGAGGGGAATATCACAAAAAAAACTAAGGCAGCCTTTTTGATTGGTTTGGAAAGGCTCTGGGTAGGAGGTGGTCTCTGAGCCATAAAGGAAGCTAAGGATGCTTTGAGGTAGAGGCTGGGAAGGAATGCATTCCAAGTATGGGGGATAGTCTATTCAAAGGCACAGGGCCTGGAGCTGGAGTGCCAGCTCCGGGGAAAAACCAGCAGACCAGTAGTCTGAAATATTAAGATGGCTAATATGGGATTGGCTTAGAGAAGCAGGTTGATCCCAGATTGTGAATGTCTTTAAATGCCATGCTCAGGAGATTCAATTTTATTCTAGAGGCAATAGAGAACCACTGATGTTTCTATAGGAGAGGAGTGATATGGTCAGATGTACTTTGGAAAGATGACTTGGCAGCTCTGTGAATTGGATTAGGCTCAATTAGATTGGAAAAGGAAGAGGTAGGAATTTGAGAATCTAATTAAGAGGCTCTTAATCCAGTTAAGAGGCACAAAGAGAGGCACAAAAGTAGGGGACAAGTAGAGAGAAAGGGACAGAAGAGATCTTTTTTGTAAGATCATCATAGGATTATAGCTCTAGAAGGCACAGGAGAGATCATTTAGTCCGATTCTTTCATTTTATTGATGAAGAGACAGAAACTCGTTAAATATAAGTGTTTGGCCCAAAGTCACATGGGTAGTAAACATCAGAGATGGGATTTGAACTCAGGTCCTCTGGCTGGGCAGTTCTGTGGTGCAGTGGATAGAGCCCCAGGCTTTGAGTCAAGAAGACTCATTTTCCTGAGTTCAAAGATGGCCTCTGGCTCCTACTAGCAGTGTGATCCAGTGCTAGTCTTTTAATCCTATTTGCCTGAGTTCCCTCATCGGTAAAATGAGCTGAACACCGACTTAGGTTTGCAGAGCTGTTGTGCTGACCTCATTGCTGTATACCTGTGAAACTTGGACATTCTAAGAGCATCATGCCAGGGAACTGAGTGGCTTCCATCTGAATTATCTTAGGAAGATTCTGAAGATCACCTGGCAGGAGAAGATAGAGACACTGAGGTCTTTTCTCCAGCTGAACCATCAAGCATTCAAACTCTAATATAGAGAGCACAACTCTGATGGTCTGACCTTCTACATGAAGTCTTTCTTGATTCCTCAAGTTTCTAATGAAAACCCCCCAAATTTTGTAACTTAAAAATTAGGAATTAATGAATGATAAAACATTAAATATTTGCTATGTTTAAGGCACTGTGCTAAGCAGTGGGAATATGAATACAAAACACATGATAGACTCTGCCCTGAAAGACTTTACATTCTAATATGGAAACGTAACACAATATAGGAGAAGAGTGGCCAGGAAGGGTTATTGTAGTTAAGAGAAGTCACAGGAATGGTGAGTAGAGATGTAGCATAATTGATTGAAATGTCCTTTCTAGGAATGGGGCTGATAGTTTGATCATTGTTCCCAGAGCAAGAGATGAAAGGAGGGAGGATCCTGGAAGCAGCATAGCAAGCACATAATATAAGAGTGATGAGTCTGGGTCTGAGTCCATGTACTAAATTCTTAGTAATCAGGAGCTCAGGGCTCTAGGGTAGATGGTTGATTGCCTGTTAGGAGATGGAGAGCATATGCTATCTCATCCCTCCTCTCACTTCCCCTTGATTGTAAGCTCCTCCAGGTACTGCAGGTAAGAGCTGGGTAACAAAGGTGCATGAGCAGCCCAGGAAAAGGTCTTAGTAAGCCATCAGAGGTACTAATCACACACAGAAATGTTATGGATCCAAGAAGGTGCAGCAGCCACACCCTAGTTAAGTCATCTCAGCAGAGAGCCTAATATAGTTTGAGGGTAAGGGGCATTTAGGGTGGGAGGGGGGTGTCTTAAAGCGGTTGGTGAGTTAGAGGGATGTCCACTCCAAGCATGTGAAGACTTCACCATTAGAATGGGATGAGAACGATTTGTTCAAATAGCCATGAAGCAGGTGCTATGGAGCACTTATCCCTTGGTTGGACATCAAAAATACCAAGGTCACCCACTGCACCTGGGTTATCATAGTCATTTGTTTTTGTTTTTTTTATAAACATTTTTATTTTCAAAACACATACATAGTTTTCAACATTCATCCTTGCAAAATCTTGTATTCCAAAATTTTTTTTCTCCTTTCCTTTTCCTCACTCCCTCCCCTAGATGGCAAGTAATCCAATATATGTTAAACATGTGCAATTCTTCTATATAAATTTCCACATCTATCATGCTGCACAAGAAAAATCAGATCAAAAAGGGGGAAAAATGAGAAAGAAAACAAAATGCAAGCAAACAACAAAAAGAGTGAAAATACTATGTCCTATATCGGATTGCTTGCCATCTGGAGAGGGGGTGGGGGAAAAGGAGGGAAAATTTGGAACACAAGGTTTTGCAAGAGTTAGTGTTGAAAATTACCCAGGCATATGTTTTGAAAATAAAAAGCTTTAATCAAAAAAAGAAAAGAAAAGAAAATACTATCTTGTGATCCACACTCGGTCCCCACAGTTCTCTCTCTGGGTGTAGAGGACTCCATCACAAAACCACTGGAACTGGCCTGAATTACCTCCCTGTTGAAAAGAACCACATCCATCAGAATTAATGATCGTATATTCTTGCTGTTGCTGCGTACAACGTTCACCTGGTTCTATTCACTTTACTTTTCTTGGATGTATCATAGAAGGAATTCCTTTACAAGTGTGGACTGGAGGAAAGGGCCATTGAGGTCTCTTCCACTTTTAAATTCCATGACAGTAAGGCTCCTTCTACCTCTAATTTAGAGCTCTTCGGTTCTATGGCTGTGACTTCTTAGGGAAGAAGGGCGTTCCAAAGAAACCTTGGAAATTCAATAAGAGGAAATGACTCATCTCTTCCTCTCCAACTTCTGTCATGAATCCTAGAATATCTGAGCTCAAAAAGAGATTCAGTGGTTTTCAGCACGAGTCCATGGCCAGTTTTCATGATCCATAAAGCATTCATAATTCAGGGCACATTTTATTCATCCATAAGTCATAGTTCTCCAAGCCACGGAGGGCCATCATACAGAGACCTGGGAGGAAGCTGCTTAGAGGCAAGTAGGGGGTGCAGCAGGCCTGGAGCCAGGAAAATCTGGCTTTCAATCCTGCCTATGTGATCTTGGGCGATTATCTAACCTCTGCCTGCCTCAGTTTCCTCAAATTTTAAACGAGGCTCTTATGATCCTTAGCATTTTCTTCATAGAACTGTGAAAATCAAGACATCTATATAGCATCCACTATGTGCCTATACATAGTAGGTGTTTAATAAATGCTTATTTCCTCCCGCTTCTAGAGCATTAAAAATGAGAAGCAGTCCCTCCAGCAGTAGCAAATTTAAGCTAGATATTTTGTCAGGCTCATTGCTCTACACTGCCTAGTTTGACTTAGAAAACAGCGATCTAATCCATCGCCTTCTACAGATACACTCCTTTAACCCCCATCTGTGTCAAGATGGTAAAAACACTATTAAGTCCCTCAAAGTGTGTGTGTATGTGCCTGGTGGTGGGATAATGGACAGAGACCGAGAATGAACAGCCGGGAGGACCTGGAGGAGTCGATCTCTGGGGTCCCTCTCTGGATCTGCGATGTTAAGACTCTCAGAATGAGTGAGTGGGGCAGGAGGGGGTGAGAGCAAAGGAGAGCCGGGACACATCCCCCTTCCCAGCAGCTGCTTCGTCAGACTCCCTAATCCGTGGGCCCTCCCGGGGGCCGCCCACCTCTCCTGCCTCCTCCTCATGAAGCAGCAGCAGGAGGAGGAGGAAGAGGAGGGCTCAGTGTCAAGCTTCTTTTCAAAGGCTGATGGGCCCTTTCGGGCCCCCCACGTGTAGCCACTTAACCCCCAACACAAAGGGCCAAATGAATGGGCCCAGAGCAGCGGCTCGTGCGAAGGGGCCCAGGCTCAATGGGTCTCGGGAGCTGGGTGTATCAATTGCTTTGCTTCAGCAGCCCTCTATAGTCAGGGCATGTGCCTGGGGCGGAGAGGAGGCGGGCTGTAGGGACCAGGATGGGGTGTCACTAACCAGGCAGCTGCCTCTTGGTTTTTATTAAGCAATGATTTATTCATCCCTATGGACCGAGAGGGGCCTAGGGATGGGCAGGGGGAGCAGGCACCATTGAACTAAGTTATTCCTGCAGAAAGCTCCCTGGCTCTTGGGGATCTGTTAAGATAGCAGTGAGGGGAACATAATTTCTCATTCCCTTGCCCTGGGGGTTTTTCCTAGTCCACTCCCCTGCCTCCAATACATCCTCTTAGACGTCATCTTTGTTCTAAAACACATCTCCCTCAGGATAACACATACCACTTTATACCCAGATACCAAGGGATACATCTAAGAGCACCACAGAGCAGGGCAGGGCAGTCTGACTGAACTGTGTCTGTTCCTCAATTTCCCATAATCCAAGAAGTGAAAAAGACATCAGGTCCAAAGTTTATTAACCTGGGGTTCACAGAACGTCAAAGGGGTTTGTGGATAGATTTCTTTCTTTATGTTAAACATGTTAATATATATACATATATATATATATTAAATCCAATATAGGTATACATATTTATATAATTATTATGTTGCACATGAAAAACCAGATCAAAAAGGGAAAAAATGAGAAAGAAAACAAAATGCAATCAAATAACAACAAAAAGAATGCGAATGCTATGTTGTGATCCACACTGAGTTCCCACAATTCTCTGGGCCATCTAAAGATGGCTCTCTTTATCACAAGACCCTTGGAATTGGCCTGGATCATCTTACTGTTGAAAAGAGCCAAGTCCAAAAAAATTGATCATCCTATAAACTTGTTGTCATGTACAAAGATCTCCTGGTCCTGCTCATTTCACTCAGCATCAGTTCATGTAAGTCTCTCCAGGCCTTTCTGAAATCATCCTCCTGATCATTTCTTACAGAACAATAATATTCCATAACATTCATATACCATAACTTATTCAGCCATTCTCCAACTGATGGGCATCCCCTCAGTTTCCAGTTTTTTTGTTTTTGTTTTTTGCCACTATAAAAAGGGCTGCCTTTGTGGATAGATTTCAGGAATCTTTGAACTTAGGTGGGATAAGAATTATATCTTTATGTCAGTATAATTAGTTTCTTTCGAAGTTCCATGTATTTTATTTTATGTATTTAATAAATGTTATCCTGAGAAAAATAGAACAACATCTGATTTGGTTTCTGTCTATTTTACTAGTAACCTAAACCAGTATCTAACATAGAGAATATGCTTTGAAAATGCTGAATTGAAAGGGGGCTGAATGAAAAAGGATTGCCCTCCCCAGGAATCGGAAAGAGATAACTACAAAGTGTCATATCTTAACTCCAGGCCCTAGACTTGACAGTGGAAGGAACAAAAAGATGCTTGGACCCAGTCTCATGGCCTTAAAGTGGAAGTGACAACAAATGTCATTCTTTATTCAGCCAGCTCCCTACCCAGGTTAGGGAAAGAGGGGCGAGGGAGAGGTCAGGGGTCATTTTGTTTATTACTCTCTCTTTGTGAAGCATTATCCCTAATCCAGCCCTGACAGATGAGACTCATTCCTCCTTTTTAGGTTGGAAGGAGATTACTTGTAGAAACTTTGGGGAAAGGAAAGAAGATTGAGAATAAAAATTCTTGAGGGAGAGCTTGAACAAGCATTTATTAAGTGCGAGGTATAGTGCTAGGAACTGGATAAGGATAAAAGAAGATTCCTGAAAATCTGAGAGAGGAATAAACATAGAAGGGAGAAGAAAGGGATAGATGTCGAAAGTTTGATTTGGGTTAAATATAAGAAACTAAATTATAATATAAAGAAATTTGTTTATCTACCTCTCCTCTCATCCCAAGACCATGCTGGCTAAATCCTTCTGTCTCTGTCTCTCTCTTTCTCTCCCTTCCTTCTTCCCTTCTCTGTCTCTTTTTGTCTCTGTCTGTCATTCTGTCTTTCTGTCTCTCCTTTTCTCTTTCTTTCTCTCCCTTCCCCCTTCTCTGTCTCTCTCTGTCTCCCACTCTCTCTTTCTGTTTTTCCCTCCCTCCTTTTTCTCTCCCCCTTCTCCCCTCTGTCTCTGTCTCTCTCTTCTCTCTCTCTCTCTCACACACACAAATCATCGTAATAAATAAAAATAAAAATCAATATCGGGAGTGAGACTGGGAGAGCTGGGCTATAGTGCCAGGACCCAGCCTAGCCAGGGCCCTCAGGCCCAAGTAATTACTTTGTCTTGGAGAAAACCAATCTGTCTTAGTTGGCAGGGGAGAGAGGTGGGAGACATCGGGGTGGGGTAGGGAGGGCCAGGGGGCTAAGTAGAACTTGGCTTAGCTGAGTGAGTGACAGGAGGTTAATGCCGGAGCCAGGGGGAATGGCTCCCACCACCCTCTATATTCCCTACCCACCCCCAGGGTCCTCAGGGATGAAGTGAGATGTTCAAAAAGTCCAGGGGAAAGACGGCTTCTCCTTGGCTAACGTGGCCCGGGAACAAGCAAGAGATGGAGAGGGGCGGAGGGATGGGCCGGGACCCAGTGGATGGAGCCCCTTGGGCAGAGGGAGCAGGGGGCGAGGGGGGCTCTGGTTTACATTCTCGGACATTCTGATGGGGAAGGAATAGGAAACTGCAAACATTGCCCAAGTGCCCGCCCGACCTAGCCGGTGTGCAGCTAAGCCTGTAGCTTCCCGAAGGGCGAGCCGGCGCTCCCAGGGGAGGGCTAGCACAAGCACCTAGATGGGAGCCCACCTGGGTCCCCTCAGCCCCGGCCCAGCCGTCACCAGCTCACAAGCACCTCTGGCCAGGCTAGGTGGCTGAAACATTGCTGCCCTCTGGTGGTCGTACGGCACTGACGCAACCACCAGCTCCCCGGATCCTGCCCCAGCTGCTCCCCATCCCCGGCTCTTACAAGACCCGGCCCTCCTCATGGAAAGAAATGAAAAAATGTCAGAATAATCTCTAACCTACGTGCATATGGCTGCACAGGGGCTTAGCAGAGGACGGGCCCTTCCTCCCGTTCCCTTCCCCTCCAGGAGCACATACCCCTTCTTGCCCACCAATGCCGGATCCCTCAGGCAAAAAGGGGCTTTGAGCAAGACCACCTTCCCTGCTCTGAGCTGAGATCCCTAACCTCCGGAGAACCTGCTCTTTTCTCCATCACGCAGGAAACACCGGATCTCCTTCTTTTGAGTTTGAGGCTTTCTGAGAGACAGAGCGGAATATTGAATAACTCCGGGCACGAAGGAAGAGAATCCCTGGTTCGGATTCTCCCTATTTATTGATAATACCTCCAGGAGCTGTGAAACGTTGACCATGAACTATATAAATGTCAGTTACTTTTATCAGAGGAAGCTCTGAGGGCAACACCAGGACTTATTGATGCAAAATCTTGGCATCCAACCCCAGGTGAGAACACTTTAGTGTTCTTCTAATGTCTCATCAGAGAGGTGTCTCTGGGTTCTCACAGTCTATGATAGTAGTAGAACCCCTGGCTGTTGTTCATGATCTTCATGATCCCGTTTGGGGTATTCTTGCCAAAGATTCTAGTAGTTTGCTATTCCCTTCTCCGGCTCATTTCACAGATGAGGAAACTGAGGCAAATTTGCCCAGGGTCACACAGGTTTTAAATGTCTGAGGCTGAATTTGAACTCAGGCCCTCCTGACTCCACGGCTGCCCATAAGTTTACCAATTTGCAAAGGCTTTGATGAAAATAGATAGAATTTATACAGTACTTTATGTTGATGAATATCCTCCGAGGAAAAGTCTAGCCAAAATTCCAGGAGCTCATCAGCAGCAAGAGGAAATCTTGGCGATAGCCAAGGTCCTTCGCCAAGTCTGGGCACATAAGAGATCCTTAATAGATGCTTGTCGAATTGAATCAGTTCAATCAATCAAACATGTATTAAATGCCCACCATATGCCAGGCACTGTACTGAGCATTGGAGATAATAGAAAGAGCAAAACTTTTTCAAAAACTTCAAGGAAGCCATGTTTTAATGAGGGAAACAAAATGAGTGTGCGTATGTTGTTCAGTTGTTTCAGTCTTTCTGATCCCATTTGGGGTTTTCTTGATAAAGAAACTGAAATGGTTTGCCATTCCTTCTCCAGCTTATTTTACAGATGAGGAAACTGAGGCAAGTGAAGTGACTGGCCCAGTTGCATTTAAACTTAGGTCTTCCTTAACTCCTGTCCTGGATATCTGTACATTATAGCACCACCTAGGTGCCCTGTATGTATATAAATAGCTATAGCTATAGATAAAGACAAATCCAGGAAGGCAATCGTGGCTGCAAGGGGTGGGGAGTGGAGAGGAAGAAGCAGCAGAAGGAAGGCACTGAACTGAAATCAGGAATTCCAAGAGGTGGAGGAAAGTATTCCAAGCTTTGATGTCAAAGGACTATTAGGCCATCTAGCCCACCTAGCCCATTTTACAGATGAGGAAGCTGAGACATAGAGAAAATATAGTCAATGAATGGTTCAAGAAAATGCCTCCTTCCCTTGAGATTTTAAAGCAGGGATTGGGAACCTTTTTTCTGCCAAGGACCATTTAGATATTTATAACATCATTTGAAGGGCATACAAAATTATCATCTTATAGAGTTCAAGCAGTGGGAGGTTATTGTTCCTAGCTTCTAGCTCATCATTGCCTGCGGTTGCCTTAGCAAATGATTTCAAGGGCCTTATACAGCCTTCGGCCAGACATTCCCCACCCCTTATTTTAAATATTAATTATTAAATAGACTTCATTGTAAGCCCATATTTTAAAGGAATATGACAGTAGAGAAAACCGCCGCCCTATTCACAGATTCCCAACCCCACACCAACCCAAGCTGCATTTAACTTGGGTTTTATCTGCCATGATTAAACTTATTTGACCACACTCCAGGTATAGGAAATATATTCTGGTAGGGGTGTGCCTCAGCTGCCCAGATGGGATGGAGGGAAGGAAGGACAGTCATAGAGAGACAGAGATAGAATATTTAGTTTCCTGACTTCATCGCCCACCAAAATTTGTTTCCTTCTCCCTGAGATGGATGTTGAATTTTCTTGTTTGCCTTCAGATCCCAAAGAATTCAAAGAAAAGGGGGCTAAAGGTCCAGGGTTGGAGAAATGGTCCCTCCTCTCCTGGTGGTCCACAGTTGACCCCTTTGTATGAGCCACTGGCCATGGACAGGGTCACAGCTCAGGATGAGCTTTGGAAATGATGGGATGATAGTAACATTGAGGGCGGGGGAGGGAGGTAATGTGGCTAACTGTCCCTCCTCCCCCTCCCCCCAAATGTGACCAACAGTCACATGAGACTTCCCTTCTCACCACCCCCACTCCCCAAAGGCTCGAGCTTCCCTCCTGGCCACTGGGATCTAATTTTTCACATTTGGAAAACCCAGATGATTTTTGCCCGGGTCCATCTGGTTTGCCAAATAACCTGTCTCTTTGATAAATAACGTAAGTTAAATTAGACAAGACAAAGAGTTGGGTAGGCAGAGGCTGGCTTTCTCCCTTAAGAAGAGGAAGAGGAATGGGGGGAGGGGAATAGTGTATGGGTCAGGCCATAACTGAACTTCATTGTAAACCCATTACTTCTCAAACCTCAGTCTGCCCCAGGGGACCCTCACCTAATCCTAGGTGGCTGGAAGCCCCTTTCCTCTCCCTTATACAAAAGGGAGTTCAGGCACTGGGAAAGTGGGGAGCCTAGAACCTTCGCCCCACACAGCTCCTCAGATGATTTCTCATTCTGGGCCCTTGGGGAGGGAAGCCAGGTTTCTTGCCTGCCCCACTCCGTCTCGCAATGCCCCCAAGCAACAACTGTGGGTATATCTCTCATCGAAGCAGGAGCCCCTCCCTGGGTAGCCTTCCACCACAGGGGAGAAGCAGATCAATAACCTGGAAATGAAAAGCCTTTGAGGTGAGAGCAAAAGGAGGGAGGGAGAGAGGGAACAGGGAAGGGTCAGAGTACCATTGGCCCGGCAGTCAGGACGCAGCCATTAAAACAGAGTCAATGACTGAGACTCAGGTTGCTGGGGAGCAAGGGAAGCTCTCCAGAGACAGCAGCAAATCGGAGACTTTGCTCACCAAATACTGCAGAATCTGGGAGTGAGCATGGAGGAAACCCAAGTGAACCTTCTCTCTATCAGATGCTACAGTGCAGGTGGCAGAGGGAGGGTGACAAGGCTGATCATCCTCTAAGAACCCTCCTTGTAAGCCCAGCTCTACCATTAGCTATAGTAATACCTGATGTTTTTATAACCCTTTTATAAAGCCTCATAAGAGTCCTATAAAGGTAGATACAAATGACATCCTTGTATAATAAACTTGAGCAAGAAGTTCCTTCTCTCTGGACCTCAGTTTCCCCAACTGTTAAATGAAGAGGCTAAACCAAAGGACTTCTAGTGTTCTTGCTGGCTCTGAAATTCATGAGTATCTCCCAGGGACCCAAGGGAGGAAAGAGAAATGGCCTTCTTGTAGCTGGGTTCAGGGGTCCTATTGGAGGCCCCCTATCTTTTTCCCCCTAGTGGAAAGAACACTCAAATAAGAAGCTCTTTGTGCACAATTGCAGGCCTATTTTTACCATCTCCAAGATGAGAACAGTACTCTTAGCTACCTCACAAAGTTTATTGTATGGATTAAATAGGGCAAGTTTTTAATAGCACAACAATGGTAAAATAGGGTCAGTCAATCCAAATTTTATTCAGCAACAAGTAGGTGCCCGTGATTGTGCTAAGCACTGGAGCAAGATGATCTGTTTTAGAAGCAGAGACTGAATACAAGCCCCTCTGCTCAGGGTGTGGAGGAGGGATGGTTAAAGGTAGGTCCCTGTCCCCCAGGAGCCCACATGCTCTTCTCAAGCTGCTCCCTGGGAATAAACCCTCAGCTGGCCCTGGGCCCCATGGAAGCTACTCCAGGAGGCAGCAGCCCAAATCCCTCTCTGCCCATCTGTAAAACCTCCAGCACGAGCTGCTTAAATTCAGTCCTCAAAAGCCGAAGGACGGGCTAAGGAGATGCTTGCAAACCCCCCTCCCCTCCCCTCACACACACAGCCCCCCAAGGGAGTGAGGGCACCTTGTCACCACAAGACCTCAGCAACTGAGCAGTAACCTGATGGCTGTACATAAAGAGGCCCCGGAAGGGTCCCCGGAAAGGGCTCGTGTTAATCTGTGTTAAAGTAATGAGGTGGCAAGGGAATAGAGAGCTCATTAAAACTGGAGTTGCTGTCATCTCTAGCCTCCAACCCCCAACTCTGCAGCAAGGGTTTTCTGTCTCAGACCACTGGCTACATTCATTCCTTTCCTCATTAACACGTTCCCACAGACCACAGCTCTGGGCCATCCCCACGCACAATGAGCAGCCGCTGATGTCGGGGAAGAGCACAGTCACCCCCGGAGACTTATTCATACAGCAGCACCTAGAAGGGATCCCCGCTAACCCTCATGGTAGATAGGAGGAACCGCCAAATTACTACTCCCATTGGACAGATGAGGAAACTGAGGCAAGAGGCAGCTTTCCTCAAAGTCACACACAGCTCATGAAACTTGTTAGACCGAGTCTGTTAACTTGCCCTCTACTTCAAAGGGGTCTAAAGCCTCAGGTGAACCCTGAACAGGCCCTGAGCTGTACCACCCAGAGCTCAACTGGCCCCTGCTGAAGAGAACTATTCTCTCTCTCTCTCTCTCTGCCTCCCTAGTTATTTCTTCAGGACTCATCACTCATTAGGCCAAGATCCTTCATCTACTTCACCACTGACTCAAGCAGGACAACTTCCTCTACTTTTTGGGCTTCGTTTCATTTGTAAAACGGGGATCCTGGGATTGATACTATTAACCTCATGGAGTTGTTCAGGTTCCTCTTTTGGGGGGGGAGGGGGAGTCACACATCTAAAAAGCATCTGAGGTTGTATTTGAACTCAGGTCCTCCTGATTTCAAGGCCAGTGTTCCATCCACTGTCAGCTGGCTGCCCCGGTTGTGAGGTTTCCAAGTATTTGTTGTAACAAAATATTTCTATGCAAAACATTTTGTAATCATGAAAACTTTTAAAAATGTGAGTGATAGTGATAGTAACAGTGATAAAAGGGCCAGGGAAATGGTGCTTTAAATTGTTCAACTCTTGGTGACCCCTTTTGGGATTCTTTTGGCACAGATACTAGAATGGTTTGTTATTCCTTCTCCAATTCATTTTCAGATGAGGAAACAGAGGCAAACAAGGTCAAAGGACTTGCTTACGGTCACATTGCTAGTGTCTGAGGTCAAATTTGAATTCAGGTATTCCTGAGGCCATGTCCCTTGTGCCTTCAGCTGTAAGATCCCTGGCCAACAAGGGGTGCCCAGCACTAGTCTAAGTGCCAGGGATACAAAGGCAAAGATGATTCCTGCTCTCTTGGAGCTCACAACTCTCATGAAGATTATGTGGGTGGGGGGGTAGAGTAGTTGTTTTCCCCATAACTCTCCAACCAAACTCAAAAGAAATTAGGATTTGCAGCATCTTAAATCATCAAAGTTGAAGCCCCAAGATTCCCATCTTCTCTCCCCTCTCCAGGCTGGTCCATTCCAGGTACCAGGGATAGCAGGCACAAACTTCACAGGTGGATGTTGGAGACCTCCTCATTTCTTTGGGACGCTCCTGCCCAAGGAAAGTCGTGATTGGGAAAATTCATCATCTTGCAAGATCCCACCTATCTATGGACTCCATCTTATCCCCACCCTTTATCTCAAAGATTGGAGAATGGAGCCCAGAGCCCTGGGAAGAAGCTCAGCTCAGAATAACTTATTTCTCACCATTCTGCACAACCCTGGGACTCATCAGATTTTTCCATCATAGGATATCTTTCTTTCCTCCCTCCTCCTCTTTTCAGCTGCTTTTGGGTGTGGTCTTTCCCCCATTCAATTGTAAGCTCTTGGAGGACAGGTACAATCTTTCCAGATTAGTATGCATATCACCAACTGGCACATAGTAGGCACTTAATAAAAGCCTATTTGCAACTTAAAGACTACGTCATAAGAGTAGTCCCCCATAAGAGGGGGACTCCCATAAGAGACAGAAAAAAACCTGCTACAATTCAGCAGCATAAAGAAAAAGGAATGAGACTTCTCAGAGAGCTGGCTAAAGAGAGCAGAAGATGCTTGACCTTAGGATTTTCTGCAGCAGAAAGAAATCTGAGCCATAGCAAGAGATGGGGGCCAAAGAGTAAGGAAAAGAAGCCAGAGACAAGATGCAGGAAATAAGACACAAAACTCAAGAAAGGCTGGCTCTAAGTCTGGCATCCAATCAGTGAATCTCTCAGTGATTCCAAGATACCAACAAAGGGAAAACTGCAGCAATTCTATAGATCAGCATGTTAAAGGCAGAGCTTCTGGAGATAGTCTTCCCAGGTTTTTTTTTTTAAGTGGGACAGAGGAGTTCTGAAAAGAGAGTACAAGTATTTTAAAAATTGTACCATGGGTCACACACTGACATTTATTACAAACTACATCTGCATTAAGACACTTTTATACATCCATAAAATCTTCCCCTCCCATAAAATTACAAATATACAAATAGTTTTCTTTGCCATAAAACATCAGAATCATTAGTGCTGAAAAGCACTTAAAGAAACCTCAGACCTAGTGATACCAGTTGAACTAATGCTCAAAAGGAACTTTTCCCCAGAATGAACACCTTGGCCTGAGCCACCTTCCCAAGCATTCAGAGAGTGTTCTCTTTGGGGCAACCTGGCTCTTTAGGGTCAGGGGAAAGCTCTGAAAACCTTAGGTAGTTAAGAGAAGATAAGGAGGCTTAGATAGTTCTCTTCAACCACAAAGCACCTACGTTTTCGCAAAAAAAGAAAAGTTTTCTAGAGTAGGAATGACACAGTGGCTGTTTCTCAGGTTAATTAAATATAAAAATCCACTGCCCTGGCCAGGGAAGGGCCACACATTCATTCAGCTCTGGAAAAATACAATTAAGTAAGAGGAAGATTCTCCTCCAGGGAGGGAGAAGGAAGAAGCCTAGCTAAACTTCTTCCAACTAGGGAAGGATCATTTTGGCCTAAGTGGATTTGGCCCAGGTGAAAAGCCTGCTAATCTTGTTGGGAATTTTAAAAGAAAAAGGAACAAAATTCTCCTTGCTTCAAATATTACCCTACTTCATTTCCCTATCAATCTCACCCCTAGGAGGGTGAGGGTCAGAGTCCCAGAAGAAAATCTTTTTTTGAAATTGAACCATAAAAAATAGCAAAGGCAAATTTCTGGGAAATGATTTAAGGAAAGGAAAAAAGGCAGGTGTGTATGTATTGGAACAAAGGGGTTCAATGATATCTCCAAGACCAGTCTCTGAAGGTCTATGGCCCTGTATCTTTTTGAAGAGTACAGAATTCTGCCATAATGATTGCCAGTGTCACTGCCACTAACACTGATTTCTTCCTCAATACTATACTTCTTTAGATTATAATTTCTCTATCTATTTCCCGACTGCCAGGATAGGCCTCTGTTGGGGTGGTGACAGAGGAAGGACGGCTTGAACCGCTTGTCTCAGAACCAAGAGCCCAAGCACTGCAGCAACAGACCTGTGGCCAATCCAGAGTATGATACAGCAGAAAAGACAAGCCACATTTGCACAAAGTACTGGGCTCAGTCCTCAAAGTTTCTTCTTAATGTGCTGACTAGGAAGAGGAAAGCAGATGAGAAGTAATCAATGGCACCCCTCGGTGACAGCAATATCCCACGGCAACTTCTGATTCTGACTCGAGGTGGAGGTTGGCACCAAATCCCCACATAGCTAGCTTTCCAAGTACTTAAAGATGCTCCGGTTTGATCCTAAAGTGCCATTTGCTTTGAAGTGCTTGGGAGATGGGGAGGCCAAAGGTATGCCCTTTCTCTTCACCTACAAGACAGAGAGTCAAAGTAAATAGTCCAACAATCAAAAATCTTGGGGTATAACCCTCAACTAGGATACCCCTTAAATTGAAATAGATTAAGAATGAAACAAAATATGCATTTTATGGGCAGATCAGTATGCCCATCATTCCGAGTATGGCGCTACTCTAGGATGTGTTTGAGGGTAGGGGAATTATGAGCTCAAAGGGTTAGCCACTGCTTAACTGCCATTTAGGCCACAAAAGCGGGAAACCTAATGATGGTGTCCTGAAGGACTTGCTGTACCAGGGTCTTTTCCCACACCTGTTCATTCTTTTCCCTACCTGAGGCTTAGCAGGCTCCTTTGCCATCTCATTCTTGACTGGGGAGAGTGTGTGGAAGACAAAATTCCTAGAGTTTCGAGGAGCACTAGGGTTGAGGTCAGAGAGGGCAGATAACTTCTGCAGCAGAGTTTTGGGTTGATTCAGCAGTGAGCCTGTCTTCAGCTGAGGAGAGAGAAAAAGAACCAGTGTCACATGCCCCAAACTGTGGGTAGAGGATGAACAGAGAGGAATCTGTCATTCATTTTGGTTTTGTTAAAGGTCCCTTTCCAAGACCCACCCTGCTTCATTGCAAAAGTGATATAGATTTTGCTTCTGTTTCTATCTACCCCTAACAAAGCAAAGAATACAGTCTCCCTCCTCCCACCACAACTCAAACACACAAAGCCCTAGGCTAGTCAGGACAGTTTGTCTGCTTGCCATCAGATCAGTCAATTAACATTTTAAAAAAAAACTACCATGCACCAGGCGATGTGCTAAGCACTGGGAATCAAAGAAGGGAATACAAAAGACAGAACCATGAGGGATACCCACAACTAGCCAGCGAAAGAGATGGAGAAGGATTAGTCGGAGAGGTGGAAGGAGAAATAAAAAAGAGCAATGTCTGAAAAATCTAGAGAAAAAAGAGAATCAAAGAGAAGAGGGGGATCAACAAGGTGAGGGGCTGTAGACAGGTAACAAAGGATGAGGGCTGAGAAAAGACCATTAGTAATTAAGAGATCACTGGTAACTCTGGAGAGGGCAGTTTTGCTGAGTGATGAAGTTGGAAGCCAGACTAGCAAGAGAAAGGGGAAGTAAAGCAGCTTTGAAAATGGGCATCAACCAACCTGGTGGGCACTTCCAGGTCTGATGGCTTCAAAGGGACTTCTGGGCAAGGTTTTTGCTTCCTGAGCACCAGTGACATGGTTGGCTGGAAACAAAGAAAAATGAACATGTATCTTACTTGGCAATGGCACAGAAGAAACTTGTTCTGGGCAAAGGCTGCCTAAGTGAGCTTTTAATTCTTAACTGTCTAACCAGCCATGCAAATAAACCGAGAGCTGCACGGCAGATGGCAGGAAATCCTTTTCAGTTCTAAATATATGATCCTATGAACCTGGAAGCAGGTACTATGATAATCTTTAACAGGGGCTCAGTCTAGACTAGATGATCGTAAATAAGAACTCTGTAGCATTAGGTCTGTTGGGAAGAAAGGATTTTGTAAACCTTACATCAATATAGAAATATGAGATTTATTGTTGTTTTAAGGATAAAGCAGGACCCTTCCTCTTAGTAATATCCGGACACAAGAACTTGTCCAACACATTGTGGGTGGGCTTTCTGGAATGCAGTATTATCAGGAGGTGGTGGGGACTTGATTAAAGGCTGCACCAGTCTCCAGCCCAAGGGGTACAAAGCAATATTTAGACTTTGTTTGTTTTTTTGGAAATGATGGTTGAAGTGACTCGTCTAGGGTCATAAGCTAGTAAGTTTAAGTGCCTGAGGCTAGATTTGAACTCAGATTCTCTGGACTTCAGGTCTCTATCCACCGTACCATTTAGTTGCCCCCACTTAGGTTTTCATGAAAGATGGATGGGACCCCTAAGTTTTCCAGAGCTCCTAATAACTTCCAAGACTAGAAAGTTGCCCAGATAACCCTCACATCATGTTGGAATTGTGCTCAGGTTGAGCATGGCTTCATTGCTATGCTTGGGGAATATTATGCAAATAAGCCAAAAAAAATGAAAACCATGAGACTTTTAGGATCTGGTTTTGAAGACTAAGATGCCACAGTTCCTTCAGCCTGGATTAGCCTCCTTCTTCCATGATCAATCTAAGCAGACAGGCCCCAAAGGGTGGGTAGCCAGCTCACCTTTCTTCTGAAGTGCTTTGGCAGTGGCTTTCTTAGCCAGCATCATAAACTGACTCTCTTCTCCAATTTCATCATCCTCTTCAGCTGTAATTTTCCCCTGCTGAGCCTGAAAATAAAATTCAGATGCCACTAGCAGAAAAATCACACAATTCTCCCAGAGCTCCCCAAAGGGCTGCCCCGTCAAATTTGAGGTCATGAGACCAAGGTTACTGAGCAGTCAGTCTTCTCTTTTGTAATGTTTTAAGCAACAGGCTGACACATAAATGTGTGCCTATGTTTCTTCTAGCTGCCTGAGTTAGATCAAGCAACTTTGGCTGCATGGGAAGTTGCATGGGAATAGCTGAAAATCACTACTTCCCAAACAAAAGACTTCAGGGGCCAAGTTCTGTTAAAACCAAAGAAGCTCATATCATGGCCAGAGTTTCCCAAGGAGAGACTGTCATAGTTATTGAAGGCACTGATGGAAGCACTGATCCACTGGGTGGCCCCTACCAGTGGTAGAACTTTAACGGGGGGAAGGACCAGAGAGGCTATCCAGTTTAACCCAAAAGAGGAGGATCCCGAGGGCCACAGAACTTAAGAAATGTGCTTATAATTCATGAATCTGAGACTTGTACTTTTTTACATGGAGACTGGGATCAGAGACCCGGGAAATTTCCCATAGATTTGGTACCTGGTCTCTAAGCCACTGTTCTCGCTCAATCCGCTCTTTCCTCCATTTGGCTTCTGTTTCATCAAACTGTTCTTCATTCTGATCCTCATCAGAGTCTCTGTGAAACATGTCCATCTGGGAAGCATCATCTAAGGCAAGAGAAGCATGGAGTCATTTTTCTCTAATCTTAGGAGACAAGTGCATCCATCTGCCTTGTAGAGAATGTAGATTCATGTGTATTAATATAAAACGTATCCAAACCATTGAGAGAAAAGACTGATCTCTATCAAGTGCTGGGCATTTTCTCTAGCATGACATTTGGCTTTCCCCTGTCATCTTAAAAAGGCTAGAACTCCACAAAGCACATATTCCTTGCTCCCAGATCTCACCGATATTTTTCCAACGGAATTTCCTCATTCGTCCAGGGCCATCACTGTGCAGGTCTCCATCAGCAAGGTACCTCTCCTGGTATAAGCGTAATTGTCGCTTGTCATCATCCAACATAGCTTTCCTACAGAAATAAGGTCACATCAAAACCAACAATCAGCCTAGATGCAAACATCTCTTAAGATGCTCACGCCTGTCTCTCAGATGAGCTTGCCAGGACACTGACCTGTGTATTTTGTTGACCTGATCCTGCAGTTCTTCATCTGAGGGAAGCTCTTCATCAATTACATCTTCTTCGTATTCATCGATCTCCTCCCCATCATACTCATCCTCGCTTCCTACTTCACTCCCTGACACCTCAGCCTCATCCTCCAGGTACTTCTTCAGCCTCCTAGAAAACAGATTTGAAGGTTGTTAAAACACATATACATCCCCCCCAACAACATCAATGTGAAAAAAACGGCTGCCTTCTTTCCCACCCCCAACTCTGTCATCAGTGTACCTGCTGGACTGATCAAACCAAACATACTTTGCTTCCAATTACAGTACATCAAGGGAGGTTTAATGGGTGTGAGAGAGACTGAAATGGAAGCATAGGGTACAGGCAGGTGGTACGAAGGCTTTCCTTTCACAGCTCCTCAGATGCTCCCAGTCACCTCCCCCCAATCTCCACCTCAGCTGTAACAAAGAATGAACTCAAAGACGTAAGATTTCAGACAAAAAGAGACCTCAGAGATTCTTTAGATTGATCCCAGAGATCTTTTTACAAAAGAGGAAACAGAGGGAAGAAGTCACTTGCCCAACATCATAGCAGTGACAAACCCAAGCCTTCAGCATCCCTTTCCCTGGACTAAGTAAGGTTCTCGGAGCATCCCTGACTTTGACCCGCACTGACAGCAGACCCGCTAGATGTCCCCACCAGGGTTTGCTGAAGCCTCACCTCCTGTGGCTGGCTCCATACTTGGCCTTGCCCTGCTCAAGGCTGCAGCTTATAGAAGGAGGATGATTGGGATCGTTAATGTAACTAATGATAGAATTAAGGTAACAAAATATCATGACAGGAGAGATCAGAAGTTGGCAAACTATGGCAAATCCGGCCCCTTATCTGTTTTTGTTTGGCCTGCTATACATTTGGTCTAGATTGACTTTTAAAAAAATAAAAAAAAGTGTCAGGAGTAAATGTAAAATCCTCCATTTTTTTTTAATAAGGACAAGACGGAGAAGATGTGATGACTGATACTTGAAAGTAGTGATAGCCATAATGAGTTGTATAGTCATAGTAAATTTAGAACCAGTGGGCTGGTTATGTCACCTGCTCTTACCCTCAGACAATGTTCCTGATTTGGGTTATGACCCTGCATCTGCTGCAGCCTGCCTTCTGCCTCTGGCCCTTTGGCAGCAGCCCTCTTAGCTTTATCAGTGCTGTTGAAGAACTCTGGGAGAAATCCCCAGCTGTAACTTTCCTATAGTCTTTCAACCTTGGAAGGTTCCAACATCTATAATACAACATGCTCACTCTAAACTCATGGCATGTATTATCCCCAGTCCCAGTACAAGACTTGACTTAATGCTGTGTGAACCTGGGCAAGTCACTTAACTCTGTCTGGCCCAGTTCCTCACCTGTCAAATGAGTTGGAGAAAGAAATGGCAAACCACTCCATTAACTTTGCCAAGAAAACTCCAAATTCACAAAGAGTCCGACATGATTGAAATGACAGAATAAATAATAGTTCAGGTGAAAAAACTCCTGCTATTTTTAGTGGACTGCAAGCATCATACAAGTCAACAAGGTGACTAAGCTACTAAAAAGAAAAATCCACTTCCAATATAATAGTATGCTACATTAAAAAAGACATTGTATTCTGATAAAGGAGGCAACAGCTTAAAATATTGTGCATTGATGAAATCCTGTGTTTAATTACAGACACATTTTAGGAAGCATAACAAACTAGAGTACATGGGGGTTGAGGAGAAGAAACTCCTCCACACTATAAGACCATGTCCTATGAGGAAGGGTTAAGAGAATTAAGGATGCTTTAGCTGAGTGAAGGGATGACTTGACAGATGGTGGATAGGACATGAAGATGACAGCTTAGAATGATTTCTTGTTGCTCCAGAAGGCACAAATAGGACTCATGTATAGAAGTTAAAAGGAGGCAGATTTGGGGGTTAATGGAAAGGAAGAATTTTTTTTAAATTAAGTAGAACTGTCCAGAAATATAGTAATAACTATTCACTTTTATATAATGCTCAAGATTTATGAAAGTTTCCTTACTTTAATCTGTGAGGTACATTATTATTGCAAGCAATGACTAAATATTATTATTTCTATTTTATAGATGAGGAAACTGAGGCTCCTAGAGAACTCACAGGGAGCGCAAAATAACATGAGCTGAAAGTATGAGATCTGCTGATCTTTCTTGTAAAGCATGATGATTGTAGAAATGTACACAGAAGAATGCACATGTTTAACATATATTAGATTACTTGCTGTCTAAGGGAGGGGATAGGGAAAAGGAAGGGAGAAAAAAATTTGGAACACAAGATTTTTTCAAGGGTGAATGTTGAAAATTATACATATGTTTTGAAAATAAAAAGCTTTAAAAAAAAGGGAAGAAAAGAAAAGATCATATCTGGGATTCAAAACCAATTCCTCCCAACTACTTCTACTATACCACTACTATACCACATCATTGGAAGTTTTTAAGGAAAAGATAAACAATCATCTAGAGGGCATGTTATAGAAAAAAATTCTTTAGTTGGGACTATATGATTTCTAAGGTCCTTCCAAAATCTTAGGATTTTATTAGGATTGAAAGAAAAAGTTAAATGTTACTCAAGAGAAATCGAGGACTTACTTTTACATGAACCTCAATCCATCCAGTAAGAACTTGCTAACAGGTCATAAATGGACCTAACCCAGTGAAGTGATGAGGTTCACAGGGGAAATTCTATAAGTAGGCCCATGTGACAATAAAAGTGAGTAAGACTCCTTACATTTGTCTTTTTTGTCTTTCAGATTGCTTCAAGAGTTCTTCCTCATCATCATCTTCCTCATGGGCTTCCAGTTCAGAAGCTTCCTCATCTTCCTGGGCTTCAGAAGCTTCATCATCTTCCTGAGCTTCAGAAGCTTCATCATCTTCCTGGGCTTCAGAAGTTTCGTTGTCAGATTCAGAATGCTCCTCCTGCCACATGAAAGAAAGAGTCACATTTGTGGCTAAACACACTAAAATTTGCTTTCAATGAAAGTAGTTTTGCAAGTTTTTGTTCAACGAGTCACACATTTAGATCTATGGAATTACTTCTGATATAGTGCCAAATTTGGGACTTTAGAATGTTTGGATAGGGGAAAACTTTGATGTAACCATATTAAGAAGTCTAATGATTTTGGTAGGGTCTTGATACTCACTTCTTCACTATCAAACACATTGCTATCAGTGACAAGCTGAAAATCACCAAACTCCTCCTCTTCTTCTTCACCTTCCAGTTCCCTGAAATGCAAATCAATAAATAAGCTCTTAAATGCAAACAAAGTAGCAATCACCCAAACCAGGAATTTAAATTCCTGGTTTCAAGCCTGCTCCTATTACTAGGTTTATTTCAGGAGACAGCTAATGAGGCTCCCTGCTTCTGCTAACTCTATTCCACTAACACAAATGAAACTATTAAAACACCCTCCTGCCACTGATACCTCCTTATCATGCAAAAGTGTGACACTGAAGTGTTGAAAAGCTAACTCTCTTTCCCAGGGGACAGAATCCATCAGATAATGAGAGCCCACTAGGCCTCAGCAATATAGTCCTGGGATTCAATAAGGCAGGAACTAACTTCAAGGAGGACCAGGATATTCCCAGGTTCTCAATCATCCTGAGAACTTACTTATCTGTTGGGAAGGACCCTGAACAAAGAGCAAGGGCTTCTGCCATTGGGTCATCAGTGTTCATGTCCTTCTCCTGTTTGGAGGACTCTGAAGGAGCAGGAGTTGAAGAACCTGTTATCACAAAGAGCAAAAGGAAGATTTGTTACCAAGGAATATTTCCTCACCTAGAAGCAGCAAATCGCAAAGCAAGTAAACCAAACAGTCAAAAAGTCCTTCCCTGTCCTAATAACAATCATAAGTAGTAAATCAGAAAATCACAAATCATAGCCCATTCCTTTAAAAACTTACAGCTGCTGCTTTATCATGCTGAGGAAACCAAAACTTCAAATAAGAGGGAAATGTACCATCAGTTCTGGAACAAGTACTGTTGTATGTGGGGACCTCATCAGCTCAAGAAAAGTAAAATTCTCTTCGAAGCAGACACTAGGCTATGGTTAGTTTTAGAACTATAGCTATAGTACTTACCCTGAGAAGTGAATTTCCCTGAACAAAGACCCAAAAGTTCCTCCATGTCTTCCTTTCTGTCATCCTTCTCAGGCAAAGGTTTTTCATCCTTAAACTTTCCTGTACACAAATCCAACAGCTCATCCATGTTGGCATCCATGGCATTCTCATCCATACTGGCCAAAGGCACCCGTGATTTCAAAGCCTGGTATTTATTTCGATGATTTCCAACATTTAAGAACCTAAAAATACCAGAGCCTGTATTAATTACCAGGGTAGATCCTGTAATCCATCATCTTCCTCCTAAGGTCTCACATGGTACTTTTTTGCCCCTTTATAAAATACTTATCATGGAGTATAGTATGTTGTAGTTATCTCGTGCCCATTAATAGGATGTAAGCTCTTTGAGGGCAAAACTAAACTATCTTCCTTCAGTGATTAATACAGTGTACTACTTCCCAGTAGATGCTTAATTATATATCAGTTGAAGGAATGACTTAAAGTATCTAAGAGGAGCTTTAACAAATGCTTTCTTGCCTCTAAAACCTCTTTCATACAAGGCACAGGTTTCAGTTCAAAACAAGACAATTAAAAAACCCAAATGTCAAGTATGATAGAATCCTGTTGATCCTTACTCTAATGAAATAGTGACCATACAAAACAGCAGGAAGAACAACCATGTGTGCAATTCAAAGCTAGCCATCAAAGAAACAATCCCAACAAAGACGATTTACACATTATCTATCTGCAGAAGACTTTGTTCAAACTTGCAGAGCACAATCCTAATGGTCCACACACCTTCTCTTTCTCAGAAGTCTGCACTCAGCACAGATGGAGTGATAGAAATTCACTTTATTTTTAACAAAATCAAGCGGCACCCAACCAGCATTCCCACCCACGGGAACATAAGACTACCTACCCATCTGCATCTAACAGTTGGCTCTGAGTGTCATCTTCCAAACAGAACTGGAAGTCTCCTGCTCCCAGGAAGAGAGTTTTCGGCTCCGGGGAGGCGTTATACAGCTCCTGGGAATCCTCTATGGGAAGGGAAGGCTCAGACAGCTTCCCTGAACTCTGGCAGCAAAACAAAACCAAACAAAAACAAAACGTTTTACAAATGTCACTCACCACCATGACAACAACAGAAGCTACTATATGAAACATTTATTCCACTCCCAGGAAATTACAGTTGAAGAAGACAACGTACAGCAATGAAAGGAAGACACTTCCAAAATGAAGGCTGATTAGCTGGGGCTCATTTGTGATGAGAATGTTGGGGTGGTGAGGAGGCAAAAAGAAGACATTTTAGGCTCCTCAAGTCTATTCCACAAATATCAAGCACCTACTATATGCAAGGCATGATATTAAATACTGGGGAGACAAAGACCAAAACAAAATTGTTCCTGCTGTCAAGAAATTTACATTCTACCATGGAAATTAAGATGACATAATTAAGTACTAAATATCTATACAAAGAAGGAGAAACTGCTGGTAATCTGGAAAGGCCTTGAATAGTAGCTCTTTGACCGCTTAGGCCAGGGATTCTGAGGCTGAGATAAGGGAGAACTGAGACACTGAGGGGACCTCCTGTGTAAAGGGCAGAGAATGTCTCCAAATGTATCCAAACTAAGAAGCAAATCTATGGAAGTCAGCTGGCTGATTTGTTTGTTTAGTAATGAAGTAGAGGAAACTGAGATAGAGAAAATAATGGGAAATGATCACCATCTTACCTTGGAAGTCGAGCTCATCAAACTTGCTCGAAATAACCCAGGGGAGGGGGATCGGAACCCCCCCAGCCCAGGGGGGAAACTAGTCCCACGACCTGACTGCTTGTTGCAAGGCTGATAGGGAGCAATCATGGAGCCGATCATCTCAAAGCTGCTGTTGTGGCTGCTCTCCTTTGTTAGCAATGAGCATGAATCATCTTCTTCTAAATAAAGAGAAACAGCTTATAAGTACATTATCCTCCAAATAGGATAGGGGTGGGTCTGTTTGGAGCCAAGTTGAGCTGTGAATTAAACTGTCAGGTAAAATTCTTGACAATCCCCACAAATTACATGCTCCAATACATTAGGGGAAGGTAAATTCTTGGGTAAAATATTGAAGCCCTAAAAAAAAAAAAAAATCTACAATTACAGATTGTAACTTTAAACCAAAAGACTACTGAAACTTCTTATCTCTTCCATGAAGTTGATCAAAAAGGCTTCCTTTCACTTTGCCCAACCTGGACATGTTACTTCCATGACTATTCTCCCCTATTCGTGCTTAGCTATGACCTCCATATGATGCAAATATCTCACTAGCATTCATATAAATCAATCAGTACCCCTAGGTTACCTACTATGTCCTACAATTACACAAAACATGAAACAATTCAGGTTTCTGGAATTTTGACAAAAACACAGAATCTCAAGAGTTGTAACTACTGATGTTAATTGACATATTTGTGAATGAGAATTCTAATTCATGTCCTCCAGGCTATTGGCTTAAATAGGGGAGGATGGATAAAAAGAAATTAATAGTGTTTAAATGATTTATTTCAATTCACTAATACAATTAAAATTTTCTGGTTCTGAAACTGGTTAGGAAAGTATTGTAGCTTGAACCCCAGCTCAATAAAAGATTCAAAATTTGAGTACATTTAAAACTTTATTATGATAAAAGCTTCATTTGCTGTCATGTCTACCTATCTTTATAGTGTAAGAAGGGTCCTGGGAAACCTAGTTAAATCCAAATTGCCCCATTGTACTCCCTATAAACAATCTAGCCCAATCTAAACAGGAATCTCCTCTGCTTACAATATCCTCACTAGTGATGGGTAACTCACTATTTCCCTGAGGCAACCGATTCCATTTCCGGATACCTCTAATTGATAAGAAGTCTTTTCTTATAATGAACCAAAAATTTGTCTCCTTTTACCTTCCATTCATTATTCTGACTTCTTGAGCCAAACAAAATAAATTTAATCCCCTTTTCACATAATGACCCTTCAATACTAGAAGAAATTGTCATGCCCTTAGGCGTACATGATCTCTAGACCATTCTGGCCAACCTCCTCCAGACTTATCAATATTCTTTCAAGTGTCCAGAATTGAAAGCAATTCTCCCAATATAGTCTGACAAAGGACAGGAGAATTAGTCTCTTCTTCCCCAGGGTACCATGTGTCTCTAAAAGAAGATCAATATTGTATTAGCATTAGTTTTTTTGGCTTATTGAGCTCCCTTTTAAAACCCTGTCTTTCATGTTTTTGTTTTGTTTGGATGCAATCGGAGTTAAGAGACTTGCTCAAAGTAACACTGCTAGTAAGTGACTGAAGCCAGATTTGAACTTCCAAACAGAACTCTGTTAGGGTCCTCCTGATTCCAAGACCAGTACTCTATCCACTGTGCCACTTAGTTAACCCAAACCTTCTTTTTTATGCCTTTCCTATCTTCAACTTGTGCAGATGATTTTTAAAAACTGTATGTAACACATTCTCATGCAAAAGTATCTGTCTTAGCCATCTGAAAGACTAGTGTCCAAACAATTGTGTTTGGTTAAGTTGAATATGGTCAGAAATTAATACTATTCTCTAGGAAGCCCAGGCCTAGCAAAGTTCTAAAAAGAAGGAATCAAGTACTTACCTAGTTTACTAGGTCTTTTGCCTATACTTTCATCAGTCTCAGATTTTTCTTCAGCAGGATAGTATCTACAAAATAAAAAGATGGGGTCAATAATGACCTTATCCTGAATCTGCCCAACAGTCTGAGGCAATACATAAAAGTAAATAACCTTGATTTCAGAAAAGTCTGGAAAGACTTATATGAACTCTTGCCAAGTGAAGTGAATAGAACCAAGAGAACACTGTATGGAGTAACAAGAAGATTATGTGATGATCAATTGTGATGGACTTGGCTCTTTTCAACAACCAAGTGATTCAAGGCAATTCCAATAAACTTGGGATGGAAAATATCATCTGCATCCAGAGAGAACTAGGGAGACTGAAGGTGGATCAAAGCATACAATTTTCACCTTTTTTGTCATCATTTTTTTTCCTTTCTTGTGTTTTTTCCCTTTTGACCTGATTTTTTTTTTGCTCAGCATGACAAATGTGGAAATATGTTTAGAAAAATTGCACCCATTTAATCTATATCAGACTGCTTGCTGTCTTGGAGGGGAGGGAGGGAAAGGAGAGGAAAAAATATCTGGAGCACAAAGTTTTGCGAAAGTAAATGTAGAAAACTATCTTTACCATGTATTTGGAAAAATAAAATGCCATTAAGAGTAGGGGGAAAAGGAATTAAAAAAAAAAAGAGTAAATAACCTTAACATTTCAATAGCTTCTAAGAGCAACAGAATCCTTCCATATTATACAATATTTGGCGTTCAGAAGCATAAGTGAGACATCAAGAAAAGGTGAAAACTCATTCTTCTTTTTTTTTTTTTTAGTAGCATTCTATTTTTCCAAATACATGCAAAGATAGTTTTCAACATTCACCTTTAGAAAACCTTGTGTTCCAAGTTTTTCTCCCTCTTTTTCCCTCTTCCCCCAACCCCGAAGACAGCAAGCAATCCAATATAGGTTAATGACGTGCAATTCTTCTAAACATAGTGAAAATTCATTTAGAGGTTCTTTGGTCCAGCCAGAGACAATTCATGAACAGAAATTCTATTCCCTAAGCAGAATTACTTACCCCATTTTGGAAGAGCTGTCTTTGAACAGGAGCAAGGTAGATTCCAAAGTGGGAGGCTTAGGAATAGAACTACAATCAACAGCCTTGAAAATTTCTGTGCTGTCAATAATGTTCTCCTTATCCATTTCTTTATCTTCCTCTTTCATATCCTTGTCTTCTACCTCTTCATCATCAAGAAAATATTCTCCTGTCTTTACAAATATCACCGAAAAAGAAAGAGAAAGAGAGAGCAAGAGTGCAAAATATTAGCTTGAAGAATAGTTGTTTTTTCTTCTTATAGTTTAAAAATGCAACTTGAATTGCCTTTACCCTGAGCCAAGGCCATAATAATTTAATCCTTGCATTTTCATGACACTTTTTTATACACGTTATCTCATCTGATTGTGTATAACACTGGGAAGCAAAGGAAAGGGAAGAGAGATTGTTATCTATAGCTTAGAAAAAGAGGATTAAAACACAAGAAATTAAGTGATTTGCTCAAGATGAGAACCTTGGAATATTGGCGGCTATCTAGCTCCATGTCCTATCACACAACACCAACAGGTAGCTGGTCAGCAAGACTTACTTGAGCACTTCCAGGTTCAAGGAACTCACAAGACAAGTCCTCCAGTTCATCAGTTTCAAGTCTTAGAAAGCTCTTCATTATTTTAAGCCTTAAAGTGCTAAAATTTTTATTCTTCTAGCTCAGCCCCCTAAGGCTACAAAAAATAAATTTAATGTCCTTCCCAAATAACCACCTTTTAGATACTTGGATCCCCTCTAAGTATCCTCTTCAAGACATTAAACTAACTCAGTTGTAAAATAACCTTCCAACTAATGAGCTAATGCATATAAATTATTATTGCTCTTTGCAGAAGCTATAAAGTTCCATGCTGAGGGGCAGGGAGAGAAGTTCCCTCAAGTTGACCCAGGAGAGCCTCTCAGCCTTAAGATTTCATTCCCACACCCAGGAAAGTCAGCAATTACAATGGTCTAAGTGGCTTTTCCCTTTTATTCTAAGAACAGAAAGAATTAACTAAATCACTAAAGGAGAGCAAAAGCTTAATTTATACAAAGGGGTCTCAATGTCACTTTTACATTCAAAAATAGATACCAACAAAGTAGAGTCACAGTTGAGGTTCTGAATATTGTAGGTGTTCAATAAATGGTGCTGACAATTGAAAACCCTGGAAAATAGCCCTGAGAATCATGGAACGGTCTATGCTGTCACCTCAATCTGGGCAGTTTAAATCTCTTAAGTAAGTGAACATGCTTATTATCTTTCTCTGGCAACAATGCCAGAAATAATATCTTCCGCCAGTCTGATTTTCTTTCTTTCATTAATCATGACTTAGTCAGCAAGCATTAAAAAGGTGACAAAATTACACAATTGCCAGAGACCTCCTGATTGCCTTCCTCCTCCTCCTCCTCCTCCTCTTCTTCTTCCTTCTCCTCCTCTTCCTTATCTGATTCATCTGTCATCTCCTCCTCCTCCTCCTCCTCTTCCTCTTCCTCAAACCCATCCTCATTATCCAGCTTGAACAACGCCTGCCGCTTCTGGCGCTCCTCAAGTCTTCGGAGTTTCATTGCTTCCTGGAGTTTTGCTTTCAGCACCTGTAGCTTCTCACCTGAGCAAGTGAGCAAGAATGAATTATAAAAATACATTAGACCCCTTACAGTGGAGCTTATATTTATAAACATGTAATTCCAGGTAACTAGGTTCGTGTGGTAATATTATTTCTAAAAAGAAAACTAGAGTCTCTGTTGCTTTGGGCCTTTCTTCCTTTGGTAAAGGCAGGGCTTCTTAAATTGATGCTTCACTTTCAGACAAAATTAGTGAATCAGAGAGTCCAAAGAGTCACAGAATCATAGGGTTGGAAAGATCCTGCACTTATCTAGTGCAAGCCCTACCTGATGCAAAAATCTTCTTTATGGTATCACTGACCATGAGTTTAATCTCTTCCCAGTAAACTGTGAGCTCTTTGAGGGGAAGAATTCTTATTATTCTTATTATAAACTGTATCCCCAGGTCTCAGCACAGTGCCTGACAAATAGTAGACAGAATCAGATTGGTCAAGGGGAGAACCTTCAAAAAAAATCACCAATTCTATTACCACACTTTAGCAAAGCATCATATGAGAACCAGGCCAGAGATATTTTCTAGTGCACAAAAGTTCCAGGGAAAGAGGTTTACAGTATAAGGCTAGTCGACGGTTAGCTGCTGTCATTGGGGGTAGGTGACTCCAAAGG
Organism: Sarcophilus harrisii; assembly: GCF_902635505.1. Taxonomy (NCBI): domain Eukaryota; kingdom Metazoa; phylum Chordata; class Mammalia; order Dasyuromorphia; family Dasyuridae; genus Sarcophilus; species Sarcophilus harrisii. Next base: position 540,124,950 of record NC_045428.1, read on the forward strand.
ACAAGAAACAAAATTAATCACCCTGGAATCAACAGAAACAGGATTCAAATGAAAGCAGATTGAGAGGATATTGTACTATTCCCTTAACAAAATTAGCAGAACAGATGAGGTTGCAATAGAAAGAGGACTAGACTGGAAGCCAAGAAACCTAGGTCTGCATCCTAACTCTGCCATTGAGCTCACCCTATTACCTTGGGCAAAGCACCTCCCCAATTTTACATGAAGCTTTGGATTCCTCATCTGTAGCCTAGATTATCTTGAACTCTTAGAATCCTTTAACTCTGATATTCCAAACTTCCCCATTGCAAGACCACCATAGCATCAAAGAACTGCTAACAGATGGCAGTTCTTCTTTAGAAGACCAGAAACATAAAAACTCCATAAATACCTGGTTTTGCATAGCTCATTCCATCTAATTTTTCTGTAGCCAAAGTCAGGGGGACCACATCAGCCTTCAGCTCTTCCTTGCCATCCGCACCAGTCTCCTTCACTATAATGTTCAGGTTCATTTTTCGTTCAGACACAGTTTGGGCCTTGGCTGTGGGACATGCGTGCTTCCAGAAACGTTCCTTTAAAGCTTCCAGTTCTAAACAAAACCCGCCCCCCCAATCCTTTGTTTAGTTTTAAGCCCAAAGGGCTTCTTCACCAATAAAGAGCAAAACCATCAACAAATTTTGTTGAGCAAGAAATCTTGCATAACAGATATGCTCAAAATTTAGTTAGCAGTCAATCTACTCAAGAAAATACTGGCAAATGGTCAAATCCCAAGTACTATGAAATAAAGAACATAAATCTTAAACCAGGACTAAACTTCCTGGTTTAAGCAGAACACTAAATTTTTATTAACTCTACTAGGTCATAACATTATTATTTTTATAATCATACTGGTAGAATAGGTGCCTGGGAGATACCCTAGCCTTGACCAAGCTCTACACCAAAGTCCCCCATTTCAGCACCACAGCAGCTATGAGAATTGGCTTTTTTTTTTTTTTTTTGGAACAGCACTGTATTTTTATTTATTATTAAATATTTCCCAATCACATTTAATCTGATTTGGGTAACATTGGGGAATGTTTAGGGGTAACATTTAGGGAATGTTAGAGACACGGTTCTCTGATTCAGTGTGTTTGACACTTTTTCCCTCCTCAACTTTTTCCTCCGCAACTAAGTAAACCCCTGGTGTCTTTACCCTTTTCCCCTTTCCAGCTTTCGCTGTCTTCCCCCATTGGACTATAAGCTCCTTGAGAGCACAGATTATCTTGCCTTTTTTTATTTTTATTTTCAGCACTTTGCACAGTGCCTGGCATATAGCAGTCACTTAAATGTTTTCTGAATCAACCCAAAGCAGCACTGTGGAGGTAAGGGGGGTTAGAACAAATCTTTTCTGAGGCTTGTTATTGTTGTTTGTCCTTTGTTCTCAAAGACAACCATGACATCAAGGAAGTAATGCCATGATGTGCAAATGAACTGGATTTAAGTGAGGGAGAGCTGAGCAAGGTTACTTGCCTCACTTTCTCTTCCCCAGCCATCTGGTCCTGTGGCCAGATTCAGATCAAGATGACAAGAGATGGCCCTCTTTTAAACTAACATCTGTTTGCTCTAAAGTGGGAAAAGGGTCCTGGGACAAAACACAAATGGCTCCAGGAAATATTTAGAATTACTTTCTCAACTACCATTGATACTATCTTAGCAATTGTCTATATACAATTACCTATAAATCTCTTCAGAGTCCATTAAGGACATTTCCCATTACTGATACACTAAGAAATACATTTAGCAAACTGACTTTTAATATCATAATATTAAGTAAGAGTGTCTTTAAGAGACATGCATAACAGTAACTCAAAACTTATTCTTTCTCCTCCCATCCTTCAATTCAATCTATTACTGTATGCAGATACAATATATACTCAATATTGGTTTTATATTATTTTTTTGAAAGTATACTCTTTTGCTTTGTGCATATGAATAGTCTTCTACTTTAGTAAGGATTTGTATGTATGACTGTGATATTCCCAGACTCCTCAATGCAGAGTCAAAACAGCCTCAAAGATCAGTTAACAAGATAGCATTTTCTTCATAAAACCATGGCTTCCTAAAATAAGATTCCACCTATACCTACTAACACTTGGGAATTACCTATTAATTTCAGTGATTCCCACTTCCCCATCTATAATCAAAGATATATGAGAGTTGTTTGCATTAGCTATATCCAAAATGGAAGAACAACTGCTATTCAGCAGAGGGGAAGGCCTAGATTAAAGGATTACCTTTATTGGGTTCAGGCTCGTCAAGAGTCACAAAAGAATCTTCATCTGCCCCTAGCTTTGGCTTAATGGAGAGATCTACTCCCAGTCGCTGGAGTTTATCCAGGAAGCTGACCTTCCTTCCTTTTTCTGATGTAATAGTGGCCTTTCCCACAGCTTGTTGCCTGCTGTCATCTACCTTGCTCTTTGTTTTGTTAGGATCTTGAGGCTCTTCTTCTTCCTCTAGAACATTGAGTTCAAGGGCCACAGGGGCCCTCAATTCCATCTGTGCTGGCTCCTTACTCCTGAAGACGCCAGATTCCTCCTGACACTCTGAGCTGTCCTTGGGTGAAGGGCTAGTAGGGGCCTCCACGAGTTCCTTCTGCCCCCGACCCCCACAGCGTCCTGACTCCTCTCTTGTGCCAGCCTCACCAGCAGGCTGGTCAGCAGAGTTGGCAGGGGCCTGGGGAGCTAAGGGCAGTGGGCTGTTCTCAGTTTCCAGGTCAGGGCCCGTCGCCATTTGATTAGAGCCTCTGGAGTGGCTGGTGCTGCTGATGTCACTTGAGCTAGCAGTGGTGCTGATTTCTTTACTGAAGGCTGCCTGATACTTAGAGGACCTGTCAGGAGGGAAACAGGCTGAGTGACTGATTCTCAGGGAGCCATATTCTCAATCTTTTTTTTTTTCCCCTGAGACAATTAGGGCTAAATGACTTGCCCAGGGTCACAGAGCCAGGAAGTGTTAAGTGTCTGAGGCCAGATTTGAACTCAGGTCATCATGACTTCAGGGCTTGTGCTCTATACACTGTGCCACCTAGCTGCCTCTCAATCTTTAATAAAAGACTTTGTGATTATTACTTCACATGATCCATGACCCGGTAAGGAAAGCAAGAAATATCACCATTTTACGAGTGAATATGAAGTGACCTCCCAACAAGGATAACTCAACTAATACAAGGTCAAATTAGGACTCAAAAATCAGCCCTGCTGCCACTGAAGCCAGCACTCTTTCCATTAGAGTATGCAGCCTTTCAGCAATTTGGGGAATTTTTTATTTGGGGTTGAGAGGTAACTATTTACCCTAAAATCGGATTTCTCAAAATAGTAAGTCTAGAAAACCTAGACACATAAACAGAAAGGGCTCTTACTTCAGCAGCGCCATGGCGTTTCCCTGGCCGGAAGGTCGAGGCTTGCTTCTGAAGAAGTCATGAACGGTTTTGTTTTCAGGCATGTGATAGGGAAGAGAGAGGGCAGACTCTGCCGAAAGGGACAAAGCAAAGGAGTCAAAGACTGAAGCAAACCCACAGTTAAGTGTGCACATGAAACTCCATTAGCCAACAGTGAGTGGGTAAGAAAGGACATAATCATTCCAACAAAGGGAGGGCTGAGAACAAAGGATCTTCCTTATGGAGAAGTTAAGGTAACTGCAAATCGAAAAACATGTTCAGTTTATATTAAGAGACCAGGAATTTCACAATGGTGACTCTTTTCACCAAAGTTCCCTAGGCTTGAAGACCATGGAATCATGGGGTTCAATGATCTCAAAGACATCTGGTCTAATGCTATGTAAGGCATAAATTCCCATTACAATATGTTTATTTAGCAAGCAGTTATCTAGTTTCAGATTAAAAATCTCCAGGGATGGGGAACTCACTATCTCCTAAGATAGACTGTCAGATTTTTAGTCAAGAGAGCTCATTTAGACTTTTTCTGATTATTAGAAAATTCTTTCCTATGCTAAGATTAAAATCTGCCTTGTGTAATTTACCACAGTAGTCTCTGAAGCCAACCAATCTGATCCCTTTTCTACTAGACAATCTTCATATACTGAAAGATGATGATTATTTGTTCTCTTTAAGTTTCCCTTATCCAGGTGAAAAATTCACATTTTCTATAATGATTTCTCACTGGACAAGTAACCTGGTCACATGCCTCTGGGCATTCTCCAACTTGTTAATTTTTCTCCTAAAATGCAATATTCAGAATTAAATCTAATACTAAGATATGGACCAACCAGAATACTGACCACCTCCCTCCCTGGTGCTGAATACAATTACACAGCCAAAGACAACATTAGTTTTTTTTGCCAAATCACATTAAACTCACAAAAAAAGACCCAAGTCTTATCCCAGACTTGTGCAACTGGATTTTTGAATGCTAAATGCTTTTATCCCTATTATATGTAATATTATTAGATTTGGTCATTGTTTCAGTCTGTTAAAATCCTTAAGAATCCCAATTCTGTTATCTAATGCCGAAGTTTACAGATTGTCCCCCCACCCAGCAAAGAATGCATGCATGTGAAATTTGCATATGCATGTAAGAATGCAAGTGTAAAGTTAAAACTATTTGTGGGAGATGGATTGAATTGAAAAGCTATACCCCATATAATGTGGCACACCTAGGACAATGTACTGGCATGCCCTTTGGGAACTACTGATCCCAATGAACTATAGCTTATATAAAATTATTTTTATTTTTATTTTTTTGCTGAGACAATTAGGGTTAAGTGACTTGCCCAGGATCATACAGCTAGGAAGTGTTAAATGTCTGAGACCATATTTGAACTCAGATCCTCCTGACTTCAGGGCTGGTGCTCTATCCACTGTGCCAGCTTGCTGCCCCTAGCTGATATAAAATTAAAGGTAAGAGATCATATTATTCAACTCTTTCCTTTCACAGATGAGCATACGGATGCACAAAAAGCTTAAATGACTTGTTTAGGTCACACAGCAAGTAAGTAGCAATATTAAGACCAAAATCCATTTTTTGATTCACAATCTTGAGATTCAGGTGACCTAAGTTTCATATCCAGGTCTTTATGCTTATCATATAATTATGGGCAAGTCACAGGCTTTGTGAAGCTATGGCGTATGTAGAAAGAACACTAGATTGAGATTTAGAAGAAAGAGGTTTAGATTTGAATTCTAGTTTTTACTAGCTATATAATCTTTGGTAAGTCACTTAAATTCCCTCTACCTCAATTTTCTCATCTGAAAAAGACAAAGTAAAAATAAGTCATACATGCCAGGAATGGGAGGGAGTCTTGCAAATATTATTTGTACTCTCTACCTCACAAGGTTGTTGTGAATGTGCAAAGTACTTGGCAAACTTTAAGGTGGTAAATAAATGTGAGTTATATGAATTACTTTACTCTTCCTTCCAGCTTCATGCTGTCTACAAACTGAATGCACCAAGTTATTGATAAAAATAAAAATACTGAGCAGAACAGTGGTATAAACTAAATTTAAACCTAATAATGTCAGAAACATCCCTTGAGCCAAAACTGATTTTCTTACAAAGACTTCACTTGTGTTTTCTACAAAGCACAATGCATTAATATCATTACCTCGAATAAGGCGTTGGCTCTCACTATGTAGCCTTTTCATAGCTTCCTTACTTAGCTTGGCCGCCTTTCTCTCCTTAAAGAGAAAAGAAACTTATGTTGGTGCTTTAAATAAAGATGGATGCTTCTTCCTGAAAGAGGCTTCTTTTTCTAAGAGAACAAGGAGAAAAGGGAAATGGGGATAGGGGAGAAAGGGGCAGGAATCAGGACAGAATAAACATGAGGAGGGAGAAATGAACAACTCACGGGAAAGAAACCAAAGGGAACATGGCTTCTAAGTATTCCTTCACCTTTCTTATCATTCCTTTTGACAGCTCCTTTTCATCTTCAAATGAACAGCCCCCACTTTCCAAAGACAGCTCCTTTTTCTAAAAGACAAGATAGCAAAGTAATCATCTAACAGAGAAGAAATGACATGGTACAGGGAAAAGGCCCCAGATTGGGTGTCAAGAGGCTTTGGTTCTAGTCCTAGCTCAAGCATGAACTTGTTATGTGACTTTTGGCATATCAGGGTCCCTCTCTCTGGTTGCCTCCTCTGTAAAAGGACGTGGACAGACCAGGTAAGTGAGGGAAGTGAGGGAAATAGGTAGTGCAGTAATTGGAGCACCAGGTCTCAAGTCAGGATGACCTGAATCAAATCTACCAGACAATTACTAGCTGTATGACTCTGAGCAAACCTTTAACCTCAGTTTGCTGCAATTTCCTCATCTGTAAAATGAGAATGATGATAGCAAACACCTCTCAGAGTTATTATGACAAACAAAATGAAACAATAACTGTAAAATGCTTAGTACAGTACATGGCACACAATAGGCTTTATTATCCATGTTAATTATTACGGGTTAGCTATTAGATAGTCTCTAAGAATTCTTCTGGGCCACACATGCTGTAATTCTCTTCTGTGACTAAAGGCATCAAATGTCTAAGTGGGTTGAGAAGATATTTCTTACCAGAAAATTTTGGCACAGATATGTTTTTGTGACTCCCAGTGTACTAGACTGTCTTCAGGTTGAATTAATTATTTAATAGATATAAAATCTCCAAAGAATGTCAAGTTGCTTAGATTCCAGACATTCATTAGAAAGCTCAAAAAACAAATCTGGTGCCCTGAACCAGGCTTACTATGTAATTAGCATTTGATATCAATTCCCCAAAGCACCCCTTCTCCATATGTCTCTTATGCTTCCAAGGAGATCAGAAAAACCTCTAGCAGGCAACATGGTAAGTATATAGAATATCTGACTTGAAGCCAGAAGATTTGGATTCAAATTCATCTGATTTTATTAACTCCATAACCATGAGCAAGCCTGTTTTCTTTATAAAATGGATATAATATCTATAGTGCCCACTTCTTACCTCACAGCAGTGGTGTGAGGTCCAAATAAGGTAATGTTCTGCAAAGGGCTTCATAAACTTTAAGGCTATTTATGACAAGCTAAGTGACTTGCCCAAGTTCACATAGCTAGTAGGTGCCACAAGGAAGAATTCAAGTCTCCTTCACTCCAAAACTGATTCTTGTCTACTATGTCATGTTGCTTCTCAAAGCACTCTATGCATGTCAGTAAATATCACTAGTGCGTCTGTTTTAGGAGGCTTAGATTAGAGCTGTTCTTCTTGCCATCTCCCCTGGGTTCTCTGGCAGTTGTCCCCTTTTGACCTTACCTGTGTGTCTGATCCTGTTTCCCCTATTTGGATTCTTTGTTTTTATTAGGAAAAAAACCCAAAATCAACAGATCTGTTCCATCCAAGGTTGTGAGCTTCACACCTCTGGCTGGAATTCAACACCACCTTTTGACTGTCTCCTACCAGGATATGTGTGATTTATAAACCAAATTGGGGAAAACATCCTAATGACCAGTCTGTTCCTATGGAGAATTTTAACATTTTTACAGAATCTGAAGCAACACTTGCTATCAGTCAATCCTAATATGGCAATACTACCTCAGCCCCACTTTCCTGACGGGTTAGCATGTCTGTCACCTGTACAACAGTTTCCAAAATTAACAACCGCTAAAAAACCTAAATCAATCAGCAGATGATTTTCTTAAGTTTAAAAAGAAAATCTTTATCAACATCCAACTCTAAGCTAAGGAGGAAAAACAACAATTGGGAATGATGGGAAGGCCTGGTTCTATTAATCCTTTACTTACCTTGTGCTTTTTGACTTTGCCTTTCACAGAAGCTCGTATGGATTCTAATGATTCTTCATCTTCTGGTGGGAGATCTTCCTCCAAACCAGTCTCAAAAAGGTCACTATCTCCAAGAAGACAGCCACTATCATTGAAAGGTTGTTTGGTTTCATCTTCCTGTGTAATGTTAGCAAAAAAAAAAAAAAAAAAAAAAAAAAAAAAAAAAAAAAAAAAAAAAGCAAAAATAAAGCCTATGTTCTTCATTTTAACATTTTACATTTTAATAAATCAACATGTAACATTTTCTTTTGTTTATTCATTTAAGATTTATGCCCCATCTACCTCTGAAAAAGATTTTGAGGTGATCAAGTTAATATTCTGAAACAGATAACAACTGACTGCTAGAGTAAAGAATTATTTTAATTAGTTCACAACACACATCCAACCTAGGTAGAACAGAAAGTTCTGTCTACAAACAATTGCCCAAAATTAATGCAGAAATTAGTGAGGACTTTTTGAAAACTGAATCTTTTATATTGGGTGCTTTCTTTTAAAACTAATTAAGGCTGAATTTTGACTAAGCAAACAAGATCTCTAATTGCTGGAAGCATGCTAATTCACATGAGAAGTATTAAAAAAATCCTTTCATTTCAAAGTTCACTTGCATTCTTCAAATCAAACACTAATTGTCTATTATGTTAACTGCTCATATTTATATGGCACTTGAGAGTTTACTAAGCACTTTCCTTAAAACTATCATGTGATTTAGGAATTATTTCCTCCATTGTGCAGATAAGGAAACTGAGGTCCTAAAAGTTGATATGATTTGTCCAGTGGTAGAATCAGGCTTAGGGCAGCTGTGGTGGTGCTGTGGCTGGAATCTCTTGGAGTCTATCTTCCTAAATTCAAATCTGGCATCAGACACTTACTAGCTGTGTGATCCTGGGCAAGTCACTTAATCCTATTTACCTTAGTTTCCTCATCTGTAAAATGAGCTAGAGAAGGAAAAAGCAAATCACTCTAGTGTCTCTGCTAAGAAAATTCCAAATAAGATCATAAAGAGCTGGACATGACTGAACAACAACAAGAGTCAGGATTAGAACCTAGGTCCTGTGATCCTAAGTCCAGTTCCTTTTGCACTATCCCTTCTGTCTCTTTATGTTGTGCTAGGTCATGAAGGGAAAAGATATGAAAAACATACAGTGCTTGTCTTTAAGAAATGAAAAATAAATTATGGACATGGGTAATTAAAATACAAATTGGATATATTAAAACATTCTAAAAATATCTGAATGACCTTTAAAAATACCTCATTTTTATTTTCCTTTTTTTTCAGCCGACTAATCACTTCCATCCTTTTGGCTTCTTTCTCAAGCCTTCTCTGTGACCTCCCTTTTGTTTTCCCTTCAGTATCTTCTTTAGCTCGAGTACATTCTTTGAACCTTTTCCTAGCACCTGTTGGCAAGGTCACAGACTCTGGGGATTGCAAACCCAGATCCAAGCTACTTTCAGCCAAAGGAATCATCATCCGGCTGTCAAGGTTCTTCTGATATGGTAGCTCCTCAGTGTCACTCTCATCACTGTCTTTCAGAGTCTGATAAATCTTTCGTGCTTTCCCTTTTTTCCCTGCATATATGTTTTCTTTATTCTCCCCACTTTCCAGTTCTGCATTGTCATAGTCAGACTTCTTAGGAAGGACATCTCTGTCCTCTTCTTCACTGTCACTGTCCTGCAGGAGAAACTTGTTACGTTTCAATTTCTTACTCACAAAGATCTCTTCGTCTGAGTCTGGAATAAATGAAAGATAAAAGAATGTTACTTGGTCACTTGGACTTGTCCCCCTCCCCCCTCCCTCCAAAATATTCATCTGTAGAAATGGATGGTTTGATGCATCAGAGATTTATTTCAGCTTGTGAAATCTTGCAACTACCACTAAAGGTTTATTTTAGCACAGCAAATCGAGCCTTATCCACATTATGAAAACATTTTCCTGAACCTAACATAGCTTCTACATATTGAGAAATGTAATTATCCACACTTTAACAGCTCAGTGTAGAAAACATTTCTAATCTGTATGAAATTTTACAATTCTGACACTGTAGCTGGAATGAGTTCCTCCAAATATGTTTTGTAAATCATAGAATTTTAGAGCTAGAAGGGACTTTAGAGATCATCTAGTACACTCCCTCATTTATATAAAAGAGGAAAACTGTAACCTAGAAGGGGAAGGGCCATGGCCCAAAATTATATAAGTTAGTAGTAGAGTTGTGACTAGAATTTAGGCCTTCAGATGCCCTAATGTAATCTCTATATTTCCAGCAAACTAGCAAATTGCATATGGGTATTCTCCAAATGGAATTACACATTTAATCTCAAGTCAACTCAATTCAATTATCAAGTTTGTGCTATTGGGCCCATTACTAGGAATACAAATACAAAAATGAAATAGTTCCTGCCTTCAATGAGCTTGTGTTCATTGCACTAGAGAGACATGGCATATACCAAGGAAATTTGGTGCAACTTAAGGATGAAAAGCACTAACAACTGAGAGAAACAGGAAAGACACTGCAAAGGAGGAGCTCTCCTGAGCTACATTTTAAAAACCAAAACCAAAACCAAACCAAAACAAAAATACAAAGGAGCTGCTAAATGGTGCAGTGGATAGAAGATTGATTTTGGAGTCAGAAGGGCTCGAGTTCAAATTTGGCCCCAGACACTGAAAACTTTGTAGCTTTGTGACTGGGCAATTTCCCAATTGCCTTGCAAAAAAAAAAAAAACACCAAAATTTGAAAACAAAACAAAACAAACACACCAATAATTTGGGGGGAAAAAAGAAAAGACAAGGATTCTGATGGACTGAGTGAAGAAAGGAAAGAATTACAGGCATAGAGGGCAAAGAGTTTGAGTGAATACAAAGTCAGAAGACAGAATGGAGAGTTTAATCCATATCTAGGAGTCTAGTTTAGCCAGAAGAAGCAAGATGTGAAACAAGATTGGAAAAGTGAACTCAAACCAAGTTGTAGAGAACTATAAATGGAAATTTGAGCAATCTATTTTATCCTAGAGACAACAGGAAGCAAGTAAAGGTTTGGGTCAGACCTTCTGCTGTTAGAAAATTACTTTAGCAGCTATGTAGAGGATAAATAGAAGAGGGAAGACATTAGAAACAGAGAGACCAACTGGGGGTTACCGCAATAGTCTAGGCAAAAGAGAGCTGGAACCAGGGTAGTTGCAAGTATGACTAAAAGAAACATTTAAGAAAAGATGGGCAAATAGAAACAACAGGATTTAATTAATTAAGGATAACTGGGAAGAGAATGATGTCCTCAGTTAAAAAAAAAAATAGTTAATCCTGTCCATAAAGTAAATGAACTCTGGAAGTTTTACATGTGAAAACAAGGGATCAAATAATATTGCAAACCTCTTTCAATCAGGGGTGTGTTCTTTGTGTTAGAATGTCCTGGAGACCCTGTTTCACAGCTGCTCTGCCCACTGTCTGAATCAATTTCTTCCTTTGTGTTCAATTTGGGATCTTCAACATTTAGGTGAAGCTAGAAAATTGGAATAAATTTTAAATTAATTTGTTAACAAACTGCTCTCCTGACAAGATTACAGGTAACAGATATCCATACAGATATTGTAATGTTGAATTTATAGTTAACTGTTAATAAACTGTTAGTGAAGAAAAAAGTTTAGGATCACGACATTGAGTTAAGATAGCAACAATGAAAGTTACAATATGGTAGAATAAAAAGGATATCAAATAATAGATAACAAAATATATGGTTAGAAATACAAAACATAAGACAACATAAAAACCAAACCCCACTCAATTTGATTTTGGTACATAAATAACCAGATATCTGCATAGGCAGAATTCATCAGTTTTGTCCACTTGTGTTCATTTTTTTTTTTTTTTGTATGATTGGTAAAGCCTACCTATCATATCAGTTGTGAATTCCATATTTTTCAAAACGCTGCTACATATATATGCTTTCACCAGCATTAGCACAAGATGAAATCTGTTTGTGAATGAGAGCAAATGCCTATGACTATCAGTATGATTTCAAAATCCATGTATTGACTTCTTGGTTTACTGTTGTCTGGATGCATTCTATTCTTCTTCATTTTTTTTAGCCAATAAGCTAAAATTTATTTTAAAGTTTAGTTTAAGTCTTCCCAAGCTTCTCAGAATTCTTCATACTCATTTCTCAAAGTATGGTAATATTTCACAAGTCATATAATACAGTTTATTCTTTCCAATCAAACGATTAATTATCTTGTTTCCAGCTTTTCGCTACTACAAAAAGAGTTGCTATGAATATATAGATGTATATTGGATCTTTCTATCTTTTACCTAGGCAATAAGACAGCAGACTGGATAATGGAATAGAACATAGACTCATGAAGATCCAAGTTTAAATGTTGTTCCAGGGTCTGCCTTGCTATGTGTTTTTGGGCAACTAGGTTAGCAATCAAAAATGTTTATGTGAATGAAATAAAATCACCCATAAAATGGAAAATGATAGACTGAATTAGAAACTAGATCCCAACATTATGTTGTTTACAAGAAAAATATGTGAAACAAAGATATACATCATAAAGTTAAATTAAGGGGCTGAAGCTGATCTCAAACAAAACAAAAGCAAAAAATAGATCTAATTTTAAAAGACAGGCAGGAAAACTATATTTTGCTAAAAGGTACCACAATGAATTAATATCAGTACTGAACATATGTGTACCAATGTCCATAACAGTTACATTTTTTTTTTCCCTGAGGCATTTGGGATTAAGTGACTTACCCAGGGTTACACAGCTAGGAAGTGTTTAGTATTTGAGACCAGATTCTCCTGACTTCAGGGCTGGTGCTCTATCAACTGTACCAACTAGCTGCTCCCAACACATTCTTAAAAGAAAGGTTGCCAGATACAGGAAAAAATAGACACTAAAATTCTAATAGTGGAGAAACCTCAATTTACCACCTCAAGTCTCCCTTCCTCCTTCACTTTTCAGCTTTCTTTTGTATGTTGTCTCCTCCCCATTAGATTGTAAGCTCCTTGAGGACAAGGGCTATCTTTTTTATATTTGTATCTATAAATGCTTAGTACAGTGGCTAGAATATAGTAGGCATTTAATAAATGCTTATTGGCTAAATGTATACTGGTTGTAAGCCCACTTCCTTTATTTTCTGGAATGTCATTCTAAGCTCTCCACTCCTTTAGGAAGATAGAATCATACAAGATCTAGCAGCTAACTATGGCTCTTTGGTACCTGAATTCTCTTTGGATGCTTATTGTACTTTTTTGTCCCTTGATCTATGGGTTCTGGATTTTGGCTATAATATTTCTGGGAGTTTTCATTTGGGTGTTGCTTTATTTCAGTATGAGACTGGTGAATTAATTTAATTTCTACTTTGCCCTCTGGTTCTAAGATGTCTGAGCAGTTTGATTTAAGATTCCATGAAATATGATGTCCAGGTACTTTTTGTTGTTGTTGTTTATGGTTTTCAGGTGGTCTAATGATTCTTAAATTACCTCTCCTCAATCTATTTTCCAGATCAATTATTTTTCCTATGAGACCCTTCACATTATGTTTTCCCTTCAGTCTTTTAATTCTGTTTTTTTTTTCCTTGCTATCTCATAGAGTCATTAACCTCCATTTGGCCAAATTTTCAAGGAATTAATTCAAGGAAATAATTTTCAAGGAATCATTCTCTTCAGTAAGATTTTGTACCTCTTTGTGTAAATTATTAACTCTTTAAATCCTTCTTTCCTTGTCCTTACTTCTTTTTCCATTTTTTCTCTCTAGTGCTCTGATGTGGATAAAATCAGAGTTAAGTGGCTTTCCCAAGATCACATAGCTAGTAAAAAAGTTAGATTTGAACTCAGGTCCTCTTAAGGCCAGAACCAGTACTTTATCTACTGCACCAACCTAGCCTCCTTATCATGTAGGTTCTAAAATAAATTTTTTAAAACTTTTTTGGGGAGGAGAAAAATTTCCCAGGAATTCTAGATGAACCTGTGTTGAAGCTTCATTTTTCTTTGTTGTTTTGCTAGCAGCTTTTTAAAAGTTAATCTCTTTTTCTATGTTTGTATTTCTATTCATAGCTATTTGTGGTCAGGTCCTTTTTTTTTGTTTATTTGCTAAATCTTCCAGTCTATTTGACTTAGGATTTTATGTTAGTACTAGACTCTGAATACTTATAGCCTGAACTTCTATCCTCTCCCCATCTTCTGGTGCTGGTAGCCTATAAACTCTCAGTGCTCTGAATGTGATGTGTGATCAAAAGGATAGAAGATGAGGTTCCTGTTTCCTGGCCTCCTGGTCTGAATTTTGTAATTTTCTGATCCAGGTTTTGATCTGTTGGTGTGGCCACAATTGGGAGTTTCAATAGACTGCTGCTGAATTCAGCTACAATTAGCCCATTAACAAGTTTTATAGGTTCAGAGCAATTGAACCGTGTGCTTCCCTTGGATCCAGAGGCAATACTCCACTCCTTGAATCAAAGCCATGCAGTCTCCATGTGCTTCCTAGAATTTGTTCCTTACTCAATACACAGTTAGGACCAATTCTCTCTCTTTCTTTTTTTTAATCAAAGCTTTTTTAATTTTCAAAACATATGCATGGTTAATTTTCAACATTGATCCTTGCAAAATCTTATGTTGCAGATTTCCCCCTCCTTCCCCTCACCCCCTCCCTTGGATGGCAAATAATCCAATACATATTAAAATATATGCTAAATCCAACATATATATACATATTTATACAATTATCTTACTGCACAAGAAAAATCAGAACAAAAAAAGAAAAAAAATGAGAAGAAAACAAAATGTAAGAAAATAACAACAAAAAGAATGAAAATGCTATGCTGTGGTCCACATTCAGTTCCTGTAGGAGCTCTCTCTGGGTATGATAGCTTTCTTCATCACCAGATCATTAGAACTGGCCTGAATCATCTCATTGTTGAAGATGATGATTGTTGAAGATTGATGAAGATCCATTAGAATTGATCATTATATAATCTTGTTGTTGCTGTGTATAATGATCTCCTGGTTCTGCTCATTTCACTAAGTATCAATTCATGTAAGTCTCTCTAGGCTTTGCAAAAATCATCCTGCTGATCATTTCTTACAACAGTATTCCATAACGTTCATATACTATAACTTATTCAGCCATTCTCCAGCTGATGGACATCCAGTTTCCAGTCTCTTGCCACTACAAAAAGGGCTGCCACAAATATATTTGCACATGTGGGTCCCTTTCCCTTTTTTTTATGATCTCTTTGGGATATAAGCCCAGTAGTAACACTGCTGGATCAAAGAGTATGCACAATTTGATAACTTTTTGAGCATAGTTCCAAATGGCTGGATCTGTTCACAATTCCATTAATAATGTATTAGTGTAGGACCAAGGCTGCTCCTTTCCAATATAGATCTATCACTTGGAACTGGTTAGTGAGCTACAGAGATGCCAGATAGTACTTGTTTCTGTATCTGCAATTTGTTGAGGGATCCCCTGGGAACTCTTCCTACTCCATGTTCCCTAAGCTGGTACCTTGTTTCAGCCCTTTTCACATATTCTTGACTAGCTCCCATCTCTAATCTGTCCTAGCTTAGAAAAACTTCATTCACTATGACTTTTTCTTGGCTTTCCTGTATATTTTCTAGATCTTTGTTAGGGTGATGTGAAAGGCGAACTACACTAATGCTTTCTCTCTATTACCATCTCTCAATGGTAACTTTGAAGAAAGCAATTTCTTTTGAATGATGACAACAATGTCACAAATTTAATTCAGACAGCTAAGTGATTCAATGAATAGAGGTTTGGACTTGGAATTTACTACCAATGTGACCCTCGCTAAATCATATCCTCTCTAGCCTCAGTTTCTTTATCTGTATAGATTGGGATAACAAGCTCCCATACCATCCCAGTGATGTGGGGAGGATCAAATAAAAGAACATATACACAGCACTTTGCAAAGCTTATAAAACTTTAGTAGTGTTAGATATTGTCATTTAAACCAGAAAACATTTATTAAATACCTACTATATATGAGTGCAAAGCATCCTTTCTGGTAGGTATTCTGTGGACACGAATTAAACAGATAACAGTATTCAATAGTATTTACTAAAGAGGATGTTAACCAAGAACAAACAGGTCACTGGAATAATAGCAAGAATTTCAGGGTTCCTTTTCCCAGTTCTGCTAAACAAACTATATGACACAGCCTGACTGACTTTACCATTCAATATCACTTTTTTCTTCTATTAAATAGAGGCACTGAACACAAGTAAGCCATCCTTCAGAAGAAATTTTGTGTTAGTGATAACTCACATTAACAAATTAAAAGTGATCAAGGAACTGACCATGCAATTAATAAGATTAGAAAATGGAAAAAATTGGCAAATCTAAACCAAGTACAAAAGGAGCAGTTTTGGAATATTAGAGAATAGAGAAAACAGAGAATAAAAAAATTAGAGTACTGATAGTTTTAAGAGCTGCTTTTTTGAAAAGGCTAATAAAATTGATAAATAATTAGCTAGCCTGACCAAGAAAGAAAAGAGTAAGTCAAATTACTAAAATTTAAAAAAAAAATGAATTTACAACAGAGGTAATAAAAAAATCATCATAACTCTGCTTGAAAAACTAAGAAGTCAAAGGAAATCATCTGTCCAAAAATATGAAATACCCACACAAAACAAAAAATAGAAACATTAAATCATCCAATCTTACAAAAAAGAAATCAAGCAAGCCATAAGTGAACTGCTAAAGAAAAAATCCCGAGTCCAGATGGATTCACAAATGAACTTTATCAAACATTTAAAAAGCAATTAGTACTTATGCTACAGAAAATATTCTCAAAATAGGCAGAAGTACCAAACTCCTTTCATGAGGCAAATATGGTCCTGCTACCCAAAGCAGGAAAGATTAAAAAAAAGCAGCGAAAGTGAACTAAATAGCAATCTTACTAATAGATATAATGTTGCAAGATTGCAGATAATCCTCACAAGATGCTAGTGGAAATATATGCATAAAATAATGCACTATGACCAAATGGACCTATATCAAGATAATGAGGAAAATTCACAGCATTGTAAAAGCATTTAGCATAATCAATTATATAAACATATAAAAACCATGATTATTTTAATAGTTGAAGAAAATGCCTTTGAAAAAAATAGTACTCTTATCTTCTGCGTGTATATGTGTGTGTGCGTGTGTGTGTGTGAGAGAGAGAGACAGACAGACAGACAGACACAATTGGGGCTAAGTGACTAGCTTAGGGTCACAAAGCTAGGAAGTGGTAAGTGTCTGAGGTGGCATTTGAACTCAGGTCCTCCTGATGCCAGGGCTTGTACTCTATCCACACTGCCTCTTCTAGATGTCCCAGTTTTTATCTTAAAAACTCAAAAAACACAGTTGGGGAAGAGCCCTGCCTATCATCAAGAACAAGTATTAAATGTAAACTCATGAAAAATTTTCTTTTTTCTTTTGCAATGAAGAAACTATAGTAGCTTTCCCAGTAAAAACAGGGGTAAAACAAAAATGGTTCTTTTCCCTACAATTAGTTTGTTTTAGAAATGCTAGTTATAGCAACAAATTAAGTGAACAAAATTAAAGGTAACAATTGTAATTGCAACAAAAAGAAGTCAAAATTATCCTTATTTAAATGATATAATAGCATGCCTAAGCCAAAGAATCTGCAAACACTACCTGCAAACTTTTACATGTAGCAAAATACAAAATACATTTTAAAATCATTAGCATTTCTATGTAGTACTAACAAAAATCAAGGGAAAATTCCATTAAACATACAAAATCAATAAACTATGAATTAAGCTACAAGAGGCAAGATTCCTATCAATACAACTACAAATATAAAACATACTTTACAAAAATAAGGAGATTTAATAATTAAAAACATACTTGGTATTCATGATTGATTTATGCAACTAGAATAAAAATGATATTACCTAAATAAATTTATATATTTAGTGTCATACCAAATTAATAAAGGAATAGCTTATAGAACTTGTCAAAATACTAATAAAAATCATTTGGAATGAAAAAAGTCTGGCATAAAAATGGAAATAATGAGGAAAAGTATGAATAAAGAGGGCAGAAAATCACTAGATTTCAGACTATATTATAAAGCAGTAGTTATTAAAACTATTTGGGTACTTTAAAAAAAAACACAGAAAAGTAGATCAGTAGAACATACTAGACAATTAAGTAACAGAAGCAACTGAAAACAGTAGCTCAATATTTGATAAACCCAAGAAAATAAATTTCTATAAAAAGAATTTCCTTTCTAACAAAGAATTCTTGGGAAAATAGTTTGACAAAAATTAGGGTTTGTTATTATCTTGAATCAAATACTATAACAGTTCAAAACTCAATACTCAATTTAAATGTGAAAAGTCACACCATAAAAAAATAAAGTAAAAAAATGAAATCAGGTACTTTTCATAACTATGGCTCTGGGAAGAACTCAACTAAATAAGGGATAGAGGAGATCATAAAAAATATGGACAACCTTCACTATTTAAAATTAAAAAGTTTTTACACAAATAAAATCAATGAAGATAGAATAAAGAAGAGAAACTATAGGTGGGAAAAGCATTTGCAACAACTATCATTTTAAAAAAAGATCTGTAATCCAATATATAGAAGCAACTGACACAAAGATTTAATTATCAAATTCTTAATAGGTCAAACAATATTAACAATTTCCAAAATGACAAACTGCAGATTTTGACCACATGAAAAGTTTCTTGCCAATAGAAGAAATACAAATTAAAACAACCCTGAGGTTTCAGTTCTTTTAAGACAAAAATAGCAAAGATGCTAAAAGATAAAAATAATCAGTGTTGAAAAGGCTGTGGGAAGAATGGCATATTGATGAGACCTGGGATGTGGTCCAACCATTCTGGATATCAATATCAATCATCACCACCACCACCATCATCATTGTTATCATTTATATAATGTTTACCATGTACCAGGCACTGAGCTAAATGCTTTACAAATATCACCTCATTTAGTCTTCACAACACTCCTGGGAGGTAGGTACTATTATTCCAATTTACAATTAAGGAAACTGCTTCAACAGTTGCCTTTCTCTGGGTCACTTGAGTACCTGAGGCCAGCTTTGAACTAAATTATTCCTATCTGTCAAGCCATGCATTGCATCCACTGTGCCATCTAGCTGCCTATTTGGAATTATATAAGAAAAGTGACTGAACCAGCTATCCCACTACTTGGAACATTGCCCAATGGAATCAAATATGAAAACAAAGGATCAACATATACCAAAATATTCCTGGCAGCACACTTTGTCATAGAAACTAGAAACAAAATGGGTACCTATCAATTTAGAAAAGGCTGAAAAACCTAAAGCATATGAATGTAATAGAATATTGCTATTCAAATACGAGTAGTTAAATTAAAAACATGGAAAGATCTTTATGAATTGATACAGAACAAAATAAAAACCAAGAAGTACACATACTATACATACATTTACAACAATGTAAATGAAAAGATCACAAAAAGTAATTGAAAAATCAAAGGTGGTCCTGACAGAGTTGCTATTAAAATTCATCTTCCTCTCATGGCAGAGAGGTAAGGGACAACTAGGACAGAATACTATATGTATTGCCAGGTGGGATTATGTTATTGGATGTTTTTGCTTATTTTTTCCTTTCACAAAAGAGGGGACAAAGTGACTAATATAATGACCAAAGACTGATAAGAGGTATTTTTCTAAAATGAAGAAAAGACATTAGACTATGTGATCTTGGAAATCTTACATGCTGACCCTATTAGGCAACCAATATATAATCCTTTCAGAATGCTGGTTTCAACTAGCTCACTCTCTACTTTCTGGAAGCAACTAGCTACTAAATATAATTTTGTATTTACATTTTAACATATTTTGCATGTTTACGTACACGTACGTACATGTGCAACAGATTGTAACGTCCCTTGCACCCAAAAACTGTTTTCATTTTGTTTTTGCCTTTACCGCACCTAGACAGTGCTGTCCCAGAGCAGGCACTTAACAAATGCTTGTTTGACTGAATCAGCTGTATGAATTCAATTAGTTCCTGGAATAATTAGGGCAAAGGGCAAAGTAATTTTAAAAAGGACAAAGGATAAAAATACAATTTCAACCCAATATTTAAATAAGCGATTATCTCTGAAAGAAAAAATGAAAAATAGAATTGTGAGATACATTGCTGGACATAAGAGTTATGAAGACCCATATTCAAGTCCTGCCTTAATCCTTATGAGCTGTGTGATCCTAAGAAAATTACTTTGTGCTTTTCCTATACAGTAGTAACTAAAAAATTCTCACATCTGTAAAATGGGGGCAGTAACAGCATCTACCTCACAGAGTTCTTTTGAGGATCAAATGTGTTAATATGTAAAGTGCTTTGCTAACCTTAAAATATTTTTATTGTAGACAAAAATAAAGACAGCAACGATTATCACCATTTTAAGAGAAATTTAACTGAACATAAAATAATCACCAAAGCAATAAAGCCAGAAAGTTTACAAACAAAGCCAGGAAATACTCAGTCTCCTTGCCAAGCAGAGACATACAGACAAATAATACAAGAATCTCTGCAAATTTTTAAGGAAGAAACTGAAGATTAGCTCAGAAAACACGATGAAAGCCTTAGAGAAAAGAAACCTGCAGAGATCCTGATGTGAGACTCAAATTAAAAAGATCATTCCAAGAACATCTTTACAATATTGGAATGGAAACAGATATAAACAAAACGGGATACAAAAATGGAATGAAAACGAGCATAAATAAAATAGAAAAAAATCTGTCACCATTTTTACAGAAATATATCTTTATAAGCAATAATGGAATGGCCATATATGAATTCTTAACTCAATACCAGATGTGCCGGTACTGAGATGTAAATGACACTCATAAAAATAAAGTTCTATTAAAAAAAATAAAATAAGTAACGAAAGCTACACAATTCTGACAATAATCTGCAGAAAACACTCAGGCTACCTCCTGGAAAACATGATACATTGTATAATCACTCAAAGGAACTAACCAAGATGACGCTAGCAACTGCTAAACTAACTATACGCTTAGTTTCTCAGTCCTTGGGAATCTCTGATGTAGCCACACTTTTTCCGTGACAGCGAGGAACTGAAAATAAAGGACAGAATAAAACGAGAGAGACAATGGACAGAAGACTGGGCCTGGAATCAGGAAGACCCGAGTTCCAATTGAGGTTCTGTGACTCCGAATGCAGGGTCTACTTAATCCCGTTTGCCCCAAATCCAACACCTCAGCCTCCGTATTCCTAAAGAACCAAAGTGGTATCGAAACCCCGTCATCTGCCGTGGGCATCAATCCATTCCTGCCAGGAGCCACAGACCCTCAGAATCGCGGGGCATGCTGGGATTTGTAGTTCCTCGTCCTGCTGCTACCATTACCCCCTCCCCCGCCTGAGAAAAGTATCCCAGGGCTCCGACTCACCTCAGTCACCACCTCTCCTGCCATGGCCTTCAGCGCACGAGAGCTTCCCTCTGAAGGAACTGGAAGCGCCGGTGCCGCTAGCGCCGTTCCTCAGACCCCAGGCCAGACCCCGGCCCCCTTGTCTCTCCGTGCCAGCGGTCTCGGGTGTCCCGCCACAGCCGTTCGAGCTTTCGCGCTCAGTCACGGCTGAGGCCCCATCGCTACCACTTCCGACCAATCCCCGAAGCTCTCCTGATGAGGTCACGGAGACCCCGCCTCCCGCTTGGCGCCGCCGAGGGTCCTCGGGTTTCGCGGGAGGCACTTGGCGCGCACTTCTCTCCCCGCCCTTCGCAGGCAAGTCGCTGGGGGGCGCTGTCCCGGAGCAGCGCCGAGGTTCTCTGATTTATGAGGGCCTGTTTGACTGTTCCGGGCTCGGAACTGCGCATGCTCAAATTCGCCTGAGGGATGAGGGTCCATGACGGGTGTAGTGGGACCTCTGTGGGCCCTGAGGTAGTTTTTTCTCTGCCCCGCGCTTCTGCGCGGCCTTTCCTGGGTCCAGGGCTGAAGTTAGAGCCGACTTTGTGAGGCCCCGGCTTTGTGAGGCCCCGGCTTTGTGAGGCCCCGGCTTTGTGAGGCCCCGGCTTTGTGAGGCCCCGGCTTTGTGAGGCCCCGGCTTTGTGAGGCCCCGGCTTGGGGCCAGCTTTGTGGGCTCCCCCTGGTGGCCCGACTTTTAGGGCGCTAACTTTGTGGAGCTCCCGACCTAGGACTCACATTTTGAGTTTCCCCGGGACAAGAGCTGCTCTCTAGGGGGGCTTCCCTGGGTTTAAGGCCCACTGTCTAAGGCTGGTTTTGCAGGTCCATCTCCCGAGGAGAAAGGCTCCGTCTTTGGGGGCCCTTTTGGTCTAGAGTCTTCTCTTTGGGGTCTTCAGCCTTTATGAGGCTCCACCTCCTAGGACCTTATTAGTCTTTTAACTTTTTTGTCTTGAAGGACGGAAGTTGTCATTTTTTTTTCAGTCATGCCTGACTTTTTTTTCTTGGCAGAGATGCTGGAGCGGTTGGCCATTTCCCTCTCCAGCTCATTTTATAGATGGGGAAACTGAGGCAGACGGGGTTATGGGACTAGCCCAGGGTCACCCAGCTAGGAAGTGTTCGAGGCCCCGCTGGGGCTCAGGAGGATGAGTCTCTAAACCCCTCCTCCCGCTCCCGCCCCCCCCCCCACGTTCTTTTTTACTTTGTGCCCACGTCCTGCAAAACTGCATTTTATGAGGTACATACACGTCACATGTAGCACGGGAAAATGTGAAAGTCTCTGTCTCTAGATTTAAAATCGTGGTTCTGCACTTTGTTCCACTGTGACATTGCGCTCTTCCTCTCTTTCGGCCTTGGCAAGGAAGGAGCCGAGGAAAGCCATAAGGACCATAGTATTTTAATTCTTATAAAATGCAATTACTGTATTGGACATTTTTTTACTTTATTTATTTATTATTTTTTAGTCAGCAAAGTTCAATTTGGAACAAGAGAGGTTTTTTTTTTCTTTTCTAGAAATAACAATAATGTAAAGTCAAACTATACCAATAAAACATTTTTAAAAAAATGATTAATTAAAAGGTGAGAGTTGGAGTAGATGACTTTCCAATTCTAAAACTTATTATTTTATTCAGAGTTAATATGAAACAAAGAAACTGCCTCTTCCTCCAAGACTCCCAGAATTTGAAGTGTGGAAGATAGGGACAACCATGGTGATTCAGGAAGAGGAACTGCTTTTATGAAAAACTGCAAAGTTCATGATTCTTTGCTCAGAAAGCTTACAAAGCTAAGTAAGTGTAGTAAGTTGTGGTTTGTTTGTTTTTTTTTTTAATCTTCATCTGTAGAGAAGCACTGCCCCCCTGTGGTGTACTAATAACCCTAAAATTGAGAATTTTTAGCAGTTAGGTCAGTGATTGTATGTTGGAATCCTAGTGTCAACTCAACTTGAAACAAGGTGAAAACTCAAGGGTGATGTCAGAATCCTGGTGTTAACTCAATAGAATTGATACAGTGCTTATTGGTTCACTCCTTAGAGTGAATCCTTACAAGGTGATAGGTTGTTGATACTGATGGAAACAATGCTTGTGTTCATACCTTTAGAGAGCTCTAAGAACTCAATGGAGTTCACAGTTTGGGAGATTCAGGGTCTAGAAAGAGATATCTGAATTCATACCTCTCTCAGGACCAGAGAGCACTCTGGGAGATAACCCAGAATCCCTCTCCCTCCAGAAGGCGGAGTTAACCTTTGGGAGATCACATATATACAGGGAGCTCTTGGAGCTTGGGACAGACTGGAAATTGAGAAGCCACGTGTTGGAGCTGACTGGAGGCTGAAGAAAGCAGAGGCAGAAGCCAAGGACAAAGCTGCAAGATCTCTTGGAACCAAGCAGAGAGATAGGCCTCAACTAACCCGGGCTAATTTGGAAGGAGAAATAAACGTTTGGATTTTTACCAGCTGGCTGCGATTTTGGAGTAATTATTTATTTCAACTGAGACTAAGGCTGCCTCCAAAAAAAACCTCCACAACTGTAAATCCATTTTCTATTCATAATTTCAGCCAACATCAAATCAGTTAGCATAATTCAGCAACTATTATGTACCTGTGCTAAGCATTGGAGTTATAAAGAAAAGCAAAAAACAAGCCAACATTAAGATAAATTGTTTTAATTTTCTTTTCTTTTCTTTCTTTCTTTTTTTTCTTGAAAGAACTCAGTATCCATCTTCTGCCTTTCTTCACTGACACAAGCATGGCCTGAAATGAATTTCTTCCTCATTTCCACTCCTTAGAATCTTTATCTTAGTTTAGGCTATGCTCAGATACTATCTTATTGTTTCAGTCACATGTTTTTATTATATATAGGGAAGCACTGAACTAGGAATTAAAAGGCCTAGCTTTTTAAAAAAATATATATTTTTATTGACATTTTTTGTTTCTTATATCACCATAATTTCCCATGTGTCCCTTCCCTCATCTTTTCTGCTCCCAGAGAGTCATCCCATTTGACAAACTTTTGTTGTTGGGGGTTTTTTTAGATAGGGGGGAAAAAAGGCAATATAAGTGATAAATACATTAAAAAGATCTGGAAACCTACACAGTGTATAACACCTGGAGACTTCCCACCTCCATGAATGGATAGGCTTTGGGTATCATCTTTTTTCATTTGAGACCTTAATCTTTATAATTTTTTTGTATTTACTTTTTAAAAATTGTTCTTTCCATTTACATTGTTGTAGTTACTGTGAATGTTGTTTTCTTGCCTCTACTTAATTCATTTTATATCAGCTCGTATAAATGTTACCATGCTTTTTTTTTTCACAGTGATCACTTCTTATAGTAATATACCATTATGTTAATATATACTGCAATTTATTTAGGCTTTCCCAGCTGATGGAATCTACTTTGTTTCCAGTTCTTAATTATCACCAAAAAATGGCTCTCTAAATATTTTGAAGTACATGGAGACTTTTTTCCTGTCAATGACTTTGTTGGAGCATACATTCAGTTATGGAGTCTCTGCCTCAAAGGATATGGACATTTTGGTCACTTTATTTGCATAATTCTCAATTGCTTTTTCAAAAGCATTTCACAGTTACACCAAAAATGTATTAATATGCCTATCATCCAATAATCTCTCCAGCTTTGACTGTTGCCAATTTTTTTTGGTAATTTTTGCCAGTTTGCTGAGTATGAAATGAAACCTCAAGATTGTTTAGATTTGCATTTCTTTTATTAGTAGTGCTGTGGTTGCTTTGGGCAAAAAAAAAAAAGAAAATGAGTGGTTTGAAGCGTTGTTTGATGTAGTTGTGACTACTTTGAAGTTCTGTTTTTGGAACACTTCATATCCTCTGACCATTTATCTACTGAGTAATGGCTATTAGTCCATCATAGGTCTTTTGGAAGTAATTAAAAATTCTGAAAATCAAAAGAGAGATTAATAAAATTGAAAGTAAGAAAATTATTGAATTAATAAGTAAAACTAAGAGTTGGTTTATGAAAAAGCCAACAAAATAAATAAACTTTTGGTTAATTTGATGAGAAAAAGGAAGTTTATTTTTTAAAAATTTTTAATAGCTTTTTATTTACAAGTTATATGCATGGGTAATTTTACAGCATTGACAATTAATTGCCAAATCTTTTGTTCCAATTTTTCCCCTCCTTCCCCCCACCCCCTCCCCTAGATGGCAGGATCATCAATACATGTTAAATATGTTAAAGTATAAATTAAATACATGCCCAAACCGTTATTTTGCTGTACAAAAAGAATCAGACTCTGAAATATTATACTATTAGCCTGTGAAGGAATCAAAAATGCAGGTAGGCAAAAACATAGGGATTGGGAATTCAATGTAATGGTTCTTAGTCATCTCCCAGGGTTCTTTTGCTGAGTGTAGCTGGTTCAATTCATTACTGCTCCATTGGAACTGATTTGGTTCATCTCATTGCTGAAGATGGCCAAGTCCATCAGAATTGATCATCATATATTTTTGTTGTTGAAGTATATAATGATATCCTGGTCCTGCTCTTTTCACTCAGCATCAGTTCGTGTAAGTCTCTCCAGGCCTTTCTGAAATCATCCTGTTGGTCATTTCTTACCGAACAATAATATTCCATAATATTCATATACCACAATTTATTCAGCCATTCTCCAATTGATGGGCTCAGTTTCCAATTTCTGGCTACTAGAAAAAGGAAGTTTGTTGTTTGTCCATTCTTTCCTGAAAACCTTGACATCCAGGAGGCAGTGCCTGATATGCAAATGAATTGGATTTAAGTGAGGGAAGGTTGTTCAAGGTCTTTTTCCCTCCAGAGCTATCTGGGTCCATTGGCAAGATATAGATCCAGATGATGGGAATGGCCCTGGATGAAATGGGAGGCCTTGGTCCTTTTAAACTAAGGTCTTTAACAAGTTTCAGTTTGCCTGACGCTGCATCCATTCAAATGATTAAGTAGCAATAGACACAAAGAATTTCTTTCACTTAGTCTAAAAAATCTGAATGAATGAATGAATGAATTTGGGAGGGGAAGATTCTTTGCATTTCTGGCCAAAGCAGAAAGGACTGCTATTTACATTAAATCTGAGTCAATTAGGACCCAAACTGTGACCAACTCAGGTTTGGCCTAGGAACTATTAGTGGCCAATTAGAATCAGATTGGTTTTGGTTTAAGGCCTGGTTCTTTAAGAGAGATATCTAGTCAGCAAATGCAAAGGAAGGTAGCATAGCCATACCAGGATTTAAAACTATATTATAAAGTGGCAGTCATCAAAACTATTTGATACTAAGAATTAGAGTGCTGGATCAGTGGAATAGGTTAGGTACACAAGATCCAATAGTCAATGACTATAGCAATCTACAGTTTGATAAACCCAAAGACTCCAGTTTCTGGGATAAGAAATCCCTATTTGACAAAAATTGCTGGAAAAACTGGAAAATAGTATGACAGAAACTAGGCATTGACCAACATCTCACACTCTATACATCAAGATAAGATTGAAATGAGTTAATGATTTAGACGAAAAGTATTATACTATAGGCACATTAGAAGAGCAAGGGATAGTTTACCTGTCACATCTTTGGAGAAGAGAGGAATATATGGCCAAATAAAAAAAATGGAAAACATTATAAAATGTAGAATGGATAATTTTGATTATATTAAATTAAAAAGTTTTGCACAAATAAAATCAATGCAGTCAAGATTAGAAAAGAAGCAGAAAACTGGGAAATAATTTTTTTTACAGCCAATATTTCTGATAAAGGCCTCATTTCTAAAATACGTAGAAAATTGAGGCATATTTATAAAATACAAGTCATTCCCCAATAGAGAAATGGTTAAAGAATATGAACACACAGTTTTCAGATGAAAAAATTAAAATTAAAGCTATTTGTAGTCATATGAACAACTACTTTAAATCAAATTAAAACAACTTTGAGATACCACCTCATGCCTAACAGATTGGCTAAGGTGACAGGAAAACATAAAGATAAATGTTGGAGGGGATGTGAGCAAACAGAGACACTAATAATGCATTGTTGGTGGAGTTGTATATACTGAGCAATTTGGAACTATGCCCAAAGGGTTATAAGACTCTGCATAACCTTTGATCCAACAGTATCTCTACTAGGCCCATGTCCCAAAGAGATCTTAAAGAAGGAAAAAGGACCCACATGTGCAAAAATGTATGCAGCAGCTCTTTTTGTAGTGTCAAAGAATTGGAAATTGAGTGAATTGAGTGAGCCTATCCACTAGCTAAGTCTATCATAGTTGATCATTGAACAGTATTGCTGTTATTGTGTTCGGAGTTTTTCTGTTTCTATTCATTTCAATCAGCATCAGTTCCTATAAGTCTTTCCAGGTTTTTCTGATATTTGCCTGCTTATCATTTCTGTAGAACAATAGTATTCCATTATATTCATATACCACCATCTTTTTCATCCTTTTCCCAGTTGATGGACATCCTTAGAATGTCCTTTTTTTTTTTTTTTTTTTTTTTTTGCTACTCAAAAAGAGCTGCTATAAATATTTTTGTACATGAAGGCTCTTTTCTTTTTTTTGTGATCTCAAGATACAAACCTAGATTGTTGGATCAGAGGTAGTGCACAGTTTTATAATCTTTTGGGAATAGTTCAAAATTGCTCTCCAGATTGCACCCACAATGCATTAGTGATCCAGTTTTCCCACATCCCTTCCAATATTCATTATTATCTTTTCCTGTCATCTTAGCCAATCTGGTATGTGTAAGGTAATACCTCGGAGTTGTCTTATTTTGCATTTCTCTAATCAGTAATGTTTTAGAGTTTTTTCATATAACTATAGATAGCTTTAATTTCTTCATCTGAAAACTGTCGGTTCTTATCCTTTGATTATTTATTCCTTGGGGAATATCTTGTATTCTTATAAATTTAATTCAGTTTGCTATATATTTGAGAAACGAGACCTTTTTCAGAAACACTAGATTTAAAAAATAGTTTCTCGGCTTTCTGTTTTCATTGTAATCTCGGTTGCATTAGATTTGTTTGTGCAAAGACTTTTAAATTTAATGTGATCAAAATGATCTATTTTACATTTCATAATGTTCTCTTTCTCTTATTTGGCCATAAAGTCTTCCCTTCTCCATAGATCTAACAGGTAAACTATTTCTTGCTCACCTAATTTGTTTAGGTACAATCCTTTATGTCTAAATCATGTATCCATTTCAATTTTATCTTGATATAGAGCGTGAGATGTTAGTCTATGCTTAGTTTCTTCTATATTGTTTTTTAGTTTTCCTAGCAATTTTTGTCAAATAGTGAGTTCTTATCCAGAAGTTAGAGTCTTTGGGTTTATCAAACAGTAAATTACTGTAGTCATATACTATTGTATCTTACATACCTAATCTGTTCCATTAATCTACCACTTTCTTAGCCTGTACCAAATAGCTACTTACAATACAATTTTAGATCTGGTATAACTGGGCCATTTTCCTTAGCATTTTTTTCCCCATTAATTCCCTTGATATTCTTGACATTTTATTCTTCCAGATGAATTTTGTTTTTGTTTTTCTCCCAGGTCTTGTGGTAGTTTGATTGGTATGGCACTGAATAAAAAAGACTTGTCATTTTTACTGTATTAGCTTGGCTTACCTATGAGTAATTGATAGTTTTCCAGTTGTTTAGATCTTATTTTATTTGTGTGAAGAGTGTTTTGTAATTGCTTTTTTATGGTACTTGGGGTTATCTTGGCTGGTAGACTTCCAAAATTTTTATATTGTTCATCTTTTTTTTTTTTTTTTAAGGTGGTCCTCTTCCCACTGGCTGTCTTTTCCTCACCTCTAGTCCCCTCTTCTCATTTGATACCCCTTTCCTTTTAGGATTTTACTTATTCCTTTTTCTTTCTTGCTTTTATCTAAGTATTTATTTCTTTTTTTTCTTCTCTTTTCAGTCAAATAGATTCTTCTTTCTCTTCTCCCCATCAGTGAATTCTGTTCCTTGGTTTTTAAATTTCATTCTCTACATTCTTTTTCAAAAAGGATTTCTCTTCATTACTCTTCTTTCTATTTGTTCTGCATTTTCATTCTCTGATTCGTGACCTCTGTAATTATTTGCTCTCTTTTTTCCTCTGTATTCTTCCCTCAAAATTTCCAAAGTATCTGTTCCAGAAGCTCCCCTCTGGGTGCTTTCTGCTACTGCCTTGTAATTCTTGCTCCAAGAATTTCCCTTTTCCATTGTATCTTACTCACAGAACACTACATCATTAGGGACATCAGAGAGAACATTGCTCTATAATAGGACCCCAGACCCACCTTCCCTGATTATACAAATCATCATTGACCTATATCCCTTTTATTGTCATTTTTTTCTACATTTGCCTTGAAATCTCCTCATGTATGTTCCACTCTTCCAAGTGCCACTTGCCTCATCTCCTTCCTTCCCAGGATAAGTAGACTTTTTAAACCCCAAATCCCCATTCTAAGGTCCTCATTGCCCTTTCCCAATCATCTTTCTTCATTGATAGGAGCATTCATCAGTGGAACCCGAATTCCTTCTTATCATCAAAGTAAGACCCCCTTCCTATCTCTGTCTCTTTCTTTAATTAAATCTTTCCCACCTCTACCTCATCCATTCCTTTTCTCTTTCAAATTCTACAGAGATCATCTTCCTCTCATTGCTAGCCCTGGATTTGACCCTAGTGCATCACTTATTCCTCTTTATTTCTCTATTCCCTTCCCACCTTTCCATGTTGTAATGTAGTTTTATAAAAGAAGCATTCACCTGTATATCTATACACAGTTCTATCTATAATACTCCATCTGCCTCTTCATTGTTACTTCTACTGAATTTCTGCTTTCACACACTATATCCTTGTGTACATTTAATAGAACAATTTATTCATTCTTCCTGCATATGTGTTGTTTGGGATGTTTGAGAGACAAATCTCTTCAGTTCTGATTTTTTTTTCTAAAAGTGTTTCTAGCTTTTCTTTATTATTGAATGTTCAAGTCTTTTGTCTTTTGTGATTAAGTTCAGATTTTGCAAGATAGGTCACTCTGAGCTAAATTCTCTTCAGAATACATCCATTCCTTCCTCCTTTTTCTGGTGGGTACAGAAGAGTCTTGCATTATTTGAATGTTCTTTTCTTTGTACTTGAAGGACCTTCTCCTGATGATTTGCAGATTCTGTTGTTTCTGAGTTGAATTATTAAATTTAACCACTATGTGTCTTGGAGTCTGCAGCCTTGAATTTTATTTGTATTTTTTTTTCTCCTGGAAGCAATCTGTAATTCTTTTGACAGGAATTTCATTTTTTATGTTTAGAAGTTCTGAGTAGTTCTCTTCTATTATTTTCTTCATTATGGTGTTAAGGTTTTTTGTCCTGTCACGTTCTTCTGGAAGACCTATAATCCTTAGGTTGTGTCTATATGGCCTGTCTTTGAGTTTGGCATGTTTTGTTTGCAAAATGAACTTGGTTTGGTTTTTTGTAGTTGTTTTTACTGTCATTATTTTTGTTTCTCTTCTAAGTTATTCTTCACTTTTATGTATTTACA
Organism: Sarcophilus harrisii; assembly: GCF_902635505.1. Classification (NCBI taxonomy): domain Eukaryota; kingdom Metazoa; phylum Chordata; class Mammalia; order Dasyuromorphia; family Dasyuridae; genus Sarcophilus; species Sarcophilus harrisii. The sequence goes on from NC_045428.1 coordinate 540,155,708, forward strand.
TTCCTAGTCTATTGTTCTTTGTTTTCTTTCTTTGACAATTTTCAGGCTCATGGTTTTCTGTTTTGTTCATTATTTTTGTTGTGTGGGACATAAATTCTGCTCTCAGTAATTTTTATTTTCCTTTCAAACCACTTAGGATTAGTGTTTTGTCATATTGTGTCCCCAAATTCTGTCTTATTAAGTGTAGGATCATTTTTCTTTAATTGGCAATTTTTATTCATAGATGCCTAACTCATTTACCTGATTTGGAGGCCATAATTCCTTCAGCTGTCACCATTTTCCCTGTTGATTTATATGTTTATATTCAAGGTCTATGAGTTTTCTTCTTCCTGAAAACTTTGATTCTTTCATTTTCTCCCCCTCCTCCCCATTTTCCTTATCATTCACTTTCTGACTCCCTCCCCTTCTGATTGTGATTTTCTTGGGAGCTGCATCTCAAAGTATCCCAGCCTTCTCCCACATTGGACACTTCATAGTTCACCAGTTTAGGTCTTTGCCCCAAGGAACTTTTAGATGGGCACAACTGACCCCAGATGGATGTTTACTCTTTTCCTCAGAATTGTTTTAGTGCTGCATTGCCCCTCACATGCATGATATTCTGTCCTAACAATGTGTCTCATTCTCTCTGTTCCTTTGTTCTCTAGCCAGCCCCAGCTAGAGCAGACTTTTGCTTTTGAAGGTCAATTGGCTGTCAAGGCCTGAACAAACTTCCACAATGTGTAACTGGGGATGCTGTGGCACTGGAAAGGGGGTAGAGGAGAATGAAATGCAAGAAAGCCTTTTGTTACAAGCCTGTGTTATGTCCTTGGGTCTGCTAGCACAATCTTGCTACTGGTAGCATAGGCGGTAGGAGAGAGGTGTTGATAGACTTTGGGTCAGTGAGCATCTGTTCCTGAGGATTGGTTTTTTTTTCTTTACCTTTACATTCTGGAAGTTGTAGACTATGGAAAAAATTGAGGTTTGAGAGGTCATGAAGATTGGAGAAAATGTTTAGTCTGCAGTCTTGTGGCTCACTTGACTCAATTGCTCTTTCCAGCTTTAATTCTGTTACTTTGAGGCAATTTATTGGTATAGATTATTTCCATTCATTTAAATATTACTAATATGGTAAACAAAAAAAATTAATACATTTGTCCAAAAGCACAATGAAGAATCTAAATTGTTTGTAAATATTGGCTGAATAAAGTCTAAGAGTTTTATGGAGTGTTCAATAATTCTTTGCTTTTGAAAGAAACTTTTAGGTCATATGATGCTATTACATTCCAGGTTTCCTAGAAAGACAACTGCTTGTCCTCTGAAAGAATATACAAAGTTATAAAACAGAGGTTAATGTATTCTTTCCCCCTCAGCACTAAAGTATGTAGTTTATTTAGCTGTCTGGTTTTTTTGTTTTGTTTTGTTTTGTTTTTGCTCTATATTCCTTACTTACTAGGTTGGGAACTCCTTAAAGAAACAGATCAGGACTTCTGTTTCTTTGTAATACCCTGTTTCTCAAATGCTTTTCATACATTTAGAATAATAAAGTAGGATCCACTGATCTCACCTTCCCAGATTGCAGGCATCAGATGTACGTACCATTATACTCACTATAGCAAGATTATTTTATTTTAAGTTTTTTTAGGTTATACACGTACATTCAATGTTCTCATACAAGTGGGAAAATATATCAGAACAAAAGGGAAATACCACGAGCAAGAAAAAGCAAACTTTAAAAAAAAAAAAGGTGAAAATAGTTTGCTTTGATCCTCAGTCTATTTCCATGGTTCTCTTTCTGGATACATATGACATTTTCCATCCAAAGTTTATTGGAATTGCTTTGAATCACTGAATTTCTGAGAAGAGTTAAGTATATCATAGTTGATAATCACACAATCTTGTTATTGCTATATACAATATTTTCCTTGCTTCACTTAGCATCAGTTCATGTCTTTCTAGGCTTTTCTGAAATCAGCCTGTTCATAATGTCTTATAGAACAATAATGATTTATTACTTTAATATATTACAATTTATTCAGCCTTCCCCCACTTGATGGTCATCCAGTCATTTTCCAATTTTTTTTTGCCAGCCCAAATAGAGATATTTCAAACATTTTTGCATAGATAGGTTTTTTTCCCTCTTTTTTGATCTCTTTGAGGTACAGACCCAGTAATGGCCTTATTGGATCAAAAGGTATAGCATGACTCTTTAAATACAGGCTACTAGGATGCAGAAAGAACATGTTTTTACAGAAGACAGATATACTAAATAGCAATTCAAAAGATATACATTGATCTTGTGGACATGGCTCTTTTCCATTGGTCTTATGATGGAGAAAGCCACCTACACCCAGAGAGAGAACTGTGGGACTGAATGTGGATCACAACATAATATTTTCACTTTTTTTGTTGTTGTTTGCTTGCATTTTGATTTCTTTCTCATTTTTTTCCTTTTTGATGTAATTTTTCTTGTGCAGCATGATGGTTATAGAAATATGTATAGAAGAGTTGTTTAACATATACATAACATGTATAGAAGAATTACAGTCTAGGGGAGAGGGGAAGGAAAGGAAGGAGAAAAAAATTGGAACACAAGGTTTTGCAAGGGTGAATGTTGAAAACTATGCATATGTTTTGAAGATAAAAAACTTTATTAAAAAATAAAGCTATACAGTGAAAGCATTTTCCCCAGTAAGTAGTAGATGTATCTAATTGTCCTTTTGCTATGTTGAATCTTAAGTTAGTATGATAATGGGCATAATGTAATTTTGATATTAATATTGTTCCCTGTTTTCTAGCTGTGAAAAGCCTGGACTTTTAATATATTTCATCATGTCCACTGTCATTATATCTACTTTCATAACTTTTATTATTGATGGTGAATTTGTTATGAAACTATTTATAGATCTTTCTTGTGGTTTTTTCTCTGTCCTGCTTCATCTTTAAATGTCCAAAGACTGATTTACTCAGTGGGCTCTCTCATTAAGATTTCTTTAAACTTCTCAGCTTTTCTTTTTGGTTTGTTGAATGCTACTAAAGGGAATTAGGCAACCGTGCCTGCCAGATCCACTACAAATCCATGTTAACTAATCTCAACTAGATTTTTGATGCTGCTAATTTTCTCTTCTACACTTCCTACAATGACTGCCCTAATACTTTTCCAACCTCAAGTCGTGAATTTCCTAAACTCATAATTCACTGAAAAGATTGATATAATTAATTATGAGCTCCCTTATCTCCTCTACACATCTTTCTGTGTCATCAGTAGTCTTTTCACCTGCACCAGTTTCAGGAAATGAAATGGCTCATTTTGATAAGACTAACATCTCAGTATGTACCTTTAATCCATACATCTCCAGTTTCCTGTAGAAATTTAACCCATGAATGCCCATCACAATATCTTACCACAGGTAATTGATGAGTACTTGAGGATTTAAATAAAATTGAATAATAAATTCATTAGAGAGAAATTTAGACTTAAAAATTTTTCAGACATAAAGGATAGAGGGGTTATGGCTATTATCAGTTTGCCTGAAAATCTATCTTAGGGGTTTTAATAGACTGTGAGCTCAAATTTGAGTTAAAAGGATAAAATGGCAAGTTAAAAAAGCAACTATGATTCTAAGATTTATTTTTTGTTTTCTTTTATTATTACTATTTTTATTATTATAGCTTTTTATTTACAAAACATATGCATGGGTAATTTTTTCATCTTTGACCTTTTCAAAACTTTCTGTTCCAACTTTTCCCCTCCTTCCCCCCAGATAGCAGGCAGTCCAATACATGTTAAATATGTTAAGGTATATGTCAAATACAATATATGTATACGTATTTATATAGTTATCTTGCTGCACAGGAAAAATCAAATATAGAAAGAATGTAAAAATAACCTGAGAAGGAAAATAAAAGTGCAAGGAAACATTAACAGATAGAGTGGAAATGCTCTGTTGTGGTCCATACTCATTTCCCATAGTTCTTTCACTGGGTGTAGCTGGTTCTCTTCATTACTTAACATTTGGAACTTATTTGGATCATCTTATTGTTGAAGAGAGCCACTTCCATCAGATTTGATCCTCATATAGTATTGTTGGTGAGGTGTATAATGATCTCCTAGTTTTGCTCATTTCACTTAGCATCAGTTCATGTAAGTCTCTCCAGACCTCTCTGAAATCATCCTGCTAATCATAAGATTTATTAAAAAGAGATTTAGTATCCAGAATTAAGGAGTTAGTCATCCTGTTCTGTGCTACTCTGGACAGACTACACCAAATATGTATATTCAATTTTAGGTGATATTTTAGGAAGGACATTTAGGAAGGATATTTAGGAAGGACAATCAAAGAGGATTCAAAGGAGGGCAAGCACTCTGCTTAGAGTTATGATAGATTCCTTGATAGTTATGATAGTTCCTTGCTCCAAAAACAGGGGTAGTATAAACATTTTTGTACATGGGGGTCCCTTTCCCTTTTTTATGAAGATCATAATCTATTGACCATGCCTAAGAGTGATTGTCCAATAAGTTCTGTCCTGGGCTACCTACTCTGTGCTATATTTATCCTATTTTCCTTGATGAACTTATGTGCTTTTTTTGAGCTCAATTATTATTTTGACAGATGATTACCATTTTAAAAAATGTTTAGTTCTAAACTTTTTCTTGACCTTCAGGCATACATTTCCAACTGCTTGTTAGAATCTCCATCTGGATATTCCATAGGCATCACACATTCAGCTTGTCTAAAGTGGAGTTTATTATTTTTCCCTCAAACTTTCCCCTTCTCCAAACTTCCCTATCTCTTAGGGGAACCATAATTATCCAGGTCAATTAAGTTTGTATCTTTAGGATTATATTTTACTCTTTTCCCTTCTCTTATTCCCCATATACAGTCCTGTCACATCTACCTACATGATATCTTTTGCATTTGTCCTCTACTCTCCATTCACATGACTACTATCCTAGTTGGGTTCCTTATTATACCTTACCTGGATTATTGTAGTATCCTCCTAACTGGCTTACTGCCATCTGTCTCCTTTATAATCTACTTTTCATATTGCTACTGAAATAATTTCTTTATGGTACTTATCCAGCTGTGTAACTTTGCTGCCCCCCCAAAATTAATTTCTTATTGCATCTTTGGACTGGGATTTTTGGCCCTCCAGATTCCAGTCTATCTCCCTAACTTTATTTCACATTATTCCTTTTTAATTCTTTTCTAGCCAAACTGGGTTACATGCTGTTCCCTAAACATAACAAAACCATCTTCCTATTACTGTCTTTGCATTATCACCCAACTCCCATGTTAGGAATGATTTCTTCTTCACCTTTGCTTTTCAGAAACCTCCTTTTCCTTTAAGACTCAACTTGTGTGCCACCTCCTCTGTGAAGCCTTCCCTGAATTCCCTAATTATTATTGCTCTTTACTTTGTCTGATATTCCTAGAACCCTTTGATTAATCTACTGTAAGACTCTCTATGTTAACTCAGTGAATAGCATATAAGGCCTGAAGTTGGGAAGACATGATCTCCAACACTTACTACCTGTAGCATTCTTGGCAAGTCACTTAACTTCTGTTTGCCTCAGTTTCCTCATCTGAAACTGAGACAATAATAGCTCTTATCTCCCTTGGTTGTTAAGATGAAATGAGATACTAATTGTAAAGTTAGCACAATATCTGGCATATAGTAACATTCATCACTACTATTATTATGCAGTATACCTAAATAGATTGTTAGCACCTTGAGGTCAGAAAGACTGTTTTGTTTTTGTTCCTAGTGCTATGGTGCCTTGTTGCATAACAGTGCTAAAGAAACAACTTCATAAATATTTGTTGATTTGAGTAATCCATATTGCTTATAAATTACTTTCAATCAATATTTTGAAGAAGAAAATCTTGACTTAAGAGGATAAAAGAACTCTCAACATTATCTCCTTATCAACACATTTTGTCCAACCCATACCTCTGAGTTAGAATACAGTTTAGGCAAGTAGGGGTTTGCTGTATTTAATGCATCTCCTAAGAAAGAGCTTTGTTCTTCCTCAGTTCTTTGTAGAATCTCGTTTGTTCTAAGAAAGAACCCTCCCTTTGGCTAACTAATGATATTTCTGTATAATTTGAGATTGGATAAGACTTGAGGAATTATTTTTTTATTAAAGCTTTTTATTTCTAAAACATATGCATGGGTGATTTTTTTAACATTGACCCTTGCAAAACCTTCTATTCCAACTTTCCCCCCCTTTCTCCCCACCCCCTCCCCTAGATGTAGTCCAATACATGTTAAATATGTTAAAGTATATGTTAAATCCAATATATGTATACATATTTATACAGTTATCTTGCTGCACAAGGAAAATTGGATCTAGAAAGGAAAAAACTTGAGAAGGAAAACAAAAATGCAAGCAAACAATAACAGAAAGAGTGGAAATGCTCTGTTGTGGTCCACACTTATTTCCCATAGTTCTCTCTCTGGGTGTAACTGATTCTTTTCTTACTGAACAATTGGAACTGGTTTGAATCATCTCATTGTTGAAGAGAGGCACTTCCATCAGAGTTGATAATCATATAATCTTGTTGCTGCCATGTATAATGATCTCCTGGTCCTGCTCATTTCACTCAGCATCAGTTCATGTAAGTCTGTCCAGGTCTTCCTGAAATCATCCTGCTGGCAATTTCTTACAGAACAATAATATTCCATAACATTCATATACCACAGTTTATTCAGCTATTCTCCAATTGATGGGCATCCATCTTGGAGGAATTTTTATTTTTTTTCAGTTTTTTTTTATTTATTTAATAGCCTTTTATTTACAGGTTATATGCATGGGTAACTTTACAGCATTAACAATTGCCAAACCTCTTGTTCCAATTTTTCACCTCTTACCCCCTACCCCCTCCCCCAGATGGCAGGATGACCAGTAGATGTTAAATATATTAAAATATAAATCAGATACACAATAAGTATACATGACCAAACTGTTATTTTGCTGTACAAAAAGAATCAGACTCTGAAATATTGTGCAATTAGCTTGTGAAGGAAATTAAAAATGCAGGTGGGCATAAATAGGGATTGGGAGTTCAATGTAATGGTTTTTAGTCATCACCCAGAGTTCTTTCTCTGGGCGTAGCTGGTTCAGTTCATTACTGCTCCATTGGAAATGATTTGGTTGATCTCGTTGCTGAGGATGGCCAGGTCCATCAGAACTGGTCATCATATAGTATTGTTGTTGAAGTATATAATGATCTCCTGTTCCTGCTCATTTCACTCAGCATCAGTTCGTGTAAGTCTTGGAGGAATTTTTAAAACAAAAGTGTGAATGAAGCACTGAGGACAAAACACTCCTAAAAATTTGTTAGCACAAAACCCTAGCCAGCTGTCAGGACATCCTGTCATAGAGAGAAGTTAGAATTAGTGAAAGATGATGCCCCACCTCAGAAACCTTTGTTATATCCTTTTAGTTGCTTCAAGAGCAAATCTTCTCTCTCTGACATAAAATCATTTATGTAGTGTTTTGGTTTGTTGTAGTTTTGACTTCAACAAAGCACTTTATATGTACTATTATGCCACTAGGAACCTCACCATTATGCACAATCACATCAGACTTAATATTTATAGTACCCTTTGATTGAAAAGTATAATGGGGAGCACCTTCCCAAATCTCCATTTAAGGAAGGCCCCACATCAGCCATCTCTTCATTTCCTTTCCACCTACACTCTTTTGGACTTCTCTATAATGTCCCTATATCTGGTTACTTCTCTTCCTTACCCTAACCCCCATCTTCTCAACTTCCTTTTTGTGTGATCTTCTCTTAAACTACAAGCTCTTTGAGGGCAGAGACCATCTTTATTCTGTTTGTGTCCTCAGTATTCAGTATCTGGCACATAAGAGGTTCTTAATAAATGTTTATCCACTATTTCACTTGAGCATTGTAATGACCCTCTGACAGTCACCAGTATGCCCATTTTTAGAGCTGAAGAAAACAAGTTTAGAGAGGAATAGTGACTTATAATCCTTATTAAATCTCTTGTCTTTCACTTCTAATAGGCTTGTGATGAAAAGTGGAAACTTGTGATGAAAAGTGCACATCCTGAGAGAACTATGAGACTGAATGTGGATCAAATCATACTATTTTCACCTTTGTTGTTATTGTTAGCTTGTGTTTTTTTTTTCTTTCTCATGTTTGTTTCCCTTTTGATATAGTTTTTCTTGTGCAGCATGATGAATATGGAAATATGCTTATATCTTATAGGAACTGCACATGTTTAACCTATATTGGATTGCTTTCTATCTTGGGGATGTGGAAGGAGGATGGAGAGAGGTGGAAAAATTTGGAACACAAGATTTTGCAAAGCTGAATGGTGAAAATTATCTTTGCATGTATTTGAAAAAAATCTTAAAAAAATAAATCCTTTGCCTTCTAAAAGAGGGAATTTGGAATTCAAGAAAAAATTTTGATGTTAAAAAATCTTGTTTACATGTAATTGGAGGGGGGGCCCAGCATAGAGAGGAATAGTGACTTATCCAATGTCGAAGTATAGGTGTCAACACTGGAACCCAGGTTCTCTGATTCCAAAGCCATCTTTACACTAATGCCCTGATTTCAACTTCTAACTCTGTTGTATTAGGAAGAAGGAATGACTGCTTTTAATTTTGATCTGTTAAAGAGCATCCAGCTGGGAAAGGCTACCTTGCAATAAGAAACTCCTTAGTAGTTGTTGTCTGCAAGAGCAAATAACCTTTTAATGTGTTTTCAGCGATTCAACAAATATTAAATGTCTGCTGGAAGCATAACATTATGCTGGGAGCCACAAAAATGAAAAAAGGAAACCCTTCCTGTTCTCAAAGAGTTTATATTCTGTTGAGAGTGTGTGTGTTTGGAGTGGGATAGGGAGGGTAATTTTCTTCATGTTATAAATTATTCTCAGATAATATCTCAAGGACATAGATAAAAAAAATAAGAAGGATTAACAATAACAAAACTATTCACCATTAATCCATGGATTATATCCAGGCCAGGTGCTGACGTTCATAGGATCATAAATTTAGAACTGGATGAAACCTTAGAGGTCATTTACTGTAGTCTCCCCATTTTACTTCCCACTGAACCTACAAGAAGTATCCTTTGCTCTTTTCATTACTCTCTTAGCTTTTCAGTTGAATTCAGGCTTTCACCTTTAAGTATTTGATAGACACTACTACTTCCTGCACATTAGGAAAAACTTGCTTTCTATTCCACTTGTAGGCAGTTACTCATTGCACTAATATGTGAAGGCTAATGTATCAAAGACCATTAAAGGCAGTGCCTTTTTACCACAGTTTGTGGGCTGTGAGATTTGTATATCATATAAGCCTGGGCCTAGAAGGAAACCTAATGAACTTCAAAAATATTCCTTATCTTTTTAGTTATCAATGGTGTTTCTTTTTGAAAAGCAATTTTATTCTTATAAGTCAGTGATGTCAAACTCAAATAGAAACAGAGAGCCACTGAATCACACATAAGGATCCCTGTACCATATTAAGAAATCACATTTTAACATTATCCATGTTCTGTTTTATTTTTATTTTGTTAATTATTGTTCAATTACATTTTAATCTGGTTCCCTTAATTTATGAGTATCAAAACCCAGGCTCTTTGAAACCTCTGATCTAAATTATACATTAAAAGAAATCAACAAATATTAATAGACAGTAAAAAAGAACTTAGGATTTGGAGTCATAATATCTGCATTTTAATTTCAACTATGTTAGGTACAACCTCTCAACTATATTATGTACAACCTCTGAGACTTCATTGAGCAAGTCACTTCCCTCCCTGGGCTCTTTTCATCATCTTTATAAACTGTGGGGCTTTGACTAAATAATAACTTTGACTAAAGTTCCTTCTATTTTAAGATGCTATTATCCTGTATAATCAGTCAGGCACTGGGATGAGTTATAGGACCTGCCCTTTGGGAGCTGATAAAATATTTAGAATTGAAATATTTGTATTAGGAGCAGCTGGGTAGCTTAATAGATACACCTTCCATCCTAGACTCAAGAGGACTTGAGTTCAAGTGTGGCTTCAGACACTTTACTCCCTTTGTGATCCTGATCATATCGTTTAATCTCAATGACTTACAAAAAATCAAATACATACATACATATATGTGTGTGTGTGTGTGTGTGTGTGTGTGTGAAGTATAAGTCCAGATAAATTATAGAGAGCTTTATAGAGAGAGCACATTTGCATGTGCTCATTTTATATAAACAGTCCCAAGAATTGGAGACATTTAAACTCTGTCTTATGTGAGTCTTACAATAAGGTATCAGAGAGATGCAATGGTCAATTAGGTGACCACAAAGTGTCAATAAAGAAATAAGGTTATTGTAGCCCTCTAAGATGATGTCTAGGACTTACAAGCAGATGCAAATATAGATTAAGGGACATGTCATTTGAATATTGTCATATTTAATATGTAGCATAAGAATTTTACATATATGTATATATATATAATTTTATAGCATAATGCTATATAAAAATGATAAGATTTGGAGATCATGGAAGTTTTAGATTTATAAATTTAGAGTTACAGGATCAGAGGTCATTTAATCCAACTCTTTCACTTCATAATAAAGAAACTGAGTCCCAGTAAGGGGCCTGGATATGTCCAAGCAAGGATGAATATATCCAAAGTCCCACATGTAGCAGTTATGTGGTGTTCAGGAGAACTAGCACCTCTGATCTGAACCCCTTTCAGGGCCTTTCCGCAGCTTTGGCGTGTAGATGTTACCCGATTTTCACCCAAGAAGCTGTAGCATGAATAGTGGCCACACCCCAATAAAACTCTTAGCAGACCAGGTTGAGGGTAACTAACAAGCCTTAAGCCCACTGGTGAGTTAGGGGATGTTTACCCCACACAGGTAAAGATTTCCTTTAGCAGAATGGGAAATGAGAATAATTTGTTCCAGTGGCCATAAAGACAACTAAAGAAAGTAATGCAGAGCATTTAGAGCTTGGTCAGACATCAAAGATGCCAGGCTTCCACTACATCCTGGACTATTGCCAGTTGTCTTGATTTTTGTCCTTCTATTGGACTTTGATGACTCAAGGAAAGTAAAGCTGATGACTTTGTGCAACTTTTCCTCTTTTAAATCCAATTCATAGGCAAGTCAAGACATCACTTATAATATCATTGATCCTCTTTGAAATGAAGGACAACAGTTAAAATAAAATTTAAATCCAGTTCCTTTAAATACAGATCCTATAGACAATATTGTATGAAGCAATTTGATCATATATATATGTATTTTCTTCCTGCTTTGTGAGGAGCTCTATGAGGGTAGGAATATTCTCTCTCTCTCTCTCTCTCTCTCTCTCTCTCTCTCTCTCTCTCTTTCTCTCTCTCCACACACACACACACATATGTCACTTATATTTGTGTGTATGTAATATATACACACAAATAGATATATCTTTGTATCTCTTCTAGCCTGGCTTAGAGCTCTACAAATAATAAGTACCGACTATTTTTGGAATTGCTAATAGTGATAACAACAACAATTATAGATGACATATAGTACTTTATGTATTTTTACATAGGACCTCTCTAGTCCTTAGAAGCAAACTGCCAGGCATTGTGATTGTGCATACCAAAGTCTTGAGGAGGTAGGTCATAGTAAGCAGTATGTTTCTTTGTTCTGTCTGGTTTTGTTTATTGTGATAAAATTGTGCTCTGATACTTTGTAATAGAAATGATTAAAAGGATAGAACCATTGTCATCTGCCCAGGTTATTTTGTAGCAAGATTTTTTTCCAGGTTTCTGAATGTTCTAGACTTCAAGAGAACAAACAGAATTATTACCCAGTTCTAATCCCATAGGTAATTCAGACTTTGTGCTATGAAGGAACCCACACAAGGGCTGCAGAAATTAAGATTACAATGAAGTGTGCAATAAAGGCTAGGTGAGCCATACTGATAGCTCTTCATGTTTTTAATATGTAAAATAAGTGGTTAAACTAGATTCAATTCAATTTGACAAACATTTATTAAGCTCTATATATGTAAGGCCTTTCAGGGCTTAGATACAAAGATTAAAGATGACACAATCCAATCCCTCAAGAAATATAGACTATTAAGGAAAGGAAATATAAACAAATATTTATAATATAAGATAGAAAATTAGGCAGAAGAAAGGTCAAACTAAGGGGCCTGGGAAAATCAAGAGGATGGATAACTTTTAGCTAGAGGACTAAGAAAGGTCTCATGGAGCTGGAGCCTTGAAGAAGGAAAAGTGCTTCATAAGTAGAAATGGAAAAGGAAAAGTTGGAATTATCTATTTCATGAATGAAAGCTACAAGTACAAAAGTAAAAACTTTGGAGACAACAGAAGAAGATCAAGGAATAATTTGGTTGAATTGTAGTCTGTGAGGAGATGAAAATGAGAAAGAAATAAAATAAAATTAGAAAAATAAGTTAGATTATGTACATTAAGAAATTGCCATGTATAAGAACTGTGCGGAATGGTACGATGAAGAATGCACAATTTCAGCCTTTGGGATTATATGATCTAGTGCAAAAATTCTAACCAAGAGTATGGGAGCCCCATAGGGTTCCATAGATAGATTTTAAGGGGTCCATAAACTCATATAGGGGAAAAATAATATTTTTATATTGACAAAACTTTTTTTTCTTTTGTTATCCTATATACCACATACATTTTTAAAATAGCTTTTTATTTACAAATATATGCATAGATAATTTTAGAGCATTGACAGTTGCAAATCCTTTTGTTCCAACTTTTTCCCTCCTTCCCCCCACCCCTTCCTTCCCTTCATGGCAAGTTGGCCAATACATGTTAAATATGTTAAAGTATAAGTTAAATAAAATATATGTATACATGTCCAAACAGTTATTTTGCTGTATAAAAAGAGTTGGACTTTGAAATAGTGTACAATTAGCCTGTGATGGAAATCAAAAATGCAGGCGGACAAAATAGAGGGATTGGGAATTCTATATAATGGTTTATAGTCATCTCCCAGAGTTTTTTCCCTGGGTGTAGCTGGTTCAGTTCATTACTGCTCTATTGGAACTGATTTGGTTCATCTCATTGTTGAAGTGGGCCACGTCCATAAGAATTGATCATTGTATAGTATTGTTGTTGAAGTAAATAATGATCTTCTGTACCATATACATTTAAAAACATTCTGAGAAGAGATCCATAGGCTTCATCAGACTGCCAAAGGGATCCATGACACAAAAAAAGGTAAAGAACTGTTTTAGTGTCAAGAAAAAGATTGATAATATCAGAGTTGGAATCTCAGAGTTCAACATTTAACACAATATCACTATAAGTGGTTAAACAGACTTTTTTGAAAACTAATAAGGCTTAACCCATTACACCCAGAAGGTATACATTCCACTATGGGATAGCTCTCATTATTAGGAACTTTTTACCAATCCTTATCATGCTTCATTTTGGTTTTTATTCATTGCTTCTATGTATGCTTTCTAAGACCAAACAAAACATATCCCTTTTTCACATGTTGGCTCTTCAGTATTAAAAGATAGCTATCATGTCTATCTTGGTCTTCTCAGAGCTAAGCAAATGACCCTCATGTGTAGTGATCTCAAATTCCTAATCATTCTCTAGCTTATTATGGCCTCCTTAAAATGTGACCCCCAATATTGAGCCTAATTCAGATTCATTCTGACTACTGTACAATACAATAGGAATATTATCTTCCTTCATCTGGACAGCTTGATTCTCAGTATATTTGCTTCTTTAACTCCTGGTCTCACTGTTGAGATCTTACTGTCCTTTTATAGCCTGCCAAAACCCTGAGATCTTTTTGATATAAACTTCTGCCTTCACTTGTCTCCCCACTTTTTACTAATGAAGTTGATTTTTTAAAAAGTCCAAACAGGGGGGAGAGAAATGCATTAAATTTCATTTTTCTGGATTTAGAAGTCAAGGGGATATAAACACAAAAGGTGTTGATGTGACATCTATTTAGCTTTGATGTGCTACTGCATGCCTTATTGCCAATAGTTGTGTGTGTTTTTTTTTTTTCTTTTGGAAAGTAGTTTCCATGTGCCAGACACTGTACTAAGGGCCAGGGCTAAAAAGACAAAAGGCAGTCCTTACCCTCAAGTCACTCACAGTCTTAATAGAGGAGACAACAAGGAAACAAATTTATATAAACAAGAGAAACAAGAAATCCTTAAAGGAGGGAAAGCACTGGAATTAAGAGGAAGTGTAAAAGAGGAGCTATTAGTTGGGACTTAAAGGAAGCCAGGGAAGTGAATAAGTAGAGTAGAGGATGGAGAGCATTCCAGGATTAGGGAATAGCCTGAAAAAAATACCTGGAACTGAGAGATGGAGTATTTTACAGCCAGGAGGCCAGTTTCACTGGATTGAAGAGTACATGTTGAGGAGGAAGGTTTTTGTTTTTGTTTTTGTTTTTTGTTTTTTGTTGTTGTTTTTTAAGAGCCCCTAACAAAATGGACAAAAGGAATAATATTTCAATTGGAAATACTACCAGTCCAAGAAAGAAGAGACATTATTATTACATTAGAACAAAATTTTAATATAATTGAATGTCATGAATATAGTCAAAATTAACTCTAAAATAAGATGAAATGTCAGAGTGCCTGAATCTACAATTCAGAATATTAGAAATAGGCAAAATAAAATTTAAGACAAAGTTGCACCACCTTTTTGTTTTGCATATAACTGTGGAGAATAAACATATGTTAAATGATAGAAATTATGTGTTAGCTATATGGATTGAAGATCACAATCAAAAACATTCCTCCTAAACATTCAGACAAAAACTTCAAATTTGTTAAAGCACTGTAAGTAAATGGAAAGAAATTGCATATGGAGAAACTTAATGCCAGATTTTGTTAGTTCATTTTAAAAATTGAGTTTAATTGTATAATGTTAAAAATTCCCAGAGAAATAGAGTACAAATGAGGGTGCAACATCTAAATATCCTGATGATTTGAAGAAACTAATTAAAAAAGCAGGATAATCTTTAATGTTTTAAATTTTTTATTTAAATTTTAAATTTTATTGGAAAGTAATGCTGAAGAGGATTTTAAGTTAAAAACCAATAGTTATTTATTCTCAAAGTCCTTGTACTCTGAAAGCATGTTTGTAATAGTATGAATACAACCAGGTTCTAATTAGTGAGAATGAATCTTTTAGAAGACTAAATCTTACATAATTCAATTTTGTACTTTTAAAGTTAAAAAATATAAAATATAGTAATTAGTTCTAGCCTAATAATGGAAGTAGGCAATTAAAATTAAAAATAAGTTTTTCATGTTTATTAATATATAGAGGATAAAAAAATGTATTTCTGATTCAAGTTTATTACAAAGTAACCAAGTAGTTATAAAAAGGAAAAAAAATTAAATTAACAAGTTAAAAAATTATAGAATTATAATGCCTAAAGATAAAGTTACACTGATATATGACAAAAACATTTTTTTGTCATATGAAATATTTTTTGCAACATAGACTATAACTGTCTCTCTTTCTTTAAATCATCAAGAAGACTCTATCTACCTCTTGGCTAATTTGTACACTCACATTCTCACACAATGAAGTGAGTACCTGGATGACCTGGGACATTATCGAAAATCATGAAAGCTTAAAATGTGACATTGTTGTCCTTGCAATATTTGCAACATGTGGGCTAAAATAACTTGAAAAACCAGTTTTCAAAAACAGTTTTCAGTTACCTCTGCTTTCTTATTTGTCTGTCAAAGAATTGGAAGTGCTTTTAGAACCTCTGGCATAGGAAGCTGTGCTTGAACTGGTATTTTGAAGGAAAAGAAGGGATTCTGTGAAGATGAGGAAGGAAGCAGGGAAACAAACATTCTTAAACTTCTGCTGTGTGTCAGGCCCTGTGCTAAGTGCTTTACCAATATTATCTCATTTGATTCTCACAACAACCCTGGGAAGTAAGTGCGGTTATTATCTTCATTTTATATTTGTGGAAGCTAAGAGGTTAAGAGACTTGCCTTGGATCATAGTTAATAAATGTCTGGATTTGAACTGGATTCTTCAGAATCCAAGGCCAATATTCTATCCATTGTGGCCAACTAGTTGCTTCTAGGCAGAGGTGGAGGCTGTGCTTTTCAGGTAAGAGAAATGACTCCAACAGATGCTTATTTAGAGCCTTTTCCCAATACCCTTTCCTTAGTTGTTAGCATCCTCATCACCAAAACAAATTACTTTTGTGTGTACTTTGAATATATTTTGTATTTGATTTGCATTAGATTATGGTACTTCCTTTATACATACAGGGAGAGAACTGTCATATAGATTAAATCTAGTAAAGGGGTTGGAATAACTCAGAGGGCAATATTTGAGTAAGCTGCTAAGTTATCCCTTCTTGAATTGTGCTATCTGCACGTAAGCCTAGTGCAACACTTAATCTTTTATCAATCTGCTAATTTTATCCTCTGGCCACCAGAGGGTACTCAAAACCTAAGCTATTTCTCTTAATGACAGCCACCAGTTTGGCCATTCATTTTCCTGTGAAAGAAGCTTTTCCCCTTTGCACAGATTACTGCTTCTTAAATTCACAATCTAGGACTGATTAATAAAATATTAATACATAGAGTAATTTTACAGTTATATTACCTCTGCCCACATGCCTTGGAATAATTCACCCTGAATTTCTCTCCTCTGACTACAATGTCTGTAGACATCTCCTCATTTTTAATACACATAAAATTAAAGTGAAAGTAAAACATCCATTTTACTTCCACAGCTTTCTTTTCATCCCCTATTCTTACTTGCTTGTTGGTAATGAGACATTCCCCATATAGTTCTCTGACTCATAGTGAAGAGGGAATTAAAGGAGTCTCCCAAAATTTCTAAGGTCAAAGGAAGGCAAAGAAGCAGAGTACTTAGATA
The DNA here is from genome assembly GCF_902635505.1 of Sarcophilus harrisii. Lineage (NCBI taxonomy): Eukaryota > Metazoa > Chordata > Mammalia > Dasyuromorphia > Dasyuridae > Sarcophilus > Sarcophilus harrisii. The sequence continues at coordinate 540,172,589 of NC_045428.1, forward strand.
GAATGTGTCCTGACTTGAAGTTCTCAGTGGATTCAGAAGGGGAGTTGATTATGGCAGTTTCTCTCCTAGTAGCTAGGCATATTATCCCCACATAGGACCATTAAAAGTTCTTTCTAACATATTGGTGTGCCTACAGCTCAACCTAGAAGTTCTCAAAGTGCTATAAAATATAGCCATCCTTCTTTGTTATATTCTTTGGCACAGAGGGAATTAGCAAGGCTATAAGAACAGTCCCTTAATGGTAAACAAGGCTCTACAAATCTATTCTGCTTAGTTTTCCCCTCAGAGTCACCTGGGTAATCATAGCATTTATATAGTACTTTAAAATACACAAACTTCTGTAGATATATATATATAGTAGCAGTTGATCCTCATAACCTTGTGAAATAGGTATTCTTATACCCATTGTACAGAAGAAACAACTAAAGCTGAAAGTAGGTGACTTACCTAGAGTCATGAAACTAATAAGTGTCTGAAACAGGATTTTAGTTCAGATATTCCTGATTCTAGGCCTACAACTCTTACCTGCTAATCCACTTGGCCGTCTTCTTAGGTCTTTGGAAGACTTAAAAAGGCAGAAAAATAAGGTAAAATTCCTTCAGATTACTGTACTTTCCTTTTCTATTGGTACAAGTTTGATGTATTGAAGAAAGACACCCTGTTGAAAATAAGTCTTTAAGATGTTATTTTGCTCAATTGAATTTTTTGCATTTGAGTTGTTGTGTTTTTTTTAAATAACAAATATAAACAAAATGGAATTTTCTGTTCCCTACATCTTCCAATTAGTTGTATAATTGGAAGATATGGTTGGTCTTCTGTGGAATATTATTTGTAAAATCTTGCCTTTGTGTGTGTGTGTGTGTGTGTGTGTGTGTGTGTGTGTACAGTAGATTTTAATTGACAATTGTTGATGTCTTCTTCAATTTTTTAAAAAACTAATGAAGTCCAAGATTTTGTTCATATTTTCAATATTCTTTCTCCTTCAAATATGCTTTGAGTTGATGTTTAGATGACTTTACAACTGTGTTACCTCCAGCATAGATCTCTCTTTTAAAACACTTCTTTTCTTGTCTTTGTTCTTTTTAGTATCATTGTGATCTTTTTTTTTTTTAATTATAGCTTTTTATTGACAGAACATATGCATGGGTAATTTTTCAACATTGTCCCTTGCAATCACTTCTGTTCCAACTTTTCCCTTCCTTCTCTCTACCCCCTCCCCTAGATGGCAGGCAGTCTCATACATGTTAAACATGTTAAAGTATGTCTTAAATACAATATATGTGTACATATTTGTACAGTTCTCTTGTTGCACAAGAAAAAAATTGGATTCAGAAATGTAAAATAATCTGGGAAGAAAAACATAAATGCAAGTAGTCATTTTGGTCTTTTTTATAAACATTTTTCAAGCCTGTGATGTTGGAGCCTCTGTGTATATTATTATTTATTATCTTTATTAATGGTTTAAAGTCTTAAAAAAAATTTGCAGATTTTTTCCCCATTTTTCTTCTGTTGTTTTCCTTCCATATTCATCCTGAAATTCCCTCAGCATAACTTTATTTAGTGGAGTCACTTATTAGGCTTTCTTTTACCTGATTTTACTGCTTCTTTCTGCTTTCTAACATAATAATTCTCCAAACAAGATTATATCTTAGATTGGTGTTGCCTTTAAATCTGACTGGGAGGTACTTCGTGTTTGCTGATTAAAATCCTTTTTTTTTTTTTTTTTTTTAAGGTGCTTTTAAAAGTACTTATTTGTTAAAAGTACTTATCTCTTGGTAGTAGAGGAAAAGTTCATTAGGAACTTAGAGTGATATACATATTTTACTGAGGCAATTGGGGTTAAATTATTTGCCCAGGGTCACACAGCTATAAAGTGTTAAGTGTCCGAAGTCACATTTGAACTCAGATCCTCCTGATTTTAGAGCTGGTACTGTAACCATTACACCAACTAGCTATCTTGTGATATTTTTTTAAATGGGAAAAGCAGCAATCAGACTTAAAAAAAGAAGAAGTAAAATACAGGTTATCATCATGGAAGCATATGAGCAAAAAAAGAGAAGTTTATGTGGGGAGTCAAATGGAAAGCCTAAGTATTTCACTTGTATCTTTAAGATGGCAGAAAAAAGTGATAATAAGACTCTCAGAACTTTGGAAGGATAAACTGTGGTGAACTCAAAGGCAGGGCAATATTGGAGTTGTTAAGTCTCCTCCATACAGACACAATAATAAAAACTTACAAAAATATAAATTAGATAAAAATAATTGAATTATAGAAATAACATAATAATAAGTGTAGGGTTGTGGAAGAAGAAAATAAAAATGCTAATATAGAGATATCTTATATCTGTAAAACATGAATCTTTTCATCAAGAAGATAGCAGATTGTACTGTGACCATTCATGGAAAAAACTGGGGAACAACAGATAGATACAAAATGAAATAGATTTGCCAGCATTTTGTGAGTTACCACATTTGGATTCTGACCTAGCAATTCTTATTGTGAAGTATACAAGAAAATGAGAGTAATATTTAAGATGAATTTGAGAAGAACTAGGAGGTCCTAGATGTGGTAATCATCAAATAACATTTAAAAAAAGAAATAAATTGATTATATTTTAAGACAGGATGAGGCTAATTATTATGGTAATCACTTCAGAAGCTATATGCAGCAGGGCCATTTTCTCTTTATTAACAAAAAAATTTTAAATAATAGTTTTTTTTATTTTTCAAAATACATGCAAAGGTAGTTTTCAACATTCACCCTTATAAAACCTTGTGTTCCAAATTTTTTCCACCCTCCATCTTCCCTCTTCCCCTAGACAGCAGTTATCTAATATAGGTTAAATATGTACATTTCTTCTAAACAAACTTCCACATTTATCATGGTAAACCAAAAAAATCAGATCAAATGGGGGGAAATGAGAAAGTAAAAACAATTGCAAAACAACAAAAAGTGAAAATACTATGCTGTAATCCACATTAAGTCCCCACAGTCCTCTTTCTGTATACAGATGACTTTCTCCAATACAAGTCTATTGGAATTGGCCTGAATCACCTCATTATTGAAAAGAGCCAAGTCCATCATAGTTGATCATCATATAATCTTGTTGTTGCTGTATACATTGTTCTCTTGGTTCTGCTCACTTCACTTATGTCAGTTCATGTAAATCTCTCAGGCCTTTCTGAAATCATCCTGGAAATAATTTCTTATAATACAATAATATTCTATAATATTCATAAACTATATTCAGCCATTCCCTAATGGGTATCCACTCAGTTTCCAGTTCCTTGCCACTCCAAAAAGAGCTGCTGCAAACATTTTTGCACATGTGGGCCACTTTCCTTTTTTTATGATCTCTTTGGAATACAGACTCAATAAGACTGCTGGATCAAAGGATATGCACAGTTTGATAGCCCTTTGGACATAGTTCCAAATTGCTCTTCAAAATGATTGGAGCAGTTCACAACTCCACCAACATTGTATTAGTGTCCCAGTTTTCTCACATCCCCTCAAACATTTATCATTATCTTTTCCTGTCATCTTACCCAATCTGAGAGATGTGATGTGGTACCTCAGAGTTGTCTTAATTTGCATTTTCTTAATCAATAGTAATTTAGAGCATTTTTTTCATATGACTAGAAATGGCTTTAATATCTTTCCCTTAAAATTGTCAGTTTATATCCTTTGACCATTTATCAATTAGAGAATGGGCAATTTCCTCTTTAAAACAAAGGATCAAAATCAATACCAAATTAGAAGAAAGGTTTAAGTTGAGAAGACATCAATTAAAAAAAGTAAAACAACCACAGTTCCAATCAAGTTATCCAAACTAGTAGTTGATTTTGAAAGCTAGGAACATGTAAAAAGTAAAAACATTGATTATTACCATATTTTAAGAGAAGTTTAAGATAAAGACAGGCAGGGCCAAAATGGTGGAGTAGAAGCTTCAACTCTGCCAAGTTTCCCTCCAAACAACTTTAAAGAATACCTTAAATCAAAACAAATTCTGAAACAGCAGAGCCCACAATAGCTTAGGATATAACAATTTTCTATCCCAGGACAATTTTAAGTCAGCAGGAAAGGTCTGTAACACAAAAGATGGTGGTTGGACCCAGAGCACAGCTTAAGTTGTGCCAGGAAATGCCAGAAGCAGGCCTTGAAAGCATCTGTAACAATGGCAACAGCAACTTCAGGAGCTCTTAATCCATGGATAGTAATAGAGGAATTGGACAACTGGTCAGAAATTATAAGAGATGCTTTGATGGCCCCATGGGATCTGGGCCTTGTCATATTACCCATGCATAGTTACAAGCTACAATTCCAGTGCAAAGAGGAGCATTAGTGCTCAAAGCCAGAGGTGAATAGAGAACTAGTCATATTTCCTGGGCTAAGAAAAATATTAGCACATGTAGCTCTAGGGGAACAATAAATTCAATTTAAAAAATGCAGGTCCTGGAATTCTATATACTAGCAATCAAAAGAACTAGCCCTGCAGCCAAAAATGTCATATCCAGCAAAATTATCTATAATATTGAATGAGAAAAAAATGTACATTCAGTGAGCTTGCAGATTTTCAAGAATCTGCGAACCTGAACTATTAACTAATTTCTATTAACCAAAACCTGAGCTTAATAGAAAATTTAACATATAAGAGCTAATATCAAAGGCCAATTTCAAGGAACTCAACATGGACAAATTGTTTATATTTTTCTTTTACATGGGAAATATATACCATATGTTTAAGACTGGCATTAACAATAGGGTAGCGCAAAAGAAAGATTGGGACAGAGTTAATGTAAAAATAGTAATTATGTTTTATCAGTGAGGTGGAGAGGAAGAATAGACACAGAGGTATCACAGGAGAGCTCATAATTCTGGAAAACCTGCTTACGTTAGAAATAGGTTAAAATGGGAAACACTACATATATGCCATAAAGGGTATGGCACCCTCCAACATCTATAAAGAAATAAAGGGGGGAATAGGCAGTTAATGAAGCAAATTGAGGGAAGAAGACAAGGGAGGAATACTTGAGTGGGGGAAGGTTAAGTAATACTAAGGCAAATTAAGGATATAATTTAAAAGTAAATAAACGAGAAAAACAAAACAGAATTGATTGACCACGTGATAAAATAAATACAAAAATCCACTGAAAAGAAAAATTTCTTAAAAAGAAAATTTGGCCAAATGGAAAAGGAGATAGAAAAGCTTAGTAAAGAAAAAGATTCCTTAAAAATGAGAATTGAGCAAGTGAAAGCTAGTAACTCTACGTGTCATCAAGAAACAAAAAACAATCAAGAAAAGAAACAATTGCTAAAAAGAAATAGAAGAAAGTATGGATTTCATAGGAATAATAGTTGATTTGAAAAATTGTTCAAGGAAATATAATTTAAGAATTACTAACCCACCTGAAAGACATGGTCAACATAGTCTTTTTTTTATTTTTTATTTTTTTATTTTTTTTTTATTTAATAGCCTTTAATTTACAGGATATATACATGGGTAACTTTACAGCATTAACAATTGCCAAACCTCTTGTTCCAATTTTTCACCTCTTACCCCCCCCCACCCCCTCCCCTAAATGGCAGGATGACAGTAGATGTTAAATATATTAAAATATAACTTAGATACACAATAAGTATACATGATGGTCAACATAGTCTTAAAAAAAATCATCTCAAGAAATTATCAAGGAAAATTCCCCTAATAGAACCAAAAGGTAAAATAGAAATGAGAAAAAATCCACCAATCACCTCTTGAAGGAAATCCCAAAATGAAAACTCCCAGGAATATTTGTAGCCAAATTCAGGAGCTCTCAGATCAAGTAGCCAAAAAGATAAATCCAATTAATATAACTAATATGAAACCAGTGCCACACTATCAAGCTGTGCATCCCCTTTGATCCAGCAGTGTTTCTACTGGGCTTGTATCCCAAAGAAATCATAAAAAGGGGAAAATGTGCAAAACATGTTCAAAAAGGTTTGTTGCAGCTCTTTTTGTAGTGACAAGAACTGGATACTTGAGTAGATGCCCATCAATTGAGGAATGGCTAAATAAATTATGTGAATGTAATAGGATTTTACTGTTCTATAAGAAACCATCAGCAGAATGATTTTAGAAAGTCCTGGAAAGACTTTCATGAACTGATGCTAAGTAAAGTGAGTAGAACCAATAGAACATTATACAGAGCAGCAACAAAAATTATATGATGATCAATTATGATGGATGAGGCTCTTTTCAACACTAAGGTGATTTAGACCAGTTCCAATGGTCATGGGATGAAGAGATCCACTTCCATCCAGAAAAAGAACTATGGGAACTGAATGTGGATCACAACATAGTATTTTCACCATTTTTATTATTGTTTGCTTGTTTTTCCTTTCTCATTTTTTCCCTCTTTTGATCTGATTTTTCTTGTGCAGCATGATAAATATAGAAATATGCATAGTAGAATTGCACATGTTTAACATATATTGGATTACTTGCTACCTAGGGGAAGGGATAAGGGGAAGGAAGGGGAAAATTTGTAATACAAGGTTTTGTCAAGGTGAATGTTGAAAATTATATTTGCATATATGTTAAATAAAAAGCTATTATTTAAAAAAAAAAGAAAAGAAAAAAACACCAATGCCACAAAAGAGGTTAGAAAACACATCAGTCTATAAATATTTAGCCTCCTTGCCAAGAATAAAAACATAGTAGCCAAAGGCAATACTGATTTATAATACAATTTTATTTGTAGAACTTAAAGGAGAATAAAATGAGAATAGAAAGTAATATCACCTTGTTATATAGCAAAAAGTAGTGAACCCGCTAAATCTTGGCTTAAACACTGACCCAGTTGATTCTAAGAGTATTTATAGAATAAGGATAACAAATAAATTTTTAAAAAGAATAGATTTGCCAATAATAAATTTTGGTGGCATTTTTAAAAATTTCTACCTGTTGATTCCCCTCTCCATATCTCTTTCCTCCCCTATCCAGTAAGTAAAGCTTTCCTTATAATAAAGATTTTAAAAAGAAAAAAAATTCTGCAAAACTGACCAACACCAACACCTTGCAAACCAAGGAACACTATGACCTCAGAAGAATCAAAAGTTCATGTGACTTAAAATATCAGGAAATTGCTATAGAGAAAATAACAATAAATTTCATTTGGAGAAATAAAATGACAAGAAATAGAATAGCAGAAAGGATGCCCAATTGTAAGTCAGGAAGCCTTGGATTGAATATTTCCTGGGTGATTAAGCACAACTTATAAATATTATGTTTTATCTAGATATCCAGGGACAATTGTTGTTTGTTCTTCATTCTCCAAGAGGACCATGACATCAGGGAGATGATGCCATGACATGCAAGTGAATTATATTTAAATGAGGGGGGGACTGTGTGAGGTCATCTGCCTCATTTTCTCCTCCCAGAGCACCTGGGTTCAGAGCCAAAGGCAATACTGATTTATAATACATTTTTTTTTTGTAGAACTGAAAGGAGGATATAATGAGGAGATTAGAAAGCAGTATTACCTTGTTATATAACAAAAAGTAGTGAACCTGCTAAATCTTGGCTTAAACACTGACCCAGTTGATTCTAAGAGTATTCATAGAATAAGGATAGAAAGGATAACAAATAAATAAAAAAAGAATATATTTGCCAATAATAAATTTTGGTGGCATTTAAAAAAGTTTCTACATATTGATTCCCCTCCCCATATCTCTTTCCTCCCCTATCCAGTAAGCAAAGCTTTCCTTATAATAAAGATTTTAAAAAGAAAAAAAAATCCAGAGGCCTGATATAGATCCAGACAACTGAGATGGCTCCCTCCACCAATAGTAGCTCTTTTTGCATAGCCCTAACACTAATTTTGTGAAAATTCTGTGAAATATTAAGTCAAAAGAAGTTCCCTCTGGCATATATACTAAGATGTGGGTAACAGCTATATAAAATGATTAAAGTAACTAAGCTACATTCTGCAGTCCCTGAAGAGTTTGTTTCAACATACCAGAAAGAAATTTTCTAAGAGATGAGAAGATGATGTTCCAGAGGGAGGGAATGATGTGAGGAGAAAAGCATAGGGAAAGAACAAATATTCTATCTTGGATTAAATATCTACAGAATAGTGAAGCATAAAATTGTAAAGGTAATCCAGTACCATATTGTGGAGAATCTGGAATTTTAAGGAAATTTAAGGAATTTAGCCTTTGTGAAATGAAATTATGAAAGATCTTTAAGAAGGGAAGATAAATGTGGTAATTAAAATGTTGAAAGATGAAAAGACCAGCACCTGGAAAATCAATCCCTCAATGCCCTCACAGTTCTTTTGATTCAACATGTTTTGGCTTAATCTAGCAACTTTTCCCATATCTACTCTCTAATACTATTTAATATTCTCTTTAATAAAGTCCATCTGGGGCAATGGTGGTAAGAATATAAGTGTGAGGTTTAACCAATTTTGCTGTCAAAAAGAGTTTTGTTTTTTTTTTCATTAATATATTTTTTTTTATTTAATAGCCTTTTATTTACAGGTTATATGTATGGGTAACTTTAGAGCATTGACAATTGCCAAACCTCTTGTTCCAATTTTTCACCTCTTACCCCCCACCCCCTCCCCCAGATGGCAGGATGACCAGTAGATGTTAAATATATTAAAAAATAAATTAGATACACAATAAGTATACATGACCAAACCATTATTTTGCTATACAAAAAGAATCAGACTCTGAAATATTGTGCAATTAGCTTGTGAAGGAAATCAAAAATGCAGGTGGGCATAAATATAGGGATTGGGAATTCAATGTAATGGTTTTTAGTCATCTCCCAGAGTTCTTTAAAAAGAGTTTATTTTTTTATTTTATTTTTATTTAATAGCCTTTTATTTACAGGTTATATGCATGGGTAACTTTACAGCATTAACAATTGCCAAACCTCTTGTTCCAATTTTTCACCTCTTACCCCCCCACCCCCTCCCCTAGATGGCAGGATGACTAGTAGATGTTAAATACATTAAAATATAAATTAGATACACAATAAGTATACATGACCAAAACGTTATTTTGCTGTACAAAAAGAATCAGACTTTGAAATATTGTACAATTAGCTTGTGAAGGAAATCAAAAATGCAGGTGGGCATAAATATAGGGATTGGGAATTCAATGTAATGGTTTTTAGTCATCTCCCAGAGTTCTTTCTCTGGGCATAGCTGGTTCAGTTCATTCCTGCTCCATTGGAAATGATTTGGTTGATCTTGTTGCTGAAGATGGCCAGGTCCATCAGAACTGGTCATCATATAATATTGTTGTTGAAGTATATAATGATCTCCTGGTCCTGCTCATTTCACTCAGCATCAGTTCGTGTAAGTCTCTCCAGGCCTTTCTGAAATCATCCTGTTGGTCATTTCTTACAGAACAGTAATATTCCATAATATTCATATACCACAATTTATTCAGCCATTCAAGAGTTTATTTTTTAAAAACCAAACCAAGAGAGCAGTGACATAAAAACTCAGGAATGTTCACTCTTAAGACATTTATTAAGAGCCCACCATGTGGAGAGCACTACAAAACCAAAAATGAAATAGTCCTTGCCCTCTAGAAATGTATGTTCTTTTAGGGAATATATAATAGTGTTAATTGTTGGAAAGAGATTGATAAGTATGAGGATTAAGAAAAAACTATTAGAAGAGAAATTTCCTATGGTTGAAGAAATCCTCCAAATGTTCCTATTTGCAAATGACATTGGGCTAATTGCATTGGACTTGAAACATTGCAGAAATTTTCTGGTTAAAATCAATAGATACTCAAAAGGATTTGGCCAAGATAAATCTATTCACAGGAAAAGTAGATGGAGAATGACTATCATCCAGACTGTGATATATGTAGGACAGATTTGCAAATAAAGAAATTAATTTGACCCAGAATTGAACAGAAGAGCAGATAGAATTCCCTTTAGGAACTTGACAGATTATTTTAATGACCACTAAACATCTTCTAGAAATAAAGACTCATTCTGTAGGCTGATGGTGTAAGTATTGTAGTGGATAAAAATATTGGACTTGGAATGAGGAAGACATGAAATTTAATTCTGCCTCAGAAACTTTTAGAATAGTTTTGTGATACTTTGATTATATCACTTAGTTTTTGGCAAATCAACCTATTTGCCTCAATTTCTCATCAGCAGTATAATAAAAGCAGCTACTTCACAATGTTGTGCAGCTCAAATGAAGTAATATGAAAAGCAGTTTGTGAACTTTAAAGGACTGAATAGATTCAAGTAATTCAACCAGTATTCTGATAGGCATATGGCCATGAGTCATGTAATACTACAGTCTCAGAAAAACTGAGTATCACGTAAAGGTACATAGTGGGTATTAATAAACAAGGAACAATAAACAAGGGAAAAGCACAATAAATGATGTCTCAAGGAAATTTATACATGACAAAATAAGGTGGATTTATCCCATAGCCAGAAATATAGATGGGTAATCTGTGTGCTCCATATTGAGAAAGGGACCGAACTGTTGGAGAAGTCCCTTATGGTAAATTAATGGGATGACATGGATTAGAATCTTTAAAATGAACAGGCATGATAGCTTGTGAGCTACATCATTAGAGGGAATGCTACCCACATTGATTAGATCAGTTTTCATATTTGAGCCCTTATGTATTTAAGTCACCAGAGAATACTGCTTACTACTAGTCTAATCCTCTTCACAATAAAAACCAGGCATGGGGCAGTCCAACTCTCTATCTGCTGCACCCAATAGGAAGAATTAATTCTCAGAAATCTACTGTCAACCAGCTCAGCCTCTATTGTGGATGGCAGTGATTAGTCATAATTAATCATAATGCCAGGTCAGGGGTTCTTAACCTTTTTTGTCATAGAGCACTTTGGGTAGCTTGGTGAAGCCTGTGGACCTCTTCTCAGAATTTTCTAAATAATAGAAGGAAACTGGGGCAGCTAGCTGATGTAGTGGACAGAGCATCAGCCCTGAAGTCAGGAAGACCTGAGTTTAAATATGGCCTCAGACACTTTAACACTTTCTGGACCCTTGGCAAGTCACTTAACTCCAATTTCCTCATCAATAAAATAAAATAAAATGAATATTAGAAGGAAACATTAGAGGTTATTAAGTCAATCCATCAACAAATAATTATCAAGCACCTGCTATGTTCCAGGCACTGTGCTAAGCCCTGAGGGTACAAAAAGAGGCAAAATATAGAGCCTGCCTTCAAATTGCTCACAATCTAATGGAGAAGACAATGTGCTGCTGACACATATAGAAAAAGACCTATTACATCAGATAGGAAATAACAGAGGGAAGCTGCTAAATTAAGAGGGAGTTGGGGTTATTGAAAAATAAAAGTTAGTGAAAATAAAGACGTAATTTTTTTCATGAGCCACTGCCTCCACTCCCCACCCCCCAAATTACTATCAGGTAAAGAGCCCTGGTCTGAGTTTGGTATGGATTTATCCATTTAGAATCCTATGACTCAAATTTCTGTCCATGGTGAAACTATCTTTCCTCTTTTGTGCTGTATTCATTGGACTCTACTCACAAGAGCAAGGCTTATTTGAGTTAACCACACAAGCATGGCTTGGCTTTATACAATTTTTTTCATACCACAGAATCAAAAAGAATAATATTCAAATATATTTAAAACAACTACCATGTAGTCTGTATGCCAGGACCTGGGTCTATTTCCAGACCACCCTTAGCATATCTGTTGTCTCATTCCAAATCCAGTAATTCCAAGTTCAGGTACTTAAAGTCAGCCTCTTCACTAAGGGCCAAGAGTTTCCAGTGTTGGAGTTGGGAGACTCAATGCCTTCCCACTCATGACCTTTTAATAATAATAACTATAGCTAACATTTATTTAATGTATACTATGTGCCAAGCTAACATTTATGTCGTGCTTACTATGTGCCAAGCACTGTGCTAAGTGCTTTACAATTATTATTTCATTTGATCCTCACAGTAACTTTGGGAGTAAGGTGCTATTATTATCCCCATTTTACAAATGAAGAAACTGAAACAGAGGTTAAGTGACCTCCGCAGAATTAAACAGGTAATATAAATATCTTAGACCAGCTTTGAATTCAGGTCTTCCTGATTTTTAGGCCTGGTGCTTTTTCCATTGTGCCACCCTAAGAACACTCATTTTTGCACTCATGGCCTTACAAAGAGTTAAAATAAAGTCATAGAACTATGACTTTAGGAGCCAGAGCTTGCTCCCAATACTACTGCTTTTTCTATTTAGTTTGTCACTATAAATAATAAATTCCCTTACTTAATAAATCAGCCTACTATATGCTAGGTATTAGTAATACAAATACAAAGAATGAAACTATCCTTACTTTCAAAGAGTTTACATTCTTTCTGGGAAAACAACATGTCTATGCATAAATATATGCAGAATAAATACAAGATAGTTTGGAACAGCTTCTCTAGGGTATTAAGACTGTGTAAACTCACTAGGTAGTCCATGAAGCTTCTGCTATGTGAGCTAAAGCAAACTGTCTTGGACAGAGATCACTTCATACAATCCATATTTGATCAAGAATATACTCTGCAATATCTCCAGGTGGTCATCCAGCTCCTACTTGTCCCCTAGTACCAGGAAGTTTTCTGTTTACCCTGAACTGAAACTTGTCTCCCATTACTCCTGACTTTGCCCCCTAGAGCCAAATAGAGCACATTTAATCCTTCTTCTATATGTCATATACATGGATACTTGGTGTCACATAAAGGTTTTTTGGGCAAAAAGGTTGAAAGTGGAAAAAATTTAGGAAACTCTAACCTTGAGTTCTTTTTTTTTTTTTTTTTTTATAAATTTAATAGCCTTTTATTTACAGGATATATACATGAGTAACTTTACAGCATTAACAATTGCCAAACCTCTTGTTCCAATTTTTCACCTCTTACCCCCCCCACCCCCTCCCCTAAATGGCAGGATGACCAGTAGATGTTAAATATATTAAAATATAACTTAGATATACAATAAGTATACATGACCAAAACATTATTTTGTTGTACAAAAAGAATCAGACTCTGAATTATTGTACAATTAGCTTGTGAAGGAAATCAAAGATGCAGGTGTGCATAAATATAGGGATTGGGAATTCAATGTAATGGTTTTTAGTCATCTCCCAGAGTTCTTTTTCTGGGTATAGCTAGTTCAGTTCATTACTGCTCCATTAGAAATGATTTGGTTGATCTCGTTGCTGAGGATGGCCTGATCCATCAGAACTGGTCATCATCTAGTATTGTTGTTTAAGTATATAATGATCTCCTGGTCCTGCTCATTTCACTCAGCATCAGTTCGTGTAAGTCTCTCCAGGCCTTTCTGAAATCATCCTGTTTGACCTTGAGTTCTTTACTGTGGATTTCATCCCTAAGGCTAAGATTGTTCTAACCCCATATCAGCCTTAAATAATGTTCTGGGCATTGATCACAGTGAAATTTCCCTCTTTAAGCTATTTAGCTCTTGTCTTCTTGAAAAAATTAGAAAAGCCATGCTTGAATTTCAAAAAGATTTTTACTTAGCAACATCTTTCTGACACAGCTTGAGCATGTATGAGGGAGGATAGGCGAACCTCATTTGACTAGTGGGTCCCTGTTTTTTTTAATGTTTATATATACATGTGTGTATTATAATACATATTATATATGTATATAGTATGTATCACACATACATACATATACAATATAGTAAGTAGGTAGTTGAGATAATATATGTAATATACTTTGCAAATCTCAGTGTATTATATAAATGCTAACAATTGGTGATGACTTCAAGAACTGTTCCATCCTCTTCAGTCTGGATTGCTTTCTAGGAAACATCTGCAATAATTTGATGAGTTTGGAGACACCAGCCTAAATTGATACATCTATGAGAAGCTAGAAGAATATTGGCATCAACAGCTGTTAACTAAACAAACGAACTAAACAAACTAAACAAACAAAAGTCTACTCTTTTCTGACCAGGTTACTGGATAAAGTAAACCATTTATCCTGTTATTCAAAAATTATTTCTTAGACACACAAGGGAAACCTAAGGGATAGGAAGATAAGAAACTAATTAACTAGGGTAGTTAGTGATGGAACAATAGAAAGCTATCAGCAATTCTTCCAACCCTTTCTACTTCCCCAAAATTTTTGGTTCAAAATAGTCCTCTAGGACAAAGATCAGGATTAAAGACTATGAATAATAATGTGCAATATATTATAGAATTTACTTTCCAGGGAAATGAAAGTATTACATGCTCATTCTGGTTATATAGACTTTTTTTTAAAACAAGAAATTTCAGAGTTTTTCTGTACTTAACAATAGGACCTTTGCGATCTTTCATGTATGTCTGACAATTATTGTGGAGTATATTTTAGTATCTCAAATAAGAGCAGCTAATAATACTAAATATAGAACCAAGAGAATTAGCAAAGAAATAGGAAAATCCTAAAATGAAGGAATGTTGTGACACTTAAAACAATCTACTTTCTATTTTAATTATATGCCAACCAATAAACACTTATTAAGTACCTCCTGTGTAACAGGTGCTGTGCTAAATGTAACAATAAGAAACAAAAGACAGATTGCCTTCTAGAAACTTCCAATCTAATGAGGGAGGCAACTTGCAAATTAACGAAGACAAAGCAAGTTATATACAGAATTAATAAGAAAGGCCCTAGAATTAAGAGGGGTTGGAAAAGGCTTCCTGTATAAGGTGACATTTTAACTGAAAATTTAAAAAAAGCTAAAGATCAGTAGTCAGAGGGGAAAAGGAAGAGCATTCCTAATATGAGGGATAGCCAGAGATAATGCCCAGAGCCAACAGAGATGCCCTGTTCTATATGCTTTTGGTAGTCTTTCAAGACTAAACATTTTTAGGAAAAAAATACTGTTTTCCTTTTTGTGGATATTCTCAATACCTATCAAAGAATCTGGCAAACAGTGGGTGCTCAAGAAATGTTTTGTGAATATTACTCAAGATTTAGATCCTTTTTTAAAATGAGTCTTTCCCGTGATTGTAGTTTCAAGAACATAGGTTGATTGCCTTCAAATTCCTCTTATCCTTTAACTCTTCTCATCATGGATCATAAGGATATCAACACTAAAAGAATTCTCTTGATTATCACAAAAATGATTAGAGTTAATGAAGAGAGTGCTGATTCTTTACAGGTGAGGCTCACAGGCATTAAAGATACAGAATCTAACTCTGGGAAGATTTCTTACCCTAAGATTGGATATTTCTGATCAACTTTTCATACTCTTATTTTGGTCTTACATGCCTAGAGCTTATTCCTCTCCACCCAAAAAAGTTAATTTTTGTATTAATATCCATTTATTGGATACTCTCACACTTATGATATATATATGCTTATGATCTATATATATATATATCATAAGTGTGAGAGTATCATATATATATATATATATATATATATATATATATTGAAGTTCCTTATTAGATGTTTTATTATGCTGGATATCTATATATCCAGTATATATATATAAATGAACTGTACTACTTGGTCATCTCATCAACTCCCTTAAAATTTAATTCTCATCTCCCCAATTTCTCTGCTGACATCCAGTCTTCCATCTCCTATTGCTTTTCAGACATCTCAAACTGAATGGCCTGTATATATCTTACCTTTCTTCTCCATTCTCCCCTTCATAACTTACTTATTACTCTAGAAGGCAGTCCTTCTGTCTCACACTTAGAAGTCATTCTCATCTTCTCACTACCTCTTTCCCCCTCATATCCAATGTTTTGTCAAGGCCCATTGATTTTACCTTTGCAGTATCTTTGAGATATGCCCCCTTCTCTTCTCTGACATTAATACCACTCTGGTGCAGACCTTTATCAGCCAAACCTTACACCTACAATATTGAAATAGCCTGATGGGGAGAGACTATTTAAGTCTTTCCCACTCCAATTCATCCTTCATTCAATCACCAAAGTTATTTTCCTAAAATGAAAATCCAATCATGTCACTCCCCTACTCACTAAACTTCAGTAGCTCCCAATTGTTTAAACCTTATTTCCCACTATATACTTTTCAACCCAAAGACGCTGGCCTGTTGATTGTTCCACAAAAAAGACACTCCATTTCTCAGCTCAGGACATTTTCTCTGACTGTTTTCCATATCTAGGATACTCTCTTTCCTCATTTCTACCTACTTATCAAAATCCTATCTTCTACAGAGAGTCTTTGCCAACCTCTCCTAATTCTAGTGCCTTCCCTCTCTTAATTATTTCTGTAATTATTTATATATTGTATATAACTTATTTGTCCATAAATTTGCTTGTTGCTTTCCCCATTTGATTGTGAGATCTTTTAGGAAAGAAACTACCTTTTGCCTATTTTTGAATCTTTAGCACATATAGCACAGTGGCATAATATGGCCTATTATTATGTGGACACTTTAATAAAAGTTAACTATTAACTATGGATTCTTATATGCCTGATTGAGCAGAAATGCTTATTTAATAAGTTTAGGACTCTTTGAAGCTATAGAAAAGGATACATGAGGGACAATCTGTGCCTTAGTTCTTCCTCTCTCACTGCCAGTGTCAAAGGGCATTTGAAGTTTGGCTCCACTTAATAAGAACTTACCTCTAGCCCTTGTTCTTTTGGGGAACCTCATGTCCTTTCTTGTACTTAATGTGTTTTAATGAGCACTGGTCATGTAACCATAACAAAAACTCAGCATTAGCTCTTTACAGAAGTAGACACATATGTCTGGATATTGCAAACAGCACTTGCTCTTAGGATAGAATCAATGAAGTACATAATAACTAGCACACATTGCATAATAAAACATCTAATTAGGAGCTTCAAGTATGCCACTTTGTTAAACTTTGGAAGTCCCAGAAGCAATATGGAAGCTGCTTAATTCAAGGAATTCTAAGAAATATAGTTTGTTTTGTCCCCTTTTGTTGCTCTCCTTCAAGTGAGCAAAAGAGTACCAGGTCAGGGCTTAATTCATTAAATTAAGTCAGAAACTGCAAATATGAAAGACCTAGATTTCATGGCATTACTAACAGACTTGGAATTTGGGTAATTTTCAATCTCCATTAAGCTTATAGCATGGAACTTGGATCCTGGCTGTCTTATATTTGGCTGGAACCTTCAGCCTCTTTTAGACAAATTTTGTCATCACCATTGAACACCTTCTCTGTTGTAGATAAATCTTTTCTCATTTCCAGGTACTACTCTTTAAAGCAAATTGGGCCAGGGACAGATGTGTTAGCTGCATCTATACCCTCCCAATCTTGGTCAGATCTGAGTTGTTATCTGTCTTTGAACTACCTGAGGAGTCTGTCCCCTTGCAGGGAAGGGTTCTGAGCTTTTCTTTTTCTTCTCAGAAACCAAAATGAGGAAGCTGAACTTGACCTCTAAGGTCCTCAAGGTACCAGCTTTGAAATTTCTTGTAAAAGTAAATAAAGTTTTGAACCAGCTCCAAATCTATCTTTCTTTGGTCCTATGACCTCTGCAACGTACATATATTCAACTAACATTCATCAGATACCTACTGTAGGGAAAGCACAATGCTTGGTACTTAAAAAAAAAAAAAGGCATAATCTTCACCCTAGACCTTGCAGTATAGTAGAGTGAAAGGACACAATACTGTATGTTAAGTCCATCCATTAAAATTACAAAATAAAGTGCAGTTACTGACCAGAGAGATTAAAGAAAGCTTTGTGGAAAAAGTAACATTTTAATTGGACTTTAAAAGATAGGTTGGAATTCAGTAGAAAAGAGATAGCAAAGGGATAGAAGTGAAAAAACATATGGCTGCTAAAAGGTTAAGTGATAAAATGTTCAAGGCTGGTACCTCTGTCATCCCTTTGACTTTGTCCCATGTATCTTTCGATTTCAATTTCAATGTTCTTTCAATGGTAATGATAAATTGGAATGCCAAGGCTTATGACAATTTACAGAATGAAGAGATAATCTTAAAAATATGCTTCCTGGGGCCTGGTAGAAAAGTCCATTAGAGAAGTCCTAAGGTTGTGTAGCCAATAGAGAAATGAGAAAAAATAAATCTGTAGTCATGATAATTATCTAGTTTTGAATGTCAGTACTTTTTGCTTTTTCATTTGCATTTTTAATTAAAGTTTTTTATTTTCAAAATACATACATGGATAATTTTCAACATTCACCCTTGCAAAAAAAAATAAAATAATCCAATTTCATTTAAAAAATTTTTGTGTATATTATTGTTTTGCTTTTGTTTATTTCATTTAAAATTATTGATTATTTCTTATGAAACAGTAGTATTCCGTTGTGTTCTGATGCCAGTTTATTTAACCGTTACCCAGTTGATAAGCAGCTGTTTCCAGTAGTTTGTTTCCAGTTCTTTCCTAATATAAAAAGTACAGCTATAAATATTTTTATGTGGTTGGGACCTTTCTATCTTTGACCTTCTCCTAATAAATGAATGATTCAGTGAATGAACAAATAAGCACTTATTAAGCCCTTCTGTGTACCAGGTACTGTACTAAGTATTAGGGATACAAATATAAGCAGGGAAGGAAATATCTGCCTTCAAGAAGCTTATGGGGAAAGGCAACACATTTAGGAAACTGATGTTCTGGGAGTATTTTAAAGAGTGAAGTCAGAGGGAATGGTGACTAAAGAAATAGGACAATTAATTGAGATGTTCTTGGCAGGAGTGGTAGTAGTGATTTGATTACTATTCTCTGAACAAGAGTTGAAAAATAGGAGTGGAGGAGGGAAGGGAAAGTTAATGGAAATGGCAGACCAATTCACAATTTGACCAAAAAGATTATTAAGAGTGCCTTCAACACTTACTTTTGCCATTTTTTATCATCTTAGGTATCTTTTATGATCTGGTTGTGAAGTAAAAACCCCAGAGTTGTTTTGATTTGCATTATAGTTATCTTTTCCACATCATAACTTTCCCTATTGAAATGTCAATATATTGTAAATCAGCATAAGAAATTAAATGGGCATTTTGGGGGAGTTTTGCAAAAATTGCAAATGACACTTGGGGGCCAGCAGACAACACAAAAAAAGTTTAGAAACTCCAAAATGTATAAAATACATGTATAATATTATATAGTATCAACCCAGATTTTACAGTAAGGTACTGTGAATAGCCCATAAAAGAAAAAAAAAGAAGAAATTCAGACTTTTTCTTTGGTATAAAGGAAAGATCAAAAAATCTTATGCAACTTTTCCAGATCACAAGGGGCTGTACCTCTAACCCCTGCAAGGAATAACTGTATTTTTTGGTGATTTGAAGCAACATTTCCTAAGTTGTCCATATAGAAAAGATTTGAGTTATATATTACAGTTAGACATATTTGGAACTCCTTATATGTAATCTTGGAAAGTGATTTGTGCTTGAGCCTATTCTCGTTAACATTTTTATTTTAGTCTTTCTTATTCTTCTTTAATTTTAATGATTATCTCAAAGCTTTTCCTTTTTACAGCTTCTTAATACATAGTTGTTTGTATATTGTCTTCCTCATTATATTGTGTACTTCTTGAGATCAGGGACTGAGATTTCTTTGCTTTTCTTTATTTTCCCAGCACTTATCACAGTATCTGGCATGTTTTTATTTATTTTAAATATTTCCCAATTACATTTTAATGTGGCTCCATATTTCCATATTGGGGGGTGTTGTGGGCTCCATATTTCTGATATGGACTTCTTTGGCTTACAGAATTAAAGAAGTGATAGTTCTATTGTACTGTGCTCTGGTCAGACTATACCTGGAAAATTATGTTCATTTTGGGGTGACACATTTTGGAGAACATGGATAAGTTACAGAATATCCAGAAGAGC
This sequence comes from Sarcophilus harrisii, assembly GCF_902635505.1. Taxonomy (NCBI): domain Eukaryota; kingdom Metazoa; phylum Chordata; class Mammalia; order Dasyuromorphia; family Dasyuridae; genus Sarcophilus; species Sarcophilus harrisii. The sequence goes on from NC_045428.1 coordinate 540,192,405, forward strand.
ACATTAATGGTGGCAAAGGTCCTAGAGATCATACTGTAATGTTCTTCTCTTAAATATAATGTTCTCTGGGAGCAGGTTTCTTGGGGGGCTTCTGGGAGCAGCCTTCCTTTCAGTTCAGAGTGATAATCACCTCAAATGCAGCCAAGAATTAAAGTCCAGATCCTTTATTGTCTCCTTCAAAATAGCCCGGTTAGTTTTCTTAGAGGCCTGTCTTTCTCCTTGGTTCCAAGAGCTCTTGCTGCTAGTCCTTTGTCTCTTCCAGCTTCAGCTTCTAGCTCCCTTTCAATCCAAAGCCTCCAGCCTAGCACAAAGGTGGAAAATGGAATGAATCTGACTCCGCCTCCAAGAATGGGCTTGTGGGTTTCTGACTTGTGAATCTTCTTGACTGAATTCTGACTTGTAAATCTCCCAGAGTCAATCCTCACTTATGAATCTCCCAGAGTCCATCCTGGTTGAGGCTTCTAGCTTATATATGCTCTCTTAAAGGTTTGAACTCTAATAAGTCCTAAATACATAATCATTGTCTCTATCAATCCCAGTGACTTAGCACCTTGTTTCAGGTTCTGGCCCATAACATTATACCATGTCAAGACAGGTAGAATTAAGTGAGAATATTTAGTTACTGAAGATTTAGAGGAAACATGATCAGTTTTTTAAAGTATTTCAAGAAATTAGATCTGTTTTTCCTCATGCCATTGGGAAAAATATAGAGCAATAGATAGATAGATAGATATAAGATAGCTATAAATATATGTAAAAACCATACTACATCTGTTTTATCAATTCTTTTTTTGAAGATGGATAGCATTTTCTCTGATAGCTACTTTATAGTTGATGTGAATATTTGCAATACTCAAAATAACTTAGTTGTTCAAAGTTGTTCTTAAAACAGTATTGCTTTTACTAAGTACAACATTCTGTTGGTTCTGCTCATTTAACGCTCCATATTTCATGCAAGTCTTTCCATGTTTTTATAAAATCAACAAGGTCATCATTTCTTATAGCACAGTAGTATTTCATCACATTTGTAATATTACAACTTGTTTAGCTATTCCCCAATAGATAGGCATCTCTTCAATTTCCAGTTCTTTGACACTATAAAAAGAGCTACTGTAAGTATTTTAGAGCATATAAATTTTTTTTCCTAATCACCTTAAGACCTAATCATAGTATTGCTGAGTCAAAGGGTATACAGTTTTATAACTCTTTGGGCATAATTTCTCTCCAAAATGATTGGATCAGTCCACAGTTCCACCAACTGTGAATTAACATCCCAATTTTTCTACATTCCAATTTTTCTATATCCCAACTAACATTTGTGACTTTCCTCTTCTATCATTTTAGCCAATCTGATAAGTCTATGATGATATCTTAAAAGTTGTTTTATTTTGTATTTCCCTAATTATTAACAAATTTGGAACATTTTCATATAACTATATATCATTTTGATTTCATCAAAAAACTGCCTGTTTACATTCTTTGACATTGGAGAATGATTCATATTCTTACAAATTTGACAACTTTTTTATATATCTGAGACAGGAGACCATTATCTGAAAAATTGTCTATAAAATTTTTTTCAGTTTTCAGTTTTTCTTTGAATCTTCGTTACATTGGTTTTGTTTGTATGAAACCTTCTTAATTTAATGTAATCAAAATTACCATTTTGCAACTATCTATCTCTTGTTAATCTGTATTTCCATGATCCCTTATTGAACAATTTTTATTGCACTGTGATCTAAAAAGGATACATTTAATATCTCTGCTTTATATGATCAATTTTTATTTTTTTATTTATTTAATAGCCTTTAATTTACAGGATATATACATGGGTAACTTTACAGCATTAACAATTGCCAAACCTCTTGTTCCAATTTTTCACCTCTTACCCCCCCCACCCCCTCCCCTAAATGGCAGGATGACCAGTAGATGTTAAATATATTAAAATATAACTTAGATACACAATAAGTATACATGACCAAAACATTATTTTGCTGTACAAAAAGAATCAGACTCTGAATTATTGTACAATTAGCTTGTGAAGGAAATCAAAGATGCAGGTGTGCATAAATATAGGGACTGGGAATTCAATGTAATGGTTTTTAGTCATCTCCCAGAGTTCTTTTTCTGGGTATAGTTAGTTCAGTTCATTACTGCTCCATTAGAAATGATTTGGTTGATCTTGTTGCTGAGGATGGCCTGATCCATCAGGACTAGTCATCATCTAGTATTGTTGTTGAAGTATATAATGAATATGATCAATTTTTAAAAAGATACTATGTACCACTGAGAAAGGTGTATTCTTTTCTATTCCCATTCAATTCTCTCCAGATATTTAGCATAGTTAGCTTATTTAAGATTGTGTTCATTAAAAAAAAATTTTTTTTTAAAGATTGTGTTCATGTCCTTGGCTTTTTTTCTTTGGGTTTTTTTTTTTTTTTTTTTTTTTGGTTAGGTTTGTCTAATTCTGAACGGGAAAGATTAAAATTCCCCACTATTATAGTATCCCTTTTCCTTTAAAAATAAACAATCTTGAGCCATCCCAGTCACCTTGACTCTATCCAGCCACTGGACTGTGATGACTCTGAAAGAGAATGTGAAGCCAGCAACCTTGTACAACTCTGCCTTAACTTAAATCCAATTTATGCACAAATCAAAAATATCACCCATATTACTTTACAATTTTTTATTTACATCAGAGTCCTGTGGTGATAGGCAAATGATGAAGTCGAAGGCCCAGATACATTGGATGTTGGTCACAATTCTGCACATAGGCAGCCCAGGCCACAGAGTTATCTTCTCACTGGAAGCAGCAGTGAGATTGGGCAGCTCTCTAGGTGTCTGAGCATCCTTTTAAGGACCCCACTGTTAACTTCCTAGTGTGAGGAAGGGATTAGAAAAGGTAAAAATTGTCTGCTTAAGGACCAGGAGATCATTATATACTTCAACAACAATACTATATGATGATCAATTCTGAAGGACCTGGCCATCTTCAGCAATGAGATGAACCAAATCAGTTCCAATGGAGCAGTTATGAACTGAACCACCCAGCGAAAGAATTCTGGGAGATGCTAAATGAAAACATGAGAACTCCACCGAGTTTACCAGCAGGGTAGTTCACCCACCTCTAAGAGGGCAGCATTTAACTCCTTCAAAAATAAAGTATAAGAGAAGCTTAGAGAGATGCAGGATTTTTGATCTAGTAAGAAGATAGATGAAATTCAATTTTACACTGATGATAACAATCCAAAGCACTTTTATGGTGCTCTGAAGGTTTTTTATGGGTCAGAGACATATGGTGCATCTTAGCTACTCAATGCTGTTGGAGCCACATTGATTAATGATAAAAGACATGATCTTGGAGAGATGAACTATAAACTGTCCCATTGTATTCTCAGCAGATTATAATCAACCAATGTTATTGACTGTTTATTTACCTTAAGTTGAAGTCAATCCCTCTCTAGACAAATTTCCAACTGAAGAAGATGTTTTGAATGTCATTAAGTTCCTCTCCTGTGGCAAAGCCCTTAGTGCTTTTTCTAAGCACTATTTCAACTGAGATTTACAAGCTGTTGTGAAGGAAAGGGGGATAATTCATTGTTCATACAAAAGTTGATTTATATTTTCTTGATTATATGGCAAGAGAAGGTTATCCCCCAAGAGTTCAAGGACACTTCTATTTTCCATCTCTATAAAAAGATAAAGGAAACAGATTGTCCTATAATAGTCATGGAGATCTCTCACAAAGATATTGCTGGCAAGATTCTTTCCAGAATTCTCTTTAATAGACTTATCCTTCACGTGGAAGATGAGAGCTAGTGTGGCTTCAGAAAAAGTCAAGGAACAATTGATATGGTATTTGCTGCCCAGGAGAAATGCTAGGAGAACAGAACTCTGCATACGATATTTGTTGATCCAACCACAGCCTTACATACTGTCAGTTGTGAGGGCTTATGGAAAATTATTTCAAAAATAAAAAAATTATAAAAAATCAAAATTTGGTTGCCTGATTGAGTCCATCATTATTGTATATCAATTTCGTGATAGCATGCCTGCCTTCTCACACTTTCTTAATCACCAATAGAATGAAACGAGGCTGTGTGCTTGCTGTCATGCTTTTGAGTATGATGTTTTTAGCCATGTTGTCAAATGCCTTCAATAAGGATAAATGTGGCACACTGATGGTAAATGACTCATCTTGAAAAGGCTACAAGCCAAGACTAAAGTAAAGGGAATGTTGATACTTGATTTTTTCTTTTTGTTTGCAGGTGATTATGCATTCAATGCAGCCTCTAAAGTCTAGATGCAACAATGTATAGATTAAAAAACAAAAACATATTCTCTGTAGAACCATTGATTACAACAAAATGAGAAGTTTTGAATACTGTGTATGTTTACTTTCCTTGGCAGTACACTTTCCACATTGTGGAAAGTACACAGTACATATTGATAGTGAAACTGACACATGCATTACCAGAGCTAGAATGCTTGGTAGGCTCCAAAGAAAAATATGGGAAAAGAGGTGTTATTAGTCTGACTATCAAACTGAAGGTCTACAAAACTGTTGTATTGACTTCATTGTTGTATACCTGTGAAACCTGGACAGTGTATCAGCACCAAACCAGGAAACTGAATTGCTTTCATAAACACTGTCTTAGGAAGATTCTGAAGATCACCTGGCAGAATAAGGTACTGAAGACTGAGGTCCTTTCTTGAATTTTGTTTCTAATTCTTTGTTGCCACAAAAAATGTCAAGCATTTCAACTCTACTATAGCCCAGCTCTGATGGACAAGCTACATTGTTTGAATGCCTAACTTAAGCTTGCCTAAAAGACTTTCTTATAGTTTATGGAGAAATCACACAAGGTAGGTGTTCACATGATGGTCACAAGAAGAGATACATGACACTATCAAAGTCTCTCTGAAGAACTTTAGAATTGATTGCATGACATGGGAGACACTGGCACAGTATTGTCAAGCATAGTGTGCCTCAGAAAATGTGCTTTTCTTTGTGAAGAAAGCATATTTGAAATAGCTCAAAAGAAATGCAAGATGCATAAATTTAGATGTTTACATGGACTATTTGTGTCCAACCTATGGAACTGGATTTCAAGCTTATGTTGGTCTGATCAGCCAGTTAAATGTCCTGTAACTTGACTCTAACATAGTGACGTCATTTTAGTTCTCTTCAAGGATAAAAGTCAACAATCAAAACTCAAATAACCCTTATTTTTATGTAAATTAATTTTAAAGTTTCCCCTTTGCCCAATTCTAGTTTTTAAGGAACTGTTTTATTCCTTAAATTTCTTGGAACTTCTTTCCATTGGTTGACTTAATTTTCAGAAATTTCTAGATTTTCTTGGATTGCTCTTTAATTTTTTTCCTAATTTTTCCTTAAACTCTCATTTTTTTTTTTAAAGTCCTCTTTAGGACTTTAAAGAGACTTTTAGGCTCTTTCAAGAACTCTTTTTGGGCTCGTGACCATTTGACATTTTTCTTTGTCTGAGTATAAACCCAGATCTTCTCAATTCCCATAGTAACTATCTATGATTGGATTCTTTCCCTTTTGCTTATAATGTAATATTATATTTATATATTATTAACTCATAATATGCTATATTAATATACTATGTTTACATAAATATAAATTATATATAAATTTGTAAATTCAAAAAATTTTATAAATATTTTTAATGACATTGTTATTTTAGTGGCTTATTAATAGTCTAGTTCTAGTCCTGAGGAGTGGAAGCTGATGCCTTAAGCTTCAGGTTTTTCATACTTATATTTTTTGAGCTCTGTCTGGGTGCCTGCTGTGTCCTGAGTTACAGCTTGAGCCCCCACAGATATATTGTAATTTCAAATGCTCTTGCTCTCTGATGTCTCTCCCACAGCTGCAAATTTCAGCTTAACCTTCTGCTCTAGAATTGAAGCCAGGGACTCTGCTCTCCTGAAAGTCACCACAACCAGTAAGGTTCCACAACCAGTAAGGTCCCTGCCCTACTCTGCTACCACACTCACCAAGCATGCCTCACTGCCACCGTCTGGGGTCTGAGACCTGGGACCTGGACCTGAGACTGCATCTATTCAACATACTCAAGCTTGCATCTTGTGACAGTGGAGGGTCTTTCAGCCCTCTCTGGTTCAGCTGTTTGATTCCCACACTGCTCTTAAGATGAAAGTTCCTGCCCTTTGTTGATTCAGTGGAGTGAGCCATGTTTCCATTTCTATGGGGCCATACTTTAGCCACTAGAGAAGGACAAACTTTCACCTCAACTTGTAATTATTTCTGAACCTCAATTTACTTTGAGGTGATGTTGTTTGTGGGAGAATTTTGGAGAGCTTGGTACTTCCTGTTTTATTCCACAATCTTTCCAAAACATTCTCAGAGTTTATTCCATTGCATTCATATACCAGTTTAGCCATTTCCTAATCAGTAGGTAGCTACTTTGTTTCCAATTCTTTGTTACCACAAAAAATGTTGTCAAAAGTATTTTGGTACATATTGGAAACTTTGTTTTTGTCCGGCGACTTCCTTGGAAATATATAGCTACTAGTAGAATCTCTGGATCAAAGGATACAGATGGACATTTTAGTCATATTGTTTGCATAATCTGAATTGTTTTCCAGAAAGGTTGTACCAGTTCACAGCTACACTAGCAAGGTACCTGATTTATTTGGAGGAATGTAACTAAGAGAAAAATCCATTTGAGGGAGGCTTGAGTTGGCCTTTTAGATCTTGTGTAATTTCATTAGATGATACTAAGTTTGCTGGGTGTCCTGAATATGTAATTGTTTCTTATTTACCTTTGAACTCTTTTAACTGAGGAAGTACACATATTTGATTCTAGTGTGATATTGTAATACCCATCATATTTTTCTCATTATCCTGAAGATAATAGAAGATCTCATTTTCCAAACTTAAGAGCTGCAAGGTCCACAGGGCTGGCCTTGTAATTGTGGAACAGAGAGTATGAGCTAGCTGGTTCCTATATTATTATTCCCCGTTATTATCTATAGAATTAGAGCCCTGGTCTCTATCAGTTTGCTAGGCTCCATGAAACAGAACTATGATCTCCAAGAGTGCTTGGGGAGTTCCTTGGAGGAGGGGGTGAGCTGATACCTAGAATGTAAAACCTTCAGGGACAGTAGTGGCTTCAGGTAAGCCTGTTTCCTCAGTACTTTTCTGGGCTTAGGCGGTCCAAATGCCTTTTGTTATTGCTGGCTTTGACCTTAGCCAAGTTGTATTCTCTGAACCTGTTCATTCATCTGTAAACAGAGCTGGATTCAATTCAACATTTAGTGTCTATTATGTGCCAAGGACAGGGGCCAGAACAGCCCCTGCTTTCAAATAGCTCACATTCTACTGTATATAGGTATACGGTACACAAACTGTACCCGATCAACGCAAACAGAAAAGAAGGAGGTGAGGAGGCAGCCATCAGGAAAGGCTTCACGGAAAGAGGAGGAACCCTCACCCAGGCATGAAGGAAGTTGGGGGGGGGGGGGGAGAGAGAAGTTTCCAAAAAGCAAGTTCCAGGCTCCAATGTGCAAAAGGCCCAGAGAGGGGCTGTGGTGCTTGGAGAATGCCCGGTTCAGCAAGGACATAATCGTGGGTGAAGTATAAGATGACTAGATCTGAAAAAGTTAGGAGCCCGAATGAGCAGGGCTTTAAATGGAGGGTGGGAAGGGCATCCTACGGAGTTTCCAGATTTTATTTTGGGCCAGGATCGGGCTCAGACCAACTTCTACCAGTTTTAAATCTTAGGGTCTTCTCATGGGGCGCCTGGGACAGGCGTGAGCCACCTGAGGTCGGAGCACCGGGCACAAGGCTAGGGACTGAGGGAAGACTGGACGGCCTGGGCGCCACTGTACCATACCTGTCGCCTCAGTCTTTTCTTCACTTCCCGCCCCAGCTGTTCTTTTTTCTCCCCTCTCTGCCCGAGGCGAGCACAAGGACATGCCCTCCCAGAGGTATGGGACGCCCTCGCGCCTGCGCGCCTCTCTTCCCGTGTCCCCCCCTCCTCAAGCGCGCTCCCGGCAGAGCCTGAGCGCGTGCTCGATTGCGCGCCCCGCCCTCGGGCCGGTGTGCGCGCGCTAGCTCCTGGTCGCGGCGGCGGCGGCGGGGATTGTTTTTGTTGTCGCTAAGACCGGAAGAACCACGGGAGCCCCCTCCCCTGGGCGCCGCCGCCGCCGCCGCCCCCTCTTCCTCCTCCCCCTCTTCCTCCTCCCTATCCCCTCCCCTTCACCCCAGTTTTCCGTCCCAAACCCATCCCCCCCCATCGTCAATATTCCGGAGATCAAGAGGTACGCGGCGGCGGCGGCGGCGGCGGCGGCGGGGCCCTCAGCGGGAGGCGCCGCTGGGGAGCGGGGCGAGGCGGCTCCCGCCGCCGCCGCCACCGCCGCCATGGAGGCTCTGGGACCCGGTGAGGAAGCGAGCGCGGGGGGCGCGGCGGGGACACGCAGGCTCCGCGGCCGGGGCGGGGGGCGGGGGAGGGGACTTGCGCGCGCGTCCGCCCGCTCCCGGCTCCCCCCGCTGGCCCCTCCCCACCCGACCCCTCCCGGGGGATGCCTGTCAGCTCTGCCGGGAACTGTCCCGTTTCCCTATGAGTGGAGAAGGGACTCTGAGAAAGTGCCGCCTCCGAGGATGGCTCTCTTGACCCCTAAAGACTGAGGGGCCGCGTAGCCCCGACTTCTCCACGTGGTGGCTAGGTTCTCCAGGTGCACGAGGTAGCCAGCCTCCCCCTTCCTACCCCCTCCTCCTTATGTATGTGCGTTTGTCCGTGTGTCCGTCCCTAGGGCAGGCAGTCTCTAGCAGGACTCGGTGGATGTCTGCCTGTGTGTATGCGTGCGTGTGCCCAGAGCCCGGTCTCCCCTGCCTAGCCTTAAATTTCCCCAGTATTTAGACTTAGGCTGTTCCTACTGAGTCTTGAGAGTTTTTTTAAAGCAATCTCTTGAGGTGCCTAATACTTGACCAAAAGCTAGGCGATCGGTCTCCTCTTCAGGAATTGTCAGGATGTTACAGATGCCTTGTAGACATCAGATAGGGTTTACTGGATTGTAACCAACAGGTGCTCCTCTTTTTTGCTCTGGCACGGGACTTTTATTTATTTATTTGTTGGAATGGGGAGTGAGTGTAGATATATTGGCTCTGAAAAGTAAACTTAAAGTGTGAACTAGAAAAGATATTTATAATAGTTTTGTAGAGCATGAACAAAAAAATCACGTTTGAGGGCTTTTGAAACTTAGTGAGTTTTTAAGTACAATTAAGTGATTACCCTTGTTTGCTGCTTTAAATTGCCTAAAAGACCTTCATTATTTATAGATCTGGCATATTACTAGAAAAGTCTCTCCTTTAGAGTAATTAAGTTGGAAGGAACCTTAATGTTAATCTTGTCCATCTCCCTCATCTGACCTTATTTAGAGGGTAAACGACTTTCCCAAGGTCATTCTCTTTGATGGAGCTATTGAATTTTATCTTTTCTGATTCCCAGTATTGTGCCCATACCTTCTGAACTATATCAGTAATCACATCTTATTTAAGACATTTTTTCAGAATGTGAACAGATCTCTAGGATCAAGCCAACACAAAAAGGATGAAATGCTCCTCTTAATAAGAAAACCAACTTAGAGATATAACTAAAAGTTTGCTTTTAGTTATAGTTTTCTTTATTTCATTCATCCCATGTAAAAAAACTGTTTTTAGTGTAAAAATTTAAGAGTATAACTAGAAGAGTATTGGACTGGATTGGGTCCTGGGCCTTCTTGTGCCACAAAGCATATCGTAATAGGTGACTTTGGATATGTCATTTATCCTTAAAGCCTGATTTGTCTTTCAGTCATCCAACTCCTCATGACCCCATTTGGGGTTTTCTTGGCATGGATGCTGGAATGGTTTGTCATTTCCTTTTCCAGATCATTTTACAAATGAGGAAATTAGTTAAACCTCTTTAAGAATTGTCAGGATGTTGCAAAAATCGGTTAACATATAGGGTTAGTCGATTTGACCAAGGTCACACAGTATAATAGTAGTCTTAGTCTGATTTAATTTTATTGTAGTTCAGTCAGTTTCAGTCATGTCTGACTCTTTGTAACTCCATTTGGGGTTTTCTTGGCAAAGATATTGGCATGGTTTGCTATTTCCTTCTCCAGCTCATTTTACAGTTGAGAAAACTGAGGCAAACAGGATTAAGTAACTTGTCCAGAGTCACCAGATAGGAAGTGTCACATTTGAATTCAAATGAGTTTTCCTGACTCCAGGTTATCCACTGAGCCACCTGGTTGCTCCAAAGTAAAGTGAAGGATTTCAATCAGATAAATTCTTTAGCTTTCTTTAGTTATGAAAAAAACAATCCCCGACCTTTTCATTTCTGACCTCTGCCAAGGAAGAACAGCAAGTGTTTACACAAGTCTTAATTTTTTTCTCAGTCCACCTTTACCCTACATCATCTAATACAGAGTATGGAAAAGTAAATGACCCAGGGATGGGAAGGGTCATTTTCTCCCTGTTTTGACTAAATGTGTTCAGTACTGTACTAAATCAAATATTTTTTTAACATTTATTATTTATCTGTCATTCTTTGGGAAATGATTCCCTTTCTCCAGAACAACCTCTTGGTTACCAGGAAGTAGGTATCAATACTCTTGAGTAAGAGCTATGAGGTTAACCAATTAGGTAACTATTTGCTTTTGAAAGTGGATCTTAAAAATTCCTAAAGGGCACTAGGGACAATACCAAGTACACATTATGTGAAAATTAGTTGTTAGGGGTCTGTGAGCACTGAAAAAACTTAAGTATCTTTTTTGTACAAAAATTTAGATTTGCTACATGTTAATAAATATTTTTAAAACTTGAGTTATGTTTTAATATCTTTTATCAAATGGGGTCAAAAGCAAGTGCTCTGTTCCTCAAGTTTGAGAGCACAGCTACTTCTTTGGGAAAATTCATTTTCCTTTGCCGGAATATATTCTCATTTTGTTCTAGGTGAAAGATTATTACAGTCATGAACCCTTAAAATATCCATTTTCCTGTTTTAACTAACCGTGTATTAGTTTATTTTTATTTTTACTTTTATCTGTATTTAATGCTATAATTAAAAGAGAATAAGCTAATTCAACCTAACAAATCACAACACTCTTGTGTTATCAAGATGCCAACAAAGCTAAGAAATATTTCTGTATGTGAGAGCCTGTTATTGTCCTAATTTGCTTTATTTTCAGAATTTAAATAAATTGATAAAAATAACTATTAGTTAATCTCTTGCTGCTGAAAATCAGCCTGTGCAGACTACAGTGATATAGACTATAAAACAGTATAGGGCTAATAGATCATCTCTGACCTTGGAATGGTACCCATTTCAAGAATATGGAAGTGGCTTTGTTTTAAAATACAAATACATAAAATGACCTATCTTTGGAACCACTCAGAGCCCTGTCCAGTAGGCCAAATTTTATAAATTAGTGTGTTGGTTTATTTAATCTTAATGTAGTTTCCTCTTTTCAATTGTCATTCATTAGCTTTGGGATTTCTAAATATTCTGACAGTTTATGTTCACTATGGGATAATTGTATTTTATCAGAGAACATAGTCATTGTTTCTCTATTTCTTTAGGACCTCCAGTCAGCCTTTTCCAGCCACCCCGTCGTCCTGGCCTTGGAACTGTTGGGAAGCCAATCCGTCTTCTAGCCAATCATTTTCAGGTTCAGATTCCTAAAATAGATGTCTATCATTATGATGTGGATATCAAACCTGAAAAACGGCCACGTAGAGTTAATAGGTAAGTATTATAGATAATGAATTCTGGAAGAAGTTCAGTTGTGTAAAAGAAAAACAAAGATGGATCATTCTGGCATCAACTGTGACTTTGAACATTTTGTTTTCTATATTTTTAAATTATTTGTAGCCTTGTTTCTTATTCATTATTTCTTGAATAAATTTGATCTCTCCAATTAAGCTGTTTGAGGGCAAGGTTTATTTCACACAGTATTCTTATATTCCCAACAGTGCCTACCACTAAAGTAATAGATTGTAAACTAAATTGAGTAAAGATTTAGAGGTCAGAAAAATGGGCTCTAACAGGAGGCAACAAGAATTCTCAACACTTATGGATGCAATTTGGAGGGATTGTTCTAGAAAGTGACATAAGGTGGAAATTTAAGATTTCAAAATAGTCCCAGTGGTAAGAATAGATATAGGAAAAGACTAATGGAAGTTGAAAAAAATAAAGGATCACCCTCAGTTATTGAACAGAGTAGAGCCTGTACCTATTAAGAGTTTTTCAGATTGTTTTATAACTAAATCCCAATAGCAGAGGTTGATGATTCTCTAAATAGTAAGAATATCTGCTTTTTTCTCTGGTTCCATCTACTACTAAGTGACCCTTAGGCCTTAATACAGTATCTTGAAAATGCTTTCTTCATGTACAATTCCCTTTTTAATTCTTGTGCATTTGAATATTTGCTTTTACTGGCAATTATTAAATTTATTTTTAAAATAATTTTTATTGATTAAATCTTTCACTTTTATATCACCTAAAATTTCTCGTCTATCCCTCATCTCCTTCCTCCCATGAAAGCAAAGAATACTTTTTTTTTAAAGAAAAAGAAGAAGAGAAAAAAAGCAATCAGTAAAAGTACATCAGAAAATATATGAAAGTCTATGCAGGGTTCCATACCTGTAACTTCACATCTCTGAAAAGGAGTGGGGGAAGATATCTTCTTTTATCTTTACTTGGGGACCAAGCTTGTTCTCTGTAATTTGGGCACATTCATTTTCAGTCATTTTTTAATTGTCTTACATTGTTTTTGTTATTGTACATCTTTTCTTCTGATTACTTTGCATCTGTTCATGTAAGTGCTTGTTTTTCCATTTTTATCATATTTGTCATTTCTTATAGCACAATAACATTTCATTATATTCATATACAACAGGTTTTTTTTTTTTAGTCATTCCCCATTTGATGAGAATCTACATGTTTCCAATTCTTTGCCAGCATAAAAAAAATACTGCTATAAATGTATTAGTGTATATTGAATCTTTCTTTCTCAATGACATCTTTGGGACATGTGCCTAGGAATCTGTAGTTCAAAGATTATAAACATTTTACTTAATTTATTTGCATAATTCCAGTTGCTTGCCAAATGGTTGTATTAATTTACTGTTCCACTAATAATGCACTAGTGCACTCATCTCTCTACAAACCCCCCTAACTTCAGCTGTTCTCATCTTTTGTTATTTTTGCCATTTAGTTCGATGTGAAATGAAACCTCAGGATTGTTTTGATTTGTATTTCATAGTTTATAGTTCTTTTGAGAACTGTTCTTGTCTTTTAACCACTTATTTTTGGGGGGATAGCGCTGGTCTTATCTGTTAATTATCTGTATATCTTATATAGTCTTATTCAAGAAGTTGGATACAAAGATTTTTCTCCCTTTCTGCTGCTCATGCTAGATGGATTAATTTTGTAGAAGCTTTTCAGTTTTAAGTGATCAAATTTGTTTTTAATTTGGAATTGGTTTTTTTTTTTTCCTGAGTATTTTTTTAAAAAATTATTTATTTTTTATAACTTTTTATTGACAGAACCCATGCCAGGGTAATTTTTTTACAACATTATCCCTTGCACTCACTTCAGTTCTGATTTTTCCCTCCCACCCTCCACCCCTTCCCCTAGATGGCAAGCAGTCCTATATATGTTGAATATGTCCTAGTATATCCTAGATAGAATGTATGTGTGCAGAACCAAACAGTTTTCTTGTTGCACAGAGAGAATTGGATTCAGAGGGTAAAAATAACCCGGGAAGAAAAACAAAAATGCAAACAGTTTACATTCATTTCCCAGTGTTTTTTCTTTGGGTGTAGCTACTTCTGTCCATCATTGATCAATTGAAACTGAATTAGGGCTCTTTGTCAAAGAAATCCACTTCCATCAGATTACATCTTCATACAGTATCGCTGTTGATGTATATAATGATCTCCTGGTTCTGCTCATTTCACTTAGCATCAGTTCATGTAAGTCTTTCCAAGCCTCTCTGTATTCAACCTGTTGGTCATTTCTTACAGAACAATAATTGGAATTGTTTTTATACCATTTGTGATTCAGAATACATCTGCTACTCTTAGCTATTTAAAAGGTATATGATGGGCTTCTCTTCTATTTCTTTTTTTTTAATGGCATGAACTTTAATATTCAAGTGCTGTAGCCATTTTGAATTTATTGTGGAATATGGTACAAGATACTGGTTTAATCCTAATATTTTCAAGCTGCTTTTCAGTTTTCTTAAGTAGTTCTTATCAAATAGAGTTCTTTCCTAAGTAAATCGCGTTTTCAAGTTTATTCAATATTAGGTTATTGAGTTCCATTATTTCTGCTTTTCCTTGGACTAATCTATTGCATTACTCTACTTTTTTTTTTTTTTTTTTTTTTTTTTTGACAAATACCAAATGGTTTTAATGATTGCTGCTTTATCATACAGTTTGATTTTTGGAAGTCCCATGTCCCCTTCATCCCCTTTTTTCATTTTTTTTTTTTTTTGATATTTTATATCTTTTGTTTCTCCAAGTGAATTTTGTTATTATTTGAGTTCTATAAAATATTTATTTGGAAATTTTGTAAAACATTAAAACTTAAAATTAAGCTTTAGTATTATTGTCATTTTTATTATATTGACCCAGCCCAGGTATAAGCAATGACTATTCCTCCAGCTATATAAGTTATTCTTTAGTTTTGCAACTGTCAATGCTGAAAAATCACCCGCTCATATATCTTGTAAATAAAAAGCTATAATAAAAAATAAATAAATAAAAATAAGTTATTCTTTATTTCTTTAGGGTACATTTTGTAATTGAACCTGCACAGTATTTTGTATGCTTTAGCCTCAAATATTTACACATTTTGTAGTTATTTGTAATGAGATATCTTTATTATTCCCATTTGGATTTTTTTTTTTAACATAGAAATGTTTATTTCTGAGGATTTATTTGCATCTGACAAACTTTACCAAAGCTATTATCTCAATTAGTGTCTTGCTTGATTTCCTAGGAACTTAAAAGCAAACCATCATTTCACTGACAGAGGATAGTTTTTTGCCTCTTTCTATAACTTGAATTTCTTTCTTTCGTCTTATTACTTAAAATTTCTAGAATTATTATAAAGTAATAGAGTGAAAAATGGTTATCCTTCCTATAGGTATAAATCCATAAGTATTGGAAAAGTTTCTATTATATCCCTATTTTATATATTAATTTCAGATATATTTTATTTTACTAAAAAAGAAAAAAAAAGAACCCTCAATGCCTTATTTTACAGGATTTTTTCCCAGTATATATTATGGTTGCTAAACATAGAATAGAAAAAATTACACAATTCAGTCAGCAGGAGAGGCAGTTTAGTATAGAATATATAGAGTAGTATAAAGAGTTGGAATTGGAGACAGATCACCTGGGTCCAAATCCTCACTTTAATATTTATTAGCTGTTTGACTGCAGACGAATCACAAAACTCCCATATTGCAGGGTTGTAAAGAAAGCATTTTGTAAATTTTAAATATTATAAAAATATCAGTTATCTTTTTAGCAGTTATATTTCTTATAAATTAGTGAGTTGACTTTTGGCAGTAGTGGAAGCAAATCTTAAAACCTAGCATGAATAGGCCTATAGCCTTCCCTTATTAATATCATTATTAAAAAACAACAGACATTTATATAGTGCCTTAAAGCTTGCAAATATACATTTTCAGACATGGCGAGGATTCTTTTTTCTTCACTGTACTTATTTGGAAAAAGGGCAGGTTCTACTGAAGAATGGGAAGCAATTTCAAAGTCAGAATGATTAAAAAAAAGAGAAAAGCATCAGTTAAACATGTCAAAGGGTGCAGCTAGATAATGCAGTGAATAGAGAGGGATTGGCTCTGAAGTTAGGAAGATTGAATTCAAATTTGGCCTCAGACATTTGATGCTTCCTAGTTGTGTGACCCTGGGCAAGTCACTTAACCCCAATTGCCTTAACCAGAAAAAATAAAAATTTCTTGGTAAAAGAAAAAGATAAAAATCTGGAAATCATGTTATATAAATTCTCATTTGAGCTTCACAATTTACCTGAGGAAGTACTACAGGTTTTATGCATGTTTTATGTGGAAATCTAAGTTTAGAGAGATATAATGACCTATACTTTCCCTTGCTCACACACCTAGTATAGAGGTGGGATTTGTACTCAAGACTTTCCATACTTTATGCCCAGTACTCTATTCATCAAGCTTATGAGTTTACTGCTGGGCTTAAGAAGTGTGTCAATTATGATTCTGGTGAAATTATTCTGGACAAGTTTTGGACTGCCAATCTCATAAGAGCCACAAATTAGTAAAAGATTTCTGAGTTTTTTGTTTTGGGGATTTTTTTCCTTCAATTATCAAGAATTTGGATTTTTTCTTCCTTTTATTTCCTCATCTACTGGAGGAAAAAAGAAAGAGACATTCTTCTAATAAGTATACGTAGTCAAGGAAAATAAATTTCTACATATCCAGAAATGTAGATCTTATTTGATATATTTAGCATTCATTATTAAAAGTCTTCTGGGATTATGATCTGGTCATTGCATTCATCAGAGTACTTAAATTTTCCAAATTGATGTCTTTACAATGGGGTTTATGTTATATTAATAGTTGTCTTAATACTGTTCATGTCAGTCTGTGTTAGTTCATTCAGATCTACATAGGTTTCTCTGAATCCTGTGTATACTTTAACATTTCTCACGGCACAATAATATTATTTATACATATATGCCATTATTTGTTCAGCAATTTCTCAATTGAAAACCTCATTAGTTTCCACTTCTTTTCCATTACAGAAAGAGCTATTATAAATATTTTTATACCTATGAAATCCTTTATATTTTTTTAATCTTTTTGGGAGTATAGGCCTGCAGTGGTTTTTCTTGATCGTAATGTATGGTCAGTTTTGTAGCTTTGAAGGCATAGTTCCACATTCCTGTCCTGAATGACTAAGCCAATTACAGTTATTTTCTTTTTTTATAAACTTTGCACATCTGATAGTTGAGAGGTGAGAAGTCAGTTTCTTTGTGTTTCTCTTAATTATTGGTGATTTAGAGTGCATTTTTCAAGTAGTTGTGGTTGGCTTAAATTTCTTCCTTGAAAATTGTTTGTTCATATCATTAGCTCTTTTATCATTTGTAGAATAGTTCTTGTTTTTTATTATACATATGAATCAATTACTTCTATCCCTTTGGAAATTTGACCTTTATCATAATGACTTGCTGTCAAGACTTTTTCCCAGTTAAATATTTCCTTTCTAATCTTAGTTATGTTGTTTATTTGTGGGGTTTTATACAAAATCTTTTTAATTTTGTGTAAACAAAACTTATTTTCTATGGGTTTTTCTATCCCTTATTTGGTCATGACTTCTCCTCCTACCCATGTATCTGAAAAATAATTTTTTTTCTTACTTCTAATTTGTTCATGATATTATCTTTTATATCTGGATCTATATGTCAAGATAATCTGATCTATTTGGAGCTTTCCTTGGTATTTCATCTTAAGTGTTGATCTAAACTAATTCCTGCAAGACTGCTGTCTAGTTTTCCAGTTTGGGGTCATATAAACAGGCAGTTAGGTTCATTTGCTTCTGTATATTGCATATTTATTCTGTTTCATTGATCAACTTCTCTTATTTCTTCAGTACCAAATTATTTTGATGATTAGGACTTTGTTATACTTTGAGACTTGGTATACTTGGGCCCCATTCTTTCCTATATTCATTATTTCCCTTGAATTTCTTAACCTTATGTTCATCCAGATGATTTCGTTATTAATTTGTCTAGTTCTGTAGAGTACTCCTTTGGTAGTTTGATTAGGTTAGTATTCCTATACATTATAATTTATTTCTACTTTTCTATGAAAATGGGAGTGTAGGACTAAGGCCATATTTTTAGATCATTGCAAGTGTGTGAAAGGAAGAATAGGATAATGCCACTTAAGCATATTAGCTGTCTTTCAGTTATCTTATAAAACTATGAAAACTTTTGCTTTGCCTACATTCTTAAGCTGCTGTTTCAGAAATTCTAAAAGAAAATTTACATTTCTTAAGGGAGTGGAAAGTACAAAGATATATACCTTTGTGTAGCTTAGTGGAAAGAATGCTGCATTTGGAGTCAGGACCTGGGTTTGAATTACAGCTCCACTGTGTAGCACTTCTGTGACTTTGGGCAGTCACTTGACCTCTCAGGGATTCTGTTTCCATATCTGTAAAATGAGGTGGTTGGAGCAGGTTATATGAAGTTTCTTCTGGCTCTGAATCCTAAGTACATTTTCTTTTTTTTTCTTTTTTCCTTTCTTTCTTTCTTTCTTTTTTTCTGAAGCAATTGGGGTTAAGTGACATGCCCAGGGTCACATAGCTAGGAAGTGTTAAGTGTCTAAGAGCAGAATTTGAACTCAGGTCTTCCTGACTTCAGGACTGGTGCTCCATCCACTGTACCACCTAGCTGCCCCTCTAAGCACATTTTCATGTGAATTGTCTTAAATGCAATATTTGGCTTGTATAATTTATTTGGAAAGCCCGAGTCCTTATCCTATCTAGGCCTTAGTTTTTGCCTTTATAGAATAAGGAAAGTGGAAAAGACTTGAATGTTTATAATATATTTTTCTCCTAATATTTCATGACACTATGACTAAATCATCTCTGACACATTGTTTTAACCATTTGTGAAATAATTTTGTGCATAAGAAATAATTCCCAATGCTTGAGGAATCCTGTATATTGGTAAGGCTCACATACCACATGCGTACAGTTCATGGCTTTTCACTGCTCCTGTGTTTTACACTGCACAGACTCCGTGCTTGGGCACCACTGACAGCAGCTGTGTTTGTTCAGTGCCAGGGCACAATATGTTATGCTATATGTATGCAGGTCATGCCTTGTTTTGTTATGTGATATACTACATTAGTACATTTTAAAAATGAGATGTTCCAATGTGCTTCTTTCTTCATTTTATATATGAGCATTGTAGAATAAAGACAAACTTCATATAGAGTAACTGTATCATCATTTAATATCCAAGAGAACCAATTTATTGCTTTGGGAAATGATCTTGATCTTCTATTCCTGAACTGCTTCCCACTCTACTCCTGTGTTCCAATACTTTGAGGTTCCCCCCCCCCCCAAATCTGTGTCATGCACTTGGAGGTATTCATCACTGGTGGGTTTTAAATAAATATGAATTAAGTACCAAATTAATTTTTAAGCTTTTTTTTTTCCCCTAGGAAGCAAAAGTAGTACTGCTAATCTTGTTGTTTATGGTTTGGCTTTTTTAAAGCCCTGAAGGATTTTATAGCCTATGCCAAAAATCCTATGCCAAATTTTCTCCTCCCTCAATTTATGTTGTAGGTTTTTCAGAGTTTTTTTTTTTTTTTTTTTTTTTTTTTTTTAGGAACTAGTAACTTGCTTTAAAAAAAAATGATTTAGCCCTGAAGTCCATCATATAATTAGTTTTGACTTAAAATTAGATAGTTGAATATGGGTTGGTACTTTCCTGGCTATTGACCATTTTCAAAGCTAATTTCTTTTGTTGTTTAAGGGAGGTGGTAGATACAATGGTGAGACACTTCAAAATGCAGATATTTGGTGATCGACAACCTGGTTATGATGGCAAAAGAAACATGTATACAGCACACCCATTGCCTATTGGACGGGATAGGGTAAGTATGGATAATAGGTGGAAACAAGTCATCTTGGCCTAAAGTCACTTAAGTGAATGAAAAAACATCTATTTAGTACCTCTTTTTTTATAATGCTCTATAATATAATGGTGATGACTCTAAGAAGGCAGCTCGGTGGCTCAGTGCATAGAACACTGGACCTAGAGGGAAGGAAAACCTAGAGTTCAAATGTACCCAAGACTCTATGATCTTGGACAAGTCCTTTAACCTTTGTTTGCCTCAATTTCCTCAGCTGTTAAATGGAAATAATAATAGCCCCTGTCTCCCAAGGTTATTGTGAGGATCAAATGAGATCATATTTGTAAAATACTTAGCACAGTGCCTGGCTTCATAGTAGGCACTATGTAAATGCTAGCTATCATTACTGTTTTTTTATATGATTATGCTACTGATCCATCATGAATAGGAAATATGCTTAGGACATATTAATCCTTCCCTGTTTCCTTACCCAGCCCTGTGTGACCAGCAGATTATATTCAAGACAGCTAACTGGGATTAGGTAAAGAGCCTTCAGCCTTGTGTAACTAGCAGGTATATTGTGCACAAAGCTACATAGGCTACTTAGAGGTCAAACCTGGCTTTGTTTGCATTATATTCTATCTGTTATAATCAATTCTTAGAACTGATAGATTTTACGTAATCACAGCTATAGTTCTTCAGACTTGGATTATAATGAAATTGGTTCTTCTAGCCTTCTAGATTTGACCTATGTCAGTGATTGTTTTCCTTAAGTCCTTCAATAGTTCCAGCAGAGCAAAGTTCTTTCTTTCATATTTGTGGATTGCCAAAGCCAAAACCTGCCAAATACAGGTTTTATGAACCTGTATTTACTTGACTTCTTAATGAACATACACATCATTTCTGATAAATGCAGTTCTTTTACTTAAATAGAAGGCTATTTCATTCAGTTATGCTTTTTCTGTATTAGAGCTGTATTAAGTAAAACTTGACCTTATTAACATCCCTTCTCTTAAGTTGCAATGGGTAGAACACCAGGTCTGGAGGCATGAAACACCTGAGTTCAAACCCAGCTCCAGACACTCATTTAACTTCTGTTTTCCTTGATTTCCTCATCTGTAAAATAAGGATAATAATAGGGATAATAAAATACATTATTGAGAAGATCAAATGAGACAATATTTGTAAAGAATTTACTGGAGTGCTTGGTACATAGTAAGTGATATAAATGTTAGTGATTATTAGTATTTTAATTTTTAGTGGAATTACTCAAATCAAATCTGTGCTAACAAGTGAAATTTAGATTATCATATCTACATAAAAAATTTGGACACTGACATTGCTTGCCATTCTATCCATTTAAAAAACTTTGGGAAATGATTGTGAAAAAAGATTGTGGCAGGGATTTATAATTTACAAGAAATTGTGAAATTGATGTTTGATGAAAAGAAACTTTGTATGATAAGCTTCATAGTAACAACTTTATCACTTACCTTTATCAGTATGTATGTATGTTCTTTTTTCCCCACCAAGGTCGATATGGAAGTGACTCTTCCAGGTGAGGGCAAAGATCAGACCTTTAAAGTGTCAATTCAGTGGGTGTCTGTAGTAAGTCTTCAGCTACTTTTGGAAGCATTGGCTGGACATTTGAATGAAGTACCTGAAGATTCTGTACAGGCACTTGATGTGATCACAAGGCATCTGCCTTCTATGAGGTGAGTTATCCCTGTTGGGTCTGTACCACTTAGGTTCAGATCTCTGGAATATGTTATTTTAGGGCTTCCAAGATGGTTTCTGCGTAGTTCCTCTTTCAGTTTTCTGATTGAATAAACTCTTAGAAAAGGCGGGGGGGGGGGGGGGGGGGGGGGGGGGGGGGGGAGAATAGAACTTTTTACCTGTGAAACATGCCAATTCTTGTTTCTTCAGGTATACTCCTGTGGGCCGTTCATTCTTCTCCCCTCCTGAAGGTTACTACCACCCTCTGGGTGGAGGCAGGGAGGTTTGGTTTGGCTTTCACCAATCTGTGAGACCTGCCATGTGGAATATGATGCTGAATATTGATGGTATGCAAGAATTATGCCCCTACTTCACTGTTTTAACCCTATTCATTCCCAAAACTAAGTGTCCTTTTATTATTTTTATTAGTATCTGCTACTGCTTTCTACCGTGCCCAGCCTATCATTGAGTTCATGTGTGAGGTTTTAGACATTCAGAATATTAATGAACAAACAAAACCTCTTACAGACTCCCAGCGTGTCAAGTTTACCAAAGAAATCAGAGGTTGGTATTTGTGTTAAAGTGGTTTTATGAATAGCCATATGACCACTTACAAGCATTTATTCTAATGAAATAACTAGCATTTTTTTTCCCACATGGAATTTTATTTGGGAGGGAATCATGTATAACTGAGACTTGTTTCCTAAAGGTTGGAAGATAAAATTAGCCTAATTATCTCCTCTCCAATTTATCCATTTACAAGTATGTTTTGTATCTTTTTAAAAATAATGGCTGCTTTGTTACTCTGTTTTTGTCATTGTGAATGTAATCTAATACCTTTGTTTTGGCATTTCTTCCATATTAGGTCTTAAAGTTGAGGTTACCCATTGTGGACAGATGAAAAGAAAATACCGAGTTTGTAATGTAACTAGACGACCAGCCAGCCATCAAACGTATGCTGATCAGATCTGAAAGGATATTTAACGTTGAATTGTTGGGTACTTTGCTTGGGTAGTACTCCTAAATGCTTTGTTTACCTGACTCATTTGAAAATAATTTTCATATAAATGTATTTTCTAATTACTAGGGAAAATCTCTTTCAGCAGTTAGTATTTAAAATTTCAAACATTTTTGGTGAAAATATTTATAGATTATATTGCTTTTTTGGCTTCTATTTTAAAAAATACATAATTTGATAATTCAGGATCATCATGATGAACTTCATGAAATTATTACTATCATTCTTTTGATCTAGACTTGTAATTTTATCATTGTCAGTGAATCTTGGTATGGATTCCATACTAGATATGCCTACCACTACAGATTGGCAACCACTCTGTAATTGACAGTTTTAGAGAGTTGCCTAAGTACTAAAAGGGTCAATGAATTGCCTGTGATCACCCAGTGTGTGTGTGTGTGTGTGTGTGTGTGTGTGTGTGTGTGTGTGTGTGTAAGCCCCGATCTTTCTAACTTCAAGTTCAGCCCTTTATGCATTATAGTATACTGCTTGTATTATAATTCAATATAATAGGTTTTTTTACTCTTTTATAAATGTGTCCAGACAGCAGTGTTTTTTATGTTCTCTTCCCTAATTATCAGTTGTTGCTGCTTCTTGTATTCACAATATTTCTCAAAGGTATATTTTTATATCTCTCCGTTGGAACCAAGCTTAGTCATTATAATTACCCTTGAAATATATTTATTTTCAAGTACTTTCCATTTTCATAGAAATAGTCATTGTATATATTATTTTCCTGATTCTGCTTCCTTCACTTTGCATCAGTTCGTGTAAGTTTCTCTGTGGTTTTCATATTCATTTCTCATAACACACTAATATTTCATTACATTCATGTATCATTATGTAGCTATTCTCCATTTGATGAACATGTATTTTGTTTCTTATTCTTTGGTAAAATTGCTGCTATAAATATTTTTGTTGTATAGCACCTTTCATTTAGTCTTTGACCCTAAAGTACCTATCTAGCAATGGGATCTCTTGAGTCAGAAAGTATATACATTTTAGTATAATAATTTATTTTATAGAATGCTTGGACTAATTCATTATTATACCAGTCATAATCTAGGTTACTAGATTATCAATGGATAACTACAGTACATACTTTTACCACAACTTCTCCAACACTAACCATTCCATTCTTTTACATCAGTAGTGTCAAATTCAAACAGAAAAAGATATCTACTGATACTTAGAAAACTAGAAATTAACATAATATATGTTGTATTTTTATTCATCTTGTTAAACATTTCCCAATTATGTTTAATCTGGGTCTGGAAATGTTTGATACCTTTGTTTTATATCTTTGCCAATTGGCTCTTGTTTTAATTTGCATATTTCATATTGTTAATCATATTGCTCACATAGAGCAATACTTTCATGGTTTTCAATCATTTAAAATTCTTTTTAGAATTGTTTATTAATATAGTTTTACAACTCTTAGCCATTGATTAGGGAATAACTATTAGTCTTCTATATTTATAAGCAAATACACTAATTTCATTATTTTTCTAACATATTTTTTAGAAAGCATATTAAAACCTGATGTATTTTACTAACTACTTGAAGTATTCTATTTGAATATTTCATATAGCATTGCCCTGACCGAATTATGGCACTGAGACATTAAACTTTACAAGTAGGTTTACTTCTCATGTATTAAACCCCCGTATCAGATGTTTGGTAATATTCCCAGCATTACCTGCCCTTAGTTGGGTGTTTCTATTGTTTATTTCATTTTGCATTAACTACTTTTCTACTAACTGTGTTGCCCATGAAGAGGTATGCTTTTATAGAATGAATTAATGAAATTAGGTGAAATATGGCTATATTTCATACCAGTTCACAAGTTTGTACCATACTATTCAATGTAAAATATGAAGGGCTATTATTAAAAAAGACCACCCCCTAAGAAAGCCTATTTGTTAAAAATTTAGAGTTTTGTTAAGTTACTGTTTCTTGGTGTGTGAAGTTCACTGATTAGTCAACTACTTTGAAAATTTTTTAGTGCCAGTAAAAGTAGAAAGCTAATTCTACATATGTAAACTGAATTCTTGTTAAAAATTGATTTAAATACTTAAAAGAATTAATTACCTCTTCAAAGAAAAATTTACCTGTACTCACTATGGAACCAATCAATTGCCTAGCATTATCCTGGGCACTAGAGATAAAAGTATATAAAGGAATGAAGCAATTCTCACTCTCAAGGAGCAAATATTCTGTTGGGAAAAACAACAGGTATAGATAAAAGTATATTAAAAATAAATTATAAAATATAAACCGTATACAAATGGCTTAGAGGTTAGGATTTTATTCTTAATTGGACAAAAGTATGAGTTGGTGAAAATTTTCTAAATAACATCATTCTACAGTTTTCCTCTACAGCTGGAAAATGGTCAGGCCATGGAATGTACAGTAGCCCAATATTTTAAACAGAAGTATAGCCTGCAGCTTAAATATCCCCATCTTCCCTGTCTCCAAGTGGGACAAGAACAAAAGCATACTTATCTTCCTCTTGAGGTAAGTTTGAATAAATGGACTCCTACTACTCTGTCACATCCTTAGATTATTTACTTGTAAAAACTATCCTCTAACCTAAAATGTAAAATTGAGACAGTTTAAAGCAGTTTTTATTTATTTATTTATTTTTAGCTAGGAAACAGTGAGACTTTTGCTATTATTTCCATTTTTCTAAAATTTTTTTCATGAAGTCAGGTTTGGCAAAAAGCCATTAACTTAGTCATTTGTTTTATCCTAATGGCAGGTCTGTAATATTGTGGCAGGACAGCGGTGTATCAAGAAATTAACTGACAATCAGACATCCACCATGATCAAAGCTACTGCCAGATCTGCTCCGGACAGACAAGAGGAAATCAGCAGATTAGTGCGTAGAATCTATTTTTTTTTTGTAATCTTAGTTATATGCTGAAAGAAAGAAAGACTAACAGGAAATTTTCCTAATGTGATATGATTAGTTTTTTGTTCTTATATCTACCAAAAAGCCTCATCTTAATTTCATTGACTTTTGGCTTTGTTTTTCTCTTTAGTTAAAAAAAAAAATACCAAATCTGAGTTGCGAAAATAATGGTATCTTACACATTTTTATATCCATTCCATGATATGCAACACAGTACCTTTCATATAATGTGAGTTTTTAGTAAATATTGAACAAATTTAAATGGTGTTTTATGTAATATTCTTCTCTAAAATGTAATATTCTCTGAAAGCGGGTTTCTTGGGGGGCTTCTGGAGGCAGCCTTCCTTTTAGTTCAGTATAATCACTCCAAATGCAGCCAGGTATTAAAGTCCAAATCCTTTATTGTCTCCTTCAAAGTCTTATCTCCTTCACTTGAGGCTCAGCTAGTTTTCTGGAGGCCTTCCCGATCTTGGTTTCAGTGTTCTCCACAGGACAACCTGCCACCACTTCTCTGTCTTCCTTCGTTCTGCCTGACTCCCTTCTCTGGCTTCTGAATCTGCCCAACTGAATCCTGGCTGAGGCTCCAAGAGCTTCTAGTGGGCTTGGCCTTTCTGCCCCTGACAGTTCCTCTTTATATGTTCCATACTGAGTATACGCCAAGCATTATATCACTAGGAAACCATTATTTGTTGTAGGGGTAAATCAATGCTAAACTAGATTTAACCACTGTTTCCTCAATTCCACTTACTTAGCACCTATTCTACTTAGGAGAGCAGTGAGTTTTCTGTATAAGAGATACTGAAATGATGCATTTTATCATTTTGTCCCATTGCCTCCTTAACCAAGATGACAGTTTTTTCTGTTTTTTTTGTTTTTTGGTTTTTTTTTTTTAGGTGAAAAGTAACAGCATGGTGGGTGGACCTGATCCATACCTAAAGGAATTTGGTATTGTTGTTCACAATGAAATGACAGAGTTGACAGGTAGAGTGTTGCCAGCACCAATGCTACAATATGGAGGCCGGGTAAGATGGTTTGGGGGGATATTTTTTCCACTAAAACATCTATTCCCAACCAATCATGCAATATTTTTTCAGTCATATGTTACTTTGACAGCAATATTTTTCATCTTATATCCCTCTAATCTTGAGAATTATTAAGCTTTCCACAGATACTGCCTGTTTCCTACCATTATAACCTTAAATTTGTGGCAATATTCCTTTAGTCAAGGAATAGTAAAATAATGATGGAAGGTTTTTTCCCTTTTGTTTACAGTTGATGAAATAAACCAAATTCTCACCTAAGGTAAAAAACTGAGGTGAGGGTCACCTCTGCAAAAAGCAGAAGTGAAGAAAGCAAATGGCAAACCAAGGACCAAGTCATAAGGGAGACTCAGGCAGTGTGAGAAATTTGTCCTAGTAGGCCCGCCTCTCTTGTCATTTGACACTGTCTTGCTTAGTTATTTCATCAGCTCCTATGAGTTCATTTATCACCACTATGCTGATGATTTCCAGATCTGTGTATACAGCCTAGTTTTCTCTTCTGAACACTGTGTATCATACACATTTTAAATTCAGTATGTCCAAAGCAGAACTCATTATCTTTCCCATATAATCCTCTCCTCTAAGGAACTGCCTTAATACTGTCCAGAATATCACTGTCTTCCTAGCCACTCAGACCCATGCATCAATATTATCTTCAACTTCTCTCCAACAACCCCACGTACCCAGGCCATTTCCCAAATCTTGTTTCAACGTTTACTGTATCTTAGCTGTATACCCCATACCCCCTTTTCTCAGATACACCCACTTTCCAAATCTAGTCTTCATCACCTCATGACTGACTGTTGCAGTCACTTTCTAGATTCTCTCTCTCTATTCCAATCTGTCCTTCATTCATATGTCTGCTTATGTTAAAGCACAACTCTTATGTCACCTCCCCTATTTAGTAAATTTCAATGGTTCCCCATTAAACCCAAGAACATAAATAAAATCCCCTAATTTTTAAAGTTCCTAAAGGCCCCTCCTATCTTTCCAGTCTTCTTATATTTTATTATTCTTCACTCTATAATCCAGCGTGACACTGGCCTTCTTTCTGTTCCTCACACAACTCTCCACATAGGCCTGATGCTTTTCACTGGCTGTCTTTTATGCCTAGATTTCTCTGCCCTCTCACCTTCTTATCTCTTGGCTTCTGAGACTTACATCCTATTTCTGCAAGAATTCTTTATCATTGCTCATCAGACTGCTGATGTCTTCTCTCTGAGATTACCTTCTATTTACAGGGCATTTACCTTTTTTTTTACATAGAACTTCTCTCATTAGAAAGAGACAAGTCTCTTCAAAGAAGGACCATGTTTTTGCCTTTCTTTGTCACTGGTTAACAGTGCCTGATACAAAAGAAGCACCTGATAAATGGTTGTGGACTAACTAGGTAGATCATCATTTAACAATTTTGGGAAGAAGCTTATATCACTGAGCAGTGCGGAATATTCCTAGACTGTTATAGAACTGTGAAGAGAGCCTCAATGAATCTGTTATCAAACCTATTCAGGAACAGTGGCAGAGATTGGGACCCATAGAAATCAAAGATTGAGATCCATAGAGATAAAGGGTTTTGTCCAATTCACAGGGCAGGTTGATGGCAGTCACATTAGACCTGCTCTTTCAATTCAGCATTTGGCTCCTCTTATCTCCGCACATTAATGTGAGCTTCTGCTTATTGTGCCATCATTATTAACATGCTCTTGAATTGTAATCTATTCTCTTCCCTCTTTTTTCTTTCCCCTCTGCACTCCCAAAAAGAATAAAACAGTAGCTACACCTAACCAAGGTGTATGGGATATGCGAGGAAAACAATTTTATGCTGGCATTGAAATTAAGGTGTGGGCTGTTGCTTGTTTTGCTCCTCAGAAACAATGCAGGGAAGATCTGTTAAAGTGAGTATGTATTTTTTAATCTATGTAGCTAGGACCTACGCCTTTCAAATATAAAATGTTACATTTAGAGTCTTTGTCTTATGTCTTTAGGGTCTTATGCGTATACACTGGCACTTAAAATCCTAGTTCTGAGAGTGTCCACACCAGTCTGGAGGAGGGAGGGAAGGCTTATGCTGGGGCTAGTTTCATACCTGAGGATTCTGTAAAGTAGAATGGTAGTTTTATACCATACACTGAGGTTTTGTGGGGATTCCGCCTCCCAGCTAAAAGTAGATTAATTTTAGCCATTATGTTTTTGTTAATTCTACTGGTTCTGAAAGAACACTGACTGGAATTATTGGTATCAGTCTGTATCACTTTTTATACATTTATTGAGGAAGTAAGTAAGAAATGTGGAAAAATCAAAGTGAGAAAAGGAAGTTAATATGAAGGGAAAGAAATCTTTAAAATAATTGGCAAATAAACAGAAGAAGATTCTGAAAGGTTCATACATAGGTTGAAGTAAAGATATGAAGTAAAGATAAAGATAAAGATTTTCTGCACTAGAGTTCTCATTTACAATATTTAAATTAAAAATAAATTTAATTTTTTTCAAATCCTAGTTGCTTTTTAATATTTGTCATTTGGGGAGAGGTTAATTTCTGGGCCAAGCTTTAATTTAATCCTAGCATATCCTTTGATAATAATATGTTTATCTTAAAACTCTCTTAAGCACAAATTGACTTAACTCTTTTTAAGCCAGATATATCAAGTTACCTTTGAGGCAACATTTTAGTCTACATTTATTCTTAAAATTAAAATGAAAACTCATCATTTGGCAGGCTCTTTGATAACATCATACTCCAGCTCCAGTATTATAGCCCAGTCCAATTCTGGCCGCTTTTTATGCTACATTTTAATATAGAATTGGCTATTCTGAGAAAAGCATTGAATTATAATAATTGCTAAGCACCAGACTGACCATGAAATAACAAATTCTGTGTCAATGGGTTCTGTTTCACCAGGAGTTTCACAGATCAGTTGCGTAAGATTTCTAAGGATGCCGGGATGCCTATTCAGGGTCAGCCATGTTTTTGCAAGTATGCACAAGGAGCAGATAGTGTGGAGCCCATGTTTAAACACCTGAAGATGACTTATGTAGGCCTGCAGCTGATAGTGGTGATCTTACCTGGGAAGACACCAGTATATGGTATAGTTCCTGTTTTATTATATTTTATCATCTGTTAAGTGATCACGTAATTTTTTTTTAATTCTATGGTAGGTATATGCATAGTCTCTTGTTTACATAGTAAACATAGTAAATGGTTTTATCTGGTTTTTATCTATGGCTTAAATGATTTTTACAGAGTTACTGGTAATTATCAATCTGCCACTCCCTCTTAACTGTCCTCCTTTGCTCTGATGATGCTACAGTTACCTTTCTTAGTACATAACTGATGGTATTGCTGTTGTGCTCAAGGTGCTTCAGTGACATTCTACTGTCCACTGAATAAAGCTCTTTAGATTCGTAAGCCTGTTATTCAAGACCCTTTACAATCTGGAATTCTATGACACTTTTTAAAACTTCTATTACTCCCTTCTGTCCTTGAGTCATATCGGGTTACAGCTATAAACTAGACAGATTTTGTACTTTCTTGCCTCCATGAATTGCCTGCCTATGCCAGAATACCCACCCTACCCTTTTCTTTTCTTTGCCTTTTGTAATTCTATCCATTAGATAAGATAAAGCATTTATTAAGTTCTTTGTGCTGAATGCTAGGTATATGAGAAACAGTCCTTATCCTCAAGGAGCATAGAGGGGAAGACAATAAGTAGAAGAAGCTGGAAAAGGGGTGGGAACTGAGTTGTCAGAAGTGTGAGAAGGCCCTGGGATAGCTGTGGAAAACTCCCAGTGTCAGGGACTGATCCAGGTAAGAGTGTGACTGGCTTGGATACTTCCTTGTATGGAAATCCAGGAGGAACCCATCCTTTAAGACCCATCTCAAACGGTACCTCTTCATGGAACCTTTGATTTTCCTACCCCCAAAAAGGATAATTTTTTTTTTTCCTTTCTCCAACCTCAATATTTTGGCATCTTTTTTGCTGGAGGGTGGAGTTGGGTATGTGTGAGATCTTTATTATATTATAAATTTGATTAGAACAGGAACTATAACCTATATAATCTTTTTATCTCTTATCACCTGACACTGGACTCTATACTTAATAGATACATAATAAATAATTATCAAGTTAGGTGAATCACCTAACTTATTTTATTTGTTTGCTTTTAGCTGAGGTTAAACGTGTTGGTGATACCCTCTTAGGAATGGCTACTCAGTGCGTTCAGGTGAAAAATGTAGTAAAGACTTCTCCCCAAACTCTGTCTAATCTCTGCCTGAAGATAAATGCAAAGCTTGGTGGAATTAACAATGTCCTTGTACCCCATCAAAGGTAAGACTTATTTTGAATCTTAGTTTATAGGCTTTGAATTGGAAGAAACCTTAGAGGTCATTTAGCAAATTATAAGTTGTATAGATCAGGGCTTCTTAAACTTTTTCTACTTGTGACCCCTTTTCTCCTGAGGAATTTTTATGTGACTCCAGTTATATAGCTATATAAAGTAGGTATACAAATCAAACATTTACTGACAATAAATAATAATAAAATAAAAATAAGCAAATAAGTTCTCAACTCCACCCACACACACATACAATTACATAACACAACCCACAGTTTTAAGAAGCTTTGGCATAGATAATAAGTGACACAATAAATTCCAAAGTAGCAATTTAAACCCAAGTCCTCAGACTCTAAATTCAACTTTATTTCATGGTACTTCATGTTTAAAACCTGATATTTTTCACCGGAAATTGTTGAACCTAAAAGTAATCAAATGTGAGAATAAATAGTGTAGTGTAGTGTAATATAGAGAAGAACAAGCTAGTCAATAGGAAAGTCAGTTTGCCAATTTGATTTAACCAACTTGCTTAGGATCTTTGTTTCTCCCATCTATGATACCTGCCTTGCCAATGTTAGAATTGAAAAGTCAAAAATGCTTTACAAGGGGCAGCTAGATGGCACAGTAGATGGAGGACTGCCCTTGGAGTCAGGAAGACCTAAGTTCAAATATGGCCTCACCTAACACTTCCTAGCTGTGTGACCCTGGCCAAGTCACTTAACCCCAATTGCCTAGAAAGAAAAAAAAAAAAAGAAAGAAAAAATGCTTTACAAATTGAAGGCAGTAGCATTTGTTTAAAAGACCTTTGTAGGATGAAACCTGAGTCCAGAAATTAACATTCCAAAATTTTATTAGTTCCAGATTCCCCATGTAGAATGGAGGGTTCTGCAGTGCTGGGACAGTGATGCCAGCAGCAGGCCATTTTCTGAGAATAAGCCTGGCCTTGAAAAGGCTTCATTCCCCCCAGGTTGGCCTTTCATGTTGCATTGTAGTTCTTTCACTTCCTCAGTGACAGTGGCAGAGGTATGAAGAATGGGCAGGGGATATACTATAATACTAAGTTATCTTTTGGTACTAAAAATGTGAAATCTCTGTCCAGTGATAAATAAGCAAGTGTTCTACTGAAGGAACTGGATTGTTTCTGTCTTGATGATCCTTTTTTTTTTTTTTTTTCTCTTTTTTTCTGTTCAGTATTTTTAATAGCTTTTTATTTTTACAAATACATGGAAAGATGATTTTCACCATTCACCTTTGCAAAACCTTGTATTTCAAATTTTTCTCTCTCTCTCTGTTCCTCCCTCTCCCCTAGATTAAGTAAGCAATCCAATATAGGTTAAATGTGTGCAATTCTTCTAAACATATTTCCATATAAGTCATACTGCATAAGAAAAATCAGATCAAAAGAAGAAAGTTAAAAAAAAAAGACACAAGGAAAAAACAAGTAAACAACAACAACAAAAATGAAAATACTATGTTTTGATCTACATTCAGTCTCTGTAGTTCTCCCTCTGGTTGCAAATGGCTCTCTTCATCACATATCTATTGGAATTGCCTTGAATCTTCTTGTTGATTGTTGAAGAGAGCCAAGTCCATCACAGTTGATCACATAATCTTGTTGTTGCTATGTATAATGTTCTCTTGGTGGTTCTATTCACTTCACTCAGCATTACTTCACATAATTTTTCCAGGCTTTTCCGGAATCAGCCTGCTCATCATTTCTTACAGAACAATAATATTCCATTATATTCATATACTGTAACTTATTCAGCCATTTCCTAACTGATGGGCATCTACTCATCTTGCAGTTTCTTGTCACTATAAAAGGACTGCTACAAACATTTTTTGCACATGTGGATCTTTTTCCTTTTTTATGATCTCTTTGGGATACAGTTCCAGTAGAGACACTGCTGAATCAAAGAGCATGCAAGTTCTATAGTCTTTTGGGCATAGTTTCAAATTGCTCTCCAGAATGGTTGGATCATTTCCCAACTCTACCAACAGCACATTAATGTTCCAGTTTTCCCACTTCCCCTCCAACATTTATTATTATCTTTTCCTGTCATCTTAGCCAATCTGACTAATGTGAAATTGTACTTCAGAGTTGTCTTAATTTGCATTTTCTAGTCAATAGCGATTTGGAGCATTTTTTCATGTAACTAGAAACAACTTTCAGAAACTTTTTCATGTCCTTTCACCATTTATCAATTGGAGAATGGCTTGTATTCTTATAAATTTAAGTCAGTTCTCTATATATTTTAGAAATGAAGCCTTTATCAGAAATGTTATATGTAAAATTTTTTCCCCAGCTTTCTGCTTCCCTTCTAATCTTGACTGCATTGGTTTTGTTTGTACAAAAGTTCTTTAATGTAATCAAAATTATCCATTTTATATTTCATAATGTTCTCTATCTCTTGTTTGGCCATAAATTCCTTTCACAAATCTGAGAGGTAAAACTGTACCTTGTTCTCCTTATTTGCTTATAGTATCACTCTTTATGTCTAAATCACGAACCCATTGCAACCTTATCTTAGTATAAAGTGTTAGATGTTGATTATTGGCTAGTTTCTGTTGTAGTATTTTCCAGTTTTCCCAGCAATTTTTGTCAAATAGTGAGCTCTTGTCCCAGAAGCTGGAGTCTTTGGGTTTGTCAAACACTCGATTGCTATAGTCATTGATTATTTTGTCCTGTGAACCTAACTTATTCCACTTATCGACTACTCTCTTTCTTAACCAGTACCAAATGGTTTTGATGACCACTGCTTTATAATATAATTTTAGATCTAGGACAGTGAGGCCACCTTGATTTGACTATTTTTTCATTAATTACTTTGAAATTGTTGACCCTTTGTTCTTTTAGATGAATTTTTCTTAATTTCTTGGCAGTTTGATATGGCACTGAGTAAGAAGATTAATTTAGGTAGAAGTGTCATTTTATTATATTGAGCACTTGATATTCTTCCAAATATTTAGATCTAACTTTATTTGTGTGAAAAGTGTTTTGTAAGTGTGTTCATATATATAGTTTCTGGCTTTTTCTTGGCAGGTAGACTCCCAAATATTTCATATTATCTACAGTTATTTTTTTATACCTTGTTTTATTTTTTCTTGTCATACATTTACATTTTTTTGGGGGGGGGGGCTTTGTTACACACACTCTTTATAAATCATGTCGGGAGAGAAAAATCAGAACAAAAGGGAAAAACCACAAGAGAAAAAAAAAACACCAAAGAAAAAGAAAAAAAAGTGAACATAGCATGTGTGGATTTACATTCAATCTCCAGAGATCTCTCTCTGGCTGCATATGACATTTTCTATCCAAAGTTTATTGAGATTGCCTTGAATCACCAAATCAATGAGAAGAAACAAATCTTTCATAATTGATTATTACACAATCTTGCTGTTACTGTGGATAGTATATTCCTGGTTTTGTTTGTTTCGCTCAACATCAGTTCATGTAAATTTTTCCAGGCCTTTCTAAAATCAGGCTGTTCATCATTTTTTATAGAGCAATAAAATTCCATTACTTTTATATAACACAATTTATTCAGTCATTCCCCAATTGATGGGCAGACATCTACTCATTTTCCCATTCTTTGCCACCATAAAAAGAGCTGCTGCAAATATTTTTGTACATATGGGTCCTTTTTCCTCTTTTATGATTTCCTTGGGATATAGACCAAATAGTGACACTGCTGGATCAAAGGATATGCATAATTTTATAGCTTTTTTGGCATAGTTTCATATTGCTCTCTAGAATGGTTGAATCATTTCACAATTCCACCCAACAATACATTAGTGTCTCTATTTTCCCACGTCCCCTCCAACATTTATTATTTTCTTTTCCTATCATCTTAGCCAATCTGAGAGGTGTGACATGGTACCTCAGAATTGCCTTAGGTCAGGTACTAATCACCTCCAACTTGGGTTACATTTAACATAAAATTTCTCTTTTAAGAATTGTTTTGGCTACATTCCATAAGTTTTGGTATGTTGCCTCATTATTGTCATTCTCTTGGATGAAATTGTCACTTGTTTCAGTGATTTGTTGTTTGACCCATTCATTTTTTAGAAGTAAATTATTTAGTTTCCAAGTACTTTTTAGTTCTACTTTTCCATGATCTTTCATTACATAGAATTTTTATTGCATCATGATCGGAATATTCCTTTCTATCCTCATTCATTTTCTCCAAAGGTCTATCATACCCGACTTTTCTTTTCTTTTCTTTTTTTATAACAAATCATAAATTTATTTCAAAACAATTCTTTGATATACAAAAAATTTTGTCATTTATTAAAGACAAAAGAAAATTTGTACACTAATGAAATGGATGTGCTTATTTATTTTTACAAATAATTAAGTTTTGGCAGAACATTTGATACCTTTTATTGTTGCCAACTTTTTTGCTACCCACAGTTTAAGAAGCTTTGTTCTAGATTAGAGTAGGGGTTCATAACAAGACCCTTTTAGAAATTTGATGAAATCTGTGGATCCCTCCTCAGAATTTTTTTAATGCATTTTATTAACTCCCATTAATATCATTTTGCTATCTATTTTTTCTTGCAACTCATTAACTTCTCTAAGAATTTGGGCGTCATACCATTTGGTGCATATATATTTAGTATTGATAGTTTTTTATAATACCTTTTTAGCAAGATCTAGTTCTTTCCCTAGCTCTTTTAATTAGATCTGTTTTTGCTTTTGCTTGATCAAAAGTCAGGATAGCTTATCCATGCTTTTGTTTTACTTCAGTTGAAGCATAATTAATTCTGGTACAATCTTTTTATCTTTCCTCTCTATGTATCTCTCTACTACAAATTTTTTTAAATAAACAACATATTGTAGGATTCTGGCTTTTAATACAGTCTGTTATCCACTTCCATTTTATGGGAGAGTTTATCCCATTCACATTCACAGTTAAGATTACCAGTTCTGTTCCCACCATCCTATTTTTCCCAAGTTATACTTTTCTTTTTCCTTGAACCCTTTCTCTTCTCACCAGTGTATTGTTTATGACCACCTTCTTCAATCTATCCTCCCTTTTTTCAGCCTCCCTTCTGTTTCTTTGCTATTGCAGTAACCCAAATTGGAGATGATTAGTACCTAAACTAGACAGTCATTATGTGAGTGGAGAGAAAGGAATGTAAAGGAGATATGCCCTGTGGTTATAAATAACAAAAATTGACAACAGATTGGATATGTAGAGTGAGTGAGAGTGAGGAGTCAAAGACATCAGTAAGTTGCAAATCTGATTGTTTGTGGGAGGATGGAGATAGCCTCAAAAGTAATAGGAAACCTGAGTAGAGAAAAGGATTTGAGAAAAGAGATAATGAGTTGTGTATTAGACATGCTGAGTTTGAGGTGTTTGTGGAACGTCCTGAAAGGTTATTGATGTGGAGCCCAGGAGAGAGACTAGGGCTAAATATGTGGACCTGGGAATTATCTGCATAGAGATAACAATTGAACCCACTGGTGTTAACAAGATCACCAAGTAAGGGAGCGTAGAGCAGGAAAAAAAAATTTTTTTGAGGAATATTTTTTTATTATAGCTTTTTATTTATGGAGCATGGGTAATTTTTCAACACTGACTCTTGCAAAACCTTCTGTTCCAAATTTTCCTTTCCTTCCTTCCACTCCCTCCCCTAGATGGCAGGTATTCCAATATATGTTAAAATATATGTTAAATCCAATATATGTATACATATCCATACAGTTATCTTGCTGCACAAGAAAAATCAGATCTAGAAAGAAAAAAAAAACCTGAGAAGGAAAACAAAAATGCAAGCAAACAATAACAGAGAGAGTGAGAATGCTATGTTGTGGTCCACACTCAGTTCCCACAGTCCTCTTCCTGGGTGTAGCTGGCTCTCTTCATTACTGAACAATTGGAATTGTTCTGAATCGATCATTGTTGAAGAGAGCCACGTCCATCAGAATTGATCATCATATAGTCTTATTGTTGCCATATACAATGATCTCCTAGTTGTGCTCATTTCACTCAGCATCAGTTCATATAAGTCTCTCCAGGCCTCTCTGAAATCATCCTGTTGGTCATTTCTTATAGAACAATAATATTCCACAACATTCATATACCACAATTTATTCAGCCATTCTCCAATTGATGGGCATCCATTCACTTTCCAGTTTCTCATCACTACAAAAAGGGCTGCCATGAACATTTTTGCACATGTGGGTCCCTTTCCCTCTTTTAAGATCTCTTTGGGATATAAGCCCAGGAGTAACATAAGCAGGAATTTTTAATAGTTTTTTTGTATCTTGTAGCCTTTTGGCAATCTGAAACCTATGGACTCCTCAGAATAATGTTTTTAATGCATAAAATAAAATACATAGAATTACAAAGGAAATTAATTATTCTGAAATATTGTTATCAAAACTATTTTTTTTAAGTTCACTGTTCCCTGGTTAGGAGTTTCTAGAAGGAGAAGAAAAGGCAGTCCAAGACAGATCTTTGGAACAGCCATGAATGTGACATTGATTAAATTGTAGCAACAGAGACTTATGTGGAGTGGTAGAGACATATATGAAGTGCTCAGTGAGATAGTAGAACCAGGAAAGAATTGTATCATGGAAACCTAGAGAAAAAAAGAGAGTATCATGGAAAAATAAGTAATTGACAGTCTCAAAAGTTGCAGAGAGGTCATGAAAGATAAAAGTTGATAAAAAGCAATTAAAAACATCATTGATAATTTTGGTGAGAGTATTTTCAATTGATATGAGGTCTGAAACCAGATTGCAGAGGGTTTAGAAGAGAGTAAGAGAAGTGAAAGACTCTAATGTAGGTAGTTTTCTCAAGGAGATCTGATTCAGAGGTCAGAAAGGAGAGAGACCAAAAAGTTACACTTCAGCTTTATACTCAAGTATCATTCATGATTTCTCCAAGAAAGGAATTGAGAGGCATTAGACATGATAGGTACCAAATAACAGCAAAAAATGAAATTAATCTTATCATTACAATAACCTGGCTTGTTGTAGGAGTCATTCTGAAATCAGTTTTGTAGGCTCTTAGACCACTTGCCATATGAGTGAATAACTAAAAATCTTCTGGCGAAGGACTATAGTTACTCTTTCAAGGGCTCCTAGTTCTGGAGTGAAGGGATACTGAATTCAGTCTTGAAGTAGTCTGACCAAAAGCTTAGGCTTTTTCTTATCTCTAGCGTTTTATATGTCTTCCCACTTCAGAACAATGGTGGGAGGATGAGGGAAAGAATTACTTAAAACTTAGGTTTAACACAAGTCTGGCATCTCACCAAAAGAAAGGTTTTGAGTGTGCATGGTAGATGAGGTATGGGATAACTTTTTCTCTCCACAAAAACTATTCTTAAAATATAAAAAACCAATAAGTGCACATTGACTGGATTAAATACAGGAAATTATCCATAGTTCCTATTATACTGTCACATCATAACATTAAACACATTGTGTGTGGTACTGCTGAACAGTTATTTTACCTTAGTTTCAGCTCTGCACTTCCCGAGTAAATTCTTTAAGATGTCTATCTTCTGAAATGTTATTTTTAGCTCTTTTCCTTGTGAAGGTCATCTCCAAGAAGGATGAGTTAAAGAAATTTTTTTTGCTGCCAATCACTACTGACTACCAATACCATGAGGCTCAGACGTTCACCTCCATGCATGCTACATAAGTTTGCTCCCATTCTACTTCAACTATAAGTACAAAAGTAAAAATTTATGTAAAATTAGAGAAAGAATAAAAATGAGAAAAGCATAATATGTAATGTAATGTAATTCTGACCAATTTAAGGAAGTTTTAGCCCCCAAATAGAGAAATGAATATAAATATTGATAATAATTTCCTAAAGAAGCTTAACTGGTGTTAATCAGTTATCATAAAAGAAAAAAGAAAAGCTGAGAAAATTTAATCACAAATCCTTCATCTTGATGCCAGCCAAGATATGTGACAATCAAGACCAATTCCAATTTGTAGTATAAATTCATCTTCAGAATCTTAGGGAAAAGTAACTTCCAATCAAGTTAGCCATCCAATTCTCTCATATCTACTCTACCAAAACCCTGAAATTCATGTAAGATTGAATATTGTTCAAGCAATCCAAGGGAAAAACTGCACTAAAGTAATATCTTTCAGCCTAGAACAGCAGAGGTCAGAGAACAGCATACAAACAATAGGTAAAGGTCCCTTTTTCCCTAACCTCCAACAAAACCATCATCGGTCTTTCCTAGCTTGACCACAGAGAGGACATGTATAGCCTCAAGTTTCTGTCCCACTTGTCAGCAGGAGCAGAGAGCCTCAAAGATCTAGGGCAGCACCAAACTTCTTTAACAGGGAATAGAACTTGAACCTGGCATGAATATGAATTTCAGGAACTAAAGTTGGAGAGGTGAAATCAAAGAAAATACTATTCTGTTTCAAAAATTATTGTAAGTCTAATTGTATAATAACTGCAAACAGAAACTCAGAAAAAGTGGCAATTTTCCAAAAAGACTACATGAATTCTACATGAAAAAATAGGGCAAGAGACAAAAAAAAATGAAAATAAAAGCTATCTTTAAGGAAAGATTTGAAAGAGAATTAAGTAGTTTAGAAGAAAAAGTGTAAACCTTACTCAAAAAAGGGAATTCCTGAAAACTAGAATGAACCAAATACAGCAAGGAACAAGATCATTAAACAAAATCAAAAGGTTTTTTAAAATAAAAGAAAGAAAAGAAAACAAAAATCAAAAACAAGATGCTAAGGAGATATCATTTAAGAATCATTGGACTCTTAACAATTACCAAAAAAAACCCAAAACCTAGACCCTATATTTCAAGAAATCATAAAGACAAGAAAACTTTACAGATCTATTAGAACAGATGACAAAGTGAAGAGAGAAAGGATTTCTCAATCATATTCTAAAGAGAATTCCAAAATAAAACATACCAGAAATGCCAAGAATCCAGTTTCCTAACACATCTATAAAGGACCTCAAGAAACAAGGAATTACAGTCAGGATCATGCAGAACTTAATGCGTTGATTCTGATAAGCTTCATAGTAGAACTTGGTCCAGAAGGCAAAAGATAATAGACTCACAATAAAAAATAACATGTCCTGGCAATGCTGAGTATGATCCCACTGCCCCTTAATGGGACAGAAAACTAAAGCATACCAGAATTGTGTAAGACCTTTGAAATATGAGTTCAAATCTGGGGAAACTTAGAAGTGTAAATTTGTTTAAGTACTTGGAAGTAGCTAAATAATGATATAGGATCAACAATCAAATGGAAGAGAAACAAGTGTCCCTTCAGAAACTTATTTCTTCAAAGTATGTTGAGGAAGCTAAACAAGAAGAACAAAAGACCTAGGTGTGGGTTGGTTCTGTTTTGGGAGTTTTAAGAGGAAAAGAGAAGAAGGGAGAATAAAAGAAGAAATACACCAGTATTGAAAAGAAGAGAAGAAAAGAAACTTTCTGCTTCTCATAATTAGATTATAAAAATATGGAGGAAAGGATAAAAGTAGTGAGCATCAAATGAACCTCCTCTAATCTAAAACATATTAAAGGAGGTTGAACATGCATGTACCACACACGAGAGTTTAATCCATCAAACTCAACAGGGAAATAAATAGCTCTGGGGAGCAGAAAATAGTCGCAAGCAAAATAATCCTCCTGATTCTGAAAGGTGGGAGGGGCAAAGAACTAGACTCAAGGTGAGGTGCTTTAGATTACCTCTTAGCTATTTGAGGAATGGCTGAAGAAAATATGGTATATTAATATAATGGAACATTAATGTGCCATAAAAATAATTTTTAAAAAAATGTCAAAGAATCTTAGGTAGTATGAATTTATAGAGAATAGTGATATTCTCTTCACTTTCTCCAAGGACAACAATCCTGTTAAGAAAAGCAACTTTGAAAGATATACAAACTCTGATCAAAGCAATGACTTGCCATGCATGTTTCCAGAGGACCCATGACAGAGACCTCCTGATAAAGAGCTGAGACACACAGAGTAGAGAGACAAACATTTTTGCACAAGACCAGGGTATGGATTCATTTTACTCGATTCTATTTAAATGTTTACAAAGGTTTTGGGTTTGGTTTTTTTTTTTTTTTTTTGCCTATATTTCTCTAGGTTTATTGCAGGGTAGAGGAAGCAGTAACAGTGTCAAAAGCTGAACTATTGTAACATTTTTTTAAATACATGGAAGAGACTGGAAAGCAATTCAGAAAGCTTAGACAAGGACAATTTTGAAAATGTGTAGAACTTTTTAAAATAGCAAATGATATAAAACGGAGATTTATAGTTTGTGGTTTATGACTATGGAAAGGCTTCATTTTGGTTCAAAATAAAGAATTAATTTTTTTTAAAAAGGCATATGGCGAAATCAAGGTTATTATTAGTATTCATAAAGCAACAAGAAGTAGAAACTAAATATAAAGAAAGATTGAAAAACAGACTTAAGGAAAATCATCCCAGTGGCTTTTGAAGATTAAGATTAAAGAAAAGAGACTTCCAAAATTTTTACAACAAACATTTTCAGCATTCTTGATAGTGTTACCACTTGAAGTTGACTATTGTATATCTCCCCCATCTCTTCAGCTCCCCAAAAGGCCAAGTATCATCTTAGGCATATTATCCTTCCAACCATATTGATGATTCAAATGCAATATAATCTAATAGAATGTGTGCGATAATTGAAGTTATGAAAGACTAAAGTTAGAATCCCTCTTTTGATCATTATTTAATTTTTATGACCTTGAACAAGACACCTAATCCTTCTAGGTTTCAGTGTCATCAGCTGTAAAATGAGGATAATAATGCTTACAGTGTCATCTTCATAAAGTGCTGGTTATAAGCAAAAGAGGAAATTAGGTAATAAATAATTCTTTATAAATCTTAAATATTATATAAATGTTAGCTATTTATATAATAGGGATTTTGAGGTTTTTATCCACT
Organism: Sarcophilus harrisii; assembly: GCF_902635505.1. Lineage (NCBI taxonomy): Eukaryota > Metazoa > Chordata > Mammalia > Dasyuromorphia > Dasyuridae > Sarcophilus > Sarcophilus harrisii. The sequence continues at coordinate 540,234,034 of NC_045428.1, forward strand.
AAAAATAAAACTTGGTTATCTATCAGTCAAGGTGAGGAATTTGCAATGTTTTATCAGTTCTGTATGTGGAAGTTATATATACAAATAGTCTCAAACTCCACTTATAGAGAGTCTAAGAACTTACTTAAAAAGTTTATAGTTATGATGACCAGTTCTGATGGACCTGGCCATCCTCAGCAACGAGATCAACCAAATCATTTCCAATGGAGCAGTAATGAACTGAACCAGCTACGCCCAGAGAAAGAACTCTGGGAGATGACTAAAAACCATTACATTGAATTCCCAATCCCTATATTTATGCCCACCTGCATTTTTATTTCCTTCACAAGCTAATTGTACAATATTTCAGAGTCTGATTCTTTTGTACAGCAAAATACAGTTTAGTCATGTATACTTATTGTGTATCTAATTTATATTTTAATATATTTAACATCTACTGGTCATCCTGCCATTTAGGGGAGGGGGTGGGGGGGGTAAGAGGTGAAAAATTGGAACAAGAGGTTTGGCAATTGTTAATGCTGTAAAGTTACCCATGCATATAACCTGTAAATAAAAGGCTATTAAATAAATTTTTTTTAAAAGTTCATAGTTTTTATTTGTACTTCCTTGGTATCTGGATATCAAGTATAGGCAGCTAACTATATTTTATGATTTTCATCTTTTCAGACTTTTGCTTGTACCATCCTCCCCATGCTTAAAATACCTTCCAATCACTATGCTCAAAGGGCAATCAAATTATGCATATCTTTTGATCCAGCAGTGTCTCTATTGGGTCTGTATCCCAAAGATATTATATACAAAAATGTTTATAGCAGCCCTTTCTGTGGTAGCAAGGCACTGAAAGTTGAGTAGATGTCCATCGGTTGGAGAATGGCTGGATAAGTTATAGTGTATGAATGTAATGGAATATTATTGTTCTATAAGAAATGATGAGCAGGGCTGATTTCAGAAAAGTCTGTAGAGCAGAACCAGGAGAACATTGTATATATTAACAAAAAGATTACATGATGATCAATTATGATGGACTTAGCTTTCTCAACAATGTGATGATTCAAGACAACTCCAATAGATTTGACATGGAAAATGCCGTCTGTATCCAAAGAAAGAACTATGGAGACTGAATATGGATCAAAGCATAGTATTTTCACTTTTTGTAGTTGTTATTTGCTTGGGGTTTTTTCCCTTTTTTTTTTTTCAACCTTTTAATCTGATTTTTCTTATTCAACATGGCAAATATGGAAATATGTTTAGAAGAATTGCATATGTTTAACCTATACAGGATAGCTTGCTGTCTATGGGAGGGGTTGGGAGAAAGAGGATGAAAAATTTGGAATACAAGATTTTGCAAAGGTGAATGTTGAAAACTATATTTGCATGTATTTGGAAAAAATAAGAAGCTATTTTTAAAAATTCCTTCCAACCTCCTATTTAACTCTACACTCTTACCCATACACACACTCTCTCTCTGTGTTTCTCTCTCTCTCTCTCTCTCTCTCTCTCTCTCTCTCTCTCTCTCTCTCCTAAAATGCCAATTTACCTTTAAACTTCCCTGATCCTCTTCCTTGATCCTTCCTTCCAAAAAGATCCTCAAAGATCCTCTCCTCTTTCTTATATTTTCCTTATAAATGTTCACTCACATGTATATATATATGCCTTAGATCATCAGTTTTTTCAGATCAAGTACCCTCTCTTACTCATCTTGATTTCAGTTCAGTAAACTTTTATCAGATTCTTACTTTATGTGAGATTTGCCTGTAGTAGTTGCTAAATAAATGTTGGAATTAAAAGGTTTTTATCTCTTTTCTAGAAATGACTAAAAGTAGAAAAATGAGCACAGCAAAAATAAATGACCTTTCCTGAATCTCATTGTTTAGGAAGAGTTAAAAAATAATAAAAACCTCCTGACTCCACTTCAGTGCTCTGTCTATAAGATACCCAATGCCCAATAGACCTTTGTTCTTTGATATTAATCATAGAAACCTGAATCTAAGTGAAAAGAGAAGTAATTTCTTAGGAAAATCTGTCCTGATCAAATAGACATTTTGGTTTCAAAATGGGTGATGGGCCAAAACTGTAACTTCTTTCCCTGCTCTGATAGGAATATTATGTTCTAATCACAGACAACATATAAATGTATAGGTACCCCCTGGAGCATTGGGGTATCCATTTCAAGTTTGGGATGCAGTTGTCCATACTTTACCATCAATAAAGTGATGATGACTCAGTTATTTTTAATAACTTGCTGAATATAATTTTTATCTTTCATGTGTAAATGAATGAAACATCTCTTTAAATTTGAACAGGCCCTCAGTGTTCCAGCAGCCTGTCATTTTTCTGGGAGCAGATGTTACTCATCCTCCTGCTGGAGATGGGAAGAAGCCTTCTATTGCTGCAGTGGTTGGAAGTATGGATGGACACCCCAGCCGATACTGCGCTACAGTGCGAGTACAGACTTCTCGCCAGGAGACCTCCCAGGAGCTCCTCTATAGCCAGGAGGTGATCCAAGACTTGACTAATATGGTTCGAGAACTTTTGATCCAGTTCTACAAATCTACACGCTTCAAGCCCACTCGAATCATCTATTACCGTGGAGGGGTCTCCGAGGGACAGATGAAGCAGGTGCCCTTCAATTCTTATTTTCAGAGTTTAGAAGGTGACCCATTTGGGGAGAAAGTTCTAGTGCTTTCCCCTGTCATTCTCTTCTCTCCTCCCACTCATCCCATCCTCACCCCGAGTAGTGTGGGAAATTTGACCCCCAATTAAGTCACACCTGAATAAAGAAAAGAGGATTCTTATCTAAACATAACTAACTTTCTATCTTGTAGGTTGCTTGGCCAGAATTAATAGCAATTCGGAAAGCATGTATTAGCTTGGAAGAAGATTACCGCCCAGGCATAACATACATTGTTGTGCAGAAAAGGCATCACACTCGACTCTTCTGTGCAGACAAAACAGAAAGGGTAAGGAATCAAGAAAAATTGTGTGGTGGGGTAATAGGGGTATTGTCTGGTAAAATTTCATTTTTTTGAATTTTATTTTATTTGTTCCATTCTGGATAGATGAGTGAGTGCTGAGGTATTAAATCATAACATGTATGAAAATCTAAATCTTAAGTTTTGTTGTTCAGCAGGATAAGTAATTAACTTGAAACACCTATTTATTTCATCTTACATTTTGATCGCCCAGGTCACAAGGACATTTGTGTTGAGAGTATAACAATGTAGGCTTATAGAAATTTCCTGATTGCTAAAATGTTGAGTAGCTGCAAACATGGACAGCACTGTGACAAAACAGAAGTATTCACACAGAATGCTTTTAAGTTCTAGTCATGGCTTACTTCCATAATTTTCTCCTGCTGTCTTTTGGGTAGGTTAAGGGTGGGGAAGCAAGGGAGGACTGACTCAAAGGCCTCACTTCTAGGATTCATGGCCTTTACCCTTTCCTTTCTCCTGTGGCCTCCTTCCCTGCCACCACATCCAATGTAAACAGGTAGAGGTAAGTTATTAGTTGTTCAGTCTTATGTTCCTCAGCTTGCTTGACCTTGCTTACAGCTTGATTGTCTCTTCCAGCCTTCCACTTTCTCCTCCAGGTAGAATGATTCCTATAGCTCAGTCCTTTGTGTTCTTTTTTCTTACTTGTTAGTTTATGCTTACTTTATAACCATGTTCAAAGGCAGAGCTGATTTTTATTAATCCTTTAGTCATTGAAGAAACAACATGTTTCTTTTTGGATGTTAGGCCCACAGACCTCTGCTTCAAGTTAAAACTGTTCTTGTAAAATCCATGTGGTTGCTTTTTCAAATTTATCAATAGAAATTCTTCTGTTTAGCTGCTTTAGTTCTTAAGATTTCTTTATCTTTGTTATCTACTTGTCCACAAGATTTTAGGACTTGAGTTAATTAGCCTGTCCAAATCCCATTGGAATTCAGTATTTTCTTCATCAAACTTAAAGGATCATTACTATTCGCTAGGCCCTCTTCATCTCTGGATGTCCCTCACACCTCAAACAGCATTAATAAGAAATAATCAGAGTAGCACTATAATCCAGTTACTTTTCTGCTTCTATGATCTGAACCAGGTATGTATTTCTGTAAAAGAATTTATTGCAAGTTATATTTTTGTTTTCAGTTCAGTATTACTATTGCAAGTACTATATGAGTTTCCAGAAGAAAAAAAAAGTCACAGCTAATTACACTTACCTTCAGGATCCAATTTAAGTAACTCTCTTATATTGTGCTAAATGTACTAAATAGGCTTTCTCAAAAGAGTTGAAATCTACTGAGACATGAAATAGTGAAAATAGGGACTGTCAAAATCATATTATCTGGTTTCTTTGCCAATTGTTTATCCCTAACTCTGTCTCTCTGGTGTTGTCCTTAGTGGGCTTTTTACTTAGATAAAGAGCCGAGTGATTATTTTACAGATGAGAAAACAGAAACCCAGAGTGGTTAAATAAATTTGCAAAGCCACATAGAAGTTGTAGAGCTGAGACTGAATTCCAGATTTTTTGACTTGCAGTTCAAGGTTTTATCCATTCTGATATACTATGAATGCCAGTAAAGTAACCTTACTCAGCTTGGGATGACATACATATGACCCTATCAGTTTTTCTTTCATTACCTTATTAAAATATTTCTAACTGAATATTTTTACTTGAAGATCATGGTTTTGTGTTTATTAAGTAATCAATAAAAATTGACTTAGGAGGGAAATTTTTCTGTTTTGGAATCCAGTGTATTTTTTTTTCCTCTTTCACACAAACATTGCAACCTATAAATGACTGTAATCAAGAGTTAAGGATTATAGAAAGAATAGTCCCTTAATTTGATCCTCTCAAGAAACCCTGCTCTGGATTGCTCTTGGAAGATGATTGAAAATTAAATGGTTAAGCTAGGAGAAATTTATAGGCAAGCTGCCGTCAACACCTCTTGAGCAATTATCAAATGTTGTGTACAGAGGAAGAAAGCTAGAATTTCTGCTTTATATGGTTCATTATATCTTTTTTTATGTCTCTTTTCTTTTCTAAATAGGTGGGGAAAAGTGGTAATGTACCAGCAGGTACTACTGTGGACAGCACTATTACACATCCATCTGAATTTGACTTCTACCTCTGTAGTCATGCAGGAATTCAGGTAATTTGGATTTACGACTTAATTTATGATTTGATAGACATTAATTCAACTTTCAATATATAGAGATATAGAAATATATTTATATATCCATATCTAGTGCCCAGCCTTTAAATATGGTAATCCCATTTTAACATCCAATAATTGAACGTAAATCACTTTACTATTACTATCTTTAGACTGAGAAAATACAAAAAGTTACTATAAATTTAGGAATACTTGTAAATTAATTCATTTTTTATTCATTATAATTATTTTTGATTGCCAAAATATTATCCATAGTTTCTGAGAAACATGGAAGACGAGAGGCGCTACAGGCAAGAAAATTGTCTAGATTTTTCAATTAAATAAAAAAGTGCAGTTTGCTCTGGGAAATTTCAAGAAAGCATTATTAAAAGGATAAGTAATGACTATCTAGAAAATGAAGCCAGAAGTCATTCTGTCAATTCACAAACATTTATATGCTAGACAGATTTCATGGGCTAGACATTAGGGATGTAGAGTCAAAAATGAAACTACTATTCTTCTTAAGGAGATTATTTTTGATTAGGGGATATTACATATAAACAAATAAATACTATATATGGAAAATAATTATAGGATAATTTTGGGCGATGAAGTACTAATAGCTAGGTAAATCAAAAACATACTCATGTCAGATGTGCCATTTGAACTGAGCTTTGAAGGAAGGTAAGGAGTCTAAGAGAGAGTTCATTTCTGGCCTAGGGAATAACCTGTACAAAATTCAAGTGGGAGAGAGATTGTCATGTGTGAGATGCAGCAAGAAAGTCAGTGAAGCTGAAACAGTGAATTGAGTGCAGAACAGAATTTGATAAGTCTGGAAAAGCAGATTGGAGCCAGGTTATTAAGGGATTTAAGTGACACACACGGAAGGATTTTAATTAAATTCTAATGGTAATAGGAATTCACTGTTGATGATTAAACATGGCATCAACATTGTCAAATCTGTGTTTTAGAAATAATCATTTGGGCTGCTGTGTAGACAATGGATTGGAGAAGAGAGGCAGGGAGACCAAAGAGGAAGCTCTTATAAATAGTTCGGGGATGTAATGAGGCACTAACTAGTATGATGGTCATATGAATATAGATAGGAGAATATATTGGAGAGATGTAGAGGTAGAATTAACAAGACTTTTACTGATTAGATGTGTGTGGAGGAAAAGAGAAAATGAAAAATCTATGGTGATTTCTAGGTTTTTAACCTGGAAGACCCAGAAGGATGGTGATTCCCTCAACAGAAATAAAGAAGTTTAGAAGTGAGTCAAAACTTGAGTGGAAAGGTAGTGAAGTTTTTTCCCAGACATTTCAAGTTTAATGTGCCTATGAGATATTTAGTTAGAAATACCCAATAGGCAGTTTGTGATACTAGGACTGGAGTTTAGTTTGGAGAGGCTTCATCCAGAATTGGTCATATCACAAAATGTTTAAGACTTAGCCTGCCAAGGCACACCAGGGTCAGGAACAGGGATAATATTTGTCATGGCATAGAAAATTTTCTAGTGAGGAAGCTGCTCTACCACTGCAGCTCCACACCCTTTCTTCAAACTGTGATCTTAGAGGGTTGCCTCAAGCTTGGAGGGATTGAGTTGTTAGTCCAGAATTATACAGGAATGACTAATACATCAGGAGGAGATCTTGAATCCAAGTCTTCCTGGGCTATGTCTAATAAAAATGACAAAATCAGAAATTTTAGTTCTATATCAAGCAAAATACCAAAATACTGTATAGAATTAGTGAAAACATAAAACTCATTTGGAGAAAGAAATTTTTAAAAAGCTTAGATTCTCCAGGAAGGTGATGGAAAAAAAAAAAGTAGACATAGCATATTATTAGAAACTTGAAACACGGTCAGTGATGATAAGAATAAAAAGAGAAACCATTAAAGTAAGGAAAATATTTGCATCATATAGCACTAATTAATGTGATGGCTAAGATACATAAGAAATTGACACAAACACATCAGATCAGTAGTTCTTTCTCAGAAGTTGATTTGTAAAAGAATATAAATAGTTTTCAAAAGAAGAACTGCAAAGTAAAAATGACCACATGAAAACATGCTGCAGATCAGTAGAGAAATGCAAATTAAGAGTTCTGAGATTTTACCTCCCAAGTTGGCAAAGATGATAAAAATTAAAAGGCTAATGTTGGAGAGACTGAGAAAATGAATAGATTTAATTTTACCATTGGTGGAAGTGTTAATTGTTCTATCCATTAAGGATTTCATTATGAATTAATCACAAATTGTAACTGAATTTGACCTTATAGGACATTTACTACTAGGCATAGGAATTCAGGGACAGAAACAACAAATATCTGATATGTATCAAAATATTCATAGCAGTACATGTAATAATCAGAGAATTGGAAACCAAGAGGGGTGCCTCTTATTTGGGGAATCAATTGAACTTGTGAGATATAATATTGTGCATTCAGAAATAACGAACATGACAAATTCAGAGAAACATGGGAAATCTAGTATGTATTGATTGGGTTCAAAAAATCAAATGCACAAGATAGAGAAGGTATAGCTTGATAGAATTTTAGTGGATAGCAAGTTATGCATGATTCATTTGATAGCCAAAACTGCTAATATGACCTTAGGCTGCTGTGAGTTAAAGATTGTACGAATGATATATTTTCTACTATATAGCAAGTCAGTTGCTTGTATTTTGGAGCATTTTGTTAAATTCTGGGCACCACATTTTGGAAAGAACATGGGCAAACTAGAGTCCAGAGGATAAGTGACCAAGATAGAGAAAGGTCTAAAGAAGACTTTTTGGAAGGATATGATAGTTATATTCAAATATTTAAAGGGATATCTTGTGGAAAAGAAATTGATCCTAATCTATTTAACCCTAAAGGGTAATAGAAGCTAAAGGAAGGTAAATTTGGAATTTGACATAAAGAAAAACATCCTAATAGAGCTATCCAAAAATAAGATGGGCTTCTGTGGGAGATAGACTATGTCCCTTCACTAAAGGTCTTCAGACAAAGGCTAAGTAACCAATTGTTGAGTTACATAGTAGATTTAATGACCTCTAGGGCCTTTCCAACTTTGAAATTCTGCAATTCTGTTAACACACACCTATTGAAAAATACATGTGTGTATAGATAGATATATTACATACATACACATACACAAGACCTATTTATTCCATCTGTAGGAGGTATGTTTATTATACCAAGTCACAATGCATATTTTGTTGGAATTAAATAAAGTCCAAAGTAAAACTACAATCTGTATTTATGGAGTAGTGACACAGCACCCCCTATTGATCATTTTGAAGAGTCACTATTCAAGTGCTATAATTATTTGAGCTTTGGAATTTCAGAATATTATTTCTGAGTTTAAGGAGAATTTTAAACAGCTCTTCACTCTCAAGTGAGGGCCCAGCCAGTTTCATCTTAAAGCTAACTCTGTCTCTTTGTGTTTGTTTCTGTCATTTCTCATTTATCTCTCCAGGGAACCAGCCGTCCATCCCATTATCAGGTTTTATGGGATGACAACTGCTTTACTGCAGATGAGCTCCAGCTTCTAACTTACCAGCTCTGTCACACCTATGTAAGGTGTACCCGCTCAGTCTCCATTCCAGCCCCAGCCTACTATGCCCGATTGGTAGCATTTAGGGCAAGGTATCACCTGGTGGATAAGGATCATGACAGGTAAGAGTCTCTAAGGCAATAATTTATCTTCTTGGTTTTGCATATTATTTAAAATTTAATTGTTCTAGCCTTTTTGTATCATTTAAATATTCTTTTAGACTCTTAGTCCCAAATACTATATAAAATGGCATGACCTCATTGAGAATTTTGCTTTACACCAAGAGGAAGCAATTCCTGAAACCAGACTATTAGTTTAATACTTCTACAGTATATGAAGCGAGAAGGGAAAAAACTAGCAACAGATTGTTCAGAGGATATTTATAAAGTAAGAAAGACAGTCTGGTTTTTTTTTTTTTTTTTTTTTAGAAACATTTTAATCAGCTTTTTGTTCATATTAGGTAATATTAAAAATGTTCCTTAGACTTGACTTTAAGCAACCCTAAGCCCCTATTCTGTATGTGTTCTGTAAATGTGTGTGTGGGGGGGAGTTGTGTCAGAAACATCCCACTCAAGGGTGCTCTTCTGAACCAGCAGAGCATCTGGACAGGTTGTTGAGTTACTCCATGAGGAGCAGAACACTTTCAGTCTTTCCTTCCTTCTCTAAATGCAGCCCTCTCTGGGCCCTGCCTCAAGTGAGATACCTCCTGCCAAATAGTGCACATTCTGCTCTAAAATTCTGTCAACGCTGACTTTTCATTGTTGGGACACATGCCTGGGGAACTTGAACTCCCCTACTACTTCATAGCATGTGTTGGTTGCACCTGGTTCTTCATTGTTTTTTTCTTCACAGTGCCGAGGGAAGTCACGTGTCAGGACAAAGCAATGGCCGGGATCCCCAGGCCCTGGCCAAGGCTGTGCAGATTCACCATGATACCCAGCACACGATGTATTTTGCCTGAGAGCCTTTGTGAAGACTTAGCGGATTTGGCACACCTTGTATTCTCTTACCATGTGGTCTTGACATGTTTTAAAACATACTGCTTTTATTAGATAGGGCCAAGTTGACTTCAGACAGTCTTCTACCAGCAGTTCTGAACAGTCACTGTGTCTGATGCACCAACAGAATTGAGCCATTTTTTGTTGTTTTGTTGTTTGCGGGTTTTTTTTAGTAATTTTTTAATAATAGAAATTTTTAGACTGTCTTTTTCTGATGCATTGGACTGAATTTTTACCTCAAAGCATAAAAAGACTGATCAACCTGAAATTTTTAAAGAATTTGACATAAGAGGTTTCTTTTGAATATTTTGCAAGCTGCAATTATCACCTCAATCCTCCAGTTTGATGAGATGAAATTATTCTTTCTGTTTGTATTCATCAAGCAGGTGTGCATGACTGAGAGGGGCAGGCCACCCATCATTTTACTTCAATATAGCTGTCTATTGTGTGGGGCCATAGACTTTTTAACAAAGATTTTTTTACTTTACTATTGTAAATGCCTTTATGGAGCATTAATTTTAGAAGGTATTGCAGTTTGTCGTTTTTACTAGTTTTATCTTTTTTGATCTCTGCAAAAGTGTGCTGGTGCAGGCACGAGCAGCAGAGTAATTGCACTATTTGTGACTTCAGACTCACCTGGCAGTTCTTATTGGGTAAACCTTTTTTGAATGTGTCATTGAACCAGAGAGGGATGCCTGGAATTATTACAGATAACACTGCCATGGAATAGTAAAAATACTCATGTTTTCCCCTTCTTTAAAAAAAAAAATAGAAAAGGAAAGGAAAAAAAATTAGCTTGTAGGTATTTTTCCAAGTTTTACAAAGTGCCCATTTTATGCTGCTGTGTGGTTTGATAAATATAAATGATTTTTAAACTTTTCTTCTAGAAGGTTAACTTTGGCAATAAGCTTTTTTAAAAATGCTCCCCCTTCCAAACTCCACCCCATTCCTAAAATGTAGTTTCCTAGCCAAGGGTTGTGCATGATTTATCTAATATTTCTTCACAATCTGGCAATTTCTGAAACCAGTCAGAAAAGACCCATTTTCATCCTTTTTTAAAGGTTATTTTTACCTGTTTTTTATTCACTATTGGTGTCCTTTCTCTCTGTCTTATTTTCTTAAAGTAAGCTTGAATGTGATTGTTCCCCTTAGGAAAAGCTTTGCCAATTTGTACAGTGAGTATGTTGTATGGTGCTAGCAACCTAGAGACGTGTACTTGTACCAGCATTTTGAGTTTCTTCTCCTTGGCAATTTAGGATGCTCCCACAGTTACATACAGTGCATGTTTTATAAAGTTGTATGTTATAGCTACTGTATGCCAGCCTAGATTGTACTCAGTTTTCTTTTTTTTTTCCTACCACAATTGAGTTTTTAGGCTAACATGTATTATGAGAGGCTTGATATTCCTTTACCAGCTTTTATATTCTACTAAAAGGCTGACTTCCTTTCATGTTAAAACAAAGGGAATTGAGATCACGTAAGCATCAGTTACACTATACACATGACTGGTCCTTGTCTGCCTAGTGGTAGACAGGCCCAGAATCTCAGTCGCTCCCACAGTGGTAGCTGCTCTGAGCTCAGTAGCAGTTCTGAACCATGTATATTGAACTAGTCTTTTCAAAAGTTCAGTAATATCAGATGCTGTTTTTTTCTGGTCTTTTAAGCAAGCTTGTAAATACATCCAAGTTTACATTTCTCTCTGCTGTCTCTTTTTGGTAGCACCATTGGGTGTGCTGAAGCTACTCAACAGGAAGTTTTATAACCTTTTTTAAATGGTGAGACTTGAGACTGTTTTACTCTGTAGACTTTGGGACTGAAGAGCGAGCTCTGCCCCTGAGGCACAGTGCACAGATTTCTTTTTTTCTTTTTCTTTCCTAAGCTTTTCCTTTAAAAATAAAAATACCTCACTTGGATAATAAAAATCAGGACATGTCGGTGAGAGGCTGGCTGCCGCTTCAGCAAGATGGCTGCTTTTGTTCACATTTGTTCAGGGAGAGCACAAGAATAAACCCATCAGCAACTCTGTCCTCCAGCCTCAGAGGAAGAGACACAAGGCACCTAGAAGAAAAAATGGACCCTTTGGATCAGGAGGACCAGAGGGATCCACCTGCTGGGTGTCTGGCCAGGTGAGGTCATTTGAGGGTGGCTATCAGGCAAGAAGGCCCTGCTTTTTGTCTTTGACAACATGTGCTCGTTGTGGGGCACTGATGGAGTATAGTGATGTGACCTCAGACTGGATTGATTCTAGGAAGGACCTTAGCTTGCTCAGGTGCACCTGCACAAAATGGTTTCATTAACCATTGGGGGGAATTGTGGGGAAGGGTGATGGGGCCTAACTTTATAGGAATGATTCCTATTTTAACAGTGCAATGCTGTCATTTTTGGAGGAAAGTAAATGCAAGTCTATTAATAATAACTACAGTTATTGGGGGAAAAACATTGCCACGGGGTATATATCTTTAAGAAGTAATCATGCAACATCAGAATTGCAGCAATACTAGTATAAGCAGGTCTAAAAGTAGAGTTAATTTGCAGTTTGACAGTTTTTAACTATCTAACCCCTTGGAATGAACTGAATCATTATGCATGTGTCAATCAATGGGAGGTGTGCATTCTGTAGCAGTAGTTTATAGGATGTTGGGGGTCTTTCTGTTTTTAAATAAAGCCTATTAGGCACTATTATATGGTGTGTGAAAGACTGAAATGTAGCAAAGTTAATTCGGGGATGAGGCACAAGAACTTTTACAAAGAACATCAGCAATCCTGCCATGAAGTCATTTAGGATTTCTTTTTGGTTTAGAGTTGAACTCTGAACAATCTGTAAAATGGCTGGCTAGCTTGTTCTAGCCAGGTGTCTGGGCAGGCAAAACATATTTATTCTTACTGTAAGTACTACATGATAATTTTGTGCCTGTAGCTGTTCCCAAAGGTTGTGATTTACAGGCAAACGTGTTTTGCACAATTTGTATCCTCTAATCATGTTCTAGGCACAAACATCAGGCTGGTCTACCTAACTCAACAGCCTCCTTCTTCCCTTTCTTTGGGAAAGGTGTCTTTGATCAGATGCTGTTTGACAAATTAACCCTCCTTCTGCCCCGTCCCCAACAACCTTTGTGAATGTTCTCTAGGATTTTCTTGCTCAATAGCAAGGCAGTAACTCTACTTTCATTTTTAGAAAGTAGAGATCAAGGGCATTGTATCAATACTGTTTCAACTACAAGGTTTTTTCCTTGTGAAATTTAAGGAAAGATCTTGTTATCACTTAAAAATTTTCTTATCCCTTGCTATTGACATTTTCATGATCTTTCTATGTCTAATGGCTGAAATTTCATTGTAAAATGTTTGTATTTGTTCTTTTGACTAATGATGTAATTTTGTTTCTATATTGTTAGACTTGTAATGTTTCAAATGGTATTTTATTAAATTTGGATTCGGATGTATGTCTAGCAATACGAGGTACTTTCTAAATTATTAAGGGAGGGAGAAAGGGATGTCATAGCCTGGTGTTTTGATAAAATGTTGATTGTTTCAGTTTTGCAATGTAATTTTTTTTTGGCCTGCAGGGATATTTTGTGTTTTGTGTCCAAAAATAATAATAAATAGGCATTCTTGTGCCAAATGATTTTTTTCTTGTTAATAACCAATAAAATGGAGTGTGGATGGATGGATGGATGAATGGATGACAGGCAACAAGTATGGTTGCTTTTTGTAAAAAATTATTTCCTTAAATCAATGATTTATTTAGAAAGGAGAGGGAAGAAAGCCTGAGAACTACTTTTCACATATCAGGTAACTGAATGAATGTTCAAAAATGCCTATTTAAAAATCCAGGAATGCGCTCTAGTAATAATTTTTGTGTAGAGACTTTTATAACATTTGCCAGACTCCTTGATGCAAATGTAAATCCTCAAGGGATGGCTACTTTTTGCAGTGCCTGAAAGAGTTGCTGCCGCCAGAGAGCAGTGTGTCCAAATGCTTGTAAGCCTGGTGATACACTTGGGAGGAACTAGTGCTATCACACTGGAAGGAGCTGGCCTAGCCTTTGAATTATTTATCAGCATTAAAGTGATGTTTAGGCAAAAGAGTATATTCACACAGTCTTAAAGAGACCTTAGGAAAGTCATCTAGTCCAATTTAAACCTAAATAAGAAATTCCCTTTACAACCTACCAGGAATGATCAAGATACCTTGTTTAAAAAAAAAAAAAAAAAAAAAGAAGAAGAAGAAGAGAGAGAGAGACCCTATTTACAAAGGCAAACAAGCCCAATTTCATCTTAGGATCTTTTTTTTTTTTTTGCATTTGATTCTGTATTTTATCTTCTTTATTCATTCACTGGCTTTTTCTTAGACCTCATTCTTTTAACATTTGTGGCTTTTAACACTATTGACTGCTTTCTGAGTTTTCTGTCTTTCCTGGGTTTTCTTGACTATTCCCACCTAGTTTCTCCTATCTCAGTGTTCCTTCTCAGATTCCTTTTCTGCATCTTCATCATCATCTTTATCATTCATGCCTTTCCCTTTGAGATGGTACCCCATCTCAATATACCACACCCCAATCCCATATACAATGAACTACTAAATCTTGTCCCCACCTCCACATTTTTCATCTCTATTCCCTGCTTTCCACTCCCAAAACCACTACTAGTTCAATTCCTCCTCATCTTTTGCCAGGACCATTGCAATAGTTTCCTAATTTATCTTATTGCTTCTAATCTCTCACTATTCTAGCCTCCAGGGAGTTATCAAAGTGATACTCTTAAGACATAGGTCTTACCATATCATTTCCCTCTTCAAAAAGTTTCAGTGAGTTCCCTATTACATTTAAAAAAAAAACATAAATATTAAAACCCTTCTAACTCTAGCCTATCTTTCTGGACTGATTTTATATCACTACCTCTCACTGTATTATTCTGAGTCAAACTGGTATACTCACTCTTCACTACCTGTTACATTTCTATTTCCTCTTTTGTGTTTTTGTATATGGTGTCGACCATGTCTGGAATGCATGACTACACTTCCTCCTCATCACCACTTATTAAAATTCCTAGCTCCCTTCAAAGTTCATCTAAAAAACCATCTCCTACATAATCTTAACTGATTTCCCCCACCAACCCTAGTTGTTAGTGTTTCTCCCACTTCTCTAAATTGCTTTTTTCCCCTTATCATTTGTAACTATTTCTCCTAAGTAAACTCTTCAGAAATTAAGGGAGGAGGAAGGAGCAATAGGAGGATGAATAGGGATTAACCCATCTCAATTCCAAATCATTCTTTGATACAGTAATTATAAAGCTTATTATATGATACTTATTTAAAAATAGAAAAGCAGATAAAAAAGGCTAGGTAGGTAGAAAGGATTATTAAGCTCAATAGTCCAGTGTTTTAATAAGCCTGAGAAGTTAATTACTTGGGGGAAACATACTTCTGGAAAAACTAGAATGCCGTTTAGCTAAAATTTGGATCACAAACCAAATAAGCAAAATTGTTATTCAATCTAGACATTAAAGGTTGCTGAATTTAAAAATTCAAAGAGAACCAAATCAAGTATCTTATACTTGTATGTTCTTAACCAAATAAGGGATGAAGTCATTCACAAAAGGTAAGATAAATCATTTCAATTATGGAAAATTGTGGGAAAATTGCAGATTTTCATTAACAGAATGAGTTTCCTTATCTGGGAATTCCCTGAGAGAAAAGGATACTTATATTGAATGGCCTTAATTTTCTCAGTAAAGTAAAAGGCCAGAGAGAATGTGAAGGGGTGATGTAGAAGTTTTTGGGGAACTCTGTCAACCAACCTTACTGTATACCAGGCAGCTAAGTTGGACAATGAATATAGAGTCTGTAATCAGGAAGACTCAATCTGAGTTCAAATCATGCTTCAGACATTTACTAGCTGGGCAAGTCACTTAATTTTGTTTGCTTTAGTTCCTCATCTGTAAAATAAGCTAGAGAAGGAATTGGCAAACCACTCCAGTATCTTTGCCAGGAAAACCCCAAATGGGGGCTTGAAGTCAGACAGGACTGAAATGACTGAACAACAATATACCAGATGGTGCTCAAGTGCTTGGGATTCAAAGAAAGGCAAAAAACACTATCCCTGCTCTTCAGCTCACAGTCTGATAGGGGGAGAGAGAGAGATCATTCAAACTATTTGTAAATGATAATTTAAGGAGTGATCTCAGAAGACAGCTTGAGGATGAGGAAAGACCTGTTGCAGAAGATAAATAAACTATAATTCAAGCAAAGTCAGGGAAGGTAAGAGGCCAATAGAAGGAGAGAGTTCCAGACAGACTAGAGGACCATCTCAAATAAGAAATATCCTGTGAAGAATGGCAGGAAAGCAGTATCACGGGATCACAGACATAATCTACAAAGCAGTTCATGTGAAAACATTTTGTGCCTTTTAAAGTATTCAAATACTTAATTCCTTAATGAGGAAATTGATTCAAGATTCGGCTAAAGGGACAGATGCTGTATATTAAATTCCAAGTATCTCTTAAATGAACTATTTAATTAGGAGATTTTCATGAGACAGTAGTGGAGAGAAGAAAAGGTCCAGAAAAGCTTGAGAGGAGTTAAGAAACCAATTAAGGATGAACAAAAGGACTGCCATACTACAGAAAGGGTCTGGTTGAAGCTGAAAAACAAGATTTTGCAATGTTCCAGTTAGGATAGTTGTGCAATTTCCTTCAGTTGCATTTAGCAACACATGAGTAAAGAAGGCGGATGGTAGGAATAATCCAGGACTGAGGTTTGGAAAAAAGATGAATGACCATAGAGTGACTTCAAATAGTGAGGAGTAGACAATAGCATGGAGTTCGATTGGTTACTAAGTAGAGGATGGATAGTGGAAGGAAACGTGATGTTCTGAGAAAATAGTAAGGTGTTGAAGGACTGGGAGTTCTCAGTGAGAATGAAGAATAGATTTAGGAGTGAGGCACAAGTAGAGATGAAAGGAATTAAGGCTAAAATCTGATGAAGGTCTTGTGTGAGTGTGAGAGGCTGTTGAGGTAAGTCTAACAGCTGGGCAATTGGTAAAAGGATTCATGTGCAAAAATATTAGTTCATTTTGTGATAGCAAAGAACTGGAAATGAAGGGGATGGTCCATCAGTGGGGGAATGGCTAAATAAATTATGGTATAATTCAGGCCAATTCCAATAAACTTGTGGTGGAGTCTTCTGCACCCAGAAGACTGTGGGGACTGAATGTGGATCACAACATAATTTTTTTGTTTTTGTTTTTTACCATTTTTTGTTGTTCACTTGCCTTTTGTTTTCTTTCTCATTTTTTTTCCTTTTTGATCTGATTTTTCTTGTGTAGCATGATAATTGTGGAGATATGTATAGGAAAATTGCACATGTTTAACAGTGAATTACTTGCTGTCTAAGGGAGGGAGATGGGAGGAAGGAAAGGAGAAGTAATTTGGAACAAGGTTTTGTAAGGGTGAATGTTGAAAACTATGCTTATGTTTTGAAAATAAAAAGCTAAATGTAAAAACCCTTTGAAAACTTAAAAGCACAGTGTAAATTTTAGCTATTATTAAATATTTCTTTTTGGAAAAATAAATAGTAGCTCAGTGGAAAAGTTAGGTGTATAAGATGTAAATAGTCAATAATTATAGCAATCTACAGTTTGATAAACCCAAAGACTCCCTCTTCTGGTATAAGAACTCACTATTTGACAAAAACTGCTGGGAAAACAGTATGGCAGAAACTAGGCATTGACCAGTATCTTACATCCTGTACCCAGATAAGGTCAAAATAATTACATGATTTAGACATAAAGGGTAATACCAAAGCAAATTAAGAGAGCAAGGAATTTGTCAAATCTATGGAGAAGGGAAAAATTTATAATCAAACAAAAAATAGAAAACATGAAATGCAAGGAATAATTTTGATTATATTCAATTAAAAAGCTTTTACACAAAGCCAATGTAACCAAGATTAGAAAGGAAGCAGAAAATCAGGAAGCAATTTTTATATCCAGTGTTTCTGATAAAGGCCTCATTTCTAAAAAAAATATGAAGAGCTGAGTCAAATTTATAAGAATAAAAGTCATTCCCTAATTAATAATTATAGGATATGAACAGGCAGTTTTCAGATGAAGAAATTAAAGCCATTTATAGTTATATGAAAAAATGCTCTAAATAAATATTGGTTAGAGAAATGCACATTAAAACAATGCCAAGGTACCATTTCATATATCAGATTGGCTAATATGACAAAGAAAATGATAAATGTTGGAGAAGATGTAGGAAAATTAGAACACTTGCATTGTTGGTGGAGTTGTAAAATGATCCAATCATTCTGGAGAGTAATTTGGAACTATGCCCAAAGGACTATAAAATTGTGCATACCCTTTGATTCAGAAATACCTCTACTGGACCTATATCCCAAGGAGATCATAAAAAAAATTGGAAAAGGACTCATATATACAAAAAAATGTTTATAGTAGCTCTTTTTGTTGTGGCAAAATACTAGAAACTAAGAGGATACCCATCAATTGAGGAATGGCTGAACAAATTGTGATATATGAATGTAATAGAATATTATTCTATAAGAAATGATGAGCAGGCAGATTTCAGAAAAACGTGGAAAGTTTTAACATGAACTAATAATGCTGAAGTAAACAGAAGTAGGAGAACACTATCCACAGTAACAGCATCATTGTGTGGCTTGTCAACTTTGATAGATTTTGCTCTTCTCAGCAGTATAATGATCTAAGATAATTCTAAAACACTCATGATGGAAAATCCTATCTACATCCAGAGAGAACTATGGAGTCAATGTAGACTGAAGCATACTATTTTCACTTTTTGGTGGTTTTTTTCCCTTTCTCCTGATTTTTCCCTTTTGTTCTGATTCTTCTTTCACAATATGACTAATGTGGAAATATGTTTTAGATGATTGTACATATGTAACCTATATCAGATTGATTACCACTTTGGAGAGGGGTTGAGGATAAGGAGGGAGAAAAAAGAAAATCAAAATCTTATAAAAGTAAATGTCAAAAACTAATAAATAAATTTTAAAATAAATTTAAGTAAATGCTATTGTGCCATATATAATGAAAAGAATAGTTTCAAAGAAACCTGGGAAAACTTGTATGAACTAATGCAGAGGGAAATGAACAGAACCAGGAGAATAATTTTTATGACAAAACATTGTAAAGACAAGCAAATTTGAAAGACTTAAGAACATTTGTCAACATAATGACCAACAGTTATTTCAGAGAATTCATTATGAAACTTGCTGCCCAACTCCTGTAGGGAAGTGATGGACTTGGGAAACAGAATGAAATTCTGTATTTTTGGAAGTTAGCCCTCTGGATATTTGTGTTATTTGACTATACATATCTGTTACAAAAGTTTTGTTTTCTTTTTCAATGAAGTGGAAGGGTTCAAAAGTAGATTTTTTTCTTAAGCAAATCTTTAGTGCCTTAAGATTGTTTTGTCTAAAATAATACTGTCCTTGGTATATATATTTAATTTTATCCAACTATTCTTCCCTTTTTCTTAAGCCTCATGTCTCATCCTTTATGTATCTTTCCAGGGCTCTTTTCCTGATGATGGAAAAGAATATTCTAGAAAGAGTCACAAGCTAGTTCCATGTTCTGTGTTGTCTTCCTGTTTCTTTTATAACATTGCTCCATACATGCTATTTTAATGAAACAGAATCTTATTCTGCCCTTCTCTTCCAATGTCATATGAGTTTGTATTCTAAACTAGAATGGCTTTTAACTGATCCATATCTCTGCTTGGCAAAGAGATCAAACATTTGTCCATCAAGTTGTTCTCTTTTAAGCCTTATCCTTGTGGCAACTACTTTACACTGGAAGAAAAGAAACAAGCATTTCTTACGCACTTACTATGTGTTGATCACAGCACAATTTAACAATGGTTAGACTTTTGTAGAAGACATCTAAGTAAATGCTGGGCCTAGAGTCATATCCAGCCACTGATACTTCTTGTGTGAGTTCACTTACTCAGTGGAGACAAGTCACAACCTTACCTACCTCATTTTCTTCAATTGCAAAGTGGGGGTAATTATGACACCCACCTCAGGGTTGTTGAGAGAATCAAAGATCATATTTGTAAAGTACTTAACACAGTCCCCTAGGACATAAAAAACAGCTATTTTTATTACTATTAGTGTTACAATCAAGTCAACACCTTGGATTTTTTTTTCCCACTTCCTACTTTTCATCATCATCTTTCTGTCTTATGAAAGTATTCATGGTATATAAGCATAAAAGTTCTGAAAACTCTATAAACCTTTGTCTCTTCTTTTCCCAAACATGATTCTTATTCTCCAACATTTTTTGCCATGTTTAACCATTGATTTAATTTTTACATTTTTCATTCAACAAAAAAACAACTCTTCCTCATATCTCCCCTCACGTGAGAACAAAAAAAAAGCAAATCTCTGATATAAACACATATACTCAAGCAAAACAAATTTCCACATTGACCACACCTAAGAGAAATACACACCTATATGTGTAAATATGTACAGATGTATTTATGGTTCATTCTATATGCTGAGGGTATTACCTCCTCTACCAGGAAGTAGATAGGATGGCTTCATCATTAGTCCTTTAGAATTGTGGTTGGTCATTTTGCTGAATAGAGTTCCTAAGTCTTTCAAAATTATTTTTCTTTAAAATATTGTTATCCTTGTATAAATTATTGTTCTGGTTCTGCTCATTCCAGTTGGCATCAGTTCATACACATATTCTCAAGAAACTATCCCCTTCATTATTTCTTTATAGCGTAATAATAATCCATCATATTTGTGGATCATAATTTGTTCAGTCATTTTGAATTGATAGGTACCCCCTCAGACCCTCAGATGTAGTTCTTTGCCACTTCAAAAAATGTTATATTTTTGTACATCTTTAGTTAAGATTTGTTTTGCTTAGGATCAATACATCCTTTTTTTTAAATAGCTTTTTATTTACAAAACATATGCATGGGTAATTTTTCAACACTGACCCTTGCAAAACCTTCTGTTCCAACTTTTTCCCTCCTGACTTCCACTCCCTCCCCTAGATGGCAGATAGTCCAAAACATGCTAAATATGTTAAAGTATATGTTAAATATAATATATGTATGTATATATTTATTTAGTTATCTTGCTGCACAAGAAAAATCGGATCTACAAAGACAGTAAAAAAAAAAAAAAACTGAGAGGAAAAAACGAAAATGCAAGCAAACAACAGAAAGAGTGGAAATGCTAGATTGTGGTCCACACTCATTTCCCCTAGTTCTCTGGGTGTAGCTGATTCTCTTCATTACTGAACAGTTAGAACTCGTTTGAATCACCTCATTTTTGAAGAGAGACATCAGAATTGATATTATTGTTGTTGAAGTGTATAATGATTTCCTGGTTCTGCTCATTTCACTTAGCATCAGTTCATGTAAGTCTCTCCAAGCCTCTCTGAAGTCATCCTGCTGGTCATTTCTTACAGAACAATAATATTCCATAACATTCATATACCACAATTATTTAGCCATTCTCCAATTGATGGGCATCCACTCAGTTTCCAGGTTCTAGCCACTACAAAGAGGGCTGCCACAAACATTTGTGCATGTACTTTTTCCCTACTTCAAGATCTGTTTAGGATATAAGCCCAGTATTAATATGCTGAATCAAAGAGTATGCACAGTTTGATAGCTTTTTGAGCATAGTTCCAAACTGCTCTCCAGAATGGTTGGATCCATTCACAACTCCACCAACAATGTATCAGTGTCCCAGTTTTCCCACATCCCCTCCAACATTGGTCATTACCTTTTCTTGTCATCTTAGCCAGTCTGACAGGTATATAATGGTATTTCAGAGTTGTCTTAATTTGCATTTCTCTGATCAGTAGTGATTTGAAACACCTTTTCATATGGCTAGAAATAGTTTCAATTTCTTCGTCTGAGAATTGTCTGTTCATAACCTTTGACCATTTATCAATTGGAGAATGGCTTGATTTTTTATAAATTTGAGTCAGTTCTCTATATATTTTGGAAATGAGGAAAGTCAGAACCTTTAACTGTAAAAAATGTTTTCCCAGTTTATTGCTTCCCCTCTAATCTTGTCTGCCTTAGTTTTGTTTGTACAAAAACAACTTAATGTAATAAAAATTTTCTATTTTGTGATCAATAATAATCTCTAGTTCTTCTTTGATCACAAATTCTTTCTTCCTCCACAGGTCAGAGGTAAACTATCCTATGTTCTTCTAATTTATTTATAATTTCATTCTTTATGCCTAGATCATGAACCTATTTTGACCTTATTTTGGTATATGGTTTTAGGGTGAAGGTCAATGCCTAGTTTCTTCCATACTAGTTTCCAATTTTCCCAGCTGATTTTGTCAAATAGTGAGTTCTTATCCCAAAAGCTGGGGTCTTTGGGTTTGTCAAACATTAGATTACTGTAGTTATTGACTATTTTGTCCTGTGAACCTAACCTATTCCACTGGTCAACTAGTTTATTTCTTAGCCAATACCAAATGGTTTTGATGCCCATTGCTTTGTAATATAGTTTTAGATCAGGTACAGCTAGGCCGCCTTCATTTGATTTTTTTTTTCATTAGTTCCCTTGAAATTCTTGACCTTTTGTTCTTCCAGTTAAATTTTGTTGTTATTTTTTCTAGGTCAGTAAAATAGTTTCTTGGGAGTTTGATTGGTATAGCACTAAATAAATAGATTTGTTTAGGGAGTATTGTCATCTTTATTATATTTGCTTGACCTATCCAAGAGCACGTAATTTTTTCCATTTGTTTAGATCTGACTTTATTTGTGTGGAAAGTGTTTTCTAGTTTTGCTCATATAGTTCTTGACTTTCTCTTGGTAGATAGATTCCAAAATATTTTGTACTATCAATAGTTATTTTAAATGGAATGTCTCTTTGTATCTCTTGCTGTTGGATTTTGTTAGTGATGTATAAAAATGCTGATGATTTACGTGGATTTATTTTTTATCCTGCAACTTTGCTGAAGTTGTGGATTATTTCTAATAGCTTTTTAGTAGATTCTCTGGGGTTCTCTAAGTATATCATCGCCAAAGAGTGATAATTTGATTTCCTCATTACCTACTCTAATTTTAATTTCTTTTTCATCTCATTGCCAAAGCTAGCATTTCTAATACAATATTGAATAGTAATGGTGATAGTGGGTAACCTTGTTTCACTCCTGATCTTACTAGGAATGATTTCAGTTTATCCCCATTACATCTGATGCTTACTGATGGTTTTAAATAAATGCTACTGACTATTTTAAGGAAAAGTCCTTTTATTCCTATATTCGTGTTTTTAGTAGGAATGGGTGTTGAATTTTATCAAACGCTTTTTCTGCATCTATTGAGATGGTCATATGGTTTTTGTTAATTTGGTTATTAATATAGTCAATTATGCTAATAGTTTTCCTGATATTGAACCAGCCCTGCATTCCTGGTATAAATCCTATTTGGTCATGATGTATTATCCTGGGGATGATTTTTTATAATCTTTTTGCTAATATTTTATTTAAGCTTTTTGCATCAATATTCATTAGGGAGACCAGTCTATAATTTTCTTTCTCTGTTTTCATCCTACCTGGTTTAGGTATCAGTACCATGTCTGTGTCATAAAAGGAATTTGGTAGGACTCCTTCAATCCCTAATTTTTCAAATAGTTTATATAACATTGGAGTTAATTGTTCTTTAAATGTTTGGTAGAATTTACAT
The DNA here is from genome assembly GCF_902635505.1 of Sarcophilus harrisii. Classification (NCBI taxonomy): domain Eukaryota; kingdom Metazoa; phylum Chordata; class Mammalia; order Dasyuromorphia; family Dasyuridae; genus Sarcophilus; species Sarcophilus harrisii. The sequence continues at coordinate 540,257,434 of NC_045428.1, forward strand.
GTAAATCCATCTGGACCAACATATCTTTAATCTTCCTTCCCTCTAATTTACTCTTCTCCCCTCCCCTTTCTCTCTCTTTTCCTTATTTAGTGAAATGTATTTCTGTACCTAACTTTGTATTCTTCCTTTCTTCAGTTGAGTCAAATTCATGTGTCAGTCATTCCTCTCTTCCTTGTTTTATAGAATCCTACATTTAAGTGAGATAGTTTTCCCTAATTTTTCTTTCCCATTTACCCACCAAGTGTATACTTCCCCCCTTTCCTTTCCATTTAAAAAAAAAATTTTCATCAAGACATTAACATAGTCTAGACCTTCTGTTTCATTAGATTCTTTGACTTCTGATGATGATAGATTTCAGAGGGAACACATATATTATTTCTCCATATTATAAATACTTTATCTTTGTTTAATCCTTCATTAATTTTTTATTCATGTTTACCATTTTGCATTTCTCTTAATTCCTGTATTTTAACTCCAGAATTTCTATACTATTTTGGTCTTTTCATCAAGAATGCTTGGAAATTCTCTATTTCATTAAAATTTTATTTTTCTCCCTTTGTAAGATTATACTCAGTTTTGCTGGATGTATGATCTCCCAAAGGCTGACTCCTCCCCTCCGAGGGAGGGATTAAGGGAGGTGTGAATTCAGATATCTCATACTAAACCCTGAAATCACCCAAACGTGTGAACTCCAATGAGTACTTAAATACTTCTTGCTTATATGAGCTCTCTAAAAGTGTGAACACAAGCCTTGTTTCTATCAGTTGTACTTAGTACCTTGTTTCAAGTTCTGGCCCATAACATCTCCTTGTAGGATCAGATCAATCATACTGAACCATGCTAAATTAGATAATTATTGTCTCTATCAACTCTAATGACTTAACAGTTTGTTAAAGATTCCAACGGGGAGGGGGGGCGAAGTCCATGGTTTTCAGGTAGTCCAATAATTCTTAATTTTTTTTCTCTTTAATCTCCTTTCCAAGTAAGTGAGATAATTTACCTCCCCCCCCCCCCTTCTTTCAGTATTTTGATTTATTTTAATTTTGTTGTTGTTGTTGTCTCATGGAGTCATTAGCTTCTATTTGATCCATTCTGATTTTCAGAGAATTTGTTGCTTGCTCAAGATTTCACAACTCTTTAGTTATTAGTTTTCTTTTCAATTCTTTCTTCTATAGCTTTTATTTTATTTTCTAGTTTTTCCCTCCAATATTAATGTTTCATTTAAAATACCTTTTTAAAAAAGTTTTTTTTGAACACTTGCTTCACTTCTTCCAGGAATGTTAGTTGAATTTGGACATAAACTGTTTTTCTTTAAGGCTTCACTTATAGATGTTTTGGAATTATTTTCTTCTTGGGGGTTTGTGTCTTGAGTGTCCCTGTCAGTAAAATAGCTTTTATTTATTTATTTTGCTGAGACAATTAAGGTTAAATAACTTGCCCAGGGTTACACAGCTGGGAAGTAACTGAGGTCAGATTTGAACTGAGGTTCTTCTGACTTCAGAGCTGGTGATCTATCCACTGTGCCATCTAGCTGCTCCATATAATAGCTTTAAAAAAATAACAATAGCTTTTTATTCTTCAAAAATACATGCAAAGATAGTTTTAAACATTCACCCTCCTTACCTCTCAGATCTGTGGAACAAGAAGGAATTTGTGACCAAAGAAGAACTAGAGATCATTATCAATCACAAAATAGACAATTTTGATTATATTAAGTTAAAAAGTTTTTGTACAAACAAAACTAATGCAGACAAAATTAAAAGGGAAGCAATAAACTGGGAAAACATTTTTACATTCAAAGGCTCTGATAAAAGCCTCATTTCTAAAATATATAGAGAATTAACTCAAATTTATAAGAATTCAAACCATTCTACAGTGGATAAATGGTCAAAGGATATGAACAGACAATTCTGAGATGAAGAAATTGAAATATTTCTAGTCATATGAAAAAGTGCTCTAAATCACTATTGATCAGAGAAATGCAAATTAAGACAACTCTGAGATACCATTACACACCTGTTAGATTGGCTAAGATGACAGGAAAAGATAATGACGAATGTTGGAGGGGATGTGGGAAATCTGGGACACTGATACATTGTTTGTGGAACTGTGAACAGATCCAGCCATTCTGGAGAACAATTTGGAACTATGTTCAAAAAGTTATCAAACTGCATACCCTTTGACCCATCAGTGTTTCTACTGGGCTTATATCCCAAAGAGATCTCAAAGAAGGGGAAAGGGTCCCACATGTGCAAAAATGTTTGTGGCAGCCCTTTTTGTAGTGGCTAGAAATTGGAAACTGAATGGATGCCCATCAATGGGAGAATGGCTGAATAAGTTATGGTACATGAGTGTTATAGAATATTATTGCTCTGTAAGAAATGACCAGCAGGATGATTTCAGAGAGGCTTGGAAAGACTTACATGAACTAATGCTAAGTGAAAAGAACAGAATCAGGAGATCATTGTGAATAGCAACAAGATTATATGATGATGAATTCTGATGGACGTGGCTCTCTTCAACAATGAGATGATTCAAACAAATTCTAATTGTTTAGTGATAAAGAGAGCTACCTATACCCAGAGAGAGGCCTGTGGGAACTGAGTGTGGACACAACATAGCATTTTTGCTTTCTTTTGATGTTTACTTGCATTTTGTTTTCCTTCTCAGGTTTTTTTATTCTTTCTAGATCAATTTTTCTTGTGCAGCAAGATAACTGTATAAATATGTAACATATATTGGATTCAACATATCTTTTAACATATATAACATGTATTGGACTACCTGCCATCTAGGGGAGGGAGTGGAGGAAAGGAGGGAAAAATTTGGAACAGAAAATTTTGCAAGAGTAAATGTTGAAAAATTACCCATGCATATGTTTTGTAAATAAAAAGCTTTAATTAAAATAAACAAACAAATGCATTGCAAAAACATTGTTGTTCCAGATTTTTCTCCCTCCCTTCCTCATCTCTCCCCCTCCCCTAGACATTTAGGTTAAATGTGCAATCAATCCTTCAAAACAAATTTCCACATTTACCATGCTATACAAGAAAAATCAGATCAGAAAGGGAAAAAATGAGAAAGAAAAAAAAAAAACAGACAAGCAAACAACAAAAAAGGTGAAAAAATTATGTTATGGTCCTTATTCAGTCTCGGTAGTCCTATCTCAAGGTCAAATGGCTCTCTCCATCACAAGTCTATTGGAAATTGCCTAGAATCACCTCGTTGTTGAAAAGAGCCACATTTATCAGAATTGATCGTCACAATAATCTTGTTATTGCATACAATATTCCCTTGGTTCTGTTCACCTTACCTAGTATCAGTTCACAAGTCCAGGCATTTCTGAAATCAGCCTGCTCATCATATAATAGCTTTTTATGGTGTATCCTTTCTTTCCATTTGTTCATCCTTTCAGGTCTTTCCTGATTTTATTTGGATATTAGGGATGATCTCTGCATATTTCTAGAAGAAAGGTCTAGGTTAATCTTATTGTTGCTTTCTTGAAGTAACAAGCATTGTTTTATTTCAGGATTTCATATACAGCTAAAGCTGGTTACTTTTAGACTTTCAATGTTCCCAAAATGGTCTGATCCAGGGCAAAATCTGATCAATGTCCCCTGAGCTCCACAAGTTCTTGACCTGGGTTTATATCTGAGCAACATTAAATTGTTGCTGGACTCAGCTACTGCTAGTCATCTGGAAAGCTCTCTTGTTTTAGTAATAAAATTAGCCTTCCCTTTGGTCTGAGATTTCTGCCTTGTTTATCCCTTTGCCAGTTAGAAATTGTAACTGAGATCCCCACCCTCCATTCTTTAGTGGGTATTCAAGGCTCTGATTATTTCTTACCCTAGAATGCTGCTGCTTGTTACAGGTACCTTCTTTAGCCCACATGGATTTGTGACCCAGAAATGAGTATTGCCACTCAATTAGTACCTGTTTTTTACACCTTGCATGAGGTCAAGCCCCAGAATGGGTCTGGAGCCTCATCTTGCCCTAAAGCAATCCTTGGGTACTGAAATGTTCTGTGTTGTATACTTTTGGCTATATCCCATTACCAGTGTCTGTAGGATTCTCTGTCTCTCCATGCTGACCTGGGCTAGAAAAGTGGCTCACTATGATTTCTTTTTTGGATATTTCAGTCAGAATTTGGTCTGGTACATTTTCTAGATCTGTTTGAAGGCATTTTGTGGGGAGTTTACTGTCCTTCTTTCTACACCATCTTGTCTCTGCTTGTGCTTTCAAGCACTCACTTTTGTGTTGAAGTCACCAAGTATTCAATTGTATGATGCTTTAATTTAAAGGGTTTTATTGATTTTTAAATAGAACCATTCTAAAATAGCTATTAGCACCTAAGTTACAGTATTAACTTAGTATTTTTATAAATGTTCATTATAAACACTGTAATAAGAGATAACCAAATGTCCTTTAAAATAATTTTCCTTTGTGCCTTAGGAGATCATCATTATCATCATCATCATCATCATCATCATCATCACTACCTCACCTCCTTTGAGGATCATTCAATCCATATTTATACCCAGTCAAGATTCTGTTGTTGTAATATAATGATCCAAGACTACTCTGAAGGACTTATGATGAAAAATGCTGTCCATACCCAGAGAAGAAACTGATTGTATCCGAATACAGATTGGAGCATACTTTGTTTTAGCTTTATTTATTTCTCTTAAGGCTTTTTGGGAGTTGGTTTTTTTTTTTTTGGTGGAGGAGAGCAGGGTGGAGATCTGTTTTCTTTTGCAATATGACTTTAATGGGAGTGTTTAGTGTAATTTCACAGGTGCCTTCTGGAAGGGAGGGAGAAGGAGGAAGGGAAAGAATCTGGAACTTAAAAAGTTTTAAAAACAAATGTAAAAAAATTCTTTTGTATGTACCTGCAGAAATCAAATAAAATAAATAAATAAATATATACATATATGTATATATAAACAAAAAATATAAATACTCTGAATTTATCAGGTGAGACATGACTAAATGGATGTTCTAGAATTGTTGGTTGAATAAATTGACAGTTAAAAGCAAAAACAAAAAAAAATTCTTTCACTGTTAACTCCCAAACTTCTGAATGTTGCCCTTCCTTTGTCAATGAGTTCAGTGTCTTGCTCAGTCTTTCTCTTTTCCCTAACATCTGTCTTCATACTAGGGACTTCAATATATGTCAAAATTTTTGCAAACACTCTAACTTAGCAATTTCTCAACTTACCTCCTACATTCTACATGACCTAAAGATGGTCATAACCTTGATTGTACTATCACCTACAAATGTTTCACATCTGAGTTCATAAATGTTGAAATTCCTTAATAACCAGTTGTCATTTCACCTATCCCTCTGTCTTACAACTTCTAACCATTTTCTTCATTCTCATCATGACTCACCTTCACTTCTTAATTCTTTCCTAAATTATCACTCCAACATTGTCTTCTCTTTCCACATTCTCTTCTCTTGATCAACTCGATCCCTTGGTGAACCACATCTACATTGCCCTCTTCTCTCATATTCCTATCAAAGATCTTGCCCTTCCAAACTCCAGCCTTGAATTACTCCCACTATCTACTGCATTTGCTCCTATTCATGACCTGATAAATGATCTGGGACCTCACTATGGCATAATAATCCTTTTATACCTCTTTGTCCATTCACTATTCCACTCATTAAAAGTGACTCTGCCAAATCTTATCATCTTTCCTCGAATCTTTTTTTGGCTCCCCTTCTTCATCCTCTTAGCTAAGAACTTTGCCTAATATTTCATTGGGGAAAAAATGAAGTCATCTCCCTTCTTTTTCATTTCAATCACTCAGATGTATTTCTTCTTTCACCTTCATTTCACAGCCCTTCCTATAAAGGGAAAAGTCTACCTAAAGAGGTGATTCCCATTCCAACCTGTCTTCTCTAGCAGATTACTCCAATTATCAGCCCTATTCATTAATTTTCAATTGCTTCCACTCTACTGGCTGTTTCTCTACTACTTACAAACATGACCATGTCTGTCTCATCCTCCAAAAAACTCTCACTTCATCCATTCATCTGCACTAGCTATCAACCTACATTTCTTCTCCCTTTCGTAATTAAACTCCTTGAGAAAGCAGAAGGCTATTTATGATAAATACCTGCGCTTCCTTCCCTTCTCTTTTTAACTTTTTCAGTCTGGGTCGCAACCTCATTATTCAGCTGAAACTTTTCTCTCCAAAGTTACTAATTATCTCTGAATTGCTAAATCCAGTGGCCTTTTCTCAATCCTCATCTTTTTTGACCTCTCTAGTCTGATACTGCTAATCAGCCTTCTTCTTGCTGCTTTTTTCCCTCAATTTTTCATGCCATTACTTTTTCTTGGTGAGGGAATTGAGAGGATTGAAACAGCTAATGATTAAGTGTGAGTCCCATTGACACCCCCCCCCAGCTGTGACTCAGTTCCTTTTCTATTGGAAGGTCCAATCTTGTGAGAAAATGTTATTCAATTGTGAGAAAATCTTATTGCATTGTTTGAAACTATCCTTGTGTGAGTAGGAAACTGGGTACCTCCACCTGCTATTTAGAGACCCTTAACTAAGGATCTAGGTTATGCTGACCAGATTCAAAGATTGATGCAAGGACTTTTCTCACAATTGTCCTTCTCAAGCAATCCATCTATCTAATCTAAAAACTGGCCCCATACTGACCAATCATTTGTTGTTTCCATGTTCATAGACACTTGGGGGAAATAAGATATCTCTTTTTCTTAATTCATTTGCTCTCTCCCTCCCAACTTGGAAAGTGTCTTATCTTTCCTCTAATTAGAAATCAAATTATCTAATGTATTGTTTTTTTTAATTTATTGGTCATATTTAATTAACTTTTTAAATGTGTGACAGTTTTTCTCCTCCTGTGTTTGGGGTTCAACCCTAAACTGAGAAAGGGGCCAGATCTCAATTTATTAGGCAGTTGGCATGCATTGCTTAATAAATCAAAATGCTCAGAAACTCAAATCTTTGTTACCTCAAGAATTTTATCTTTCACCCACCACACTTATTCTCCTACTTACTTCTCACTCTCCTTTCCTGGGTCTACTTCCAGGTCATCCCCACTAAACATAAAGATCCCCCTCTCCTAAAGGCACTCTCCTAAGCCCTCTTCTTTCTTCTCTTTATACTATTTCACTTATTAATTTCAGCTTCTCCCATGGATTCAAATATCATCACTATACATATAGTTTTCAGGATTATTTATCCAGCCCTATTAAGTCTCCTGGCTTCGTCTCAAATCTCTGACATGTTGAACTGAATGTGCCATAGACTTAAACTCAGCATTCTAAAACTAAACTCACTATCTTTCCCCCAAAACTATCTCCTCTTCTTAACTTTCCCATGCTTGGCAAAGATGCCACCATCCTCCCAGACACTTGGCTTTCATCCTTACCTCCTTACTCTCACCTCCCATATCCAATCAACGATCCAATCCTGTTTTATCTAGCTCTATAACATCTTTTTTATATGCCCTTTTCTGAATTTTCACACTGCAACCACCATGGCAAAAGCCCTCATCATCCTAACCTTGGCTTATTGCAGTAGCCTGATTGCTTTCCCTGCATATAGTTTCTCACCATTCTAATCCATCCTCCGCTTTACCTATCATCTTCCTAAAACATATCATCCTATCACCACCTATTCAGTAAATCTCAGTGGCTCCCTGTTACCTTCAGTATCAAATGCAAAACATTATTTGGCTTTTAAAGTCCTTTATTATCTGGCACTTTCTTAACTTTTCTGTCTTCCTATACCGTACACCTTTCTGCATAATAATCTCTATAATCAAATGACATAGGCTTCCTTTGAATGTATTTTTGTTTTGCCTTTCTTTGTATCTTCAATGGATAATAGGCATTTACTAAATGTTCTTTGGCTTCCTGACTAGAGCACCATCACTGAATGACTAAAAAATCTAGACCTTAATCAATTGCTCCGAAAATATTGATATTTTGCTTTTTCCTCACTCAAGACATTCTATCACCAACTCTATGCATTTTAACTGGTTGTCTCCCATGCCTGGAATTCTCTCCCCCTTCACCACCAATTGGCTTTTCTGACTTCTTCAAGTTTCAGCTAAAATCCTACCTGCTCCAAGAAGCCTTTCCAGATCCTTCTAAATACTAGCGCTTTCATTTTATGGATTATCTCCAATATATGTTACAAGTACAAAGCTGTTTGCATGTTATCTTTCTCATTAGACTGAACTTGATAGCCAAGACTATTTTTGCCTTTCATTGTATCTGTAGTGCTTAGTGCAGTGCCAAGCATGCAAGTGCTTAATAAATGCTCAGTGATTGACTTGAGATGAACAGCTATTTAACAAAATAGCTATTGTCCTTACCTCCCAGAAGAGTATAATAGTAATATTGGATAATTGATTTATATTTTAAGTATTTATGAGTGCACACTTAAGACTATTTTGTGTTTTAAATGTAGTAAATATTCTCTAGCCTACTTTCTCAGAGGCAGAATGGTATATCTTTCCCTCATCATTCTTGACACACTTGATCCATCTGTGTTCCTCCCACTCCCATTCTCAGAAGTCGTGACCATTGACCCAGTTCCACTTAACCACCCTCCTCTGAAATGAATGCTTTTACTAAGATTTATTTCAGTCCTACGGTACAAAAAGAAGCCCCCAACACCTTAAGGACATGTTCTTCTCTGTACCACTTCAGTGGTTCGGTCACTGGATGTGGAGTCAACTCAAAATTTAGCTTAGATTCTATATAGCATTGATTCACATATAGTTTTCACCAGATTCACATCCAGAGTCATCATCTCTGCTGGATAAGTCCTTATCTCAGGAGCCACTGGGCTGGGTTCCTGAACTTCAATCCCAAAAGTCATTTCTTATTCCTTAAAGCATTGATTGATGCTGCATTACCTCTGAAAACCATTGAACACCAAGATGTCAGAATATCCTCCAGATCTTTTAAAACTCACATGGTCATGGATGTACCAGTCTCCATCATCTAAAAGAGATCAAGCACCAAGGCCACTTTTAGAAGGCCATATGGCTTCAGAGAGGGAAAAAAAAGTTCCATTGCCTCTGCCCTTACACTATTGTAAGGAATTCCATGAGGAATTCCATACTTCCAAGAGAAGATAGCTGAAATTGAGAGACCTTTTTGAATCCCTTTGCAGCCAAAGAGCCTTCTCTTAAACACATGATTAATTTCTAATCATGTGAAAAAATGCTCTAAATCACTATTGATCAGAAAAATTCAAATTAAGACAACTCTGAGATACCACTACACACCTTTCAGATTGGCTAAGATGATAGGAAGAGATAATGATAAGTGTTGGAGGAAATGTGAGAAAACTAGGGTACTAATACATTACTGGTGGAGTTGTGAACTGATCCAACCATTCTGGAAAGTAATTTGGAACTATGCCCAAAGGTCTGTCAAACTACATACCCTTTAATCCAGCAGTGTCTCTACTGAGCCTGTATCCCATAAAAAAGGGAAAAGGACCCACATGTGCAAAAATGTTTGTGGCGGCCCTCTTTATAGTGGCAAGAAACTCGAAACTGAGTGAATGCGCATCAGTTGGAGAATGAATGAATAAGTTATGGTCTAGGAATGTTATTGAATATTATTGTTCTATAAGCAATGATGAGCAGGCGGATTTCAGAAAGTCCTGGAGAGACTTACATGAACTAATGCTAAGTGAAGTGAATAGAATCAGGAGAACATTGTACACGGCAACAGGAAGATTATACAAAAATCAGTTCTGATGGATGTGGCTTTTTTCAACAATGAGGTGATTCAAGCCAGTTTCAATGGTCTTGTGATGGAGAGAGCCATCTGCATTCAGAAAAGAGGACTGTGGGAACTGAGTATGGATCACAACATAATATTTTCACTTTGTTGTTATTTGCTTACATTTTGTTTTCTTTCTCATTTTTTCCCTTTTTGATTTGATTTTTTTCTTGTGCAGCATGATTATTATGGAAATATGTACAGAATTGTACATGTTTAACATATATTGGATTACTCACTGCATAGGGGAGGGGATAGGGAGAAGGGAGGGACAAAAAATTGGGATAAAAAGTTTTGCAAGGGTAAATATTGAAAACTATCTTTGCATATATTTTGAAAATAAAAATCTTTTATTTTATTGTATTTATTATTTATTTTTAATTATTATTATTTTATTTTTTTAAAAGTAACATGGAAACCATTTTACAGAATGTGCATGATGCTACACATTCTCTTGAAAGTACTTTTCTTAATGAATGGATGCCCATCAATTGGAGAATGGTTGGGTAAATTGTGGTATATGAATGTTATGGAATATTATTGTTCTGTAAGAAATGACCAGCAGGCATCCTGCCATTTAGGGGAGGGGGTGGGGGGGGGGTAAGAGGTGAAAAATTGGAACAAGAGGTTTGGCAATTGTTAATGCTGTAAAGTTACCCATATATATATATATCCTGTAAATAAAAGGCTATTAAAAAAAAAAGTTACCCATGCATATATCCTGTAAATAAAAGGCTATTAAAAAAAAAAAAAGAAAGAAATGACCAGCAGGATGAATACAGAGAGGCTTGGAGAGACTTATATGAACTGATGCTAAGTGAAATGAGCAGAACCAGGAGATCATTATATACCTCAACAACGATACTGTATGAGAATGTGTTCTGATGGAAGTGGATTTCTTCGACACATAGAAGATCTAACTCAGTTTCAATTGATCAAAGATGGACAGAAGCAGCTACACCCAAAGAAAGAACACTGGGAAATGAATGTAAACTGCTTGCATTTTTGTCTTTCTTCCCAGGTTATTTTTGCCTTCTGAATCCAATTCTTCTTGTGCAATAGGAGAACTGTTCGATTCTGCACACATATATTGTATCTAGGATATACTGTGACATATTTAACATGTATAGGACTGCTTGCCATCTGAGGGAGGGGTGGAGGGAGGGAGGGAAAAAGTCGGAACAGAAGTAAGTGCAAGGGATAATGCTGTAAAAATTTACCCAAGCAACTATGCTCAAAAAGTTATCAAACTGTGCATACCCTTTGATCCAGCAGTGTTACTACTGGGTTTATATCCCAAAGAGATCATAAAGAAGGGAAAGGGACCTGTATGTGCAAGAATGTTTGTGGCAGCCCTCTTTGTAGTGGCTAGAAACTGGAAACTGAGTAGATGCCCATCAGTTGGAGAATGGCTGGATAAATTGTGGTATATGAATATTATGGAATATTATTGTTCTGTAACAAATGACCAACAGGATGATTTCAGAAAGGCCTGGAGAGACTTACACAAACTGATGCTGAGTGAAATGAGCAGGACCAACAGGTATACTTATTGTGTATCTAATTTATATTTTAATATATTTAACATCTACTGATCATCCTGCCATCTAGGGAGGGGGGGGTAAGAGGTGAAAAATTGGAACAAGAGGTTTGGCAATTGTTAATGCTGTAAAGTTACCCATGTATATATCCTGTAAATAAAAGGCTATTAAATAAAAAAATAAAATAAAATAAAAATATTTGGGGGATAATCCAAAAAAAAAAAAAAAAAAAAAAAAGAAATGGGCAGGACCAGGAGATCATTATATACTTCAACAACAATACTATATGATGATCAGTTCTGATGGACCTGGCCATCCTCAGCAATGAGATCAACCAAATCATTTTCAATGGAGCAGTAATGAACTGAACCAGCTACACCCAGAGAAAGAACTCTGGGTGATGACTAAAAACCATTACATTGAATTCCCAAGCCCTATATTTATGCTCACCTGCATTTTTGATTTCCTTCACAAACTAATTGTACAATATTTCAGAGTCTGATTCTTTTTGTACAGCAAAATAACATTTTGGTCATGTATACTTATTGTGTATCTAATTTATATTTTAATATATTTAACATCTACTGGTCATCCTGCCATCTGGGGGAGTGGGTGGGGGGTAAGAGGTGAAAAATTGGAACAAGAGGTTTGGCAATTGTTTTTTTTTTTTTTTGTTGGTAATAGCATTTTTAATGTAACATTTTGTTTCCAAATAAGATTGCCAGGAATCTAAAAAATAAATTTAAATCAAAGAGATTTCAAATGTCTGTCCACATGCTTTCAGGTGGCAATTCAATGCAGTATTTATAAAGCTCTTAAATAATTATGTTTACTTATTGATCTTTTTTTTTTTTAAATTTAATAGCCTTTTATTTACAGGATATATACATGGGTAACTTGAGGTTTGGCAATTGTTAATGCTGTAAAGTTACCCATACATATAACCTGTAAATAAAAGGCTATTAAATAAAAAATATATATATATATATATCATATTCAAAAAAAAAATTTACCCAAGCATGGGTTCTGGCAATAAAAAGTCATTTTTTTAAAAAAGTACTTTTCTTATACATCAATATAATTTCTCCAAAAACAAGCTTCCAGGTTTTTTTTTTGTGGGAGAGTTTGCATTAACTGGGTAAACATGGGTTCTATACAAACTCCAAGTCCCAGATATAGGAGCATGTCTTTCATAGTGGGAGATAAATAGCAATAAATATAAATATAAATAGCAATAATATATCTGAATATTCAATACATTGAATGTAGGTATGCAAATATGTACAGTTTTATGTATGTCTATATCTACATGTATACCTGTTCTTGAATGGACTCTTGATCCCTCTGGATTATTTTCTCTAGGAGAATAATAGAAACAAACCATACTTTAATTTTGTTAAATTTCGCCCTAAAATTCTACTCCAGGATGGGGACATAATGAGTCAGAGCATGTAAGAAAAGCCTGAATCTCTTTTTAAGGGACAGTTGAATCCAAGCTCTGTGTGAGCCTAGAGCTGGAGTTTCATTTATAGGAAGAGATAAGAAACACCAGTAATAAATACATTTTAGAATTTGGTCAGAAATCAAAAACAAACTCACTGGCTAATAATTTTCTTTGAGATTCCCTTCTCTTCCCTTTCTTAAATATCAGGACACTCATCTATCTCCATTTACTTCCTTATATTTTTTCAATTAACAAAAAAATCAGTTTTCTCTCTCAATTCTTCTCCCTTTACTTCCCCTCCCTAATGGAAAAAAATACAAAATCCCTTTATAACAAATATACATAGTTAAGCAAAACAAAATTTTAATTGATCTTATTCAAATATGCATACATTTATACATACATGTGTATGTGTGTGCCTGAACCTAGATACACTACTTTGCGACTTCTCTGACTGACATACACCATGTCCCCACCTTATATATTTTCTGATCCTCTTCTATTCCAACAATTTTTCAGTTTTTGTGTATTGAATTCTCTTATTAGATTGTAAACTCCTTGAAATCAGAGGCTATCATTCTTTTTATGCGTTTTGTAATTTGTATTCCCAGTGCTTATCATAGTACCTGACATACTATTGGTATATAATAAATGTTTATTGATTAATCAACATGTAAATGTATATGTATATAACATTCTGCATCCAAGTCCATCACTACTCTGTCAAGAGGTAGGTAATACTTGGTTAATCATAATTAGATGGTTAAAGAATCATGGTTAATTTTATGATGATAAGTGCTCTTAAGTCTTTCAAAGTTTGTATAAATTACCTGGTCCTGCTCACTTTACTTTATATCAGCTCATCCATGTCATAATCATCCCTTTCATCATTTCTTATGGCATAATTCCTCAACTGACACTCCATTAGTTTTCATTCTTTGCCACCACAAAAAGAGTTACTATAAATATGTTAGTGCATGTGAATAATTTTCCTTTTTTTTTTAATTCTTTGGGTTATATATCTGGGAAGGTATATTGCTGAGTTAAAAGCTATGAACAGTTCAGTATCTTCTGAGGTTTACTTTTCCAAGTTGCTTTCTATAATGACTGGATCAGTTCATAGCTCAACTAAGACTTCATCAATATGCCTGTTTTCCCACAGCAACCTTCCACACATTTTTCATATTCCATTTTTTGTTTTAATTAGCATTTCTCTAAATATTAGTGCTGTGTAACTTTTTTTTTCATTTAGCTATCTATAGCTTGGATTTCTTCTGAAAACTTTCTATTCATATCTTTTTGCCAATTATCAGTTGAAGAACGACTCTTATTCTTATATATTTGAGTTAACATATATTTGAGTTAAAGTGAAACTCATAGTACAGAAATCTATCTTACCCTGCAGGAAAATAGGAGAGGAATGAGTATGGGAAGGGGGGAAGGTGATAAAAGAGAGGACATATTGAGGGAGGGAGTGGTCAATACCAAAACACTTTTGAGGAGAGACAGGGTGAGAGAGAATAAATGGGGGGAGATACAATTAGCAATAGTAATTGTAAAAAGAATTTTGAAGCAGGTTTCCCTGATAAGGCCTCATTTCTCAAACACAGGCAGAGTCAAATTTATAAAAAAATAAGAATCCAATTGAGAAATGATCAAAAGATATATTCTCTCCCAAAGGGCTATAAATTCATGCATACCCTTTGACCTAACAATACCACCACTAGGCATGAATACTAAAAAAATTTTTTAGAAAGGGAAAATTACTTTTATGTACAAAAATTATTCATAGCAGCTCTCAAGGCAAAAAAAAAAAATTAGAAATTGAGGGGATGCCCATCAATTGGGAATGGCTTGATAAACTGGTATGTGTTTGTGATGGAATATTTTTGTTCTATAGGAAATGATGAGCAGGATGTTCTCAGAAAAAAAAAAAAAACACCTGGAAAGTCCTCCATGAACTCAAGCAAGTGAAACATATTAAAAATAATAGCAATGTTCTGGGATGGCCAGTTATAAATTACTTTACCATTCTCAGTAGTACAATCATTCATGACAATTTTGAAGGAGTTATGATAAAAAAAATCCTATTCATACCCAGAAAAGGGTGAATGTATCCAAATACAGATTGAAGCATTCTCTCTCTTTTTTTAACTTAATTTTTCTTGAGGGTTTTTATTTTCATTGCAGTGGGGGAATCTATCTTTTCTTTCACAGCTTGACTTTTATGGAAATGTTTTGCATAACTTCACATGTGGTCTCTTAATTGTGGGTGGAGATAAGAGAGAGAACCTAGAACTCAAAAATATTTTTTATTAAAACTTTTTATTTACAAAACATATGCATTGTAATTTTTCAACACTAACCCTTCCAAAATGTTGTGCTTCCAGTTTCTCCCTTCTTCCCCTTCCTTAAATGACAGGTAATCCAATATATGTTAAATATGTTAAAATACACGTTAAATCCAATATATGTATACATATTTATACAGTTATCTTGCTGCACAAGAAAAATCAAATAAAGAAGGAAAAAAACTGAGAAAAAACAAAATGCAAGCAAACAACAACTGAAAGGCACTCAAAAAAATTAAAAACAAATGTAGAATGATAGTTTTGAAGTGACTGGGGAAACTATTAAATAAATAAAATTTGATTTAATTTTTAAAAAATGAAACTCATATCAGAAAAACTTGCTGCAAAGAGTTTTCTATAATTCCTCTTTCCCTTCTAATTTAACAATATTATTTTGCTTATATAAAAACTTTTCAAAAAAACTTTTCAATTTTATGTAATCAAAATTGCACATTTTACTTTCCATGGTCTACTATATCTTTTTTTTTTTTTTGGTCAGGAACTGTTCTATACATTGTTATGAAAGATAATTTTTCTTGCTCCTCAAATGTGTTTAGGATATTACCCTTTTATGGCTAAGTTCCACATCCACTTGGAGTTTATTTTGATATATAATTTGAAATAGTTGTATATATCTAGTTTCTACCAGATTATTTTTCAGTTTTCTCAGATTTTTTTTAATAGTGAGACCCATTCCAGCACTTGAGGTTTTCAGGTTAGAAGACTCAACTAAACTACTAACTAAACATTAGACTACTAGGATTATTTGTTTCTGTTCAGGTAGCCCCAGGGAAGGATGATGAAGGTATATTGGATTCCTTCCCAGGCAAAAGCAAACTTTTCTGAGTAGTTTCAGTCACACGAATACAGAAAAAAGCATTGACAAAGTTAATAGCCCCAGACTATTTATGGCTAAATGCTGCCAGATCCTTTTCACATATACCTGTTGTGTTAGAGCAAAAGTATACCTTTCTTATTAAATGTTCAGTAACCTTAGAGTGGCTCATTTCATCCCAAACTTGAACTAAAAGGATGCTAATATTATCATGCCTACATTATTTGGTAGTGTAGGCAGAATAGGATGAGATGAATTGAGATGGCTGCAGAAAGAGGACTGCAAACAAGGAAAGTGGTGTGATAATTTGGTGGGATACTGACTGGTTCTGTGTTGCAAAAGTCTTCCTGGTTGTGGATGGAAAAAATATTAACTTGGTGTATGCAAGAGGAGGCTGCCCAAGAGGGGGAAAAAGCCACCAAGACCAGCTTTTCTTGGATATTATTTGCTATACTTGAGTTCTTTCTCTCTGACAGCTTGCAGTATTTTTTCTTTGAGCTGGGAGCTCTGAATTTTGGCTATGATGTTCCTGGGAGTTCTCATTTATAGGTTTCTTTCCAGAGGTAACTGATGGATTCTTTCCATTTCTACTTTGTCCTCTGGCTCTAAAAGATCTGAACACTTTTCTTTTGAAACATGATGTCAAAGCTCAATTTTTGGTTGTGGATTTCAAGTAATTGAATGACTCATTATCTCTTTGATCTGCTTCTAGGTCAGTTCTTTTTTTATATGACATATCTTACCTTACAAGTAGCTCCATACACCTTAAAGAAGTAACTCAGGTCCCCTTCAATTGATGGTCTTCTTTTCTCTGAGATGGGTCAAAGAACTCTTTCCCAGAAAGAACTTGGCAGATCAAGTGGTGCTCATATTGAGAGGTAGCTTGCTCTCTAATAGCATGTGGTTAGTGAAACTGGTTGCTGTAAAACTATGATAGGTATATATTTACCTGACAAAAAGGGGATCTTCTAGTTACTTTAGTAGTAATTTCAAGTCACAGAATAAAAAGAAGAAAAAGCTCTCATTTGACCACTGTGGTAGAAAAGGGCAATCCATCCACAGAGACCTCTAAAGGAGCAAAGATTTTTTTTATCATTCTCCTGACATGGCTCTTAAAGAAGAGGAGATTTTAGAAGGTGGGCCAAGGATTACTGAATTGGATGGCAATACAAGGCAGCCTTGGTATCAGCTTTAAACCCAAGATGGATAGCATACAGGTTGCTTATGATCTTAGGTATTTTACTTTAGATGACCATAATGTAAGATGCAATTGTTGGTTCAACCAGAAATGTCCATGCAGTGATTTTGATGCTCTTAGAGCGGCTTCTGCTCTGCATTGCCACCTCCCAACAAAAGAAGTATGGAAGACTATATTGGAGATATTGTCTTCTGCATTATGGCTCTGATGTTCTTGGTGTTGCTCTGGTTCATCATCATTACCTTGCATTAGGAGACCTACCATGAACTCCCAAGGTGTGACATCAATCAAATGGACCAGGTTCTGAGACTTTTGGGTAGAAGGGAAGAAAAGGCTTAGGATTTCTGGCTTTTGTGTCTTGCATTTTTATTTATTTATTTATTTTCTGTTCTCCTTTTCCTTTAGCACTGCCCATGTTAGTACTGTCCAATGAAAGACTTGAAACTTGATCTTATTGAAGAAGTAGAAAAGAGCTAGGATTATTAGATCTTGTTCTCATGCACATTTTCATTTTGTTCTGTTTTTGTTTTCTCTCTTACTGCCCATGCTAGAATTTTCCAGTAAAAGACTTAGAATTTCCAAAAAGGACAGAGAAAGGAGAAGCCTAGAATTTCTACATTTTTGTTTAGTTTTATTTACTTCTGCTTTTTACTTTTCTCCCCTTTTCTCCTGCTTTAGTATTACTGATGACACAAGGACTGTCTAGTAAAGGCCCTATAAACATTTAAATAGTGAAAAGTCCTTTTGAAGATTCTTGGGACCTTGTCATCAAGGGATGGTATGTATGATAGGACAGCATTTCCATTACTCAACTTCTTTCTTCTCATCCACAACATGGGGAGATTTTACCAGAAAATAAACAAAGCTTTTCCAGGGGCCTGATTGACCTCAGCTTCCCTTATATAGTTTACTGGTGGTCAAAGGATATATTAAGTCCTAATTGCATGTAATCTGGATCTCTCATACTTGATGGATGGCAAGTCACCATAACTTGATGACATACTGACCAGACATGTTTCTAGATAAAGGAGGCTACATCCAAAGAAACTAAGTGTTCCTATATCCTTGTCTTCTGGTCTTTCTGTGATGGAGTAAGATACACCACCTTTGTTAAATGTTCTATAACTTGTGAATGCCTTATTTTGTCTTAACATGAAAACTGAACTAAAAATACTGACTTTTTTAGCCATGCCTTCAATGATTAAGCATAAAAAAAAAGGTTATGAATCTTTCACTTGTGCTGATTTGCTTGATAATGTCATCGGCTCCCATGGTTTCAGCTACCATCTTTATACAAATGATCCCCAGATCTGTGTATCTAGCCTTAACTTCTTTCCTAAGAAAGATCTGCATTAACAACTAGGTTTTTGACATATTGAATTGGATGAAATGGATTTCAAAGCTATCTCCTTTAGGCATGTCCAAAACAAAAGCCATTATCTTTTCCTTAAACTCCTCTCTTTCCAACATTCCTATTCCTGTTGAGGGTGCCACCATCCTTCCACTGTCTCCCAGGCTCACAACCTTAGTGTCATCTTCAACTTCTCACTCACTCGACATATCCAGTTTGTACTCAAACCTTGTTTTTTCTACCATCATAACATCTTTTATACATATCACATCTCCATTTGTCTGTTCTATCTTGATTCTCTCTTCAGATTTCTTCATCTCTTTGGATAAACTTCTCTGAGGATTAGTCTCCTGATTACTGATTACCTAGCTCAGACAATCATTTATAAAAAATAAATTTGTAATTTTTTTTCATTTATCAAGTATTTCAATTTCCACTTTTTTCTCACACTCTCCTCACTACCTCCTACCACTGGAAAAGAAAAAAGTAAAACAAAATCTTTGCAACAAATATGCTTTGACAAAGAAAACAAATTCCCACATTGGCTATATCCAAAAATATGAGATTTATTCTGCAAATTGAGTCCATCATCTCTCTTCATCACCAGTTGTCTAGAATTATGGTTGACTATCACATTCATCAGAGTTCTTATTTTACAATGTCATCATTAAAATATAAATTGTTCTTCTGGTTCTGCTTATTTCACTTGCGTTTGTTCATGCAAGTCTTTCCAGGTTTCTTTGAAATCATCTCCTTGATCATTTCTAAGCACTATAGCATTTCATTATATTCACATACCCTAACTTCTTTACTCTTTCCTGAATTGTTGATATCCTCTTAGCTTACAGGGTTTTTTTTTTTTGTTTTGTTTTGTTTGTTTGTTTTTGTTTTTTACTATAATGTCTTTGTACATGTAGAGACCTTTTCTCTTTCTTTGTTTTCTTTGGGGTGTGAGCTTAGGAAGTTAATTTGCATTTCTGTAATTATTAATGATTTGGAGCATTTTTCCATATTATTATAGAAAACTTGGATTTCTTCCCTTATAAATTGCCTTTTCTTATCCTTTGAGCATTTATTAATTAGAGAGCAAACCATAATTTTTTATTAAAGCTTTTTATTTTTCAAAACATACATATGAATAATTCTTCCACATTAACCCTTGCAAAACCTTGTATCCCAATTTCCCCCTTTTCCATCACTCCCTCCCCTAGATGCCAAGTAGTTCAATATATGTTAAACATGATAGAAATATATGTTAAATCCAATATATGCATATATATTTATACAATTACCTTACTGCACAAGAAAAATCAAATCAAACTAGAAAAAAATGAGAAAGAAAATAAAATGCAAGCAAACCACAACAAAAAAAGAGTGAAAACGCTATGTTGTGAACCACACTCAGTTCCCACAGTTCTCTCTCTAGGTGTAGATGGCTCTCTTCATCACAAGATCATTGGAACTGGTCTGAATCATTTCATTGTTGAAAAGAACCACAACTATCAGAATTTATCATCGTATAATCTTGCTATTGCTGTGTATAATGATCTCCTG
This sequence comes from Sarcophilus harrisii, assembly GCF_902635505.1. Lineage (NCBI taxonomy): Eukaryota > Metazoa > Chordata > Mammalia > Dasyuromorphia > Dasyuridae > Sarcophilus > Sarcophilus harrisii. Next base: position 540,277,493 of record NC_045428.1, read on the forward strand.
GTTCTACTCATTTAACTTATCATCAGTTCATGTAAGTCTCTCCAGCCCTCTCTGAAATCATCCTGCTGATCGTTTTTTATAGAACAATATGTAAAAACATACTATTTTCACTTTTTTTTTCTTTCTCATGGTTTTTCCCTTCTGATTCTTCTTTCACAACATGATTAATGTGGGAAAATATTTAATATGAGAGTACATTTGTAACTGTTATCAGATTGTTTGCCATCTTGAGGAGGGAGAAAAAATTGGAACCCAAAATCTTATAGAAGTGGACACTGAAAACTAAAATAATAATAATAATTCTAGTCTATAACTCTCAGAGGTTGGGGGGGAAGTCTAGTTTTGTGGCCTTTCTGTTCTTGTCAAGGCAGGAATAGCACTCTCCCTTGCAAAAAGAGTGGGCAAAATTCCAGAAATATCTATCAATACTTCTCACAAACTACATTTAGATAACTCATGTGTAAATACATACACTACATTGATATACACATGAACATATATTCCTTAAATCTAGATGACATCACTGCAGTGAGAAAGGTACAAGAGGAGTATAAAGAGAGACTGATGACAATGTTGGATTAGCTAAAGGAACTGTCAATAAGTTGCTGTTCTCCAGAGCTTCTATCAAATGTATGGGTCATGTCACATTTCAGTAGTGTGAATATTATCCTCTCCCCAGGAAAGACAGAAGGATTCTTTAATAGACCACAATCATCCACCCTAAGGATTTTTCTAGGATTTGGTATCACAAATTAATAAAGACCTATGCTGCTAAATTGCTAAATCAATGAATGATCTTATTGTGGAAATGTGATAGAAGAGAACTATGTGCATAAGGGTAAGAAAATTTTTTATTTCTTCCTGAATGCTCTGAAGTTATTCAAAGATTTTTGGATGACCAATGTGGGAAGCTTTCACAGATTCAACCTCTACCAGAGTTGGCCTATGCAAATCTGAGAAAGTCTTTTATGTTGCCTATCTATCCTAACCTGGAGAAATAGTTCTGTAGCAAGAGGATAAGGGTAACCAGAAATTAATTGCATTCATTAGCAGAGAATTTATTGACCATGAGATTACTATCCCATACACAACCTGGAGATCTTGGCTTTGGTTCAGGGTATCATTGAATAGATTTATGTGTATGAGCTAAATTTGGACTAAAAACAATAGAATAACATTTTCAGTGGTACCAAGTTAGATACTCTTTCTAGAACTGGACTATAGTACTAGCTGAGTATGAGATCAGACTACACTTACGCTTAGGGAAGACTAATGTGGACACAGATGCTCTCCCTTGAAGATCATCAAATACAAAAACATACCTAAGAAGTAATGAAAGCTATAGGTGATACCCAAGGAGTTAGATCTAAATCACATGGAAGTACAGCCAAGATTTTTGGACTTTCGCCAGACAACATTTCAGTGCTACTTGGGAACTTTGTTTCAGCTGTCCCTGGATGACAGAGTAAGTGAGAGCAAATGGTTGGTGAAAGTCTGTGAGAAAAGCTATGTATGACCAAAAAAAAAAAAAAAAAAAAAAAAGAAAGAAAAAAAAAAGAAAAGAAAAGCGAAAGGACTAAAGTTCCATTACCCAAAAGACACTTCCCAAATAGGACAAGACAGAGTTTGGAGCTGTACAGTGGCATTCTTGTCTCAAACATGGTACCAGAAAGTAAAAGTGTTATATTCAGAACATTTGCTGTGATAACATAGGACATGTGGGTCAAGAAGGAACCCCAGAAATAGTTTTTAAAAGTTATTGACCCAAGATGGCAGCAGAAGTCACAAAAAAGTATGAGATCTATGTCTGATATGTTGGAACAAAAGTACTGCCAGTTTATGCTTCACATTTAGGAAATGCGAGTCCTAGAAAACCTTTAGAATTTGTTTGCATTGACTTTTTATTTTTCATTTTTTAAGGGAGAAGGGAGAAAGAAGCATTTATAGAGTACTTACTATGTGGCAGGCTCTGTGCTAAGTGCTTTACAAATATCTAATTTTATATTTACAATAACTCTATAAGTAGGTACTGTAATTATTCCATTTTATACTTGAGAAAACAAGCAGAAGTTATATATCTAACTTCTGTCTGTGTCTGAAGCTGGACTTGAACTTAAGGGTTTCCTGACTCCAGGTTCAAGTATCTGTCTATTGTACCACCTTGCTATAATAAGAAAGTAAGCCCTATCTTAGGGGTATTCTAGAGACTTCCATGAACTAGAAGAGGAATGCAATAAAAAGAGTTTGAGAAATATCACAAACCTAGCATAGAAACATAGGAAGAAACTCCCAATGTCTATACATTTTCTGATTCTCTCTCTCTCTCTCTCTCTCTCTCTCTCTCTCTCTCTCTCTCTCTCTCTTTCTCGCTCTCGCTCTCGCTCTCTCTGTCTATTTCCATCTGTCTCTCTCTTTCTCTTCCTCTTTCTTCCTCTCTGTCCCCCTCCCCCTCCCTCCCTCTCCCTTCTTTCTTCCCTCTCTCTTTCTCTCTCTGTCTCTGTTGAAGAACAGTGAGAGTACCATCATCAAGTTCATATTTTTTTCCTATTTTTATTAAAGCTTTTTATTTTTTAAAACATATGCATGGATAATTTTTCAACATTGACCCTTGCAGAACCTTGTGTTCCAAATTTTCCTTCCCCCAACCCTCTCCTCTAGATGACAAGTAATCCAATATATGTTAAAGATGTTAACATATATGTTAAATCCAATATATGTATGTATATTTATATAATTACCTTGCTGCACAAGAAAAAAATCAAATCAAAAAGGAAAACAAAATGAAAAAGAAAACAAAATGCAAGCAAACACAAGTTCACATTTTTAAAAGACATGGGTACTAATTAACAGCATTAAGAGGTGAAACCAGGTTCTAACCAGTCTAGGCCTTCTAGCATTATACTATTATAAATTCTCAGGACCTCAAGCAGTATGAGGAAGCAGAGACAGAAGTGACACTCGGGATCTTCAGTGCAGCAGGACTCAGAATCTCTTTATATGGCTCTCTCCTTCCCCATTTAGTCCTCACCAAGAAAAGGACTAAAAAGATTTCCATGGGAGATAAAACCAAGGTTAAGGATAAACCACAAAGGAAATCCGCAAGATTATCTACTAAACCCACCCCATCTGAAGCCAGAACCCCAAAAGGTGACTGCAAAGAAGGGAGAAAATTAGGCAGGGGGAGATGTTGATGGATGTAAAAATGGGGAATAACGCTTTGGAGAGTGGAGATGCCAAAACAGATCAGGCACATAAAGCAGGAATGATCTAGTCTCTCATCATCTCAGGAGCAGACTCCTGAGTCTGCTATATCTCCTCAGGGTTCTAAGATATGAAGATTGAGCCTCCTCTCTTCTCTATATGTCATTGATTCAAGTCCCCACTGATTGTCTCATTGGTAAGGAGCCAATAACTAGGGCTTCAGTTACTTTTAACCATTTAATATCATTAGTTTTTACTGAAAGATATTCATTTCCAAGATATAGGCAGAAAAACATACATTTTCCCTCACATTTCCAGGCCATCAAGTATACTCACCTTAGTTTATTTTCTTCATAGTACTGATTTCATGTAGATAAGATGGAAAAGCAGGACCCAGCTAGCTAATCCTTTTCTAAATTTCTGCTGGATTAGGAATCCAAAGATTCTGCTAAAGATTATTCCTAGCACCTCTGAACTGTATTCTAGAAGCAGGACTAGACTCCTACTTCTCCCACTTCTGGATCTCTGGCTTGCATATTTTTAGGATTTTGAAACTCCAAGGTCAAAGACTTTATTCTCTTCACCAGAGGAGTCTGAAAGACCCTACAGAAGGGAATAAGACAAAGATCCTAGAATGAAGCCAAAAGGCCTTTTTCAATTTTTTCTGCAATTAATGAAGCTCTTCTTCAAAACATTAGTTGATCAGACTAGTTATAAAATGTCTACATTTGCTCCATAGTATATCTTTCTCTGAGATACTTCCTTTACATTTCAAAATCATTTCCCCAGAAATAGGTTTTCCAAGTTTTCCACATGGAGAAAGTCTCTCCTAGACTTTTTGTTCATATGCCAGATCCCTGTTATACACAAAAAACTGAAGATGCCCAATGCCAAGGGACTTGTATGAATTTTTGATAAATATGTACTTGTGGTGACTGTACCGTTTGAAATTCAATTTTTATCAAGTTTTATAAAACATAGAATTTGATTTTCTTTATTTTTTTAAACCATCTTATTAGCCCCAAAAATGCTTTGTTGTTTTGATGGAAGAGGTGAATATCACTTCTCAGAATCTAGGCTGAAATAAAAGGAAATTTCTTCTCCCTGTAGTTTCTGAAAATGTCTCTCTTAAATTACAGGGAGAGGGGCAGCTAGGTGGCGCAGTGGATAGATTACCAGCCCTGAAGTTAGGAGGACCTGAATTCAAATTTGACCTCAGACACTTAACACTTCCTAGCTGTGTGACCTAGGGCAAATCACTTAACCCCAATTGCCTCAGCAAAAAAAAAAAAAAAAAAAAAGAAAAAAAATTACAGGGGGAGAGTCCCTGATACTGTCATCGGATGCATTGGTATAAACAATGATGCTTTCAGTATTTCTGATAAAGGCCTCATTTCTAAAATATATAGAGAACTGAATCAAATTTATTTCTCAGTTGATAAATGGTCAAAGGATATGGACAGCCCATTTTTAGATGAGGAAATTAAAGCCATTTCTAGTCATATTGAAAAAAATGCTCTAAACCACCATTGATTAGAGAAATACCAATTAAGACAACTCTGAGATACCACCTCACACTTCTCAAATTGCCTAAGATGACAGGAAAAGGTAATGATAAATGTTGCAAGGGATGTGGGAAAGTTACATTGTTGGGGGAGTTGTGAAATGAACTAACCATCCTGGAGAGCAATTTGGAATTATGCCCAAAGGGTTATAAAACTGTGCATATTCTTTGATCCAGCAGTATCTCTACTGGGCCTATATCCCAAAGAGATCTTTAAAAAAGGGGAAAGGATGCAAGTGCAAAAATGTTTGTAGCAGCTCTTTTTGTAGTGTCAAGGAATTAGAAAGTGAGTCGATGCCCTTCAGTTGGGAAATGACTGAATAAGTTATGGTATATGAAGATAATGGAATAATATTGCTCTATAGGAAATGATGAGCAGACTGACTTCAGAAAAACCTGGAAATACATGAACCGTTGCTGAGTGAAGTGAACACAACCAGAAGAATACTGCATACAGTAACAAGGTTATGTGATGATCAATTTTGATGGAATTGGCTCTTTTCAATAATGTAAGGGTTCAAGGCAATTCCAATAGACTTGGGATAGAAAATGCCAATCACATCCAAAGAAACAACTATGGAGACTGAATGTAAATTAAAGAATAGTATTTTTAACTTTTTCTTTGTTTGATATGGTTTTTTTCTTTCTCATGGTTGCTTTCCCCTTTTGGTCTGATTTTTCTTGTACAACGTGATAAATATGGAAATATATTAAAAAGGATTGTACATATTTAACCTATAGCAGATTGCTTGCTGTCTTGGGGAGGGAGGAGGTAAAGGAAGGAAGGAGAAAAATTTGGATGTAAAATTTCACAAAAATGAATGTTGAAAACTATCTTGTATTTGGAAAAATAAAAAACTATGGAGAAAAAAAAAGCAGAAATGTCAAACAAACAAAAAATTACTGATGTTTCCAGTCTTTCTGGTGGGAATAGGAGAAGAAAACTCTACAAATGCATACTTCTTCCCTATCTGCCGTCAGCACCATCTTTAGTCCCTCAAACACATGGGGCCTATCAAGGCCTGTCCCACTCCCCTTTTCTTCTATCCTCTCACTTCTTAAATCAGTTATTTTGGATACTAACTTTTTAAATGAGAATATTTCAAATGAGATATTTGTAAGGCATTTAGCATGATGCCTAGCATATAGTAGATACTATGTAAATGTTTATTCTTTTGCCTTCTTTCAGGAAATTTAGACTCCAACAGTGGCCCTGAAATGGCCACTGCCACCCCCAAGAAAGATGTAATTCCTTTTATGGTGAACTTTTTTCCAATGAAGACTTCTGTACTCGTTTTTTTCCTTGGAATTCAGGGGTAATCTTTTGAAAAGTTGGGAAAAAACATTTTCCCTGTGAAAGCATGCACTTTCATTCTAAATTTTTTCCATTTAAAGTATTAAAGTAAAGACTCTTCATTGAGTTTTATAATAGCTTTGTGTTTTGAGTAGTCCACGGAGGAGAGAATTTTGAAAGTTATTGTATACTGTTGCCAATTGTAACCTAGGTCCTGTCTGATTTACTGTCTTTATAAAAAGTATCTTTAAAAAAGAAGGATACAATCCGGCTTAAGCAATAAAAAGACACTGTTGCCCTTTCCCCCACCTCAAAACAGGTGCAGCCAAAGTGGGAACTTTGACAGTCGGCTTCCAATCATTATCCACTTATCTAGTGAGTCATTTAACTGGTTACTGAGCTGGAAGACCTGATAACTGGGGGTGCTGGAACTGATGGAAGAAAAGGGGGCGACGAATCAGCAGTCCTCTTGGATGCAGCTCTCCAAGTGATAAGATGTGATTTTATAGAGCACAACATAGAAGCAGCAGGCACCATACTTCCTACATGGAATACACTCATCATCATCATCATCATCATCTTCATCATCACTAACATTTCTATGGTGCTCCTTAAAGCATATACTGCAGTTTACAAAGTGCTTTATATATTAACTCATTTGTTCCTCACAACAATAAGTGCTGGTATCATTCCCATTTTACAGATGAGGAAACTGAGGCATAGGGTATTTAAGGGATTTGCCCAGAGTTGCTTAACTAATAACAGTCAGAGATATGATTTGAACTTAGGTCTTCCTGACTCCAAGTTCTGTACTCATTTGACTCTATCACATACATGTCCACAACTAGTTAGGTTTCTATCAGGGCCTTTGGCTGCCTTAGCCTTTCTAATGTATTTCTTTTCTGTAGCATCTACAGACCCTCAAAAACTGAAATAAATTAGAAGGCATGCAAAAACCTGTTTGATGTCCCAACAAAACTTGAATATCAGCCCCTCAACTTGCTGTACTAGTAGCAATAGGTTAATACATTGAATCCTGTCTAAATTTTTCTGTTAAGGCACATTGTGATTCTTTTATGCTTAGCACTGCTTTCTGGGTGGTAGCAAATGACTTAGCTTCTGTCTGATTCATGTTATATATTAGGTACTTTTTAAATTTACACGCTTTTAGGGGAAAACCCAAAATAGAGACAAAATTATAAACTTTTTTCCGATCAAAAAAATCCGGGGTGGGAGTGATGAGCCAAAAAATGTGAGAATGGGAAGCCTCCTTTACCTGCTGAGAACTCAGAATTACTCAGCAACGAACCCAGGTAAATCGAAATGATTAAAGGACAGACATTGGTGTAGGTCATGAGCCCCAGGTACCTGGGGTGAGTGGTGTTTTTAGTGTCTATATATGGAAAATGGCATGAATAACAGCACAAATTAAAAAAAAAGAGCAGATGTCACTCAATAGAGTGTGTTGGGAATGTAGACATGCCATAACAAGCTGAGGCTGGTGATTAAAAACAACAAAAATTTCTGAACTTTTTGAAAAAACATTTTGAAAAAAAGTTGTTTTTGTTTTGTAGTTATGTTGGAGGGAAAAGAAGGAAAAAAGATGGGTTACATACAATAGTTGCTCAGAATGGATGAAATGATGTTATCAGATGACAATAAGATAAATCTGAACTACTGAACTCTGATTTTACGTCTGTTTTCTCTGCCAGCAAAAATCTTTGAATTGGAAGTAAAAGACAAGAAAGATTATCCAGGAGTAAAAACCTAGGGTGAGTGAGAAAATAATCAGCATCTAGGTGCTCACAATCCATTTGTCACCAGGCCTAGATAAATTACATCTTGGGAGTCCTGAAAATCTTAGCAGATGTGATTTTTGAATAACATTATTTGTGAATTTTGAAAGATTTTGGAGAAGGATTGAAGAAGGGCAAATGTCCCAATTTTTAAAGTGGTAAGAGGATGGAGTCTATAAATTAAAGACCAATTAGTATCATTTATTCCTGGCAAATTTCTAGAATATATTATTAAAGAAATGGTATGTGAGCTCTTAGAAAATAGAGCAAAGCTCACTAAAAACTAGCTAAGTTGTTCATAAGAATGAATTATGCAATGATGCAATTTAAAGAAAGCAGATCTACAAGAACAGTATGCACAATGACCACAACAGAGTCAAGATAAAAACTCACTACAATACACTGAAATTCAGATGCATGTAATGGCCAATCTTGACTCCAGGGGACTGATGGTGAATCGCACAATCCCTTCTCTCAACAGAAAAATGGGGTGAAACAATAAGGAGAGAGTTCCAGATCTACCTTCAGGAAGAGCTTAGTATCAATCCAATCCCAAATACTAGCTGTGACTCTGAGCAAACCATTTAACCTCTGGCTGTCTCGATTTCCTTGTTTGTGAATACCTATCTTTTAAGGTTGTTATGAGGATCAAATGAGATAACATTTATAAAATGTTTTGCAGACTCTAAAGCACTGCTAGCTATTATTATCAATGGAAAGTAATAGTTTTCAGCAGCGTTTGACTTTTCCTGACCCTTTTGGGATTTTCTTGGCAAAGATACTGGTTTGCCATTTTCTTCTCCAACTCATTTTACAAATGAGGAAACCAAGGCAAATAGGGTTAAATGACTTGTCCAAAGTCCAAAATGACTGGGATCAGATTTGAACTCAGGATGCAACTTCCTGACTTTAAGACTTCTATCCGGTATGCCATTTAACTGTCCTGGAAAATAGATGCTATTTTATCTACAGATGAGGAAAATGAGGGAGAAAGAAGTTAAGTAACTTGCCCAGGAGCAAATGTTTGAGACCAGATTTGAACTCTGAAGATGAGTCTTCCTGATTCCAGGCCCAGCATTCTAGATATTTGCCCCTATCTTAGTTTTCTCATCTGTAAAATGGGGATAATATTAATATTTACCTTCTAGAGTTGTTATGAGAATCAAATGAGTTTATATATGTAAAGTGTTTTGCAAACCTCAGCGTGCAACAGAAAACTATGGTTATAGTTTTGTAGAGCACAGTAATAAGGAAAGAAGAATGTATAAGAAACCATGAACTTTTTTAAAATTAGCCTAGATATGTTAAATTAAATTAGACAATAATAAAATTGCTCTATTTGTTACCTTTTCTGCATTTATTTTTATTTTCAGTTTCAAATTCTCCCTCTTCTTCTATTCTCTCTCCCACCCATTGAAAAGACAAAAAAATCCAATCCCCTTTACATATGAAGTCATTTGCATTTCTTTTAGAATAACATCATTTCCTTTTTTAAAAAAAATATGTGGACATTTTTTAATTCAATGCATCTCAGAAATATTCTCTCTTTCTCATGAGACAACTAAACCAGTAGGTCAGGGGAATACTATAGATGAAGTATATTTTAGCAAAGGGTAGAAGAGATCTGCAACGTATTTCATCACTGTGGGAGCTGAAGGCATACTGAGGATTTTCATTGGGAAAGTAAAGTCTGAAAGACATTGGAAGTGGTACTGCCCAAGCGTCTGCTTGGGGGAAAGGATGAAGCCATGTAAGAGGTCAGGAAGACAGGGTGAGATTTTACAAGCTTATCAAATTTGCATGCTAATAGGTAGGTTGGCTCTTTGCTTTCACCTTTTCTTTCATTAGCCTTTAAGAAGACCTTCCAGTCTGCTCTTCAGGTCTCTTGTCAGCAAAACAGGAGGGAGAGACAGCTTCTACGGGTCAGGTAGCTGCTGGCAGGCTGCTGTTTGCTGCTGCTGCTGTAACTGATTGCCGCTGCAGCCTGAGCTGAGAGTGGAGGGAGAGCTGGAACTGTTCCTGGAGAGCAGCGCTGTAGGGGTTCCTGGTATAGAGATGAGAAGACATCTTGGAAGTGAGATAGACCGACCAGCCCGCAGAGGTGAGCACATAGGAGAAATGGACTGGGATTTGCTATGAAACCTTATTGGTTGGTGGGAAGGCCAGGCGACCAATCCTAATCCAAGCCTCCTCACTCCCCTCTGCTTCCCTGCTTTCTCTGCTCCAGTTTAGCACCTGAAGCCAGGGCCTATTCAACAGCATCACACTGCATCCTCATTCCTTTTCCACAACCTGTGGCTGAGAGATGAAGGATCAGAAAACAAATGGGCCAAGTGTTCCAATGGAGCAGTTTCCTTTGCGATTTTAGAAATATCTACGACATCATGTGGCTGGGCAAAGCTATCTTCTTGTGAAATATAACGATTAGTAATTGAGCTATGAAATTTTCTAGCTGCAAGATGTAGAGAGGTGAGCCATCAGTCTCCCTACAATTTTCCAATAATATGTAGCTCTATTCCATCAATCCCTGGTCTAAATTCAGAACCCAGTCAATGAAGGTTTCTTTCTTGTCCAGTCCCATGAAACATATGGTTTGTTTGGCAGGGTGGGTAGTTGGCATGTGTTTGAAAAGATATTAATATAATTCTTTAGTGCATGGATTAGCAATACCTTGAAAGGCTCACTGGCCTGGTGGTTTAGTTCAGCATGAACGCTACTCCCTTATTTTATAGCTAATAGCAAACTGGTGCTTTGTTTTCCTGAGGGCTCAAAGAAGGAAGACCAGAGCTGATGTGGGCTGCTATGGCAACAGGAGCATCTCAAACCTCATATGGGATAGCCATCAAAGCCCACATCACTGTTATAAAAGCATTTACAAAATCTCCCATGCTATGCTCACAGATAAGATGGACATGTTTGGGTTGGATGGCGTTATAGTTGGGAGCATTTGAGACTGGCCAAATGATTGAACCCAAAGAATAGTAATCAATAGCTTGGAGGAAAGTCTCTAACAGAATGCTTCAGGTATTTGTCTAGGTATCAGTCTTATACTGTTCAACATTTTTATCAGGGCCTTGGAAGAAAGCATAGTTGGCAAGCTTGACAAACTTTCAGACAATAGTAAACTTTGGGGGCTCCCTAAGAAAGTGGATGCCAGTGGGTCAATCCCAAATCTCTGGACAGGCTAGACCAAGGCTGTATCAAACAAGGTAAAACATTCAAAAAAATCAACTTCACAATTACAGGGAAAGGTATGGCTAGAAAATGATTTCTTTTCTTTTTTATTTTGGTGAGGCAGTTGGGGTTAAGTGACTTTTCCAGGGTCATACAGCTAGCAAGTGTGAAGTGTCTGAGACCTGATTTGAACTTAGGTCCCCCCTGGCTTTACTACAGCCAGTGCTCTATCCACTGTGCCATCCACCTAACTCTAGATGCTAATTTTTATGAAAAACCTCTGAGGGTTTTCATTTTGATTTCAATATAAGCCAAAATAATTAATGCTCAGTTGGATTATGAGATGCATAGTGTTCAGGATAAAACAAGGAATGGTTCTCCTACATGCTAGTCAAGTTATTCTCGGAGTACTTTGTTCATTTCAAAGCACTAGATTTTAGAAAGGACAGACAGGCAGGAGTAGGACCAAAGGAAGGAAAGCAAAAGTCTGGAGAGCATATCATATAATGATGAAGAACTGGTGAAAAGGAAATAGGAGATAAAAGCTGTCTTCAAATATCTGAAGGGCTGTTACTTAGAAGAAGTATATTTAGGCTTAAGGTGAAGAAGAAGCTTCCTGATAATTAAGAATGAGCATCCTTGGAAATTAAAGGATTTTTCTCTAACAGAATTCTAGATGACCATTTATTAGTTGTTCTTATTTAGATATTTGTTGGACTAGATGGAATCTGAGATCTCTTTTGAGACTGGGATTCCAGTCACTCACACTCAAAGGGGTTAAGTCGCTTGCTCACCATGAAAGTGACTATGCCAGTTAATAGCAGAACTTTACCCAGGTCTTTTGATTTCCAAGGATTTTTTTTTTCATATTGATATTAAAGAAAAAAGATTCTGCTAAGTAAAAAGCAATGTAAATGAAGAATTTGGAGAAGCAGGAGAAGACATATAAACAGATGCTAGATGAAGTAAGCAGTGTTAGAAAAGCAAGATACATAATGAAACAACAATGGAAAGAAAAACAAAAATGAAATTTAAGGAAGCATGATTAGGTTTTCCTTCTTTGTAGATGTGGAGGACTTGGTACAGAACTTTACATATACTTTCAAACTCGTTGAATATGTGGGTTAGTTTTGCTAACCTGCTTTTTTCTTTGTTTTTCGTGTGTGTGTGTGTGTGTGTGTGTTTTAACAAGGGGTAACTTACTGGGGAGGCAATGAGAGAGGAATATATTTGGAGGCAAAGATGATGTGAAAAAAAAAGATAACCAAAAAAATTTTAAAGTTTTGCTAAAGTTTAAGATATGCTCAAAGTGGGTTTAGGAAGGGAAAGCTATTTGGGTGACATTCTTATGCCCCAAAATTGTTTCTTTTACTTTATTTGTTGTATATGTCATATAACCCACAATAGTTCCAGTTTCCTTTTCACAGATTACTAAGATTGGTACTAATACCTACATTCCTTCTGGCATTTTTGCATCATTATCTTTTCATCTATAATATTTTCTGCATTATGTTAGTTTTCCTTTTGTTTGGCCATTTCTTTGATTTTACCTTTTCTGAAAAATAATTTTCTTTTGAGTAGAACCATGAGTTAACCATCACACACACACACACACACACACACACACACACACACACATACACACAAATGCTGACGCAAACACCACAAAACATGCCCCACTGACAACCTTTTGGACAAACTCAAGTGGTGGCTGGGTATCAAAAACCGTAGGACAAAATCCTGAGATATGGCGAGAAGTGCTATCACAGGTTGAGCTTGCCATCTGGTAGCTTTACATTTTAATTAGTTCTTGTTAACTAGGTGCTAAACTAAGTATTTTCTAGCTACTAAAGTAATGTAAATGCTGTTAGCAACTGGGACTATAGTCTAATCTTCTCACCCTAGTTATAACTCCGTGCTTTTTTTTTTTTTTTTTTTTTTTTTTTTGGCTAATCCTGTCTCTTTTTACTGGCATTTCGGTCGCTGTTTCTACAGCGAGACCTCTCTCTTGTATGACCTATCACTTGGCCATATTTAGTGAAGTCCTAATCGTCTTTCCTATTTTGCTTCTTGGGTATTGCAGAACACCAGTTCTCCTGCAAAGAACCTTACTGAGGACATGATCTAAGCCTTTTTACTTTTATAGGTAGGGAGGTAATTTGCCTAGAATACCGCCAATTAGTAACTGTTAGAACCATTTCACTTCCGGCTCAAGAAATTTCAATGGTTTACTATTGCGTTATAAGATAAAATAGATGTACCTATTTGATACTATCTATCTGGCTATCTATCTGGCTGCAGCCCATTTTTCCAGACTGTCTTCATTTTATTCCTACGGCATTCTACATTCCAATCAGAATGGCCCACTAGATGTTCCTCTTACAGGACATTTCCATTTCCCATATTTTCCTTATGCCTGTAATATTATTCTTCCCCTCTGTGTCCTGGAATCCCTAGCTCCCTTCAAGACTCAGCTCAAGTACCACCTGCTACAAGCGATCTTGTCTAATTTTCCCAGTTGTTAGTTTCACTCTCTAAATTACTATGTATTTTAAAATACATATTTTGTATTCAGATGTGTATTTCACACCTAGTTACAGTAACCATTTCTTTTTGCCTTTGTATCTCTAGATCTATGAATATACTAGGTGCTCGATAAAGAAATTGAATTAAATTGATTTAGTAGAACTCAGCTCTCCTTCCTCCTTAGTTCCGTACTAATTTCACTTCACTTCATTGTTTGGTATTATAATAATGATAATTAATTATCATAATGATAATATACCTTTCCCTTGGATGTTAAGGTTAAAAAAATGCTTATCTCTCAACAACAAAAACCCCGAGAATAGGTAGCGTAGTTATATTCTTTTTGCAGACCGAGGAACTGAGGTTCAGAGACTTGGCAATTACCCAAAGGCCCCAGAGTAGTAAGTAAGTAGCGGAGCTGGGACTCGTTTAATAGTTTCCCCTAAGAGCAGGTCCGATGCAACTATGTATTTCTCTTGTATCCCTAGGGTGGGCGGGAGCGCCGGAGGTTACAGTTGCCCCAGGCTGCCACTGTCAGACAAAAGATTCTGGGCTACAGAGCCGGGGAGAATCCTGGCGCCGGGCCAGTGTTACGCTATCCGCTTCCAGGCTCCCCTCCCCCTTGCTAGCCCAGTAGAGCCCCTCCCTTGGTGGGAGAGCCCTGGGGTGCAGATGCAAGCCCACCTGCTCCGCTGCGGAGCCCGGAGCCCCAGAGCCCAAAGCCCGGTGGGTTCGGCGTGCAGCGCTACCGACTGGGCGGTAGGGGGCGCGGCCACTCGAAGAGCCTCCGCTCCCTCCCTGCTCCGCTGGCCTTTGTTGCTGTAGGAGAGACGGGCTCGACTTGTTCCCGTCCACCCTCTCGGCCCCGGGGCGGGCGCGCCTGCGCACTAAGGGTTGGCCGGCTGCTTGCAGGGAGAGCTTGCAGCAGCGGCGGCGGCGGGCGGGAGCTGCCGGGGTGGGGGGGGGAGCGGAGCCCGGCCCGGGAGCGGGAACCACGGGAGCGAACTGGGGCCCGGGCCCCCCCACGCCGTGCACCAGACTCACTCCCGGCTGCCTGATCTAACACACGGGTATATGGGATGGAAGCGGGACCCTCGGGAGCAGGTAATGGCCTGTTTGGGGGGAGGCCTGGGTGCCACGGGGGGCGGGGGGGCGCTGTATGTGGGTGGGAGGTCTATATCACTAGAGAAGGGGAGGGGAACTTGTGAGCATGGATGTGTGCATGGCGAGGAGCAAGGGAGAAAGGCCTGTGCACCTGCGTGGGGGGTTGTGTGCATGGGGGGCAATACGTGTGCAATCTGAGGTGGGGGTCTTATGTGCTTGGAAGTGACGGGAGGAGGCTTCCGTGCACCTGCGGGGAAGAAGAGAGTCTAGAGTGTATGAGGAAGGGGGTTCTTAAGATTCTGGGACTTGTGTTGGGGGGAGGCCCCACGATCGAGGCCCGGGGTTCCGGAGATGAGGGTATCTCCTGGCTGCAGGGGAAATCTTGTGTGTACAGCAAGGGGAGAGCTACGAGTGTGGGTTGTGGTGGTACCTAATGTTTGTTGGGGTTCCCAGGCTCTGGGGAATAGGGGGCACTGAGGTGGGATGGGGGACATCATTCGGGCTCAGAAGAATACGTTCGTAGTGCTGGGGCGGGGAACCGATAAGCTGGGGGCCCGGTCTGAGCAAAGGGATGAGCTTTCGGGGAGGGGGATGCTCCCACTGTGTAGAAAACTGTGGGGGAGGGGAAGGAAGGCCGCGATTGAGGCTGGGGGTTTGGATGGGGAGAAGAAGGCTAGGAGATCAGGCTGTGGATCCTGGTAGAGAAGGAGACTCTTGTGTTCCAGTTTAAAAAAAAAAAAAAAGTAGAATTGGGAGAAGGGGCCTGAGGTCTGGGGGCGGTGGGGAGAAGTAGTGAGGGGTAAAGGGGGGGGGGGTTCCCAGGCCGAGCATGCGCAGAGTTAGGTTGCGTTGAGTCAGTTTGGGGTCCGGGTGGGGTGGGGGCGGGGGAGGCAGGGGGAGGAGACCCTGTCTCTGAGATTCCATAGGCTGTGGGATTTGGGGGAGTTTCCCCCTTCCCGGATCCTGGGGACGCCTTACGTTTGGGGTAGCCAGCACAGCTCCTTTTTCTGCTGCATAGTTGGATGGAGGGGCAGAAATTTGAGGGTTTCAAGGCCTAGAAGCTGATGTTGATTTCAGTTCCTGGAGACAGATGTGAGGGTTCAACGGCCTAGAAACTGACATTGATTGGGTGGGGGCGAGCACTAATAGATGCTGACACTGGTTTGGGGAGGGGCCCCTGAGATAGAAGGAGCCTCGCACTGGAATATTGATGGGGAGGTGGAGTGTGAGGTTGGAAACCGAGGAAGCCAGTCTGGCCCCGGGTTTGCCTCTAACATC
Organism: Sarcophilus harrisii; assembly: GCF_902635505.1. NCBI lineage: Eukaryota > Metazoa > Chordata > Mammalia > Dasyuromorphia > Dasyuridae > Sarcophilus > Sarcophilus harrisii. The sequence goes on from NC_045428.1 coordinate 540,293,430, forward strand.
AGGACTGATTTTCTCTTCTGGGTTAGATTTGTTGGAAGGCTTGGAGACTGCCCAGGTCTATCCCTCTCCCCTCACATTGAGGAGGTGTGTGAGATTTTGGGTCCCTCCTCCCCTTTCGGTACGTGGGGGAGAAACAACAATTTAAATCCCTGCACAAAGGCTGATTCCTTTGGAACGTTTTTGGGTGTCAAGATTTCAGAACATTAAAAAAAAAATCCCTTTCCCAGCCCTGCTTGCGCTAAGGGTCTACCGAGTGAGCCAGCCGGAGTTTTCCCCTCCCCCACTCAGAGCAGCTGTCAGGGGCCTGGACACAAAACAATCCAGGCCCCTGCTGCCTGCTGCCTCCCACTATACACACTTGGGGGACTGGGGGAGGACGAGGCTGTGGGCCAGAGATGGGGAGTGTTGCTAGTAAGTTAACCCCATTATGGATCAATTTTTGTGGGGATCAGCCTCAACTGACCAATTTCCGTGGTTAAGAAGAAATGAAGGAGTCAGTATAGGGAAATTGAGGCAAGTCAATCTAGAAATTTGAAAAGGTGGCGTCTAGGTACTCTGTGAGGCTATCCTGTTTCTTTCTGTTCAGCAATCTAGCTGGCCATCAGGGAACTGATTCCACAAACCCTTTCCTACCCACCCATAAACCAAGAGAGCAATTAAGGACTGACATTTCTTCCTCAGATGAGGGAGCATGGATTGGTGGACCAGGTTCAGTCAGGTATACATGTGTATTAAGAGAATGTCACTGCTAGTTAATAGTTACAGCTATGGTTTATATTTTTGTAAGGCTTTGAGATGAAATAGCTTACCTTGGTGCCACCACTTGAAAGTGTTGGAAGGGGGTTTTGAACCCAATTTTCTCCTAAGTCTAAGTCCAATGCTCTTTATAATACAACACAGTGACTTTATGGGGAACATTTTTGTAGTACTTTAAGGTTCACAAAGTACCTTACAAATAATATTTCATTTAGTCCTCATGATCATCCTCCTTGTTGAAGTAAGTGCTATTATTATCCCCATTTTATAGATGGGAAAATTAAGTTTGATTGAGATTGTAGTGACCTCCAAAGGATTACATAGGACTAATAAATAGCTACTCCAATACTTTCCCAGCCATAGCCTTGTGCATCAGGAAAACTCATTTGCTTTGCCATGTAGGAAGGCTAAAGATGACTTCTACCAGCCTAGCTCCTTGGTGCCCATTTGCAAGGTAGCTTTAACAGATACCTTGCAGGCTGGGTTGTAGGTTGTTACTGAAGAATTGGGGGGGGGGGGCATTTCCCCTGTCCAGCCTCATTTTCCACAAATAATAATGGATCACATTTATATAGCACTTTTAAATCTGTCATAATAATGAGTCGACATTTATGTTAATACCTTAAAATATGCTACACAAATTATCTCATCTGATACCCAAAAGTAACTTGTGAGCTCCATGTTCAAATATCATTGTGCTATTTTGCAGATGAAGAAACTGAGACTTATAGACATTGCAGTGACCTGAATTTGAACATAGATTTCCAAACTCCAGCATCACTATGGTACTGCTATATTATCGAATTTTAAGCAGTTTTCATTTTGACAGTAACATTGACAGCTTCCATTTAACTAGCCATTTTGGGGGCAGCATAAGTATTGTATCCACTTAACAGATGAAGAGCTAGAGGCTGAAAGGAGTTAACTGACTTACTCAGGGTCATATAGCTAGAACCATTAAGTGGCAAAGACTAATAAATACTGGTCTATTCCTACCTTAGGAATCTTATTTCAAATCCTGGGACTCAGTTTATTGTGACCCATTACCTTTACTCCAGTGAACCATGGACCTTAGTTGGTCCTGTTAGCCAACTGGTTTGCAATAGGCTAAATGATGTACACAGTAAGTGCTTAATGTTTGTCTTGTGGAATTGAAGATGGGGCCTGGAACAAAGGACCAGTGAACTAGACTTCTTTCTTCTAGGTGTAAAGTGTTTTTTTTTTTTTGTTGTTGTTGTTGTTTTTTTAATCTGACTATCAAGATTGGGAAGGTGCCTTTTAGAAGTAGCTGAACCTATTAAAGAGTGTCTCAGATACCCAGCCTTCTTTAAAACAGTATTGAAATCAACTGATATCCAAGCTGGGTGGCACCTGTGCCTTCTCCACCCCCTTCTCTCCAATTGTTACTTAGAAAAGCATCCCAGACAAATTGTCAACTAGTTTTTGTTTGAAGAAGAACCTAACCTATGAGGGAGCCTGAGTTTAGATGCCCCAGGTTGGGAAGAGCTAGAGCTGCTTTCCTTGACCCTCACCCATTCAGCTCCAAAAGAGTTTCCTTTCCTATTTGTGGGGAAAGAAGGGGTAACTGAAGAGCCCCTTGGGGCACAAATTCACTTTGTCTCCTTACCCCAGAACTTCTATCCTTCTGAAAAGGAGAGGATAGATGCTTTCAGGTTCTTGAGCCTCTGCATGGCTGTTTCTCTCTGGGTCTGTGTCTATATCCAGGCGTGTTTGTGCATGTGCTCATATATGCCTGTGTCTTTATACATGTGTGCACACATCTGTGTTTATATGGGTGTGTTTCTGTTGGAAGTGTCTCATAGTAGGCACTTGATTTAGGATTTTTAGTTAATCAATTTGTACAAGGTGATTCTTCTTCGGTCTTCAATAGGATCTAATTCAAACTGTCATTCCCAAGAAACCCACGTCTAATACATGTCTCTACTATACATAACTAATCTTTGATTTTCTTCCTTCTCAAAATCTCTAAGCACTTAATTGCAACCCTCTAGCTCCACTCAGAATATATTGCTCATATTTGAAGGCAGGACTCAGGGTGAGAGAGTGAAATTCTAGGTCTTTCAGAGATCTGGGAAGCGACTCCAGAATCCCTGAGCCAGGCTTTTGCCCACCCAGGAGCATGTGGAAGGGAGGAGCACCACAAGAAAGTAGAAAACAGGTGTTAGGGGGTTTCTATCTCCCCTGATCTGTCTGCTGCACCACCACTTGCTTTGTGTGACTGGTCGCTCCCCCTCCCCCCAGCTCTGAGACCCAGGGTTCCAGTCCCTCATCTGCATCACAAAGTCCCGTCTGTCAGCCCCAGGGAGAGAGGAGGTGGTGGGGGTGGAGGGCACCCCTTGGAGTCCGCCTCCTTGCCCCTCCTCTGTCTCCCAGGCTGCTGGGAGTTCCCTCCTCCCAGATACTCAGATGAATTCTAGCAGCTCAAATTGGATTTTGTTGTTTTGGGGGGGCGGGGAAGGGGAAGAAAGCATATAGTTGTCTTGCCCTAGACTAATATTGAACCAGAATAGTTGTTTTAGAGACCCCTGGGAGCTGGATTCTTCCCCCAGGTCTCTAAACCTTGGGGCTCTACAACCTGGACTTCCCCTCCATAACTCAAAGGTCAGCCTGTAAGAAGGAAGAAATATTTGGGCCTCTATTTGAATGCCCACTATCCATAGTCTAAAGACAGCAGCAGGTTCTAGAATTGGGATTCTTTTTTTTTTGGGGGGGGGGCAGGGCTGACCTCTCTGGCTGGCAGGCAAAATCTATGGATGTTTTTTTTTTTCAGAAAAATATTTTTAAATGCAGAAAATAAATATGCAGCTGTATAAGAACAAACAATTCCATTGAAATACAATTATTAAATTATTAGAAAACAAAATCATGGGCTCCAGTTATGAACCCCTGTTCTAGATCCTGCAATGGATGGGTGAGGAGGAGATTCTCCTGATAGAGAGCTTTGCAAAGAGATGGGTCTGTGCATTGTGAATGCTGGAAAGGAGGGTATCTCTGTGGTGGTCTCTGAAGCCCACAGTTCAGACTAAAAGGGGTCAATGAGAATATGGGAGCTATACTGTCCCCACTATCCCTGCTTTACTCTGAACTCTTTCTGACCTACCCCGCCCCCCTGGAAGGATAGGACAGTAGTTTCTGGTGTCAGGGATGGGGGAAGGGCCCTGCTATCCTCTCCTTAGAGGGCAGGCTAGAGTAGGGGGAAGCACTTTCCCACTTAGGCTACTGGAAAATCCAGCAGATTATGAAACCTCTAGGTGGCTGTAGAAGGACCAAGGCTCTCCCTGTGAATTTTGGCTGCAATGTCCATGTGCTGCTGCTGGTGGTGTGTGTGTGTGTGTGTGTGTGTGTGTGTGTGTGTGTTTATATTTGCATCTGTCTAGCATGGTATGGTGGAGAGAGCAGGTCAGAGGAGCAGGATTTGAGTACCGGCTTTGCTGTTGTGTAACCTTGGGCCCTTCTCCTTTCTGAGTTGGGGTTTCTCCATCCATCAGATGAAAAGGGGTTGGGCTAGATGTTTTCTGACTCCAACAGTTTGTGATTCTATGTCTGAATCTACAGAGCTCTAGGAGGACCTGGGTTTATATGGCTCTTTGTCATTGTTCATTCATATAGTCAACATTTATTGATTGTCTACTGTGTGTCAGGCACCATGTCTGCTTCTGTGTAGCTGTCAACTTCTGCAGCTGGGTCTCTAGCATTTGCTATCTAATGCACGTCTGCATATGTGTCTGGCCTGGCCTGTGCTTGGTAGAGTGCTGGGGCTAGGTGAGCTGAGGCAGGAGGGAAGGGGAGTATACCTCTCCTTGGGCTGGGGAGGTAAGGAGCTAGGGAGGTGGCATTTTAGTCACCTGCAAGCTAGCCTGAAAGCTGGGCTCTGAATGCCTTAAGAGAGCCTTGGGGATTAAAGGGATTGGGGGGAAGCAGGGGCCTAACACTGGGGCCTTTCCCGTTTGTAGGAACCATTGGGAGAGAGCTTTGCAAGCAGGTGGATGTTGGAGAAAGGAGGGTCTCTATCTTTTGGTCTCTAAGAGTAGGAGTGGACAGTGAGAATGTGGGACCTGTAGTACCCAAATTATCCCTCTTTTTCTCTGAACTCCCCCTGACCTACACATTTCCTCCACCTCCCACCCCCACCCCAAGAGATAGGACAGTAGTTTTTGGTGTTTGGGCTGGGGGGAGGGGCCCTGCTGTCCAGACAGTGAAAGCTGAGCCTGGGGGGAGGTGTCTTGTCTGTCTCCCAGTGCCTGATCTAGGCTGGTTTTATTACCCCACCCTCCCCCAGGCCCTGGGACCCCTGTGAGATCAAACAATAACAGAAGGAAGACAAAGCAGGCTCAGAGCCTGACAGTGACCCCCTTCCCCCCAGCTGCAGAATGGGGTTGGAAAGGGGGGGGGTATTCTGTGGAAAGGAGAAAGAAAGGCAGACCAAGCAGGCAGCCTTGGAAACCCAGGGGGATCGGAGAGGCCAAAGCTGGCTCCGCCCCTAGGGCCCCTTCTGTCTGTCTGCAGGAATCGATTCTGGAGGGAGGGAGAGGAAGGGAAGGAAAGAGGAGAAGACTTGGAGCTTTTGCTATGGAGAGCTGGGGGGAGGGGAGGCAGAAGGCAGACTTTAGGCCCTGATTGAAGCTGGGAAAATTAGATATCTAACGGGGGGGGGGGGGGGGGGGGGAGAAAAGGGGGGTGTGGGTTAAAGCATCTTACAAAGAATATCTTTCCCTCCTATCTCCCAGACTTCCCTGTGCTTGAAAAGACCTAGGAGCTCTGTGTCCCCGGACTCTTCTGGCTAGCTTTCATGGGTGACACTTTTGGTACAGAATGCTAGTCCTCTGAAGCCCCAAGGTCAGCTTAAGGGGTAGATTGGATCTGTAGGAGGGAAAGTGTTTGCATTTGCACTAGGATGTTATATAGTAGGAAGATCTTTCCCCAATGGCCAGACATGTAAAACCCTTCAAATCAGCAATTGAGGGATATTTGGTCTGTTTGGAGAAGATTAGGGTTCTTGCACCTGGTGGAGACTTGGTTAGAAGAAGTCAGCCTATAGTAATTCCAGTCCCTTCCTCTACACAAAAACTGGGCCAGGTTTCCCCTAGGACACGTGGTTTTTTGGGGGAAAGCCCCTTTTTTCAAAGCCCAATTTAAATATAAACTTTCAAGAAGTCTTTCCTGAAAAACCCTTTACAGCTGAGTTCAAAAGGATTTTTTCCTGCTCTGGCCCTTAATGTTTGATGAATTGAAGTGAAGTGAATTGACAAGATGATGGTGACTTCTCTGCCTGAGCTCCTTTGCTCTATTCCTCTATAGCTGCAGGCACCTACCTGCCTCCCCTGCAGCAGGTGTTCCAGGCCCCGAGACGGCCTGGGATAGGCACTGTAGGCAAGCCCATCAAGCTCTTGGCCAACTATTTCGAGGTAGATATCCCCAAGATCGACGTCTACCACTATGAGGTGGACATCAAACCGGACAAGTGTCCCCGCAGAGTCAACAGGTAAGGCAAGTATTGCAGCCCCTTTGAGCCCCCAACCCTTAGCTTCCAAGATCTTTTTCTGTTTTGAAACCCTTCCATTCTCTTTTCCTTGACCTAGAACCACATGCCCCTCCCTTCCCCAACTTCCCCTCCCTGACTCAGAAGCCTCTTGTTCCCTCTCCTGTACAACTGGGAAATTTTTGTCCCTCTCCTCTCTTATTCAGAATCCTCCCCCCATCATTTCCTTCCCTAACTTGGAACCCCCCTATCTTCTTCTTTTTGACTTGGAACTCCCTGCTCCTCCTCTTCCTGACTAAGGAGAGATCTTGAAGTCCATATTCCTTCTCCTTAACCCCCTTCTTTCTCCTTCTGTTCCCTGCCACATTATGGGCAGACTGTGCATTTTGTTCCTACCTCTCCTCCCCAGCACCTGGCCAAATCTAAGGAGTGAAATGAGAAAGCACAAAGCAGTAGCCCTCAGGGAGGGGAAGGAGAGGGGGGGAAGAGGGTGTCTTGTTTTACACTCCTCTGTCTTATCATGACCCTCTTGGGCTTACAGAGGATGTTCAGTCTTCTAGCTAGATCGATTTCTGATCTCTAGAAAGAGTTGTAGGATGGAATCCTTGAACCCTGGTCACCTCAATACTAATGGGTACATTCATAACCCACATACTTTTCCAATTGAAGGAACCCCTCAAAATTGAGGATGAGAGAAAAAGTTGGAGTGACTACACTGTCTAGAGGGACAGAGCGTTCACAGTTCTTGGAAGGAGAAGACTGGATTGGAAATCTAGCTCTGTTACTGTCTAGCTGTGTTATCCTGAGAAAATCATTTGATCTCTTGAACCTTAGTTTCCTTATCTATAAAATGGGAATAATAATTCATGGATTGTAATTGTTTTTCTCAGGGTTGTTAAGGAGGGGAAGTGCTTTGCATTTTATGAAGCACTCTTTCATCATGAAATATTGTTAAATGTATTTGTGGCCCTGAGATGCATTTTCCCCTTGTGTATTGGAGATTGAGGGACAATTGTAGGTGGTTTCTCAAGACTTTCTGGAACTAAAGACTTTATGAGCTCTCTTCTCCTTCCTTACAGAGAGGTGGTGGAATATATGGTTCAGCACTTCAAGCCACAGATTTTTGGTGACAGGAAACCTGTGTATGATGGGAAGAAGAACATCTACACAGTTACTGCCTTGCCTATTGGCAATGAAAGGGTAAGGGGTTAAAAGTTGTATGAGATTGATGTGTTTCCAGGGCACAATAAGTAGTCCACAGCATGGGCTTAGTCTAAGCACAAAGCTTTATGTCCTCTTATTTGACTCAATCTAAAGCACATTGCCTGAAACAAGGGGGCTCTCAGTTCCCAGTAGATGGGATTAAGATGTATAGATATAAAAAAACTTCCTTCTGGACAGTATTTGGTAACTTCCTATTCCTCTCCTAGGTCCCAAAATTGGCTGAGCTAGAACTAGACAGGATTGAATAGGATGACCTGTTTATATAGACACCTGCTAGCCAAGGAGTTGTTTTTCAGGAAGAATTGGGGATCTGGATATGGGAGGACATTGATTTATTCACTCTTTAAACCCAGTTGTCATTTTTCTACTGTGTGCACAATCCTATATTAGGCCCCAGGGAGATAGAAAATTTAGGTAAAATGTAACCCTTGTCCTCATGAACTTTACAGTATAATAGGGTTGAATGGGGACAGGGATATGAATGCTAGCTATCTCTCTTCCCTTCCTTTTCTCTATTTCCTCTCAAAGGTGGACTTTGAGGTGACAATCCCTGGTGAAGGGAAGGATCGGATCTTCAAGGTTTCCATCAAATGGATGGCCATTGTCAGCTGGCGTATGCTTCACGAAGCCCTGGTCAGTGGACAGATTCCTGTCCCTCTGGAATCTGTTCAGGCCCTGGATGTGGCCATGAGACACCTGGCATCTATGAGGTATGTGGGTGAGGGGAGCAAATGACTTCTGCTCAGTTTGTGAAGAAGGTCTTAGTGGAATAGGGAAAGGAGATACCCAGACTGGGTGGGAAGGATATTTTGGATATTGTGTTAACAAGTAGCTCTTATTCCCCAGACAGAGGAGGGTTAGTACAAATGAGACATTATAAACCCATTGTATCTCCTTTCTGAAGAGTTCTAAGTCCTTCTCTCTATTTTATCTCCCTAGTATTTTCTTAATTCATCCCTCTTGGAAAAGGAAAGGGAAATCTAGCAAAGGACAGATGCTCTTTCCCCAGACACAAAGTGGGGAGGAGGTAGAATTTGGATTAGAACCTGGGTGTCCAGTCTCTTGGCCCAAGGTTTTTCCTTATTGGGTGGGGAGGGAGTTGATGGTGGTATACTGGAGGGACCAGGATTCTACCCATCCCTCCTAGGTACACCCCTGTTGGCCGTTCCTTCTTCTCTCCCCCTGAGGGATACTACCACCCTCTGGGGGGTGGGCGTGAAGTCTGGTTCGGCTTTCACCAGTCTGTTCGGCCAGCCATGTGGAAAATGATGTTGAATATTGATGGTGAGTGACAGAGGTGGGGGTGGGGAGGCACCTTCCCAGCTCTACAGTCAGTGTCAATGTTTCTCCACAATTCCCACCTTGTTCTACTACTCTGAAGGAGCCAGAAGTCTCTTCTCTAAAATCACAGGGTTGGGCTAAACCCATAATTCCAAATCTTTTTAAGGGGGAGCCCTTTGTAACTTCAGCATAGATTTCTCTCTCCTCTACCTCTCTCCCCCACCCCCAGTATAGTTATTGTATCCACTGAGGAAGAAATATAAGATGACAAGCTACCTTTAATTCAGTAATGCTTTCAATAAGTTTGTATTTCATCATAACAGTATCCATATGTTTGAAAAGTAATAGTACATAGAGGTGCAAGACATGATATTTAAGCCATAGAAGGTATGTTTGCCTATTTATTATACTAAGTTATAATGCAGATTTTGTTGGCGCTAAATAAAGATCAGAATAATAATTGTTAATGCTATGGTGCATGGCTTCTCAGACCCCTTGAAATAACTGTAGATTTCAGTATGGAAACCACTGGACATTAGCAATACTGAATTTAAGCTTTAAATCCTGGGATTCTAGGACATCTGAGCCTCTTCCCCCAGGGATAGACGTGTCCCTCTCAGTTAGACCTCCAGCTTTCTCTGAGTTGTTCCCTGCCCTATCCCTGCAGTTTCGGCCACGGCTTTCTACAAAGCACAGCCAGTCATTGAGTTCATGTGTGAGGTGCTTGACATAAGGAACATTGATGAGCAGCCCAAGCCACTAACTGATTCCCAGAGAGTTCGATTCACCAAGGAGATCAAAGGTGAGTGTTACTGGTGATGAAGATGGGGATAGAATGAGTTCCAGCAGAGGAAGAGCAGCGTGTTGAGATATAAAAACTGGCCTTTGTGATGTTGGGTAGATTGAGATCATGGTGGTAGCTGAGCTCATTCTTGGTGGGATTCTTCCCTTAAAACTTCTCCTAGTTCTCTATCTACTCCCTCCCCCCAGGACTGAAGGTGGAGGTGACCCATTGTGGGCAGATGAAGAGGAAATACCGAGTGTGTAACGTCACCCGCCGGCCTGCCAGCCATCAGACGTAAGTGGGCAGGGTTGCTGGCTCATATCCAGAAACGGATGCCGAGTGATTACCCAGCTGCTAGGATGGGGGCATGAGGGAAGTGGTGGAGGCCCAGAAATCTGATAGCCATTCTTCTAGATATGAGCCCTGAATTTGGCCCATTTATCTGTCCTGGGGTGGTTGTGTGATCTTGTGTTCCCATGACCTTCCCACCTGCCTTACACACACAAACACACACAGAGACACAGACACACCCCTGTCTCATCACAGGCATCTTTCTGCTTTCTGGCTCCAGTCCTTTCTATTACTATCTAACTACTGGGATTTTTCCTGAAACTAGGGCAAAAGACTTTCTCAGCCACCTGAAGTTGAGAGAGACAGGGTAGTGAGGGCCTGGAACAGAAAGGGTGAGGCATTTGACCCTCACTCCAACCTCAGGAGCCTGTCTCTTTTTGGGGTACTTAGGTAGGCTAAATTCCTCCTCCATATCTTTGGAGCTCTGTACTATATCTGGCCTTTAAGTCTTCTCATTAGACTGAGTCTTCTTGCATTTTCTTTTCTCTTTCTCTATTCTCACCATCACCTATTTTAGCTCTTTACAAATGAGAAGGTAGCAATGGTCAGAGAAAGGGGGAAGAGTCTAGTATTTCTAGAAGCAGAGGACATAGGGATGTAGTTCAGCAGGATAACTTGCTAATATGCTTCCTTCCCCCATAGGTTTCCCTTGCAGTTGGAGAGTGGACAGACAGTAGAGTGCACTGTGGCCCAGTATTTCAAGCAGAAGTACAACCTACAACTTAAGTATCCCCACCTGCCATGCCTGCAGGTCGGCCAGGAACAAAAACATACCTACCTGCCTCTGGAGGTGAGGCTTCTGCTTTCCTTTGAATTCCCCTTCCATACCTTCCCAGCCATCCCCAATGCCCTTCCCATCCTCTTGCTATCTTTTCCTGTTTCCCATTTTGCAGATTGGGGAATTGAGGGGACTGAGTAGCTTTCCCAGAGACATTAGGTATATTAGGATAAATGGAACCTGCCCCCAGACCACAAAGCTGTCATATTTTTCATCCCCACTCCAAAACAGTGGAACAGGTTAGGTAATTTAGTGCTTAATAGAAGACTTGTTAGACAGTTTCTTCAGGTCAGAAACTGACACTCCTTCTCACCTTTTTATTCTTCCCTACTTTCTGTAGCTAGAAACCCCACAGGACCTAAAACCTTTTGGTCATACAGGTGTGCCTTATTCTGTTTAAGAGATGTGCCCAAAATGTTAACTTATAAACTGAATCTTGTTTTCCCAATGGCTTTTACTGAAAGATAGATGTATTCCTTTCGAAAAATGTTTAGGCCACAAACTGTAATTACATCTTGCTTAAAAATAGTAATATATACAGTTGCAATATATAGTATACAATATACAGTAATATATATATATAGTTACAAAAGAAAAACAATTGTCCTTTACGTCTAATACTCAATATTAAGTATATAAGTTACAAATTACAATATATAGTATACAATATACAAGTAATATAGTTACAAAAGAAAAACAGTTGTCCTTTACATCTAATACTCAATATGAAGCATACAATATACAAGTTGCAATACATAGTATATAATATACAAGTAACATATATAGTTACAAAAGAATAGTTACGAAAGAAAAACAGTTTTCCCTTAGATCTAATATTCAATATGAAGTTACAAATATCACCACAAATAGATGAAGAGAAGGTCGGCTATCTTTGCTTCAGTGCAACCCTCTCCTTCTGTCTACAAAGAGAAATGACAGTGACCACATCCTTGTTCCGCTGGATCAAAGGTTTCATATGCTTTTTTTTAATTGGATCTTCTAGGAAGAGTCTAGTCTAGCTCCCTTGGGTGTCTAAGATTTTTTTTCTTGCTGTTTCTGGGGGAACTATGAGAATTGTAAGAGTAAAGCTGCTGAAGGAAGGGGAGGAAATGGGCTCTAAGGTCACTTTCAAGGTCCAAGTCTAGTGATCCTTTGAGACAAAAGAAACATAGAGGGGAATGAGATTCCAGAGATAACAGGAAAAGAACCAAACAGAGGAATAAAAATAAAGTATTTAGAGGACATATCTATTGAAAAATTGGTGAAAATGAGACAAAAGTAATTGGGGAACACATTCAGTGACATGGGCTCCTAGAAATTGTGCAAAGTCAAATTTTAGGGAATACAGAATAACGATTACCAAATTAATTCTGGTTTTGTTTACATTGTCACTCCCAAAGAACATCATTTGAAAGCTCCTGCCTTCTTATTGACTACTTGTGCCTGCTCATTATAACTGAAACTTTTTAAATTTTCACACCATCAAGATAAATATAACTAACCTCTCTAGACCAGCGTTTTGTTGTAGAAACAGTGGTATCCAAAGACCTAGGTTCAAGTTGCAGTCCTGACACTTACTTCTAGGGTGATTTTGAGCAGTAACTGTCTCTCCAAGCCTCATTTTCTCCCCCTGTAAAATAGCATAACAATACTTGAATAATGAGTTTCACAGGATTTATGGATTTTTTTTCTATTCTCTCCCTTATGAGGTGGTCATTGAGAATCAACTGACATCATAGATGTGAAAGTATTTTGTCAACCATAAAGTTATAAAATTGCAATGTATCATTATCTAGGTCCCCAAAACTTTTCTTTCCTTAGACATTTGATCAGGACCATTTGAGTGTAAATAGAAATAAAATTTTCTCCCAATTTCTATCTACCTGAGCTAGTAGCCTGGTTGATTGCACTCCTTCCTTTTCAGAGAGGACCAAAATGATGACACTCTCTGTTAAGGTCAAAGTACAGTGTGTTGACTGTGTTTGATCAGATCAATAAGAAGACTTTACCATAGATTAGGTGCAAATAGTCCACATGAACATTTAGGTGGAGATATCTTTAAATTTGCACATTTTACCTTTCATTTAAGCTACAGCAACTCTGCTTTGCTCATAGAGCACAGCACCTTCTCTAATGAGGGCATGCCATACTGGGAAGTCCTGTTCAATATCTCTCATGTCTCCCAATTGATTCCAAAGTTCTTCAGAGAGACCTCGAGAGTCTCCTTCTGAGTGCTTGCCTTGTGTGAGTTTTCTGTAAAATAGGCTTTTAGGCAATCATATATTTGGCATTCATTTAATGTAGCTTGCCCATCAGACTTGTGCTTTCTGTAGTAGAGTTTGAATGCTTAGCAGTTCCAAAATTGACTTATTGTCAGACTATTGTTTAAGTAGATATTGGGTCTTTTCTGATTCGTTAGGTGTTGATTCTTTTATAATAAATGATTGATTTATAGTTTATGAGTCTCCATTTTTCTTCCTCCTGGTCTTCCACTCAGCAAATTCTGGGGCAATGTTATATCTCATCTTCCCCCTCATCTTTCTATCAGTTTTTGAGCCCAGACAGTGTTATTAGCCACTTGAGCCCAGTGTAACAGGGAAGAATCCTGTGGTAGGGCCTACTGTTAAGTGCCTACTGTATGCAGGGCCCTGTGCTAGGTGGTAGAGGCAACAGAGAGACCCATGGAGCTCACCAGGTAGTAATGTTCTAGTAACTAGTAAGCCCGGATTTATTCAAGAAAAGAATTAATCATATCCCACTGTGCCATCTTCTTTCTAGGAGTAGCTCAGTCCCAATCCCTGCCTTTAGGGAACTTTCAAGAGAGTTAGAATTCCTAATACTTGCAGAGGTTACACAGATTGTCTCTTTGATCCATGTACAAGTCTTGTGGGTAAGACAGTAGTAGCATTACATTCAACAGATAAGATAACTGAGTCTGAGAAGATTGACTTACCTGAAATCATAGAACCAAAACAGGCACCTGAACCCAGGTTCCTGAATTCTCTGTCATGTCTAACTCTGTATCTGAAGTCATCCACAGGAGAATAAGAATGTTAAAAGCAAACCAAAAAGGACAGCAAGCAATTGTTTTACCCTTTTGAACTTTGAGATGAGTTCATTTTGATAGGATGGGATGGTCACTTGGTAGATTATGCTTATCTATTTCATTTTATTAATGTGAAGAAAGAAGTGTTGACTAAAGAAGTGTAAATATTTCTGTAATGTGCTAAAGGGAGCTGGATATTTAGAGGAATTCTTTTGTAAAGTGAAGAATTTTTTTGTAATATAAATAGCATCTCTTAAATAGTTTGTTAAGTAAATTTTAATTTTTCATATATTTGTTTTGTTTTTTTTAAGTGGAGCACACCTGCATACTAAAGTGGGCTGGTCTTCTTTCTGTACTTTCTTGGGACTGAAATCAAATCTGAGGCCAGGGATCTAATTTTATGGAAGCTCCCAGAAAAGGATGAAAAGCATGGGTACAAAAGTGGGAAAGAGCCTTATATTTGGTTGTGTGTGTGTGTCTGTGTGTGTCTGTGTGTGTGTGTGACATGTCCACATTCTCTAGGTCTGTAACATTGTGGCTGGACAGCGCTGTATCAAGAAGCTGACAGACAATCAGACTTCAACCATGATCAAAGCTACTGCAAGGTCAGCCCCAGACAGGCAGGAGGAGATCAGCCGCCTGGTAAGAGGGCTCTTTAGAAAGGGACATCTAAATTCTGCTGCTTCTGAAGAAAATCTTTTGGGGGCTGGTAAAGGCGAGGTTAGGTTGTGGGATCGTTGTTTCAGAATCTTTAGAAATTCCCTCAAAAGGATCTGTGTTATCTTGACAAAATAGAATATAGGAGACTCTCATTCCTATTTCCTTAGTTTTTCAGGCTGAGGTCTCCTTATTTTCCCCTCTGTGATGGCCCCAGGCTGTTCCTTCCTTCCCACAGCAAACCTTCTCTGAGCCTCTAAACCTACGTTTAGAGACCTCCACAACATCTTAGTTCAAAGGCAAAAGAGAAGGCAGAATCTGCAGTTTTGTTGACACTCTGCTGCCTGGTCTTAATTTGACTTCTTCCCTAATTTCCTTGGCATAGACTCCAAGCCACTAAAATCCTTTACCTTCATTTTCATTGCTCTTGTTTTCCAAACAGATGAAGAATGCCAGCTACAATCTAGACCCCTACATACAGGAGTTTGGGATCAAAGTCAGAGATGACATGACAGAAGTGACTGGCCGAGTACTCCCAGCTCCAATCCTGCAGTATGGTGGACGGGTGAGCTAGGGCAGAAGAATTTTAACTAAGCAGGATCCAGGTAGCCCCAGCTTAATAACAGAGAAGATCTTGGGCAAGGGAGCAGGCCAGGATCACATTTGGGGGCAGGATGAGAAGCACAGGCTCCTCCAGTGATCTGGCTTATGTATTAATAAAGTGGGGAAGAAGAAGCATTTGGAGGGCTTATCCTCCCTTCCTGGGGTCTGGTTGGGATACTGTGGGTAGTAAGTAACCAGTGGTTGTCTTTTACCCATTCTCTCAGAACCGAGCCATCGCCACACCCAACCAAGGTGTATGGGACATGCGAGGAAAGCAGTTCTACAATGGAATTGAGATCAAAGTCTGGGCCATTGCCTGCTTTGCACCCCAAAAGCAGTGTCGGGAAGAGGTGCTGAAGTAAGGAGCTCAGGGTGGGCTAGGCCTCTGCCCCACTAAGCTCTCCAAAGTCAATTTCCATAACATTCTGCCTTGTCCTTCCCTCCTTTCTTTGTCTAGAAGCTGACTTGGATTTCTGGGCGGGTCTTGTTTAGATATTTCCCAGCGCTCCCCCAAGAAAGATAGAGTCAACAGGTTTGGGGCAGGGAGGGGAAGGCTCTTTAGTTAATGTCTCTTTCTTATCCCAGACAATCCTTGGAGGCAGCTTCCCTCAGACCTACCCCCACCACACACACACACACACACACACACACACACACACACTCATATATTCACACACCTCCCATAGAAATTCCCTGATTTTGTAACTTGATCTAGCAGGAAGCTATTCTGAAGTAAATTAGTTCTAGTCCAGGCCTAGGACAAGAGATTGTCTTCAAAGCTTATTTAGGGAAAGAGAATGAGGTAAAACTTGGTGTATATGAGTGACCGACACACCGATAGAATTGTTCTGCCTCATGATGGAACCCTCTATATTCCAGTCTGGTTTGGGCTTCTGTTGCCTTGAGGCCCTGCCTCTATCCCCTGGAGCCCTTGTTATGAAAAAAGTTCTTCCTTAGATTGAGCCAAAGTCAGCTTTCCTGTGACTCTTTGTCCTCTCCCTCCCCATTCCTCCTACTTCTGCCCTCTAGGGCTCAGAAGAATAACTCCAATATCTTTTTGCATAACAGCTGTCACAGATATTTGACGATAGCTATCATGTCTTCCAGAAGTCTTCTCTTCTGTAGCCTCAACATTCTTTATTCTTTCAAGCTATTCCCTTGTATGACATGATCTCTGGCATTCTCTGACCTCCTTGCCTCATGGACACACTCATCCTTAAAGTGTTTCCAAAACACAACAGAATGAGGGCTACCTAGGGAAGGCAGGCCAACTGTTGCTTTCTTATTTTAGAGCCTCAATTAGATATCTATTAAAGCAGCCCAAGCTCCATTTAGATCTTTTTTTTTAACCCCGAATATAACTCTTGCCTTGTGTTGAGCCTTTAAGTAGCTCAAACTCCTATTGAAAACCTATGTCCAGTAAACTGCTTTTCAAGTGACCACGTGTGTTATTGTCCATTCTCCAGCACTCCCACTCCCACCCCAAGGCTGAGGGCAGGGCTTCAGGTTTACCATTGTTTGATTCCATCTTATTGGCTTTGGCCCTTCCAGCCTTTCCATACTTTCAGGTCCCAATTCTGTCATCTGGTCTGTTAGCCATCTCAGTGTGATTCTTAGCTGTCTGAACACTCCCGGTAGTATTGGAATTTGTACACTAATTAAAGGATTAGGATCATGGAGTTAGATAGAACTGAAAGGGATCTTAGAAGTTTTCTGTTCCATTTCCCTCCTCTTATATATAAAGAGGCCCAGAGACATAAAGGATTGTCCAAGGTCACATAGGAGAGCAAGGGGTAAAACCAGGGTTTAGATTTCAGTCTTCCTCTTCAAATCCAGGGCTCTTTCCACTGTTACACTGCTTCTTGAAGCCTTGAACCAAACAAATGAAGTTAGGGAGTTTGAGGGGGGAGATGATTTTTTGAAATCTCAGCCCAAAGGCCATCTCCTAAAGGGGAAGCCAGGGCTCACCTTCCCTCAGATTAGAGGGGCTCTGAGTCCTGAGGATGCATTCTGAACTTCTTCTAGTCTGGCAGGCTCTTAGTGCTTCCCTCCCACTCCCCCCTCCCTCTTTCCAATGCCCTGCAGGAACTTCACAGACCAGCTCCGTAAGATTTCCAAGGATGCAGGGATGCCCATCCAGGGCCAGCCTTGTTTCTGCAAATACGCGCAGGGTGCAGACAGCGTGGAGCCCATGTTCCGGCATCTCAAGAACACCTACTCGGGACTGCAACTCATCATTGTTATCCTGCCCGGGAAGACGCCTGTGTATGGTGCGGCTCCTCCTGGGGGAGAACATGGAGATAGGGGTTTTGAGTATGAGGGATCAGCTCCAGTGGCTGGGAAATGTGAGGGCAGAATTTAGGTTCTGCAGAAGGCTCCCACCTTAAGAGGTTGAGGAAAGTCAGGGCATGGGGAAAGAGCCCTTTATTTTCTGCTTTGGCAAACTGGAGAGTGGGGAGTGGCCAGGACACATGTGGAGCCTCAGGACTGGTAGATGAGCTTCCTGGATCTGCTCCCTTGGGTTGGTTCTCAACTTTGGGGATATGGGCAGCAGCCTGCCCAAATTCCTCATGAAGAGAGCACCCCTGGCCTGACTTTCACTTACTTGGGTGAGGATACATTACCATGAGACAAGGCAAAGGAAGGTAAAAAGTTGGTAATGTAGATGTCAGCTCTCTTATCAGCAAATAGCCAGTCTGCTTAGTAGACTATCTCCATTCTTTTCCTTCTTTACCTCACAATTGGTATCATTTTCCCATCTTTCCTCCACTGGGGCTCTTTTTCCCTCTTCTCCATGTCCTGATTCCATCAGTTATTTAACAAACAGTATTTAACAAACATTGTCTATTCCAATCTAACCTCGGGCTCATCTCTGAATAGACAAAGGTGAGTCAGAATACATAAGTCCCTATTCTCAAGGAATATACAGTCTAATAATGTGGAATAAGATATGTCTAACAAATTTCTTTGTTATCAACCACAGTAGAGCAAGTTCAAAAAAGAGGTGTTATGAGAAATTTGAGGAAGGAAAATCCATTTCCCACCTCTCTTCAGGTCCCTTCCCAGTGCTTATGATCATATTTAGATCTTCCCAATCCTAAGAAATTTAAAAGAAAAACCCTTCCCTCAATCCTACTGCCTTTGACCAATCATCCTAGCGCTCTCCTCCCTTTTACTAGCAAAACTATCTTAAGAGCCATCTATACTGAGTCCTCCACTTGAAGTTTTTGCTTTTCTACCCACCTCCTCCTTAACCTTCACTCCTGAAGTCTGCATTCTCTTCTCATAACTGCTAAAAAGCCTCTTGGTGACGGCCTTCAGTCTTTGCAAAGTCACCAATGAATTTCCTTATCACCAAATGCCATCTTCTCCAGCCTCATCCTCATCAACATCTGCTTTTGACGTTCACCATTCTCTCTTGGCTTCTCTTCTTTTGACATTGTTCTCCTGTTTTTCTTTCCTCTCTGACCATTCCTCCTTTGCCCCTTTCACTCGTTTCAGTCCCTAAACATAGGCATTTCCCAGTGTTCTGTCATCTCACTCTTTTTTTCCTTTCCCCTACCCTCTTGACAATCCCATTCACTGCCACAGTAGTAATCGCCACTTCTATTCAAATTGTTCACATATATGTATGGATACATATATGTTTCATATATGTACATATATATTTCATATGTAGATAGAATTTCCACTTCAACCTCTCTGCTCTCTTCCCTCCTTCTCTTCTTTACCCTCCCTTCCTTCTCTTCCCCTATTTTCTCTCTTCTCATCTCTTCTCTTTCCTTCTTCTTTTTCCTCTTCTCCCCTCTTCAATTTCCTCCCTTTCCTTTTTTCTCCTCTCCTCTCAATCCTGTCCTTTTTCCTTTCCTCTCTTCTTTCTTCCCTTTCACTACTCTCCTCTTGTTTCTTCCTTCCTTTTTCCTTCCTCCCCATTCATTTTTCCTTCTCTCCCCCCTTTCAGCTCTTCTCCCCTCCCCTCCCTTATCTTTCACTCCTTTTTGCTCTGTCTTTCTACAAACTCAAGATTTAAAACATTTCATCCTTTCTCCCACCATCATTCCTGATTTTCCCTGTCCATTTTATGTCCCACTGTTTTTTACTGTTTTCTCCTTCTTCTTCACCATATATACCCTCTCATTTATCAAATCTTATTGGTTTTTCCCATCTAAGTATTTCCTTTATATTCCTCCCTTTCCTTTTCTATTCCTTCTCTCCTCATTCTAATCCAGGCCCTTAATGCCACACACCTTGATTACCAAGTAGTTCCCATCTTCCAGACTCTCTGCTCACCAATAGCCCTGTTCCCTGCACCACCCTTACCCTCCAAACTGATCTCCCTAAACTACTGTATCATTCCTTTGCTTGAAAACTTTCATTCATTCTCCAGCTCCTCATAAGTAAAGGCTGAACTATACTTAAGATGTCATTCTAGGTCCTTCACACTCTGCCCATAATAAATATCCCCAGGCTTGTTCTACCTGAAACAATGGAGAAGGATTCCTTCCTCCTTAGATAAAGCCCCATTCCCTGCCTATTGAAATCTTAATTATGTTTTTATTGTATAATTCTATAATTATGGTTCTGTTTTTATAGACCCTTAAGGCTAATGAAATACTTGGCCCTTTGAGGTAGGAGTATAAATATCCCTATTTTACAGAAAAAATAGTTGATTTTCATTGGTTAAAGTGATTTATCTGTATTTGACCTTTTAATAATGAAATAGCCAATATGCCTCTTTTTTTACAGGGACAGGTTGAACCTAGGGTTTGTAGAGATCTTGTACTCAAGACATTTCAATCTCCTGCTCTCAGAAAGGTTGATCCTTCTCCTCCATTAGTAATCCCTGGTTAGGATTTGCCTTACCCTCTATCCTCTTCTCTACTTTCATTTCTTTACCTAGACTACAGGAGATAATACCAATCTGCACTGAAGCTCCTCAGGAGGTGTTTAGAAGACAAACTAAAGTTATGTCTTTTTTGGCATGTAAGGAAAGGACCCAAGAAAAGCTTAGATTTGTAGAGTGAACTCTAGAACTGGCAGGGACCTTAGAAATTACCTCATCTAACTCTCTCATTTAGCAAGAAAACTTAAGTCAAGGGGTGGGAAGCACTTGGCTAAATAGTGGAAGAAGCTGTGTATGTGAAAGCTGTCTTCTCAGGAACTCAGTACATATCCCTTTGTTGACTGCCTTTTTCACAGGTAGGGAAATTGAGGTATTTTGCTGAGAGGAGTAGTACTTTGCAGAGGTCTTACTTTCACACCACTGCCTCATAAAAGGGTCATGCCAGCAATTGGAATGTAGGTATCTTGCCTTCTAGGTGGGGACTTGAGCTCACAGCCTCTTTTCTCCTCTCCCTTGTTTCTCTCTCTCCTTGGCCCTCAGCGGAGGTAAAGCGAGTAGGAGACACGCTGTTAGGCATGGCCACACAGTGCGTGCAAGTCAAGAATGTGGTGAAGACATCTCCCCAGACTCTGTCCAATCTCTGTCTCAAAATCAACGTCAAGCTTGGGGGAATCAACAACATCCTAGTCCCTCATCAGCGGTATGAGAGGGAGTGGGGGGCATGGGAGAGATGCACTCAACTTGGACCATGGACAGGCTGGGGAATGGGAATGAAACAGTTGTACTCCTGACTTCTATATTTTTCCTCCTTAGATCAGCTGTCTTTCAGCAGCCTGTCATATTCCTGGGAGCAGATGTCACTCATCCTCCAGCCGGGGATGGGAAAAAGCCCTCTATCACAGCTGTGAGTGACTCTTCCTTATCTTAGCTTTCTTCTGTGCAATCCCCCTCCTCCTCCCCACCACATGTATACAATACACCCTAGCAGCTGCCCACCCCCAACATCACTGAGACATCTTCTATCCTACACAACCTCTTTAATCTTTTTCCCCATACCTGCTGTTAATGTATTTCCTTCCTCTGCCAATTCTTAACCATCTGACATCCCATTCCCTCTAGGGGAAGATCATTATTGGAGGTGGGTAATTCCTTCACACAAACAAAATCATGCAAGTGCGCATACAAACTCTTTCTCCTGTCAGACTCCATGGTACATGGTGCCTCCTTTCCTGTACCCTTGGAAAGGGAGCCAAGTAGGTTAGATCGAGTCTGCTAGAGATTAGAAAGAATAAATCCCCCCTGCTTTGGAAGCAGCCAGCAGGTGGTGCATTTGTTCCAAACACTGGCCTGACTTGTCCTCAGCAGGGAGTGAGGGATGAGAAAGTCATTCCTGGCAGAGGTAGGTGTCTCAGGAAGTCTCCTTCCTTGGGTTATGTACCTCCCTCCTATCTAGAAAAGCACTAGATTAGGGTAGTGATGCTCCTATATAAGGTCTCTTCTCCCTACTTTCCAGCTCAGGACTAGGTTTCTGAAAAATCAGAGACTCTCAAGTTCCCGCCTTAAGGTTATGGAGTACTTTGTTCTATTTCCGTTTATTTTTTTTTTAATAGCCTTTTTTACAGGATATATACATGGGTAACTTTACAGCATTAACAATTGCCACACCTCTTGTTCCAATTTTTCACCTCTTACCCCCCCCCACCCCCTCCCCTAGATAGCAGGATGACCAGTAGATGTTAAATATATTAAAATATAAATTAGATACACAATAAGCATACCTGACCAAAACGCTTTGTTCTATTTCCAACATTAAGCCTTAGTCCTAACCCTCCACTCCCTCATAACACTTTGCCTCTTTGAGGGAAAGAAAATTTTCTAAGACCCTCTGAGCTGATGTTCTCTTGCTCTGAATATGGTGTTTCCTGTACAAGGAAGGGAAGGAGCAAGGTTTCACTTCTAACTTTCCCAGCTTTCTCCATCTCCAGTTCTTTCCTCTTGTCCACTATGGTAGGTACCCTTAGCAGAGACCTCTTTCTGTATCCCTTTATGTAGGATCCTTTCTATGATTTCTTCAGGGTAGTGGTTTTCACATAGAATACTCTCCTGCTCCCATCCTACATGCTCCCTTTTGTCACATCAGACTCTATCTTAGCACAAGGTAACTGGATGAGACAGCAGCTTTTTTGATGCTCATGGAAAGCCCAGACCATATTCAGAAGTTGAATTGTAAGCTGTCAGTGACCTGTTCCAGATAAGAAGAGGCCATTCCAAATACTGTGTGCTTTGAAAACATCTTCCCAAAAGCTCTTAAGTCTTGACACAGAGAGGGAAGAGCAGAATGGGACTAAGCGAATTCTCCCTGGTCACCTTCTCTCAGGTGGTTGGCAGCATGGATGCTCACCCAAGTCGTTACTGTGCAACAGTTCGAGTCCAACGACCCAGACAGGAAATCATTGAAGATCTGTCTTACATGGTTCGGGAGTTGCTCATACAGTTCTACAAATCCACCCGATTTAAACCTACCCGCATTATCTTCTACCGGGATGGTGTCCCTGAAGGTCAACTCCCACAGGTGAGGGGCCTAAGATGGGGGCAAATATTTTGGGGTGCAATATCCACATTAGGATAGGTCTGAGAGGAAGTGAAGTATGGAGAAAGAATTGGCTTAATAGTTCATTCTATCTTTCCCCCCCAGTCTCTACTTTATAGATGAGGAAAGTGAGCCATAGGTTAAGATCAATGGAGACAACTTACAATAACAAGGAGAGAAAATCCAAGTGTTTAAAGTTCTGCATTCCAATCTACAGGAATATGGTTAGCATGTACTGCCAAACTAAGAGGTAGAGCCTTGTGCTAGGGATACATTTAAGGAATAGTAATATTGTTGCATCAAAATCATAGCTTAGTGATTTTTAGTGTATCATTCTAAATTGGGGAAGGGATGCTTACATGTTTGCTGCTTAGGTCTTAGTAGATTTTTTTCTTTTAAGTTGTCTTACATTTGTTCTATCCTCTTTTCCCCAGCCAATGCCTCACTCTGGGCCTTTTTCCTTCTAATCCATTTGAGAGATATGGCCAGATTTATATTCTTAATACATAATACTGATCTCATCAATTCTTTCTTCAAATGCCTTCAGTGGTTCTCCAATGCCTATAAATAAAGTCACATAGTTTCATAGTTGGAAAGTCTCCACAAAGATCATCTAGTCCGTAGCTATTAGGAGTAAATCCTTTGGGTCTTTGTTAAATGCCTTTTATGTGCCAGACAATGTGCTAAGCACTGGATTCATCAAAAAACAATTAAAAATAAAATTAAAATGTCCCAGACAAGGGGTCGTCAGAACTCCAGTATGAAGACCTCTTGAGGGGAACCATTATCTTCTATTTTTTTTTAGTTCAATTAAAAACTTTATTTGATTTGTTAATTGAAAATGTTGGTATCTTAGTCATATCAATTAGCTTGTTATTTACTATCTTATTTCTTAGAAAGAACCATTATCTTATAAGGCAGCATTAGAAAATTACATTTTCCCATAATTCTAATTGTTAATCAACACTCTTTTCCATAGTTCTAATTATTGATCATCATTCTTTTAAAGTCATGACTGACCAACAGCATTGATCAGTTTCTCATGTCCTTCTAAGTCCTTTTCCTTTCCAAGATAGTTTCTGCATCTGAGAAATTACTCTGAGTCTCTTTTGACTCATTTTCTTATCTATAAGTCCCCTTACCTATACATTCTAGGGTATTGATATATTTTCTAGACTTTTTCCAAGAGGAAATTAATACCAGATAATACTAGAGAATAAGATTACATGATTTAACTTGCATTTTCAAGAATTGTATAGCACATACATTTGTAAATATAAGTCCCAGATTCTATGATCCTAAGCTTTTAAAAATTTCTTTTAGGGGCAGCTAGGTGGTGTAGTGGTTTGAGTACGAGCCCTGAAGTCAGGAGAACCTGAATTCAAATGTGGCCTCAATCCCTTAACACCTCCTAGTAGTATAACCCTGGGCAAGTAACTTAATCCCAATTGCCTCGGCAAAAAAAAAAAAAAAAGTAAAAATTTCCTTTATTAAAATTTATCAGTTCCCCTACCCTTGCTAATTTGTCTACCTAGACTGATTTCATCTATCCTTCCAATTCCAGACTCCTTCCTAGTCCATCCAGTAGCATAGTAATAATATAGCAGTAAAAATTACAAAATCAAGCTAATTTCATTCTATGAATTTGACGTACTATGTCAGTTGAGTTCTCACAGCTGTTCAATAATCTTCTCTTCCCTTATAACCTTCTTACCTCATTCCCCACTTTTTCTGTTGCAAAATTTTTCTTCACTCTTTACTCCTTTAATTCCACTTATCATGTTTCATGCTTGCAGTAAATACTTACTTTTCCTTTTTGGGCCACCCTTCGTCTCTTCCTCCCCCCCCCTCCCCCTTAGCATCACTCTCTTTTTCCTTTTTTTTTCCTTAGGGAAAATATATTTAATATTTTCTAATTATATGTAAAAACAACTTTTAACCTTCATTTTTTTTGTAATTTAAAATTGCAAATTCTCTCCTGTATTCCTCTCCTCCTTCCCCAACATTCATTGAGAAAGCAAGCAATTTGATAAAGGTTAGACATGTACATTTATGCAAAACATATTTCCATATTAGCCATGTTGTAAAAGAAAACAGACAAAAGAAGATCAAGAAAAATAAAGTTTAAAAACCCTTCAATATATATTCAGACTGTATCAGTTCTTTCTCTGGGGATTTTTCATCATCAGTTCTTCAGAATTGTCTTGGATCTTTGAATTGATGAGAGTAGCTAAGTCATTCACAGTTGATCATTGTCCCATATTGCTGTTACTGTATCCAGTGTTTTTCTGATTCTTTTCACTTCACTTTGCATCAGTTCATGTAAGTCTTTCTAGTTTTTCTGAAAATATCCTGCTCATCAATATAATAGTATTCCATCACAACCATAGACCAGAATGTGTTCATCCATTCCCCAAATGCTGAGCATACTCTCAGTTTCCAATTCTTTGCTATAACAAAAAGGGCTTTTATATTTTTGTACATATAGGTCTTTTTCCTTTTTTTCCAGTCTCTTTAGGATATAGACCTGGAAGTGATATTGCTAAGTCAAAGTAGTATGCAAAGTTTTATAGCTCTTTGGGCATAATTCAAAATTGCTATCCACAGTGGTTGGATCTTCCTCTCTCTTTCCTGTGGTCATAGAAATAGCAAAATCCTACTTATTGTTCATGCTATTCCATCTACATGCATCCTTTATCTTATTTCTTTCAGCAGCCTAGACTGATAGTCATCCCATTTTCCTCGCTCATATCTTCAATTTTCCCTCTTTATTTGGCTTTTTACCATGTGCCTCCCCCCACAAAAAAAATTAGGCAGCTCTTCTCAGTCTTCAAAAATCCTTCCTTTGACTCATCTACCATGCTTTCATATATGGTAGATTTCATTTTCACCTTTATTCTCTTTCAATACTGATCTTAATGAAAAAGTGATCTGCTGAAATGTCTGCTTACTCATCTTCTCCTCAGTTCCTTATAAACTGGCTTCTATTCCCTTCATGCTATTGAATCTCCTTGCTCATAGGTCACCAAACTGCTTATTTTCCAAACCTTATGGACTTTTTCTTAGTCTTCATTTGCTTTGATTGTTTTACAACTTTTCTTTTACCCTGATCCTTGAGACAACACATGTATTTGCTTGGTTTCTTTCTTTTTTTCAATCTCCATTGTTGTCTTCTATCTTCCTCCTGATCCTTTTATATGAATGTTTCTCAAAGGTGTGTGCTGGCCTTTTTTTCTCTCCCTACTCTTTCTCTTGGGATTTCATCCATTTCCATAGCTTCAGTTACCACATCTGTCAGGAGGATTCTGAAATCTCTGTCTCTAAGTCACACTTTCCTGTGCTCCAGACCCACATCTTGTAGGTGCCTATGAGGGAATTTCTGTTTGGTTGTACCTTTGTGAACATCTTTGAAATTAAGCTGATTATTTTCCCTCCCAAACATTTTGCCCCCCCTTGACCTCACTCTTTTTTGTCTGTTTTAGACTTTTATTTGCTCTCCCAAGTCTGTAACCTTGGTGTGTCCTTGGACCCTTCCCTCTTCTTCATTTTATGTCTGATCACTTCCTAAGCTTGTTGATTTCAGCATTTCTGACATCTATTTCATCTTCTCTGTTGCCATTGTCCCAATCATCTATCAGGATAGTCACCAAATAAGTTATCACTTATTTGTATTTACTGCCTTTGCCTTCTAACATCTTTTTGCATCTCTTCTCTCTCCTCAAATCCATCTTTTGCTCTACTGCTGGAATAAATTGCTATGCATAGATGTGATCATGTCACTGCTCAAAAAATATGAGCTGCTCACACCCTCTCAGCTCTTGAATCAAATTTAGCTTTTCTTTGTTTGATATTCAAGATCTTCCACAACCTGAAACCAACACACTCTCTCTCTCTCTCTCTCTCTCTCTCTCTCTCTCTCTCTCTCTCTCTCTTTCTCTCTTTCTCTCTCTCTCTCTCTCCAGTTTTATCAAATGATATTCTTGAGCTGCAGTCAAGTTGGTCCTCTCTCTCTCTCTCCCAAACTCATCCCGTGTTTTCTTTCTGTGTCTTAGCTGCTAACCTGTTCCTTGTGTCTTCCCTCTCCAATGCCACCTGTTTCATTCACCAAATGCTCCTTCTTTCTCTGATTCCCTGGCCTGTAATAAACTTCCTTCCTCCTGAACTTCAAAGTAATGTATAGTAAAAATGCCATTCTCTCATGAGATACTTTAATTCTGTAAGAACAGGGACTGTGGCTTAGCCAAATATTGTATTTGTTTTTTCTTTGCATCAGATCCTTGAGAAGAGGGTGATGCATATTGAATATTAAATTATTTTTTGATTGTCTACCCATATTGTTATACATATAGCTAATAAGAGCCACTGTATTTCTATAGCTCTCCAAGATTTTTGAAGTGCTGAAGGATCTCATCTCATCCTCACTGATGCTCTGAGAGGGAGGTGCCATTATTATCTCCATTTTTACAGATGAGGAAATTGACATTGATGTCATGTATATTAACTAATACACATTAAGTGTCTAAGACAGGATTGGAAGTCAACCTGACTTCAAGTCTAGCACTCTATCCACTGTGCCACCTAGAGTCCAATACATGGGTCCCAAGGTTAATAGAAGTGAAGACATTCTCTAATTCTACTGTTCCAGATCCTCCACTATGAGCTGCTGGCCATCCGCGATGCCTGCATAAAGTTGGAGAAGGACTATCAACCAGGGATCACATATATCGTGGTCCAGAAGCGCCACCACACTCGCCTTTTCTGTGCCGACAAGAATGAAAGAGTAAGATGCACGTAACCCCTGGCCCAGATTTATCTCTTTCCTTGGTGTGGCACAAAACCATTTGTCTGCCTGCCTGCCTGCCTGGTGAAAAGTTTGGAATAGTATAGGAGTGAAATCTTGTGATAATTCAGCCCTGGAGATAAAAATCAGACATTCTTTTAGCCCTCTATTCCCCTCCATATACCATTTTTCTTAGTGTCCAGCCTTTGCCCTTTAAACTCTTTGTATTAGCTTTCCAGACTTGGCCCAAGGTTCCAAAGCACCAAAAGCTTTCTACAGGACTACTTTGGCCTACTTCAGGACCATGTGGGATCCATCCGAAACAGATGAAGAATCAGGTTCAAATTCCAAGATTTTATTTGTGTTTTCCTCCATGCAGATTGGGAAGAGTGGAAATATCCCAGCAGGCACCACTGTGGACACCAACATCACTCACCCATTTGAATTTGACTTCTATCTGTGTAGCCATGCGGGCATCCAGGTAATTAGGTTGATCCTTGGGGACTTCAGATTGTTGTTGGTGGTAGTGGTGGTGGGGATGATGATTATGATGATGATTCATTGATGATTCATTTGTGGGGCTATCCTATTTTAGATCGGTGGACAACTTAAATTTTAATCTTATACCATTACTTATAGATTTAATATGAGATTTGAATATAGGGGGATTAATATGTGATGGTTTCTTAGAAGTGATTGATTTTAATCCCTGGGCAGGCTTGTTTCTAATTTGTGGCCAGCTCATGCTGGATGATCCTTAGAAACCTTTTTTGATTGCCCTTATCTAATTCCCTGTGCCCCCCACCTTACCCCCAGGGGCCATGTGGTACACAGAGCATTCCTTCATCTCCATAGGGCACAAGCCGACCATCCCATTACTATGTCCTCTGGGATGACAACCGTTTCACAGCAGATGAGCTGCAGATCTTGACCTACCAGCTATGTCACACTTACGTGCGCTGTACACGCTCCGTCTCCATCCCAGCACCTGCCTACTATGCTCGCCTCGTGGCTTTCCGGGCACGCTATCACTTGGTGGACAAAGAGCATGACAGGTGAGGTCTATTGCTGGCAAGTAGAATTGACTCAGTGATGAAGGGGCAGCTTTGGGAACTTAGCAGAATGCCCTTTGAAGGGTAGGCAGTAGGATGGATGAGAATGTCAGCAAGGGGAAAGGGCTTCACAAGTTTGCACAGTAGTACAACTGGAAAGGACAATATAATTTACTCCTTAACTCCTTTTGAACAGGAAACTTAGGCCCAGAAAGAGGGAATGACTTGCCTAAAGTCAAACAGGAAGTAACACTGGACTTAGAAACTAGATACATGGTTGTTCCAGGCCAGTAGTGTTCTGATTCATTTTGTGAGACTCCCTCCTATCAATCATTTGTTCTGGGCCCTTGCCCTCTACTCCCAGGGAGAGGACTTGGATGTGAGGGAAGTGAAGTAGGGAGAGCATCTCTCCATAACTCCTCTTTTTTGACTGTAGTCTTAGAAATGAGGAGGAAGGGATGCCATGGGGCATAGGAGAACAGTGTTACAGGCATCTCTAGTAATTATCCATGGGGGAATGCTTATCTGTCTCCCTTTTTCTAGCGGTGAGGGGAGCCACATATCGGGACAGAGCAATGGGCGAGATCCCCAGGCCCTGGCCAAGGCTGTGCAGGTTCACCAGGACACTTTGCGCACCATGTACTTTGCTTGAAAGGCAGAACGCTGTTACCTCACTGGAAAGAAGAAAGCTTTCAGAGCCCAAGGAGCCATACAGATGGAAGGAATCCCAAGGAAGAGGAGTCCAGGGGAGTGGGAGGGGAATGGGGGCAGGCTGGGGGGAGGGGGTTGGGGGAAGGAGAGCTTGTTTCCCCACTGCAGAGCAGAAGCTGCATCACTAGGGGGTGGGGGATGGGGGGCAGGGCTGGCAAAGAGGGACCACCAGCCAGAGACCCCTGACTCTTCCCTTGCTCTGCCACATCTGACCCGACCCCAGTGGACCAAGAGAGAGGCAGCATCGTCGCTCACAGGTGCCCATTTTAAAATGCAATACTAAAGACTTGTGACTGGGAGGGCTCCATAAGGTCGGCTCTACAGCTGCGGCTCGAGGGACAGAAGCTGGTAGGTTTGGGTTCACTTCTTTTAGAGGGAAAAGTGTTGGCTTGGAAAAGAGGGTGGGAGGAGGAAGAGGGAAGGATTTTTAGGAGCCTTAATCAAAAAGGTATAGATTCATTTAAGAAAAAAAAAATCCCAAACCAATATTTTAGGATAGTAGAGTTTTTAATGGGTTTGAAATCCAGTTTGTAGGGAAATTCTACCACCAGTAGTTTTGGTTGCTCCTCCCCCAGCTGTCACCCCTCCCCTCTGCGGCACACCTTCCGTGGCACCTTCCTCTCTCCCCTTCCCCATCAGATGTAAGGCACTATGGCACTTAGTTTGAATTGACACAGCCCTGTCTTCCTTCTGCCCCACTGGTGGGTGACCAGTGCCTTCACTGTAATGCTGCAGAACTGCAACCTTTTTGTACCTTTTTTTTTTGTGTGTGTGGGAGGGGGAGAAGGGGGATATGGGAAGAAGGGGAGAAATACCCCAAGTCTCAGAGGCCTCCTGTAGGTGACGCTGCCAGCTGTCTGCATCAGAAGGAATTGACTATGACATTCACAGAGTGAACCCATTGCTTTGAGATCACAACCTCAAGATGGTTAAAATCCATTGAAGACATTTGCACTTTCAGACATGACAAGTTTCTTAGCTGCTGAGATAACTGACCCTTGCCCTCCCCTCACTCCTACCCCTCTGTCCCCAGATTCCCAGAGCGTTATTTCAATGGCATCCTTTCCTCCATGACAGTTGAGTCTCCCGTGTTTCAACATTTCTTTGCTGGGCTATCTTAGAACAAAAGATACTTAGGTCTAAAAGAAGAAAAAAAGAGAAAACTAAATGTTATTTTTATACAGTATCTTGAGTCTGTTGCCAAAACTTGCAGGTGACTCTCATGTCCTCTGAGTTTACATCCCAGACACACTGAGCCGTCCGTCTGTCTGTCCATAGAAGGGTTGTGCACCTGGGTCATTGTTTCTGCCCAGTTGGCAGGGGGTGAAGTTGGAGCCCTCCTATTTCTTGGTTCCCTCCCCCACTCTGTGCATTATCCACCATTCCCTTGCGCCCCTTCCCAAGAGGATCCTGCTGTCTCATCTATTCTTAGTCGGAACTCAGGCTTTCCGACTCCAGCATGGCCTATAACACACTTTTTGATAGCTTCTGCTGCTTGCTTTCGCTGCTGTTTACACAAAATACTTTTAGTTCTGCTCGCAAGGGGCAGATGGGGAAGCATATGCATGTGTACATATAGGCATCCCTCTTTCTGCAGTCAGTGAAGGGGTCTGATTAGGGTAAAGTGCGAGGGGGTATAGTTAGTCGGTCACTTGGGGGAGAACAAGAGCCCCAGACTGTCTAAGGCCTCTTTAGGTTACTGGGTGCCCAGGGTATCAGTGGTTAGGCCCCTTCCTCTGACATGGGTAAGTATAGGGACTGCTTATTTATGCCCAGCTGGTGAGGACAAGGAACCTCAGCTCATTGTGGGAATTTCTCTTTGCGCTTTAAGGGATTAGACATGAGGCAGCCTAGTCTGTCATCTCTTCTACTGGGCTTTAGCTTGGTTGTTTTGCAACCACTGACCTTGAGGGCCACACCCTTAGAAGAAGCCCATGTGGGAAGCCTTGGCCGTTAGGCCTAGTGGCTGGTAAAGCAGACACAGGACTGGAGACTGGCTTGAAACCAAATCTCTGTCCTTGTCTGCTCAGGGAAAGGTGGGCAGGTGTTGGAAAATGGCTCTTCCCCCTTCCCAGCAGAAGAGTTGCCAGACCATGATTTGCTATGCAAAATAATCTACCCCAATCTCTATTTTTGTTGACCATATTGTTCAAAGATATCAGCAAAATTTAGCACAAACAATAGCTGTGGAATAGGGCATTGGGACAGTTTGGTAATTCCTTCCATTCCTTCCTTCCTTCCCTTCCTTCCTAGCCAGTAGTATCGCCTACCCTGCCGTCCATGGGCTAGATAGCTGGGAAAGCCAGTGGCTCTCCCCTAGTTGTGGGTGGCAGGGTGGGGAGGGGCTCTGGGAGGGGGTGAGCTCACCTAGGAGCCTACATTCCTTACACAAGTGCCTATATTGTGATGTCAACACTCTGCCCGCCTCTGTCCATTTCCATATCCCCGCCTCTAGTTTGTGTCCATTCATACCTCTGGGTGGGGCTCCAGCCTTTTGAAGCTCCCCCAGGACCAGTGGCTTTGCATGTTTTCTCCGCATGTGTCTTGGGCTTGGGGTTCAGGGCAGTTTTCCTGGGAGGGTACAATCATTCACCAGCATTTTTATCCATGCCCGTGGCAGGTGGCAGCCACAGGGCCCGGTTTGTGTTCCTCCTTTTCTCTCTCTGCCTCCCTCCTGTTGAATTTTGAGCTGGGGTCTGAATTGCTTTTTTAGAAATGTTGGCATTACATATGCCATTTGTAAAATAAATAAATGAAAGTGCGAGGAGCAGCTTGGGCATTCGTAAAAAAAAAAAAAAAAAAAAACCAACACAAAAAAAAACAGCTTTGTTGCTCTTGTGATTTTTTTTTTTTTTTTTTTTTAGCCTTTGAGACTTGAAATATAAACTTGATCTTAGAATTTGCACTTGTGTGTGAGGTGCCGTGTGCAGGATGAGAAGGTGGTCCTGGCATCAAGCTCTCATCTCTGTGGGATTGCTTGTCCAGATGTTGGGGGTACCCAGAGTGCCCCGGCCAACCTCTTAACTGTCTATTGCTTCCCCCACTTTTCTCAGTACCCCCATTCTGCTTCTATGCCTTTTTGAGATCAAGCCTCTGCAGAGCCCCAGTGTCAATAGTTAAGCCTATTGTGAAGCCATTACTCCTTTGCTTCTGAGCACCTGGAATTCCATTTTTTCTATAGGTCTGATTCATAATGTAGTGCCCATCTGGCATCTGGTGCTGCATGAGTGTCCGTGTGAGCCTCTTGCTGTGTCTGTCCCAAGGCCTCAGCTGATGCAGAATCAACAGGCATGCCAAGCTGGGGTAACTACAGGAGGCTTTGCTTCTCCTTAGGCCCATCCTAACCACCACAAGGTGCTATTCCTGCTGTAATACTGAGCACCCTGTATGCTTCTGGTCCTGGTTACCCCAGCAGCTGCCTCTCTTTCTGGGCCACATCTCTGAGTAGCCTCCTTTAAGGAGGCCTGGAATTCAATGCCTTAGGTGGCCAAATATTCTAGGCTGGGTAGGCTAAGGGAGCAGAGCGAACTAATTCTTCTTGCCTTCTGTTCCTTCATGGGTGCATGGGGTCAGATTGGAGGAAAGATCTGTCCCTTCCACAGTTTGGAATAGTCTTGAGGTATCAAGCCAGTGATTAAACAGAAATGGCAAGAAATATTCCCGAGTACTGCAAAGGCCATTCAGGTTGGATTGAATTGATTCTTGATTGACATGCCAGTCGGGCATCCCCTTTAATCTAGGATCAATGCCACAGGACCCCCTAGGTCCGAGAAGCAGTGCTGGTGGTGGGGATGAGACCTAGGCAGGACAGGCAGCTTGGGAAGTCCTTTTTCTCCTTGCCTGGGTGAATTGTTATGTACAAAACTGTTGGAGGCTTTTTCTGGAGCTGAGACCTGGCAGGGCGGGCCATTTGGCAATAGAATGTAGGGAGAGCTACCTCCATGTAGCAAAAAAAGGGGGCTTTGGAACTAGCATCCAAGGGTAGTTGTGCTTTATTTATTAACCTGGTATTTGTGCCAGGATGAATACTCGGTTACCTTCTTCTCCCAAAAGCTTGGACATCGTGGATGTGCCAAGTCTGTGAAGGGCAACCCAAGGCATTCTGCATCCTCTCTGCTCTGTCTGGCCCTCAGCAGCTGGGGAGGTGCTCTTATCTTTTAATCTCTTCAATTTTTAAGGACTTGTCTTCTCCCTGGGCTGATGCAGGACCCAAAATGGTATTCTACAGCCATTCCACTCTCTTCAGACTCTGAGCTTCAGGCTGCTGCAGAGGGAGAGGGAGGTTGGGGACACGTTACTGGAGCACTCAAGGCTTGTGAAGAAGCACTAAAAAGGGGCAGGGTTCATCTCCTTTTTGAAAATGAATCTTCAAAACATTGTGCAAATAAAGAGAATCTGTTGAGTCTAATGACAGTCCAATGGCTGAACAGCAATAAGAAAACGCTGGAGGACATTGTTTTGTGTACGTATGTGGTGTTGTTGCACTTAGCAGAGGTATGGTGGACAGAGGGTTCGGAGCACTCCTGGGATTTAGTTTCAGTTCAGTTTCCAAACTTTCACACCTCCCTGAGCCCAGTGAAGGCGGAGCTGGCCTTGGGGCCCCACACCCAGAGTCCTTGTTTGCTTTTGGTTTTCTCTTTGACCTGTGTTAGTGTCCTGCTTCTGACTGTATGCTGGATGGTCCTTTTGTGAAACTGCCCAAGCGGTTGTAACGGACATTTATTTCTGAAACAAGCAGCCGCATGATATTGTGTTTTATAAAGATAACAATGGCTTATGTTTTAAAAGTGCAGCATCATTTTTCTTCTTTGTTTTTGGCGGGGGAAGAGGGGACATGAAAAAAGCTGCCAAGAACAATTACATTGATTTTAGGCCAAAACAATAAAGAGAATACTTTAAGAGTAGAACCACTATTGCTTTTTAAGGGGGGAAAAGAATTAAACAATCTCTAGATCACTGTATAATGTGGCTTCCTTGCTTATGACAGGTGACTTCTTGGGCTCTGGTGCTTATGTCTTGAGGATGAGGGGCTGACATTTCTAAGGAAGGCTCTGAGAGCCTTTATTTTGACAAAGGTAAAAAAGAGAGGGAGGCTTTCTTTAGTTTCTTCCTTTCTCGTAGAAGGACAGAGCTGTAGCTCCATACAAAGAAACCCACATCAAACCTTTACCTGCCCTCAGAAGTCCTAGTCCTAGTCTCCTAGAGGGCTAGAAGCTGGTATTTCATATTTAATTGCCAATCCATTGAGGATGCTTCAGAATTCATTGAATGGTACTTCCACCATAGGAGAGTATGAAGGCTTTCCAAAACTTCTGGGGCTCTGGAAGTAGATCCTGATTTTGTCATTGTCTTTGGGCCCAATCAATCAGTAGCCTCACTACTATATTGGCTTCTGTCCAAACTAAGGCAACCACAGGCCTTGTCTTCAATTCAGTAAACATTAAGTGCTTACTTTGTGCAAAAGTCAAGGGCCACAAAGAGGGAAATATAGCTAGAGGTTATATTATATACCTGGTTTAGTGTCAGAATTCCTGGGTTCAAGTTCTGACTTTATAGCCTAAGTTAACTCACTTGTGAAATGGAAAATATTTCCTCTACTACCTCACAGGGCTTTGATGTGAAGATCAGATGAGATCATGAGTGAAAGTACTTTGTAACTCAAAGCAGCTCCATAAACACAAGTAATTCCTAGGTTAGAATATAAGAGTGGCACAAATACTTAGAGAAAGCATCTCAGAGTACATGTCATTTAAACTAGATCTTGAAGCATGGGTAGGATTTCTAACATTAGAGATTTTGGGGTTAGAAGTGTGTGTATGAAGAGATCATTCAATGTAGAAGCACTTCATATCTAAGAGTCTGCTACTCCAAAGACGGTATGGAGACAGACTACTGTATACACATTGAATCAGAACCATCTGTTGGTCTGTCCTACTAGCTCAGCCCAATATTCCTGGGGCTCTAGAGGGTGCCTCCCTGGGATAGGCTGGCCCTGGATCTCACTTGGGTCCTTTAAGTGGTCTTTTAAGAGAGGACAAGACTATAGCATACTGAGCCACACCTGGGCTTATTCTCAGCATGGGAGACTTGCCTGTGCCTGGGAAAGTCTCAAAAAAGTTGACATTAGCTTACTGTTACTGAACTTTTCCCCTAAATAATAATAGGGAAGTAGATTTTCTCTTTTCCTATTTGCCTCCTCATTCCACCAGTCTAAAACTTGGGATAAACTATATAAAATGGTTCTTAGGCCCTCCCTAATATGTCCTTTCATTTAGAACATCAGAACCACCTCTAAATAAGGTCTGCACTTCCAAAGTGTTTTCTTAACCTCTTGCCACTCCTCCCCCAGGGGATACTTCAGAGATAGAAGTAAAAACTAGCTTTTCTTTCTAACTCTTTGAGGGACTAGGGTGGGCATGCCATTTGGTTTGGGAGAGACTGTGGTCGTGTCAGTAGAGTGGAAAATGCACTGGAATCAGAAGACTTGGGTTTTCTATCCAACCATAGCACAAATTATCCTGTCTCTTATATCTTGCACGTGTGTGTGTGGGAGGGTAAAGTAGGAGGGGATTCCAGCAATTCCCAGTAAATTGGTGCTGGAAACCAGTGTAGAGGCAAAGTGGAAGATGAAATTAGGTCCCCGTGGGGATATAGGACTAACACATTAGAATGTAGACAAGGGCTTAAACTTCTGGGCCTTAGTTTCTTCCCCTGTAGACACATTACTACTTGCACTACCTACCTCACAGGGCTGTTGTGAGGAAACCTCTCTAAAAATGAGAGTGATTATGTGACAACACTACTTTTTTTCCTAAGGTAAAACCACTTCCTTATCAGGTAAGGAGAGACCGCCAGCATCCTTCATCATGTCCTTTCCCAAAGTAAAATAAAATAAAAATGGTCCAACAGTTGACTAGGTCACATGGCTACTGTAAATCGTTGACCAAATATTTCTTAACTCTATGAAGTCATATTGAACACTCTTTCCTTCCAAGAATGCGAGTATCTGACCCCCTCTGGACTAAGCTGACTGGCCTGGCCCTTGGTACAATGCCATGGTCATCTCAGTGAGATAGCTTAAGCAGGATGTCAGGAATTAGAGCCTTCAGTTTGGGGAGGGAGGGATCACATGTCCAGGCCCACCCTTCCAATAAGAATTAGGTGTTGGGATTTTTCCAGATATCCTGAACACAAGTGCTGCAACGGCCTATGGCCACATACCTGGCTAGATTCCACTGGGAAAAAACCTTTTAGTATTAACAGCCAAATCCAAGTAACTTTTTGGTGAGGAAGGAGGATGGATGGGAGGTGGCTGGCTGTGGTTGAAACTATAGAGCAAGTTGGAACCTGGAATGAATTTTTCCCAACTGAAAGGAAAATTTGAAAAATAAGTTGTAATATAAATGCTAGCAATGGGCTTATTCTATTATCCCAAGGGACACAAAGTGGCTAGGTATGGAATGGGGAGATGACCTGGATGATTTGCTGCTATATTTGGACTCTTAGAAACAACTGAGGTTGTAGGAGCCTCTGCTCCCCTGAGAACAGACATCTTTGGGAGTGTGGGGATCTGGAGCTGGCCAAGCATGTGTTCAGTTCCAGGTCAAGGCTGTATTCCACCTGGGCCCAGAGCCAAAGATCCCAGGCTCAGGCTTGTCTCAGCCACTCCATATTCTTTCTCTGCATAGGTTGTGCTGTTTCTCTGCCCATCTTGGGCTGGCTACATGTATCCAGCATTTCTGTGAACAAATTATCCTGTCTCTTATATCTTGCACATGTGTTTGGGGGTGGGGGGGAAGAGGTAAAGTAGGAGGGGATTCCAGCAATTCCCAGAAAATTGGTGCTGGAAACCAGTATAGAGGCAAAGTGGAAGATGAAATTAGGTCCCTGTGGGAATATAGGGCTAATACATCAGAATGTTCAAGAAGTTTGTGATATTTAGCTAAGATGTGATGGGAGGAGATGTAGGAGCAGAGTCAGAAGAACCTAAGTCTCTTGCTCTTAGATTATACCACCCTTCCGGTGACCAAATAAGACCTTGGCACAGACATTAATCTGGTTATGGGGAATGGTGCAGCAATTTTACCAGTTCCTTTTCTTTGGCTGCCCAGGCAGCAAACCTGGCATATATATGCTCTGAACTGAGAAAAGATGATTGGTATAGATGATGGGCCAAACCTGGCTAGAGCTCTCCCTCAAAGCTGCCACTTCTGGAAGAATCATCGCTTGCTGTGTCTGACTGAAGAGCCCTTTGGGTAACACTTTAGAACTGCCTTGCCTAAGGCCTGCAGCCAAGACAAGGCACTGCTTTCCCTCTCCACCCCAGCCCCTCCTTTTCCTTGGATGTTCCCTTTCCACAGGCTGCAGTGGTTTACACACTCAAGGAACATTATGTCCTGCTCTCCCTAGTTTGCTGCTACAGGGGCCGCTGTAAAGCTTCCTCTGCCAGCAGTGCTACAGAAATACTAGGTATGAGATAGAAGGGAGCAGCAGCCCTTGGGGCCCACCTTGGCTTCCTGATCAGCTCCTAACCTCTCTCCCAAGCAGAAATATATTTTATAAGATGTCAGGCAAATAGGAGGAGGGTAGAGGGCTCCAGCCAGATCTTGGAGAAATACTGTGCAAAGAGCTTTTTTTTTTTTAAACCTACTACAGGAAAGGATATTAGGAATTCTGTATTTCCAGGTCCTAGTATAGGGTGTAGCACATATTAGGAGCTTAATAAATGCTTTTTCATTCTTTCAAGGCAAGCATCAACAGTTGGACCCAGGGAAGAGGAATGAGTCTACTCCAGATCCAGTTTCAGTCCCCCATGTAGTGGTTGAAAGGGCCAGATCCTGACTCTTGGGGGATTGGAGGGTGAGGGTGATAAGAAGGCACTTTGATACATGTCTATATAAATCTGATAGCTGTAGCTATTTGGTTATGCTCTCCTCATTTCTCCCAGGCATAAAGGGTATCTTGGTGGAAGCTGAGATGGTTCAGTTTTCATAGGGCACTCAAGTCTGCTCCCCATTTTGCGAAGACTTCTGTTTGATTTTCTGTAGTGTTCCTCTCTGGGATTAATATATGCCAATGTAAAGGACAACAGAGCTCTTATAAGCAGATAGCTGCTGCTATCAGGCTGGGAATAAGACTGGGCAGGTATAGCTTATTTCTCTAGTCACAATCCCAAAATTGGAAGGAACCTCCAAGTTTAACCCACACCTGACTGAGGATTACCTTTTACAGTGTTCCCATAAATGGTTATACAGCTTTCACTTAAAGCTCTCAAAAGAGGAACCTAGTATCCAACCAAAGTGAGTTCATTTTGGTTCTGGGTAAATCTTAAGTGTTGGAATTTTTTCCCTTTTGTCCAAAGTTTGCCTTTACACATTTGTTCTAGTTGTCTCCTGAGACCAAGCAAAACAATTTGAATTTCCTTCCCACCTGCTCTCCCTTCTAAATTTCTTCCCTTTAGCCTAGCAACCCACCCCAATTTCAAAGTTTAGATG
Organism: Sarcophilus harrisii; assembly: GCF_902635505.1. Classification (NCBI taxonomy): domain Eukaryota; kingdom Metazoa; phylum Chordata; class Mammalia; order Dasyuromorphia; family Dasyuridae; genus Sarcophilus; species Sarcophilus harrisii. Next base: position 540,331,880 of record NC_045428.1, read on the forward strand.
GTGGGGAAACAGATACTTGTGTTCTTAAGACAGTTTAGAAAGAGGTTGACCTCCAGTTTTGTTTTTCATAAAAAAAAAATGCCTTGAAAAATACTTTCTACTTTTTTATTTCTATTGTAGAAAATTCAAGTATGCTAAAAAGCCAATTAGAAATTCAATTTCAATAAGTCCTTGAGGTCTATGGATACTTCAGTACAATTAGAATGTAAGCTCATTGAGGCCAAGGACTACTTTTCTTTTTGTTGTAACCCCCAGGACCTAGCACATAGTAGGCACACAATAAATGATTGTTGGACCAGATGCTAAAGAAAATTCATGATTTCATTGCCGTGGACCTTCTTCCTGTCTATGCACTAATTCCTTCATTTTAGTGGTTTGTTTCATGAATTAATAGTTATATTTGGTATATGAAATTCATCACCGGATGGTCAACCCTACAATAATTGAATCATGAACTTCAAGTTTAGCTAGGCTGGTTCTTGAATGACAAACAAGTATATCACTAGGCCTGTCCTTGAAACCTCTCAAGCTTGGCAAAACCTCCAAGAGTTTATATCCTGCTGGCAAAGCCTTTGAAAACTCAGGGTCACCTTCATGCCACAGTGAAGCATCAAAGGTCTTTATGCTTCTGTTTTGAAGACCTCACTGGTGATCTGCCAAATAAGTCCATTTCTTTTTTGAATAGCTCCAATTGTTAACTCTTAATATTTCCTTTATCTTGAACTGATTACTGCTTCCCTGTAACTTTCACCTCAACCCAGAGAGAATAATTTCTCTTTCTCAGGACCTTCGGGAATTTGAGGACAGAGATACTGTTCTCTCTAGCCTAAACATTAAATGGTGTTAATACCACAATCTTTTAGTCTAAAGAGGTCGAATTAAATAGGTTATCTCTCTGACAGAAACTCACTATGCCTGGAATCCAGGGATTCAGTTCTTGGAGCCAGCTGGTATCCAGCAGCCACACCCACTTTCCCCTTATACAGAGACTCAGAGGCATACTAGGAGAATGGGAAATCATTTAGGGAAAGAGATTCAAAGCCATCCACACTGAGTGTACCATAGTTGGAGTGTAACAATGGATAAAAGGTGACTGAAGAAAGTCTGGAAGTGGTCCTCATCCTGGGCTAGAATTCCAATCAGCTGCAGGTGCTTTATTTCTCAACTCTCGTTTCCCAGGGGACCAGCTTTGGCCAAAGGAGGAGTATGTTTTTGAAATTCCTTCAAGAATTTATTGCTCAATCCAATAATTTTATTTAAAAAAAAATAAGAAATTGGCATGTGGGGGTGGGGACGAAGAACCAACGATAAGGAGCTAAGAGAATATATAGGGTGGTTGGTCAGCGTCCATCCTTCAATTTTTCTTCATCCCAAGAATGGCTTTTAAGGCAGCAGTTCTCCTTGGAAGTGCTGTCCCCCCAACCCTTTTTAATAGCATTTGAGGGAGCTGCTGCTGTATCCCTTTTCCCCAATTCTAGGCAACTGAAAAGATCCTCAGAGTTCACGTAAGAGGCCATCTGTAAAATATGTTCAGTTCTAAGGTGCCTCGGCGTTGATATTGATGCAATGAGCATTTATTATGCGCCTACTATGTACCAAAGGCTAGGGATTCAAAAGCCCCTGCAGTCTAAATAGCTTACATACAATTACTGGATGTAAAAGATAACCAGGACCTAAGAAAGTCTAGGACTTGGCATCGTGCCGGGCACATAATAAGCGCTTAATCATGCTCGTAGACGGATCACCGTATGGGGGCGGGGCTGATGGCCCTTCCCACCAAGAGAAGACAGAATACAAACTGTCATGGCGCTCAGGATTGGGACAAGCTGCTGAGTGGGCAAACTGGGCAGCCCCGCCAGCGCGGGGGCGGTGGGTGGGCGACCGTTAACCGCCAGTCTGTAGCAGTTGGTAGAATGTTCCTGCTATTCAACCCCCAAGTATAACTGCATGAACAGTAGGGGAGACACTCAGAGCGTCCAATGAGAGAGGCGCGAAAAGGTGACAGACCTGGCCACCAGCCAATCCTGAAGACATCCGGGGGGGGCTGTCTGAAAAAGCGATGTTTCCCCGCCCTTCAGTCAGCCTGGAGCAATACGAGACGCGGGGAGAGCTCGGCCCCCTAGGAAGACCACGCCCCCAGAATTTTCTTTATTCCGATTGGCCGCATCCCTGGCACACCTGAGACCGGTGGGATTTGTCCCTCGCTTGCAGGTCTCCTGGGGACGAGAGGACACACTCCCTCCCCTCCGCATGTGTCCCTCATATTCAGTCCGCTCCGTCCCTACCCACACCCCCCCAAGCCCTTCCCCTCTGTTCCCGCCCGCCTCCGGCACGAGGAAGTCAGCTTTCCGGGAGCTGCGCATGCCGCCTCCCTTTCCCTTCCCAGTCGCGGAGCATTAGAGCGCGCGCCGGAATAAAGTATTCATTCAGAGTAAACGGCGGCTAGGCAACAGAGGCAGCAGGCTGGAACTGGCTGCGGAAGTGACGTTGGAGGGCTTCCGGGGGGGGCGCCGGCGGGGAAGTCGGCGGCAGTGGCGGTTGAGCAAGTCAGAGAGCCAGCGGCTGCAGGCGACGGCAGTTCCGGACCTCGGCTGGCTGCTCACCCCGCCTCTCCGCTCTGCTCGCGTCTTTGCGGCTGACGCGCCCGCGGCCGTCCCCGCCCCGAGCTGTTGGAGCCGAGGAGTACAGACCCGGACCGGCAATTTGCCATCTCGGTTTAGGGGCCCCAGAGGAGGAGCCGGAGCCGCCGCCGCCGCCCCCGCCCCGGGAGCTGCTTCTCATCTCGTTTGGTCTCCTCTCTCGCCGGCCCCGGCCCCAGTCTCTCTTAGAGCAGCCCTGCCCAGCTCCATGAATGGAAATCGGTCCCGCAGGTGAGTGCGCCGCCCATCTCCCCTCCCCCCGCCCCGCGCGCTCCCCGTGGGAGGTCTGTGGGAACCTTCACTCAACCGTGAGCTCGCCGCTCTTCCCGGCAGTCCCCACGGGGTCCCTGGGCGTGTGTGTCACGCTGCCAGCGGGGGGCCTCCCATCTCTGTCACTTCTGGAGCAGCAGCTGTCCGCCCTTCTCCATCCCACCCGGAGGAGCCCTGGAGTAGTCTGAGGGTGTGGGCGTGTGAGCGCGCGCGTGCGTGCAAGTGGGTGCCGATACCGCCCGTGTCGGGAGCCTGTCACCTTTGGAGAGGCTTTATCCTTCATTACTTCGTCTTTTGAAGGGAATCTGTTCTTAGACCAGGCTTTATAAAGCGTGTGTCTCCCAGAGCAGTGTTAAGTTTTCTTGCCCACCTCCCCGTATTGTCAGGATTATCGAGAGAACGGATGTATCGGAGTAGTTTTGGCAAAGTGTATAAACTGTATGGTGATACTAGATGATACTTGTTGCTACTGCTCGCCTCTTTGTTTTTAGCATTGTAAAGTGCTTCAAAGTTACCCCTTCAAGATAGTTGTGTTCGTGCCGATGTGGCCTACCTAGCACAGACTCGATTTTTTACTCTACCTGCTCATTGACCGCAGGGACTATGTTTCTTTTTGCTTCTATTTGTATTCTGGCGCTCTGCCGCGTACCTGACACATTGTAATCGCTTAATTTGTGTGGGTGTGTGAAGGAAAGGGTCTTTAAACCTGTGTAAACTCTTGTAAAAAAAAGTGTCAATTTGTTACCAAATTGTTTTAAATGTAAATAGACCCTTTTTAGAGATTTTACTTTGGGGGAAAGTTGAAACCTGGGCAATACTTTATTTTTCCACCTTCATCAAACGGCCCTTTTGTGTAGAATATTAAAATGTACGTCCAACTTGATTTGTTTCTAAAATGACCATATTTGGAAAATCTAACTTTAAAAGTTCGATGTATTCAAGCAACCAGAAATTAATTTGACTTACTGTTTAGATAATTATCATAAATGAAGCTACAAATTGCTGAGCTTTGAATTTACTCTTTGCCTGTTTTAGAAACAGGCAAAAAACTTGAACAAGAAGAAACCAACATTATAGTAAAACCAAATTGCTTCATTTTTCTGGGCATAGTGCCCACCACAACATCCAGCAAATGCAGAAAACATTCTTTTTCAGCAAAGATTGTGAGGGAGGAAGAAAGAAAAAGCCTTCCATCTCCAAGTTCATTGACTACAATTTTTACTCTTAAGATGTTATTTTATTGCCTTTACAATATCTTGTAATGAGATTTTGTTTACCTGGATTTGTATAATATATATAATTTTTCTACAAGAATTTTAGCACCAGACTTGTTTTGGTGTGATTATGAAAATTCAGTAACCATTTTATTAAATTTGAAGTAATATACAAGTGTTTGTACTAGATACAGAGGATATTAAGAACAAAAATTCCTCTCCCTCAAGCATCTTGCTGTTGAAGATTGCAAAGACTTAGATACATTATCTAATTTGATCTTCATAACAACCTTAGGAGGTAGGGGCTATCTATTATTGTCATTTTGCAAATGAGGAAATTGAGGCTCAAAATCAATAAACAGTAGCACCTACTATGGGCAAGGGATTTTGCTAGAATAAAAAAAATTTAGGGATTATGCTGCAAAATAGGAACAATATCCACAGAACTTGCTCCCATTGTTCTGAAATATAAATATGTAAAATGCTTTGCAAATGCTATACTTCTACATAAATATCAGTTATTATATCTTGTATTTGATTTATCATGTGGTTTTAAACTTAGCCCAATAGTAATATATGAGCACTTTACCTTTAATATCTTATAAGGCATTCTAAATCAAATATTTTTCACTTTTGTTTTAGGTAAAAGCAAAAAATGTCTGGGTTTTTTCCCTGAAATTTTTTCTGCTGATCCCCTTCCCCTTTTTAAATTCTTTACATAATCTAGTTCAAATTTTCCAGTTCAATTTTTCTGTATATGTGTAAAGTTATACAAATAATCTGCTTTTTAAAATTAATTCCTTAAAATATTTTCTCCTAACTTAGCCTTTCATCCCGGAAGTTCAGTTCAATACAAATTATACTATGTTTTTGCCATTAATGTTTTTATTTTATACCAATACTGAAAAAATCCTCATTTAAGTGAAAGCAGAGGTAGTGGTTAATATATACTTTTTCCATATGCTTGAGCATCATGAAACAGAGAATGACTTTATATGGTTATACATACATTTTCAAAAGTCAAGGAACTAAAATAACTATAACATTGTTTTTAAATAATCACCTTTGGTTATTGGTCAAACAAAATCTTACACTTATTCCAGAATATACCTGTGGATGTGAGCTATGCATTGACTTAGAAAACCACAGATGAATATTATTTATATTTATATGTAGTTTATTTTGCTAAATATTTCTCAGTAACATTTTATTCTTGTTCTGGCTGCACTTGGAAGTATCGTGGTCTGCCTGCAGGTTCTATGTTTGCAGCCTCTGATCTAGTCTAACTCTTAACCTGTCTGAACTAGAGATCCCAACTACAACTTCCTTGATAAGCGGTCACCTAGAGTGTTATAATAACCTATTTGTGGTCATTTTCCTACTCTAGAAGTATAATTTGAGTACCACAATTATACTCTGTTATTTTTCTGAATTTCTGAAATGCTCTAAAATAAGAATTGCAGTACATGTTAATTGTTTTAATTAGTGGTTAGAAAACAAATTGCAATTATAGAATTATTTTGTATTGTATGGCTCTCGAAAGAAAAAAATTATAATTGTATTTATTTTGTTAATCATTTTCACAAACTTCAATCCTGTTTCAGATGAAATATTTTGACTAATATTTAAGTTTTTTTATGGACTTGAGCTCTGTATTTAGCACAATTAGTTAGTTGGTACCGGCAAGAAAACTATCCAAGATTAAAGTATGGTTTAAGGCACCAGATATAATTACTAAAATTTCAATTCAAACTCTTAAAAAAAAATCTGAGTTCCTTTCATTCTTTCCTCTTCCTCCCTTAAAAAAAAAAAAGCAAGATAACCTTTTAAAAGCAAAGATATTAATTGATTTTGACCATTACCATTACATGGTATATAAACAGAGCAAAACAGTCCCCACAATGTAGAGTATGAAAGACATCAGAAGCTGTCAGCCAGAAAATACTGAATCTTATCCACTAAGAAGTTGTCAATAGAAATGGTAGTTTTAATTATAAATTCCTTTGTAAAGCATCTCAAGGATGATAAAAAATTATGAGCAGTGTTGCCTTTCAAAACAGTAAAAAGAAGTTGAGTAGAAAACAACTATGACAGGGAGCCAACCTTTGGAGCTGGCTGAGTCAGGACTTGTGGAAAGAATTTGTTTATGAAATCAATTGATAAATCATGATCATTTATTAAATACTGACTATGTATCAGGTATTATGAAGCACTGGAAATACAAATACAAAAGTGAAGCAGTTCCTGTTCATTGAAACATCATATGTATACTTAAGACACTAGTTTAGCAGCTGTATAAAGAAGATAGATTGAAGGAGAAAGAGTTGAGACAGGGAGACCAGTTAGAAACCTATTGAAGCAGTCCAGATGAGAAATAACGAAAGCCAGAACTAGAATTATAACTATGAATGGGCATGTATTTTACTGTTATCATTCATTCTTACTGAGTTTAGCTTTACTGTCCCATCAACTTATCTCTTAAACTTGTCCTCAAATCAATGTCTCTTATTTTTGTCATTGAAGAAATGTAGACTTCTTAAAAGAATGAATCTCAACCACAGACTTTTCAAAGAAAAGCCAACAAAGGCTGCAGGCAAAGATAAAAACATCTATATATAGTCTTTTAAAGATTATATAGGTTAACCAACGAATTATGCCCACATGATTTTTGTATTCAAGTTTTTTTAAAATCTTAATTTCATAAGCAGTATTATAGATGTAAGATTTCTGCCCTTTTAAACTTTTAAAAATGTTATTAATTTTTGACATTCACTTTTATAAGATTTTCATTTTCATTTTTTCCTCCTTCCTCCCTAAGACAGCAATCAATATGATATAGGTGATACATGTGCAATCATATTAAACATATTTTCACATTAGTCATATTATGAAAAGAATCAGAATAAAAGGGAAAAACAAGAAAAAACAAAAAAATCCACTGAAAATAGATTGTTTTGATTTGTATAGTTCTTTCTCTGGATGTGGATACCATTTTCCATCACAAGTCTTTTAGAAGTGTTTCAGATCATTGTATTGCTGAGAAGAGCAAAATTTATCAAAGTTGATCATCTGCATAGTGTTGCTGTTACTATGTACAAAGTTCTCCTGATTCTGTTCACTTCAGTCAGCATCAGTTTATATGAGTCTTTTCAGATTTTTCTGAAATATGATTGCTTATTATTTCTTGTAGAAAATAGTATTCCATTATATCATTGCCCTTAAACTTGAACATATTTTGTTATAGATTAGCTCTTACAGTCTTCCATACAGCTTTTGGAAAGAGTAATTCTCAAAATAATTTGAGGATTTTTACCTTAAAAGAGTAGTTTAGTAATTTTCATTAAACTTAAGCATATTCTTTCAATTTTTCTATTACTCACACTATTGTCCTTGTTTCTCAACACTGATTTAAACCTGATATCAGTACCACCCCTGAAGTCAGGAGGACCTGAATTCAAATCTGGCCTCAGATACTTAATACCTTTTTGGCTGTGTGACCCTGGGCAAGTCACTTAACCTCAATTGTCTCAGCTAATAAATGATAATAATAATAATAGTAAAACCTGATATAAATGCCGTTCTAAAAGTCATAGCTTTCACTTATAAGCTAAAGCACAAACTTCCATGTTGATCTTGGCTGCATCTACTTTATGAGGGACAAGGCACTTCAGAGATTCTTGTCAATAGTAGCTAGTAAATCAATGAATACCATAGTTTAAGTTAAACATGGATGTTTTTCTTTCTTTTCATCTTTTTTTTTATTAAAGTTTTTTTTTTATTTTCAAAACATATGCATGGATAAGTTAACATTAACTCTTGCAAAACCTCATGTACACATTTCTTTCCCTTCCCTTCTTCCCTCCCTTAAATGGCAAGTAATCCAATATATGTTAAACATGGTAGAAATCTATGTTAAATCCAATATATTTATATATATTTATACGCTTATCTTGCTGCACAAGAAAAATCAAATCAAATAGGCAACTGAGGCAAGACTAAGATATGGGAGTCCGGGCTCCCATATCTCATCACTGTCTGAGACAGGATTTGAACTTGTCTTCCTGTCTCTAGGTTCAACTCTTTATTCACTCTACCAGCTTGCTACTTGTTTATCATTTAAATTTACACACTGACCTTTTTCTATCTTTTATCTTCTTGCATTTTACTTTTCTCCATACTGTGAACCAAACATATTAAGCTACTTGTATGATACTTCATCTTTCCTCTTGTGCCTTTCCATTGCCTCAGATGCCTGTAACACACCATCTTTCCCCTTGTGCCTTTACATTGTCTCAGATGCCTGTGACTTGCTATCTCTTTATCTCTTCTTAGAACCTCTGGCTTCTTTCAAGACTCAGCTCAAAACCCCATTCTAGGGAGATCTTTTCTGAGGTTCCTCTCTGGAGGTCCTAGAGTCTTCCTCTTCAAGATTACTTTCCTTTTACTTTGGATTTATTGAATCATTCTCATAACAACTTTCTGCTAGAATATAAGTCCCTTCAGGGTGGAAACTTTTTTTTTTTTCTTCTGGTTATCCTCAGTGCAAAATACAATACTTACCATGTAGTATGTACATAAATTAATAAGTACTAAAACATAATACAACTAGAGCATAGAATACAATTATTTCTTGGTTTGCTTATTATAATTTAAGAAGAAAAGGATATTCATTCTGTATTTGGAAATTCATGGATTTAATATTTCTCTGATGCTAAATATTTTTATTAATCACTCAGTTTCAATTTGTTGGTATGTATATAGGATTGACTAATTTAATAAGATTTTAAACAATTGTGGGAGATTTAAATGAGATCTTTTTAGTAGCTGTACTATTTACTAATGCTAGACTAAATTGAGGCAATAACTTTCTTAAAAACAACTCAAAGGATTGCAAATGTTATAAAGAAATGATTGAAAATTAATGAAATGAATGAAAAGACCTTTAGATGATGGTACTTAAAAAAAAAAAAACTCTCCTCTTTTTTTTGAAGGGGGTGAGTATATCTTTGTTAATGTAGAATTGACTTATATTTTCCAAAGGAAGTGATGAGCTGTGTTGGCTGGGTCTGAGTCTAAGCAAAGGTCTGGGGCCCTGTGAAAGGGAATTTTTCCTAGAAGGGTTCTTTCTGTTGGACATAGGCCAGTTCTCAATAACATAGAAAAAGCCTCAGTTTAGAGCAAAATAACTGCTTAGACAAATTATTTTAAGCTTCTGAATCATAGTTGAGTAATATTTTATTTAATAATGAAATTATCTTGTCTTATTATCTATTTAAAATATTTAGGTTCATTAATCTAGCTTCAAATACTTTGTTTTATAATACTAAAAACTTAGAACAGAGAGTTTGCTGTTTTCATTTGTTGGCAAATAAGTATATGCTCAGAGGAAAGAAGAGCTGACTCTTCTTGATTCAATGGGAAGTTAAAATACAAGGAAAATTTTCTTTCAGAGCAATATTCTTTCTATACTTGCTCAGAAGATTAGAAAAAGTTGTTGTGATACCTCAAGATGCTTCTATGAATAGCATTTACCAGACATTCCTACTTCTAATTCAGTTATCTAAAATACTCAATAGATCCTTATCCTGGACTTTTAAACAAAAAAATTGACCAGATTAAATATATTATGTCGTTCAAGCATAGTATTTATGTACTTAGGATACATAAACAGCCCTTCTATGTTTGTGGAATTTGCTTGGTCTTCCGTTATCAATATGATATTAGTAACTTTCTTCAGCAACTTTCTTCTCTTTTCTTGGGGGAAGAGGGGAGAGAAAGGGAATGGGAACAGGGAGAAGAAAGAGAGTGGGGGGAGAACTTTTTCACATAATTCCATTTTTCCATTTCTGGTTATAGTCAGAGAAAGAACTGATGGACTGAATGCAGATAAAAACATTATTTTTCACTTTATTTTTAAAAATTTATTATAGCTTTTTATTTACAAGTTATATACATAGATAATTTTATAGCATTGACAATTGCCAAACCTTTTGTTCCAATTTTTCCCCTCCTTCCCACCACCCCCTCCCCCAGATGGCAGGTTGACCAATACATATTGAATATGTTAAAGTATAAATTAAATACAATATTAGTATATATGTCCAAACAGTTATTTTGCTGTTCAAAAAGAATTGGACTTTTAAATAGTGTACCATTAGCCTGTTTTTCACTTTATTTTGTTCATTTTTTGTCTGATTTCTTTTATAATATTACTAATATGGAAATGTTTTGCATAATTGCACATGTATAACACATATCAAATTGCTCACTGTCTTGGGATGGGAAAGAGGAAGGAAGGGAAGGATAGAATTTGGAACTCAAAAAACTCCCAAACAAATGTTTAAAATTGTTACTACATATAATTGGAAATTCTTTTAAAATTTCTTTGCCTAGCATTCAAGATCCTCCAATTTCTTAACACTACCTTTTAGTATTCTCATATTAATTTCCTTCAGCTATGTACTGCTTGACCCCTAACCTTCCTACATTTTACTGTTTCACTTTCTTCTGTCTTGAATGTCTTCTTTCCCTCTGCTTGTTTTATTTCTAATCATTTAATAAAGCTCAAGTCAAACATTATTTCCTCCACAAAGGTTTTCAATAACAGCCCTTACTTAAAAACTTTCTCTCTTAAAGGACAGAGAATGTTTTGTTGTCATTGTATCTTTAGAATCTAGCTTATTATTTTGCACATACTAATAAGCATTTGTTAACTAGAATACTATGTTGTCATTCATTATGTTTTGGTTTATTCCATTACTAGACCAGTAAGCTCCACAGGAACCAGAATCCTGCCTATCTTATCTAAGTCCTCTGTCTTCCCCAGCAACTATTTTGTTTGAATGAAGTTGGGTAACACACAAAAGTTCAAGAGTATCATTCCAATATATAAAGAATATAGACCACTTTAAAGTAGTGTGATGTCATTTTGGATATCAAGAAAAATGATACCAAACCAATTATTGAAAATACATTGTAAGGAAGTCAAAGACAAAAGCAAAAGTCCAATAAAAAACCAAAATCTTTATAGCACCTGTCTGTCATAGCAAAGAACTAGAAACAAAGTGGTTGCTCCCCCCCATTAAAGAAATGCTTTAAAAACCCAAAAACTTTGCAATTTGGGATGTTTTTAAATTTTTTTATTTTTGAAAATTATAGTGTCCCATGACCTAGTCCATATAACATCACCAGAAGAAAGAGAATTCTAGAATTATTTTTAAAAATGAAACTCAAAATATGCCAGATTAAAATATATAGAGAAGGTTACCTAAATCCTAAGACAGACAGCATTATAATTATTGAAAGAAGTAGGTAGAAAGAATTGAAGAACAATTGCTTTGGTATGTGAAAATTATTTCCAGTATTCTGTTGTCCCTCCGTGTCAGAAGCAACATATTATAATCAGAGAAATTTTTCAACTCCAAACATAAATGAAGAGTATCTTTAACATAGTTTCCTCATTTTATGCCTGTAATCTCCCTTAGTGAAAAGAAGGAATATATTTTATCACTTGTTCTCTATGTTTATGATTGATCATTGTAAATAATAGCCAATTGCCTTTTAGGGCTTTCATTTATGTTATTTATAGTCATTATTCTGATGATATCTATCTCATCTCTGCAACTTGCATTGACAGACCCCTATGCTTAAAATACACTTCCATGTTGGAGGGGATGTGGGAAAATAGGGACACTAATACATTGTTTGTGGAATTGTGAATATATCCAGACATTCTGGAGAGCAACTATGCCCCAAAAGTTAACAAACTGTGCAATACCCTTTGATCCAACAGTGTTTCTACTGGGCTTATATCCAAAGAAATCTTAAATAAGGGAAAAAGACCTGTATGTGCAAGAATGTTTGTATCAGGTCTCTTTGTAGTGGCCAGAAACTGGAAACTGAGTGGATGCCCATCAATTGGAGAATGGCTGAATAAATTATGGTATATGAATATTATGGAATGTTATTGTTCGGTAAGAAATGACCAGCAGAATGATTTTAGAAAGGCCTGGAGAGACTTACATGAACTGATGCGGAGTGAAATGAGCAGGACCAGGAGATCATTATATACTTCAACAATGCTATATGATGATAAATTCTGATGGACATGGCCATCTCCAGTAATGAGATGAACCAAATGAGTTCCAATAGAGTAGTAATGAATTGAACCAGCTACACCCAGTGAAAGAACTCTGGGAGATGACTAAGAACCATTACATAGAATTCCCAATCCCTATATTTTTGTTCATCTGCATTTTTTATTTCCTTCACAGGCTAATAGTATACTATTTCAAAGTCTGATTCTTTTTGTACAGCAAAATAACTGTTTGGACATGTATACTTGTATTTAATTTCTACTTTAACATATTTAACATGTATTGGTTAATCTACCATCTGGGGGAGGGCATGGGAGGAAGGAGGGGAAAAATTAGAACAAAAGGTTTGGCAATTGTCAATGCTGTAAAATTACCCATGCATATAATTAGTAAATTAAAAGCTATAATAATAAAAAATTAAAATAAAAAAATAAAATACACTTCCAGATTGTCTTTACCTCTTAGGATCTCTTGTTTTCTTTAGAGGTCAATCAATACCTTCTATATGAAGCATTTCCTGATCCCCTTGACTGCTTGTACCCTCCATTCCAAAAAAAGAATAATTTATTTTGTATATTTTAGATACTTTAAAGATTTTTTAAAACATATTTCTCTTCCACTTTCCCCTCCTTGAAAAAAATTAGAGAAATAAAACTCATAAGAAACATATGTGTCAAGCATAACAAATTCCCATATTGACTATGTAAAAAGTATGTCTTATTCTGGATTTTGAGTCCTCTGTCAGTAGGACTTGGAATGAGGAGGCATTCTTTTTTTTTTTTTTAAGCTTTTTATTTACAAAACATATGCATGGGTAATTTTTCAACATTGACCCTTGCAAAATCTTCTATTCCAAATTTTCCCTTCCTTCCCCTCACCCTCTCTTCTAGATGGCAAGTAGTCTAATACATGTTAAATATGTTAAAATATATGTTAAATCCAATATTTTACATATTTATGAATGTTAACTCAAGGCATTCACTACATTTGCAAATACCCTTGTTCCACTCTACATTCACTATTGCCAGTCTTTCCTAATTCCCAAGCTCTTAGAGAAATCTCTGGTCACTGTCTTTTGCAGTGCTTAAACCAATTTTACCAAACTTACCTCTGTCTGAGGTCTTCAGAGATCTCTGGTCACCTTTTCATAGGCATGATGGTTTAGATACATGGTAGAGCTCTAGAGAATAGCCATGTGCAAGTTCAAGGTCTTTTATTCACGTGTTCACATCCTGTTCCTAGCTGATTTCCTGCTGACTCCCAAATGAACACCAGGTCAAAGAGGACCTATTTCCTTCTCCCACAGCTTAAATAGGATCCATGAGGTCATATGCACAGCTAATCAGAGAAGGAGACACCTCCCGTTAATGATGTGATCCTAGTGTGGCCAGAGTTCCCGGCAACAAGATGGTCTCTGTTTACTCAAAAAAATCATTTCCGGGGCTCTCAAGCTTAATTGCTTGTTTACTTTCTGTTGCACTGAACAAGACCTGACCCTTACACATATTTATACGGTTATCTTGCTGCGCAAGAAAAATTGGATCAAGAAGGGAAAAAAAAAACCTGAGAAAACAAAATATAAGCAAAAAACAACAGAAAGTGAAAATGCTATGTTGTGGACCACACTTAGTTCCCACAGAACTCTCTCTGGGTGAAGATAGCTCTCTTCATCACTGAACAATTGGAACTGGTTTGAATCATCCCATTGTTGAAGAGAGCCATGTCCATCAGAACTGATCATTGTATAGTCTTGTTGCCATGTATAATGATCTCTTGGTTCTGCTTATTTCACCTAACATCAGTTCATGTAAGTCTCTCCAGACCTTTTTGAAAACATCCTGTTGGTCATTTCTTATAGAACAATAATATTATAACATTCATAGACCATAATTTATTCAGTCATTCTCCAGCTGATGGGCATCCATTCAGTTTCCAGTTTCTCATCACTACAAAAAGGGCTGCTACAAACATTTTTGCACATGTGGATCCCTTTCCCTCCTTTAAGATCTCTTTGGGATATAAGCCCAGTAGAAATTCTGCTAGTTCAAAAGGTATGTACAGTTTGATAACTTTTTGAGCATAGTTCCAAATTGCTTTCCAGAATGGTTGGATCTATTCACAGTTGCATCAACAGTGTATCAGTGTCCCAGTTTTGCCATATCCCTTTCAACATTATCTTTTCCTGTCATTTTAGCCAATCTGAGAGGTATGTAGTGGTATCTTAGAGTAGTGCTAATTTACATATCTCTGATCAATAATGATTTGGAGCACCTTTTCATATGACTAGGAATAGTTTTAATTTCTTCTTCTGAAAATTGTCTGAAAAATCCTATGTCTATTTATCAATTGGAAAATGGCTTGATTTCTTATAAATTTGAGTTAATTCTCTATATATCTTAGAAATGAGGCCTTTATCAGAACCTTTGAATGTAAAAATGTTTTTCCAGTTTATTGGTACCCTTCTAATCTTATATGTATTAGTTTTGTTAGTACAAAAAAATTTTAACTTAATATAATCAAAATTATCTATTTTGTGATCAGTGATGATCTCTAGTTCTTTTTTGGTTACAAATTCCTTCCTCCTCCACAGGTCTGAGAGATAAACTATCCTATGTTCTTCTAATTTGTTTATAATATCATTCTTTATGCCTTTCATTTCAAACTTATCTTGGTATACAGTGTTAGGTGTGGGTCTATGCCTACTTTCTGCCATAATGGGCTAATTTTCATTTTAAAAATTTGTTAATGTTTTGGAGCATTTTGTCATAAAGCTACTGATAGCTTAGATCTCTTCCTTTGAAAACTGCCTGTTCATATCATTTGACTATCATTCGTGAGTAATGGATCTTATTCCTATAAATTTGAATTAGTTCCTTATATATCTTGGAAGTGAGACTTTTTTATTTTTTTTAAATACTAGCTTTTTATTTTCAAAATAGATAAGTTTTTAACATTCACTCTTGCAAAACCTTGTGTTCCAAATTTTCTCCCTCCTTTCCTCCCATCCCCCCCCACACAGCAAGTAATCCAATATATGTTAAACATGTGCAGTTCTTCTATACATATTTCCATAATTATCACCCTGTACACACACAAAAAAAATCTGATCAAAAAGGGAAAAAAAACAAAAAAGCAAGCAAACAAAAACAAAAAAAGGTGAAAACACAAGATCTGCATTCAGTCCTCACTGTCCTTTTTCTGAATGCAGATGGCTCTCCATCACAAATCTATTGGAATTGGCCTAAATGAACTCATTGTTGAAAAGAGCCATGTCTTTCAAAATTGATCGTCATTTAATTTTGTTGTTACTGTGTACATTGTTATCTTGGTTCTACTCACTTCACTTAGCATCAGTTCATATATGTCTCTCCAGGCCTTTCTGAAACCATCCTGCTCATCATTTCTTATGGAACAATAATATTCAATAACAATCCCCTTACCATAACTTATTCAGCCACTAGTTTCTAGTTCCTTGACACTACAAAAAGGGGTACTTCAAGCATTTTTTGTATATGTGGATTCTTTTTCCTTTTTTATGAACTCTTTGAGATACAGGCCCAATAGAGTTGGAACAAAGGGAATACACAATTTGATAGCCCTTTGGCCATAGTTCCATATTGCTTTCTAGAATGGTTGGATCAATTCACAACTCCTCCAATATCCCCTCCACTATTCATCATTATCTCTTCTTGTCATCTTAACCAATCTAAGAAGTGTGAAGTGGGACTGAGTTGTTTTAATTTGAAGGAAATGAGACTTTTTTCAAAGAAATTTCCAAGTTTTTTTAACCCACACCTATTTTTAAATTTAATTTAATTTTACTCTCTTCTCCCTTTCCTTCCCCACTGGGAAAAAAAAAAAAGAAAACAAAACTTTTGTACCAAATATGAATAATCATACAAAATAAATTCCTGCATTGACCATCTTAAAAAATATATGTAGATACTGATTGATTGCCTCTTCTTTTATTCCCAGTCTGTTATTTTCATTTGTTCTCTGTCTTCTGGTGCTTCTTTACCACCTGCAAGAACGTCCAAGTCTTCCCCAGTTTAAAAAATTCCTACTTAGTTCATCCATTCCTGAATAGCTATAGACCCATAGGGGCAGCTAGGTAACATAGTAGATAGAAAATTAGACCTGAAGTCAGAAAAGACCTCAGTTCAAATCTGGCCTCAGACATTTACTAGCTGTGTGACCCTGGGAAAGTCATTTAACCCTGTTTGCCTCAGTTTCCATATTTGTAAAGTGAGCTGGAGAAGGAAATGGCAAACTATTATGTTTTCCAAGAAAACCCTAAATGGGTGATGAGGAGTTAGATGTGTCTGAAAAGATTACAATAGACCTACAGTCCTCTACTCTTTTGTGGCCAAGCTCCTTGAGAAAACCATCTATAATATGTATCTCAACTTCCTGTCTTCTCACTTTTAACTTTCTAAATCAGAGTTATCAAATACAACAGTATTCAAAACTCTTGAAAATAGCCAGAATCATATTAAAATGTTTTAAGGAAATTCAATTAAAATATTAGGTGCCTTCTATGTGTGAGACTACTGAGCCCAAGTTATACAAAAAGAGGCAACAGACAATCACTTTCTCCTGGAGTTTATAGTCTAACAGGGGAGATAATATACAAACAAGTATATAAAAATAAACTATATACAGGATAATTAGGAAATAATTAACAGAGGAAAGGCACTGGAATTGAGAAGGATTGAGGACAGCTTCCTTTAAGAGGTGGGATTTTAGTTAGAATTTAAAGGAAACCAGGAATGTCAGTAGTCAGAGTGGAGAAGGAAGAGCATTCCAGGTATAAAGGAGAGCCAGAGAGAATGCATGGAGCTGAGAGATGGAGTGTCTTGTTCATGGAACATCCAGGAAACGAGTGTCCATGGATTCAAGAGATATTTGAGATATGTTAGAAAGGTGAACTTGACAGGCCTTGGTAACAACTTGGATATAGGAGGTGAGAGAGAGTGAAGAATCCAAAGTAACTCCAAGATAATAAGCTTAAAGGTCTAGGAGAACAGTATTATCCTCTACAGTAATAGAGAAAATGGGAGAGGGGGATGATTTAGGGAAAAGATAAATGAGTTCTGTTTGGGATATAGTAAAGTTTAAGAGGTCTACTGGATAACAAGTTTGAGATGTCTGAAAGGCAAGTGGAGAAGTAAGATTGGAGGTCAGCAGATAGATTGGGACAGGAAAGGTAGATTTGACTATCATCAACAGAAAGATGGTAATTAAATCCATAGAAACTGATCTTCTTAATAAATGAAAGTACAGTACAATAGAGATAATTTTATTTTGTTTTTCTAAATCAGTATGTGTTTAGTAGGTATCCATTTTTATTTGAGTTTGACACTGCTTCTCTATAGCATGTTTTCCAACTTCATCCTTCAACTGACTGCTTTCTCTAAATCTAATGGTGTTTTCTTCAGTCCTCATTCTTCTTGGCCTCTGTGCAGTTTTTGACAACACTGATTAACTTCTTGATGTGCTCTTCTTTCCAGATTTTTGTGATATCACTCTCTTGGTTCTCTCCTATGTCTTTGACCTGCTCTTTCTCAGTCTTTTTTTTTTTTTTGCTGCATCTTCATCCAGGTCATTCCTATTAAACAGGGGTATCCCCCAAGGCTTTCTCTATACTGTCTTCTCTGTTTCCCTTGATCTCATCCTTTTCCATGATTATTTCTATTATTTCTATGTTAATGATTGTCACATTTGTCTAGTCTTAACCTTTCTGATGATTTCCAGTCTGCCATCTCAGTTGTCTATTGTTCATCTTGAACTGAATGTTTCAAAACTCTTAAATCAAAACATCCCAAACTGAACTCATCTTTTCCCCCAAATCCTTTCTTCCTTACAAACTTTCTTACTACCAGGACACGATATTCCCAGTTATCCAAGCTTACAACCTAAGTGTCATTCTCTACCTTCCCCTCTTCCCTACTATCTAATCAATAGTCAGACCTTGTCATTTCTACCTTCATGTCATCTCTTACATAGACCCTCTTTCTTCTTGATACCATCAACACTTTGGTATAGGCCTTTATTATCAGATATCAGGAATATTACAACAGCCTGCTGTTTGGTCTCCCTGCTTCAATTTCCTCCCCCCATTATTTGTCATGTTGTGCAAGAAAAACCAGACTAAAAGAGAAGAAATAAATAAAAAGGTGAAAATATATCCACATTTGATCCACATTCAGTTCTTTCTCTGGATGTGATTGGCATTTTCCATCCCAAGTTTTATTGGAGTTGCCTTGAAGCACTGCATTGTTGAGAAGAGCCAACTCCATCATAGTTGATCATCATACAATCTTGTTACTGTGTACAATATTCTCTTGCTTCTACTCACTTCATTTGGCATCAGTTCATGTAAATCTCTCCAAGCCTTTCTGAAATCAACCTGCTCATCAGGTTGCTCATCATTTCTTATAGAACAATACTATTTCATTACATTCATACACCATAACTTAATTCAGCAATTACCCAACTGATGGACATCTACTCAATTTCTAGTTCTTTACCACTACAAAAAGGGCTGCTATAAACTTTTTAGCACATGGGTCCTTTTCTCTTTTTTTATTATCTTTTTGGGATACAGACCCAGTAGTGGATCAAAGGATATGCACAGCTTTGTAGCCCTTTGGGCATAGTCAGAATTTGTTCTCTAGAATAGTTAGATCATTTCACAACTCCATCAACAATGCATTAGTGTTACTATTTTCACACATCCCTTCTAACATTTATCATTATCTTTTCCTGTCATCTAACCAATCTGAGAGGTGTGAAGTGGTACCTCAGAGTTGTCTTAATTTTCATTTCTCTAATCAATAGTGATATGTAGAACATTTTTTCATATGACTAGAAATGACTTGAATTTCATCAATCTGAAAATTGTTCATATACTTTGACCATTTATCAACTGAGGAATGACATGTATGCTTATAAATTTGAGTCACTTCTCTATGTATTTTGAAAATGAGCCCTTTATCAGAAACATTGTCTGCCTCAATTTTCCATCCATTTCATTCATCCTCTGCTGAATGTCAAATCATTCTTCCTAAAGAACATGTTACAACACTATTCAGTAAACCTCGCCTCTCCCCAATGCTTCTTTGTTACCTCCATGATCAAATATAAAATCCTCTGTTTAGCTTTTTGGCCCTTCATAATTTGGCCCCCTCTCACCTTTTCAGTCTTCTTAAACGCCCACCCTTCCCTTTTGTACTCTACAATCAGTAAAACTGGCCTTCTTGTTCTTTCAAAGTATATGACTATATGTTTTGATTCCAGATATTTTCACTGACTGTCCTCCACACCTGGAATTTTTTCTTTCCTTATCTCTATCTCCTAGCTTGTTTTAAATTTTACCTAAAGTTTCACCTTTTGCAAAAAGTCTTCTTTAATTTTCCTCATCCTTAATATTTTCCCTCTGGAACCATCTCTACTATTGTCTGTACCTTTTTTATATATAACTATTTGAATGCTGTCTTTCCCATGAAATTAAATCAATTAAATTTTTGAGAGTGGGCACTGTCTTTTTTTTTTTTTTTTTTTTATTTTATTTAATAGCCTTTTATTTACAGGATATATACATGGGTAACTTTACAGCATTAACAATTGCCAAACCTCTTGTTCCAATTTTTCACCTCTTACCCCCCCACCCCCTCCCCTAAATGTCAGGATGACCAGTAGATGTTAAAATATATTAAAATATAACTTAGAAACACAATAAGTATACATGACCAAAACATTATTTTGCTGTACAAAAAGAATCAGACTCTGAATTATTGTACAATTAGCTTGTGAAGGAAATCAGAAATGCATGTGTGCATAAATATAGGGATTGGGAATTTAATGTAATGGTTTTTAGTCATCTCCCAGAGTTATTTTTCTGGGCATAGCTAGTTCAGTTCATTACTGCTCCATTAGAAATGATTTGGTTGATCTCGTTGCTGAGGATGGCCTGATCCATCAGAACTGGTCATCATCTAGTATTGTTGTAGAAGTATATAATGATCTCCTGGTCCTGCTCATTTCACTTAGCATCAGTTCGTGTAAGTCTCTCCAGGCCTTTCTGAAATCATCCTGTTGGTCATTTCTTACAGAACAGTAATATTCCATAATTTTCATATACCACAATTTATTCAGCCATTCTCCAACTGATGGACATCCATTCAGTTTCCAGTTTCTAGCCACTACAAAAAGGGCTGCCACAAACATTCGTGCACATACAGGTCCCTTTCCCTTCTTTATAATCTCTTTGGGATATAATCCCAGTAGTAACACTGCTGGATCAAAGGGTATGCACAGTTTGATAACTTTTTGAGCATAGATCCAAACTACTCTCCAAAATGGTTGGATTCGTTCACAACTCCACCAACAATGAATCAATGTCCCAGTTTTCCCACATCCCCTCCAACAATCATCATTATTCTTTCCTGTCATCTTAGCCAATCTGACAGGTGGGGCACTGTCTTTTGATATTTATTGTATCCTCAGTGATTAGTATAGTACTTGGCACATAGTAGATTCTTGAGAGTAGATGCTTGATTTGAAATAGACTTTTATGGTCTATTGTAATGGGGTTTCTTTTTAAGGTTTGGGTTGGACTAACTGACCATTGGGGTCCTTTCTATTTCTGTAATTCTCTTATTATTATCTGATTTCTCTTATGTCTGTATGTGCCTAATGTGTATAGACATTTCTTCTTGGTTGTCTCAGTGACACTTGAAAATCATGGAACAAGGAAAAATGAAACAGTTACAAATATATATTTTTAAATAAGATTCCTCAAGATAAGACGCCCTCCTCACAATCTCTGACCCTAATATAGCAATTGCAAGGTGTAATGATATATTTCTCTTTTTTTCCCTAGTAGGACCCGTTGGGGCACAGCCCCTGCTTATGGTGCCCAGACGTCCTGGCTATGGCACCATGGGCAAACCCATTAAGCTGCTGGCCAACTGCTTCCAGGTTGAAATCCCAAAGATTGATGTCTATCTCTATGAGGTAGATATTAAACCAGACAAATGTCCTAGGAGGGTAAACAGGTAAGATATGAAACATTGTGATTTTAGGGGTACTGTAATCTACTTTAATTTTGCATCTGTTGTAAGATTATATCTACAATTTGACTAAGTTATTCCAACCTTTTTTAGAATTCAGTATACTTTAGGGATAGAACAGTTGCAAAAATAGTAGTTCAATTGTATAAACTGCTTTGAAACTCCATTTCATTTTAACTTGAACATTTACATTTCCCTAATTATGATAGAAAAAATCTAAAGTATATGTACATCCCTCCTCAACTCTGGGTGAAGCCAGTAGGCCTGTGGGAAGTGTGGGATTCTAACATAGTTAAAAGACTCAGAGGAGCTGGATTTGAATGTAAGTTTCAGGCAAATCAGTTAAACTCTGGCCCTCAGTTTACTCCTCTCTAAATATAGGGCTTAATACTAGATGATCCTTACACTCCCTTCGTTCTAAATCTTTGGTCTTTTCTCTCATTTCCACCTATTTTCACCCATCCTACATTTCCTTATTTTAAGCTCCTGATGAGTTGTTCCTAAACAGTCCCTAAAGACCAGAAATGTAATTTATGATATTAAGCTATTAGGACAGTTAGCATATATTAATTACCTGTCATACTTATTAATCACAAGGCTTTGAATCAAATAATATATTGATTCAGTTTAGAGATTCTTTTGGTCAATCAGTAAGTTTTTATATTTTTTTTAAAAATTTTATTTTCCTCAGTTATATGGAAAACAAATTTTTTTTTACATTTGTTTTTAAAATTGAGTTCCAGATTCTCCCCTTTCCTCTCTACCCCTCCCCCTACTGAGAAGACCCATGTGAAGTCAAGCAAAATATTGCTGTGAAAGTCATGTTAACAAAAGAAAACAAAGATTCTCTTCCCCTTCCCTCTATCCTTTTAAAAATCTCAAAAAAATGTTTTAAAAAAGTATGCTTCAGTTTATATTCAGACACAATTAATTCTTTTAATATGGATAGAAGTTTTCAACCTAAGTCCTTCGGAGTAATCTTGGATCAGTGTATTGCTGAAAATAGCAAAGTCATTCACAGCTGATCATTCTGCAATTTTGCTATCAGTAAGTATTTTTTTTAAGTGTCCATGTGCTAACTCTGCTAGCTACTTGGAGAATAGAAAGAGTAAAAAAAAACCAGTCTTCTCTCAAGGAACTTATTTTTTCTATTGGGAAGACAACATATACAGATACAAGTACATACAGAATAAATATAAGTAACTTCAAGATCATTAAGGAGAGTGATTAAGTCAAGAAGGTGAGTTACATGAAAGAAATGAGGGAATTTTTGAGGCATTGAGTAAGGAGTGCTTTTCAGGCTTGGGGGAGGACCAGTGCAGAAGCTCAGAAATGGCAGTTAAAATACAATGTGTGAAGAATAGAGAGAGAGCTGGTTTGGATGGACCATTAATTTGGATGGACCATAGAGAAAGAGAAGGAGAGTAATATATAATGAACTGGAGAAATGGGTTGAGACCAGTTTATTGTAGAGACAATGATTTCATTAGATTTTATCAGGTAACAATGATATAGTTAAATTTTAATTTGAGGAAAATCGTTGTGGCTTCTGTGTAGATTAATTGAGGTAGGGAAAGATCTGAGGCAGGAAGATTAAGTAGGAGGCTGTTGGCAGTAGTCCAGATAAGAGGAGGACCTGAATTAAAGGTGATTTTGTAAGAGATAGAAAAAGGTTCAAGTGAAACATGAAAAATATTATGAATGTAGAAATGGTAATATTTATCAAATGATTCAGTATAGCTTGCAAACCTGGGAGATTGGAAAAATGGTAATGCTATTGACAGAAATAGGGAAATTAAAAAATGAGTTCTTTTGGATATGTTGCGCTTAAGACCTCTTTCTGAGATATCCATTTTAAAATGTCTTAATAAGCAAGTGGTAATGCAAGACTATAGTTCCACTGAGAGATTTGGGCTGCATATGTATAGATCTTGGAGTCATCTGCATAAACATAATTAAACTCTTGGGAACTGATAAGATCACTGTGAGAGAGGGGAGGATTCATGAGAAAGCCTTAGGGAATACTCTCAGTTTAGGGGTGTATGATATAGAAAATTAGCCGAGAAGTAGTTTCTCAGTTTGGTAAGTACTATCACTGGAGAATAGGGTTGAGAAAACATCCTGGAGGAGAGGGTGGTCAGCAATGTCAGATGCAGTCAGAAAACAAGAAGAATGCGGAAAAGAAGACTTAATCAGATTTTATAATTAAGAAATAATCATTTTGAAGGCAGTTGAGTAAGAAGACAATGTGAGTGGTACAAAGTAACTTGATGATCCAGTTATATTCCAGTCCCAAAGTTGTAGAAAATAATAGTTCACATTTATATAGTACTTAAACTTGGAAAAAATATTTTAAATTTTATTTTATTTTTCAGCTAACCAAATCTACTTTCTGTCTGTACCCACCTGGCTCCCCCACCAATATCTTATATTTTTAAAGCCCTTGACAAATTTTCATTTAATCCCCAAAAATTTGTGGTGAAACTTGAAAGTTTATAAAGTGATATGTAAAAATAAACAATTAGGCTAAATAGTGTAAGGATTGTTATCTTCACCGACACAAAAGTGGAGGCTTAGATATAATCTAGCATCATGACTTTAGAGATCATCTAGTCAAATCTCTTCATTTTTCAGATGAGGAAACTGAGATCCAGAAAAATTAACTTGCCTAGGTTTTCTCAAGTATAAAAAGAGGGAGCTATTTAATAGTTGCACTATAATTGAGTATTGCTTCCACTTTTTGGTGTTATGACACAAGAAGAAAACAAACTGGAGTGTCTAGAGAAAGGGCAATCAGAATGGTAAAGAGCTTTGAATTGGTAATAAATAAAGATCAGCTGAAAGAACTGAGTAAATTAATGATAGAGGAGAGAAGACTCTAGGAAAACATGATACATATAAGTATTTGAAAAACTAATATATGGAGGAAGAGATTAGAGTTGTTTTGTTTGAACCAAGAGGCAAATTTCATGTTGATGTCAATAGAAACTTCCCATCAATTAGAAGTCTACAAAAGTAAAATTGGCTTCTTTGAGAGGTGATGGGTTTCCCCTATTTGGAAGTCTTGAAGCAGAGGATAGATGACTATTTGACAGCTTAATAGCGATTCTTTTGGATTATCAGTTAAATCTAGACTGGTAAACTATTAACTCTTAATTATTAAAAATTTGTGATATTGATGTGAACCTTGCAAGAAGATAAAGATTCTGAGAGGTAGAAATGAGAAGGAAATACTTCCCAAACATGGGATACAAATTGATAGGGGGTGAAAAAAATTTTCACCCCCTAACTTGCAGTTTATTTCTGATATATTTTTTATATCTGAAAATGGATAAGAAAACTACAAGATAGGATATCTTGGATTCTATTACAGATATTGGAGAAGGAGAATGAAATGTTAAATGACATGTTAAATTATATTTAACATATTCTGGGAAGATCTATCAGCTAATTAGCAGTAGGGTAGAGTCTGTGTGAAGGGTTAATTAACTCCTTTCAAGGAGACCAAACTTGAGGTGATGAGAAACTGGACTAGAATTGTGGCACAGTGTAAAAGAAAGAGATATACTGGTTTACTAGATGTTTAAAAACAAACAAGCTATACTAGTTTACTAGATGTTTAAAAACCAACCAAAAAAAAGCAAACTACTAAACCATAAATTTGTATATGTGAATATTGGTTTTGTTTGTAATTTTAAAATTTTGTGTGGTTGATTTATTATAAAAATGCTAAATGTAGATGAGATTAATCCTTTGGGTATAAGTTGGATTAGATGGCTAATAACTTCTTTTCCAAGTCTGTGTTTCTTGTTCTTAATACATTGATCCATTAAGTTTCCAATTTTACATCTTGAAATTTGATTATCTTCTCATTTGTGGCATCACTTTTTTGTTACTCAAGTATGAGGAAAGAGGATCTCTGATTTTGTTCATTTTATTTTTATTTTCTGTTCCAAATGCTCTTCCTCCCTCTATCCTCTTCTCCACTCATTGAGAAAGCAAGAAATTTAATACTCATTATACATAAGAAATGATGCAAAACATATTTCCATATTAACCATGTTGTGTATGGGCAGAGAGAAGGAAGCAAAAAAAAAAAAAAAAAAAGTTTAAAAGAAAAGGCTTAAGCATGCACTCAGTTCATCAGTTCTCTCTCTCTAGAGAACTAGTAGAATTAGAGAGCATTTTTCATCATTTGTCGATTAAAATTGTTGTGGATCATTGATAAAAGTGGTTAATTCTCTTAAAATTGATTATTGTTATAATATTGCTGTTGCTATCAGTTCATGCAAATCTTTCCAGTTTTCTCTGAAACCATTCCTTTTGTCATTTCTTATATAGCATAATAATATTATATCACAATCATATACCTCAACTTTTTCAGCTGTTTCCCAATTGATGGATTCCTTCTCAGTTTCTTTGTCACCACAAAAAGAATTGCTATAAATATTTTTGTATATATTCCTTTTTTCCTTTTCTTTAAACTATTTGATTTATAGACTCATTAGTGACATTGCTGGATCAAAGGTATGTACAGTTTGATAACCCTTTGGGCATACTTCCAAATTGTTCTCCGGAATAGCTGGATCAGTTCACAACTCCACTAACAATGCATTAATGTCCCAGTTTTTCCACATCCCCTCCAACATTTATCTTTTATCTTTTCCTGTCATCTTAGCCAATCTGAGAGATATAAGGTTGACCTCAGAGTTATCTTAATTTGCATTTCTCTAACTGATAGTGATTTAGAACATTTTTTTGTATGACTAGAAATACATTTTTTCATCAGGAAAAAATGAAATAATTTCTTCATCTGAAGATTGTCTAACCATTTATCCATTGGGGAATGGACTTATATTCTTATAAATTTAAGTCAGTTCTCCATATATTTTAGAAATAAATATTCCCCCCAGCTTTCTGCTTCCCTTCTAGTCTTCATGCATTTGGTTTTGTTTGTTCAAAAACTCTTAAATTTAATGTAATCAAAATTATCCATTTTGCATTTTATAATATTATGTAATTCTTCTTTGGCCATAAATTCCTCCCTTCTCCACAGATCTAATAGGTAGACTATCCCTTTGCTCTCCTATTTGCTTATAGTATCATCCTTTATGTGTAAATTATGAACCCATTTCAGCCTTATTTTTAGTGCAGAGTGTGAGATGTTGTTAAATGCCAGTTTCTGCCATAATATTTTCCAGTTTCCTCAGCAATTTTTGTCAGTCATTGACTGTTATTGTGTCTTGTGTACCTAATCTATTTCAGTGATCCATTACTCTGTTTCTGAACCAGTACCAAATGTTTTTAGTCATATTATATATTTTAAAAGGAAGTATTTATTTACCTGAAATTTTTGAATTCCATAAAACCCTATTCATATTAAACAGAATTGAGTCTGAGAAGTACTGTTAGCATTGATTCTAAAAGGAAACAAATTTTGGTTTCATTCTTTCTAGTATTTATACTTTTTGCTTTAAGGCAGCAACTGTTTAGTTTTGTCTTTTATCTGCATTACTTGCCTATTGTAATAGTCACTTAATAATTGTTGGATTAAACTAATTTGAATTTAGAGGCTTTTTGTACCTCTGGAACCACTCAGTAGTAGTTATCAGTGATATGTTTTATGTTTTACAAATATTTTTAATTACAGTAGTCTTAGATTGAGTTGTCAAGAGTAACAGAATTTAATTCTAAATTCTTGGTATCTTTTTATATTCTTTATATTCTATTTTACAGAAAAGTGTTTTCAATTTTCCTACTATGATTGCTTGAATGGACTAACTGAACCTTTTGATTAATTTATGAAATTTCTGGTTTAATGGGAGAAAAATAACCCTGAACTTGCACAGCTGCTATTCTAGAAGAGTGAGAGGGAGCTAAGATTCATCTGTTATTTGCATTTAGTTTTAACCAGACAGCTGTGAATAAAACCCCAAAGCCAGTGTATGATTAGATTTTAATTTGCAGAGTGGTCAGGTTCTACCCAGTGATTTGTCAGTGGAAAGGTTTGTTAATTCCTGAGAAGGCTTATAATGACTCACCAAAAAAATGACTAATGCTCTGAAATATTCTGAAATCAACATGTGTTAGGTTTAGTAGGTCCATATGCACCTCACACAAATAATTTGCCACAATTACATTAAACGGTATAGTAGAATGATAGATCCTGATGAATTTCCACTTTAGTCATAAGGAATTTAATTGGTTCTCAGCATGTCATTAAATGCCTTTGGGTCATCTCATGGGTAAACTTGGCTAGATTTAGTCAGACTTAAAGAGTCTGCTATCTTTATGTGTCTTTTCTCTCTTTAAAATATATTTTTAAATGTATATATTTTCTTTATTATATGTATCTTGCAGTTATACATTTAAAACAATTTTTTTTACTTTTGTTTTTTTAAACTTTTGAATTCCAGATTCTTTGCCTTAACTCCTCCACCCCAAATCCCCATTAAGAAACCACATGTGAAGTTATGCAAAATATTTTCATAAAAGTCATGTTGTGAAAGAAAATATAGATCTCCCATCCTAAATTTTAAAAAGCCCTCGAGAAATAGTTTTTTTTTTAAAGAGAGTATGATTCAGACTGTATTCAGATAATCAATTTCTTCTCCTGGGTATGGATAGGATTTTTCACCGTAAGTACTTCAGAGTAGTCATGCATCCTTGAACTGTTGAGGATAGCAAAGTCATTTACATCTGGTCATCCCAAAACATTGCTATTACTTTTTATCAGTACATTTCACTTTGCTTGAGTTCATGGAGGACTTTCTAGGCTTTTTTTTCCTAAGAGCATTCAATGTTCTTAGAAGCATAACTTCCCATAGAATAACAATAGTTCATAACCGTCACACATCACAACTTATTCAGCCATTTCTCAAATGATGGCCATCCCTTCAGCTTCCAATTCTTTGCCCTGAGAAGGGAGCTGCTACAAATATTTTTGCACATATAGGTTTTTTTCTCTTTTTCCCCTTTTTAAAAATCTTTTGGTATTCATGCCTAACAGTGGTATTGTTAGATTAGACGATATGTATAAATTTATAGCCCTTAGGGCATAGATCATATATTTTGATCATTTATCAATTGATGTTCCTTTCTCTTGATTTTATTTCTGTCCAGTGGTTTTTATTAGAAGTCGTTAATAGTAGGTGACTATTTTTATTATACTACTATCAAATACCACAAATGCTCATTTAAAAAATTAGATGGATTATATTTTAACATATTTAACATGTATGGAACTAATTGCCATCTAGGGGAAGGGGTGGGGGGAAGGAGATAATTTGGAATAGAAGGCTTTGTAAGGGTCAGTGTTGAAAAATTATTCATGCATATGTTTTACAAATAAAAAGCTTTAATTTAAAAAAAAATTAGATGGATTATAATAAAAAGAAACTTTTAAAGAACTAACCTAGAGCAGAAATACTCTGAGTTCCATGCTGGTTCTTTATTTTGCTCATATACATTATTATATATACACATTATTTTCCTTCTTAACTTGTGTGATCATGTCTTCAAGTATCTATAGGATAGAAGTTATTTTAATTTCTGAAGGACTATATGTTCTACCATGTCTTTTATTTTATATTGTGTTAAACAGTATTTACTTTCAAGTGCCTATCTATGTGCTGTGGTAACATGGTATTCACAAACAGCTGAGTTCTGCCACCTGGCCCTATTCTATCAAGGGTAACTCTTAAGGTTCTTAAATGGCTTTATCAGCAATATTATACTAATTTCTGTCTAGATGGGACCATTTAAGGATGCCTATCACTTCTCACTACTTTATTGATGCTTACAATAATAAAGTCCATGAAAAAGCTATATAGAATTATATACAATTTTTAACTCTTTATTTTTCCCCCCTGTACTAAGGCCACCAATGAAACAATGTGGCATTCTCCTTTTTCTGTCAACTAAAAGGAACAGAATGTATATTAATTATTCATTATATTCATTAAATGATTTAGTATGAAATGAGAACATGAAATATTTGAATTATATTTCAGTCAGTATTGAAGCTAGATTCTCTAGTTTCCAAAAATGGTAAAAGTACCATAACAAATACTATGTAGAAATAGTTTAAAATCTAAGCATCTGATTACAGCATGGCTCAAGCTTCACATTCTTTTATAGAGCAACTGGATTATTATGGAATAAGGTTATTTTTTTCTTATGCATTATGTGATTGTTATTGTGGATTTATGGATAGATATCACACAGAAGCCAGCAGGTTGGGTAAGATTTTCTGCTCTACCTCAGTTCCACAACTGCCATGACATCCAGAGTTGTAGCTTCTTTGGCCTTCAAGTCTTTTTGTAGTCAGTACTGTTCACTCGCACTCCAGGCCTGCTTTTTGCCTGCTTTAGTCTCTATTTCTTTCACATTCCTGCTTCTGAAACCTCAGCAACTCACTTCTGAGCAGCTGTTGTATATTCCACAGCAAAATGGCTATAACCATGCCAAGATTGCTAAAACCAAACTCATACCACATATTTAACTGGTGGAAAAAGACTGTGAATTTTTTTTAATACTTTTCAAACTGTGTCTTTGGCTTGAATCATCAGTTTGCCAAGTGCTTCCCTTTTTGTCCATATCTTCTCTGTAAAATATAGGATAATATTCCTTTTGTTGCAGAGATATTATGAAAATTGAGATATTAAGTGAAAAAATATTTGGGTGCAATGTTTAGTTGTGATTTCTTAATGGACTAATTTTAAGGAGAAAAAAAAAACTTGTGTTTTTCTGTATAAGGATATTTTTAATTGCTATACTAATTCTACTCCAATTATAGAAATATTTGTGGCTACAATGGAGTAATTGTTCCAGTGGGGATTAGAAAGCTTTTGTTTGATGTGATTTGAAAAAAAAGACCAAGAAAATATTGCCCATGAGAACTAAATATTATGTGGTTCTCTGAGTGGTTAGCCCTCTTGGGGAAACTATAGCAAAGAAATATATCAACTAATAAATAATGTTCTTAATTACTTTATTTAGAAGGTAAGAAAAGTTAGAGATACCAGTTGAATGCTTCACAGATCTTAGACTAATACTACTAAATTACATTAATTATTAGAAAGGAAGAATGATTCTTCTGAGGGCAAAAATTTGGAATGACTATATAATATGGATTTTTATATGTAAAATTACAAACCTTTCCAACTTTTAGGCATTTTGGCAAACTGTAATATTTTAGAGTTGAATAAATAGATCCCCTAGGGGCTTTGATTCTTTATGTTTCTTAACTTTGTTCTCCTTTAAAATAGAGGTTCTGGCAGGAGTATGAGGGGCCTCAGAGGCTGAAAGGTACTTTTTTGTTGAACATTTCAGGGCTGACATAGTCTTCCAGGATGGAGAGATTTCTGGGACATATGGAGAAGTCCTGAGGAATGTAGCCAATTGGAAATAGAGAGAATTATGTAATGACAGATTTAGAGGAGGACCTTAATTATTTAGCCCAATTCTTACCTGATTAGGAATCCCTAAAACAATATTTCCGAGTAGTTAATCATCTTTCTACCTTTCCCTTAAAAACCTATTCTGAGGGAACCTAATGGTTCCTGAGAAAACCTATTCTACTTTGGGACAGCTCTAACTGATAGAAAATTTTTCATGAGTCAAGACTAAAGGTAGCTGAGACTACTGAATAGAAGTCAGTCCAAGTTTTGTAATCCTAAATCAGTTGGTCATCTAGCAGTTAAGTACCAGGCACTGTCTAACACTGGAGATACAAAGAAAGACAAAAATATAATTCCCTATGTTCAAGGAGCAAGCTCATATTCTAATGGGGAAGACAATATGCAAATAGATATGTACAAACAAGATATAAGCAAGATAAATTAGAGATTATCAATACAGAGAAAGCACTAGAATTAAAGGGAATGAGGAAAGTTTTTTGTGAAAGATGAGATTTTAGTTGGAACTAGAAGAAAGCCATGAAATCCATGAAGACCAACTAGCAAGCTATTTGTAATGATTCATATATGACATGATGAAGACCTGTACCAGACGGTGGCATTTTGAGAGAATAGGAGATATAATGAGAGCTATTAGGAAGATAGAACAGGATTTGTTCACCGATTGGAAATAGGAATAGGAGATAGTGAGAGAGTGATAAGTAAAGAACAGTACCTAAATTTTTAGACCTGAAAACGGTTGTATCCTAGATAGTAATATGAAAGTTTTGAAGGGCAGGGAGGGTTTTGGGAGAAAAGATAAGTTTAGTTTTGAACATACTGAGTTTTAAGATTTCTTGTAGGAAATTCAATTTAAGATATGCAATAGATTGGAGACTGGAGATCATTAGGAAGGTTAGGACTGGACAAATAAATCTGAAAATTGTCTACAAAGAGATATACTAGAGTCAGTAAGAGTTGATAAGATCACCAACTAGTGATTACCAAGTAGGAAAAGAGAATCCAGGAGTGAACTTTGGGGAACAGTTATTTAAGTCTGTATATCTGCAAAAGTGCTTTGTGTTTGTGTTCATACAATTCTTGTATGTATGTTAGCAAATGGATTTAGAAATACATTATGTTCCATTTAATCAGTTAGTCAATAATTATTTGTTTATTAAGGATTTACTATGTGCCAGGCAGAAAAATAAAATCCCAATTCCTGCTTTCAAGGAACTCATATTTTAATGGGAGACAACTTTGTAGATGTATACAATGTAAATAGAAGGTAATTTCAAAGGGAAGATTCTAGCAGCAAAGGGAAGGGGTAGAACAAGCAAGAAGGTGAAACTTAAGTTTGACTTAAAATCTTGAAGGTATCCCAGGAAACCATGAGTCTGAAGTGAGGAAGGAAAAACATTCCAGGTATGGGGGCTGATAAGAGTGCAAAAGCAAGGTTGAGAAGATGGTGTGTGATGTTCAAGAAATACCAAATAAACCAATTTAACTAGATCATGCTGTGTATGGAGGGGGAGTCAAGCATAAAAGTCCTGAATAGTGGAGAAATTGTATCATTAGCAAGTCTGGAACTAGCTGATAGTTTATTAGTTTAAGTTCAGTTTTGGAATGAAATGAGTCACATATTTAGTTAAGGAGATTTATTTAATCACTAGCTGGAGATCATCAGCAAGAATACTGTACCACTTAACTTGGTAAATTCAGATTGATTCAGATCTGCTCCTTGCATAGCCTATTACCTATGTTTGGAATGCATTCTTTTCTTTATATTCCTCTCATAGAATCCCTTTCATCCTGAAAAGCGCAGTTTGTGTTGCCTACAGGAAGCCTATCCTGATGTCGCCAAACGTTAGTTCTTTCTTCCAAAATTAATTTGTATTTATATTTGTATTTTTTATTCCTGTATTTCTCCACTCTAATAAAACATAAGTTATTTGAAGTCAGACAACATTTTGTATCTTCATTATCTAGTTTCATGCTTGATTCATAGCAGTCAATCACTAAATGCTTGTTAGATGGTGAAAATAGAAAGAAATTTCAGTGTAGGAAATAAAACTTTTTCTTAGTAAAAGAGGAGACTGGGGAAAGGTTAAAGGCTTGAAGAGAGTGAAAAGGTTTGAAGAAAGCTTGTGAATGTGATTGGGATTCAGAAAAAAAAAATTATCAGGTAAAGTGTGGGCTTACTGCACTTCTAACTTCAGGTTTATAGATTTCCATATAGTTATATATACAAAGCTTCTTTATATACAATGCTATTTCATTACCCTTCTTATCACACCTGATTCTATTGAATAACTACTGTATTTCAACCATAGGCCTATTCTACTATTTAAATTTTAACTGAGATATCTAACTCTACAGTTTTTAGATTTCTTTTTCTACCTTCTCCTTCCTTGCACTTGGCAAACTTCTTGATCAAATTATTCAGCCAAATGCATCTTCCCTGTCTTCTCAAAACATTCTTCTTGCCAGGAGCATGTTGTTTTGATAATCATTTTCCAGAAAACCAGATGCCTTTCAGAATATTGACAGGTTCTTAAGTCTTAACAAAAATTTATTCAACTAAATAGGTGATATTAAAGATCTTCAAATTTGTGATTTATTACATTTCTCACCCTCCCCACCCCACCCCCACCTCTGTCTCACATAGAAGTTTGTGTTAATATTGTGTTTTCTTCTTTAGGGAAGTGGTTGACTCAATGGTTCAGCATTTTAAGGTAACGATATTTGGAGACCGGAGACCAGTTTATGATGGGAAAAGGAGTCTTTACACAGCCAATCCACTTCCTGTAGCAACTACTGGAGTAAGAAATTAATTTTTTTGTAGTCTTTATTAGTATATGTATATATATAATATATATTTTGCTAAAGGCCCTTCCCCCCTCCAAAAAATAATACAACCAGAAAAACACTATATAAGAAGGAAAAATGAAGGAGAATGATAGGAGATGGGGGTGGAGAAGCAAAGAACTCTGATGTCTATCTCAAAGATGTGACTGAAAAGTTATGATCTTTTGTGATATGATAAATATGTGAAAATTAATTTAAATGTTACATTTCATCTCTTAATTCCAAGCATTTTCTCTACTAGTCTTCCCTGCCTATGTGATTCTGCCTTCTACCTTCTACTGCTTCCTTCAAGTCTCAGATAAAATCCTACTATCTACAGGAAGCTTTTCCCAGTCCCTATTAATTACCAGTCCCTTGTGCCTCTCAAGCTTTGTTGCTTACTTCTTGTTTGTCCTCTCAACAGCTTATTTTTATGGAGTTCTTAAATTTTGTCTCCCTCATTAGATAGTGGGGTCTTAGACGGCAGGGACTATCTTTTGTCTTTTTTTTTTTTTAATGGTATCCCTTGAGCTTAGTATAGAATTTGGCACATAGTAGATAATTAATAAATGCTCATCAATTTATTATTAAACAGGTTTAGTTAATTGTTTTAAATGGTTGTTATTAAGATTTTAGTAAGATTTAATTTAAAATCTGTGTTTATGCCTTTGCAAAATAAGTGTTACATTTTATTTAAAATGCTTATTTAGTATTGTCCATGTGAATAGTATATATTTTTCAAGTTTTATTTTTATCTTTTAATATCATCCTATTTCCTATTATGTTCCTCTCAGAAAGCCATCTACTCTTAACAAAGAGTTTTGGTTTTTTTATAAAGAGAAAAACTTAGTTCAGCTAGACAAATCAATAATATGTCAACCTTGTCTAATGTTAAATGTAGCATTCTTCATTCATGGTCCCTCAGTCTTTGCAAAGAAGAAAGGGAGGTCTGTCATTTTACCTCTTCAATGACAAGGTTGTTCATAATTATGCAAAACTAAATTTAAATTTTGTTTTCAGTTTATTTTATTGTAGCCATTGTATGTATTGTTTACCTGGTTTTGGTGACTTTACTTTTATGTCATTTCAAATTAAAAAAAAATTTTTTTTGCTGAGGCAATTGGGGTTAAGTGACTTACCCAGGGTCACACAGCTAGAAAGCGTTAAGTGTCTGAGGTCAAATTTGAACTCAGGTCCTCCTGACTTCAGGGCTGGTGCTCTATCCACTGTGCTACCCATCTGCCCTTTTTATGTCATTTTATATGACTTTTTATGCTTCTCTGGATTAATTTTATTGTTTCTCACAGTACAGAAATACTCCATTACATTTTATGTAACACAATTTGTTTAGTTATTTCCCAATTGATGGCATCTACTTTTTCTAACAGTTCTTTGTATTACAAAAAACAATGATGCTAAAAATATGTAGATTTATTAGATCTTTCATTTTGCTATTATCTCTTTGAACAATGTGTAACTATGGGATCGCTTTGTCATAGTGTATGGATATTTTACCCATTTGTTTAGCATAATTCCAAGTTGCTTTCTAGAACATTTAGATCAATTCATAGCTCCACTAGCAGTGCATCATTTCCTGTTTGTAATTTACTATTCTTTTCCTTTTCTATCTTCGCCTATTTTCAGAAGGCAAGATAAAGCATCAAAGGTTTTTTAGATTTGCATTTTTCTTATTAATGATTTGAAAATGTTTTCATATAGATATTATTAGCTTGTAGTTAAGTTTTTGAAAACTGTTAGTATCATTTGACCACATTAGGTTTATGGGGTATTCTTTTGTCTTACATATTTGCATTCTCTATCTATCTTGTATCTCTTAATCAGAGATAGTTGATACAAATATCATATCTTTGTTAATTTAATTTTCTTGTATAAAAGCTTTTTAGCTTGAATGTATGCATTTAATGTATTATTGATGTATTAAATGTATATAACACATATTATAAACATATATTAATATTATATATATATATGTATTTAATGCATTTATTTATTTAATGCTTACATACAAAATGGAAAATGACTGAAAAAGAAAAAAAAAATTTGTCTTATGCCCAGCAAAACATGAGAGGATTCAAAATATATAGCAATAAGTTTCTATTTCAAGAAAGCACATATAGTATAGAAAACATCGAATTCAGAACTGTCCATTTTTTTTGCTTCCTTGTAGTTTTTCTTTTG
This sequence comes from Sarcophilus harrisii, assembly GCF_902635505.1. Taxonomy (NCBI): domain Eukaryota; kingdom Metazoa; phylum Chordata; class Mammalia; order Dasyuromorphia; family Dasyuridae; genus Sarcophilus; species Sarcophilus harrisii. Next base: position 540,367,617 of record NC_045428.1, read on the forward strand.
TTCTTTGTTGTGTATTTTTCACTTTATTCTTTTCCCCCTTTTCTCCCTCCAGTTTCCCCCAAGCAGACATACATACAAACACACACACATATATACCTATATAAATGTATACACACACACACACACACACACACACACACACACATATATATTTAACAATATTAACATGGGTGACATATAATGAAGATTTCTCTTTTGATTACATTTTTTAACTTTAATTTTGAGATCAATGATTACTATCCCTACTTTCTTTTCCCTAATAAATTCTATTCCTGATCATTTTTATTGCATTTGTATATATCTGTTGCTTATCTCTGTTAATTCTTCTACTTTACTTCTACATACTAGCTTGCCTTGCTATTACTTAACCTTCCCCTCCCCCCAAAGATCCCTCTTTTATCCTTTCTTCCCAATGTTTCCCTCCTTCTTTATCCTATTCATATTAATCTATATACTTTATCACATTTCCCTTAATTTATCCTCTGTACCCCACTATATGCTATTCCCTCTTCCTCTTGTTTCTTTATATCTTTTGAAGATTATATATATATTAAGGTAAATGTATTTATTATTCCATCTTTAACCCATTCCCAATGTTAGTAGGATTTCAGAACTATCTGTCCTACTTCCCAGTCTAATTTCTCTGTATCAGTTTTTGTTGCCACACTTCCATTGTATAGGATAATTACTGTTTTTACCTTTTCCTTCATAATTTTGCTTTTTAAACTCACATCATATTCATTTCTACCCCAATCTTTCTTTTAGACTATTCAATTATTGACAATCTTAGTCTTAAGGTTTAATTTCCATGTATAAAAACATAAAAAGTTCTTGTTGAGTCTCTTGAAATTAGTCTTTGATTTTGGCTCTTGTATGTCAAATTTTCTATTGAGTTCAGGTTTGTTTGCAAAAAAAATCCTGAAAATCTGACTTGAATGTTGATATTTTTCCATTTCATTACTATTCTTAATTTTACTGGATATAATATTTTTGGCCAAACCCTAGTTCTTTTGATTGTCATCATATAGTATTCTAGGATCCGTGGTCTTGTCTTGTAGCCACTGATAGGTCTTATGTGATTCTAATTGTAGCTCCAGCATATTTCAATTGGTTTTATTGTTGCTTGTAAATTTTCTCTTTGATCTTGCAATTTTGAAATTTAACAATGGTGTTCCTGTATGTTTTCCTTATAAGATCTTTTTAAAGTAGTGATTGGTGGATTTTTTTCTATTTCTACTTTCCCCTCTTATATGATCACTTCAGGACAATTTTCTTTAATTATTGCATTATTGTATTAAGGTTCTTTTTTGGTCATAGCTTTCAAGTAGTTCAGTTATTCTTAGGTTTTGTCTTCTTGATCTGTTCTCCAAATCTGTTGCTTTTCTTATGAGATGTCTTACATCTTTTCAATTTTTTCATTTTTTATATTTTATTATTTCTTGATTTCTTTTACCATTACTGGCTTCCTCTTGCCCCTTTCTAATTTTCAAAGAGTCATTTTCTTCCTAAAGACTCCAGATCTTTTGCTTTCCATCTAAGGGAGGGGATGGGGAGAAGGAGGGGAAAATCTGAAACACAAGACTATACATGGCTCAATGTTGAAAAATTATCCATGCATATGTTTTGAAAATAAAAAGCTTTAAAAAAAAAAAAGATGCTGGATCTCTTCAAATTGGTTAACTTTCTTTTTATAATCTTATTTTTCTTGGATTGTTCTTTTTTTCTTTTTTGGTTTTTCCTCAATTTCATTTGACTTTTGAATTCTTTTTGGGCAGGTAATCATTTTACTAAGGTTTTTTTTTTTAAACTTCAATATCCTCCTCTTAAGATGAACCTTGATCTTCCCTATTCCCACAGTAATTTTCTATAATTCAGTTATTTCTTCTTTGTCTGCTCATTAAAAAAAATAATAAACAAGAACTTGTTAATGTAATCACTTCTAGTCTTTGGATGGAGGGGATAGTGCCTCTGAATTCAGATCCTCTCCCATTTGACCTGGAACCCCCAAACCAAACACTTCATCTTCCTGTAAGTGCCCACAGCCAGCAGCTTTCCTTTCCCACTGCTTCTGTTCTTACTTCTGTAGTGGTTCTTTCTTGACCAGGGTCTTATCAGCAAAGTTTTCCTCAATCTTCCTCGACTCAGACTCCCAAATCCCCACACTGTCTAGGAGGTGAAAGTTTCTGTGGTTGGGGCTAAAGCTACCTAAGAGCCCAACTAATCCCAGGGCTCTCCCAACCCTTCCTGTTTTTAGGGAGCTAGAAGGTGTTTACACTTCACACTGGCCAAAACTCAGTCCTGGGGTCTTTTCTTTTGATCTTTTCTGGTTGTTCCAGAAGGACTACTGTTCTGCCCCAGATCTTATTTGTTTTTCACTAGTCTTTGTTTGCCTTGAGGTACAATTTTGTTTTGTTTGTGGGGGAAATCTGGAAAGCTTGAAATTCTCTGACCCACTCTTATCTTTCCACAATCCTCTCTAATGTATGTATTTTTTAAAGCTTTCACATAAATTTGTACTTTTACTTGGTTGTTTTTGCAACTATCGCTCTAATATTTTAAGCATTTGTGTTAACTGTTACATGCATTCTGTCTCTGCTTGAATCAGTAGTTTTTAACAACCAAAAAAAATCAATCCTTTTGTCAACATTTTAGTGATGAAGTTTCTTGACTACAGCCTGGCTAGGCCTCCCACTAAAGGTACTCTTTAAAGTCTGGCTCCATGTTTGAAACCTTTTTTTCTTTTGATGCAGAACATGGCTTATAACGTCCTACTGACATAGTCTTGATAGCCTAGTGATGTCCCCTCTGCCATGATGAAGCTTTGGACCTTAGTGGAGAACTTTGTAATTAAAGATCAAAAGCTATGTGGTTATCTTGTTAGATTTTGATTTGGTTATTTTTCCCTTTCAACAGGTAGATTTGGATGTTACATTGCCTGGAGAAGGTGGAAAAGATCGTCCTTTCAAGGTGTCAATAAAATTTGTTTCTCGGGTGAGCTGGCATCTGCTGCATGAAGTTCTGACAGGACGGGCTTTACCTGAACCTATAGAACTAGACAAACCAATCAGCACTAACCCTGTTCATGCTGTCGATGTGGTGCTACGACATCTACCCTCCATGAAGTGGGTCTTCTTATTTTCTTTGTAAAAATTTTTTTTTAATGAGGAGTGATTTGTGCAGATTTTTCTTTGAAATTTCCTCATTAGGTTACTTATGTTGATCAGGCATAACATATACAATCATCTGAAGTATAGCTGTATTTTCCTCCAAGATTTGAAGTCCTATACCTTATTGTGTCAGTATTCATTATATTTGTATTCTGATGGCTATTTGTGGTAAAATAGACATTGTGGTAAACATTCATCTTTTCTCTTAGCTGATTAATTTTTACAATAGTCTTAATGTTTTACATGTAATCTCATTTAATCTTCACAAAAAACCCTATTGGATCATATAAATATTGTTTACATTTCTCAGGTGAAATTGAGGCTTAGAAATTCTGACTTGCTCAAGGTCACACAGTAAGTGGTAGAATTAAGGTTAGAACTTAGGTTTTCTGATTTCAGGCTTGTTATTCTTTGTGTTAAACTGCAATATCTTTATTCCTATATTTAAATCACCTTATATTTTAAAATCTACTTATCTGGCTCTGACTTGGCCAATCAGTAAAGCATTTGGTAAGTTTCTATCATTTTTCAGGCACTGTGCTGGGCATTGGGTTACAAATACAGAAAATGGAGCCTCTCAAGGAATTCGTATTCTGATGAAGAGATAACAAATACACATGTAAATTTTATAGAATAAATGTAAAGAAAACAAATACAAGGTTATTAGAAAGGACACTAGCAGATGGAAAATAGGAATCAGAAAAAGCTCCTTCATGTAGGAAATGGTGCTTGAGCTGCCTCTCAAAGGAAGAAAGGAATTCATTGAGGTAGCGATGAGGAAGGATTGTTTCCAGGTATGGTGCATTCAGTGCAAAGGAGATTGTGGGAATAGGGACTAGAAAGATGATCATTTGGAATGAATCACAGCATATGGGAAAGATAGTGATATATTGAACACATAGATTGGATTAGATTATAAAGGGCTTTTAAAGCTAGGAAAAAAAAAAAAGCCCTAATCATATACTGGGTGACCTACATTCCTATGCTGACTTCTTCCCATCATTAGTCTTCTATGGATCATTGTGATTCAAACTGTCAATAAGATCTTCTTTGGCATATCATATCAGAACACTAGGATCATTAAGGGCCCTGGGCTGGGGCTGGCCAGGCCTGGGTACCATTTTACTGTTCTCAGCTTTAAGCTGAGCTGGGCTGGGCTAAGCTGCCCTCTGGTACCCAGTGGCTCTTCAAATATCTCTAGGCTTTCTTAAGGGAACTTTAGGAAACAGAGCCTTTTGTTTGCAGGTTGCAATTGCCTATTTCTGGTCACTCTGCTTTAGCACTGGCAGATTTATTCCTGTTGCCCCTGAATTTCTGGCTGACCTCTTAAATAGTTCTGGTAAGTCATTTAGTATAGTTTGTCATTGTATTTCTTGATCATTGTCTTTCTCTCATGCACATTTAAGGTCCTTGCTAGAGTAGGCATGTCTATGTAGACTCCTGTTCAAGCAACTATCTTGGCAGAACGACTGATGGTCTTGTTTCAGTTTTCATCCTTCTTAATCTTTTTTCTGTTTTATTAGACACTGTTGATAAATTTCTTCTTTGGATTTTTATGAAAATTCTTTCCAAACTCTCCTGTCTCTGTATAGATTTTTAATCTTCTTTGCTGGATTATCTTCCAAACCATGGTCTCCAACTGTGGATGTTCTCCCAGGCCTCCTTCTTAGATGCTTTTCTCCCCCTACTGATTCTTGGTAACCTCATTAGTTCTTTTGGTTTGAACTATCATCTCTCTGCTAGTGACTCCTAGATCTATATATCCAGCCCAATCTTTCCCCTAAGTTACAGTCTCTCATCCTCATTTGAATTGAATATTTATATTGGATATCTTTGAGGTATCTCAAAGTCAACATGTCCAAAACTGAACTCATCTTTTCCCAAAGCTTATTCTTCTTCCAAATTTCCCTACTTTTGATGATAGTCCTACCATCCTTCTATTATCCTTCATTGGTATTATTTTCAATTCCTCATTCTCCTTTACCTCATTTTAATCTTGTGCCATTTTTATTTCCACATATCCAACCCATTCTTTACACTTACATAACCACCATCTTAGTTTATCACCTCTCGAGTAGATTATTGCAAGGGTCTCCAAATTGGTATCCTTATTTCAAGTCTCTTCTTAGTTTATCTTAACACGTTGCTGTCTTCTGACCACATAACTTATCTACTCAGTAAACTCTAGTGGCCTTTTATTTTCTCAAGATAAAATATAAATCTTTTTGTTTGGTTTTTTAAAACTTTTTAAACATGACTTTATAAGACCTGTCTTTCTAGGCATTAATTCTCATTCTCTGATCTAGTCTAACTGGACTTTTCTCTACTCTTCAATCATGACTATCTCCCATCATTGTCTTTGCTCTGGCCTTCCCCCAAACCTGTAATGCCTTCTTTCTTCTAGAGCCCCTCTCTTTAAGATGGAGCTAAAGAACTATCTTTTATGTGAAACTTAAGCTTTTCCTGATTTCCACCCCCCACCCCCCGTTTTTTATTGCCCCTCTCCCAAATGACCATATGTTTAAGTATTTTGTATATATTTATACTAACTTTATAGTTATGTTATATATACATATTATGTTGTGTATACATATTTACTTATTGTCTCCCCCATTAGAATGTAAGTTTCTTTTGAAAAAAAGATGATTTCATTCCAGTATATGTCATAGATATGTTTTAAATTCAGGTCTTCCCAATTCAAGTCTGCTCTTCCATCATTTGCCTGGCTGTTTCCTGTACAGTAGAATCTAAATTACTAGTATGTTGGGAATGAGTGTTTTATCGTGCTACCACCTTATATTTTAGTTCAATTATAGAAGAATATCTCTTTTGTTTATAGCAACTTTTTATACATCAACAGTTACATAATCTAGACAGCATTTTCTAAGGCTTATAGAACTCTTGAATTTTTAAGCCATGTGACTTCTTGGAATGTCAAAATAAAACACTCATTCTACTAAACATATTTTTTAAAAAATACTTAACATTGAGTAATGATGAATAGTTACAATCCAGTTGGGTCCTTTTTCCTTTCCCTGACTAGGAAAATGTTCCTTTTATTTTCATATATTTGACATTTCTGTTTTTTTTGATAATATAATTGTATATGCTACAATTAAAGTTTCTAATATGTTCTAAGGGTTGTTTAAAAAGTCATGTAGAAGATCAATTGAATACAAAAAGTGATTTTTCTTTTTATAGATATACCCCTGTGGGCCGTTCCTTTTTTTCTGCTCCTGAAGGATATGATCACCCTCTGGGAGGGGGCAGGGAAGTATGGTTTGGATTTCATCAGTCTGTTAGACCTGCCATGTGGAAAATGATGCTCAATATTGATGGTAAGGAATCTGATTCTAGATTACATTATTGGTGTGACTTTTGTGTAATGGGATTCTCTGATAATAAAATCATAATTTGCATTTTTTGATGAGAAGACTTTGCAAACCAGTAAAAAGAGTCTTTTACAATTTAATTAAAGCAATAGCTTTCCAAGAATCTTATGATATGTTGTTTACAAGAAACACATTTGAAGTAGAGAGATACATACAAAGGAAAGGTAAAAGGCTGGAACAGAATCTATTATGCTTCAGTTGAATTAAAAAAAAAAAGTAGGGCTAGCAATCCTGAACTCATATCAAACAAAGACAAAAATAGATCTAATTAAAAGAGATAAGGAAAGAAACTTACATCTTGCTAAAGAGTACTATAGATAATAAACTAATATCAATACTAAACATATATGTACCAAGTGGTATAGCCTCCAAATTCTCAAAAGATTAGTTGAGAGTTGCAAGAAGAAATAGACAGCAAAACTATACTAGTGGGGGAGCTCAACCTTGCTCTATCAGAACCTAGACAAATTGAACCACAAAATAAACAAGAAAGAAGTTAAGGAGTAAACAGAATTTTAGAAAAGTTAGGTATGATAGACATTTGGAGAATACACTTATTTTTTTCTCAGTGGTACATGGAACTTACCCCCAAATTGACCATGTATTAGGGCATAAAAACCTCAAAATCAAATGCAGAAAGGCAAAAATAGCAAATGCATCTTTTTCATTTCATGATGCAATGAAAATTACATGTAGTAGAGGGCTGGGAAAAAATAGACCAAAAATTAATTGGAAATTAAATAACCTAGTCCTAAAGAATGAGTGGATGAAACAAGAGATCATAGAAACAATCAATAATTTCATCCAAGTGAATGATAATAATGAGACAGCATACCAGAATTTATGGGATGCACTCAAAACAATTCTTAGGGGAAATTTTTATTTCTCTGAGATGATTATTTGAATGAAATAGAAAAGGAGAAAGTGAAATGGGTGTGCAACTAAAAAAGCTTTAAAAAAGAACAAATTAAAAGACTCCAATTAAATACCAAATTTGAAATTTTGAAAATAAAAGGAGAGATTGACAAAACTGAAAGTAAGAAAACTATTGAACTAATAAACATGAAAAAACTAACAAAGTAGATAAACCTTTGGTTAATTTGATTAGAAAAAGGAAAGAAGAAAATCAAATTGCTAATATCAAAAAATGAAAAGGATGAATTTACCACCAATGAAGAGGAAATTAAAGCAGTAGCTATTTTGCCCAACTGTATGACAGTAGATCTGATAATCTAAATGAAATGAATGAATACTTAAAAAAATACAGATTGCCCAGGTTAACAAAGTAGGAAATAAATTACTTAAATAGTCCTATTTTAGGAAAAAAAAAATGAACAAGCTATTAATGAAGTCCTTAAGATAAAATCTTCAGGGTCAGATGGATTTATAAGTGAGTTCCACTAAACATTTAAAGAACAGTTAATTCTAATACCATGAAAACTACTTGGAAAAATAGAGAAAAAAGGGAATCCTACAAAATTCCTTTTATGACACAGATGTGGTGCTGATACCTAAACCAAGTAGGGTCAAAACAATGAAAGAAAATTATAGACCAGTTTCTCTAATGAATATTGTTGCAAAAATCTTAAATAAAATATTAGCAAATGTTGGACTCTTTACAAAGTGTTAAGCCATTGGAGTTGATTTAATCTTAGAAAGAGTTATTTTGGGCCAGAACTTGAACTAGGTACTAAGTACAACTGATCGAAACAATGCTTGTGTTCACACCTTTAGAGAGCTTATAAGTATCTAAGATCTCAATCGAGTTCACATGTTTGGAAGATTTCAGAGAGCATGCTGGGAGATATCCCACAATCCCACTCTCAGAGAAGTAGCAGTTCTAGTGAGCAACTCAGAAGAATTTCTCCGGAATATTGACTGGGGTCAGAGGAGCACTCTGGGAGAAAGCCCACAAGCCCTATCTCTCTGCCTGGCTCCAAGAGATCTTGCAACTTTGTCCTTGGCTTCTGCCTCTGCTTTCTTCAGCTCTCCAGCCAGCACCAAGTTGGAAGATACAATGAATCTCTCTGTACCTCCAGTCAATTCCCAAGTTCCAAGTGCTCCCTCTATTTATGTGATCTCCCAAAGGTTAACTCCACCTTCTGGAGGGAGAGGGATTCTGGGTTATCTCCCAGAGTGCTCTCTGGCCCTAAGAACTTCAAGGGAGGTGTGAATTCGGACTAAGCCCTACACGTGTGAACTCCATTGAGTACTTAGATACTTATGAGCTCTCTAAAGGTGTGAACACAAGCATTGTTCAATCAGTTCCACTTAGTACCTAGTTTCAAGTTCTGGCCCAAAATATCTTCTTCTAAGATCAAATCAACTCCAATGTCTTAACACTTTGTAAATATTCCAAGGAGCAAAAAGCTTACAGCAATTAATCACCAGAGTAATACACTATAACCAAGTAGGATTTATACCAATAATGCAGGACTGGTTCAATATTAGGAAATCTATTAGCATTATTGATTGTATTAGTAACTAAACTAACAGAAATAAGATTATATCAATAGATGAAGAAAAAGCATTTGACAAAATTCAACAACCATTCCTATTAAAAACACCAGAGAGCATAGGAATAAATGTTTTCCTTAAAATGATCAGTAGCATCTGTCTAAAATATCAGCAAACATCATATGTAATAATAATAAATAATAAATAATTAATGATAAAGATAATAATAAACAATAAATAAATAATAAACTGGAAGCATTCCCAGTATGATGAGTGAAACAAGATTGTCCACTATCACTGTTGCTCTTCAATATTATACTAGGAATGTTTGCTTTAGCAATAAGAGAAGAAAAAGAAATTAAAGAATTAGAAAAGGTAATGAAAAAACCAAATTATAACTCTTTGCAGATGATATAATGATATACTTAATTAACTAAATTAACTAAAAAATTACTAGAAGCAATAACTTTAGCAAAGTTGCAGGATACAAAATAAATCCACACAAATCATTGGCATTTCTATGTTACCAATAAAGTTCAAAAGCAAGAGGTACAAAGAGAAATTTAAAATAACTGTTGATAATATAAATTATTTGAGAGTCTACCTGCCAAGACAAACTGGGAACCTATATGAACACAATTACAAAACACTTTATATGCAAATAAAATTAGATCTAAACAATTGGAAGAATATCAAATGCTCATAGGTTGGCCAAATTAACATAACAAAAAATGACAATTCTGCCTAACTTAGTCTACTTATTCAGTGCCATATCAATCAAACTGTGAGAAATTACAGAGCTAGAAAAAATAATAACAAAGTTTATCTGGAAGGAAAAAGGTCAAGAATTTCAAGGCAATTGATGAAAAAAAAATGCAAATAAAGGTGGCCTAGTTGTATCAGACATAACACTATATTATAAAGCAGCAGTCATCGAAACCATTTGGTACTGGCTAAAAAATAGAGTAGTAAATGAGTGGAATAGGTTAAGTTTACAAGTCAAAATAGTTAATGACTATAGTAGTGTTTGATAAACCCAAATACTTCAGCTTCTGGAATAAAAACTCTCTGTTTGACAAAATTGCAAGGAAAATTGGAAAATAGTATGGCAGCAATAGCATTCCAAAAAAGTCTTTAAAAAAAGCTTTAAATAAGGGTGTACAAATTCATTCCATTGAAGTATTAAACATGGTGTTTGCACATAAGAAAAATTAAATCCTGACACTGTATCTGAACAGAATTTTCTGTTGACTAATTTTTGTCATTTTAACTCTTAACATGCAAGTTTTTCTTTGTGAAATTTACATTTCATAATAACAAACTGGAACAGTTATAATGACCAAAGATATTAGGTTCCCTTTTCCTCTTTCTTTCCAATGTTCTCACACCTTACTCCCCACATTTCAGCTCTACAGCTCAGCTATACTGCCCTCTTTGCTGTTTCTTGAACAGGATACTCCAGTTTATAGTTGTCTTCATTTTCATGGGATGTTCCCCATATTTGGAATTCTCTCCCTTTTTTATATTTGCTTAAAGTTGTAGGTAAAATTCCACCTCTATAAAAGACTTTTTCCAATCCCTTTTAATTTTAGTGTCTTCACCTGGGATTGTGTGTGTGTGTGTGTGTGTGTGTGTGTTTGTTTGAATGAGCAGAGTTGGACAAAGTCATCGGCCTTACTGTTTGAATGAGCAGATTCATCAGCTTATTTTCTCTTCCAAAATCATTGAAGGATGAAAGCTAAAGACTGATTGATGACCAAGGATATAGTAGATGACTGGTCTCCATTGCCTGACCAAGCTCTAAGTGCTTCACAGCTCCTGCTTCATCTGCCTTTATGGCCTTTGGAACATATTATTCTCATTTGCCCATTCTACCAGGAGAAGGCTTTCACATGCTTTGGATAGACATCTCTCTAATTCACCAACAACAGGTTTAAGGCCTACCAGTTACCCTCAACCTGGTTTATCTTGTTTGCCAAGATGGCTTATGGAGGTGTGGCGGCGACTGCTAGCTATAGCTTCTTGGAGTCACAAATGAGAGTTGGGTGAATCAGATGGAGGATGGGAAGCCCTGAAAAAGGCTTGGCATGCCATTACACCAGAAGTACTAGTCTTCCTGAATATTCCATATATCCCATTACACATTTAAACAATATGTGTATGTGTGTATTAAAGGGGTATATGTATTTCCTGTAGGAAGCTTTTCCCAGTCCCCTTTAACACACACATCCCAGGAAGTTTCCTATAGGAAGCCTTTCCCAATGCCTTTAATACATACACATTCATTAATTCTAAGAGGAAGGCCTTAGAATTAAAGGGATTGGGAAAAGCTTCCTTTATTTAGAAGGTGGGTTAGAATAGAGATACAATTACAAAGTTTCACTTGATAAATCTTGTATGCAATCTTGTTTTCCCCATTAAGTGGTAAAGAGAGGGACTGTTTTTATTTTTCTTTGATCCTCAGTGTTTAGCAGTGTCTGGAACATAGTAGATACCTAATGAATGCTTGCAGACAGATATCACCAAGGGATTCCCCAAGAAGCAGTTATAGGATGAATGCTTAATATTTTTGCAACTAAATTATTTTAAGGAATATATTGGAATTACATTGAGCTTTTACAAATAATAAAAGATCAAATGGATGAGTATTAACTAGAGAAAGTTTTTATTTTGCTTTTGGTAAATAGAAAGGAGAGAATCCAAATATTATGAGAGTTCTCAACTATCACTTATGATTAGGAATTACACACTTAGATAACACTCCACTGCTGAACCAAAAAGGCAACAAAATGAAGGACATGAGAAGGAAGAGTATAGGATTTAATAGTATGGCAGCAATACTAGTGACTGGAATACTGCATATAGTTTCACTTAAACTTTGAGACAAACATCCTAAGGCTAGAATGACTGTTCATAACTAGAGGACAAATTAATAATAATTAGAACTTTAAGAATCATGATGTTTGAGCTAGAAAGGGACATTATAGATCTAGTTGGGGAGTATACGAAGAATGAAAAAGTGGGAGAGTGGAAAACAGATTTATGAATTGCTATCAACACTAAATAGAAAATCTCATAATTGATCCTGGCAGTGATTGGGAGCTACTGAAGTGGATTAGGGAGGTGATGTTAAATTTGCAATATGGGAAGATGATTTTGGTAGCTGAATGGAGGAGAGAAGAGGTTAGGTGTGAGGGATATTATGAAGGTTAAGTAGACAGTGCTTGGCAATAGGTTGAATATGAGGGTTGAAAAAGTGAGGCATTAAGGATCAACATCATGAGGTGGGGTATCTAAGTCCTGGACAGCAACAGGAAAGCTAAGAAGAGAGGAAAAGTTTGGGAAATGAGTACAATTTAGGACATGTTGAGTTTAAGATGTGTATAGAACATCTAGTTTAAGATGCTCAATGGGTGGTTGGACATGTGATCCTGGAGGTCAGAAAGGTTTAGGACCGAATAAGTAGAATTGACAATCATCAGCATAGAGCTAATTGAATCCATGGGGCTGATGAGAATAAATTTGTATAAAGAAGAGAAGAGGGCCCAAGACAGAACCCTATGGGATACCCAGAGTTAACAAGCATGATTTGGCTACAGCTATAGACAAAGAATCTGAGAAGGAGAATGTCATAGTTAGATATTTGTGTCATAAAAACCTAGAGAGGTGAATACTAGAGAAAACAGGGTGATCAACAGTATTAAAGCCACAAATAAAGAAGAATGAGAATTGAGAAAAGGTTATTAATTGGCAATTAAGAGATCTTTAGAATCATCCAAGAATCACAATATTTGCTTCATGTCTTTCTGATAAGATCTCCTTTCAAAAATATCTGAAAAATTGATATAAATTATAAAAAGTGCCATTCCCTAATCTATAAAAGATCTAAGAATGTGAACAGCTAGTTTTCAGGGAAGAAATCCAAGCTATCAATAAGTGCATTAAAAAAAATACTCCGAATCGCTAATAGGGAAATTATACATTTCCTTATTTCTTAGCAGCTCTGTAGTTTCAGATCATATCAATAAAACTAAGATCACAACAAAAATAAAAAATTGCAACTCTTAAAAGAGCTATGGGAAACTAGATGCATGAATAAAATATTGTTTAAGCTGTGAATGAGTCCAATCATTCTGGAAAATTTTGGAACTATATAAATCAAATAAACCGTCCATGGTCTTTGATACATCTTTTCTCTATACGTACATATATACATTATACACACACACACACACGCACGCACACACACGCACACTTAAAATATACATAGTTACATAAATTTGAAGAGAAAAGTGGAAGAGAGGAAGAGATTATATTTAATTGGGGGCATTGAGAAGTAGTACCCAAATTAGACCTTCAAGGAAGGGCAGTATTTCAAAAGTGGCAATGAATTAAGAACACAATTTAAAACATAGGAATACACAGAAAAGGGGACATTATGGAACCTTGAGTTCTTGTTTTGCTGGAATATAGGCTAATTTTTCAACATTAATTCTTTTTTTTTCTTATTTTGTATTTTTTTTATTATAACTTTTTATTGACAGAACCCTTGCCAGGGTAATTTTTTTACAACATTATCCCTTGCACTCACTTCTGTTCCGATTTTCTCCCTCCCACCCTCCACCCTCTCCCCTAGATGGCAAGCAGTCCTATATATGTTGAATATGTCATAGTATATCCTAGATATGTGTGCAGATCCAAACAGTTTTCTTGTTGCACAGGGAGAATTGGATTCAGAAGGTAAAAAATAACTTGGGAAGAAAAATAAAAATGCAAACAATTTACATTCATTTCCCAGTGTTTTTTCTTTGGGTGTAGCTGCTTCTGTCCATCATTGATCAATTAAAACTGAATTAGGTCTCTTTGTCAAAGAAATCCACTTCCATCAGATTACATCTTCATACAGTATTGTTGTTGACGTATATAATGATCTCTTGGTTCTGCTCATTTCACTTAGCATCAGTTCATGTAATTCTCTCCAAGCCTCTCTGTATTCATCCTGCTGGTCATTTCTTACAGAACAATAATATTCCATAACATTCATATACCACAATTTACCCAACCATTCTCCAATTGATGGGCATCCATTCATTTTCCAGTTTCTAGCCACTACAAACAGGGCTGCCACAAACATTGTTGCACATACAGGTCCCTTTCCATTCTTCAATATCTCTTTGGGATATAAGCCCAGTAGAAACACTGCTGGATCAAAGGGTATGCACAATTTGATAACTTTTGGGGCATAATTCCAGATTGCTCTCCAGAATGGTTGGATTCTCAACATTAATTCTTACTAAACCCTGTGTTCCAATTCCTCCCCCCTTTTCCCCATCCCCTCCCCTAGATAGCAAGTAATCCAATATATGTTAAACATGGTAAAAATATATGTTACGTCCAATATATGCATACATTTTATTCAGAAAAATCAGATGATTTAGGTTTTAAGCATGGACAATTAGGATTATATGCTGTCGTCAACAAGAAAAGTAGAATAAAGGAGAAGATGATAATTTTTGGATGTATACTAACTAGATATTTGTGTGGAGATTCCCTATTTGGAATGTGAGGCTGTAGCTCTGAGGAAAGAACTGGGTTTCAGAAATAAACATAGAAATCATCTGTATAAAAGTAGTGGAAATTATGGGAGTAAATGAGGTCTTCATTTATTCTAATGAAAGCTAGAAAGATAGCCCAAGGATAAAGACTAATGGAGCATTTATATTTTAGGAATTGTTTGCTCCTCAGACTTTGAGAATTCATTGTGGCATAAACCAAAGAGCAGAGTATCTGGGAAAGATGATTACATCACATAGAGAGATAGATATACACATATACATATATATATACATACATGTATAAACACACACAAACACAAGCACTTTGGAGAGATCACCATTTGATACTTATATTCTGATATATTTTATACTATATTCTGATATATCTGAAAGAGGAAAACAGTTTAGTATAGAACATATATACAGATGCCATTTTAATTTGTATCTTAAGTACATAACAAAATTGATGTGCTGAGACATCAGATAGGAAGAGGTCATTTCAGACTAATGTTCAAGAAAGAATTAATGGAAGAGCTATGCTTGAGCCTAGTCCTGAAAGATTAGTAAGATGTCAACAGGTAGACATAAGCTTTGCTATAGCCAAGAATGGCAAAATAGAGTATGACACAGAGCAAGGATACAGAGGCACTTGAAAAGTCTATGGAGAGAGATGAAAGCAAAGGATTTATCACATTTCCTAAGTTTGTTAAAGTGCTTGTGTTTGTGTGTGTTTATACATGTATGTATATATATATGTATGTGTGTATATCTATCTCTCTATGTGATGTAATCATCTTTCCCAGATACTCTGCTCTTTGGTTTATGCCACAATGAATTCTCAAAGTCTGAGGAGCAAACAATTCCTAAAATATAAATGCTCCATTAGTCTTTATCCTTGGGCTATCTTTCTAGCTTTCATTAGAATAAATGAAGACCTCATTTACTTTAGATATTTTTTTTCTAAATGTCAGTTTCTTGAAAGTTGAGATTATATATTACTCACCTTATTATTTCCCAAACAACCTCATTTACTTTAGATATTTTTTTTCTAAATGTCAGTTTCTTGAAAGTTGAGATTATATATTACTCAACTTATTATTTCCCAAACAACCAAATATGGGACCTTGTATAAAGGTTTTCTGTTTTAATAAAATTGAGTAATGTAGGTTTTATGTGGTTTAAGAGAGTTTAGTGTTTACTATTTGCCAAGTCCCATCCTAGAAACAGAAACAAAGACATGTTCTCACAGCTTATAACCTAGTAAATTACTTTGCTATAGAATAACATAATTCAATGCTGAATATCATTCTAAAAATTCATTCGGCATATATAGATTTATAGAATATGCTGTTTCCCTAAGGATTATTAAATCCCATTTCCCCTAGCAACCTAAAACTCAGCAAGTTTGAGTTGAAAACTTTCTCAGCACACTTTTCGAGCTCTTTTTTTAAGAAGTTATATTTTTGTATCTACCTTTCCAGAGAGAAAAAGTTTCTAGAAAAAAAGTAGGGAGAGTAAATAATATATAAAATATGGTTAACCAATAAAAATTAGTCTAAGTAACAATGTTATAGGCTTTTCATGATTTTTATTTTCTTGGATTCATAAGGGGAAACCCTAACTTAAAATTAGAAAACAGTTTAAGGTAATCAGTTTCTATATCAATTATTGGAAATATTACAAATAGTCTTTTTATTCTTCTGTACTTATGGTACATAGTAATGAAATAGTTACTGAATAACTTCTTCCTTTTAGTAAATTAAAAGTAATTTAGTAAAAAAATTTTTTTTTGCATTTTATTTTTTAATTTGACCCATAAATGGGGGGGGGATGATTTATCATAGAGATGAAATTTTAGATATCTTGCAACTATTCTCTAATACTGTTGTTTTACTTGAAAAAATGCTATTTTCCTTCCTATGCCATGCATATACTTGATTTTAAAAGTACTAGGTACCTACTTTGTGTCAGTACCATCTTAAGCTGTAGAGAGACAAAGATAAAAATGAAAGATCCTTACCCTCAAAGAGTTTATGTTATGCTGAGGGAAGTCAGTTATTGAACTCATTTAAATAAATACAAAATACATACAAAGTCATTTGGTAAGAACATAAGGGAGTGGTGACTATTACTACTTCAAATAAAAGAATAGGCCTCATCGAAGAAGTGGCACTTGTCTGAAGAGATTTTGTGATGAACACACTAGGCTATACAAAAATACTGAGATGAGAGGTGCACTATATATTAAAGGAGATTGGCCACTAAGCCAATTTTACTAGAACTTAAAGTGCTTGGGGCAGAATATATTATAAATCTGCAAAGGGTGGGAAAAACCTAGATTGCGAAGGACTTTAACAGCCAACCAGCCAAGAGTATATTTTATCCTAGAGGCAGTTGTTGTTAGCCACTAGAGCTTTGATGGGTAAGGGAGGGAGTTGTTCATGGTGAGACTTGAGTTTTAAAGGCGTAAGGATAGGTAAAGAGATAAAAAAGATCCCTATTTGCTATTGGTGTGATGGTTTATTTGGAAAATTCTAGACAATTGAAATAAATTGATTAGTTGCAGATTTAAAAAAAAATCCTCAAAAATTAGCTGCGTTTCTATATAATGATAACACAATCCAAGAGACAATAACAAAAAGGGAAACTCATTCCAAATAATGATAAAATGCATAAATTATGTGGAGGTCAGTTTTCCAAAGTCCACAGAAGATGTGCATAGATTCAATTACAAAGTGCTCATTAAATGAATAGTTTAAATAGCTTGAAAAATGTTTGTTCAGTACTCATGCCTAGACTGTGACAATGTGATAAAAATGATACTTTCAGAATTAATTTATACTCAATGCTATGTTAATCAAATAATCAAAGAAATACTTTACAGAATTCAATAAAACAATTAACAATTGACTTGGAAAAATAAAAGATCTAGAATATAAAGGGAAATAAAAAGAGTGAAGAAGGAGTAGTACTTCCCAATCTCAGACTGTATTATAAAGCAATCAACCATTTGACCACCTTTTCTTCTGAAGATTTATACTCAGTTTTGCTGGATAGGTGATTTTGGGTTGTAATCCTAGCTCCAGCTCCAATCCTGGTGGTAGTGTTTTTTAGCACAATAGATTTTATAGCTATTGTGGGGCAGGGACACTTCTAACAGCTCTAAGGTAGAAAAGAGTGCTTGTTGTGGTAAGGTTCCTCGAAAGATCTATGAAAACAACTACACAAAACCCTTCAAACTTGGACAGTGTATCTTTCACCCTGGAAACAGAGACCTACTTTAAACAAAGAGTTAAAAGCTAAGTCGTAAGCTAGGAAAATGAGCAAACAACAAAAAGTTTCTGATCATTGAAAGATATTATAGTGACAAGGACGATCAAAACACATTCTTAGAAGATAACAAAATCATAGCTCCTACATCCAAAGCCTCCCAGAAAAATAAGACTTAGACTTAAGCCATGGAAGAGCTCAAAAGAGACTTTGAAAATCAAGTAAAAGGGAGGAAAAATTAGGGAAAAGATTGAGAGTGATAAAAGAAAGCAAAAAGCTAATGAAGAAAAGAATGTCTTAAAAATCAAAATTGGCCAATTGGGAAAGGAGGTACAAAAGTTCACTGAGGAAAATAATCAAGCAAATGGAAGCTAATGAGAAATCAAGATACAATAAAGCAAAACCAAAAGAAAGAAAGAAAGAAAGAAAAAATGTGAAATATTTCCTTAGAAAAACAACTGTCCTGGAAAGTAGAGATAATTTAAACATTATTGATCTACCTTCTGAAAATCATGATCAAATAAAGAGCCTGGATATCATTTTTCAAGAAATTAACAAGGAAGACTGTCCTGATATTCTAGAACCAGAGGGTAAAATAGAAATTGAAAGAATCTACCGATTATCACCTAAAAGAGATCCCAAAATGAAAACTCACAGAAATATTCTGGAATTCCCAGGTCAAGGAGAAAATATTACAAGCACCCAGAAAGAAACAATTCAAATAGAATCACAGTCAGGATAACACAAGATTTAGTAGTTTCTACATTAAAGGCCTGGAGGACTTGGAATATGATATTCTGGAGAGCAATGGAGCTAGGATTACAACCAAAAATCACCTATCCAGCAAAACTGAATATAAATCTTCAGAAGAAAAGGTGGTCTTTCAATGAAATAGAGAATTTTCAAGCATTCATGATGAAAAAGACCAGAGCTGAAAGGAAAATATGATTTTCAAATACAGGATTCTGGAGAACCGTAAGGAAGTAATCAGGAAAGTGATATCATAAGGGACTTAATAAGGTCTGTTTACATTCCTCCATGGGAGGATGATACTTGTAACTCATTAGAACTTTCCCATTATTATGATAGTTAAAAGGAGTGTAGATATAGACAGAGGGCACAGATGTGAGTTTCATATGAAGGGATAATATCTTTTTAAAAGATGAAATTAAGAGGTGAGAAAAGAATGTACTGAGGGGAAGGGAAAGGGAGAAGTGGAATGTTGCAAATTATCTGTCATTAAAAAAAAAAAGAGGCAAGAAAAGCTTTTACAGTAGAAGGGAAGAGTGAGAGGAGAGGGGAAGTGAGTGAACCTTACTTTCATAAGAACTGGCTCAAAGAGGAAATAACTCAATAGGGGTACAGAAATCTATCTTACCTTGAAAGAAAATAGGAGGGGAATGGAATATGGGAAGGGAGGAGGGTGATAAAAGAGAGGTTATATTAGGGGAGGGAGTGATCAGTAGCAAAACACTTTTGAGGAGGGACCAAGTGAAAGAGAAGAAATGGGGAAAATACAATTAGCAATAGTAATTATAAAAAATTTTCAAAGCAGGTTTCTCTGATGAGGCCTCATTTCTCAAACGCAGAGGTAACTGAGTCAAATTTATAAAAAATGAGAGCCATATCTCTATGTCCAAACAGCTATAAATTTATGCATTCCCTTTGATCTAACAACAAACACTACTACTAGGCATGAATACTGAAAGAGATTTGGGGGGAAAACCACAAAAACAAAAACAAAAAAAGGAAAATGACTTATATGTACAAAAAATATTCATAGTAGCTCTCTTCTCTGGGCAAAAGAAATAGTAACTAAGAGGATGCCCATCAATTGGGTAATGGCTCGATAAAGTGTGTTATGTGTTTGTGGTAGAATATTATTGTTTGATGGGAAATGACAAACAGGATGCTCTCAAAACAAAACAAAACACCTGAAAAGTCCTCTATGAACTTAAGCAACGTGAAATGTACTGTATACAAAGTAATAGTATACTGTATATAGTACTGTATACAAATAAATAATAAATACTGTATACAAATAAAGTAAATAGTACTGTATACAAAGTAATAGTATATAGTGCTGGGATGATCAGCTACAAATGACTTTGCTCTTCTCACAGTACAATCATCCACAATTATTCCGAAGGGCTTATGATGAAAAATTCTATGGACATCCCGAGAAAGATCTGACTGTGTCTGAATACAGACTGAAGCATTCTCTTTCTTTCTCTTGAGGGTTTTTATTTTCATTAGGGTGGGAGATCTATGTTTTCTTTCACAACTTTTATGGAAATGTTTTGCACAACTTTACAGGTAGTTTCTTAATTGTGTGTAAGGATAAGGAGAAGAATATAGAACTCATCTTAAAAACAAATGTAAAAAATTTTGAATGTAACTGGGAAAAATATTAAACAAAGAAATAAAGAAAAAAAGTGAAGCGAGTGCTTCAGTCAGCATTCAAATACAATCAGTTCCTTCTCTGAATTTTTCATCAGGATTCATCAGGATTTTTCATCATAAGTCCTTCAGAGTAGTCGTGGATCATTGTGTGGCTAAGAATAGCAAAGTCATTTACAGCTGATCATAACAGAACATTACAAAATTTTATTTTATTTTCCTAGTAAATTTATTTATTTTTAATATGTATTGCTTTATGAATCATATTGGGAGAGAAAAACAAAGCAAAGGGGAAAAAACACAGGAGAAAAAAAAATGGAAAAAACAAGTGAACACAACAATGTGTTGATATACATTCAGTCTCCTTAGTTCTTTTTCTGGATGCAGATGGCGTTCTAATGGGATTGTGTTAGATCACTGAACCACTGAGAAGAACCAAATCTTTCATAGTTGGTCATCACACATTCTTGCTGTTATTGCTTACAATGTATTTTTGGTTTTACTTGTTTCACTCAGCATCAGTTCATATTAATCTTTCCAAGCCAACAATGCATTAATATCTCAGTTTTCCCACATCCCCTCCAACACTGATAATTATCTTTTCCTGTTATCTTAGCCAATCTGGGAGGTATAAGGTAGTATCTCAGAGTTGTTTTAATTTGCATTTCTCCAAACAATAGTGATATAAAGCATTTTTTCATATAAATATAGTTGACTTTAATTTTATCATCTGAAAATTGTTCATATCCTGTGATCATTTATCAATTGGGGAATGACTTGTAATCTTATAAATTTGACACAGTTCTTTTTATATTTTAGAAATGAAACTTCTATCAGAAACACTGGCTGTAATAATTTTTTCTCAGCTTTGTATTTTCCTTTTAATCTTTTTTCATCTTGTTTCCGTTGGTTTTGTTTGTGCAAAACCTTTTTAATTTAATGTAATCAGAGCTGTCCATTTTGCCTTTCAAAATGTTTTCTAGTTCTTCTTTGATCATAAATTGCTCCTTTCTCCAAAGATCTGATAAGTAAAATATCCCTTGTTCTCCTAATTTGTTTATGGTATCATCCTTTATGTGCAAATCATGTATCCCTTTTGACCTTATTTTGGTATGGGGTATAATATGTAGGTCTCTGCTGAGTTTCTGGCATACTATTTTCCAGTTTTTCCAGCAATTTTTGTCAAATAGTGAGTTCTTATTTCAGAAGTTGGAGTTCGGGGGTTTATCAAATACTAGATTATTATAGGCCTTGCTATTGTGTTGTGTGTATCTAATCAATTCTATTGATTCACTCCTATTTCTTAGCCAGTACCAGACGATTTTGATGACTGCTGCTTTATAATACAGTTTTAGTTTTGTACTGCTAAGTCACCATCCTTTGTAATTTTTTTTCATGAATTCCCTTTATAGTCTTGACCTTTTTGCTCTGATAGAAATATTTTCTTTAAAAAAGCATAGTTAAAAACAAGATGGTATCACCCCACTCCTCCCACATATGTGGGAGGTTTATAAGTATAATACATTGCACATATTTTTTAGCTTTTTTAGAGGTATTGATGAGTTATACTCTTTGGTTTTCATTTTCATTTTCTTTTTTAAAAAATGTATCGATTAGCACTCTGGAAAAGGGAAGAAAAAAGGGATACTAGTAGAAACTAGTGATATAAAATTAATGGAAGACATCAGTAAAAACCATTAAAAAAAAAAGAAAGAAAGAAAGAAAGAAAAGAAAAACCAGCTTCAGGTATATAGTGAAAGAGAGTTAAATAGGTAGCAGTTAATTTCAGAAAGACCTGCAGGTTTACTGGCTTTCAAGTTCAGTGTGAGTCAATGTGATATGCAGTCAAGATTTTCATTTAAATTAAGCAACAGTTATAAAGTCCATTTCCTTAATATAAGGACTTTTTAAGCTGCTAAATATTTTCTTTTAATCCAGTTTGAAATTGTCAAAGCCTGAATGAAAATATATTTTCATTTGATCATTTATCTTACCACATTAGCAAATACCTGCTCTCATCTAGTTCATAAATTTAGTTACCACGGAAACCAAAACCTTGATTTGCAACTGTTGTGGGTGTAAGCTATTCATTTAGTAATTATCTTTGGTAGGCTTTGGCTACAGCTTGTGTCATTTGATGTTGTTGGGGCTGATGAATGATTGAAGAATGTTTTGTTATATTAGGTTTTTAAATATTTTTTACTATTTCAAACCTCAGAACTTTAAAAAATGCTGGCTAGCTATTGTATATTTGTCAAATTAAACAACAGATTTTGATGTTACACTTTAAAGCTCATTTAGCCATAACTAAGTGTTGTTGATCAAAGATAGTAATGGAAATTATATTAGTTCATTTTAGCCTGTTTGATAAGCACATCAAAAGTCAAAATTGTAACATAGGGAAGATTTTAAGTCTGTCATGATAGAGAAGTAGCTTATTGGTACTGGAAGTAGCATTGTCAATCATATAATTTTAGAGCTAAAAAGGTTGTCATCTTATCCAGATTGAGGAAGATGAATGGTAGATACATTTAGTTGTTTGCCTGAAGTTTCACAACCAGTTTGTGACCAGGATTAGTACCTTGCTAGTCCAGTTCTCATTACAACCATTAGGGAATTCCTCAATCCAGAGATCCTAAAATTCTTCTGAAAAGAACTTCCATCTTGCTTCATTTGACTGAAGATCAACAAATCCGGAGACAAGCCTAGAAAAAAAAATTCAGTTATCATTAGCTGATGGGTAGTTGCCAGCTGACTAGCAACTCCAAGTAACCAAGGGAAATACACACATATATAATATTTCACAAAGCCCTGGGCAATATTTCAAACTTTCATTTGTTAGCTTTTTTTTTTCCTTAAAAAAAAAAAAAAAACTAGCTCAGTTATTCTAATTCTTACAAGTCCAATTTCTGTTAGGAAATAGAGGAATTTATAAGCTACCATAAGAGTTCAGAATTATGACTCTGCTTATTGCAATTGTTCTGCATTAGTCATGTATATATAATATATTGTAGTATTTTGAAGGATTGGCTTTCAGGGAATTATACAGACTGAAAAACACAAGGCAGTTAATGACTGGCAAACCCTAGACTTTGAATATGGAATAAACTTATTTGTGTTTATTCTTTTATTATGCCTAGTGTTGAGAATGTATGTGTAATGTTAAGTATCAAGTGCCCTGTTTCCCTCTTTTGAACTCTTAATTGCCTAGTCCCCATCTCTTTTGGAAATCTAGGATATGTAATAGTGATTTTTGTTTAGAATGGTGGCTGGATGGTTATTTAGGAGTTTCTCTCTCTTACCACTTTTTGAGAGCTACTACCAATCTACCTTCTAGCCTTTACTTGGCTTTAGTCTTGCCACATTGTATTTTAAGTTATTTACTATTGTAAAATTCTTAAGTAATTTCTTATATAAGACCTTTTGATTTACTTAATAATTACTATTGAAGTAAAATGTTTGACTGTTTGCTATTAATAGCAAATGAATTGTTTAGATAGCTAGATCCAAAATAGTTTGGGTTTTGCTTTTTAAACTTTAATTTGTTTTGAATGGAAATATTTTAAAAATAAACTAAACTCATTGTACTTTTTCCAGGTCACACATATGCAGGCAAATTTGCAGTGTATTTCAGATGTTAAGAACATCCTGCACAGGTGATAATGATGAAAGTGGTTTTTTAGGAAGGTTATTCTAGCAGTTCTGGATTGGAGTTAGATGTTAGGCTGTGACATGATAAATCCAAACCTAGGATGGTAACATTTGAAATGGGGGTTGAAGGAGATTTCTTGGAAAGAACTGATAAAAATTTGGTGACTATTTGTGTATATTGGAATGAATAAGAAATGATTAAGATTTTGTACTTGAAGATTTTTTAATAAAAGATTGATCCTATTGATTATTTTGTTTAAATGGGAAAAATTAGTAACAGTGGTTTTGTTTGGTTTTATTTTTCCCTGGCTTTCAGGATTGGAAATAGGATCCACTTCTTTTCTATTTATTGTGTCACATTCCCTATAAAATAACATTTATAGCTAAAATTTATATATTGGTTACCATGTGTCAGGCACTGTGCTGAGTGCTTTACAATTATCTCATTTTATCTTCATAGCAAATGTGAGAGGTAGACGCTATTATTATTCCCATTTTACAGATGAGGAAACTAAGGCAAACAGGTTAAGTGACTTAGCCAAGGTCATCTAGCTAGTAAGCATCTGAAGCATGATTTTGACTTGTGTCTTCCTGACTCTAAACCTGGTACTCTATCCATGGCACCATCTAGCTCTCCTACTAAGGGAAAAGATTTGGGAGAAAGAACTGTTCAAATTCATAAAATCTACAAGGCCAAGCTTTAAAACAAATTTCTCTGTTGCACTTGAATGATTTTATAAAGTTACTTCCAAGCTACTTCTCATGCCATCCTGCCTAGAAAAGCCAAAATAACTTTAATGTTTTTTATATAAAATACTGCTCAGTATTGTTTATGAGATCATGAAAACTTTGCTCTAAAGTTTAATATATTAACCCAAGTGAAAGGTTTTTATTGTCTTCAATAGACTATTTCTGGTATTCCAGATCCCTGGTATCAAAATACCATTTGTCAAAATAAATGTTGCCTTTTAATTTCTAAAGATTTGATGTGAAAACATATACTTTATTTCAAAACATCTCAAAATTATCAAAAAGGGATGGAATAAGCCCCTGTTGATAAATGTAATGTCATGTAGTATTTTATAGTTACAGATCACATAACATACATTTTTTGATCGCCCTTATCTTCATTAGAACCCTATCCAAGAAGTTGTATGAGTAATATTATTTATTTACAAAACTGAAAACGAAGCTCCTTAAATGTAAATAACCTTCCCATAATCACTCATTCCCCAATACCCATGTTTTTCAGTTACTAACATTTGATGAATTCTTGTTGATTGATTGCAGAGCATAGTGGTAGAAATTTCAGAGAATGCTACTACAATAAAACCAACATGAGATATAGTATGAAGCAGCATGGATATATTTCTGCAGCAGAAGGAACACTGGACTATGAGACAATAGATTTGTGTCTTGATTCTGGTGCTTACTAAACCAAGGACACAGAGTTACTTAGTTTTACTTCCCTTCTTTTAAGCCTTATTTTTCTCATCTTATAAATAGAGTAATGGTATTTGTGCAACATACCTCTCAGGGTGACCAAGTGACATAGTGTTTATAAAGCATTTTGTAAATATGAGGTTTTTTTAGTTGTAGTTTTGTGTTTTAATCTTTGATTAGGAATGAAACCTCAATTGTAGAATTATTTTTATGGAAAAATCATGCTATGGTTTTCAGAAATACACTGCTGCTCAAAGTGAATAACCTGAAAGTACAAAAGCAAGTCTGGTCTGTGTCTCACATGAGCTGCACATGTGCACGTACACATACATGCATAAAATTCCTATAACTTCCAAATAAAATAAGTAGTATTGGGACATATTTATTTATTTATTGTTTGTATCTTGTTGACTATTGACATAGCAAGAAAAGCATCTTTTTGACAGTCCATTCATTAAATGCCTGTTATTGACAAAGCACTGCTTGCTGAATGAGAGAAAGGGAACATCCCTCTTAACTCTATAGTGTTTAGAAACATTGAATAAAAAGCATAATATGACTTAACAGAACTAGAAGAATTGCATCAGCTCTAACTTGTAGCATGTCTTGATGGTGCAGACAGGAAATTAAAGACCCTATATTTCTTGCCCTTAATTCTTTATATATTTTCCTCATTCATATGAATCATTGTGTTTGATGATGATGATAAAAGGCAGGGATAGACCACAAATAGTCTATTTACTTGGTTAGATTTTTTTTCTTTTAAGAAGAAAAAATGACAACAAAAAAAATTTTGTCACAGATGTATTAAAAAAAAATCTTCTAGATCTGATACTATTCATAACAGTTTGACTCAATCACTTTTGTTTTGTTTTGTTTTTTGGTTGAGGCATTAACAGTGGCTTGCCCAGGGTCACACAGCTAGGAGGTATTAAGTGTCTGAGTTCAGATTTGAACTCGGGTCCTCCTGACTTCAGGACTGGTGCTCTATTTACTGCCACCTAGCTGCCCCCGACTTAATCACTTTTAAAATTAATATACCATCATGGAAAGAGCAGCAGGGTAAGAGCCAGATAGCCTGTGTTTAAATGTACAAGTGACTTAATCTTTTTGAGTCTCAATTTCCTTATCTATACAATGAAATGAACTAAGTAATGCTGTATGATGTTAACTTTATTTACTAAAGTGATTTTAGATTGAAAAAAATTGTATGAGAAGATTCATTCATTGGTATTTTAGTAGTTATCTGCCACAAATCAGGTTAGGATCATGCCTCATGAATAAGGCTTTAAAAACAAGTCTATAATTGGTTATGTTAGTAACTTTTGTTATATGTACTGTTTATGAACTCGCGATCTATATATTTCTTTTAAATAGTTTTTGAACTCTGTATAAAATAAATATGATAGAAGACTCCTTGATTCTCTAAAAAAAATTTTTTTTCTCCTTCTAGTTTCTGCCACTGCCTTCTATAAAGCACAACCTGTAATTCAGTTCATGTGTGAAGTCCTTGACATTCATAATATTGATGAACAACCAAGACCTCTGACTGATTCTCATCGGGTAAAGTTCACTAAAGAAATAAAGGGTGAGTAGACAAGGGTGTCTTCATCTAGAATGGCTTCTATAATGACTAAAAATGGAATGATGATTATGGCTTTCTTTTTTTTTCATAATCCAAGTAGTTTTTCATGTGTCACATATCACCAGTAAGACTATTTCCCAAACTGTCATGTACATTCATATCTACAGCATCTTAAGTAAGGCTTTATTTAGCTTCATCTGCAAGAAATCAAATAGCAAATAATGAAAATATTCTGTACTTTTTAAAAGTAGGATTGGCCATTGTTATGCAAAATAAAATTTGTGCCAATTAGTATTTTGACTGGATACCAGAACTACTACCAGAACTACTACTCCATGTGGAATGTTGGTAGAATCCATCTTTTGCCATGCCCTTAAAAAGCAGGCAACTCATCTCTCAGGTGTGTCTAATTTTCAAAGCTGGAGTCCTTAATCTTTGATAGTGTCCAATATAATGGCTTTCTTAAGTTTCTGTGAAATGACATAATGCAGACTGTTAAGCATTACCTCCTCAAGTTCTTTCTACTTTCTGTTTATTTAAAAACATTTGGAATGTGAAGCTGATCAACCCTGTTTAATATATGTTGTTTGGAGTAGTGCAGACTAAGGGCAGTTAGAGTTAGTCACATGTTGACCATTGGTTCATTGAGATCCTAACAATTTTAGTTCATTGGTAAAAATTTGTGTACAGTTACTTGGAAAAGTGATGCCAAACATTAATTTTCCTATCATCTGAGTGGCACAGCCTTCGCTTAGTATAAATGGTAATTAATTTACAAAATGCCCATGGCCAACGACAGATACATCATGTTTTTTTTTAAAAGTATTCTTGGTGAATATGTTTTGGTTCAATGAATTTAGACCATTCCAGCTGTCCACTGTAAATGTTTTAGAATGTCAAATAGTACTATGAAGTGATATCTCCTTGCTTCACCAACAGACCTTAATACTATGCCTGTCATCAAGAGAAGAAAAATTAGAATTTCTCCTGCTTTGAAAATAAGCATCTAAGTTTCACTTTAAGAAATGCTGCTCAAATGCTACAACAAGAAACTTTTATTTTAATCTTGCCTACTATGTCATTGTCATTACATGATTAGCTTAACAGCACAGTTTGCATTTTCCAGGAGATAGTGCAGAACCATTATTACGTTACCATCTAAGTGCCATAGTTTCCAATGGAGTTGCTGCTCAGTTACCACCTCAATATCATAAAATCACATACATTACTTTGGGTAACTATGCAATCAACTCATATCACCACTCTATCACAGAAAATACAAGATGTACAGAACAAGGATTCAGCTGCTGCCCGAAGAGCATGGAATCGAGCTTAACTTCAACTGCTCAGGGGCCCAAAGAAATGACTGAAAAATCACTAGAAATCATTATAAAGTTGATGTTATAGTGAAGGTAAAGCCAAGTTTATAGGTTAAAATATTTGATTAAAGCCAACCAAACATTTGGTTGGTTGGAGGTGGTGGGGAGGGGAATGGGCACCAAAACATTTAGCCACATTTTAAAAAAACTCAGGTTTTTATATCTTTTTAACAATGATTTGAATATTTAGTTTCTGTTATCTTATGGTTGGGAAAGTGGGGGGGTGGCGACTGGCTAATAATACCATTTTTCTAAAATAATGGCATTTAAGTACTTCTCATTGATAGGTTGAGGTTTTTTCTTTACTTCCTGCTATGAAGAAGACAGTTTTAAAGAGTTAATATTATATATGTGTGTGTATGTGTGTGTGTGTGTGTATATATATATATATATATATATATATTCCAACAGTAGAAAGGCAAGCAAACAAAATTTTGGCCTTTCATGCTATTAGACACATTAAATGGAAAATATACATAATTTTCAATCTATTCTCAGAAAGAACCCTGATGTCAGGCATATTGGTACAAAGTGTGCCATGTAGGAAGTGGAAGCACATATACTCTTATTTTCCATGGTATTATTTTGCTTCCAGTTGAAATTTTTCTTGTATTTCTATTAATATTTAATAATAATCTAGGAAACATTGATTAATTTAGCCATTTTTCATAATTGGACTACAGAAATCTTAAGAGAAATTTGTTTTTATAACTTAATAAAAATGTAGTTGCATTAAGAGTTTGAAACTTAAGATGTTTTCAGAGCTTTATTAATGAAAATAATTGTCCATTTCAGAGGAGAAATCAGTTCAAATGATTCAGACAGTTAGTTAGGCAATCTTTTTTCCAGTTTATTGTTTGAAATATTTTCCTTATTTAACAATGTGCTCTACAATACACATACCTTTAGTTTATATTTTTGTAACATTTCTCACTATATTTTATTAGCCTTTATTGTTCTACAGAAAATTTTGACTGATGTAAATCTTTATAAGGATCACCTCAAGGAGTTACCAGTAAAATTTTCTCCTTCCTTATTGACTCAGTTAATAATTTGCTAACAAGTCTTTACGAAGTATATCACCAAGAAAGTATTGAAGCAAAATCTTTTAGGAGGTCTAAGAAGCATTTAGGTTGTCCCTTGCCCCGAGTTGCTAGGAATAAAGTAACGCCATACAGAATAGTTCCCCTTGTATACGAGGATCTGTTCAAGATAGCTCTTGCTCAGTCAGTACCTTAGTAAATCAGGCTTATCATATTTAATTTTTGCATCCTCACAGTTTCCCTTCTAAACACCTGGATTTTATGACCAGTAGATGTTTGCTTATAGTAAACCTTTGTCCCCTGACTTGCAGGGATTACTAATTTATAAAGTTTTCATTGTTTAAGTATAGTCTTTGAAGGGGACTGTACTGGGTATGATATTCCCTAAACATTTTAGTCTATCTGTTAAAGAAGTGACTCTTTAGCTCTTGTGGTAGTAGACAGGCTTCTCATTTTTTATATGTTCAAATGCAAATGTATTTTATATGCAACAGTTTGTAACCTCAGTTTTTGTTGTTGGGTACAGGTCTGAAGGTTGAAGTGACTCATTGTGGAACAATGAGGCGGAAATATCGTGTTTGTAATGTAACAAGGAGACCTGCCAGTCATCAAACGTAAGAAAAGCTGGTATTTGTAAGTGGACAGAAATGTGTAGGAAATGTTCCAGCACTAAATAGATTGGGAACTTTGCTCATTCATAATAGAATGATAATTGATAATTTTACTTTCCATGATATTTCTAAAATCTTTCTTTGTTTTCCAGCTTTCCTTTACAGTTAGAAAACGGCCAAACAGTAGAAAGGACAGTGGCACAATATTTTAGAGAGAAGTACAACCTCCAGCTAAAGTATCCTCACCTTCCCTGTCTTCAAGTGGGACAGGAGCAGAAGCATACTTACCTGCCTCTGGAAGTAATTAAAGCTGCTTGTCATGGTTTATAATTTATAGTTTGGAGAACTGGTTTTTGTTGTTATTGTTGAGTTACTTTTTCAAATGTTTTGAAATGATTGTTTTTCAAATGTTTGTTCTAATGTTTATGACCCTGTTTGGGTTTTCTTGACAAAAATATCGAAATGGTTTGCTATTTACTTCTCCACTCATTTGATAAATGAGGAAACTGAGGCAAACAGCCAAAATGACTTGCCCAGGGTCACATGACTAGTGTCTGATGTCAGATTTGAATTCAGGAAGAGAAGTCTTCCTGACTACAAGCCTGGCACTCTATCCACTGTGCCACCTAGCTGTACCTTGAGATCTGTTAGAACATGTAAATAATAGATTAATAATATACTTAGTGATCCATGAAGTATCCCTAGGATGTGGTTTATTTAAATTTTTTATACAACCTTTCTTCTTCTTCCTTCTAATAAATAAGCAAAGGTATAAATTAAACTCCACAAATTGTCCCTGATTAAAAATGGAAAAATCTCTCTACTTTCAAAAGTTCCTTAAACTTTTCACAGATGAGGAAATATAGGCAAATGGAAGTTAAATGACTTGCCTAGGGTCATCTATCTAGTATGTGTCTAAGGTCCAATTTAACTCAACTATTCCTGATTCCAGACCTAACACTCTATCCACTACACCATATAGATACTTGAGTAGAGTTTTGTGCAAGTAGAAGAATCACACCAAATTATGTATAGAATGGTTTGGTTTTGTTTGAGTTTTTTAAAATTTTGTTTGTTTGGTTTTTTAAGAAGAACTCAAGTGACATAGAATATAATCTTTATCTCCATTTGTAGGTCTGTAATATTGTGGCAGGACAGCGCTGCATTAAGAAGCTTACTGACAATCAGACATCCACCATGATCAAGGCAACTGCAAGATCTGCTCCTGATAGACAAGAAGAAATTAGTAGATTGGTTAGTTTTTTATTAATCCTTTAAAATCTGAGAAGTCACAGCAAATCACAAGAGAACTCTTATTCCTTGGTCCACATCTAATCCAAATTTTTCATCCTTTGCACTCTTCCTTTACTCTACTTTCCCAGTTGCATCTATATAGATTTTCCTTTGGCTTTAGGAGCAGAATCCACTCTCCATTTCAGCTCTAGAAACCATTAAGCAAACATTAAGTTTCTGCTATGCTAAGTTATGGGAATATTACAACAAAAATAAAATACTCCATGTTTTCAAAGAGCTTGCATTTTATTAAGAGAATTCAAGAACACAATTTATACAAAATAATTGAGTAGAAAGGCACTACTCACAGGGAGGAACAGGTAGGAGATGGTGTATATTTGAGGTTCAAAGCAAAAAGGAATTCTTTAGAGTGCATTCCAAACATGAGGAATAGTTTTTGCACAGGCTTTTAAATTGAGGGGTGCTTCAGATGAACAAGTAGTAGGCAAGTTTGACTGGATCTTAGGATATGTGAAGGAGAGTAATGGATCCTAATCTTAGAAATATAGGCATGAACCTAAATGTAAATGACCTTATTTATTCCCCCCTCTCCCAAAATCAAATTTATTATAAGGTAAGCAGTATGATATCAGTTATACATGTGAAAACATGCAAAACATATTTCTGTATTTGTCATGTTACCAAAAAAAAAAAAGGGCAAGAAAAGTAAAATAAAAAAAATTGCTGCATTCTGTATTCAGACTTCAATTTTTTCTCTAGTAGTAAGTAGTATTTTTCATCATGAGTCCTTTGAAATTGTCTGGGATCATTGTCTTTATAAGAGTAGCCAAGTCTTCCCATAGTTGATCATCCTTAAAATATAACTATTACTATATACAATCTTCTCCTAGTTCTACTCATTTCATTTTGCCTCAATTCATATAAGTCTGTCCAGGTTTTCTGAAACTATCTTGCTCATCATTTCTTCTAGCACAATAGTATTCCATCAGTCATATACTGCAACTTTCCATTCCCCAGTTGATAAGCATCCCCTCAGTTTCTAATTCTTTACCATTTCAAAAACCTACTATAAATATGTACGTATGATCCTCTCCCTTTTGATTTGCCCTCTTTGGAATATAGGACTGGTAATACTCTTATTGGATTAAAGGGTATACACAGTTTTATGGAAATCTTTGGGATATAGAATTAGTAATACTATTCTTTGGTTAAAAGGTATACACAGTTTTATAGAAATCCCTTTAGATATAGTTCCAAATTGTTCTTCAGAATAGTTGGACCAGGTCATAATTTCACCAACAATGCATTATCATTTTCTAATTTTTTGCATCTTCTCCTACATTTGTCATTTTCTTTTTGTTAATGTTAGCCTGTCTGATTGATATGAGGTCGTACCTCAAAGTTGTTTTAATTTCCATTTCGCTAATCAATGTTTTTTTTTTTTTTATTTAATAGCCTTTTATTTACAGGATATATACATGGGTTACTTTACAGCATTAACAATTGCCAAACCTCTTGTTCCAAATTTTCACCTCTTACCCCCCCACCCCCTCCCCTAGATGGCAGGGTGACCAGTAGATGTTAAATATATTAAAATATAAATTAGATACACAATAAGTATACATGACCAAAACGTTATTTTGCTGTACAAAAAGAATCAGACTCTGAAATATTGTACAATTAACTTGTGAAGGAAATCAAAAATGCAGGTGTGCATAAATATAGGGATTGGGAATTCAATGTAATGGTTTTTAGTCATCTCCCAGAGTTCTTTTTCTGGGCATAGCTAGTTCAGTTCATTACTGCTCCATTAAAAATGATTTGGTTGATCTCGTTGCTGAGGATGGCCTGGTCCATCAGAACTGGTCATCATATAGTATTGTTGTTGAAGTATATAATGATCTCCTGGTCCTGCTCATTTCACTCAGCATCAGTTCGTGTAAGTCTCTCCAGGCCTTTCTGAAATTATCCTGTTGGTCATTTCTTACAGAACAGTAATATTCCATAATATTCATATACCACAATTTATTCAGCCATTCTCCAACTGATGGACATCCATTCAGTTTCCAGTTTTAGCCACTACGAAAGGGCTGCCACAAACATTCGTGCACATACAGGTCCCTTTCCCTTCTTTATAATCTCTTTGGGATATAAGCCCAGTAGTAACACTGCTGGATCAAAGGGTATGCACAGTTTGATAACTTTTGAGCATAGTTCAAACTACTCTCCAAAATGGTTGGATTGTTCACAACTCCACCAACAATGCATCAATGTCCCAGTTTTCCCGCATCCCCTCCAACAATCATCATTATTTTTTCCTGTCATCTTAGCCAATCTGACAGGTGTGTAGTGGTATCTTAGAGTTGTCTTAATTTGCATTTCTCTGATTAATAATGACTTGGAGCATCTTTTCATATGACTAGAAATAGTTTCAATTTCTTCATCTGAGAATTGTCTGTTCATATCCTTTGACCATTTTTCAATTGGAGAATGGCTTGATTTTTTATAAATTAGAGTTAATTCTCTATATATTTTGGAAATGAGGCCTTTATCAGAACCTTTGACTGTAAAAATATTTTCCCAGTTTATTGCTTCCCTTCTAATCTTGTCTGCATTAGTTTTGTTTGTACAAAAACTTTTCTAATCAATGTTTTTCACTTGATTTTGATTTCCTCTTCTGCAAACTGCCTGTTCATATACTTTTATCATCTATCACTTGGATAATTATTCTTATTTTTAGAAATTTGGCTTTGTTCCATATATGAGAAATGAGGCCTTTATTAGAAAAAACTTGTTATAAAATTTTTTTCAAATTTCCTGTTTTCCTTCTAATATTGACTGTATTGATTTTGTTGGTTCAAAACCTTTAAGTTAATGTATCAAAATTATCTATTTTACTTTCCACGATCATCTTTCTCTTGTTTGGTCATAATTTTTTCTTTATACATAGATCTGATAGGTAAAATTTTCTAAGCTTCTCTAATTTGCTTATGATAATATGCTGTCTGCAAAGAGTGGTAGTTTTTTGTTTCCTTGTTGCTTATTCTAATTCCTTCCATGTGGTTTTATCCTCTTATTCCTATAGCTAGCATTTCTAGTACAGTATTGAATAGTATTGGTTATAATGGACAACCTTGCTTCACTCCTGATCCTATTTGGAAAGATTTCTGATTCACCGATAATGCTTGTTCTTGGTTTTAGGTAGATATTGTTTATTATTTTGAGGAAAGCTCCATTTATCCCTACATTTCCTGTTGTTTTTAATAGGATTGAGTATTGCATTTTGTCAGAAGCTTTTTCAGCATCCATAATTGTGATTTTTGTTGGTCTTATTATTGATATGGAAAATTATGCTTATGGTTCCTAATATTGAACCAGCCCTGCATCTCTGATATAAATCCCACCTGGTTGTAGTATATGATCTTTGTGATATATTGTTGTAATCTCCTTGCTAGTATTTTATTTAAAATTTTTGCATTACTATTCATTAGGAAATTGGTCTATAATTTTCTTTTTTTTTTTCCTCTTCTTGGTTCAAACATCAAAACCATATGCAAGTCATAAAATGTTTTTACCTGTTTTTTTTCCCCAGATAGTTTATATAGTATTGGAATTAATTGTTCTTTAACTATATGGTAGAATTCACTTGTAAATCTATGTGACCCTGACGAATTTTTCTTAGGGAGCTCATTGATAGCTTGTTCAATTTCTTTTTCTAAAATAAGATTATTTAAGCATTCTCTTTCCTTTTCTGTTTATCTGGGCAATTTATATTTTTGTAAATACTTATCCATTTCTAAGGATTGTCAAATTTATTGGCAAGTAATTAAGCAAAATAATTCTTAGGATTGCTTTAATTTCCTCTTTATTGACAATCTATTCACTCTTCATTTTTCATACTAGTAATTTGGTTTTCATCTTTTTAAAAATCAAATTAATCTTTTTTCATAAAATCAGCTCCTAGTTTTATAAATTAAATGGTTTTTACTTCCAATTTTATTATCTCTTTTGATTTTCATGATTTCTAGTTCTACTTTTTTTTTAGTTTTATTTTTTAAATTGCATGTCCAGTTGATTGATCTGCTCTTTTACTTTTTTATTGATACATATTTAGAGATATAAATTTTCCTGATTTCCCCTGATGCTTTGACTGCATCCCACAAATTGTAATATATTGTTCATCATTGCCATTATCTTTAAAAGTATTGATTGCTTCTATGATTTGTTCTTTGACCTGCTAATTCTTTAGGATTAGATTATTTGGTTCCCAATTAATTTTTAATCTATGCTTCAAAGGCCCTTATTGAATATGAAATTTTTTTGCATCATGGCCTGAAAAGAGTGCATTTAATTTTTCAGCTTTTCTGAATTTGTTTGAGAGGTTTTTATGCCATAGTCAGTTTTTTGAAGGGATTATGTGAAAGTGAGAAAAAGATATATCTCTTTCTATTCCCATTTAGTCTTCTCCAGATGTTGATCATATTTAACTTTTCTAAAATTCTATTCATCAATGTCTGTTGGGGGAAAAAAATCTTCCCACCAACAAGATGGAGGCCTCCCGTGGCTCATGACTGCAAGAAAACAATACATAGATAAGTCTGTTCAGAAACAAAGATCCACACTGAGGAGAAACTAGTTGAGCTCCATCAGGATTCTAAAGTGGTTGGGTAAGCAACGAGCATGATTAGCACATATAGAATGGGACAGTTATTAAATTATAATGGCAAAGCTATTGGTACTGACATTTCATACCCTTTACTCTGCCTGAAACATGACCCATACATTATCTTCTCAGTCTTTTGTATGATCATGTTTCTACAGTGGGATAAAGAAAGAGCAATAAAAGTGAATTCATTTGGGAATGTAAAAAAATAAAATAAAATTCTCTTCATCTCTTTAAGTTTTTTATTTTATGGTTAGATTTATCCTAGTTCTAAGGGGGGAAAGTTGAAGTCCCCATTAGTATAGTTAATTTTATTGTCTATTTTCTTCTGTAACTCATTTAATTTTTAAGACTTTGGAAGCTATGACATTTTGCGTGCATTTTTTATATATAAAAAATATAACATATGTACATACATACATATACAGTATTGATATTACTTCATTGTCTATAGTATTTTTTAACAAAATGTAGTTTCCCTGATTATCCCTTTTTTGATTGTCTGTTTTTGCTTTTACTTTGTTTGAAGTCACGATTAGTACCCCTACTTTTTTTTTTAAACCTTAGTTGAAGCATAATAGTTTCTGTTCCAGCCTATTACAGTCTTTTTATTTCGAGTGTGTTTCTTTGAAAACAAAATACGGTTGGATTCTGGTTTCTAATCCATTCTGCTATCTCTTTTATAGGTGAATTCATATCATTCACTTTCACACTTAACATTACTAAACTGTATCACCTCCATCCTGTTTTCATCTGTTTATGCTTCTCTCTTTCATTTTACTCTTCAAAAGTCTGTTTTGCTTTCCTTCATCCACCCTCCCTACCTCATCTTCTTTTTCCCCCTTCTGCTCCTACTTCCTTTCTGAAGAAGATAGATTTCATACTTAATTTAGGGAGTGGGGGGAGTGGCAGGTGTGGGGAGATGGGTTCTTCCATTTAAGAGATTGAAGATAGTAATGAGCTTTCAAAGTTCAAGAAAGCAAGCAATCAGGGGTCCAAGCTTTGCCAAAAGTCAAATGGTGAGAAGTAAAATCCCAAAAAATTTATCTGCTCTAACACTGTAACAGCAGAGATGTAGACACATTCATCCACTGGCCATGATGAATTTGGAAATGAACTTTTTAATATTACTTTTGAGCTCTCTTTCCTCAGGGACTGAAATTGTATAAAGAAAAATGCATTCTTAAATATTGGAAGCAAATGTTTAAACTTGAGATCTTCCTATATTTTTGAAGTAAATACTCTTATTAAAAAAAAAATCTCATTTTGGCTGTAGTGTGGAGAGTAGATTACCACAAGAAAAAATAGAAGCAGGGAGACTCAAGACCTGATGGGGCTTGAACTGGGATGGGGTACTATGTAATGAGAAAGAAGAGGTAGATACAAGAGACACTGTAGAGGTGGAAACCATAAATAAGACTTTGCAACTGAATATGGGGAGTGAGGGAAAGGAAGGAATAAGAGAGAGGAAGAGAGGAAGCTCTGCTAAGGTTGCAGAGCTGGATAATTAGAAGGATGAAGAGTACTGCTTTCAATAGAATTATTACTGTTCCAATTCTGCTGGATCTTAGTAATGGAAAAGAATATGGTATGTTTTGAAAGAGATGGTCTCTGCTAGACTCTGACCATTTCCCTATTATACATTGAGATTACTCTCTTGTTTTCTGCAGTTATGTGTATTTTTGCTATGAAAAATCTGAACAGATATAAAAAATAGAGAACTAATATTTTTGGGATGTCGTCTCAACAGTATAATTATTGGTCAAGTGATATGATTACTTTGTATCTTTTACTCTATTGTCAAATTGTTCTCAGGAAAGATTCTATAGGTTTTTAAATTACACCAGTGAACAAAACTACCTGTTTCTCCACATCCCTACCATTTTTTTCATTAATTGGATGTGAATACTCCAGAGTTTAAGCATTCATATCTTGAATGGGTGAACATTTTGTATTTCTTTAATGAAATGTGCACATATTTTGGGCATTTATCTATTATTCACTAGGAGTTACATTTATATATTTAATTTTAAGAGTTCCTTGATCTATTTTTATCTTAGCTTTTTATGTGTTCTGTTTATCATAGATTCTCAGTCTTTTGTAACTATATTTCATTGTATAAAAAATTTTCATTTTAATATAGCTGAGCATATTTTTTTCTTAATTCCCTCTTTCTATTGAATAGAAATAGGAAATCCCTTCTCCACAATTGAGATACATATATTCCATATTTCCATCTTTTAAATTTTTTTCATGTTTTTGTCTTTTCATCTAGCTGTAATTTACTAAAGTAAATAATTTAAATATAATAAGGATTTAAATCTTATTTTCAACCAAGTTACTGAACAATTTCCTAAGTATTTTTATTAAATAACCTTTTCTTAAGTTTTTATCTTATAGATTTGTCAAGCCAGTTTTACTTACCTACATTGTTATTTCTTTATTATGAGAGCATTTAAGCTTGCTTTGAAGAACACTTATTTTGTTACATTGTTACAGGTGTGAAAGTTCTAGTTTCATATTAGATTATAATTGTCATATCTTTGATTTTTTGTGATTGCAGCAAAATGCCAAGTCTTGTCAGTAAATGTCATTATATAGAAATCTGTTCCATAAAAATAAGTTGGTTTTTTTTTCCTGAGGCAATTGGGGTTAAGTGACTTGCTCAGGGTCACACAGGTAGGAAATGTTATGTCTGGGGTAAGATTTGAACTCAGTTCCTCCTGATTTCAGGCCTGGTGTTCTATCCACTGTACCACCTAGCTCCCTGTAAAACAGGAAATTTAACACAGAGAGTCATTAAAGAACTGCTGGTGCAGAACCACTTGTTTATTTGCCATTTTCAGATATATCTTTTAGAGATATATCCTTCAACTAAGTTTTTTTTTTTTTTTAAAGAAGAAGCATTTTAAAAATTTAGTAATCATATTTGGGATATGAAAAAATAAATTTATCAATTTGACATTTTGATCAGTTTAACTATCTCATATTGTAAAATTTTGTGGAAATTGTTAGAGCCTTGACATTTATGGTTCTATTAGCAAAACAAATCTAGAAAGAAACACAAGCTTAACTATTGAAGAATAACTAGTTTCTAAATACTTAACAATTGCAATTTTTTTTTCCTGTCATTAGGTAAGAAGTGCAAATTATGATGCTGACCCATTTGTTCAGGAGTTTCAGTTTAAAGTTCGGGATGAAATGGCTCGTGTAACAGGACGTGTACTCCCTGCTCCTATGCTGCAGTATGGAGGACGGGTAAAAGCCCTCACTTGTCTCTTCTTCACACATATTTCATTTTTCAAGGGTGGCACAGAAGGATAGCTGATTTGGGCTAGCATTTTAAAGCCTTTTCCAGCTCTTCTTTAAGGTGATAATAGATCATTTAAAAATAAAATTGTTAATAGCTTTCATTTAGATTGTTTTGCTATGACTTTACTTTTTATTTAAGATCAGAATGTGAGGTAAAAAGAGAAACCAGTCATTTCTTGGTTTAAGGTGAAAAGTTTCTGTTTTCATCAAATGATGCATCATTTAAATAGATTATAATGTTCTTACCACCCTTTGGCTTTAATACATATTCATCTTGTCTTGTCTTCTTTTTTAGAATCGAACAGTAGCAACTCCAAGCCATGGAGTATGGGACATGCGAGGAAAACAGTTCCACACAGGTGTTGAGATCAAAATGTGGGCTATAGCTTGTTTTGCAACTCAGAGACAGTGTCGAGAAGAAATACTAAAGTAAGACAAGTTATGTACTTAAAATTTTGGTCTTAATTTGATTTTAAAATTTCTAGCTACATTTATGTCTTGTTTGTCTATACTTTTGGTCTCTCAATGCTGAATACACTTGATTATTGTGTATAATAATCTGATTGATTACTCTTTGAAATGAGTTATAATCTGTCAATCTTAATTGACCAGCAGATCTTGAAGACTTAAATGATTTCTTGGATAGTTGATATCACTCAAAATTGGTGAGAAAAAAATACCTCAAATTTTGTCTTGCTGTTTTCAGTGAAGTTTTACTGTGGCTTTCTCTGTATCCCTTGGCTTAAAGGGAAATATTACCATATTTTTCCCTTTAGCTACCATTCAAGTTCACCCTTCTCCCATTTATCAAAGTTATTCAGCTGTTTTTGTTAAACAAAAGCTGAGATTTTAGATTGTTTTGTTTTTTAAAACCTATCTGTCCCCTAATCATTATCACTGACCCATGACAAGGTCCTTAACTTGGAATCTTTTTTATTTTAGTTCAGCTGATATTAACATCCAAATAAATACACATTTACATATTTTAAGCCATACATTTAATTCTATTTTCCATCTGTGCTTTCCCATGTTCTTTTGAAATGGATTAAAGAACATCTTCATTAATATGCAAAAATGCAAATGAAATATAAATGCAAAAAAATAACTTTCTTTTCTCCTATGTAATCTTGTATTCCTTTAAAACCATGATTTCTGCCACTTATCTTCATTTTCAAATAATTACCCATTCTGATTTTTCTTATGGAATGCATTATAGTCTGGTTCACTTTATTCTTCATCTTACGCATTGGGCTCTTATGTGATACATCATATTGTTCCTAGAGAATGTTAATGGATTCAAATGTTCTTCTCTGAAGGGGTTTCACAGACCAGCTCCGTAAGATTTCCAAGGATGCGGGAATGCCCATCCAGGGTCAGCCTTGTTTCTGTAAATACGCACAGGGTGCAGACAGTGTGGAGCCCATGTTCCGGCATCTTAAGAATACCTACTCAGGATTGCAGCTCATCATTGTTATCCTCCCTGGGAAGACACCTGTGTATGGTAAGAAGTTCATATAATACTGTATTTTTATTCAATTACGTTATTTAACCCAGTCTTTCCCTCACCTTTCCAATCTCCTTATACTCTGCCACACATTCAGTGGTCTAGTGACACTAGCTTCATTGGTGCTCTTCTTACAAGACAACTTTATCTCTTGACTCTGGGCATTTTCACTGTCCATCTTCCATCAATGGAATTCTTTCTATCCTTTTCTCTATCTCCTCATTTCCTTCAAACTACCTTCTCTAAGAAGCCTTTCCTAACCCCTATTAATTTTAGTGCTTTTCCTCTGTTAGTTATTTTCTATTTATCCTGTTTATAAATTGTGCATAGTTGTTTAAAATATCAGATTGTCTCCCTCATTAGACAGGGAGCAGAAACTTGTTTTTGCCTTTCTTTGTATCTCAGCACTATATGCAGTTCTTGGCACATTGTAGGTTCTTAATAAACTATTTACTGACTGATCTTCATTTTTTTTCTTTAAATAAAACTCAGGTGCTGGATTTGGTCCTAAAATCGATTTGTCATTTTATTTTAAATTTAAACAAGTAAAATTTTGGTGTCGTAGTATATAGTCAATTTGATTTTTCTGTTGCTTTTTCCTAATGAAATATGTGTATTTGTTTTTCAGCCGAAGTGAAGAGAGTAGGAGACACTCTTTTGGGGATGGCTACTCAATGTGTTCAAGTGAAGAATGTTATAAAAACATCTCCTCAAACCCTCTCAAACCTGTGCCTAAAGATTAATGTTAAACTAGGAGGAATAAATAATATTCTTGTACCTCATCAAAGGTAAGAAAATCTTATAATATAATTCTATAAATGACTCCATTTGGTTTTGCATGGCCATAATCTGTCAAAAATAATAGTCATTCTTTTAAACTTACATAGCATTTTATTTTCTTAGAGTACAAAATATGTGATAGTGATATTTTCCCCAGTTTTCTCTTTGAAGTGATTGCATTGTTGGGTTTTTTTTTTCTTTTTGTCTTTAGAGTTATATCTTGGGGTTATATAAAACAACAACAACAACAACAACAAAACAACATAATCCTAAAATGATTTTCTAAATTTATTGCATTTATACCATTAACCTGATAGAGATTAAATAAGATATTGCCCCTGCTTTCACAGAGCTTAGAATTTGGGGAATTTACATATAAGTGACTTTTTAAAGCACTTTCTAAAGTGTCTGAATTGAAATTATTCCTGGCTCTGGCAGGCAGGGCATAGGTAAAGGATAGATAAGCAAGGATTTATTTGGAAGAGATGTAGTTTTCAAGTTGGGTTCTTAAATTACGAGGACAAGTTTAATAGCCATTCCAGGTGGAGGGAACAGA
Source organism: Sarcophilus harrisii (assembly GCF_902635505.1). NCBI lineage: Eukaryota > Metazoa > Chordata > Mammalia > Dasyuromorphia > Dasyuridae > Sarcophilus > Sarcophilus harrisii. The sequence continues at coordinate 540,409,639 of NC_045428.1, forward strand.
ATATGGAGGCTAGAAAGCACAGAAAAAGTTTAGAAGACTAGCTGTCAACAAGCATTTCTTTATCATTTTTAGTCACGTCTGACTCTCCATGACCCCTTTTGGGGTTTTCTTGGCAAAGATACTGGACTGGTTTGCCATTTCTTTTTCCGGTTCATTTTACAGATGAGGAAACTGAGGCAAAATGACTTGCACAGGGTCACACAGCTAGTAAGTTGTCGGATTTGAACTCAGGAAGAGGGGTCTTCCTGACTCCAGGCCCAGCACTCTATCCACTGTGCCACCTAGCTGCCCCAAACATTTCTTACTTGCCTGCTATGTGCCAGGTCCTGTGCTTGGTGTTGGAGGTACAAAGACAAAAAAAGGAAAGCATTCTATCAGAGGAGGCATGAACTATGTATATGTGTGTGTGAATATATATGTGTGTGTGTGTGTGTGTGTGTGTGTGTGTAGACAACAGAATAAAAACATGCTAGCTAAATAGAAGAAAAAGGACCTTAGCAATTGGGGAAATTGGGAAAGGCTTTGTGTATAAGATGGTGAAGTGAATCTTGAATGAGTCTATGCATAAAATCTTAAGATATTAGATATGGTGAATTGTATATATGTCTTAACTAATTCTACAAATACTTGAAGTAATAAAGGTCTTAGTCCTTAGTTTCAGAATAGCAAAAGAGAATCTGAGGCAGAAAGTGGAAGGGGTGGGATAAATGTTATATCAGAACCCAGAAAATGTGGCTCCTAGTTCTGGCTGCTTCTTGACTATGTGACTTTAGACAAATCACTACTCTTTGGGCAACGGTTTCCTCAGATGTAAAGAGAAGTTGGATTAAGTGCTTTGTAGCATTTATTTACATAAACTTTAGGATTGTACTTCAGAAAGTAATAAGTAGATAGTGAAAATATAAAAAATTTGATAATTGGCAGATCTTATATCTGTAAAAATGTACTTAAGGGAAGTTGAGAATATTTGGGGTAATTTCCTAGTCTTTTGTCAATATCTTTGAGGGTAATTATAATGCTGCTTCTTATTACCATTATCAGAACACTGGACTTAGAATCATTGTTTTGATTTAACTCAACATTTAAATATTATAGGATAGTGAGACATTGACTTAAGCAAAAAAAATGTTTTGACTAGGACAGGCTTACCAAGCAAACTATTCATAGATTTTTTTCACTTGTGTAGTCTTTTTATACATAAGGGTTTTCCCCCATTGCAGGTGGGCAGATCTATAAATAAACAGTTTATAACTCAGTAGTAGTAGCCTAAAATGTGAGTATGTGTGTGTGTGTATGTGTGTATGTGTGTATGTTTATGTGTATATACACATTTTTTTTTTTCTTTTTATCTTAAAGACCTTCTGTATTCCAACAACCAGTGATCTTTTTGGGAGCAGATGTCACTCATCCACCTGCTGGTGATGGAAAGAAACCTTCAATTGCTGCTGTAAGTTTCTTCTTTCTAAAATTTTTCTTAATTCTAAATTTAAATACATATACAAAGTAGAACATAAAAGGAGAAATGCGTATGAAGCTATGAGTCCCCACTTCATATCATTGTTTTGGTAAGTTCCTTTCTGCTTTTTATAAGCTTATCATCATTAGATTTACTAGCAGACTTGATAAATTTTAGAAATTAATTTGCAACATTCTGGCATATACTTTGTTTTTATACTATATTCTGATTATATCCCTAGAGGGACTTTAAATTTTCAATTAATGGTTTTTGAATTGTTTAACAAAATGGAGAAAGTTATCACTTTACTTTATACTTTATAACCTAGTACTTCATTGGATCCATGATCTCCATATAGACATTTCATTCATAGTATAAACCACAGCCTACCTATGGCCAATTCAGCCTGTGTAATTCATGTCAATCTTTCTGTAAATTATCTTCATAGACAACATATTCAATATACTAGAGGCTTTTCTCTAATTTATTAATATTTCCCTCACTCTTAATTATATATCTGATATATTTTTCTCCTCTTATATACCTTGATGTTTTTAACTTCTCACATACTAAGTAATAGGTTCCAACTTGTACTACCATTTTTCTTTTCATTGCCCTCTAAGTCACCTATAATTGTGATTATTCTGTGATCTACAACTGTGTAGCATCACAAGGAGAACATTGATATTCAAAAGATAGGATTTGAAAACATTGAGCAGTTTGGGGTCATTAAAAATGCTGTCATTTCCTAAATGTTGCCTAGCTCAGCCTCGTCCTTCTTATTCCAGATCTCTAGAACCTATAACTCAGACATCTTAATAGTGATAATACCTATTCCCCTATGATGAATAAGTGATTAAAAATTATGCAGCAAGTAGTTCTTGAATTAATACATTATTAATAATCACCTAAAATACTGTTCCAACTCTAATCTAAGAAATTGAAATTACAGTTTTGAAGTGAATCAATAATTTTACCATTTGTCAAAATTGTCAAAGATAATAAAATTGATTGTTGGAAGTATTGAGAAAACAGACATGAAACTGCATTGGTTCAATCTCTTTTGAAAGTGTATGTAGTAGGGGCAGCTAGGTGGTGCAGTGGATAGAGCACTGGCCCTAAAGTCAGGAGGACCTGAGTTCAAATGTGGTGTCAGACATTTAACAATTCCTAGCTGTGTGACCCTGGGCAAGTCACTTAACCCCAATTGCCCTGGGGGTGAGGGGGGAAGAGTGTAGTTAGACATTCTACAGTGAATTACAAAGCTGATCATAGCTTTTAACTTAGTAACCATATTTATAATAGAACTGTTCCTAAAGATATTATTAAAAGAAAAATGCACATTTGTAGTAGCTTTACTTATGATAATAAAAATTGGAAACTACCCTCTAGGTCTAATGATTTGGAAATAGCAATATAATAAAATATTATTGTGCCATAAGTGAAAAAGAATACAAAAAAACATGAAGACTAAAAGGCTATATTCTTTGATATTACTTAACCTTTTCTTACAAGGAAGTTTAGAGGGCTCAACTTTAGGGAAAATTACTGTGAAAGTGATTCAGGATAAAGAAAACAGAATCAGGACAAATTATAATGACTAGGGAGGTTGCAAGGGGAGAAAATGCAGCAATCTGATAAATTTATGGAATAAGAAATGATTAGAAGGGGACATGGGAGCAAAATAAATGACAAAAAACTTTCCCAAAATTCAAGTTTTCCAAAAGTGGTAAGTTTCAGCCTATTAAAGATCTTTAGGTGAATGCTAGATGACTACTTGCAAGGATGTTATAGAAAAGATTCCCATGTTACAGAGAACAACCCATTCATTTATGAATTAGATGGCCTATGAGGTTCTTTTCGAATTCTGAAATTCTATGATGTTATATAAAGGTATTTGTAACCTTTTGCTAAACTTTTTTATTGGAAGTTAATAGTTTTGTATTTAATTATATTTCTTATTTTCACATCATTAAATTTATATTTTAAAGAAAAATCTTCTAGAATGATGCTTCTGAAGCTAGTCCTGTTGAATGAACCTTGGGGCAGATATTAGTAGCAAATTTAGCTTTTTTCCTCCTCAATTCCTTTCTCTTCCACTCATCTCCTTTATTTCCCAATTTTTCTTACTTCATTATTTTCTTCCCTTACTTATTCTGTAGGTTTCCAAGTTGCACTTGTGAGTACTGTCCATACATCACTGGTGTCAGATATCACTGGCTAGAGAGATGCAAAGTTATATATAATACAATATAATATATGAGACGTATATAATAAAGAATGCTCACATTTGTTTTACATTTCAATTTTTAAATTGTATTCACATGCAGTAAATATTTCATTTCCTTCACAGAATGACCCTGTGATGTACTAATCAACAGGGCAGTGTTAGTCACATTTTTCAGATGAGAAAGCCAAGTCTCAGAAATTTGATTTGTCCATAAGTATGTTGGAGCCAGGAAAAAACTCACTTCCAACTCTGAGTCTACATTACCTTTTGTGTTAATTTGTGCTGTTCAGAGGTTTGTAAAACAATGAAGAATAGACTGTTACAGCATGATAATTTGTAGGGTTGGGGTTACTTCTAGGTCTTAATTCTCTTCATTAACAACCTAATAATGCTCAATATGTGTAAGGAAGATATTAATTTGTCATAATTCCACATGACTTTAATAGTCATTTCTTCATTTTCTTATACTTCCTTTTTTGTAGGTTGTAGGCAGTATGGATGCCCACCCAAGCAGGTACTGTGCCACAGTAAGAGTTCAAAGACCCCGACAGGAGATCATCCAAGATTTGGCCTCCATGGTCAGGGAACTTCTCATCCAGTTCTATAAGTCAACTCGGTTCAAGCCCACTCGCATCATCTTTTATCGGGATGGTGTTTCTGAGGGCCAGTTTCGGCAGGTGAGCTGCCAAGAAGTTCTTATTTCGGGGTTGAATCCAGAAGTAGTGCCTATGTGATGATTTCTACCTCTCTGTGAAGAATCTAAAATTGAGAATTCACAAATGGTTTTAAATGTTGATGTTTCAATATCAAATTATTTTTGAAATGACCAGTAGATAAATTTTATATGGTTTGGATAAGTGTATAAAGAACAGTTTGACAGATGAGATGCCATTGTACCTTGAAACTTTTCCTTATCATCCTGTCTGTCCTGCTCTCCCTCCACCATCAGAAACATCTCTACTTTTCAGCCCACACACGATGCTTAGTTTTTTTACCTCTTTAGTACAGTTAGCATATAATGCCAAATATAGCTACATGTTTTTGTTTTACCTTTCTACTAAACTATAATCTTCATAAGGGCAAGAATTGCTTTTTATTTAAGTTTTTATCTTTCTTTACCTCGGTGTACTACACAAAATTAGCAGTCAGTGAAGAAAAATTTAAGTGATTATTTACATACCAGGCATGCTGCTAAACACTGAGAATACAAATACAAGCAAAAAAACAGAGAGAAAGAAAATCACAATGTCCTCAAGGAACTTATGTCCTGTGGGGAGAAGTGAATAAATAAAGGAGTATTCTAGAGTTGAGGGTGAGAGAGGGAGGCTGGTCTAGATCCTTCTTCAAAATGGAAGTTCTGGGAGGAATTTAACAATGGAAGAAGGAAACCATAGGAGAGAGCAGGTAAAGAAGCTTGGCTGCTTCTGAAGAAATCTGAAGAGTCTGAAAGAAACTAAATTGAAAAAAGGGGAAGAGAAAATTAAGGAACCTTAAGTACAAAGCATTCTTTTCAATTCAGGCACCACTGAATTTCTAAACTTTCCCTGATATAGGTATTATATTATGAGCTACTAGCAATTCGAGAAGCCTGCATCAGCTTGGAGAAGGACTACCAACCTGGTATCACCTACATTGTGGTGCAGAAACGCCACCATACACGGTTGTTTTGTGCTGACAGAGCTGAAAGGGTAATCTTGCATTTGGGACAATGCTATCAATCAGGCACATATCACACAAGATCAACAGAATCTTCACAACTTATGACTTATTTGGGGAGATCTTTGCCATGGAAATCATCCTCTCTGCCTTTGAAGAGTGGTGATTGTGTGTGTGGAACAAAATATGGCTACAGAAGCCATAGACTGTCATAGGTGTTGACTATTAGAAATGATGACCATTTCTGGTTCTAGTGTTTTGAACAACTGGATAAATATTCAAAATTAATTTGATTTTAAGTTAGTAAAAACATTGCATGTCTATTTATAAATTGTTGATGTTCAAATATTCAGAAAAAAAACCTAGCCTTTAGAGATTTTAAGAGAGTAGAAGCCAGGTTATTAAGAAGAAAACTAAAACCTGATAGACTGCTTCATGTGTGATATTAATCCATTTACTGCAAATTAGCCTTAGTAGTAAAACTAGTTTCAAAATTAAATGAATTAGGGAAGAAGAGCTGCCCAGTTGTAAGAGTTTCCATGTGCTGCTTTTTTTATAGACCCTCACATGGTTAGGTGGCCTTCTCACGTGTTCATAGCAGGAAGGGACAGGTTTATTGAGCTAGAAAGCTAAGCTACTTGGAACAGAACACGATGTGGGGAGTAAAAGGCAAATGTCATTCTCTTACAAAGATTGTTAAGGTAGCAAACCAGTATTCTCTTTAATAAGTGGCAAATAAGTAGTCAAAAAAACTGTTAATTGCTGAAGCATAAATGAGAGAAGGCCAAAGACTTTAACTTAAAGCAAAACAAGTAAAACCAGAATGCCAAGCTGCCTCTCCATCATTTTCTTATAATTAGAAATAAATTTATAATTATGCCCATGTATCTTGAGACTTGAGTGTTTTTAAAAGCAAGCTTCAATGTTTTTCTATGTTATGCATAGATGTTATACATACATTCAATGCTAATCTATGTTATACAAACATGGTAAAAAAAGAGATCTAGCTAGTTGACCCAAGTAACCACAACTCATGGCATTCATGGTTTAAATGATGTACTCCATGGAATAACCCTGGGAGGAAGGAATCCTAGCACTTTACTGGCAGAAGGACCAGAAACAAATAGATATGGAAAGCTGAGATCCATATCCTAGAAAGAACTACTCAGAGCTGCCTAGGCAGCAGACTGATCAGTGGATGTTTTTCCCTCTAATGTACATTCATGTTATTTATGTCTTGTTTATATTTTGATGGAAAAAAAAATTAGGTTGGAAGAAGTGGAAACATCCCAGCTGGAACAACAGTAGATACAGATATTACTCACCCGTATGAGTTTGATTTTTACCTTTGTAGTCATGCTGGAATACAGGTAAGTCTTTTGCATTTTGACATATACTTGCAAATATCAATAATCATTTCTTTTTTAAAAAGTTAGCTTCTTAAAGGGTAAATTTTGTTGAGTCATTTAGTATATATTTTTCAAACTACATTATGGCTTTTGGTGAAATTACTCCAAGTTCCTCCCCCCCCACCCCCAACCCCAGGAAATACTTGAGTATAATTCCACATTTTACTCTAGGTGAATGCATTTCATACAGGCTCTTTTTTAAATCTATCTACATAGAATATGCAAAGTTCAGGTGATATTAACGGAATTGAGAAATGATTCCCTGCCTTTATATCTGCTTGTAAAGAGAAATAGAACATAATCATGTTTTACATACTACTTATATATTAACTATACATACATATAGTGACTATAATGTAGAATGGCAACAATAGGAGTAATACACAAGGATTTTCAGGGTTCGAGGAAGAAAAGATGTTAGGGATGTGGGGAAGATAACTGGGGAGGATGCTGGAAGATGTGACAGCTTTGAAAGATAGATACAATTTCAAAAGGTAGAAATTGTGTAGGAATATAAGCTTACAGAGCAGGGAATAGAAGGAACAAAGGTACCTCCAGAAGGAAAGTACCGGAGATAATGCAAAGGATGATGAATGATCCTCTTTGACACTAAATCAGCAGTCAGCTCCATTTTGACATTTCAGACTAATTTACATCATTCTTCCTCTCTTCAAGACACAGCTTAAATACCACATTTTGTATATAGCTTTTCCTAATCATTCCTCCTCACTGCTGGTGCCTTCTCTCCCAAACTATATTGTATCTCATTTCTTTGTATTTATGCTCTTCATATTTATTCTGTTTACATGTGTATGTATGCTGGCTGTACTTGTCTTCATCACTAAGATTTCAGCTCTCATCAAGACGAGATATTTTTATTGTCATTGTATTTCCAGCATCTAATATAATAACTCACATATACTACATGGATTATTGCTCAATTGTGTTCAACTCTTTGTGATCCCTTTGAGATTTTCTTGCCAGACACTAGAGTGGCTTGCTGTTTCCTTCTTTAGCTCATTTTACAGATCAGGAAACTGAGACAGAGTTGCAGGGTCACACACCTAGTGAGTGTCTAAGGCCAGATTTGAACTCGGGAAGATGTGTTTTCCTGACTCCAGGCACTCCACTCTAGCTGTTGAACCACCTACCTTCCAGTAGGTGAAGAAATATCTAATTGAGCTACACTCTTGCCAAACTATTCTGCTTTCCTTTCCCCTTACAAAACATCCCATCTCTAGCCTTTATAGAAACTGTCTCCCATGGCTAGAATGCTCTTCCTTTTCTTGTTGACTTAGAATTCCCAGCTCCAAAGTTCAGCTGAAATGCTACCTTCTGGGCCCCTATGATATTAGTGCTCCTGCATTCTCATTCCAAAATTGCTTCATATGTATGCTTTGGGTTCACTTATATAGGTCTATAACTTCTTTAGAGCGGGTCCTGTTTGATTTTTGTCTCCTTTACCCTGGTGCCTTGCACAGGTTCATATGCTTGTTGGTGCTTTATATATGTTTGTTAAATTAAAAGGCATGACTTGTGTTTATATATGTGCATAAGGAAAATTACCTTAGTAATAGTGGTTCATAAAGTCAAACATCTAGAACTGAGAGGGACTTTCAGGAAGCCTCAGTTTACAGGGAGCAGGAAAGAAACTAGAATTCATTTTTTACTAATAAAACAAGCTTTAAAAAAAAAACAAAACTAAAGAACAGGAGTTAAGCTTTGTGCAGTGTGTGTGTGTGTGTGTGTGTGTGTGTGTGTGTTGCTCCAGAAGTTTTTTATTCTCTAACACTTGCTGTTGCTTTTTTGCCTAGGGTACTAGCCGCCCCTCACACTATCATGTTTTATGGGATGATAACTGTTTTACTGCAGATGAACTTCAACTGCTAACTTACCAACTCTGCCATACGTATGTGCGTTGTACTCGATCTGTTTCAATACCTGCACCAGCGTATTATGCTCACCTGGTTGCATTCAGAGCCAGATACCATCTTGTGGACAAGGAACATGACAGGTAAAATGGAATAGTACACAGGTATTGTTAGTCATTCTCTTGAGTGCTTAGCACAGAACTATTCACAGAGTAAATAAATGTTTATTAAATTGAGTTTTGAGCCTCTCCTCTCTCCCTGCCCACACTCAGTTTCCTATTCTAGTGAACTAGTAGATTTTTTTTTAAGGCTTCCTAGTTGGTTCTGCTGGAAGGAATAATAGAGCTTGGAAGTTCTTTACCTGACATAAAATGATTCAGGTAAATGGATTTGGAGGCCATGCTTTCAGAACCCATAATCCTTATATATTGCCAGAAAAACAATGGTATTGTCTGTTTGAGAAGAGTTCTAAGATGTTATAACACACAATGTAAGTGAACTTTTAAGGTTTTACTATGATTCTACCTTAATATATATCTTTTTTACTTCAGAGGATTGCCATTCAAGATGAAGACTTTAGCATTCCAACTAAACTAAACGGGTCCTATGATGTTAGGCTGAATAAGCTCTACAAATGATTGCTTTTATCTTGAACTCTGAATTTATTTTCTGTGAACGTGAAGGTTTATCTGTTTTATTTTTTCCTAATTGAGTAATAACAGTGATATAGTTATCCTACTTAATTATCCCAGGAGGGGAGTCTTCTTTCTCCAGGGTATCTCTTGGGTTTACGTATTGGTTTTCACTTTTCTTGCAGTGCTGAAGGAAGTCATGTTTCAGGACAGAGCAATGGTAGAGACCCACAAGCTCTTGCCAAGGCTGTACAGATTCACCAAGACACCTTACGCACAATGTACTTTGCTTAAAAAAAAAAAAACGGAATCTAAGTATAAGGAAATAACTGAAAATGAATTCACATACAATGTATGTTTGCAGTGGGGTCAGTTGACTTGGCATGCATGCCTCCAGCCATAAGAAGTCCTGACTTGTGGAGGGGCCGGGGCTGATCCTCACCTTGCTGCACGGAACCCTGTTTACTTCATCGAGGAACACAGCACTATTATGCAATACGAAACCAGCCAACTGCTTTTTGTGCGGTCTCCCCTAGGAAGCATCGCAGTCCATTGTTTTCTTGTAGTTAAACCCTTCTAATGCCTTTACCTCAAGTTGCTTGGCAGCACAGCTATCTTTGCAAAAAAGAAAAAAAAAAGAAAAGAAAATTATGGTTTAACAAATATACACCTACAGGAATAATCAAAACAATTGTTCAAAAGAAGGGTGCAAAAAGTTAACGTGTGTATACATGTCAAGTGTCCATGTGTGTATTTCAAAAATATGCACATGCATACTTCCCATATGTATGTGTGTTTGTGGTGGGTGGGGGTGTCTGTGTGTTTGTGTGTGTATATCTGCATAGATAATAGATATATGGCTGTGTATATATTTTTATACCCTACCCCATTGGAGAACATTCTTTCCTTTTTGCTCATCAACATCCCTTTTCCTTTTTCCTTCTCTCCACCTCATCAACCTCAGCCCTTTTTTCTGCCTAATGCCACCAGGGACATTTGCAAACTCTTCCTCTCTGGTATATTTGAATGTGTAGCATTGGCTGACTAGATTTTTATTTTTGCACACCCTCACAGTTAATTTAGCCAGCCGCTATCTTCATGTCTTAACAAAGCTCTGAGTTCTCAGCTCTAGAAATCATTTTCATGAGGGGAAAATGCTTGTCTATTGACATGTATGCATTGAGCATGTGTGTGGATACATAGATATCTAGATATCTAGATATCTATGTATCCACACACTTTCACACAAATGCAGACTTTGTGTTTGTTGACTTGCAAGAGGTGCACATGTAAGCAGTAATAGTAGTAGTAACCTAAATTATTTTTAGCTGGTTTTTTTTTTTTACCTTGTTAGAAGTTTTCACTGTTTTTCTCTGGCAAGCAATATGGATTTTAAAGCCTCTTGCATTTTACAAATTGAATACAGAAAGGGGGTACATATTTGAAGTAATTGGAAATCCAGAGTTGGAGGTCTCCCTGAAGTATGAGGCTGGAAGATGGATTTGTTTTGCTAATTTACTTGCTGCCTCTCTTATCTTAATGTGACTTTCATATATATGTATATATATATGTGTATATATATATATATATACACATGCATAAATATAAATGTGTATTTATATTTATACACACACATACATACACACATATATACGCACACACATGTAGTATATGTGTGTGTGTATATATGTATATATAAACATATGTATGTCTTGAAGTTTAGCTTCCTTTCTTTGGTATTTATTAGAGTAATAATGCTTTAATTTAATAATTATAGATCATATTGGCCACATTGTTTTTAGAAATGTAATCATGTTTATTTTACGAACTGACGCCTTGTTTTTACTATCCTGTAGTGCAATAAGCTGTTCTAAAGGAAAGTTGTGTCTGCTTGGATGTATTGTAGCAACCTTTGTACCACTCGCTGGGCGAGAGCGGCACCTCCACACTTTTAAAAGGGCGAAATAATACCAAAAAAAAAAAAAAAAAAAAAAAAAAAAAAGCCTTAATCTCAGAAAGTGCTTCATCTGTGGACACACAGACAGCTTTCTGAGTAACTTCACAGTGATGATGGAAGGCAGTGGAACCGCCTGCATTGGTGTATGTGCTTTTCTATTAGGAATGAACTAGAGCTTTGAGTTTATAAAAGGCCAGTGCACAGTTCAGGTTTCAGAACACACTGAAATGCCTTCAGAATGACCGAATGTTTGGGTTGGGTTGGTTAGGTTTAGTTTTCAGGAATCACATTTCCTTATGCCCATTTTCATTTGGCTGAAGTGAATCAGGAAAACTTCCTAGTGAACTAATAATCCAGAGGTACTTTTTTGCTTAATTACTGTTAATAATTCCCTTTTAAAATTAGGTGTTGGTGAGTTAAATACTTCATTTCATTTTATAAATACATACTAAGGGCTGGGATATAATATAAATAAGTTAAATCACTGAGATGTGAAATTTTACAAAACTCTAATACCTTCATCCCACTTTAAAATGAAGAAAGGACTATAAAGCTGTCAGAACTGAGCATTAATAATAGGGGATCAGGGGAGCTTTGCACTTTGTACTTCTTGAAAAGCAATTTTAACTGTTTTGTTTGCACTGGTTCAAACTATAGATACTGCTGGTAATTGATAATGGGCATTGCTGTTATCCCAGCCCTTTAGAATCCCTACCTGTTCTCCACATGAAAACCAATAGGTTTAGTTCTTTAGTTATTTCTTATACATAACCTACTTATTGCCAATTTACTGTATTTTGAGCCTAAAATCTGAGCCTATTTGCTCCAATAGGCATAAATTCTTTGGTCCTTCTTTTTATGCCAGAAAACTGAGAAAGTACTGTATTTGGTGCATCATTTCTATGTTGTATTGAAATGTATGTAGTACTATTTACAACATTTGCCTCCAAGAGCTTTACATTGCAGTGTGTAGACTATATACATCTATTTTCTTTCAGTTTTCCCAGGGGGAAAGGGGAAGGAGGGAAATGTATACTGCAAAGACATGAATTTTTAATAATTAAATTTGCACTGGATGTAGTTGTACAGGTAGGCAAGAGAAGGAAACCTAACAGACCTCTAAATGATAAAGGGCCAGATTTCTCTGTGGCTGCTGTATATGTCCTTTTGTTAGTGAGTCGAGTGGGAAAAATTCTCATTCTTCAATAAGCATCATAAATATCCCTCATTTACAGGGAAGATATTTCTCAGCATCTTAACAGAAGATCTGTTTGAGGAGACCCTGGTTTTTTATCTATTGGAAGCATTTTTTTTTAGAAAAAAAAATAAGCATTTACTTTCTGAGTAATTCCTTTTAAGGGTGCTCTGATTCTTGATAACAATGCTAGTTCAACATCTAAGCCTTGGTGAAAAAAAGTTTCTATTTTGCATACTAAAAATTGTTATTGGAAATATAATTACAATCAACATTAGATTCTGGGTCAAAGGGTATGTTGTTTTTTTTTTTTGAAATTGGGTTAAGTATTTATTCTTGAAACTTGGTGCAGAATATTTAACCTTTTTGATTGTTAAAAAAAAAAAAGTTCTTGAGACATTGTGCACCCTCCCCTCTTGGCCTTACCATCTATTATGTGCTTTTAAATTTGTTTGCTGCTTTAATTTTTCCTTCCCCCCCAAAAAAAAATGTTAGCCCTACCAGCACAAATAATTGGTTTTCATGTGAAGAGAAATTGGGAGTTGAATGCAAATATGCCAATGCACATTTTTGCATTCCAATATTGAGTTTCAGGTATTTTGGGCCAAATGTTTGTGATATTGTAGCTGCTATATTTATTTAAACAGAGATGGTTAACTGCACTAGAGAATGAGGAGGTGAACAAGAATCAAGGTTTGGTGTTTTCCCCTCTTAAAGAAAATCAATGGAATGAAAATCAAGTATAATGATGGGTGCTGTCATTTTAGCTGATATTAAATATCCATCTCTTATTTAAAATATTTGGGATTTTAAACTTTCCCTTTTAGAAAAAGGGCAGCTCAACTTCAGTGATAGTTGATGGCATTTTTTTATTGGAGACCCTGGATTTCTTTTATTGTTGATTTCTTTAGGGAAAAATTCAGAATATTTTTTAGTATACTTCTATGGAAATAAATGTTCTTGATTACAATATAAGTAATCTTTTATTTTTCTAAGAAAATAATACAGAAATGATGTTATTTGCAAGGATGGCCAACTTTGTTTGAAAGGTACAGGAAGATGGCTCATCCCCACCTCCTGGAATTAACATTTCCAGCCTTTTCATTACCTGGTCTAGTTTGTTTAGCTATATATACATACATACTGATGTAGCCTCTTCCTCATATTTATTTCTATAATCTCTAAAAATAGAATGTATTGACTGATTGTGGAAAATTCAGTTTCAATTACAGATAAGAAAATATCCAGGAAAATGAAGGGCCAACTGCAGTGATATAGGAGTGGCTGTCAAAGGATCTCCTTGGTGAGACACAGGATGACAGTATGGTAGGGTACCAGACAGATGGTCTGGATGAGGAACCCTTGTCTGAGAAATGCAAAGCTGGAGTTCTTTTCAGAAGATCACATGATCTTGCCAAGAGTGATTATTTTTATGTTATTGTGACTCAAGAAGTTTGACCTTTGGGTCCAACTTTCAAAAGAAACCAGCTGGAATTTTAATATTTGTATTTTTGTTCATCTGGGATAGGGTTCAGTTAGGGTCAGGGTTGGGAAGGGTGGGGGTAGTAACATTTACCAGTGTACTAATCTAACAGCTTTGTGTAGTGGCATTTTTACTAAGGGTCATTAGCCTAATTTTAAACATTTGTTAAACAATTTTTTCCTAATACTGTTTGGAGATATTTTGAGCACTGATACCACAAAAACATAATTCACATTTAAAGCAGGTTAATCTGATTTTTCATCTATATCCAAATGCTATTAATGTGGCATATTTTCCTAATAAATCTTTAGATATCATCTGTCAGACAAGAATAATTAGAATATCATTCTGTCATTGGTGGACTTTTGGTTTGGTTTGGTTGTTGGGGGTTTTGCTTTTGTTTTATTTTGTCTGGCGAATTATTAGGTTCATAGAATTCCATACAAGTAGGAGATTTTATTTCAAGATGTGAAGTCTTATGTTTTTGGTGTATCCTATGATCTTACACCTTTATAAACTTGGTTTGTGTATGTATGTGTATGTTTTCTGGCTCTTACAGGATTACCAAAAGTGATGAAGGTAGGTATGTGAATATAATATACATACATTTTATTTTCCTCACTTTTGGTAGCCCTGAAGGAGTCATAAAAGAAATGAGTAAGATTATATGTCTATATAATCTTTCAAACGTAAAATTAACTAAAGGAAATAAGAGTTTTCCCTTCAGATCATTTCCCCATTACTAAGAACATAATTGGTCAGTCACTATATTGGTGACATTTATCTTTTTTCAGTGGCCAAGTTGACTCTGGAGACAAATCATGTTGCTTTCCTATTCAAAAATGGTACCTTAAAAGTTATATAACCTTAGTTGCAAACTTTAAATTGACAAAATAACTTTGAGTGTCATTTTGTTGATACTGACACAATAGTGATCATTTGTGCAAATATCTTTTTCGTAACTTTGCCTGGTTAGAGTTAAGAACTTAAATTCTTGCTTGGGTATCTAAAATATTGAAAATAAAAACTTAATATTGGATGAAGGCAAGAGAATTATATGTTACAGAAAAGCTGAGAATTATCTAAAAAAATGCTATTTTGAAGTATCTATTCCAAGAATGTCTTATCAAATTATATATATGCTCTTCCTTTTTGAGTATTGTCTGAGGTAACTCAGTTTTGCAAGCAATTAGATTAGAGTCTCTATAAAGCCTTTCTTTGTTCTTTGTTCTTCTTCATCTTCTTTTTTCTTCTTCTTCTTCTTCTTCTTCTTCTTCTTCTTCTTCTTCTTCTTCTTCTTCTTCTTCTTCTTCTTCTTCTTCTTCTCTTTCTCTCTTTCTCTCTTTCTCTCTTTCTCTCTTTCTCTCTTTCTCTCTCTCTCTCTCTCTCTCTTTCTCTCTCTCTCTTTCTTTTCATTTTTAAGCATGACTGACCTCAGGATGTGCCTTTTCCAGGAGATGGTGCTTTCAATTTTTATTCTCAACAATTATGTGGCTCAACCTATAGGAATAATTATTTTTAAATGCCAAGTGTTTTACCCTAGGACTACTGTTTCTCTTTGTCTGGACTAAGATAAAACAAGTAAAATATGTTTTGTGCATTTGTTTTTAGTTCTCTCCAGTAAAAAAGAATTATCACCAAAGAGTTTCTGGAACTAATTCTTTCAGTTCTTTGTATCATTGGAGACCATAGACATGGTAGATTTTAAAAGAATAAAACACCAACTCTTTTTACAAAGTTACAATTGACTTGAGTGCTGACAAAAAAAAACCTAAAGGTGAAAATTTATCTTCCAGGAGCTGTATTTCAGGATAAATTTTCTTTCTCTCCCCCCTCTCCTCTTTTTCTTCCTCCTTTTCCCCTCTTCTCCCCCCATCCTTCCCTTTCTCTCTCCCCCCAGACTCAGTCAAGGTTAAATGACTTGCTCAGGGTCACACAGCTAGTAAATAACTGAGACCAAAATTGACCTGAGGTTCTCCTGACTCCAGGTTGGTAGTCTATTCACTGTACTGCTTGGCTGCCCCTGTCTTCTCTCTTAATGTACATCTTGGCCTTCTCTAATCATCTTTATCATAAAAAAAAATTTCCTAAAAGAAGATACTGCTTGTGTGAGCTCCCTTATAGCCCACTTCTGATACATACTTGTTGTGTGTCCTTGCACATATGATCTAGATCTGTGGCGTCAAACTGTGATAGAACCAGATCTGTAAGCTTTTTTTTCCCATTTTTTTCTGCAAGCCTGATTAAAATTAACATTATATGATATTATATTTTTATTTATTTTATTGAATATTACCTAATTATGGAACCTAAACTGGTTCTGATTTCCCTCAAGACTTCTGCAGACCTTGAGTTTGACACCTCTGCTCTAGATAGCAAAGATTATAAATTACCAGAAAGGTGTTGAACTACATTAATAGGCATTCCTTCACCTCGGACTTCGTTATCTTAGTAAAGTCACAAGTCTAGTTCCTATTCCTCAGCAAATTAAACATATCCATTTTTGTAATGGTCTTGATAGCAATTAGGAGTTTTATTATTTTTTTAGTGAGCTTTTTACTGTGGCAATTCTATTGTCAGTCTTTTTGCACTTGTCTAAAGAAATTTTCAGATTTAGCTTACTTTTCTCACTTGTGTTAACCTTTCTAATTATTCATAATGGAAGAAATCAAATGCAGTATAGGATATCAACCAAACTGCTTAATTTCATTCATTCCACTTAAAGTTTGGATTTGATTTATGAATCTATATAACCCCTTTTTCAATCATCATTTTTAACTCTGTTAATACCAATCTGGACATTAAAAATAGCAAATATGTAAATTTCTGATATGGTGACTACCAGAGCTGAATATATTTCTTCAGCTTGGACTTTATATCTTAAACAGCAAACTTTGTTCCTGACTATGTAGATTTCCTTAATCTACCAGAATGGTCATGACATTTCTTATCAAATCTACTTCATTTGAAATTATCTATGGTAAAGTAACTAAAATTTCTTTTGGAATTGTGAAACACTTTTACAAATTCATTCAAAGGGTAATCAACCTGTAATCTAACATAGCAGAGAATTACCTCTGGAATTCATTCCATGATGATTCCCTATCCCCCCACGCCATCCCTACCCAAGATTTGTCTTCCAAATTGTTTTGTTCCCTGAGTTGTTGGTATTAAAGGAAGTCTCTAAGCATAGGTTTTGGTAAATCAACAGATGTGATGGCTATGGACAAAGTTAACACATGATTTTGAAAGTTCTAGTAGTTGAGAGCTCACTATATTTTAACACCTTGCTAATTTGAACTAAGGACAAGGCTGAATTGTTGCTTGAATATATATATATGTGTGTGTGTTTATATATATATATATATACATATATATATATGAAATTTTAGTGTATATTGTGATACAATAGGCCTTTGCTATACATTTACACATTGTAGTCAATTTAAAGAAGACCTGTATGTTTCTTACTGCTCCAATATAGACCAGAATTTTTATGGTTGCTATAGAGAAATCTCTCTCTTCTGAAAGGAATGAACATGGTGCTCATGTTACCTTTTGGCTTAGGTTAAATCCCTAGACCCACGTTCTCTGACATTAGGTCTAATATAATACAAAACATAGTGATTGGTGAATTGAGATCTGTTGAAATACATCACTGAAGTAGAGAAAAGATGGATCAGCAAAGAGCAGCCATGAATAATGTTGAGAGAAGGAAACATACGAATATAAGGAGTTTGGTGAGACGAGCAGGGTTCTCTCCCAACAGTTTATATGAATAATTTTCCATTTAAATGGAGTTGCTTTAAGACAAGTAAGGGTGATTATTTTGGCTTTTAGTATATCTCCAATAACTAAGTAAAATATTTTTAATTACCTTTTAAAAAATATTTTCAAAACCAAAGAAGAGAAATAGTGTTTCTGTAGAAACACTGCAAATGTGTCTAGCATTTCTTTGTTATATGAAGCTTGTGAAAATATCAGAGATCTCTGTAAATAAATAGGTGAATGAAAGTTAAGGGAAAGCACTGAAGAAAATTAGGGTTCTCCTCTTATTGTTTTGCTTTGACTAAAACTTTGAAGTTATTTAATATTTCTTAGCTACTCAGAGTGGGCCACACTTGGGTGTTTGAATAGTACTTGGGAATTTCAAGGAGAATATATACCAAGTGAATAAGCAGAATTTACCTGAGGAAGTAGCAGTGGAAACTCAGTTTCTATTCTTGGTTTACTCTATGGTTGGACTGAAAGTCTCTTTGAGTTTGTTTACAGAATATGTATCAAGCTAATTCTTTATTCGTATATATGGCCATGGCATTGCTGTCATACAACTTTGACTTAAATTCTCTCCCTTTCACAGACTAAAACTGAGATGCTAATCAAGGCTGTTCTATTCTGGATAGATTTTTCCTGTGGATAAAATGACTTTTGCTTAATGGTTTTCAAAAGATGTTGAATTTTGTCAAGTAGATTTTGATGGAGGGGGAAAACATTTGGCAGTAGAGAAATTTTTAGACATGATTGCATGTCTTGTTAACTTCCTCGGCTGAAACACAGGATCACAATTCTTAGACATCTTAGGTCATTTTCATGAATGGTTATGATTGAAAAAATTTACCTAGTGGCTAACCTTATAATGCTGAGTCTATCTGCATTTAATTAGTCTGAGATTCAGGCAGGGGCATGGGCTGTCACCAGGCTTCTGCATAAATCTTTTCTTACTTGTCAGGTCTAAGCTCCAAGACTTCCTAGTCACTTCTGTATACTACAGTGAAACACCAGAAATTGGGGACAATTCCTCAGTGGAAGAACATAAAATAAGTGATAAAATAATTTCAATTCGTCCCAAGGAGTTAGTAGTTGAAGGAAGTCTAACTAGTTTCTCAAATGTTGGGGAAATTCATAGGATCAGATCTCTATTCTTAATAATAGGTATCTTCAAAAAAAACAAAACAAAACTATGAGCTTTTATTTTTAATGATAAGCTTATAAGTACCATGTGCCTTTTTTTAAAATGAAATTCCAAATATTCCTACAATGTATAAATTTTCCCTGAGAGATGATTAAAATGCCATGATTTATTTTCACCTTAGTTTGTCAGAATCATTTAGCATTTTTTAAAAATAACTTAGTATTTTTGTTTTGATAAATACTAGCATACATGAGTATTTTCCTATATAAAGAACAACAGGAAAACAAGATTATACCTGAAACTATGAATCTGTTAGACATTAGCACTATAATTATGATCTGATTTATTAAGCTGTTGGTTTCTTTCCTTTCTCTTCATTACTGGTTAAAGATTTACCTAACCTAAATATGAAGCTTCTAAATTGTGATTTATTCATTCATTCATTTGTTTTATATCACATGATGCTTCTTCAGAACCTAAAACTATTCTTCTTGCCTTCCTATTCCATTTCTAGTGTAGACTATGAAAATGCTGTCCTTGATGAAAGATAGAGAGCAAAGAAATCCTATAAGTAAAAGTTTAGAATTGAAAGTGTTAATGCTGCAAAATTTGTTTTTTAGCAATTTGGTGGTAATGCTAATTACAGAAAATAGTATATTGTGTTTGGAATGTGTGTAGCAAAGTGATATA
This sequence comes from Sarcophilus harrisii, assembly GCF_902635505.1. Classification (NCBI taxonomy): domain Eukaryota; kingdom Metazoa; phylum Chordata; class Mammalia; order Dasyuromorphia; family Dasyuridae; genus Sarcophilus; species Sarcophilus harrisii. Next base: position 540,429,130 of record NC_045428.1, read on the forward strand.
AAAACATTTCTTCTATTTGTTGTCTTCAAAAAAGTGGTGTTCAGTCTCTGACAAAAAAGATCCCATTCTTTACAGTCAATGAAAATTACAATTTAATTAATTAATTAAATTAATTAATTAAAATTTACAATGAAAATTGCTTCCAGTTTTACTATGTTGGGTTTCATCTGATTTCAACTTTAATTCTACAACAAAATTTCCTACATTTAATTTCAATGTCAAATGCTACTTAAAAATCTTTCTTTTTAATCTATCCATTCTTTTATTTCATTAATACATCTGCTCTTAAGCAAGGAAATACGCTGTATCATTTATTTTTACATCAACTAGGCTGAATGTGAGAAGGAAATATTTTCAAATACAGAAAAGAGAGAATAGCAGCTATAATAAAACAGTAGGTTGTTTGTGGCCTTCAAAAAGTAGAAAGAGCACTTTGACTAGAAGTTAGCAGACCTAGCCTTGTTGCTGGGTCCCAGCTCTGCCACTGAATTGCTTTGTGTCTTTACAAGTTCCTTAACCACTGTGCCTCCATTTCCCCTTAAGTAAAATGGTGATAAATAATGTTAGCCCCTACTTACCTCACAGAGATATCGTGAGAATAAGATAACGCGAGAATAAGATAACGCATGTACAGGTTTGCAATTCAAGACAGTAGTAGCATAGTGGTAACTGTGTAGCTCTCTTAACAGTTTGCCTCTGTTAAAGTGTCTTCAGTAGGCCCATTTCACAAAACCAGTATCAGAGGAACACAGTGTTCATTTGCAAACATGTCTTGCTTCATCCCTCCCTTTCACAACTTCAATGCACAAGACTACACTTTGTGATTGTTTTTGGCAATTAATTGAAAAAAAAATTAAACTCATTTTAGTGGTGCTATAATAATTGAAGTTGTGTTTTGAATTAGTTTCCACAGGGAAGCCATCATATTAGTAGCCTTTTTAACTTCAGATGTTTTTTGGTTTGGGGTTTTTATTTTGGGGCTACTTGAGTTTAGTGTACAGTTATTCCTTTATTGGTTGGAGATTTAACAATCCCTTTTTGCTCTTTGGGGTGGTATGATTGTTGTTAGGTTTTTATTTATGATAAGGGAACATTATTTTAAAAAGGAATGTGTACTTATTTCACTCAGAATAGCTTTGCCATTAATATTGGCTGTGCCTCTGGCAGCTTTGAGGGCTCAGGTACCTGCAAATGTTTGCTAGAATGTTAGCAGTTTTCCCCTTTCCCCTTAAATCCACAGAACCCAGAGATGCTACTGAAAAAGAAAGTTTCTTGTGTCTCATCCAGTTTCCTCTAAGATGGGGATGAAGGCTAGGGGATACTCACTCAATTTCTGATGACAACTCTACTTACCATTGAAGGATTAACCCCTTGGTAGATATCTTGTTAACAACAGTAGATTTTTTTAAGAATACATTTTGGGTACACAGGGTATAGATTCATTTAATAGTTGACCTAATATATTTTTATATCTATTTATATAAAATATGTGTGGGTATAAGTAGTGCATGCATGCGTGCGCACACACATACACAGAGCTCCTCTTGGTACAAGTGATTGGGGTTCTCTAACAGATGCTAATCTGAAGTAGGTGGCATTTGTCCTTGTTCTATTAGGGTACTTAAGACCTCCAGTTCTGAACGGTTAAAGGTAAATTATTTCTAAAGGGGGAGAACAAAACAACTTCATATGATTTCGCTTAATAAAGAACATTGTCTTTACCATATAACAAATATTCGTTTAAAGGATTTTCACCGTATCAGAGCTTTAACATATTTCTTTATTCACTTATGGACCCATAAAAGTATTATTGTGCTATGTGAGCTTGCTACTAAAAGACTCTTCCAGATCCTAGGTTTTGGAAAGCAAGGAGTTTAATATATGTGCCTATAAATAAAGTACATGTATAATTTAACACTGTGTATCAGAAAAACTTGTAAAGAGAAAATGTGCTCAGTGCTTTTTAGAATTAAGTAATAAACCACTCCAGTGGACCAAGAGAACATTTATATATTATCTGCACACACACTCCATTAGCATTACCTACCCACTCAGTGCTACTTTGGGCAAGTAATGGCAAATTCTGTTCACATTGGTAGAAATGTATCCTCTTAAGAGGACTTTCTCAGGAGCAAATACAAAGGTGGGCTTTGAATGGGATAGGGGCAGGAGAGGGAACTTGCACCAAGGAATAGAATAGCAGGTTAATCTACAAAGCCTTTTAATGTTTTCATCGTAAATCATTTTGACCATGTGTGCCTATCTGTGTTGCTGATGTAAACTATTGGAGGTTTGGGGAAGAATGTGTGTCTGTGTGAGTATAAGCATTATATTTTAAAACTGAATTACCGTCTGAATCAGTCTCTTTATTCTCCTTTCTTACACCAACTATAATTGCCAAAAATGTCAGCTTTCAGCATGGCAAAATGAAGGGATCTTGAATCTGTCTGACCCCATTGTCCTTGTTCCCTGGCTTACCACCAGGCCTATCTGTGTCTTCTTTCTTTGTGGGTGTGTATATGTCGGCTCTTCTGAAAAATGATTAAGTGGTCCATGTTAGCTTCAGTGTTGTCATTTAGAGACTGTGATTTTGAAATGCTTCTTTTATTTAAGTCTTTTTAGTTAACATATGTATGGAATAAGGTCTGGATGTAACCAAATGAAATCTTGGTTAACTAACAAACAGAATAGCCAGATTTTTTAATAAGAGGACTTAGGACTTTTCAGGAATGGTTCAATTACAATTAGAAGGATCACAGTGGGGCAGAGGCAAGTTCAAAATGCAATAGTTAAATTCTTAAATTAGCCCCAGTGAAAAGTTAAAGCATGGGGTTGATAGATTGCATTTAACTGGGCATTAAGCAGTACCAGTGTCTTTGAAAACAGTCACTGTTCATGAGACTACCAGGTGACAGGACTGTTGAGACTGATTGTGAGCACAGAATAAAAAGTGTGTTCAAGGTAATTAAATTTAATGGTCAATATTCTCTTAAATTGTTATCTTGATGATAAAATGTATTCCAAAGAACCCTTAGTTTAAAATAAATTTGGGGAAGGTATTTTGGGTGAATTTTGTTTTAGTTTCTTAATGTCACTACAAATACTTTCAAGAACTAGTCATGTCAATTTCTTTCTGAGCCAAACTATCACCAAAACTATCTGTGATAGATAGAGCCTTTCTTCCTTCTCTGCCCCAGTGCTGTATACTGGAAAGATTCTATATTGTGTCTTATTTCTACAATTTTTAAAATCTTTTGGTTTGTGTCGCTTTGCTTCAGTTTGAAGTGTAACTTTCACTACTGCAATAAAAAAAGTTTAAAAAAAAAAGTTTCACTCCAAACTGTGTCGTCATTACAAAAAGACCAAAGTTTCCTTTGAAAGCATTGTAGAAAGGCTCTGTGCCAGTAACTCTGACCATCTAATGTCATAGTGTCACTTTGATTACCTACCTGCTAACAAACTTTAAGCATTTTAGAACCAAAAAAGCTCATGAAGAGGCAGAAAACAAAGACTAAGGAGATAAATTTAGAGGAGTAAAAAATAAACCAGGCTTTGTTAAATTCAACAGATTTTAATTATCCCCATGCCCTAACATGAACACAAAAACAAAAATGAAGACAATCCTTGACCTCAGGCAACTTACATGATGGTCCCAAATACACAGACTAGTTACTGGAGAGAGAAAGCACTGCAGGAAAGAAGTGGAGGGAGCAGCAGCTGAAGAAGCCAAAGGTTCTAAGAGGTAGGGAGTATGTTCCAGAAAAGAAACAGCCTATGCAAAGACATGGAGAAGCCAGTTCAGGGAACAACTAAAGCAGTTTGAAGAATGCAAAGAGTAATATGACATATCTAGAAAGGTTAGTGGGACTTTGATTGGGGAAGACTTTTTAAGTACCAGCTAAAGGAGATTGTATCTATTAGATACCTGGTACTCATCAATCTACCAAGATATTCAGGACTTAGATGAAGACAACTTTTGTACAAAATATAGTAATAGTGAAGGAAAGTTAATCCAAAAGCTTGTGGTTAAGCTGCATCACCCAAATTTACGGCAGAAGTTCTCGGAGCAATTACTTGGAATTACATATGCAGTAGTTTCCAACTAATACAGTTCCTTGAGCAAAATGTTTTGGTATCCCAAACACCAAGAGGTTACTTTTTAGAACTAGGCAAAATTTAGCAGGAAGGAAAAATTATGTCAAGGGGTTCTTGTAGGAATATAGAAACTTAAAAACCACTCTACAAAGCAAAAATTAATTTGGTGTTGGTTTTAAAAAGTAGAAAATTTGAACCATGGAAGAAGGGTAAACAACCAGAAGCAATTGAACATAATGTCTGGTAAACAACCCAGAAGCAATTGAACATAATGTCTGGTAAAGCCAAAGATGGACACCAACAGCTGAAGTGAGGACTATACTTGGAACATAGTTTGGCAGATGTAAAGTGTAGACTTAACATCAAAGCAATTGTTCAGTCATTTATTAAGCCACTATTGTATGCCATGTATACAAGCACAAAGAATGAAACACTCCCTTACTCAAAAAACTTAACATTCTAAAGAAAATAAGTATATTAACATAGTCATTATGAAAATAGAAAAAGAGTAATAATTCAGGGCCTTGCAAGAGGAAAGGCAGTCACCATTGAAATTTAAAAAAAAAAAAAAAAAGTGAGGGAGAGATGAGGAGGCAGTACATTTCAAACCAATAGGCTTACTAGAGAGCAAAGGCATGCAAATGAGAAATGGAAATATCCCATGTGAAGAACAGAGACCAGTTTGTCTAGATTGCAGTGTGTTAGAGTAATATCCAGTGAGGATGGATAGATGGGGACCAAGATATGAAGGGTTTTTAAAAGCTAAATGGAGTTTATATTTTATCCTAGAAACAATAAACATCAAATTAATATGAACCAAATAATTTTTTTAAGAACAGAAACATTTACCTCTTGAAGTTCATTCATAGAAATTCAAGTGATCATTATACAACATTGAAATGCTCTTGTACAAAATCAGTTCAACCAGAATTAGAAGAGAAGCACAAAGTGCCTACTATGTTTTAGGTGCTATAAGTGCTAGATATGTAGCCATGTTTGAAAAAGCCATACCCCAAAGGATAAGTAGGTTCTGGAATGAGGGTTGTAGACTATGTCTTACTTTGTTCTAGAGATCATGACATTACTATAAAAGAATATAAATAGGTACTGCTACTCCTATGAGGAAATTTTTCCATAAACAAATCTTGCTAGATCTAGGCAAAACAATGGGAAAAGATTTACTCAACCTACTATATCAACATGTTAGTGAGGTTATCTTTTTCAGAATATTCACAAGCCCCACTAATTCTCACATTTTGTACCCTCATCAGTCTCCCAATTCTATACCACCCCTGGCAGCTAAATTTGTACCACCCTCTCTTCATTTTTTCTATATTCTCAAAAGATTATATATGTTGCATATATCAAATGAAATCAATCAAATGCAAAGCATGGCTGTGGCATCCAATTGTTAGGTCAGTGATATGGCTTTTCCTTTGTGCATAAAATAAAAATGCATGTTGATTAACCTGAAATCACAGTGCGCTCGGTTAATTCTTTGACATGACATAAAGCACATGATGGGAGGGTGAAGAAGAGAATTTTAAACATGGAGACCAGTAAAAATGCCCAAATCCAGGCAGAAAAATCATGCAAAGAATGGCAACGAGGCCGGTGTCACTGGATCACAGTACATGATGGGGTGCAAAGATAGGGGGTGAGAGACCAAATTATTAATGCCAACTAGTTTTACGTTTGACTTTAGAGGTAACAGTTTAAACACTTGAGTTTGAGGGGCAGGGAGGGTGTGATGGTCAGACCTTTGCTTTTAAGATCATTTTGGCAGCTGAGTGGAAAATGAATTGGAGTCAGAAGAAACATATAATATGAAAACCAACAAATTATTGCAAATAGTCCAGCTGGGAGGTGATGAAGCTCTGCTCTGAGGTGATAGCAGCGTCAGAGCAGAGAGAAGGGGGTTTATGCAGAAAATAGGTAGAAATGACAACTTGTCAACAGGTGGCTATGGAAAGTGAGTTGAGGATGATCTGGATTGCAAGCTTAAGTAACTGAGAATAACTGTACCTTCAAGAAACAAAGGAGTAGAGGCAAGTTTGTTTGGGAGTGGGGGAGGGAACATAATTCGTTTTGGACATGTTAAATTTAAAATGTCTACAAGATTTTATAGTTCAAGATGTAAATAGGCAATTGAAAGTACAAGATTAGAATTCAGGTTAGAGGTTTGGATAGGCAGATCTGAGTTAATGTAAAGATAATTGATGAAATAGTTGTGGAAGGAAAAAAGAGCCCCATGAGACACACATGATTAGCAAGCATGACTTGGATGAAGGTGTAGCAAAGGAAAGAGGAAAGAAGATGTGAGGAAGGGGAATCAAGAAAGAATAGTATTACAAAAGCCTAGAGAAAAGAGCATCAAAGAAAAGAGGGTGATTGCCAGTGTCAAAAGTTGAAGAAAGGTCAAGAAGGGTAAGAATTAGAAAAGGCTGTTGGAGTTAATAACTTTGGAAAGGGAAGTTTGGGTTAAATTATGAGATTGGAAGCCAGATTCTGGAGACTTGAGAAAAGGAAGTAGAGGCACCTATTGCAGCTAGTTTTCTCAAGTTTAGCCACACAGAGTAGAAATGTGGAATAATGGATGGATCCAGTGGAGGTTTTGAGATGTAGACATGGGCATATTTCTAGGTAATTTGTGCAATTTGTAAAGTTAGGAAGAGGCTGAAAATAAGATTTGGAAAACTTACTGTGCTGAACAGAAGAGTCTCTTAGGAGATCAAGAATTGTCTTTAACAAATTTATAGTAGACCTATTTAGCAGAGTTCTACAATATTCTCTACTTGTTCGGCAACACATGAATCGAGGTAAGGCATCTCTTGAGATGATGGGAATCAGTAATAGATAGGATAAGGCTGCAAGAAATTGAACTGGTTCAGAAAGGGGTTGAGATAAGAGAAGAATATAGGCAATGCAGGGGCGATGGCCCAAGAAAGAAATGAGTAAAGGTATTGGAGGTCATAGGGAAGATGCAGAATAGGCTTAGTAGTCAAAATTGAGAGGGAGAGAGGAAACAATAGATAAGATAAGTGAATTTTAAAGAGTTCATGAACGTGTAGCTGAAGTAAAGTGGAGGAGTAGATCATAGGAAGTTAATTCAGGAACTAGGAATTTAGGATATTTAAGGACATATCTCCCAATATGAGAGCAGGAGTTTGGTCAGAAAAAGACCCTGAACCAAGCACTGAGCTCACTGAGGAAGATAGATAGCTACAAAATTCTTAATTGGATAATTATTATTGATTAAACAAACTTCAAGAGAGAGAGGTTACTGAGTGATGGTGGTCAAAGGAGAGTCTGGAAATGGAAATGGGGAACAAGGAAGTAACTTGGAAAGTTCAATAAAAGTCCCATATAAACAAAATAATTACAAAAACACTTTATAATGACATAGAACTGAACGTGAATGCTCATCACTTGCATAATAGCTTTAAAAAATGTAATATTGTTGTGGCCTGTGAAATAATGGGGCTTCTGGTTAAGATGGTAACAAAAGAAATTCATAGAGAATCCCAGTTCTCCCACTTAAACCCCAGAAAATATCTGAAAAAGACTGTTAAAATAATTTTTAAAAGAAACATTTGTCCAGGTCATAACTATACAAAAAAGGTAACTAGAAGCTGATTGAGATGGGGAGAAGAGATATATGCCAGGAAAGCCAGCTTGAGCTCCTTCTAAAACATCTAAAGCCAGCCAGCCAACACTGTGAAAGGGGATCTCAAGCCAGTTCCAGGAATTGGGTACCTGAGACCAGATCCCCTGTCTGTCCTGTCAGAACAAAAATAGGAGTTAGAACCTAGGGCCCTGGGCAGAATTAGAGCCTGGTGGTGGACATTCAGAGGACTGGGGGCCACCACAGGAGGTGGGACAGTCTCAGCACTAAGGCTTTTGTGGGGGCTGTGCAGCAGGCCTGAAGTCAGAATGACCTCCAGTATTCCAGTGGCCTTTACAGGGGAACAGAGGGCAGAACCAAATTCTGATTATAGATCATAAAAGAAGACGCCCTGCCACAGACAACTAGGAAACTAAGCTAAGGATTGAGACAAAACAAAGCCTAATGCCACTCCCAAATCAGAATGGTAGCTACAATAGCATCAAGGACCAAGTAAGACAGACATGGTCTATGCAGAGGGACTGAATGAAGCATATAGTCCCAGATTCAAGAACTAAGGCTAATTAAAAAAACCCACACAAAACTGTTTTATATCTAGAATATAAAAGTAACTCCTAACATGTCTATGAGCAGAGGCACAGAGGGGGGAAATATGACTTGGCCAGAAATTCTATGAAAGTAGCTAAAATGAATTTTTTAAAAATAGTATTTTTCCTAACACATAGTTTTCAACACTCACCTTTACAAAACCTTCCTCCTTTCCCCTCCCCAAGACAGCAAATAATCCAATGTAGGTTAAACATGTGCGGTTCTTCTAAACATATTTCCATATCATGTTGTGGAAGAAAAATCAGATCAAAAGTAAAAAAAAATAAAAAAATAAAAAATAAAAAAGAGAAAAACCAAGCAAACAACAAAAAGATGAAACTACAATATTGTGATCCAAATCCAATCTCCAGAGTTCTCTTTCTGGATGCAGATAGCATTGACCATTCCAAGTACACTGGAATTGCCTTGAATCACCCCATTGCCAAAAATAGCCAAGTCCATCACAATTGATCATCGCATAAATAATCTTGGTACCAGGTACAGCGTTCCCTTGGTTCTACTTGCTTCACTTACAGCCAGTTCATGTAAGTCTTTCCAGGCCTTTCTGAAATCAGCTCATTTCTTATAGAACATTCATATATCACAACTTATTCAGGCATTTCCCAAATGCTGAGCATCCAGAAGCAGGAGATTTTTAAAATAAAACTTTAAAGTGAGATGACTTAGGAGAGAAAAAAATTAAGAAAATAAATGGAACAAAAAATGGACAACTTTACCTAAGGAGTAAATTCCTGAAAAAGAGAATTAAAGCAATCAAAACCCAGTGCATCCATAAGTCAAAAAATGAGAATGTAAAAGGCTTTGTACCTGCCCAAACCTAACAAAGAGGCACCCATAGGGGAGAACCCAGGGACCCGCTTCTGCACTCCCCCACCACAAAGATGATGGGCTGTAGGGGCCACAGGTTTATTACAACTGGACTGTGACCCTCTAGTTGTTGTCCACCTGTGTCCTAAGAGAGTGTCTGTTTACAACAGTACAGGCCACATAAACTGACGAGTGGGAGGAGAAGGATTTTTTTTAAGTCCTGGCCCTGAGTCAGGGTTGTGACTTCTCCTCTTTGGTTTGTCCCCTTTCAAAGCAGGATGCAGGCAGTATCCCCAGACACTCAAGCCCTCAAGTCATGGTGATCTGGCTGCTCTGTTGCATTCCCCCCTTAGCTCCAAAGACACCTTCAGCTCCAAAGCTCCCATCTGCTCCGGACTCTCTTGTCTCCAGCTGGCCCATGGGGTTGCAGGACATTACCTTGCTTCCTCTCCACTAGGTGGGCCCTGCCCTCCAGTCCCCTTTCCAGCCTCGGTTTATGTTGTCTCCCCATCAAGTTGGGAGCTCTGTGAGGGCAGGGACTGCCTTTTGCTTTTCTTTGAATCCCCAGTGCTCAGCCTGACACATAGTAGGTGCTTCAGAAATGTTTACTGGATAACTCACAGGGATTGGGGGCCAGGCTAGTCACTGTTACGACTTGGGTGGGAGCGGGATGGAGGGAAATAGACAAAAAGGTAAGGTAGCCTACTACCAAAAAAAAAAAGAGAGAACGGAAGAATCATCAAACTCCTTGAAAACCATGACCAAAAAAAAGAAAAACACAAAAACAACCTGGATACTATATTTCAAGAAAGTTAAAGAAAAATTTGAACTGTTTGAGGACTGTCTTTAGTCACAGAATCCACCAGTCACCTCCTAAAAGAAATCTACAAGGAAAACACCTTGGAATATGAATTGCAAAATACAAAACTTTTAAAAGTTTAAAAAAAACTGCCAACAGACAAAAAGAGTTCAAGGAAATACACTTAAGAGTACATAGGATTTAGTAGTTATTATAAAAACAACTACCATTAGTTCTTAAAAAAAATATTGGGTACAATAATTTAAAAAAAAACAAAAGATAAAGGCTTGCAACCAGCAATAACTTGCCCTACAAAACTGAATATAATTCTATGGAGTAGACTTATTATAATAGAAAACTTTGAAACTTCCTAATGAAAATACCAAAGCTGAATATAATTTTTAAAATACAAACATCACATGAATCTAAAGAAACCCAGATTGTTTTTTGAGCCATTAGAAGGGGCTAAATAATGAAGAAGTTTACATTCTAATGAGGGAAAAGAAACAAGTTCTTCTGAACCATAATGTCTTCAAGGGTCATGAGAATGTTAAATAAGACACAGAAGGCCTGGAGGGGGCTTTGTTCTATGTTGTTGGATTTAAGAACAGAAAACAAAGGTAGGGAGAAAGTAACAATTGGCAGAAGAAATGAGGACAAGGGAGAGAAATTATTTCACACAACTGTGATTCACGAGAAAACAATTAGATAAATATGAAGGAAGCAGATATGAGACTAAACTCTTATCTAAAACAGATAAAGGAGGGGTTCGAGTACATACACATGTACACAAAGAGTTTGATGTCAAAATACATTGAATTCAAGACTGGATCACTGGAGGTCAAGCTATCCTCTCAACTCTCAAACCACCCCAAAATAGGAATTACATAAGAGATAATCATTCCATTTGTTTCCACAGCCTAGGACACCAACAAGCCATATGAGGTAACAATTTAATGATCTAACAACAGAGAAGGCTACTTGCTATCCCCTAACATGCTCTCACCACCCATCAGGTGCCAGCACCAGGACTGCACAAGCTGACCTCCAGCTAGAAAGAGCTCCACTCTCTACTCCCCAGCCATTCCAGTGCAAAGAAAATTTAAAAAGGCAGAAGCTCAAGCTGCAACCATGTTCTATGTCCAACAGATCTCAGAGAACGGGGAAAGGATATGTGTGGGTATGAAGGCAAGGATGTGCAGTGAGTTGGAAAGAGGAAGCATTCCAATAAGTTTAAAAGAAAGAGCCCAATATCCAGGTGGAGTCAATATTCTCCCATGGCAGAGAATGAGACCTGTGAAGCACAAATTGTCTAGTAAAGGAGGAAGCTGTGAGAGCTTTGAGGTACAGACCCAACAGAAACTGCCAAAAAAGGGAAAGGAGTCAGAAAGTGAGTGATATGGGAATATAAGGGAGGTGGGAGAGACAAATTATTAAAGATTTCAGGAGGAAAAAAATTAAAGACCTTGAGCCAAAGCAGATGAATCAGCAGAAAAGATATTAATAACAGAAGGGAAAATAGCCTCTCAGCCTAGAATATCTATGAATAAACATTGTCAAGTCCCACAAAGAAACCACACAAAAGAAAATAATATCTAACATTTATATATGACCTATGTTCTTTTTTTTAGGTTCAACACAATCTTCCCCTCAAATATTTTTTTCTCATAGTAGCTTTTTCCCCCAAAATACATGTAAAGATAGTTTTAAACATTCACTCTTATACAACCTTGCATTCTAATTTTTTTTCCTTTCTCTCCTCCCACTTTCCTCCCCTAGACTGCAAGTAATTCAATATAGGTTAAACATGTGCAATTCTTCTACATATATTTCTGCAATTGTCATGCTACACAAGAAAAATCAGATCAAAAAGAAAAAAAGAGGAAAAAAAGCAAGTAAACCACAAAAAAGGTGAAAATACTATCTTGTGATCTACATTTAGTCCCCATAATCTTCTCTCTGGGTGCAGATGACTCCATCACAACTGGAATTGGCCTGAATCACTACATTGTTGAAAAGAGCCACGTCCATCAGAATTGATCATCATATAGTATTGTTGTTGAAGTGTATAATGATCTCCTGGTTCTGCTCATTTCACTCAGCATCAGTTCATGTAAGTCTCTTCAGGCCTTTCTGAAATCATCCTGCTGGTCATTTCTTACAGAACAATAATGTTCCATAATATTCATATGCCACAATTTATTCAGCCATTCTCTACTCAGTTTCCAGTTTCTGGCCACTACAAAGAGACCTGCCACAAACATTTTTGCACATGTGGGTCCCTTTCCCTTCTTTATGATCTCTTTGGGATATAAGCCCAGTAGTAACACTGCTGGATCAAAGGGTATGCACAGATTGATAACTTTTTGAGCATAGTTCCAAATTCTCCACCAACAATGTATTCTCTGTTCTTTTGTTGTTGTTTTAGCCGTGCCCAGCTCTTCGTGACCCCATTTGGAGTGTTCTTGGAAAACATCTTGGAGTAGTTTTCCATTTCTTTCTCCAACTCATTTCACAGATGAAGAACTGAAGCAGAATTAAGTGACTTGCCCAAGGTCACACAACTAGTAAGTGTCTTAGGCCAGATTTGAATTCATGCAGATGAGTCTACATGATTCCAAGTTCAGTGCTCTATTCACTGTGCCACTATGTGCCCAGCATGACCCTAAATGCTTTACAAATAAGAGTGACTGTATAGCAAAGCAAAATACCACCATTTTGTAGTATTATATTAAATAAAATATATTTAGAAAGCAAAGACAAACAGAATAAAAATGAATAGCAGAAAAAACGTACTATACATGAAGTAAGTTGTTAGTATTCTTACAAGGTGCTATATAAGTGAAAGTGAGGAAACAGTGGTTAAATCTAGTTTAGCATTGATTTAATCCTACAACAAATAATGGTTTCCTAGTGATATAATGATTGGTTTGTACTCAGTGTGAAGCATATAAGGAAGAGCTGTCAGAGCCAGAAAGGAGAAGCCCACTAGAAGCTCTTGGAGGCTCAGCCAGGATTCAGTCGAGGAGATTCAGAAGTCAGAGAAGGCAGCTTAAGCTCTCGGAACCAAGACTACAGATAGGCCTCTAAGATAAACTAGCCAAGCGTCAAGTGAAGGTGACAAGACTTTGAAGGAGACAATAAAGGATTTGGACTTTAATACTTGATTACATTGAACTGAAAGGAATGCTGCTCCTAAGCCCCCCATGAAACCCGTTCCCAAAGAAAATTATATTTCAGAGAAGAATATTATAGTAAGTGAATCAAAAAAAAAAATTCAGGAGTTGCAATCATGCTATCAGACGAAACAAAAACAACTACTCAAAACATAAAAAGAAATAAATAAGGAAATAACATTATGCTAAAAGTATTTATACATCATTTATATCACAAATCAATGTTACACATATGTTCCATATATCTTAGCATTTAAATTCATTAAGGAAAAAGTATATGAGAAAACACAGTAACACAATAATAGCAGGGGATTTCAATATTTCTCAGTTTGGGATAAATCCAACAGAAAGCTAAAAAAAAAAAAAAAGGAAAAATATAGAACCAAACAAATGGCTAGAGAAACTAGACCTAAAAGATTTGTGATCTCTTTTCTAAATGGGACTGCTTTTTTAAAAATACATGTTTCTTAGCACCATGTGAAACTTTTATAAAAATTAAGCATGTATTAGGGCACAGAGATATTATAAACAAATGTTAAAAGGCAGAAATAGTGAACACATTCTCTATAGGCCATAAGGCAACAAAAATAATCAGCCAGGGAACATAAGCAAAAAACTCAAACTCAAATGGAGACTCAACAATGAAATCCTAAATAATAAGTCAAAGAACAAATCATAAAAACCAATAATCATGTAAAAAATGATGATGATGATGATGATGATGATGATGAAACAACATACCCAAATTCCTGAGTTAAAGTAGGGAGGGAAATGGAGGGAAAATCATATCCCTACAAACATAGAATAGCAACATACAAAAAAAAAAAAAAAGTTGATGTATTAAGGGCTGAAACTCTGAATAGGTACACTGGAAAAAAAAAAAGGGGAGCACTTAAGGCTAATTACCTATTGGACAATATTAGCATATACTTAGAAAATGGCCCTTCTCACTATTCTGTGCTGGCTTGATCTTTTGGTGTATACAGATAATTGTAGGAGGGATTGGGGTGGAGTAAGACAGGCCAGAGTAACTTTGGAGGAGAACTACGAGGAGAGAGGAGATTGGTGGTGAGCCTCCTGGAGTTATGTCTATCTCCTTTACTTCTCCCCCTAAAGACCAACGACTTTAGCTGATCCTGACTCTGGCTGATCCTGAGGTCAACAGGGAGCTGACCTGGACGTCACATTGATGAACTGAATATGCATTTTAAAAACTAAAAAATCATTAAATAAAAAACCTAAAATAAGTGCAAAAGAGGAGCTATTTCAAATTAGAAGAGAAGTAAATTGGAAACAACAACAACAACAACAAAAAAAAAAGGTAAATAGAACTAGAAGCTAATACTTTGGGGGGAAATTAATTAAATTTAAAAATCTTAACAAACTTAATTTTTAAATAGCAAATTAATAAGATAATATCACAACAGAACCAGAGGTTTAAAAAAAAGGAATCAGAATCTATTATATATAATATATGCTAATAAAACTGAGGATACACAAAAAATAGAGAAATCTCTTCAAAAAATATAAAATACCCAAATTAAGAGAACACTAAATAGAAATCTCTAAAAATACTTTCTCAGAAAAGGAAATAGAACTACTTATAAATGGGACAACCAAAGAAATAATTCCCAGTCCTAATGGATTTACAAGAGAATTCTATCAAACTTCTATAGAATTTAGTACCAATACTATGCAAATTATTCTGAAAAATTGAGAAAGAAAATGCCCTAACAAATTATTTTTATGGGATAAATATAGTCCTAGTATCAAAACTAGGGAATAATAAAGCATATCAAGGGAACCAATAGACAATATCATTCATCAATTTCAATTAAACTGTCACAAACCACACTAATTCATCCAAGAAATCATTGATTATGATTAGGAGCATTAGGAAAACAATCAACATAATCATATTTTTAAAAATCTAAAATGACTATTTTCATAATAGATAACAAAATGCATTAAATTCAACAGGAAAAGATGGAAAGTGAGAAGGAAGCAAAAGAAAGAGGGTAGAATTGGAGATGGTCACAATAAAAGAAGTCACAAGTCATAAGCAAAAGAAATTTCAATTTCAATTAAAGTTGATTTAAATTAAAGAGGATTAAGGAAAACTAGAAAAAGAGAAAGCATAAGAATCAGACATTGAAATTTGGGCTAAGTGAATGGTAGAGAGGCAGAGGAAAACCCATTTTAATTATAGATTTACTAGTGTTGACTATATTCCTTCTCTTTCTCTAAATCATTCTTTTGTGTGTTTTTTTCCAGTGAGATTGAAAGAAAAAAGGATAAACTACAAGAGATTTTGATGAAACAAAATAATGCAAACGTTGATGAACTCATCCATAAAGAAGAGAAAGAAGAATGGATTAGAAAGCATCAATCAATAATATGTTGTTTAAAGAAATAAATTTGAAACAAAGATTCACAAGAAGTTAAACTGAAGGACTGACCAAAAGACTCATAATGGAAAATGTGATCCACATCCAAAGAAAGAATTGATGGAATAGGAATTCAGATCAAAGTATACTATTTTTTCTTTCTTTTTTTTTTCTTTTTACTAAAATAAAAAATAAACAAAGAGAGAAGAAAATTTCTAAAGGAATAAGTCAGCCAGGCAGTTTTGGAAGTATCATGAGAAATTAGAAGTAGAAAAAAAAACAAAAAGAAAAAACCTCATGTTTAGATTAGATTCATGATTTTATATTCAGTCTCAAGTTCATAATAATGAACAAAATTTAAGAGAAAGAAAAATTATGGGTATATAGAATTGAGAAAAACATGAGAAGACATATGAGTTGGTACAATGAAATAAGCCAAACAAGGAGAGCATTTTACACAAGGGCCTCAATTATGTCAAGAAAAACAACACTGCAAGACTTCAGACTTCTGATTAGTACCATAACTAATGGATTATGAAGCATCCTCCTGCTTATTTTATTGGCTATGCTTATTTGTTACCAGGAAGAGAATCATTAGGATGAGACAGCAATGTTAAAATGTGTTTTGAATCAATAAAACATTTTGAAGGGAGATTGGTAACACTGGAGATAATAGTTACAGTAGAGGGAAGACGTCTTCAAAAATGAGATTACAAAGCTCTGGGGGAAATTGGTAATGAGGAAGGGGACACAATGAACACAAACAATTCTGTAAAAGCTGAGCAATTAAAAGGAGAAGAGATGTAACAATAATTGACTAGCAGTCAAATGAAGGGTCTTTCCTGCATGGGAATCAGGACACTTGGTACAAATACTGCTTTTAGCTACTTGGTATTGAATACGGCAAGTTTTGAGTCTCTCCTGTTGGCTCCATTTTCCTCATCTTTGATATGAGGGAGTCAGGTTAACTGAACTCTAAACTTCCTTCTAGCTCCAAAATTCATGGGATCTGAGATCATTTAGTCCAACCTCCTAAGCAGTACAAGAATCTTGTCTACAATATGTGTGAAATAGAAATCAGTCTAGAGTTGAATACTCATCAATGATAGAAAGTTCAGGGCTTCAAGAGGCAGACAGTTCCCTTGTTGAGTTACTTTGATTGTTCTATTGAGTCTAATTCTGCCTCCCTACAATGGCCACCCATTAGGCCTAATTATGCTCTCAGAAGCAATAGTAAACTAATGTATTCTCTTTGTATCATCTACAAATTTGAAACTGGTGATCCTAACATTCCCCCTTCTCCTTCAACCAATAATTCTCTTCTCTAGGACAAATATAATTCAGATCCCTTCAGTCCTTCTTCATATATGATATGGTTTCAAGATCCCTCACAATCCTGGATGGGAGGGCCAGCTAGGTGGTGCAGTGGATAGAGTACCAGCCCTGAAGTCAGGAATACCCGAGTTCAAATCTGGCCTCAGATACTTAACAACTTCCTATCTGTGTGACTTATCTGTGTGACCATGGGCAAATCACTTAACCCCAAATGCCTCAGCCAAAAAGCAACAATCCTGGATGTGTATTAGTTGGTCAATGCTCCTTCCAACATGCAGGTTTTGAGGTTTTTGTTTTTTTTTTAACCTATTGCACATTAAATTCCTGTTATATCAATCTGATAACATGCGACTAAGGCAAAAAGTTTTACTCTTGAGTTGTCAACAGCTCAAGTTGTCCAAGATATAAGGATATCTTCTATATGACTAAGACTGCAGATCCATTTAAGTACCAATCTTGAAAATAGATTAATGCTACTTTGAATGAAATGCCAGCTTATTGTTTCCCTTCTAATCTTGTCTGTATTAGTTTTGTTTGTTCAAAAACTTTTTGGCTTAATAAACTCAAAATTATCTATTTTGTGTTCAGTAATGAACTCCAGTTCTTCTTTGGCCACAAAATCCTTCCTTTTCCACAAATCTGAGAGGTAAACTATTCTTTGTTCTTCTAATTTGCTTATATATAATAATATGCTTGCAAAGCAAGAACCAATCATGAACCCATTTTGACTTTATTTTGGTATATGGTGTTAGGTGTGAGTCAATGCCTAGTTTCTGCCATACTAGTTACCAATTTTCCCAGTAGTTTTTGTCAAATAGTGAATTTTTATCCCAAAAGTTGGGGTCTTTGGGTTTGTCAAACATAGCTTACCATAATCATAAACTATTATTTAAAAATACTATTGTGCCATATAGAATAACAAAGGTGCAGTTTCACCTAAGCACCTAAGAAGACTGATGCTGAATGAAGAGAGCAGAAGTAGAGAACAATTTAAACAATAATAGCAACTTTATAAAAAGAAACAATGTTGATCAATGTCATGATCAAGTTTGATTGCAGAGAATCAATATGGATGCACATTTTATACATCTAGAAAAGAGGTGATGGACTGACTCAGGATGCAGAATGAGACATATTTTTGGATGCGGCCAACAGAGGAATGTGTATGACTTGAGAATATATTCATATGTTTTATTAAAATTTTCTATTTTCAAAACTTATGCATAAGTGTTTCTACAGGTCTTATATCCCAAAGAGATCTTAAAGGAGAGAAAGGGACCCACATGTGCAAAAATGTTTGTGGCAGCCCTCTTTGTGGTGTCAAGAAACTGAAAACTGAGGGATACCCATCAGTTGGAGAATGAATAAGTTATGGTATATGAATGTTATGGAATATTATTGTTCTATAAGAAACGATCAGCAGGAGAATTTCATAGAGACCTGAAGAGATTTACATGAACTGATGCTAAATGAAGTGAGCAGAACCAGGAGATCATTGTATACTTCAACAATAATACTATATGATGATCAATTCGGATGGATGTGGCTCTTTTCAACAATGAGATGATTCAGGTCAGTTTTAATGATCTTGTGATGACTAGAGCTATCTATACCCAGAGAGAGGACCGTGTAGGAACTGAGGGTGGATCATAACCTAGCATTTTCACTCTTTTTGTTGCCGTTTGCTTGAATTCTATTTTCTTTTTCACTTATTTCCTTTTTTGATCTGATATTTCTTGTGCAACAAGATAATTGTATAAATATGTATACCTATATTGAATTTAACATATATATTTACCATACTTAACATATATTGGATTACTTGCCATGTAGGGGAGGAAATGGGGGGAAAGGAGGGGAAATTGGAACACAAGGTTTTTCAAGGGTCAATGCTAAAAAATTATCCTTGCATATATTTTAAAAATAAAAAAACTTCGATCAAAAAATATGCATAGATAATTTCAGCATTGACTCTTGCAAAATCTTGTGTTCCAAATTTTTTCTCTCTCTTCCCCTCCTCCCCTCCCCTAGACGGTAAGTAACCCAATTACAAATGAGATATTTGTAAAGTGCTTATCAGAGTGCCTGGCATATAGTAGGTGCTTAATAAATGCTTGTTTTCCTCTCTATATATGTATGCGTACATGCATATATATGTACACACACACATACACATACATCCATATGTGTATGACACTTTTTTCCCCCTTAGTTTTCTCCTATCCTTTATTTCCCTTTCTCACATTTTTCTTGGTCTTAAGCAAACTAATCCTTTCATTCATCTATTTTGGTCACAAATCATTCTGCATACATTATCCCATTTGCTACTTCAGTCCTGTGAAGTTAAAAGCCCCACGCATTACTATCCCTATTTTACAAATAAGGTAACTGAAAACCAAAGACCTGGTGATTGGCCCATGGCTTTACAACTAGCATTCTGTCACCCGAGAGCAGAACTGAGATCCCGACGAGCCATTTTCTTACTGTTAGGGACAGAATCCTGTCTATTTCTTCCCCTATCAGAGACTTTGTAGCTGACGTCATAACTTACCACTTAGGCTCCTCCCCATCAAAGAACGCCTTCCTCGGACCCCAAGATCCCCAGCCCCCTTCGCTTCGAGTTTTCTCCTCTCCGGCGTTGCCAAGTTAAACAAGGGAGGCTTGGCTCCCATTGGCTCTCGGAGAGAGCTGTTGCCTAGCAACTCCCCCCCCCCCCGGGCGTGCTTAACTACCGAGGGGTGGCTTAAGTGGCCCCAGAGAACAGTGTTGGGCGAGAAGGAAGAGGTGAGCAGAGCCCTGAGAAGCTAGTGAGGAGAGGGGTGGACGCCTCAGACCTGAGCCACCCTTTCGCACTGGGCTATCTCGCCTTGTCGCTGGAGCGCCTGCTGGGCTCCCATCTCATTCTGACCAAACCCGACCATGCCCTTCCATCCTCTCCGGGGAGGCCGGGAAGACTGGGCAGCCAACCGAATTTGAGGCGCCGAAGCCCCTCTCAGGAGTTCTTACCCAGACTGAATTCCCGAGGACTGTATCTTACACTTCCCTAGTCTCCCACGTAACCTCCAGCCCAGAGCCCATGTAGGGCTTAAGGGGAGGGGACGTGACTGAGACAATGAACGGTTGACTGAGACTGGCACACTTGGTGTGAGGTTTGGGGGGATGTTCTTGTCCACCAGGCCATCTTCTGCCAACATACGGTAGCTCCTCCCTCAGCTGAGCACGACTAGGTATCCAACTCTATCGACCTAGTTCAGGTCCTTTCTTAGGGACATGCTGATTATCTGGTACTACTGGGATTTAAGGAAGAAAGGACTTTCCCCTTTTTTCTTCCTCTGCACATAGGTGCACATTCACTGTGAAAAGAGAAGAAAGCTTGCTAGAGAAAAAACCTTTTAATTGCATTCTGAAAGGGGAAGAAGAGAAGGTGGACAGGAAGGAAAATGCATGGCAGTGAATGGAGGGTGGGAACGGGAGAGAAGCTGCTAGATGATTTCATCCAGTTTTTTTTTTTGGGGGGGGGGCGGTGTTTTTGTCTAGTAGATAGCAAGCTGAAGGCATCCAGGGACAGATGTGAGTGCCCCTTCCAGCCTTGAACCATGGCCACACTGAGCAAGCCTAGTGAACGTTTCCAATTATCTGACTGGCACAATAGCAACCACCAGCTTTCCTCTAATGCTGAACAGCAGAGGGATCCCTCACACCAGATGAGACAGGAGTTCCGCATTCTCCGTAATGAGACCAAAAACCAGGTAGGGAGAAAGAATCACATGAATGGGGAAAGAAACATGTATCCCCTGAAATCCCTAACTGTCAATAACTCCCCCAAGCTTAAATGATACATCAAGCTTTCCAAAGCACTTTCCTTACCATAGTTACATTGTAAAGGGAATTGTGCAAACAATTAACCACATTTTACTGATGGAGAAATAAACAGGTTTAGTAATCTGCCCAATGTCACACAGCCATGAAGTAGCAGTTGCTAATCTTTTTTCTACTAAATCATGCTGCTTCTCACACAATTCCTCTCTCTTCCAGACCATATGGGATGAACATGACAACCAGACCCGCCTGTCAGAGCGAATAGATTCTGTTGAGCGATGGAAGGAGACACTAGACAGATGTCTAGCTGACCTAGATACTGAGATTGATGCCTTGACACAGGCAAGGGAGCTGAGGGCAAGGTGTAAAATTGGGTACCAGGGAAATCATGGGGCAGCCACCCTCTTGGGCAGGGAGGTATTGCTGGCTTCAACTGGCATTTCACCCTTGACATCCACTCTAGTATCAAGAGGTTTGACAGGGCATTAATCCAAACTGGAAGAATCATTTTGGACTTCACTCCCCCTGCCCTTCACCCCTAGATGAAGGAGGTAGCAGAGAGGGCCCTGCAGGCCAAGAACCTCCCAATGGATGTGGCCATTGAGTGCCTAACACTGCGAGAGAGCCGGCGGGACATTGATTTGGTGAAGGATTCTGTGGAGGATGAGCTGCACAAGGAAGTCGAGGTGATTGATTGTGCCAAGGAAGCCCTGCAGCAGAAGATCAGAGAGATCTTTGAGCAACTTTGGTGAGGACTGGAGGGGAAATGGTACCCGTATTCATAGGCAAACGTGCAGGTAAACCTGGCTTTACCAGTGCAATCCTGCTTTTATGCACACATGCATGTCTTTTACATTGGGATGCATAGGTTCCGTGTCTGCCCAGAGTATGTTAGACATGCTTGCATGTCCCACATGTGATGGATATTATATATACATATATATATATATATATATATGCCAGCAGCCTTACTCACATGCCCACCTATGTGCAGTGTATACTAAAGTATCAATGTCCTTGTGGCCAAGAATCATGAATTAGAGACATTCACTCATCAAGTATTGAATATGCATGGAATATCATATTCCTGGTTGGGAAGGATTATGAATGATCTGGAATTACTTGAAAAACGGAGGGTTATCTATGACCTGCTTCTCAGGAGAGCTTAGAGATAGATGATGCACATCAAACTTTCTCACATATGGGGTCCTGTAGTAATAATAGTCATTCCCCCCTCAAAATTCAGGTAAACTCCATGTACAAAGTTACTGCTAGGTGCGAGAATGACATTAAATGTCAGGGATACAAAGAGATGTGACAAATGACAGCTCTTTCAAAGAGCTGGCATTTTACTCAGGGCTGGTATGTGGATACATCCAAAAATGAAGGTGATACAAAACAAAATGTGCACAGATCAAAGGCAACATGTTGTAAGGAAATTTGGAGCAAGAAAGAACATTTGCATCTGGATATGTGTCTATATTAGTCATGGAGGGAGTTGGCTCTTGAGCCTCAGGTTGCCTTATAGGGAGATAATAGGAATTTTGGAAATTGAGGCAGAGTAGTGCATTTCAGGCCTGGAGATGTAGAGGGCAGGAATTCTGAAAAGGTGTACTTGAATCTAGGACTTCAGGGTATTTATAGTTGGTTCTCTAAGCATATACTTAATGTGATGTAATGATGTGATCAATCTAGTTGGCATATATTTAGGATAATATAGTGATATAATGTTCAACAATTCTCAGTGTGATTGTACATACTTAGTGTGCAGTAGTGAAGTAATCCTACTGGAGTATTTAAAGGGAGTCTCAGAACACTCTCTCAGCTGCAGCTCTCAGCCACAGACACAAGAGAATTCCAGACTCCATCTCTGACCAGCCTCGTAGTGGCTGTCCTTCCTCCTTCACTAAGACCAAAGACTTGGGCCGATCCCAAGGTCCTCCAGAGAGCTAGTCCTGACTAAACATTCATTACATGAAGAGAGCTTGGGAAAATTTAGAGGTGGGAGATAGGATGCTGAGTTTGGGGAACAGCTACAATTCCAGCTTGGCTGCAGCACAGAATGTGTGATGAGTCAAATGCAAATGAGGCTTTAAAAAAAAGTAGATTTGAAGCCAGATTGTGGAGGTTCTCAAATACTAAGAAATTTGTATTTTTTCCTAGAAGCAATAAGAGGACCAATGAAGGTTGTTTTGTTTTGTTTTGTTTTTAAGAGGAAAATGACATGATGAGACCTGTGTTTTAGGAAGATTATTTTAGCAATCTATATGAAGGATTAATGAGCAAGGGTAGAATCTGGAAGCAGGGAGACCAGTTTAGGAAGCTAGACAAAGTAGGAAGTGATAAGGCTATCAACCAGAATGATGACAGTGTAGGAAGAAGCGATGAGTCAAGAGATATAGCACAGATTGAATTGATGAGTTGGGGGGATGCGGTAGGGGTACTGGGAGGCACAAGAGAAGGATAAGGAATAACAGGGAATCAAAGATGATTCCAGAATTTTGGGTCCAGGAGCCTCAGTTCCATTAACCAAACCAGGAAAGTTGAGAAGAGGAAATGGTTTGGAGAGATAGGGGAGAAGATACTAGTTTATTTTTGGACATGTTGAACTGAGGATAAAGTTATGCAGATAAAAGTATTCAGTAGGGAGTTGGAGATGCAGAACTCTGGAATACAAGGGAGATATTATGGCTAAAAATAGGAAGATCTGGGAGTCATTTGTATCATGGAATTTAACTGTTGGGTATGATGAGACCGAAAGATAACATGTAGTATGAGAAATAAAGAGGTTCCAGTAGGGAGATCCATGAGGAATGACTTCGCCTCAGCCAGAGCATCTATTGTGGCCTGAAAGAGATCTGGCAGTAGATTAAGAAGGGTTGGCTCCCCTGGTAGGAGAACCCATATACAAAAATGCCTCCAATGCCAAAAGAAGAATGTTCAGGAGGAGAGAGGAGTGGTCACAAATAGTAATAGTTGGTCATCTGAGATTCACAAAGAATTTTGCTTATGTTGTTATCTCATCTGAACCTCATAACAGTTCTATAAAGCATAGGAAGTACAGGCTTATTATTCACAATTTATAGATAAGTTAGAAAGGTTCTGTGGTCACACAGATGGAATCAGAGACATGATTCAAATCTTGAATCCAGCTGACTCCTTCCAGCAGCATAATTTCAATGCCATACTACCTCAGCAGTGTCAGCACTGTCCAAGGAGATCAAGAAGGATGAGAACTGATGAAAGCCATCTGATTTATCAACTAAGAGATTGTTGGGGGAAAAATTTTTTTTTAAAGAGATTACTGGTTGGGGGAGAGAGATATATTGTTGGCATCTTTTCAGAAAGTAATTTCAGCACAAAGGGTGGGAATAGAAGCCAATGTGGAAAGGCTTTGAGGTCTTAAGAAAGGTACATGCTAAAGAAATGAAGACAAATGTAGATAACTCTCTCTAGGAGTTGGGCAACTTCAAAGTCAAACCACTCAGAAAATGTCACCTGTTCCCTCCAGACTTGTATTTCCTGATGCCCCTAAATTTTCCCCTACCTTGATAAGCTGCTCTTGTTGGATTCTGCCAAAAAATCACATAGAATCAGAGCCAAAGAGATTGTGGAGGACATCCAGTACAAGCCCATTGCTGGCCAGAATCCCTGAGAGTCCGCCACCTTCAGCTCTTGCATACCGCACTATTTCCTTTTTGGGTAATTCTGTTAGCAATCATTTTTTTCCTTCCCATTAGACTTTATTTACAGCTTCCATTCCAAGCTTCAAATTCTGCCCTTGGAGTCACTCTGTTTAATAGATATCAACCCCTGAAATATTTCAAGATAGTTGTCTTATTCATCTTCACTAAATTCTCTCCACTATGCTTCCAAAACTTTACTCTCCCCATTTTCTGGATCACCTTATATACATTCATTTACGATTCTAATTTGCCCATTCCTCCTTATACCTTATCTTTTTTACCTAGCCATATGCCAGCCATGGTTCTCATCCCACCAAATTTTAGTGGTACCTCCAAGGTCAAATTGTTCCTTATTTTAGAATTTGTAGTTATCTATACTTAGTACATTCATATATGATCACTGGATCACCCAGCATGCTTTGTTGCCCCTTCTTTAGAGACTCCCCTTGAATGAGAACAAGCTATGAGACGTTTTTACACTTCCCTGAAATCCCAGCATTAAATAGATATCAGTCAATTTAGGGTTGTACAATGGTATCACTGACTGTGTCCTGGAACATTCCATTTCCTTTTTTGGGTTCCATTTTCCTCAGTTAAAGTTAGAATAAGTCATCTTTTAGGTCCTTTCCATCTGTGATATTCTATATTCTATGACTGACAATTTGTCTCATTACAAGATCTCATTCCAAATGGTCTAATTGGGGTATAACTACACAGGACTTCTTCATCCTGATCTTCATCCAGTTCAAATCTGGCCTCAGACACTTACTAGCTGTGTGACACTGGGCAAGTCATTTAACCCTGTTTGCCTCAGTTTCCTGATATGTCAACAGAGCTGGAGAAGGAAATGGCAAACCACTCTGGTATCTCTGCCAAGAAAACCTCAAAATGTTTTCATGGACAGTTGGACACGACTGAAACAACTGAATAACCACCACAACAAATTCCTATCTTGACTATAAGGCCCCTTAACATTTGCTTATTTTGTAGGACTTCTGTGAGAATAAAGTGAGATCATAGATGAGAAAGTGCCCTGAAAACTGTACAATGTTTTGGGGCCTTTGACCTTTGGCCAGAACATGAGAATCTTAATCTCAAAGTCACAGAATCAAAACTTCCCATTATAGCACTGGCATCTCTGACACTAGGCAGATATAGAAAAAGCCCAGTGCAGGGAATTAGGAGACCTGGGTCCTACTGGTGACTTTTTACAATTCATAGTATGACCTTGGGAGCAAATCACTCTTAGTGCTAAAGTTGGAAGTTTTTATGCAGTCCTCAGGCTGTGTGGCTGGCCTCAGATTGGTCCAAAAAGGCAGTTTTTCTTTATCTGGGCAGATTTGGCACCCAAGGCTTTGAAGCTGGTATCAGAATGTCTGAATAGCTTGATACCTTCTAAAGAATTAGGAGTAAAAATCAGGAAAGAGACCCTCTTCCTCACTCAGCTTCTACCTGAGGGAGCTCTACCTTGAACTGGGCCCTAAATTGGGCCTAAAAACTACATCTGTCTGTCCGTCTGGTTAGTAATTAAAAGACACCTGAACCCTTAAGTCCTTGTCTTCCTCAGCCTTCTTCAAGAGGCAAGGCAGCAACTGAACTTTGACCATCGAGACAAGATGGAAGCACTAGAGATAGATCGAGCCTGCCTCTCACTCAATGTTCACTCCCCCAATCTCTCTCTGAAGGTCAACCCTACCCGCATTCCCAACGGGTAAGTCTGAGTCTTTGACCCTGAGATGACACCTTCCCTTGCTTTCTCCTTGGTCTATGGACCCTCCCTACCCATGGGGTTTGATTCTACCTACTCATTCATGCACCCTGTCTACCAGACAGCCCTTAAAGAATTCACATCCTACCCTTGTTCAATCCATGTGTGGCCAATGTCTGATTCCTTTGTAACCCATGTATAACCCTTATGGGCCTGGCCTCCTGGGCCCTGTGAGAGCCTGGCTCTTCTGGCTCTTCTGGCTCTTCTGGCTGCCCCAGCTCCTGCACGATACAGCAGTGGGATGACTTTAGTCAATACAACAAGGAACGAGCAGAGGCTGAGAGGAAGGCTTCTGCAGACCTGCGGGAAGCTACAGCCCTCACCATAGCTGAGGTGAGCCCCAGCACCCAGGCTCCCAAAAATTCATTTCCCTTCCTGCTCAAGGAGCTCATCAACATCCTTGCCAAACATAAATAAACTCATCTGTCTATGTAGAGAATGCATCTGCCCATTTTCCCTTCCCCCTTAATGGACCCTCTCTTTATCAGGGTATCACATGCTCCCTTGATCCCTACCATATTCCCACATCCCATTCATACTTTATTGTACCCCTGGCTCTGTTCTCATTTCCCTTATTTCCTAACTCTTAACCCCAGACTAACAATGAATTGGAAGCCCAGCGTGTGGCCACTGAATTTGCCTTCAGAAAGAGGATGCGAGAAATAGAGAAGGCCCTGAATGGGCTCAAGTGGCAGGAGAAAAGCGTAAGAAGCCCACTGGCCTCCAAGACTCTGAAGGATCTGGGGGTTGGGAGTGGGAACCAAGGGTGGGCTTGGAGAAATGGCAGGCACAGAATCAAATCAATATTGATGGGTCATCAGCAGAGAAGAGTGGGCAGGGAAGCCTGTCCACCCACCCTCTGGCTTCTTCCCTTAGACCTTGGGAGAAACTGTGGACTTTGAGGAGGATATCCGACAGGTGGAGGAAGATCTATCCATAAAGATGCGGAATATGAAGCTAGCACACACCAGGCTGGATATCCGAACATATAGGCCTAATATGGAGCTGTCCAGGGACCAGGTATATGCATGTGTATTCACATGTCTCTGTTCAGCCAGATATAATAGAGTTCCCCTGCTTGATGCCAAGAAGTCCTGAAAAAATGGACATTAGAAGGAGGGGATATAACTTACATGTGTGTATACACATTTAGTAATAGTAATAGAACAACCTCAGATCTTTCCCTTTCAGCTCCCTGAAGATGAACACAAATGTATAAGGCTGAGCTCTTGTAAGGTTAATCTATGTTCTAAATTTGCATTCAACAGATTATTATTACACCTTGATTCAAATTCAAATAAGACTTAAGTGAAGAGCAAATTTATAGCATAAAATACACAATAATTAAACACAGTGGCTACCATCACAATAAAGACAATATAACAAACAACATACATCATCACCACTCAAAGAAAGCACCAACACCTGAATTTCTTGATGAGGAGAATCCCTAATCACAGCTATTCAGAGTCTCAAGAGTGGGAAAAGTTCCCCGGAAAGGTGTACAGTCCTTCCTAGATAAGATTCTCAAAGTCCTTTTCTCACTAAGGGGCTTTTATAGGCTGAGAACAAAGAAAGCAGTACACTAAGTATTCTCATTTGATACATTACTCTTGAAATAAAGCAGCCTTCCAGGTGTAGGATGCTCCATCTCAAGGGAGCCACCAAAGAATATTTGTTCATTCCTTTAGGATGACTGCATTTACTCAGAGAACTGGCTAGATTTCCAAGACAAATAGAGGTCATTAATAAAGGAAACTTATTAATCAATGCACAAGGAAGGTGGCCTTCCCTCTCTATACTTCCTGGTACTCTAACAGGTAACTGCAAGCACATTCTCATGTTCTCAACAAAAAGTTACACAAAAGACATAGCCAAGTCTCACTAGGATTTCTTACAACTCTTGAATCAGTAGAACTGAAGGATCTTCTGATCCCCATCTCTATCTTAACCAGGTGCAATATGGGCTCACTAATGAAGTGCAT
Organism: Sarcophilus harrisii; assembly: GCF_902635505.1. Classification (NCBI taxonomy): domain Eukaryota; kingdom Metazoa; phylum Chordata; class Mammalia; order Dasyuromorphia; family Dasyuridae; genus Sarcophilus; species Sarcophilus harrisii. The sequence goes on from NC_045428.1 coordinate 540,457,221, forward strand.
CAGCTGGAAGCTAACATCGCTACCCTGAAGCAGAAATTGACTCAGGCACAGTAGGTTTGGGGGCTTAGTGAACTTGAGAATCCTGGGGTCCCAGAAGCCATTCCAGCCCTTTGGCTGACATGATCCCTGATTCATTCATTCAACAAACTTTAGTTCTTACTGAGTGTAAAGAACTGCAAATCTGGAGCTGGGGGTGTGGTTGTGGTGTAAAGTTTAAAGACTAGATAATACTCTTCCCTTTTGGAGCTCCCAAAGTAAACCACAGACACATGATATTAAATGATCACTGCATGGGGAGGAAATGCAGACAGAACGCGATGTCATGTTCTATGGAAAATGTCCTTATGGAGTCTGGGGATTATGAAAGGCTTCCTGGAGGAATGTCTTGGATGGCATTTGACTTAATCTTTAAAGGAGGAGAAGGCTGGAAATAGGGAGGAGGAATGATGCAACCAGGTACAGGTTGCAAGATGAGCAAAAGCACAGAGGAGCAAGAATACAAAGAATATTTTGGGGACAGAGTAGGGTAATATTTGGGAGTATGAGAGCATCTCCAAGGATCATTGTCTAATTCCCTTCTTTGACAGATCAGACTGAAGTGCCAGGGAAGGTAAGGAACTTTTCCCAAACCTACAAAAAGCTAATGCCAGAGCTAAACTAGAAGAGTCCTGGGACTGGGGCCAGGGCTTGTGGGACTTGACTACCAGGAGCTGCTGTCTTTGCTGTGGCTTGGCACATGGTAACTGAGTCACATTGAAGTTCGGGCCCCTTTCCCCGCCCTCCTTTTGTGGCTTCTTTCCTGGGCCACAAGGAGAGAGGGCAGGAGTAGCCTTGCCCTAAGTGTTTCTCAACATTCCCAGGGATACTCGAGGTAGCTTTTACAAGCACCTGGCCCGGATCCAGGCTGACATTGCCTGCAAAACCAACTCCTTGATGTTGGACTCCAAGTGTTTGGACATCCGCCGAAAGCTGACGGTACCAGCTGAGAAGTTTGTGCCAGAAGTAGATACCTTTAACCGAACCACCAACCGCTATCTGGCCCCACCCAAGAACCAGAAGCAGGAGCTGGCTCCACATGAAGGGGCCACAGGAAATGGGAATGGGACCGGGAATGGGACCAGGAATGGGATCGGGAATGGGATCAGGAATGGGACCGGGAATGGGACCAGGAATGGGACCGGGAATGGGAGAGTCTAAGTCTAATAAAACATTAGGTGTAATAATACTGATGGTAATAGCAATAATCATGTGGCTTGACTTTTGTGAGGGTTTGGGAGAAGGTTTTGCCTAGTGTCAAGAGCAAGAGTAATCTCAGAATGACAGAATTAAAGAATTGGGAAGATCTAAGAGTGATCTAGTTTAACCTGACCTTCTGCTATAGCATCACTGACAATCTTAGACCCTCTGTGTGAACACTTTCAGTAAGGGGAAATTTACAACCTCTTGAGAAAACCCACGTCACTTGGGGATATCATGCTGGGGAGAAAGCCTTATGTCAAATCTAAACTTGTCTCCCTAGTTTAAATTCACAGCCCCTAGATTGGCTCACTTCCGCATAACAGCCCTTCCAAGACTTCATAGATGTATTCCCAGATCCTATAGAGTAGCAGGCTCACCATCTTTATCTTTGCCTTCTGGATTTCAATGTCCTTTTTACACATGTAGTGTCAAGAATGGAAAATGGTGGTTCAAAAGTGGTCTGATCAAGGTAGAACATAGCAAAGCTATCACGTTCCTCATTATTGATACACAGCAAGGAGAGCTTGTAGTACCCTAAGATCCCTGGGTCTTATTCATATAAGCCAGATCTCTCCCATCCTGCATGTGTTTTATTTTTAAACCAAGTATAGAAGTTTATTTCTATTTAGTTTCATGTTAATCATTTTGACCCATTTAAGTCTATTCAGATATCTAGATATTCAGATCCCAAGGCTATCATTCAACACTCCAACTTTTGTCTTTTCTAGACTTAATATAAATGCTTCAGATAGCTTTATCTAAATCACCACCTTAAGGATTAAGAAGTTTAGGATTAAGAATAGTTGTTAGGGTACTCCACTAGAGTCCCCCCTCAAGAAGATATTGTCATTGATGATTAATAATTTGATCTGGTCTGTCAATTCCCAATCTACTTCAGCATCCTATTATTGAGCCCACATTTCTCCATGTTCAAATCTACATTTATAAAATGCCTGTTAGATGGAAACTTCATCTGACATTTTTTTCCATCTGGTGGGACTCTTAGAAACTTAACTCCTCTCCCCGACACTGGGTAATCCTTCTCCAATGTTTTCCCAACAGAGTAGAGGGAGGCAGAGGACATAACTTTTTTGCTCTTCACTATCACTTCTAGATTATCACATTGTCACACAAACTTCTTCTTTGAGGTTTATTTCTCTTGACTATGTCACTTGGCTAGACCCTTGTCAGTCATCTGTCTTGCACATAGTAGGTGCTTAGTGAAAGCTGCATGGAATTGCCAGATATCATAATTTAGTACTGTAGATAAAAAGGGAAAGGCATCTGCCCACAAGGAGCAGGGAACTTCAGGGGATGTTAATATGAGGTGATTTGAGTTGGGAGAGCTCTTAATTTTTCCATTTCCCTTAGGTATTTGGCATGCTTCTGGCCCATAGGCTTGCCTCAGAAAAGGGCTGTTAACAGATATGATGGGATAAGTTTCTGGGCTTCTAAATTTTGTCGCTATCTCCAAGCAGCCCTGGATATGAAAGCAGCATGGTGTCTATATGCTCTTGGACAAATCATGTAACCCCTCTGGGTCTGTTTCTTCATTGGTAAAATGAACAACTGATGAAAACCACCCGTAAAGTCTTAACCACTCCAGAAATCAGGCATTATGCCTTTTCTCCAGATATTTGCTCACTCTAATGGAGGTAGAATTATTTCCTGGATCTCTGCCTTTCATTTTTTCATTCCTTATTAGGCAATTCTAAGAATATGCTAATTTCAATTATTTGGGCTGGCCTCTTCCCTTGCTTCACAGGTGACACCCACTCTGTCAAAACCTCTGAAAGTTGGATGGGCCTTGGATCAGAGTGCTCATCTTAATTCACACCTGAGGCACTGGGAACATTTGAAGCACCCACTTATGCTCTGCCCTACAGGGATCTGTTCCAATGCCATGGTGGCCATCTTTGTATGCAATGTCACTCTTGAATAGCTCCCTCCCCCGCTTTTTCCTGCAAAAGACCTCTCTTCTAGCTTGAAACTCAATGAACTACTGGGATCAGGAATAGTTATACATGGGAAGTAGCAGCATCTGAATAGAACCTTGAAGCAAAGGAGGGCAAGAGGAAGAGAGGCAAGGGCTACATTTTGGAAACTACCTGTATGAAGGCTAAAGGAAAGCATAAAACTGTCAAATACTTTGCTGAAAAATATCTAACATTGCCCAGGGAGAGGTCTACTCAGGTTGGAAGGGGCCCAAGAGAAATTTCTTAAAGTTTCATTCAGAAATATTCATGCATTCAGGAAATCATTTGGAAAACATTTATTCAAATCAACTAAGGTACCACTTGTGTAGAGTACAGAGTACAGCTTCTACATGACATGATTCTTACAAAACTGACATGCTATTAAGCTAGAAGTTTGCATACAGGCTTTTTGTTGCTATCGCATAGTTCTCACAGAAGGACTAAGATCCAGTATAGATGAACATGGGAAAAGCTGCTTAGCACATGCTTGCCTTAGGCAAACCCTTTTCCCTTTCTGGGTTTCAATTTCCTTAGTTGTAAAATCCGGGAATTGCATCAAATTCTAAGATATAGAGTTGGAAGATCCTAGAAATCATCATATTCAACTTCTTTTCTGAGGAAACTGAGGTCCAAACAGCCTAGGTGATTAATTTCTAAGGACTCTTCCACTGCTGAAATTATACAGTTTTTGCCATGGAGTTAGTTTAGTGAAAATAAATTTGCTCCCCCATCACATTCAAGAACTTCTTGAAATCTGTCCTAACCAATTTAAGAAGTCTGTCTCTAGTCCAATTCTCTGATTAATTTTGTGACTTCTACCTATCAAGGCCCTCTTTCCCAACTTCCCCTAAGTAAGAGGAAGAGCTGAGATTAGAACTCAGTTCAGTTTGATTCCAACCTCTGGGCTGTTCAAACTAAATGGGGCTTGGATTTGAATTTTCTAGGCCTGTTGTGTGTTTTTTTTTTAATTATAGATTTTTATTTACAAGATATATGCATGGGTAATTTTACAGCATTGACAATCACAAAACTTTTTGTTCCAGTTTTTCCCCTCCTTCCCCTCCACCTCCTCCCCCAGATGTCAGGTTGACCAATATATGTTAAATGTTAAAGTATATGTTAAATACAATATATGTATACATGGCCATAGTTATTTTGCTGTACAAAAAGAATCAGACTCTGAAATATTGTACAATTAGCTTGTGAAGGAAATCAAAACTGCAAGTGGGCATAAATATAGGGATTGGGAATTCAATGTAATGATTTTTAGTCATCACCCAGAGTTCTTTCTCTGGGCACAGCTGGTTCAGTTCATTACTGCTCCATTAGAAATGATTTGGTTGATCTCGTTGCTGAGGATGGCCTGGTCCATTAGAACTGGTCATCATCTAGTATTGTTGTTGAAGTATATGATGATCTCCTGGTCCTGCTCATTTCACTCAGCATCAGTTCGTGTAAGTCTCTCCAGGCCTTTCTGAAATCATCCTGTTGGTCATTTCTTACAGAACAGTAATATTCCATAATATTCATATACCACAATTTATTCAGCCATTCTCCAACTGATGGATATCCATTCAGTTTCCAGTTTCTACCCACTACAAACAGGGCTGCCACAAACATTCGTGCACATACAGGTCCCTTTCCCTTCTTTATGATCTCTTTGGGATATAATCCCAGTAGTAACACTGCTGGATCAAAGGGTATGCACAGTTTGATAACTTTTGGGGCATAGTTCCAAACTGCTCTGCAGAATGTCTAGGCCTGTTTCTTTGCAGACTGAGGGCTTTAAGGGGAGGAAGGCCGACCTTAAGAACGGCTCACGATGACACAACTGTTGATAAAGGTAGCGTTAGTAACTTCGTTTGACCCTCATAACAAATGCATGAGATCAGAGCTCTATGATAATCCCCATTTCGCAGATGAGGAAACTGAAGCCGCGAGTTAGAAGCTTCGCTCAGGTCACGTGGTCGGGTTCCGCTTCTCGCGCTCCGCATCCCGAGAGCTGGGTTCGGATTCTGGACCCTGACAAGGTTCCTTTGGCTTCGTTGGCGGCCCTGGCAGCGTCCTCCCGGCTCCCGAGCCTTCCCCCAAATCCTCCGCAAGCTCCCCTGCTCACCAGCCTCCTCGCTTGGGCACAGCGCATCCCGTAACCAGCACCGGCTCCCTTTGGAGCCTGCAAAGCGCTTTAGAACTGTCACCTCACGGGGCAGCTGGGTGGCGCAGTGGCTAGAGCACCAGCCCTGGATTCAGGAGGACCCCAGTTCAAATCTGGTCTCAGACGCTTTGACACTCCCTAGCTGTGTGACCCTGGGCAAGTCACTTAGCCCTAACCCTCGGCAAAAAAAAAAAAAAAAAAAAAAAAATCTATTAAAAAAAAAAGAACTGTCACCTCACGTGCTAACAACCCCGAGCCTTCCTCTGCGGACAGACGGCCGTCCCCGCCTGCCCCTGACAGCCAGACCGGGCGACCCCAGCCCCCGAGAGCCCCGCCCACGGCCGCTGCTCACACAAATGAAAGCGCAGTCCCAGGCCTTCAGTCCCGCCGTTATAAAGAAAGGGTCGGCCGAGGGGTCGGAATCAAGAGGAAAGGAAGCCGAGCAGGAACAACCGCCCGGGAGGGGCGGGGCCTTGCTGGGGAGGGCGAACCCGGGCGGAGCGGCCGGCTCCGGGCAAGGCCGGGGCAAAGAAGGAGACCGATACCCCATGGGGGCGGGACTGGCGGGGCGGGGGCGGGGCCTGCTCCGGGGCCGCGGCTTCCGGGGTAGCGCGGCCCGACGCTTTTTCTGCAGGGCGGGGGTGGGGCGGTGGGCGTGCCCGGCGCTCCCGGAAGTGGCGGTAGACTGTGGCGGTTGACGGCGACGGCTATGGCGGCGGCGGCGGGCGGCGCGGCGGCCGGGGCGGTGCGTTCCCTGTCGCGGTTCCGGGGCTGTCTGGCCGGGGCGCTCCTCGGCGACTGTGTGGGGGCCGTCTACGAGGCGCACGACGACGTTACCATGGCGTCTGTACTGAGTCACGTGAGCAGCCTGGAGCCGGAGCCTGGAGCGAAGGGGAGCGCGCGCACAGGTAGGAGGGGCGCGCGCCCGGGTGGGGGTGGGGCAAGGGGCGGGGCATAAACAAAGGTAGAGGGCCAGTTTAGAGGCTCCGTTCGGAACCACGTGGGACGTGACGGGCTTGGCAACCTCCCACTGAGCCTGCTCTGGGTTCTGAGAAAAACTCATCCGACCCGAGCCCAGCGTCGCGGGCGGGCGCTGTCCGGGGGCAGCGCGCATTCAGGGTTCTGGTTCTCCCTCTTACCCATGTGTGACTTAACGGGTCATCTCCGGCCCTCTCTGAGTCCCTCTGGCTGCATTGCGGCCCGCGCGCGCCGCCTTCCTGGGTTTGGGAACGATCCCTCACTGGTTCTTTTACTTGCTTTTACCAGAGCTTAAGATGGAATCAGTTTTCTTGCTTGTCAGGTGACCCTGTGGCCTCACACTGAGAACTTAGATCTTTCCTACATAAACCGTTGTCCAGACTTGCCTTTCCCATCCGACCACTGAGAGATTTTCTGAACCCGTCCGTAAATGTCATCTCTTTGGATTCTGCCATTGAAGATGTAACCTGTTAACTCCTTTTGGTTCCTGAGTTTATCACGGAGTACGGTAACTCTCTCCAGCTTTGTGTTGTGGGAACACGCAATTAGCGTATCATCTGTGCCTTCCGTCATGAATGGCAATGTCAGACTGTCAAACTGAGTGGAGGGTCAGGGTGAGGAAGTCCCGCGGAAACCTCCCGGACTTCCCTTTTTTGGGCGCCTCCGTTTTCCCTTTTACAAAAATGAAAGGATGACATTGGCTAGCTTTTAAGATTCCTTCTGGATGGCACTTTTTAGGACCTGCATCCTAGGTTGCTCCTCTCTCCCTTTCCTGCTTTTTGTCCGTCCCCTCTTCATCCGCATTAGCAAGCACTGGGAATTCAAGATGCTATAAGAAGGTCCCTGACAAGACTCTACACAGGGCAAGATAAATAATAATGCCAGGACGTGTGCCATGTGGCATGGTGAGGCATACATCATAGGGGCGATTTAGACTGCTGGGCTTCCGTGGAAGGGCATCACGGGGGTGATAGAGGTTTTAGGATTAGATTGGATCCAAAGGGATGACCAGTAATTAGACAGAGGGGGAAAGGTAAGCAAAATCAAGGAGGAAAAATTTGCACATCTATTTTGGTAAAGTCAAGTCTTATTCATTTAGGCGAGGAGACTGATCCTAGGAAATGGTGAGAGATAGGTATGGGTGACATTGTGGAGGCTCAGTGCTAGAATAAATTATATCCTGTAGGCACTGGGGAGTCATGTAAAGTTTGGAGGCTGGGGCCGAGATATTCAGAGAAGGGTTTCAGTAAGAATTTTGCAGAGACAGTGTAGATTGGCTGGAAACAAAAGCCTAGGAATTAAGAAAGGTGAAATGGGTTAAGCTTCAGGCAAATGCCTCAACCAAAGTATCGGCAGGATCAATGGAAAATTGGGAAGAGTTTGAAGTCAGGATTCACCAAGACTTGATGAATGCTTGACCTGGAGGGCCAAGCAGAGAAAAGAATCAAGACTCTCAGCTTCACTTTGGGGGAATGCCGGAAATCGAGAATTGTTTGAGAAAAAAATAAATCTTGCATTTGGCCTTGTTGAGTTTGAGAGGGATGAGACTGCCCCTGGACTGCCTCCCCCCAACTCCACCCGACCTCAGCCCTCTCCCTGCAGAGGCCCTGTACTACACAGATGACACTGCTATGACCAGAGCCCTGGTGCAGTCCCTGCTGGCCAAGGAGGCCTTCGATGAGGTGGACATGGCCAAGAGGTGAGGGGGGGTGGGTGGAAGAAGGCGGTTTTCTGATGTGGTTATTGGTTGTCTAAGGTTTCTGACCCTTCTGCCCAGAAAGACATAAGATGGTGACGCCCCTGCTGCTCATCCCTGGGCAGCTGCTTCTGCTCGTCCCTTCTCCCTCTCCCCAGATGATCTCCTTGTCTTGACTCGAGGGTCTCTCAGGCCTAGCCAGGGTCCTTGCCTTTCCCTCTCCAGGTTCGCTCAGGAGTACAAGAAAGATCCCGATCGAGGCTATGGTGCTGCAGTGATCACTGTGTTCAAAAAGCTACTGAACCCCAAATGCATGGATGTCTTTGAGCCAGCTCGGGCTCAGTTCAACGGGAAGGGCTCCTATGGCAATGGGGGTGCCATGCGTGTAGCTGGCATCTCCTTGGCCTACAGTAACACCCAAGACGTTCAGAAGGTGTGTGAGCTGGGCTGAGCCCTGCAGTGGCTCTTGCTTATCTCCTCTCTTCTCCCTGGCATGGCTCTGATGATGGCAGTCTCCTGCCTCTGGCACAGATTCCATGACGATATTTCCCTCTCCGTCCTTTCCCACGTCCTTTTCTGTAGTTTGCCCGGCTCTCAGCCCAGCTGACCCACGCCTCCTCGCTGGGCTTCAACGGTGCCATCCTGCAGGCTCTGGCCGTGCATCTGGCCCTACAAGGGGAGTCGTCCCGGGAGTGGTTTCTCCAGCAGCTCTTGGACCACATGGAGGAGGTGGAGAGTGATGACCGGTCTCTGTCAGAAGCACGGGAGTAAGTAGGGAGGGACACCTGCATGCAGTCGGGTGAGTGTGGGCTGAGCGTGACACGGGCCAGCATTAGCAGTCAGGATCTGATTCTTTTCCATTTTCCTGTTCTTGGGGAAAACACTAGGTAAAAATTGAAAGAAATCCCCCTCCCCCTTCCCCCCCCTTTCCCTTTCCAAGGAAGAGATACTCAGTTGGGGCTCCTGGATCTCGGGGAATGGGTGACTTGCACCATGTTTTACACTGTCTGCTCTTTATACACACATGCGCACGCCTTCCCATTTCTCCCCATCTCTCTAGGCTGCATGTGCTCTCTATGGAAAGGGGTTTCTCCCTAGTATTTCTCTATCTCCCCCTTCCCTCCATGCATGCTCTTCAGCATTCTGAAGACCTAAGACCTCTCCATTCTCCCAAATCTGGCCTCCGTGCCCATTAGCTGTGACCTCCCTAGCTTCTCTTTGATTCCCAGGCTGGGCATGGGGGAGCGGCCATACTCGAGCAAACTGAAGAAGATCGGGGAGTTCTTGGAGCAGGGCTTAATGGCCAAGGAGGAAGTTTTGTCTGAGCTCGGTGGGTTAGCTGGAGGCTGCACCTTCCTCTCTCTCTCTTTCCCTCTCCCCCCACATGGATGAGGCCTCCCTCCATACTTCAGGGGCCAGAAGGAAGTGATGGTTCCACACCCCTGACTTGTCCTTTCCACCCCTGGGTTTGGGGCAGGGAGGAGAACGTGGGTCTCTGCCCCCGAGTCCTCCCAGTGGAGAAACTTGGCTCTGGGAGAGGTGGAAATGGAGAAGCTGGGGGGGAGGGAGGGCAGGGGAGGGGATTCAGGTTCCTTTACCTTCATTATAGCTTTGAAAGCAAAAAAGTGCCATCCTGCCATGTCCAGAAAGGGCGCACCAGCTTAATGTACCTGCCCCCAACACAAGAAGGGCCTTTAGCCAAACTGACCAGCCTGACTCCTCGGTCAGCTTCATCTCTGGCTTTTCCCAGGGCCGACTTTCTAGGCTTATGGACTTGCCAGTCCTACCCTTGAATGAGGCAAGTCAGGGTCCTGCGGGTCTGACCTTGGCTGCGTGCGCCTTGTTTCCTGCCCAGGGAATGGCATCGCAGCCTTCGAGTCGGTCCCCACCGCCATCTACTGCTTCCTTCGCTGCATGGCTCCTGACCCCGCAATCCCAGCCACCTTCAACAGCCTCCAGCGGACGCTCATCTACTCCATCTCCCTGGGGGGAGACACTGACACCATCGCCACCATGGCCGGGGCCATTGCTGGGGCTTACTACGGCATGGAGCAGGTTCCGGAGAGCTGGCAGCAAAGCTGTGAGGGCTATGAGGAGACGGACGTGCTGGCCCGCAGCCTGCACCAGCTCTTCAGCAAGGACCTGTGAGGGGCGCTGCAGGCGCCCAGGCTTCCCGCCTCCACTCACCAGCTCCTCCTCAGCCTGGGGCCACATGCCCGGTGGGAGCGGGGGCACAGGAAGGGGCGGGCCCTCTGCTGCCGAGGCCCTCACGTGGCCACATCTGTGACCTCCTAATCCCTGAGCTCGGTTCTGGGGCCTGAGTCAGGAGACCTACGTGACTAAAGCAGGAACAGGCTTGAACTGAAGGGAGACATTTCTGATTCTTGGCAGGGGTGAAAGATAATTGAAACCATGAGACTGGGGAGACCAAGCCTGACTCACTAGCCCAGGGGCCTTGAGAGTCTTGAAGTTGTCTGGGGGACTCTTGGACCCTGGAATGGACCTCTTGGTGGAGGTCCCACTGGGCATTAGCTGTCTTAGGGTGGCGACCCACTACAGCTTCCACTGGAAATCATGCAGCCTCCCAATAAAGTTGCCAAAAGATCCTGCTGGCCTCGGCTAAGCTCCTTGCTCTTCGGCTCTGGATACTTCCTCTTTTCTGCCTGTGGGATTTCTTTGTTTCATCCTGGTAGTGTGTGCCAGTGGGAATGGGTGTTGGGGGGGAGGCAGCCTTCCCAAGGGGGAACTATGGGGACAGGGAGACAGGTTCCTCTGTCTCTGATCTGTGGAACAGTCAGAGAAGTGTCCATTCTGCAAGCTTTTCTTGTAGGGTATCACCCAGCAGGGCTCAGATGATTGGACCAAGTCTCTACCACAGGAATGTTTTCCCCAAGGATTTGAAAGCTATTTAGCCTTGGATATCGAGATGAGTGAGGTAGTGGGGAAAGAGTATAGGTCCAAAAAGTTTCTTCTGCCCAGCAGGAGCCACACCAGCCTCTCAAGCTCATCAGACCAAAGACGGATGCCTGCTTTGGGGCAGCTGCACTTGAAAGGGAAATGGCACCTGAAGAAAGAGGGCCAGGCAAGATCATTATCTGTATGACCCATGGCCACAGATTGCTCCATCTGGAACAGCAAAAAACCCAGTTACATCTGTTTTGTCAAAAGCTTTGTTCTGCAGTCTCTCTGATGGAATGTTTCGCCTTGTAAGGGTCCTGTTTACTTGCTCTTGTTAGGTTCCAAGAGGAAGTCGTTGGTTTGCCCCAGAGCAGAGATGGATGTATTTGGGAGTTTACAAAAGAGACTGATTCTTGGGTAGGGAAAAGTGCATCAGGCCCCCTATCTGAGATGTTGCTGCTCTACTGGAATCTCTCCTGCCCCCTCAGAGCTGTGGGAATGTGAGGTCTGAGCCCCTGCCTCTAGTGGGGAGGTCTAGCCTAGGGAGCAATCTGTCCCTCACTGAGAGCAAAATGTAGGAAGGAAATATTGTCAATGACAGCTGTTTCTAGGTTCAATTGGGCCTTAGAGACCAAATTGGATTTTCCAAAGGACCAGACAGCAAGCAAGAAAGAATGTCCCAAGTTGGTTGTCCCCCATCTGCCTGGCTCAAAGAATAGACTCTCCTAGAGGAAGTAAGGACCCCTGGTTGCCCCCAGGCAAGACTGCCAAACACATGGTTTCATAGGAAACCTCAGAAGGCATCTGGTCTAAACTCCTGCTTGAAGTCCAAATCCTGTCACAAATATCTCTGACAGACAAATGGTCCGTAGGGCTCCCTTTAATGGGGAGTCCACTGTGTCGTCATCAAGAGGGAGGTCAGCCCCAGACAGCTGGCTCACCTTGAGCCCCATTCTCCACACTTGAGGATTGGAGCCTGGAGACAGCTCTGTCTTCCCTCGGGAATGAGGATTAGTGATTTCATTCATAATTTGCATCAGATGTTGAAATAACTTGTGTTAGGGATACTGAGCCAGCTGTCACGCTCCACTGCTAGAGAGCTCTGTGGAATGCTCTGGAGAAGTTTGGTGTCTGCCCCAGATCAGCCACCGGCAGGCCCACAGCTGCCTTTCTGGGCTTGCCCAGAATTGCCCTAAGAATAAATTGGTTGTTTGTATGTCTCCTTGTGTGTGTCAGCCCCTACCACCTAGGAACTATCCTGAGTAACCAATGACGATCCTTGAGCCTAGTGGGAGGGTTAGGCACCCATAGGGGCTCCAGGCAAGTTTGCTTTGCTTAAGGTTCCAGAGGACAAGAAACAGCAAGAGGCAAGAGAACGGGGTTGAAACTCTGGGCCTAGCCAGTGCTTTTATGAACTTGTTTCATCCAAGAGGACAGCCCAATATGGTTTTAATAGATTTTATTGATGTGTCAATACAATCAAGTATTGTAGTTTTAGGTCCAAAGAGAAACCCATTTGTTTATCACAAGTGTGTTGGATTTTTAACCAAATTTTCTCTGACACGGTGCATGGAATAGGTATGTACAAAACTACAACCCACTATATGTAAGGTTAGAAATGAGAATACTAGAGGCAAATATTTTAAACATTTAAAAAACACAGTAAGAATTAGAATATACAAATGCATAGGGGTAATGCAGTTTTCATAGTTTTAAAAATTGACAGACTTGATCAGAGTCAGTCTTTAAGGAGGCACCTAAAAGTGACCAATCCAAGGTCATGCTGGCTGGAAGTCCATGCTGCTGAGTGGCCAGGAGTACGTGGTAGGGGGCAGTCCTAGCTGGGTGGCTTCCTTCTGTCCCTGACTCCATCAGTGCCTACCTGGCCATTTCAGCCCAAGAGAGTGATGGCTTTGGCACAGGAAAGGAAAGGGATAAGTGACACACAGCAAGTGGGGTTTGGTGCTTCCTGCCAATAGATAAACGCAAGAAGGATGGAAAATCCTTCAGAGCCCTCAGACTTTTCCCCAAGCTTCTGCACCCAAGCTTTTCCCCAACCCCTGCACCGAAGAGTGAGTTGGATTTCCTTTTGTGTCCCTGCCACCAGGAGGTGGGGATTCAGATGGCCTAGATTGTGGGGAGAAGAAGACAAGAGAGGGATGTCGGGATACACAAAGGTTAGCAAAGGCCCCGAGTGAGCCAAAGCCTGGAGAATAAGCAGAAGTTGGCAGTAGTTTTGTTTCAACAGACGCTGTGTTCTGGAGCAGCTAGCACCGGCAGTTTCAGAGATGATTCCAAAGTTCACACGTAGTCTAAATAAAATGGTTGGGTTGGTCAGGCATAGGACCCTTGATTGCAGGGATCAACACTAGATCCCTTTTTATAGGGCTGCTGGGCATTTAGATGTCAATTTGAAGGGAAATCCTTTTTCACAGTGGGATGGAGTAACCACTGGCCTAGCTGTCCCCCATCATGTTCCCTTCCCTTCTCCACCTCCAAAGCTAAGACTGGAACTAGTGACAAGAGAATATGCTGTAGCCAATCATCCAAGAGTGAGCCCTCTGGCAGGGAGAACCAGCAAAAGCTCCTCTCCTGCCCCTTTTGTGAACATACCCTTGAGAAGTCGGGAAGAAAACCACCTGACTGCCTTCTATCCTCTTTCCAGAGGTGGCTGCCAAGACTAACATCTGTTACCGTCCAGTCTTTCTGCTATTTAGTTTTCTAGGCCCTAAGATCACGCAGAACATCAAAATGAAAGGGAGAGGGCCCCTGACCCCTTGCTTCATGGCCCTTGTTCAGGAAAGCGAGGTGGGAATAAAGAATCCAATAAATACCTAGATTCCAGTCAATCTACCACAGACTGGTAGCTCCCCTGACCTTGTCTGAGGACTTTAGGAGCAGGGGCTACAATGCCTGAGCCTTACCCATAAAATACACTTTATTTGGGTCTGGTGGAGGCAGGTTTATTGCAGTATCCCAATATTGGATACACTGTACCCCATCCACGCAGTGGCTTTGGAAGTGCCTTTCCATTCTCTCCATATCGGGGTGCCTTGTCTTCCTATTCCTTTAAGAGTCCCTTTGGCAGTGAATTTTTCTTATCGCTGTCTCCACATTTCCCCTTCCCTTCCTCCAATAGGAGCTTGGGTTGTGGGAGATTAAAGAAGGTAAAGACGAGTGCGATATTAAGCCCTGTAAGACGCCTGATCCAGCCTCAAGTTTCATCCCTATTCACCATCTATTGGATTACTTAGGGGGCAGTTGGTGAGCAGTACAGAAAATCGGCCTATTGCACTTTGTTCCTAAAGGGACACTACCCGGGCCATCTGGCATCTTTGGCAAAAAGTATCTAGGGGCTTGTCTTCCTCTCTTCTGGAATAACCTGTAGTGGAGCCAGAAGCCCCCCACACTGGCAGCTGGGGGTGGTTGGGGCAGGAAACTTCTTTGACTCCTCAGTGCAGCCTGAGTGTGAGAAGCCCTCCCTTCTTACCCACTCAGAAGAGAAGCCCAGGGATGGAGAGAGGCAGAATGGTCAGTGAGTCTCTGCCCCAAGACGTGCACAGGAGGCCCATGAGTCCCCCAATCCTTGGGACAGGAGTGGAGCAATTCCAATTAAGGCCTGGAAGCCAGGAGCCACATGCCCTGAGTGTGAATTAATGCTCATCATCTCTGAAGCTGGTCAGCGGCCATTCCTTCAATCCGGCACCATGGTCAGCCCCCAGCCCGGGAGGAATCGGGGAGGGCAGGTGGTCCCACCTTCGCATAGCCTCCTTGGGAACCAGTCTCTTTCAGAGGCAGCCAGAAGAAGAAAGCCGATCTCCTCTAGCCACTGCCATCTCCCAGTGTCTTCTCTCTAACCATCAAATCCTTTTCTTTTCATTAAAAAATAACACTACGACTAAAGACAGGTGTGGGGAGGGGAGGCGCGGCCACGGCCCCGGCCGTTATGTGGGGCAGAGCAGGAAGCCCGAGAAGGACGAGTGGATGTACTCGGTGGAGTAGAGGCCATTGGCCTGGTCCGAGGGCATCTGCACCCAGACCTGGTCGTTGGTGCGCAGCTCGAGCACCGCCCCGCCCGACGCCTGGTCCAGGTAGCCCTTCTTGTACTCGTCGTAGGTGTAGGTGGCTGGCACGTTGTTCTTGTACAGCGCCACCCACACGCTGGTGCCCTTGACGTGCACGTGGTAAGCAAAGTAATAGACGCCACCAATGGGGCAGGTGAAGATGCCCGTGGCAGGGTTATACCCGCTGTGCCCATTGTACAGTGTCCGGTCAAACTTGACGGGCATCCCCGAAGCCGGGAAGGGTGAAGTGAGCACAGCAGTAAAAGCTGGGGCAACACCCACGGACAGCTCCCCGAGACCAGACTGCGGTTTGGCCCCTCTGCCGTTGCCCAGCACTGCCCCCTCCACCCCCCCATTGGGCAAGTGCAACCCTGCGATGCCCATCTCATCTAACCCCCCTGGGGGGCCGGGGGGGCCCGGGGGCCCTGGAGGCCCTGGGGGGCCATTGAGACCTGGGTTTCCTGGGATGCCAGGGGGGCCTGTAGGTCCAGCTAAGCCTGGCTCACCCACTCTGCCTTCCCCAGGAGGACCTTGGAGACCTGGTTCCCCTTTCAGGCCTGGAAGACCCTGGGGTCCGATGGGACCTGATGGGCCCTGAAGCCCAGGAATCCCTGAGGGTCCTCTCAGGCCAGGCTGTCCTGGAAGGCCTACCTCCCCTTTCTGTCCCAGCCCTCCTGCCGCACCTGGTCCCCCGGGAAGCCCAACAATGCCTGGTTCTCCCTTGGGCCCGCTTGGCCCTGGAGGTCCCTGTGCTCCAGGTAATCCCCTTTCTCCAACAATTCCAGGTTTTCCCACAATTCCACTTGGGCCCTGATCGCCACGGATCCCAGGCACCCCTGGAGGTCCACTTGGCCCTGCCTCCCCTTTGGGTCCAGGTAGCCCATGCCTCCCTGGTAATCCCATGGACCCAGGAAGGCCAGGAGGGCCCATAATGCCCTGAGGTCCTGGTTCACCTGGCTCACCATCCTCTCCTGGCTCACCTGTGTCACCTAGTCCTCCTGGGATCCCTGCTGGTCCTCTTTCCCCTTTGAGGCCTGGGAGCCCTGGTTTCCCATAGCCTGTAGGGCCAGGCAGGCCAGGAAGGCCCCTGATCCCAGGTTCCCCCTTTGCACCGATAGGCCCCTGGGGCCCAGGTACACCTACTGCCCCAGGTACCCCAATGCCATCTAGTCCTGGGGGACCCCTTGGGCCCAGGGCTCCTGGTTCCCCAGTTTGTCCTGGTCCCCCAGGGGCCCCAGTGGCTCCCTTGTCTCCTGGGGCTCCTGGAAGGCCATCCAGGCCAGGTTTGCCCAAGCCCATAGGACCTGGAGGTCCTGGAGGGCCAGGGGGACCTCCATTTCCTGGAACACCTGGTTGGCCTGGTGTGCCCACCCCATTATCTCCCTTGAGGCCTCTTTCCCCCCGAGGTCCGGGCTCTCCTCTGGGGCCTGGTTCCCCCCTAAAGCCTTGTGGACCTAGAGCGCCCTGTGGGCCTGGTTTGCCAGTAACAGCAATGCCTGATGGGCCTGGAAGTCCAGGAGGTCCTGGCAGTCCTCGAAGGCCCTGGTCCCCCCGAAGGCCTGGCTCACCTTTGGGACCTGGTTCGCCCTTGCTGCCTACCTTGCCTGGGACACCTGGGACACCTGGCTTACCCATCCTAGAGAAGCCTGGGGGGCCAGCGGGGCCTGGCTGACCATGCAGACCTGGCTTGCCTGTGCCTGGCTTTCCCGGGTAACCAGGAGGTCCTGGAGGGCCCCGGGGGCCAGGCTTTCCAGGTGGTCCAGGTTCCCCTTTCAGATCCATTGGCAGCATTGGTGGTGGCAGTTCTGAGGAAAGAAATAGGGTGTCCATGGTCAAAGCCTTTGGGAATGAGATCACTCTCCCCCCTCCCCTGCCCTTCCTACCCAGCCTTAGATAAAGAACCTCAAGCCTTTAAGGACAGAAGTTGGGGAGAAAAAAGATTCAGTGGGAACAGTGAGAGAACTCTCAGGAAGCTGCAGTGAAGATGGAGAGGACACATTTCCCCGTGGAAGACTCTACTCCATCGAGAACACTGAAGAGGCAGTAGGACCTACTCTTATTCTGTGGTTCCCCGAAATCAAGGAGCACAAGGGGGGATTGGGGGGAGGGGATCAGCTACACATCCATAACTTGAGACACAATCTCTGCTCTGCCCTTGTGCTCAGACTCCTAGCAGGAGCCCTCAGACTAAAGCCTGGGGGCCGGAGCTTCTTCGGTGGGAGGAATCTGTCCCTGTCACTCAAGGCTGCCCATCAGAACTCAACCTCCGGCCTTGACCATTCTCCTAGAGGAGTGGACCCCAAGGACTGCAGGTATATGGGGGACATATGAGGACTGGCCTCAGCCCGCATCCTTACTAGAGAAAGGGGTAAGATGAGAGAGCCCCCATGACGTCAGAGTCTCCGCCCCTTTTGCCACTGGAATAAAACAGTGTCAGCTAGGAAGGGTCAGTTCCAGAAAGACAGTGACAGAGACATTTGGCAGACACGATGGAGATACCGACACAGGCCAAGAGAAGTAGCGAGCAGCAGGAGCTGTCTCCTCTGACTGGCTCTGGACGCAAGCTAAAGTCCTCGCAAGCCCTGAATGTTTTTCTTATCCCAGTTCTCTGGCAGGGCAGAGAAAAAGGAGGAATAACAAACAGAGAAGAGACCCAGGGCTAGGAGAAGTGGGAGGAGCAGGCTATTTGTAGATGGAGGTGTAGGGTGAGACGAAATGAGCGAAGAAGCAGGGCGGAGGAGGATGGAAAAGAGGAGGGAAAGGAGGGGCGGAGGGAAGGAGAGAGGGGACGGGGTGGAGAAGGGGGGGGGGGGGTCACGGGAAAGACCAGGAGAGGCGGGGCGGGGCTCAGGGAGGGGTGGGCCCAGGGACTGGACGGGGTTGGGCTGAGGTAGCGCTTACCCAGGTATTGGCCCTTGCCTTCCCGGAAGGGGGGCCCGGCTGGTCCTTTCACCATGGGCTGCACGTACTTCACTTGCGCGTAGCCTCCCCCACCGGCCCCTCCTCCGGCTGCGGCCCACAACCCGGTCACCAGCAGCAACAACAGCAGCCGCAGGGAAGGGGGCGAGGGCCCCGGCGGCATGGCGGCTCTCGCTCCGTTTGGGCTCTGGCTCCGGCTCAAGCTCTGGTTCTAAAGGCGATTCGCTCTGCTGGGAGGGACGGCAGAAGCTCAGCATGATCTCGGGCACCCGAGGGCTTTAGAGGAGAGATGAGGCTCTAGGGGATCACTGTGGAAAGGGGAAGGAGGGGACCAGCAGGATCATTATCGGGAGATCATCGGGTCACTATGGGGACCGATAATCAGGCTCACTATTAGGGGACCAGCCGAATAACCAGCGGGAAATCAGCAGCATCACTATGGGGAATATCAGGATCATTCTTGGAAGTTGATAGGTCACTATTGGAGGTCACATTATTGGGAGTGTGATCACCATATTGGGAGAGGGAGTGAGATTGGGGAGGAGGAATAGAGAAAGGTAAATGTTTCATTCTTCAAAAAAAGAAAGAGAGCGTATTCTGCAAATACTGTAGACCAGTGAAAAGTTTTCTGCAGGCAGAATCCTAGAACACATATTTAAAGGGATGATCTGGGGAATTCATAAAAGCTTTCATAATAGCCATAATAGCTAGAATTTATTAGAATGCCTTAAGATTGCAAAGTGTTTAATATGTCATTTCGTTTAATCCTTACAACAATCCTTGGAGGTAGGTGTTATTATTATGCTCGTTTTACAGAAGAGGAAACTGATGCAGAAAGAGATTAAGTGTCAGGATTGCACCACTGGCAAGTTGTGCCAAGGACTGCAGGTATATGGGGGAAATATGAGGACTGGTCTCAGCCCGCATCCGTACTAGAGAAAGGGGTAAGATGAGAAACCCCCACGACGTGAGAGTCTCCGCCCCTTTTGCCACTGGAATAAAACAATGTCTGTCAGCTAGGAAGTATCAGCTAGCATTTCTATAACATTGTTTTGCAAATATTATTTAATTCTATACTCATAACTCTGGGAAGTAGATAATCATGATTTTCATTTTACAGATAAGGAAACTGAAGTAGAGTTAAGTGGTTAAGTGATCACACAGCTAATAAGAATGAGATTAGATTTGAAATAAGGTCTTCTTTAAATCCAGTTCTCAGTCTACTTTGCCACAGAGTATAAAACCATATTAGGGAAATTCAATCCACAACAGTTTGCCTAGCTTTCAGCAAACGATGTGACAAAGATTCTCTTCTTTGTAAGACAGAGACCTGGGTTAGATGATAGATAATATATTTAGGTGAACCCGTAATAAGTCGACATTAGCTTAAATGGAAGTCTAACCAAATGCCCCCTTCTTGTCATAAAACAGTTTTAACATTTTTATCAGTGATTTGAATGAAGGTAGAAATAATATTCTTGTCAAATGGAGAAAAGGATAAGAAGCTTGAAGAGATAGATGACAAGAATCTACAGTCCCCCCAAAATCTCAGGCTAAAACAATGGACCAATTAGACACACACATATTCATACACACACACACACACACACATATATATATATATATTTGACATTTGGTAGGCCTAATTGTAAAGTCCTGCCCTAAATTTCCAAAAATAAGATTGGAAAGGTTAGGCAACAGTTTGTTGGAAAAACTGGAGGTTTTGTGTATTATAAACACAATATGAGGAAACAATGTGATAAAGGAAATGAAAAATCTAATGGTCCCCTGGCTAGACTGTAATTAGAGAGAGTGACAAATAGTCAGTTCCCTCCCACAGAGGAAAATGGAGCCCTCAGCAATGTCTACTTTATTCTAGAAGTCCCCAGCTCCGCAGGTTTGAGGGAGACAGTTGAGGGTAATAAGTGATGGATGATCTTTCTATACTTTGCCCTGGTTAACCATATCTGGGGAATTGCTTTTACTTCTCAGCACCATATTTTGGGGAAAATCTAGAAAACTTGGAGCATGTCCAAAGATAATAACCAGGATGAAAAAGCTGAAATACATGCTTAATGAAGATCGATAAAAGAAACACAGAAATCTGGTAAAGATGGACATAGTCACTGTTGGAGGGATAATGCTAAAATGGATACGCTAATGCATTGGCTATAAAACTTTTTGGTTTCAGAATTCCTTAACATGCAAAAATTATTGAGGATCCCAAAGAAATTTTATTTGGTTATAATTATTGATATTTACTATATTTAAAATTAAAACAAATTTTAAAGTATTTACTAATTCAATTTGAAATAAATTAGTAAACCCATTAATATGAGCATAAATTATATTTTTAATTAAAAATAACTTTATTTCCAAAATCAAAAACTTTAGTAAGAAGACTGGCATTGTTAAATATATTTTTGCAAATCTCTTTAATGTCTGGCTTAACAGAAAACAGCTGGATTTTCCTATCTGCTCCTACATTCAATCTGTCATGATATATTGTTTTGGTTGAAATGTATGAAAAATATTTTGCCTCACACAGATATGTGGTTGGCAAAGGAAGGAACTATTTTAATAAGCAAATAACACCTAAGTATTACAATGAAAATAGCTTTCATGGACCACCTGAAAGAGTCTCAGGAATTCCAATGTGTCAAAGGAGAATTGATACACTAATGCATTGTTGTTGGAACTGTAAATTGGTCCAATCATTTAAAAAAGCAATTTGGAATTATGTTAAGAATTTAAAATGCCCATATTGCCCTAGAGATCCCACTGCTAGAAACATACCCTAAAGTAATAAATGACAAAAAGAAAGGCTGCAAATACACTAAAATATTTATAGACTCCCTTTTACAAGTACCATCACTGATTATGAAAAAACACATAATGTAATATTGGTTGTAAGAAATAAAGATGATGAATTACCAAGAAGCAGGAGAAAAGCTAGAAGGATTGAAGCAGAATGAAATAAGCAGAACTAGAGAAACAATATATACAGTATCTACAAGAATGTAAACTAGATGACTAACCACAAGTCATTGAAACTGAATGCCGTTAAATTATAAAAACTAAGTTTGTTCCCAAAGAAGAGAAATAAGAGGGAATCTCTTTCTGCTTCTTTGCAAAGGTAGAAAACTGTTTGTGGAACACTACATAGGGTTTTTTTTTAATTATGTTAGTTTTGCTGAGCTGTTTCTTTCTCTTTTCTTTTTATTCTTTGTTATAAAACAGCTTAGGAAAAGGAAGAAGAGACTGCCTGGAAGCTAGAAAGTTCAAGTCCTTCCTCTGACATATATAAGTTATATGATTCACAACAAGTCTCTCAAGACTCCCTACAATTCTTTGAGATTGGAAGCTGTGGAAATGGTCAGCTTCCATTATCAGGAGTTTTCTCATCTGGGTACTCCCAATACCAAGGAAAGATCCATTCCCTATCCCTGGAGGAGGAAAGATCCATTGGGAAAGCAGGTGAGGTCAAACAAAAGCTATCAACAACAATTTTTTTTAAAGAAACTGGGGATGTTTCGCTTGGAAAAAGGAAGACAGAGGCAACTTCATGGCTACTATCAAGAATTTGAAGAGTTGGCATGTGAAATTTGTTATCCTTGGTCCAAGGGAATAATAATGGAGGTGGGGTGCTCAGGTTCAGGTTTTCTAAAATAAAGATTCCTTATCGTTGGAGCTTTCCTCAGGAGAGCTTCAAGAAGGAGTGTGATCCTTCCTTCTGGGAACTCTTCCAGTTGAAGCTGGATGACCACATGTTCAGCACTTTGTAGAAGAGCCAGGTCAGGCTAGAGAGGAGCCATCTTTCAGCTCAAAGATTCAGTGAATCTATTTGGCCAACTAGAGAAGGGAGCAGGACTATCGATCTCACAGCATAATGGGCAGTCATTATTACCAACATTATTACTAGAAGAGAATACAAAGAGAGACCTGAGTCTAAATCCTGCCTCTAACTTTAGATGGGTGATTATAGTCAAATCACTTTACATCTTTCAATCTTGATTTCCTCTTCTGTAAAGTGGAGACAGTATTGCCTTTGTGACCCTAGCACTTAGGACAGTCCTTATCACATAGAAGGTGTTTAATATATGCTTGCTTTGTGGGTGATGGTAATGAAAACAATAATAAGACTTGCATCAACATGTTGTTCTGAGGCTTAAATGAGAAGATCCATGTAAAGCACTTTACAAATATTAGAAAGCTCTAATAATATCATCTGATATCATAGAGGATCTGGAGTTAGAAATTCTTTGGTTCCAGTCTTGCCTCTTACATAAGGTTTTATGATCCTGGGCAAACCCCTTAACCTCAGAGTGGTGATGGTCTGATTCTGTTACTGAAGATAGGTGTTCATCATTAGTAGATCTGAGTTTATCACTTGGGAGCTCCTTATACCAATGCAACCCATGGACCCTGTTCGGAAACATTATATTGTCCTTTTCAGTGGGGCTGATGCAGAGGAAAAATTGGAGAGGAGAAGAATGAGAGAATAAGGGAATAATAGATTTTAGAAACTCTTATCCAGTGCCCTTCATTTTTAAGAGAAGAAAACTGAGGCTCAGAAAAGAAAGACAGGGTCAGTATAGGAGCAAAACTGGGAGATTTGGGAAGGGAAGATTGGAGCATGGGGATGGGGGGAGGCTGAGGGGACTGTGAGGGGAGGGAGAGGAAGGCTTGGGGCCTGAGCCATGACTGTGGGTTGAACCAGGTAAGACAAATACAGGAAGTGCTGATTCAGGGGGTTTGGGAGGAGTCCACACTGTATTGTGACAGCTGTAAACCCTTAAAGGAGATTTTTTTTTTTTTTTACCCTTTCACCAAATCCCTGTGAAATAGAGTTTCATCCAAGTCAGCGATTCTGCAGTAAAAGCCTGGCTGGAGCCAGAAAACAGCCAGAATTGTCTTGAGCCAGAGCCCTCCCTGCTTTCCTGCCCATGGAAGGGCCAGATAGCAGACCTAGATGGTGTAGTACAACCCTGTCCTTCTCCCTCTAGGCATTTTTTCCTGGACTACCTTTTGCCTCCCTTTCTATCCCTAGCACTTAGCAGGATGCCTGGCACACAGTAAGCTTTTAATACATGTTTGTTGATTGACTAACTGGCTATACTGAAGGGAGAGGAAATACTGATTTTTATGACACTTTCAGGTTCATTAATAGATCATATGCCTTTTTAACTTCTCAGGGGAAAGGATCGAATGGAGATCTTTCCCCTTCAGACACCCTCCTGAAGTACCTGAGCAGTAAGGTTGGAATATTAAATTCAGGCTCAGAACCTAGAAGGACCTTGGAAATCATCACGTCAAATGTTTAAACTCAGACTCAGGGGAAGAAACTTGCCCCAATCCAGACAGACAATAACTGTCAGAATTGGGATTTAAACTCGGGTCTTCTGCTGTTAGATCCTAGACTTTAGCTGCTATATCATGAATTAATATCATCTGATAAATCAGCAAGGAGGAGCTCCCACTTCTAGTATCTCCTTCACTATGCCTCATTCTCATTCTTTCTTTAGGGCCCAGGATATGAAGGAAGTGTCCAGAAGCAAGGGTAATCACAGGATCAGCTAGGAAAAGAAACATGAAACTCCTGCCCTCTCCAAGGATGCTTAGCTCCTAGAATTCACTTCTTCCAAGATGTGTGCTCCTCTATTTCCAGACACTAGTCTAGTCAGAGTTTGGGGCCCTTCCAGAATCTCCAGGATCCTCCTCTCTACCCGCCCCCCTCAAGATAACATAGTCAAGAACAATCCCCACCTTACAATGGAAATGCCCAGAATGCTCCCATGTTCTCTCTCTCTCTGCTCCAATTCTAGTTTAGAGAAGGAATTGGTTAAATTTCACCTGGGCCAGGATGTCACAAGGAGATAGGAAGAGGAGAACCCAGTATAACTGGAAAGGACAAATAGGTCATGCTTCTCACTCTCCTCTACCCCAGCCTCCCTTTGGTCACCTGCTGCATTGAATATCATGCTTCTCATGTCAGAAAATCCATCCTGATATTTCACTGAACACATTTCTAGTTTCCTAATTGGCCCAAGATGGGGGGTAGTGGCAGTGGACAGTATAAAATACTTGGAGTCCTAGATTCTTCCAAAGGAAGTTTCCTTCTTTGCTCACTGTTCAGCATTACCACTTCATTGTGGCCCATAGTCTCTGCTCCCAGAATCCTTCCCCTGCCCCACAACTGAGGGGCCTCCACTGAAGTATACCCAGCTGCACTCCATGCCTCCCCTTTTTCCCTCCTCCCCATCATGGCCCCAGATCTCCCAGACCCAAAAGAGTGTGGGGAGCCCGGCTGCCTTCGAGGTGCATAGCTCGGTCAGCCCCAGGGCTTGGCCAAACCACAGGTATTTTATGAGACATTTCCTGTTATGAAGATATTTCTGTGGGGATTCTTGCTTCTCTGTTCTGTTACTGCCCCCCACCTTCATACTCCCCGCCCCCATTGCTTTGTCTCTGCCACAGTTGGTCTATGTCTACTTCTGGGTCTATCTGTCTCTTGGGCAATTTTATCGAGCTCCTCCCTTGGATTTATAGATCAGAAAGAAACTGAGTTTCTAGGCCTTACCCTCTGATTCCTACTTTTTCAGTTGCAAGGGGTGAGGGGGCTGGGAGGTGGGCTAACAAGGTAGGTATGTGAGGCTGGGAAGGGAGCTGATGGAATCAGAAGTATGGAATCATGTATACGTAGGCAGCCAAATCCTTAGCTCCTTCTGCAGAAAGAAAAACCTAATATCCAGAGCAAGGAAGATGATAGTCCTGCTTTCTATGCTTTAGGCAGAGCACATCTACAGGATTGTGGGTATCTCTGAGGTCAAAATTTAGGAAGAACATTGACAAGCTGGAGCATGTCCAGGATGGTGAGGGAATTTAAAACAACCATGGCCTATGAAGAAAAATGGAATGAGAATATTTGTCTTGGAGAAGAGAAGCTTTCAGGGAAACACAATTGCTGACTTCAATTATATGAAGGTCTATCGCGGAAGAAATATATTAGTCTTGTTCTGTTTGACCCCAAAGGGCAAAACTAGGAATACTCAGGAGGAGTGGGGTACAATGTTAAAGAAACTAATTTTCATATAAGAATATACTAACAATATATTTTTTGGGGAAAGACTGATTTTCTGACAGAAACTACTGAGAAAAATGGAAAGTAGCTTGGCAAAAAATAGGTTCATGCAAACATATTAAACCATATAGATTCCAAAATGATAGTCAACTGAAATACAAAGAGTTACATCATTAAAAAATCTAAGTGGATTGAGGGTACCTTTTGCAACTATGGCTAGGGGAAGAATTTTAACCGGTCACAAAAATTAAACTAAATAATGTCTATTTGAATTTTTGAAAACAAACTGTCACATGAACAAAATCAGCATAGGTAGAAAAGGAAAAATGATGGCTGGCAAAATGCTTTATATTATTTAATGTCTGGTATCCAAGTTATATAAAGAAGTAATCCAATGTATAAAGACCAAGAGTTATTCCCCAATGCATAAGTGGTCAAAAGATATTAATAAAGTTCTTTTTTAAAAAACTGCATATATTAGACTTACTGCTCTAAACTATTAATGAGAAACGAAATATAAAACATTGAGCTATTATAACCAACAAATTGACAAAGATAATAGTGAATGTTGGAGGGGCTTGTGAGAAAGCAGGCACATTATACACTGCTGAAGGGGTTTGAATTGACCTGGTAATTCTATAAAACAATTAGGAATTTTACCTCCCTTCCCCCAAATCTGAACTGTCCAACCAATGATGTAGAGGAATAAGCTCTTACTGCTAGTTACATATCTCAGAGGTCAAAGACTGAAAGAAAAGTCTCATATAAACAAAATATATTCACAGCAGCACTTTTTATCCTGTCAAAAAACTAGAAACAAAGAGAATGCATGTAGATCAGTGGTTAGGGAAATTGTGTACCTGAATAAAATATATTACGATTGAGCCATAATAATATGAGAAACATGGGAAAATATGAATTGATACAGGGTAAATTTAAACAGAATCAGAAACAATATGACTACAAAAACTAAACAAGACCTTAAATTGAATGATGTGTAATTAAAATAATTAAGATTGGGCCCAGAAGAGATAAGAAAATACCCTTTACTCTTTTCACTGGAGAAGTAGGGGACTGCATGTATGAAATATTTCCTATGCTGTCAGACATGGTTGCGTGATTAGGTATTTTTTGGTTTGTTTTTTTGGTTTGTTTTAAAAGGGATAGTTCATTGGGTATGGAAGCAGGATACAGGTAAGAAATGAATGTGAGGCAGCTCAGTGTAGTGGCTAGGGTGTTGGACTTGAAGTCAGAAAGATCTGAATGCAAATACTGTCTCAGGAACTTATTTGCGGATAAGTGATTAAACTCTCAGGCTTGGTTTTGCCCTCCTTTAAAATTGGAATAGTATCTACTTCACAAAGATGTTGTAGATATCAGATAATATACAGAAAGTGTTTTGCAAATTATATATCAGATGACAGAACATTGGTAATATAACAAATTCTTAATACAAAATGTGATATGGATTGCCACTCCCTTAAATGATCTGGGTTTTGGTAATGTCCTTACATTCCTACTTCTAAGATATTTACTCTTTTTTTTAATAACTTTTTATTGCCAGAACCCATGCCAGGGTAATTTTTTACAACATTATCCCTTGCACTCACTTCTGTTCTGATTTTTCCCTTCCCTCCCTCCACCTCCTCCCCCAGATGGCAAGCAGTCCTATACATGTTAAAGAGGTTACAGTATATAAGATATTTACTCTTCATGAGGATGAAGGCAACCCCACACTATGTTCTTACCCATCCACCCAGAGATTTTGTGAGGAGCCTAAATCAAGCTGGAACTTAGTGATTTATGTCCTTGTTCTCTTCCATTGAGATTCGTGAAATGAAGGGCAAAACAGCCAAAATGAAGTAGTTTTCTCTTGCTGGGATTGCCAAGGACCAGTGAGATCTCATGACCAGGCCTTGCTATCTCATGCTGTCTCCTCCCCTCTTCCTAAAATATAAAAACTTTTTCATGAGTCTCTTTGGTTGGAAATCCACCAGATATTCCACAGGTTGATAGGTTTGCTCTCTGGTTATCTCAATTAAAGATGTTTTATTGCTCAGCTTAGGACTTTTATTTCAGAACTTGACATTGTGTGTATGTGTGTTTTAGCCACTATCATTATTGTGGGAAAAAACAAAAGGCATCAAAATTAAAATCAAAACAACTTCCAATCAGAACTGTCCCACTAAGGATGCAGAGTAGTATCATTGAAGATATTCAAGGAGATGCCAACTGATTCTCTGTCAGAGATGGTATGGAGGGGTCATACTCTTTGTACCCAAAGCCTGGGAGCTTGGGTTCCTCTCCAGGATCCTCCTATCTCCAAAAAAAAATGAGCTTTAAATTCCCAGAAGGGACATCTCCAATAGACACCCCATGATTGACATTAGGTCCCCTTCCTTCCACCCTCTAAGGCACTGGTCTCTAGTAGTTTTTGTGTTGTGGACCCTCAGAATGATTTAAATGTATAACAATCTACATTGGATTATGAAGGAAACCAATAATCTTGGGTGTCCCAAAAGTCTTAGTGCAGTTCAAACTCTTAATAGTTTTGTAACAATTGCATTGAAATGCAATTACCTAAAGATTTTTTTTCCTTAAAATTTACAGAACCCAAGCTTGAAGCCCTGGCCTGGAAGTCTGGATCCAGACTTGGCTACTAATTTGCTGTGTAAACTTGGAAAAAACATTTTCCACCTTTCTAGATTTGTGTCCCCTTCTATTCAGAGGGATGAAGGAGTAGTTGGATTAGCTAATCTCTAAAGTCCTTTCTTGATATAACATTCTATAATCTACTGCTGCCTGTCCCCATCACCCATCACCCTAAGGTGAGCCTCTAAGCAGAGTGTGGGCAGTACTGAGTCCCCTGACTACTATCTGAATAGCTCAAAGTATCATCTACTGATCCTCAGCTTGTGAACTGGATTGAGGTCCCAGGTCTGTCTTTCGGTTATTTTTTTCTCTGTAACCAGCTTGAACTCAACCAAAGTTCGATTTGATCTTTTGATCTCTCCTTCCCCTCCCCGTCAAGGTCTTTAATCAAAGGTTCATCAAGTAAGGAATAAATCAGAGCCAGACTCTAAGGAACTATCAGGAGGCCTACAGACAACTTGATCACCCTGAACAGTTCCTCTTCTCCCCAGTGCAGTCCCCTGACTTTCAAAGAAAATCCTTCTAATGGGACTATCCTGAGGTGATCTAAGCCATACTTCTGCCTCTAGGTAGGACAGCCCACAATTAAAGATTCTATGGCCTCCTATTTTACCTGCCCCAATGTCATACATAGCTGTCTCACTGCCATTAAATTCTTTTCCAAAGATTAGGAAATTCTCCCTTCTGATCAACCTTAGACTTTCTTGCTCCATCTCTTTCAACTATTAGTTCTTTGTCTAAACCCTGAACTAGGGGACAGGAGATTTAGGAGTTAATCCCAGATGCACCCACTTTCCTAGTCCTGAGCAAGTCACTTCCCCCCTTCTTGAGTCACATAATGTTTTAACAAAGCAATGTAGAGAGCATCTTTTTGAGAGTCAAACAATCAAACGAGAGAGTGTATGTGAAAGTATGAGAGTGAGAACAAGGCATTTTGCATTCTAGATAGTTTGAAGTTGTGACTCTGTGTGTGTGACTGTCCCTGGAGGTTCTACACTTCCCCACCTCCTCCTTACTCCTACAACTTGGCTTCTTATGAAATAACGAGGAGGCTTGATATAGTAAAAATAGGGTAAGACTTGGAGTCTTTGTCTCTTGATCCAACTTCATTTCCCTCTCTCCTAGCTTTGGCTGCTTCCGCATTAAGATGAGATTTTTAGAAGTGGTAGCCTGGAAAAAAATATTTACATCAAATATCTCCGAGAAGATATATGAAAGAAGTAACACAAATATGTAACCAAAACCCCAATAAATGATCAAAAATATGAACAAAAGTTGCCCCCAAAATTTATAAACTTTAAACTCCACGTAAAAGTTCAAATAACTAATAACAAGATGAGAGAAATGAAAGTCCAACTAACTCTAAGAGTTTACCCTATACCCAGTAAATTGGCAAAAATATCAAAAGTCACTTGAATTAATCCAACTATTTTGGAAAGCAATTTGGAATTATACTAAAAGTAATTAAGATGGCCATTCCTTTGATCTAGAGATGCTATTGTAAGTCATGTCCCCCTGAAGACCAAAGACAGAAAGATCCCATGTAATCAGAATATTTTAAGCAGCATATTTTCACTTTCTAGTAGCAAAAAACTACAGAATAGATGCCGATCTATAGAGAAATGGCTAAAAATTGTTTTAGTACATAAACCTAATGGAATTTTACTGAGCTGTAAGAAACAATGAATATGATACATGGAAAACATATAAACTGATGCCAAGGGAAGTAGCTAAAGCAAAAAATATATGAATAGATTACAACAAAACAATCAAAACAATGAGGTGAAATTATAAGGACCAAGTATGTCCTCAAAGAGAGAGAGATGAAAAATGTTCCTTCCTTTGCTAGATGGGGGATTATGTATGTGGAACAGTATCAGACTTGATTGCTCTTTTGTTGGTTTGCTTTTATGAACTGTTTTCCCTCTTCTTTTTCCTTCTTTGAAAGGAATGGTAGGATATATTTCCAAATGAATATGACTAAAATACAAATTAATTTTTAAAATAAGAGTGCTATCTCAGTTTTCCCTTTTAGTTTTGAGGTTAGACAGAGTATTGGGAGCATTTAGATGGTCCAGTGGTTAGAGCACTAGTCATGGAGTCAGGAAGACTTGAGAGCAAATCCAGTCTTAGACACTATCTGTGTGATCTTGGATAAATTACTTAAACTTTATGGCCTCAAAAAAAATGAATTTAGACAAACCAACTGCAAAACCAAGAACCAAATACCACTTTTAGCACAGATTGTTCGCTGCATTGCCCTGGCCAAGACACTTACTTACCCCTTATGTGATACAAACATCTTCCTAGTCTTTTTCCTAAGTCATGTTCTTTAATAAAGAAATGATCCTTTCTATTGATATAGAGCTTTAGGATTCAAAAAGTAGTTTTCACCCATCATTTCATTTGAGCTTTGTGAACTAGGTGCTATCATTATTCCCATTTCACAAAGGAGGCAGTGAAGAAGTTAAACATTTTTTGGTAGAGCACCGTTGCTAGCCACTATCTGGCCTGGGATTTGAATTTAGATCTTCCTGACCTCAAATCCAGCATTCTAGCTATTATCATCCCAATGTTACAAACCACTGAGTTTAGGATTAGCTAGTATTAAAAATATGTGAATTCATCAAAGTCTTATTTTAAAAGTGCTATTTCTTCCCTAAGCTCCTGCCTATCTAACCTAGCTCCAGGCTGAGGTCAGGAAAATACTTTGTAAGCTATAAAGCCCGGTACAAATATAAGGGATTATTGTTGTTATTACTGTTATTCATTCCAGAAAGTCTAACCCAGAGGCAAAAAGGATATGGGAGGTAAATACCTATGGTCCCTCCCAACCGAAGTATTTCATCATTTCTATTTTCAAGACATTGTTCAAATGCTGCCTCTTCCTCCTCCTAAAGGTCCTCCCTGAATATTGAGATTCATACTAATCATTCTATTCTTGAATTCCTGGAACATTGATCATAAGCATCAAGACCCCTCAGGGGTCTCTAATTGTTTCATAAGTCTTATTTGTCCTACAAAAGCAGAAATGAGGGTCTCTACCTGTTCTCTGGGTTGATGGCATATCCTAGTCTACCTTAGCCATGGGTGGAGAGTTAAGATAAGTGGGATTTCATGCCTCTTTTCAGCTGGGCCTTGAGAAATGATGTGAGGCCTCTGGCTGAACCAAATCTGGAAGTTTAGTCCATCCCACATATAGTTAAGAATGGGGCCCCTTTAGGGCCCTTGTTCAAAGGATATGTAAATAAAATTATTGCTTTTCTGCAACCTGCCCCTTGGAGAAGGATGCTCCTACTACCAACTCTGGAGAGACTTCAAATAGATTCTTTCTTTCTAGCTCTTCCTTATCTCAGATCCATCTCTCCACTCCATGACACATTTCCCCCCCCCCCAAAGTTTTTAGGCTCTCCCCTCCCTCCGAGACCTAATAGTTCCCAGACTTCCAATCTACAGTAGAATTTGTATCTGGCTATGTATCTGGCTAAGCAAGGAACAACGAAGAGGAATTCTTGGGCAACTATGTTTCTGGACAGACTCCTAACAGCAGGCGGTGTATAGATGCTGTCAGGGCCTTTGAGAAGCATCCAGCCTTGCAAGGAACAAGAGAAAGGAGGAAAATCTGTAGATTTTTCTTTCCCCTCCGCTCTCAGTCTTTGGACTAGACTCTCCAAGAGCATTTATATTTATTCATGACTTTGGACGAGCACCATTTCAGGAGGGGAAAAAAAGGGAAAAACGAAGAAGAAACAGCCAAGCAGGAGCTGGGAAAGAGAGAAGTAGCCTCTAGTAGGTTCAGGGTGCAGGTCTGGGGTCGGCAGAAGATGCAGAAGGGGAGAACTTGAACTGAGTTAGCCGGAAGAGGGCAGTCTAGGGCCAGAGGTGGGGAGAAACCACCTGCCCAATGCTCCTTTGGGAGGGAGCGCCCAAGCCTTTCTGTCTCTCAGGGACCCGCAACGTGCCCCGGAGGCAGGAGCTTCTGCGCAGGCTGCTGAGGTTCTGGTTTCCAAGATTGGGGATCAGTCTCCGAGGAGGATCAGTAGCTTGGGGGAGCCGCCTTTTGCACTTACATCCCCTTCTCTCCCCCCCAAAAAACAAGCTCCAAACAAAAGCAACCCCGGAACCGAGAGAGGCTTTGCGGGGTCTGGCGCCTCGGAACACGGATTCTAGCGCCCCTCCGCAGCCGCTTGGGATCCCAGGCCCGGACTCGGGGAACCTAGAAGGAAGCCAGCCCCAGGAAGAGCCGAGCCCAGCCGAGCCGAGCCGAGTCGAGGGGACCCACTGCCAAGGGGGCGGTTGGGAAATAGTTTACAAATGAGAAAAAGCTGCTTCCGAGCTGGGTTTCCATTCAAACCGCCGTCAACAGGGAGGAGGCGGGGGCGCCGCGGAGCGCCGCGCCAGCGCCTGCGTCCTGCGGCTCGCCAGCCAGTCCGCCCGCCGAGCGCGGAGTGGTCACCGGGAAACCAAGCACGCGGCGCAGTTTTCCTTGCTGCGGGAGGGAGTGTGGTCAGACTGCGGGGAGTCCAGGCCTCGGGTACCGGAGGGAGGGGCGTGACCATGGAGAAGCGAGCCAAGGCTAGCTCGAACCTACCTTTGAATTGGGGCACTCTTCGCAGAGATGGCACCTCTCCTGGGCCCTGAGAACAGAGGAAGGCAGAAAGGGGAATGAGGACAAAGGGATAGGGGGACTTCTGCCTTCCAGTTCCAACACCCCAAAGCAGAGCAAAACTTCCCCCTGTCCCCAGAAGCTTCTTTCCTCCATCATCCCAACTACTGGGGTTCAGAAGTAGGAATAGCCTGGAGATTCTGGGAATCTCTAGAAACTTAAACTGGGGAGACATCTCTGCTTTCTTACCAGCAGTTTTAAAGTTACTTCAGAAATCTATGGCTTTTCTCTCCAGAAGGAAAGTCTTTTCCTCCCACTCGAACCCTTCCAAAAATCCAGATCGAATCCAAGATTTTGGAGGGGGTGGGTGGGTAGTCTTCCCCTGCAGGGAGTCTCAGCCAGGACTTTGCCACTCTCTCCCCAACCCTCCATCTGTTCACATGGAAACTCTGACGGTTCCACTCCCCTAGTCACTGGCTGCCAGAAGCCCTCAACAGCCTGGGCCCACAGCTCTGTGGGTTTGTTCCGGAACGGTGAGGCTGCTCCCCACCCCTCCCCAGAAACTTTCTTTTACTCCACCTTCCACCCTTCCCTTCCTCTCCCCTCCCTGAAAACTGTGGAGCAGCCAATACCCCCCCACACACACCCCATTACCACCATCACCCCACGCTGTCTGTTCCCTAAGCCTGGAATGCCCTTCCTACTCCTTTCAATTCAAATCCACATACATTTATTAAGCAGCTACCAAGTCACTAAAAAGACTCAAAAGAAAAAGTTCTCTGCCCTTACAGTCTTTATTCTACTGGACTATTGACATTTAGCCCATTCTCTAAAAAACCAATTCAGATGCCACTTCTTCTAGGAAGTCTTTCCCTGCTTGGACTGCACCCAAAACTTTGCTTTGAAATTAAATCCCCTATCAGGCAATATTGTATGTCAAAGCTACCTGAATTTCCCCTACTGGACTGTCAACTCCATGAGGGCAGGGATGATAGTTTACCTACACTTTGTATCTCCCTTAGTACTAAGCACAAACACAGTGCCATCCACACTGTAATAACTTAGTGAGGAGAAGGAGGAGAAAGAGATGGAGAAGGAGGAGGACAATAATTAACATCCAGAGGCAAAATGGAAGAGTGGATAAAGTCCCAGAATCAAAATCTTCCTGTGACCCAAGGCAGATACACAACTGCTTCAGAAAAGAGATTTTTCCCATTGGGTATTCCCAGCACTGATGAGATTGTAGATTCAATTAAAAATAAAAAATAAAAACAGCATCTGAAGTTTAAATAGCCAAAGTTTGCAAAGTGCTTCTCTCATTTGAATTTCACTGCATCCCTAAAAAATAGATATTATCAGCACACTATAAATGAATAAACTGAGGCCCAGAAAGATTAAGTGACTTGTCCACAGAGGTATTCAGGAAAGGATTTGAATCAAGGTCTTTCTGATTCTAAATCCATTGCTCTATCCAGTGCTTGTTAGTGCTTGTTGACTGAAATTGAATTGACTTCACTCCAACCATCTCTTATCCCTTACCAATCTTCCCAGTTTCCTTTAGCCCCAACACTATAGACTGCTGCCAAATATTTTTGCTAGAGCAATAATAGGGCTAAGTTTAAGGATTGAGAAGTGGAAGGAAAGAGAAAGGAGGGGAGAGAGTATAGTCCATAAAATTCTGTCTCAGAAAATTCACTGAGAATTCTGGTCCCACAAAGAATGCTCCCTCTCTCAGCTTAAATCCTAAGCAAAAGATTCATCGTAGGGCCCAACTCCAGATGGGCATTAGTGCAGGTTTTTTTGTCCCTTTGGGGCATGAAGAAAATATGGGCAACCTGAAAATATTAAGGACAGTGGTTCTCAGAGAGCTGAGGTCTTCCTGGGGCCTCTCTGACTTTGGTATCATTTTCTATTATGGGAACTAGGAAGATGACCACCCAACATGCTGAGGAGAGAATCAGGTCTACCCTTTCCCCTTTCTCCCAGTGCTTCTCTAACCCAGATCATTCCAGATTTTCAGATTAAATACCTCTCCAGTGAAAGCCACAGAGACAAGGACCCCAGGAAACCCTCATCCAGAGCCTGGGGTTGGGGAGTCCTGGGGGCAACAATTTAGAGGAGCACCAGCAGTTGATCAGTCCTTAACAGCTCTCACAGATGGACTTCCCCATGTGTGAAATGTGGGGGTACTGGTGGGAAAGAAAAGTAGCACTGAAGTGGGCAGCTAGGTGACATAATAGGCCTCAAGTCAGGAGGACTCTTCTTTCTGTGTTCAAATCTAGTCCCAGATACTTACTAGCTGTGTGTCCTTGGGAAAGGCACTTAATTCTGTTTGCCTCAGTTTTCTCATTTGTAAAATGAACTGATGAAGAAGATGGCAAATCATTCCATTATCTTTGCCGGAAAAACCTCAAATGGGTAAAGAAGAGTCAGACACAACTAAAAACAACAGATCAAATGGGATAACTTGTAAAAATACTTCATAAGTCTTAAATTACCATGTAAATGCTATTATTATTCCAAGCAGCTATGTGGTATTGGAGAATGTTTGATTTGGAGTTAGGAAGCCTTCAATTTGAATCCTACATACAAGCTATTTATTGTTGTTGTTGTTGTTGTCTGTGTACCTGGCTGGGTTGTGTTGCCTGGATCTGTTTGCATGTGTTTTGCCTGTGTCTCAGGGTTTGTGAATATCTTTGGGCAGAAGTCAGGTGAATTCAAGTCCATTTTGGATGTACCATGGTGTGGAAGCCCGAATAAAACACTTAACATCTTAGGATCCCAGGGCCTCTCTAAGACTACATGTGGCAAAGAAAAGGCTGACCTGAATTGAGAGAGTCTGGGAGCTCGCTCCCAGATGAAATCACAGATTTGGCAAAATTGTCATAACCGTCGGTGTGAATCTGTCGGGCAGTATCTGTGTGTGTGTTGGTCTAACATTCTTTTTGACTGAATCTTCGCAGCATATGGCTCCCTTTTGGACAGTGGAAAGAAGTTTCAGGGGCTGTGATGGGATGGAGGCCTCCCCCCTCCAATCCTGTGAGCATATATACTGGCTGCCTGCCAGTTGATCAGTCATTCAGTTAACATGGGAGATGGAGGTGAGTGACCTCTTGAAGGACCTAGCTCACTCTGGTCCGGATAGAATGGGAGTGGACTGCAGCAGAAACCGGGAGTACCAAGAGCTCTGGTCTCCTTCCCATCCCTGAGGCCCTATTCCAGAGCTCAGTAGTTGCTTCAATCCCAAGACCACAAGCATTTCCTGCACTAGCATTTCCTGATCTGGGCTACAAGAGTCCCAGTGGGACTCCCATTTCCACCCCAGGAGGCCCAGGGCACTGATTGAGATACCTCACTAGCACCCTCCCTCATGCTATACAGGCAATCTCCTTAGCACTCCAGGCTGGCCACAATGGAGGACATTGTTCTCAGCCTGACTCTTTTAACCTGGGTTGGGGGAGGGATGGGGCAAGGTGGGGCAGGAGAACTTTCTTTTTTCCTTATCTCTAGTCCACCCCTGGATCAGGAGGGAACCACACCCATTGCCCCCTAGTCATAGAATAAGTCCCAACTGAACAGAAGTCTTCTTGGGGCAGGATTCTCCCTGATCCTTACAGCACTACTGGGTTTCTCCTCCTCAGCCCTCCTTCTGAACAATCCATCAAAGTGTTTGAGGAAATGAAGATGGATAACTATCAGGAAGCCTACAAAGTGGAGTGGTGAGGGCATTGGCTTTGAGGTGAGGAAAGATCCTACCTTAGACACTAATCTGTAACTCTTGGCAAGCCAGAATATTTGGGACCTTAAATTGGAAGTGTTCTCAGAGGCCATCCTAGAGGAGGAAACTGAAGCTCAAGGAAGTCACTAGCCTAAAATCACACAGGTAGTAATAGAGCCTGAACTTGAATCCAGATCTTCAGTGAACCAACAAGTACCTACCGCATATAGGCTATTGTACTCCTTAGCCGAAAGTGACCCAAACTTGAGATTCAATGTGGTCCCTGATTTCAATGAGCTTACATTTAGAAGTTTCCCTTCTTTCTAGTTGATATCTTCTCCCAAACTCATTTCTCCCTCCTCAAACTCCCTTTTTCAGGATCATTTCTTCTCATAAGTAAAGAAATAGCTCCCTCCCCCAACTTCCCTGATAGAACAGTCTCTTCATCCTTAATACATGAATTTAGGAGGGTGATAAAGAAAGGAAAGGAGATGGTATTGACATCTCACTTCCTCTTCTGATCTCAGGGCTCCAGCCTTACCACTATTCTATCTCCCCTTCTCAACTCCCTTCCCCCTTTCTACCCCCAACTCAAGCTCAGGAGGCCACTTGGGGACATTCCCACTGCATTCCCGCAGTAAGTCGCCTGGATTTGCTGTGCTCCAGGAAATATGAAAAGAATGTTTTACATGAGCCCAAGTCTCCTGAACTGGCCTTGCTCCAAGTGCCCACGCGAGGCTGTTTAGCCTGGGGCCTCCCTTCCACTCAAGCCAATGCAAATCAATGACCTGGTGAGGAAACCCTTCCCATAACTAGGGCCAGCTTCACCTGCTCGGACACCTTCGGGGGAGGGCTAGAGGCTGGATGGCAAGCCATCCAGGGAAGGATGGAAAGGGGAAGGAGGAAACAGGGGAGGGAAGGAGAGGGAAGCTGGAAAATCTTCCCTGAAAGTTTTTTTACATGGAAGGGACCTCCACGTCCTTATTAGGGTGGAATCCCCTTGCAACAGAAACCGAGCAGGTTTCCATACACTCCTCCCCAGAGGGACAAAAGCCCTAATCAAAAAGAGGTCAGTGAATGACCTCATTCAGACCAGGACAGGGCCTGTCTATTCTGTTCTGGGAGTTCTCTCTGGAAGTCTTAAACTATTTCATGTCAACCTGTTCCCTTAAAGGAGTGAAATATTGATTTTCTTCCCTGTATATGCTTCTCTCCCAGATACTCAGGACTATCCTTTCACTTTGTATGGGAGGACAAAAATGCTTCACACACACACACACACACACACATGCCAATCTCGAGTGCCTGGATACAGAAATTCTGAGCCTATAATCTAATCACCAATAGGAGTCCATGTGAACTAACCTGAAAAACTCATCTCTCCCATTTCCTTGGCCCTAGACTAAACACACTTCCTTTACCATCCCTCCCTGTCCTATCTGCTTTATTTGAATAGAGTGTTGGATATGGGTCAAAAAGATCTGAGTTCAAATCTTGTCTCTAGTATTTACGATCTAGATGACCACGGACAAGTTATTTAACTTGGTTAACCTCAGTTTTCTCATCTGTTAATTCATATAATAAAACCTGCTTCACAGAATTGTTGTGAGAATAAAATGAAATATTATATGTAAATCACTTTTCAAATCTAAAACCATCATCACAATAACAGTTATTATTACAACATTCCCAGACCCACTGGGACCTTCTTCCATTTTTGCTGTCACATTCTCTTTCCACTCTCAAGAAAAGGAACCCCTAGCCTCCTGACTTTGGCCCTTTTCCTAAAGCCTGTCCTTGAAGCTCACCTTAGTCTCGGAGCTCCCTCAGAGCTGAGGTATGAGGTATTTGAGACCTCAGCCCCTCCTTCCTACTAGAATCCCATAATCTTAAAAGATGTAGAAGGGATTCTTGGCCAGATGTAAGTTGAACCAGATAACCTGTAAGGTTTCTTCTAGCTCTGAAATTTTTGTTATTCTGGAAAGGAACTCAATTGAAGCTAGTTCAGCTCTTACCTGAGGCTGAATCTTTTCAATAATGTACAGGACAAATGGTGCTGCAAACTCTTATTGTAGACCTGCAGCGTTGGGAAACTCATCACTCTTCCAAAGCAACTCATTGCATGTTAGCAGGAATTCTTAGAAAATTTCCCTTTACCTTGAGCTAAAACATACCACTCTGGCACAGTCCTCATTGGTAGTTCTGACTTGTTCTGGGTGGGCTAGAAATAGCTACTCCTTCCACATGAGAACAGGTTAGATACTTGGAGACAGTTATGATGTTCCCTCATGTCTCCCTACCTTCCATTTGGATACAGATCTCTGAGATCTAATCACTAGAAGAAACATAAGAATCTTAGATTTAGAGCTGAAAGGACCATTTTGTTCAAACTCTGATTTTACCAATGAGGAAACCGAAGTCCAGAGAGATTAAGTCAATTTCTCACAGATAGTAAATGGCAGAGGTGGGATTCGAATCCAGATCCTTTGACTCCAAATCATTGATTCATTGGACTATATTGCCTCTCATGGAGAAGGGGATGAGACCAGGAAGTAGTAGGGGGTGTGAATGGGAGATATGGAGAACAGCTAAGAAGTGGGAAGATGGCAAGAACTTAATTCTGTTTACCTCATTCAAGTCTTTGGGTCATTCCTTCCCCTCTTTGAGTGTTTTCTCAGAAATGCCTTCCACTTTTCAGCATCATTGTATTGGGTGACCTCTAAGGATGCTCCTAACTCAGCTCTGGATTGGCAATCCTATGGTCTTGTCCTCTTCTTTCTCCTTTCCACCATCTCTTCCTCCTCACCATCATAGCCCCCTTGTCTCCTTTACCTGCTTAAATTTCCTTTCCCTTCTAGGGATGGGCCCCCAACAAATGACCTCATCAGGTGACCCAGCTACTGGTTAGGACAAGAAGCTGGGGACTTGAGATCAGAAACAAGGGGAGTGGTGGTGGGGGTGATATGTGTGTGGGGGCATATAGACACATATATGCAACACCCAAAAATATATTCTATATCTTCATACATATACGCAATACACACACACACATGTGCATAAACATACACAAATATATACATGTAGACGTGTATACATACATACATACCCAAAAGTCATCTGCAGAACGAGAGATGAGATAATCTTGAAGGATTTGGGAGAAGAGATGGGAAGGAAGGAAGCAGGGAAGAGGCATTGGAAATAAAGTCTAGAGAACTAGATACTAATTGGATACTTAACTGTCATAGAATCATACATTTAAATCTGGAAGGGCTTAGTGGATAACTGAGTTGAAGTCTCTCATTTTACAGATGAGGAAACTTAGACACAAAGGATTAAGTCCAGGGTCACAGAGCTGACATGTAGGTGGGGATGGGTACCATGAGTCACTATCTCAAGGCTATGAGTACTTCCTCTGTTCAACACAATTCATTCCATCCTCCTCGGTCCTAGGGAATTCTGGACCATCTATACAAATTCACTACATAGGAGATGACCAATGCGCCCGAGGCCTTCTCTGGAACCTTTCCATATTCTGTGGGTGCTCCTATAGCACTCAGGCTCCTGACCTGACTCCATAGACCACCCACCTCCCTTCCATTATTACTGCATTATCATCCCCACAGAAGGAAGAGGTAGGCTACTCTCAAATCACAGTTAGCCCCCTCAGGAAGAAAGTAGTTACTGTATCTACTGAGTTGTTACTCTATATTACTGTATACTCTATTGTATTACTCCCTATAGCCACTATCTATACTCTATACCCTATATTCTATGTAACCACATTGTTACTCTATACCTAATTGCTTTGACTACATTATTACCTTGTATATAGTTATTACCTAACTATATCTTATTGTTATATAGAAACATTGTTGCTCTTTTATACTAATAGCAGTCTTATTGGGCTACAATATTATACCACACTTCTCTCTTTCTTCCAAAATGCGATTTTATTAGTATAGGGGAATTTCCTGTGAGAAAATTTTCTTCACTCTATATTGTTGGGCTAGGTGTCAATGGATAAAAGTCTGAGCTGGGAGTCAGGAAGTCCTGAGTTCAAATCCAGCCTCAGACACGCACTAGACCAATGATCCTTGGTAAGTCACTTAACCTTGTTAAGGCTAACCTTGTTTACCTCAGTTTTCTCATCTGTAAAAGGAACCACAGAAGGAAATGTCAAACAACTCTATTATCTTTGCCAAGAAAACCCCAAATAAGGTCATAAAGAATAGGACATGACAAAAATGGCTGAACAACAAAAGCACAACAAATTTAGTTGGTCAACTGTTCTAATTTATAGTCTTC
Organism: Sarcophilus harrisii; assembly: GCF_902635505.1. Taxonomy (NCBI): domain Eukaryota; kingdom Metazoa; phylum Chordata; class Mammalia; order Dasyuromorphia; family Dasyuridae; genus Sarcophilus; species Sarcophilus harrisii. The sequence goes on from NC_045428.1 coordinate 540,497,508, forward strand.
AAGAACTGCCTAAGGTTATTAAAAGGTGAAATGATATTATCAGGGTCACATAGATGTCAGATTTGAACTCAGGTCTGCCTAACCACAATCTTGGCCCCCCATCCACTCTGCCATGCTGTCTATTTATATTCTATTCCATGAAGGATTCAAGTTAAATTATCTTTTGGAGAAAAGGAAAGAATTGGAGTCCAAACTTGTAAAGAAGTTAAGGAAGCTCCCTCCACAAAACATCTACACTGCAATCTGGAGAATTGCCAGTGGGCCACTAAGAGGTCAAGTTACTTGCTCTGAGTCACAAAGTCCATACATATCAACCCAGCTCTTCCTGAAGGAAGACATGACTCCCTTTGAGGGATACAAAACCAGAAATAAATCAGTCTCTGCCTCAGGTAATTGATATAATACATGGTTACTACCAGAACACATTATCTCATTACAACCTGGGTACATTATTCCTCTACCAATTTTGGATTCCATTATTATTAATTATATACATTGAAGTCTGGTCAGGTAAATGAGAGATTCTAGATATATAATCCTAGTTGTCTCATATCTATTCCTTCTTTCTACTTACAAAGCCAATACAGGAGTTCAGGCTCTTATATGAAATGGCCTCCTACTTGGTCTCTCCGCCTCCAGTCTCTCTCCTCTCTAATCCATTCTCTAAACAGTGAGTGAATAAATGAGTGAATAAGTGAACACAGATGCCAAAGTAAACTTCCTAATTACTATAAGTCTTACCATGTTATTCTCCCACTCAGAAACATTTAATGACTTCCCATTGTCAACAAGATAAAATAGACACACTCATGATCCTAGCATTCAAAACCCTTCATAATATGGCACCAATCTACTTCTTGCATTTCATTTCATAATACTCACTTCTTGCCTGGCCTTGAGTACCTTACACTAGGACCAAACTGCACTAACAGCTGTTTGCAGATCAAATCCAATGTTCTACTTTTTTGATGCTTTTGTACATGCTAGATTCTAAAACTTGCAAAATGCTAAGTTCTTCTATTTACCTGCTAATATTTCCTTCTTTTATGGAACAACATGCCTTCTTCATAGAACCTTCCTATATTATCCAGCTAGAAGTTATCTCTTCTTTAGAGTTGAAAGGGACTTCAGCATCCATACAATTCAACATGCAACTGAATCTATAATATCCATAAGAAAGGATCTGCCAGCTTCCACTTAAACACCTCTAGAAATGGGAAGCTTATGATTTCCAGACACAGTATAATTCACTTTGTGAGTCCTCTGATTCCTATAGCAAGCCTCTCCAGCTCTCCGAACCTTTGTGATTCTGACTTTCATTAAGTCATTTTTGTTTGTATTGTATTCCCTTGCCTATATTATAAGCACTTTAAAGACAGAAACTGGACATATATGAGATGTTGTTTTTACTTTTTATAACTCCATTGGGAGTTATATTAGGTTCATCCATTAGGATGCTTTGCTCTAGAAAAGAATAGACCATCATCCAGGTTCTTATGGGGGAAAGCACTATCCCCCATTGCCACCCCATCTCACTCCTACCCCGATCAGGGACAAAGTCAAGAGGGTGCTGAGTAAAGAAGACAGTGGGTGATGGTAGAAGCTTTTCAAACTTTTGAGGACAGAGGACCCCAGAAGAAATCCAGGAAGTATTACCTATTCCAAAGGGCTGGCGAAGACACTCTCTCTCTCTCCTTCTCCCTTCCTTTCTCTTCTCCCTCTGCCCAACCCCTCTCTGTTTCTCTGTCTCTGTCTCTCTCTGTGTGTATGTATCTCTCTCTCTGTTTTTATCACTGTCAATCTCTTTTTTTTCTCTGTGTGTGTGTGTGTGTGTGACTGTCTGTCTGTCTGTCTGTCTGTCTCTCTCTCTCTCTCACACACACACACACACACACACACACACACACACACACAATTTCTTTCTGTCCTTCTATATGTCTGTCTCCCCCTTTCCCATTGCCTCTCTATCCCTTCTTCTGATCTAAGCCTCTATCCTTGACCCCATTTATCTCTCCTCTTGTCTCTCCCAGTTTCTCTGAACTTCTATCCCTCTGTTCCAGTCTGTTTCTTTCTGTCTTTGATATAAAAAGCATTTGCTAAGTACTTAACTATATATAAATGACTATGTTTCCCACATCTTTCCCTTTGTCTCTGTCCCTCTTTTTCTATTCCTCTGCTTCCTATCCCTAGATCCCATTTTCCATTTGACTCTCTTCCTATCTCCTGTATCCCTATGCCTCAGTTCCATTCTCATTTCCTGAAACTCTTTCTTTATGTCTCTATAATCCTTCTCCTCATTCAAGTTCTCTATCTCTTCTGCCCATCTGTCTACCTCCCTTTCCTTCTATTTCCATTATACCATCCCTAATTCTCTATTTTATTCTTTTTGAGAGACAGAGGAAAGAAAAGAGAAGGGGGGAGGAGGAGGAGGAAGAAAATGAAGAGAAAAAGAAGAAGGAAGAAGAAGGAGGAGGAGGAGGAAGAAAATGAAGAGAAAAAGAAGAAGGAAGAAGGAGGAGGAGGAGGAGAAAGAAGAAAGAAGAAGAAGAAGAAGAAGAAGAAGAAGAAGAAGAAGAAGAAGAAAGAAAGAAAGAAAGAAAGAAAGAAAGAAAGAAAGAAAGAAAGAAAGAAAGAAAGAAAGAAAGAAAAAGAAAAAAGAAAGAAAGAAAGAAGGAAGAAGAAGAAGAAGAAGAAGATGGTCAATGGTCAATATATAGATAGTGGTCATCTTTCAAGTCAATGTCTTACTATAGCAATGTCCAGCAAATACTGAAAATTTGTAAAAATTCATGTCAATTTATACTGAGCCATTAGTTATGTTTTTCTTTCTCTCTTTCCCTCTACCTTTTGACCCTTGGTCTCTCTTATTCTATTCATTTCTTCTCTCCATCCCTCTTCTGACTGTTGGTTACTTTGACCTCCAGAAGTGAGGTGTGGCATAAGGGCTGATGATCAAGACAAACTCCAGGAAATTCACACATGGCTAAAATATTCAGGGCTTCTCTTTTTTTAAATGTGTAAACCCCGTAGAAAAAGTAAATGCCTAAGTGTACCATCACATGAGCATGTACACATTCATACTGACAGGCAATCATTAGGTGTACACACACACACACACATACACAGAACAATTTCCATCACACATGTGTGTACCCACCCAGACACATTCTCTCATGCCTATTCATTCAAAAACAAACCAATATGCATGTTCACTCACATTGCCCTCACATACCTGATTCACACAAACATAGCACATGGCTACTGCTAGCTCCCTCACACTTGCATCTCTTATTATCACTGTGCTGACTCTTTCATCTCCAGAATTACTCCTTACCCTTACATACCTGATCTGCAAAACAGTAAACCCTACCATAGGGAGCATCGAGGGGACTTCCAAGATTGGGGATAATCTATATACAATGCCCTCCTCCCCCAGCCCATTCTGATGATCAGAGCTGGGAGCGGATTGAATCTCCCAAGAGTGATGGAACCTTTGCTCAGGGGAGGCTTAGGACCCTCTTCCTCCTCTAGGCATGTGCCCCAGCTAGCTGAAGAAGCAACTCTGAACTGGTTTTGGGAGTTGACTGTCAATAGGGACTGCCAGAGAAAAGCTGGGAGGAGGCCTCAAGCCTTTGCCTCACTGGATCTAGCTCCCAAGACAGGAGGAAGGCAGGGAGGACTGGAGGATTGGCAGTAATTAGACCTCAAGCTGACAAACCAATTTAGGGATCTTTCCCCTCCCCCTTCCTCACAGACACATTCATTTCATTTTTTCCCCCTTCCCTCTCCTCTGGGCCAAAGAGAGGAAACACTCATTTTCACTGCTGTGGATGGCCTGAAATAGGAGACGAGGAGCTCAGTGTGTGTGTATGTCTGGGTGTTAGGATCTGTGTGTGTCTGCACGTGTGAGTGTCTCTGCTGTACCCAGAAGTGTGTGTGAGTTCCTGGATGGTCATTGTCAATATGTCTGTGGGAGATTTTGGGTGGATGTTTGAGTCTGTTTTTCTTTCCCTATAGGGTTCCATCTCCAAACCAAGTCCACCGCCTTAGCATTGCTCTTCATACCAGACTCTCTGAAGTTACCCCAATCAAGTTTCTGCTTTCTTCAAGATATAGATAGACCCCAGCTCCTTTCTGAGAGCTCCTGCCCATCCTTCCCTTTGCCAAGCCCCCTGGAAGAATTTAGAGAAAAGAATTCTCCTTATACACTCATATTCACACACACACACACACACACACACACACACACAGAGCCTCTTCCATATGGTCCAACCTGGTACAGGAAACAGGATCTCTGGGAGACCCTTCCTCTTTTTCCTCTGAATATTTGATTGGTTTGGATTCAGTTCAGTTTGGCATCGAGGAGCTGGATGAAATGACCTCAGAGGGATCTACGCTTTCCCCCATCTCCCCAGACTCATTCATCATGACAGACCTGAAACAAGCCTATAGATTCTGAGGCTCCCTGCAAGTCTAGTTAATGCTAAACCAGGTGGTTCCCTAACCTAGCTTTTGAGCTCCACAGAACTTTTGGCCTTCCATTCTGTCTATTCTCTGAGTCTCCACCTTCCTCCTGTCTTTAGCCTGGGTCTCACCCCAAGACTGGAGAGGAAGGGGAGGCAACCCAACATTCCATAGAGCCCACAGTCACCCAGCTGTGGTGGGTTGAAACCAGGAAAACAGCTGGAGATCCCCAGACTGAAAGGGGGGAGCACAGAACAACAGAGAGACAGATGAAGAGAGCTAGAGATGAATAGGAAGATAGAAAGAAACAGGGAGAGAAATAGTGGAAAGCAGCGCCAACCAAGAAAGACTGAGGCTAAGATCCATACAAGAAAATGAGAAGCTGTCCCTGCCTATGCCTGGGGCAAAAGTTTTAGGAGAGAGTACCCTGTGTCCTGGCTGTCCTACCAGTTCTCTTCATTCTCTATGTCGCACGCTGAGGTAATTTCATGTAAACTACCACTCTCGGGGCCTCTGGAAACAGGCAGATCAGAGGAGTCCTGGTCGCCTGTGTGATTCCCAGAGGCAGATGCTTACACCCTTCTGCAGATCCCTGACATCTACTCTTCCTCTTCCAGCTGGGATGGGAGAAGAGGAAGCCCCCTTTCTCATGTTCCCCACTGATTTGATACTAAGTGGGGAGGGTTATATTTGGGAGGAGGCATCCCCATTCACCTGTTTACTTCTGCTCCCACATCCAGCATCCTGATCTCAAACTCTTGTCCAGACCTCCTGTTTCTGGCCCCCAGTTCTTAAAACACCTAACTCTCAGGTTCCCTTCTCATAGTTCCTCACTCCGCATCCCACTTTGTGACCCCTTCCAGCGCCTGTCCCAGCAAGCCCTTCCCTAGCTCCATTTCCTGACCTCACAGGTCTTTCTGTCCCCAAGCCTGGATCCCCCCTCTCCCTGGCCCCGCTTCTCATGCCCTTGGCCCCAGGCCCAAATCCCCTTCTCCTTGGCCCCCACTCCTCGTGCCCCTCGCCCCGTTCCCCAGCTCTCTGTCCCCAGACCTAGCTCCCCCTTACGCTCTGGCCCCGCTCCAGGCGCCCCTCTCTTTGCCTCCCTCTCTGCAAGAGTTTCCAGCGGCTCACTCTCCGAAGCTCCGCGCCGTCGGCTAGGCTCGGTGTCAGCCGGGAAAATGTGCTGAAGGCGGGGAGGGCGGGAGAACCAGCGCTGCGGGGCGCTCGGGATGACGTGGGGAGTCTCCGGAGCCTCGCGACTCCCCACCCCAAACATTTACACATTGTCCACCCCAACCTCCCCCGGACCCAGCCTATACTGATTGGGTTCCTTATTCAGGCAAAAACACTTGTGGTCCGGGAGCAAAGACACCCCCCCCATTTCTCTTTCTCCTCCCTCCCCCTCCTCCCCATTGCAATGACCAGGAACCCAGACATCCAGGTTGCTTGGCACTCACTTGGAAAGGGACGACCCTAAAGCGAAGGACCTGTGCATGACCCATCGGAAAATCCATCCTTGGGCCAGGGACCCTGGCGTCCGAGCTGCCTGGCGCTCAGCTGGAACGGAACAGATGCTCAGCGCCCCTGTCAGGCGTGGCAACCTCCTCGTGCCCGGCTCGGACCATGCCTTCTGACCCTCCAAGCCACGCCCTTCCAGCCCTAGGAGCGCCCGGGTGGGTACTTACCTGGGCTGTCACTCCGTGTCCGTTTGTCCGTCGGGCCGGGCCCGGGGCTCCTCACGCTCCCATGGGGCCTCTCGGGGCCCCAGCGGAGCCCGGCCCGAGGCCCGCAGCGGCCCTGCCTCCCTCCCTTCCAACCTCTGTGCCTCAGCCTCTTAGGCAGACTGCGGCTCGGACTACTGAATGTCCGACAGAGCCGAGCCGAGCCGAACCCACGGGATCTAGCCGGGCAGGCCGGGCAGGCGGGCGAGCACCACGGGTCCCGGGGAGCAAAGAGGAGCCGAGCGGACCCGAGCCAGGGCCTGGCAGGGCAGGGCAAGGCCGAGCTGGGCAAGGCAGGGCAGGGCAGGGCAAGGTCGGGCAGAGCAGGGCAGTGCGGGCAGCTCCCAAGCCCGAGAGGAGCAGACGGCTCCTGCTGCGGGAGGTGAAGGCTAGACGGGACAGAGGGAGGGAGGGATGGAGGAAGGGAGGGGGAGAGGAGGAGGGAGGGAGCAAGAGCGCAAGATGGGGAGAGGGAGGGGAAGAGGGGCTGGAGCTTCGGGTGAGGGCCAGGAGAGGGGGCTGCGGCGGCAGCTGTCGACTTTTTTTTTTTTTTTTTTTTTTTAATTTTCTAGATCTCTGAGTCGATCTCTCTATCGTTCCGTCTATCTGGTCTCTGACTACTGAGCCTTACATTGATTGACTTTCTCCCTTGTATTCAGTGCCCAGGACTTGGGACTGGGGTTCATTTGGGGTTGGAGGGGGATGGCGGGAAGATCTCACCAGGGAAGAATGGTTCTGTTCTTCCTTTGCCTGAGGCCAAAAGTTCTCTGTCACCTAAAGATATCTGGACCGCATAGCTCCAGTCTTTCTCATCTCATCTTGAAGCCCACTTCAAGACAGGATCACTTTCATGAACCCCAAACCTGCCCCACCCTTCAAACCAATCACCGGAAACTTACCTGAAAGGACCAAAAGACAATTTCACCTAATCTAAGATCAAGCTCTCAGCCACAGGAAATAGTTCAGCAGGATACATTGGGAATTTAAGAGCAGCTGACCCTCTGCTGTCCATTCTGAGTGCCCTTTTCCCTCCTCTCCCCATTCAATCTTTCAACATTTTGGTTTCAACTCTTACCTCCTTCTCCTTACTCTTAACTAGGGGGCTCTTTACTATCTACTTCCACTTCCAGGATTATTTAATATTTTTCCATGTACTTAGGTAACCTTGAGGTGTAAGGGTTTGTAGAGTTCATAAAAGGTTACAAGAACCAAATCTCGGAAATTCATTTCCTTTGATCCCTCTCCCTAATGAAGATACTGAGATCCCAAAGAACTGGATTTTCTTCTTATAAAAGTGGTATCTAGACTTGGTCTGTGAGTTATATCTATAAATCACTTATCACAATGCCTGACACATAATAGGTGCTTTATAAATGCTTGTTTCTTTTTCCTTCCCTTTCATCCATCCACACTTATTTAAATTCATAGGACACACTATGCGGTGTCAAACATGGGCACTCTCAAACAGTAACTACAGTCACTCTCTTTGATGCCCACTCACCATCCACTCAGATACATTCACAACTTCATAATTGTGGAAGGGAGGAAGTCTGAAATATTTATGAAGGACCTACCTGATCGTGGAATCAGAAAGACTTATCTTTCTAAGTTTAAATTTGGCCACAGTCATTTACTAGCTGTGTAAGCCCGAGCAATCCTATTTGCCTCAATTTCTTCATCTGTCAAATGAACTGGAGAAGGAAATGGCAAATCGGTCCAGTATCTTTGCCAAGAAAACCCAAATAGGATCAAGAAGAGTCAGACATGACTGAAAAATAACTGAACAACAATCACCTACTATGTGCCAGCCACTGTGCTAAGCTTTTCAAATATTATTTGATCTGGCAACAACTCTGGGAGGTAGATGCCATTATCATGCTTACTTTACAATTGAGGAAACTGAGGCTAACAGTGTTAAATGACTTGCCCAGGGTGACACAGCTAGTGTCCAAGGCCATATTTGAACTAAAACATTCCTAACTTCAGGCCAGCACTCTATCCACTGTACCACTTAGTTGCCTCTACTGTGGTCACCCATGTAACAATAGCTCACATTTAGAAAAGGCTTTTAGGCTCACCTTATGTTTTCCATATATTTCACCTGATAGTCATAACTCTTCAGGAGAGTGCTATGGTGATCTCCAATTTACAGAGAGGAAAGTGAATCAAAGAGGTTGTGAGGTAAGATAATGCAGGAGAAAGATTAGCTGCAGTGTCCAAAGACCTGGGTTCAAATATCTGGTGTGACCTTGGACAAGTCACTTAATTTGCATTAGAGGATTGGATTACATAGTCTCTGATGAACCTACCAGTCCTAAAATAGAGGCCTAGGGCCTTCAATTTGCCCAAAGTCACAAAGCAAAATGGCATCTAAAAAGTTTTGATTCCAGGCCTTTCCTTCAGCCACTACACCTGACTTTATTAATGTCAAATACAAGGAGATAATCTTGTATGTCTTTCTTTTGGTTTCTCTTTACTTGAATTCAGGAAGTCAGAATTTGGGGAAGTCACCCTCCCTCCTCCCTTGTTCCCTACCACATACACTCCAGGTTTCCTTTTTAAAAGAGCTCTACAGTTCTTCCTCCCTACTCCCAACACAGGACCCCACAACCCTGACATCCTGGCCTCATACTGTTTTCTCCCACTTCTCCTTCCTCTTCCACTTTTCCATTTTCAGTAACTATTTGTGTGATCTTGAAACCCAGGTCCAAGATCTCTGTGCCTTAGTTTCTTCATCTGTAAAATGATGGAGTTGGACTAGATGACCATCTAACTCTAAATATATGAAGGACTTTATGGCCATTTAGCTCTAAATATGTGATTCTAAGATCTTACTTCTTTCTTCCTTTTCCTCCTTTCCTTTCCCCTTTGGGACTTGGGTGTTCAATTAATTCATTTCCAATTCTTTAAGATTCCATTTGTCAAAAGATACTGGAATGATTTGTTGTTTCTTTCTCCTGCTCTCTTTACATATGAGGAAATGGAGGCAAATAGGGTTAAGTGACTTGCTCAAGGTCACACAACTAATAAGTGTTCAAAGTCAGATTTGAACACGGGAAGATGAATCTTCCTGACTCCAGGACCTAGTGCCCTATCCACTGCCCTCTTGGGACTTTAGAGAAATGAAGCTAGAGAGATGACAAATGGAAAATACTACATTGAAAAAGAAAGAAGAAAAAAGGGCCCAGGTCAGAAATCTTACTGTTAGAAGACATGATTTGGACAATGAGTTGGAGACTGAGCAGTTGAATTGGCCGAAGGCTAACCTAGAGAGAATAGTGATAAGAAGAGAGAGGAAGAGAAGGCAGTATCAAATGTGGCAGAGAAGCTGAGATGCCTACTTTGGTAGCAGAGATCATAAGGAACCTTGGAAAGAGCAGTTTTGGCTGAACTATAAGGTTGGAAGCCAAATTGCAGAGTTAAGAAAAGAGTGAGAGAAAAGGAAGCAGGAGCCTGCTGTTGTAGACAGTCTACATTCAGCTGAATAATGAGGTCAGAATCTGGGTTGCAAAAGACCGATGAACAAGGTAGAAGAACACAATGTCAAAGCTTTTTAAAAAAGACATTTGGCTGGGGAAAAGAAGAAATCAAAGATGATAGCTTAAGAACATAGTAAAGTCTCTTGAAGGTTTTTTTTTTTGAGGGGGGGAGGGGGTTGGTTGGTTTTTTGTTTTGTTTTCAGGGTAAAAAGATTTGGGTATGTTGAAAGCAATAGGAAAAGAACTGGCTGAAGAAGAGAGGTTGCAATTGTTGGGAGTTTGAGGGGGAGGGAGTTTTTGGAGGAGGAAGAGAAATAATTGATGATGTTTTCCGTTAGGAAAGAATCAAGGGCATGGGCTCAAGAACAATGGTCCAAGTGTGAGGTGATGAAAGCTTGCACCAGGATGTTGGCCGTGTTATAGTAGAGAAGGGGCCATATTCAAGAGATGTATAGAATTATATCAACAAGACTTGGTAACAGCTTAAATGTGAAGGAGAGGAAGAATGTAAGAAAGAGTGAGACAAGTCAGGGATGACACTTAGGCGGCAAGCCTGGAAGACTTGATAGAGAGAGGGGAGGTACTAGTAGAGTGATGCCTTCAATAGTAATAGGGAAAATTGGAAGAGAGAAAGGTTTAAGACCAAAAGATGGGTTCAGTTTTGGATAAGTTGAATTTAAAAAGTCTGTGGGATATACAATTCAAGATGTCCATTTGGCAGTGGGAGATGTGAGCCTGGAAATCAGGAGAGCGGTTAGGACTGGACAAATAGATCTGAGAATAATCTCAATAGAGATGAGAATTGATAATTCTGATAAGATCATCAAGCAAAATATTGAGGAAGAAGGTAAGAATACCCAGAATAGATCTTAGGGGGACCCTCCAGGGTATCTGGTATGAAATAAATGAAGATTCAGCAAAGAAAATTGAGGAGATATCAGCATGAAAAGCTAGAGAGAAGAGAGTATTAAGAAAGTGAGGTTTATATACAGTGTCAGAGGCTACAGAGAGGACAAGAAGAATGAGGCTGTGGAAAAGACCATTAGATTTGTTAATTCCGAGGTCATCAGTAACTTTGGAGAGAGCTATTTTGGTTGAATGATATCAAATTGTAGAGAATTAAGAAAAGAATGAAAGAAAAGGAAATGAAAGCATCTATTGTAGACAGTCTTCTTGAGCAGTGTAGCTGTAAAAGGGAGGAGAGAGAGAGAATCATAGGTAGTAGATCTGGAGAAGGTTTTTGAAGATGGAGGAGATATGGGAGTTTTTGTAGGCTGTGGGTATGCAGCTAAGAGACAGCGAGAGTTTGGAGATAAATGAGACTGTGGACTAAAGAGCAATCTCTTGGAGGAGATGGACTGGGATGGGATCACTTGTGCATATAAAAGGGTTTGTCTTGTAAAACAAGGAAAAGGGCCCCCACTCTTCAAGTTAGACTTGGGACTAGGAGATAGTGGGGGAAGGCATTTGATAGATATAAGAGAAGGAGGGGGGAGAGGGAACTCCTGGGGGGGGGGCTTAATTTTTTTCTGTGAAATATGAGACAAGGTTCATAGCTGAGAAGGTAAGAGGAGTTTTGAGGAGAGAGAAAATTTTGGCCGAGTAGGTGGGTTTGAAAGAATTGCCTAGAAGAAGTGAGGGCCCAGTCGAGATTTCTAGTTTCTATTTGATTTCTATTTCTAGTTGATCTAGTTGATCAGTTAGCACAGATTCATGATTTTCTCTAGCTTTTTACAGAAACTCAAGGAGTTAAGGCAGATTTTGATAAAAATAATTCAAGGTTGGAGTTTGGAAGAACAAAACTTCTGATAGGATGCTGGGGAAAGGGGAAAGAAGTCATCATAGAGTTGAGGTGTGGGATCTAAAGCAAGCCCTTTCCCCTTTCTTAGCCTCAGTCTCCCACCTTGTAAGAAGATAGGATTAGATGCAGCCATCACTAAGCTTCCTTCCAATTATGATGTTTTAGGTTGCCAAGAGAGCGAGGAAGGCTGGAGGTGGCAAAGTAGGATTCCCATGGGCCTTTGGAAATTGAGGAAGCTTTGGAGAGAAAGGGAAGGAGAGAGGAGTGAATCCAGGTAGGGAGGAACAAAATGGTCATGGAAGGGGAGCAGAGTAACCAAGGGGAGGAAAAAGGGGAGGAGGGAGAAGCAGGAAACCACTCAGTCCTAAAACATGAACCCCTTCATTCATTCATCCAGTGGACATTTATTTTATTTTTCTAAAGCTTTTTATTTTTATTTATTTATTTTTGCTGAGGCAATTGGGGTTAAGTGACTTGCCCAGGGTTACACATCTAGGAAGTATTAAGTGTCTGAGGTTGCATTTGAACTCGGGTCCTCCTGTCTGGGCCAGCTATCTATCCACTGCACCATCTAGCTGCCCCTAAAGCTTTTGATTTTCAAAACACATGCATAGTTTTCAACATTCATTCTTGCAAAACCTTGTGTTCCAAGTTTTTTTCCCCTCACTTTCCCCCACCCCTCCCCTAGATGGCAAGTACTCCAATATAGATTAAACATGTGCAATTCTTCAATACAGATTTCCACAATTATCACACTGCATGAGAAAAATCAGATCAAAAGGAGAAAAAATGAGAAAGAAAACAAACTGCAGGAAAACAACAACAACAAAATAAGTGAAAATACAATGTTGTGATCCACACTCAATCCCCACGGTTCTTTGGGTGCAGATGGCTCTTTCCCGGTGGACATTTATTAAAGAGCCCTGTGAATCCAGTGCCTGGCCCTGGCTTTCCGGTTGCCACCTCTCTTTCTGTTTCCCAGTCTTGATTGATCTGTGCAGTGATTCCATTCTGGAGAGCTTAGAGGTTGGTGCATTTGGGCAACAGAGTAAGAAGTGAGGAGAGCAAAGGACTGAGATGTGAGAGAGTGACTGGGCATGGGAGGGGAGGAGAATTCCAGATCTAGCCGGCATGAATTAAGAAGAGAAGATCAGTTTTCTTTGGATCAATCCAGGAAGGCTTCATGGAGTCGGTGCCATTCCTTGATGGCACTGAAGGGTTGGAAATACCCTCTCTGGTTCTGGGAGCCTCTGTTTGGAGATAGAGGAAGAGAACTTGGACTTGAATGAGACAGGGAGCCCCAAGAGCAAGAAGAAGAATGAGGGAACCCCCAGCCCCCAACAGAGGCTGGAGAGCACCTGGTTTATGGTCCTAATAAATGTTGATGGGAAGAGGCCTAGCCAGTTATTTATGGGCAATAAAGCTGAGAGCCAAGGTGAAGCTCCAGCCGGACTGGCCGGGCTAGGCTGAGTTGGCTCGAGACTGGATGGGATTGGGGGAGTTGGGAGGGAAGGGAAGTAACTGTCTTGGATCTCTTAGTGATGGGCTGGCTCAAAAACTGGGGGCCTATTCTTAGCACAGACCCCCTTTCCCTGGCTTCATTCTGGGCCAAAACCACTTGTGAGCTCCGTGGGGCCAGGGGGCAGTGCTGGGAAGGCCTTCGGCACCACTCCTGAAGTGCTCAGCTACTGGGGGTGCGGGGGCGCAGATCTGCCCCCAGAGACCTCATCCAGGCATGGGGCCAGGATCCACAGCAGAAATGTTTTCTTAGTCCCACCCCCCTTTCTGTCTGGCCGAGCCCTCCTAGACTTTACAAGTTCCCAAATAAAGGCTTAAAGATAGAGACCTGGTGCAAACCTCCATCTCCTGATCTGAAGAATGGGCTGATTCATTTCCTCATCCCAGCTCATCCTTACTCCCGTCCTGCTTAGCAGTCCTTCCTTTTTTAGGGTGGGATTGGTACATATCAAAGCTCAAAACCCCCAAACCTCCCACCTTGGCAAGTGTGATTTGATCTGCCGGTCTAGGGCCTCCTTAATCCAGTTGGGTCCCCAGGCACCCCCCACCCCTTGTCAGCACCTCCCCTTTTCCCTCCACCCTAGCCTGGCTGGCCCTCCCACTTTGCTGTCTGCTGGCCAAATTACACACAGTTTCTCCTTTAAACTCCTTCCTTCAATCTGGGCTCTGTCTCCTCATCTTTCTCCCCTACCCCACCCCCATCAGTTTCCCTTCCATTTTCACTCCTTCTCTTGTTCTCCTTAACATATACACACCCTGTCTCTACACTGGGTTTCTTCTATCTAGGGCTCAGGGATAGGAGGGGAGCTTAATGAAGAAAATAAATATTTGGTGAGGGTGTGAGGGCTTAATGACAGAGATGGGGTAGCCCAGTGAGTAGGGATGTAGGCCCAGTGACAGAGATGAGGAATTCATTGAGAGGGACAAGGATGCGATAAAGGGGTTGAGAGCTCAGAGGGCTGCATAAAAGGGATGGGAGCTCACTGAGACGAATGAGGAGCCAGTGAAGGGGATGATAGATCATTGAAAAACTTAGTAGGCAGACTCTGGAGTTCCCAGGTTAGGGAATCATACTTTTCCTTGGGGGTCAACCCTAAGTCTCATTCTCAGCACTCACCATTCCCATCCTCACCCCAGATTCTCTCTGACAGGGGGTGCTCTTCAGCACACTCTTCCTTCAGTCTGGCTTCCCATATAGTCAGGGCTAATTGGGACTCAATTGGGCACTCTTGACCTTACCTGTTCAGCACCAGCCCAGCCTTATTCTAGCTACTTCCTCCAGATACTCAAGTCTCTTAGAATTTTTAGTTTTAGGAAACAAAATCCCTCTTCACTGCCTTTTTTTCCTGGCTCTTAGATGGATGTGGAATGGGGAGGAGCAGAACAGAACACAGATGTCCCCTAGCCTGACTCCAGTGAGCAAAAGAGGCCGCCAACCTGAGAATCCAGTGGGAATGAGATGACCAGACCTCAGGGAGGGAAGAGAATGGGGGAAGGCTTATTCTTCCACTTGTCTTTTCTCCAGATTTCCAGGGGCAAAGCATTCTAACAAAGGTTTGTAACCTGTCCTCATTTCCTCTCTTCTCACCCCAATCCTCTCCCCCCTAGCAGAAGCTGCCCCTGCCTCCACTTTCCAGACTTGCCAGAGACTGGGCTAGGAGATTCCACTGAAATAACAACTCTGATCCTGGAGGAAGCCAGACCTGGCACTGGACAGTCTGTTGGGGGAATGGCACTTGGGGATGAGGATTGTTTGGGAAAAGAGAGGATAAACTGTTTTTCCAGCTGTGGGACTGAGGAGGGTATGAGTCAAAATCCCCTCACCTGGGAGAAAGGGAATTGTCTGCCTCTGTCCCCACACCCCAACTGCTACTGAGGCCCCATCCCACCCCAAACCACCGCCTCCTCTGTTTCTACCAAAAACATCACCATCTTTTATTCTGCCAGACTTATAACTTAGGCATTATACTGGACTCCTCACTCTCCCTCACCCCTCATAGCCAATCAGCAGCCAAATCTTGCTTTCCTACCTCCTCACCATCTCTCAAAGTCCCTTTCTCACTACTCACACAGCCACCCCTTGAATTCAAACCCTCATTCTCTTCTGCCTGGAGCACTGTAATAGCCTCCTAATTGGGAGCCTCTTAATTGCCTCAAATCACTTTGATACTTACCCATAGCCTCCATACAGATACCAAATTTTGGTATTTTCCTTACATGTAGATAGAACCATGTCATTCTCTTATTCAAGAAATTCCTGTGGCTTCCTATTCCCTCTAGAACAGAATAGAAATTCCTTTATTTAGCTTTTAAAGCTCCAGGCAACCTGACCCCACCCTACCTTTCTAGCCATGATTTATTTCCTTTCCACACTCTATGGTCCAGCCAAACTGGCTTTTTTTTTTTTTTTCCTTTTCTTTGCCATCTCCAAGCTTTTGCATCAGCTGTCCTTCATTCCTGGAATGCTCTCCCTTCCTTATCTCTTCATCAAAAAGGCAGCATAAGTACCACCAGATATATCAGGGCTTCTTAATCTATGGACCCTTTGACAGGCTGGTGATACTTGTGGATCCCCTTATCTGAATAATGTGTTAAAGTGAATAAAATAAAATACAAAGGATTCTAAAGGAAACAATGATCTGAAATAAGGCTGATCTATACAGCAAGTTTCTCTCAAAATGATCCACTTTCCAAGATATAGAAAGAATCGATTCAATTGTATAAGACAAAGAGCGATTCCCCATTTGTTTAATAGTCTAAGGATATAAACAGACAGTTCTCAAGGGAAGAAACCCAGGGAAACTCTAGACACACACACAAAAATACTCCAAATCATTGCTAATCAGAGAAATATAAATTAAATCGGTTCTGAGATTCTGCCTCACATCAATTAGAATGTCAAAGATGACCAAAAAAAAAAAAAAAGGAAAATTATAAATTTTAGAAGGACTGAGAAAACAAGCCCACTGATACATTATTATTGGACCTGTGAATGGGAGCAACTTCTCTGGAAAGCAATTTGGAATTACATACAAGAAGGCAGTGAATGGCATGTGCCCAGTTATACCAATGTTAAGCCTGCATCTAAAAGAGATCAAAGAAAGATGAACAAAGAAACGTTGTACTAACAGAGAACCCAGAAACTTGGGGGATAGCCATCAAAGACATCCCCTGAAGCGGGGAATGACTAGGTTGTTCTATATGAATGTGATGAATTACTATTGTGCCATTAAAAAATGAAAGAAGAGATGTCTTCAGAAACAAATGGAAAGGTTTGAATGAACTGATGCAGAATGAAGTAAGCAAAACCAGCCCAGTAATACCATCATTTTAAAACATTATCATTTCAGCAACATTATAAAAATGAACAATTCTAATGCCTTTTATAAACTGATGAGGAATGAAATGAGTAAACAGTTTGTACAATAACAATCCCACAAAAGCAAATAACTTTGAAAGTTGTAAGAACTCTGATCAATGCAATGACTATCCACAATTTCATAGGAGTGATGATGAAATATTATTCATTTCAGAGAGATGATAGATTTTGGGTGCAAACAAAGATATTGATATTATTGTATAAGGACATTGAAGGAATTTATTTTGCTTGACTACACATATTTATTACAAAAATATACATATTTTTAAGATGATGGGCAAAAGGAAGAAGAATAGATTGCTGGTTTATTTTTTTTTTAACAGAAGTGGAAGGGGACTAAAGATATAAAAGATTGCGTGTGTTTTCAGGCAAAACCACCATACTATTAGTTTTACCTTGTTCCAAGAGATGTCTCATGAAATGGTAGTAATCTGAGTTTATGTGAGGTAAAAAAACAAAATGAATCAATGAAACTTAAAAGAAATTAAGTCTTCAAACAGGAAAATTGTTTTGTAAAAATTAATGGCAGATTCAATTAACTACAGACATTTGTTTTTGTTTTTGCTACAGTAATATTGAGGCAGAGATGACCATAAGAAACATCTCAGAAATAGCTGCAACAACTATAATGTGATATGAAAATATCTGTGATTTCAATTTGTGACAAAGTGGTAGTTACCTCATATGAGTGATGAGAATGGTACAGCAACAAGTATTTATCAAGTCCCTAGTAGGTGTCAATCCTTTATAAATAATGTTGCATATTTAATACTGCTGAAGTTTCATAATGGAAGAGAATGCTAAATTTCAGAAGTTAGTTAAAAGAAAGTTGTTTTTCCCCCATACAAGGTTAAGAACCTTGGTTTTACTTTCCTGACCTCCACATTTATACTGTATATATATTTATTCTACATACACTTAATTTTGCACATAATACCTTCCTCCACAGTATGTGAGCTCTTTGAAAACAGGACTAGTTTAGGGAGATTTTTTTTTTTGGTTTATGTGTCTTTAGCACATAGTAGATGCCTAATAAATTTGTGTTGCTTGTTTACTTAATTCCTGACTATAAAGCCAGCCCTCTCATTTCTATACCAAAATTTTTTTTGTCACATATAATAAGAACTAAGATAGGGGCTTCAAAAAAAAGAACAAACAATAATAAACAAATAAACAAATTTTATATATACAATAAGATAAACAAATAAACAAATAGGATAAACAAAATAGATAACATATCTATTATATAAACAAATAAACAAAAAGATGTTAGGAACTTCAAAAGCAAAAGGAGAAACTGAGGTGAATCATTAGAAATTAATCATGGTTGTAAGAATCCAGGAACAGGTCAGGAGTGCATCTTTAATTGAGAATTGTATTAGTGTGATTGTGCTCAACGCAAAGGCAGGAGATAGATAAATCCACCTCTCAGAAACCGGTCCCTGGCACAAACCTCACTTCTTTCAGTATTCCCTTCTTGTATATGATGTGGGACTGGGAGAGCATTGGATCCTTGAAATCCTGGAGGTCTGTCTGGCTAGCCTTGAGGGAGGTATCCCAGAATGAGTGAGAGGGAATCTCCACTCCTACTCCTCGGTTTGTTTGGACCCTCAGTCTTGGGGGTAACCCCCCCAGAACCAGGGAAACGCTTCTTGCTAGGGGGCCTCATGCCAGGAATGTGAAATGGGAAATCCTGGAGGGCAGCAGTGGGGGTGGGGGTGGTAACAATGTGGGTATTGATGTTCCCATTTAGGCCCCACATTCCTAGCAGCCTGGCCCCTACCCAGCCCCAGTCCCCTTCAATCTAGGGACCTACCACAGAGGGGCCTGCACTCCTTTGTCGTTCATACTCCCAGCCCCCCTAAACGTCCGCTATGGGGGCTGGCAGGGAGAGAGTGGACAGAGGGCTTCCCCCGGAGGTCCGTGTAGAAGATGCCCTTGGGGACTAATACCTTCCAGACATTAGGCCCTCTGTCCTGTTTGATGCAGACTAGTATGTAGGTGCCCCTACGCTCCCTCTCCCAGAGGTTGTACAAGAGGGTTCCTCCCCTTACTGAGCTTACTTTGGTAAGATGCCCGGAGCTCCCGGCCCTTGAAGGGTTGTGTGTGCCTCCCAAGCCCTTCTGGGCACCAAAGCAGGGGCTTGTGCCCGGCCCACAGCCACGCTGACCCAGGGGTTGGGGATGGCTGTTGGACACTGTGACCCAGGAACCAGAACGGGCATTCCCAGCTCCTCAGTTTACTCAGTAAACCCTACTGGGGTTAGGGCAGGAAATGGGGTCTTGCCTGGACTGGGGATCACTGAAACCACTGCTGGTCTATGGAATCACAAAGGCCCATAAAAATGCCAGATCTTAACTCTTCTTGACCAGCTCTGGGAAAACCCTGGGCTTAGACGACCTTCCAGCTTGAGCTCTTTGTCCTCTTACCTCTTCTCTGTCTCTCTGCCTGTTTCTATGTGGTCTCTCTATCTCTTCTTTGTCTCTGCCTCAGTCTCTCTGCCTGTCTCTGCAGGATCTCTCTGTCTCTGCTGTTTCTGCCTTTCTCTGCCTCAGTTTCCCTGCCTGTCTCTGCATGGTCTCTCTATCTCCTCTCTCTATCTGTCTCTACTTCAGTCTTCCTCTCCCTCTCTCTGTCTCAAGCTCTACTTCCTTCTGTCTCTACTCCTGCCTTCATTTCTCCCTCCCTCTCTCTGCCTGTGCTTCTTGTCCCTAGCTCTGCTTGTCAGTATCTCCATCTATCTCAGTCTGTTTGCTTCTCTCCTTGTCTCTCTTTGTCTCTACCTCTCCCCCTGTGAGCCTCTGTCTCTGTTCCAAGTCCCTTTATTGGGGAGCTCTCATGTGTGACTCCCTGGGCTTGGGGGGACAGGCAGATGAGGAAGAAGAAGAAAGGGAGAGAAGAGCAATGAAGGAAACTGAACTCTCTTATGGTCCCTTCCATCTTTAAAGGCCATGGTCATATGATGTTTCTCTTTAGCCCCTGCTGCCATGGAATTCCCAAGCTCCTAGTTTCTTGTCTCTGTATTTTTCTCAGCCTTTGTCTGTCTGTTATCTCTGTCTATCTAAATCCCCACAGAGATTGGAACTCATACTCAGTGATGTCCTCACTACTTATCTCCACAACTTCCCTTTTCTGGCTTCTGCACTGCCCACAAACAAGCTAAAAGTCTTCCATCAGCAAATGGGTCCCAGGAAGAACTGGGAGTGCTCCCGTCTCACTCTGCTGGCCGGGTCCAGCTCCCACTATCCCGTGAAGTGGGGGGCACAGTGACATAGGGAGAGACCAGAGTAGGGGAATTTGCACAGATGTGTGACAAGGGTGTGCAAATAAAGGTTGAGCTGTGGCTCTGAGGAGAAAGGCCCTTGGGAGACCCACTCCTCCTCCTCAGTCCCTGGAACCCAGTTTTGTCTCGCTGAATAAAAGGACCAAGCCACAGTAGGAGGATGGTACAGAGGCAGGAAAGGTCCGTGTGATTTTTGAACTGAGCTTGGAACCTTCCAAAAGAACTGGAAACTTGAAGTCATCTTGACCATCCCCCAGCCTCATGACACAGCACATCGGTATCGCCATTTCTAGTGTAGATCATAGAAAACTCTATAATAGAAGAATTAGAAGAGCTGGGTTCAATTTCTAGGCCTTCCACCTACCTGTGTGACCTTGACCTCTCTAGCTTCAATTTACCTATCTTAGTACCAGATGATCTCTAAGGTTCTTTCTAGCCCTAATATCTTGTAATTCTTTTGTTTTTCCCTCTGAGGAAATTGAGATTAAGTGATTTGCCCAGGGTCTCACAGCTAGGAAGTGTTGTGTATGAGACCAGATCTGAACTCGGGTTCTCCTGACTTCAGGGGCTGGTGCTCTATCCACTGTGCACCTAACTGCCCCAATATCTTGTGATTTGCGGGGGGGGAAGAATATTTCATGAGCTTCTGTGATTTCTGGTAAGTTTTTCCTAATATTTACTTTCAACTCCTAGTTTTCTGTAAGAGGGAAGCAGTAACCCAGCAGGTGCTCAGAGAGGGGAGGAAGGGGTCCTACAAAGGGGGAATCACCCTCATCTCCAGTGTTCCTCAGAAGTCTTGAGTTACAAGGTGATCCTGTTTCTGGACCCAAAAACCCCTCCTCTCTGTCTTTCTTTTGTGCCCTATTCTACCCAAACCACCCCTCGATTTATGGCCCCATCCTCAAAAATGCCAGTTATGCGACAAGAATCAAGGTTGCCCTAAATATTTCTGATTTTTTTTTTAAAAAACAATTTTGCTTCAATCACCATTTAAACTCGAACACATGTGTCCAGACCACCCAGAGACCCAGATGAAGGGGTGAGAGTGGGGCTCGGCTAGAAGATGGGAGACTCATAGGCTAGGCCAGGCCAGGCCAGGCCAATCTGGGGGCAGCTCCAAAGGGGAGAAAGAGAGAAAGGGGAAAATGAAATCATCTCATGGAGGGTGGCCTGGCTCCTGTGAGCCTAGAGGTTGGGATGAGCTAATTTGAAGGTGTCTTTCAATGGAATCTCAGCTTGGGGGTCTCTGGATAGGGTATTTCTGTGGGCACCCTCCTCAAGGGTTCTTCTAAGGATCTTTTTAGTTCATTCTCTTCTAGGGACCTCTGAAAAGGTCTAACAGGTGGTGTGTCTTTTTCTGTGAAACCCTTTCCAGGCTCTCTTTCTAGGACACTCAAATGGGGAGAGATATCTCACAATGTGGACCCCCTTTGGTTATAACCTCAAAAGGTTATTCAATCTGTCCACACCCAATCCAGTTTTCTTCAATCCACCCTAGGTTCTGTTTTCTTTTGATTTCTGTGTTATTTTGTATATACAGATACTGTTAAGTAGAATTTGAAAAGAATTTAAAAACCTTCCTTGTACCCCCATCTTTTCTGTCTCCTTGTCCCCATCCTCATTACTTCCTCTTTGCCTCTTTGCCCATTTCTCTCCTGTATTATTTCTCGACCCCGGCTGCCCACTGCTTCCTTTCAACATTTCCATTGAGGTAGGGACTACAATGTCTCCCTCTCCTCAGCCTTAAAGCTAATCAGGGTGGGGAAGCCCAACTGGGAGGCCCATTGGGAAGACCAGTGGGCCTGGATGTTGATTCCATGGCCCCTTTCTGCTGATCCCTCTCCCAATATGTCCATTTACCAAACTTCTCTGGATTTTAGTTTCCTCAGCCAGTTGAATAAGGTGATATCTAAGGAACTCTTCTCAGTGAGGTCCTTCCGAGGTCTGTTTCCTCTCTATGATGGATGGATGGACTATTTCTGTTGGGGGTTAGAGAATGGAAGGGGAATAGAGAGCCTGCTGAGAGAATGAGGCAATTTTACTCCTGAGAAGTGAGTTGGACCTGACCCCTTTCTGTTGTCAACTGCATTGGGTATTATCAGAGCAGCCTTCCTGGAGGAGGCCGGCTTCGTGAAGAAACTGGAGCCAGACAAAGAAGGTTCGTTTCCCCGAGATAAAGGAGGGAGGAAACTGAACAGTTAAGTAAGGGAAGGTAAAGAGTGCCTTCCACAAGGGCTGGAGCAGGCAGGCTGGAGGAGGAGCTGGAGCAGCAGAGAGCTGCCTGCCCATGTTTGTACCTCCAGGTCTGTCTACCCCATAGCCTGCTCCCTCTCTTGGTCTCCCCTCCCAGCATCCTCCTGTCCTCTGGTCCCAAGGCCTCCTCATCTTCTGCTCTGGCTGAGCTGGCCCCAGCCCACTCCCCCCTATCATACCGCAATCCCCCCCAGAGCTGAGCCCCGAGCCCAAGCCACGAAAGTTTCCTCTCTCCTCCTGCCAGGTTAAATTGCCCTCTCGGAATGCAACTGCAGCTTTTCCCCACAAGCTGCCTCTCCCCTCCTGGGCAGCCGCCTCCATGGTATGCGTCCCGGCCTGGGGTCCGGACTGGCGGAACATCAAAGCCCAGGGTAGCCAATAACCTCAAGCATTGGAAACCCTTCCATCCGTACTTTCCTGCCAGTGGCCGCCCGCTGCCTGCTTGGCTGCCCCCCGCCTGCCTAGAGCTAAGCTGAGCTGGGCTGGACTGAGCTGAGCAGGCCCTGGGCCTGCCTGCCCCATTTGTTTCCTATAAACAGCACATGGGAATGTTTAGGAGGCTGGGGAGGACTTTTTCTCCGGGCCAGGCCTCCTCCCCCTCCTTCTGCCCCACAACCACCACAACCACTCCCCCCCTGTCTACAATGAGCTACTTGTTAGAAGACAATTTTAATTTTGCTTAATGCAATTTCTGCTGGGGCTGGGGAGGGGCGGGGGATGGTGGTAAGGGGAGGGCGGAGAAAGGGTGGCTGGACTCAGGGCTTTGACCCCAGCTCTGCAGCTTGCTCATTCCTGAGTTTGGGAGGGAGAAGGCCCCTGGGGGCCAGACTGGAGAGGGGGACCCAGGTACAAGTCAGAGAGCAGGGTAGCTAGTGGGGGGCAGGTCTCAGGATCACCTGGAGTAGAACAAGAAGATCAAATTTCCTTACAGAAAAAGAAACAGAGACCTGAAATCACACAGCTAGTCGGTAGCAGGGGTGGGGACTGCCCTCACCCCCACACCCCACTCCTGCCCCATTCAGCATCTTTTCACTAAAACCTGCTGCCTCTCCAGCTCCAAGTCTCTTTCCCCCCAATAGCTCTATGACATTCGTAGCCAAACCCCTCTGGAAACCATAGCAGTCCTTGCTCTGGCCAAAGGGGGTCCCTCTTGTTCTCATATAGCTCTGGGAAAGGCTGTTGGGAAGTTCTGACAGTAATCATAGTCATCATGATCATAATAGCTGGGATTTATAGCATGTTTCGAGTTTTGCAATGCACTTTACATGTATCAGCGGTTTGATCCTTACAACAGCCTTGTGAGGCAGGTACTATTATTATCCCCATTTTACAGATGAGGAAACTGAGGCACACGGACGTTAAATGCCTTGTCCGGGGTCACAAAGTTATTGAGTATCTGGGACAGGATTTGGACTCAGATTTTCTTGATTCCAAGTCCTCGTGTCTTTTTGTTCTTCTACTTCCCCTCAGCTTTCTGAACCTGGTGCTGCCAATAATTGGGGTTACCTTTGATTTCTCACTGTCTTACACCTCTGGTTTCCTGACCTGTGTCAGGAAGTCTCAGGGTCAAGATGCAAGGGTCTCCTGAAGCTCCCTCGGGCAGCTTTCTGGAGGGTGAAAGGATAATCACGGCAGGATCACAGGAACCCCAGACCCTCACGCCGGAAGGGACCAGAGAACACGATCATACCCCACAGAACCACAGAAGGGACCCCTCTTCGACAGCTTCTGATTAGACACTTCTCCCAATGTGTGAAAAGACTGTTGACCCTTCTGGACCTTGCTGCTCACTGGGCTCCCAGGTCCCATTGTCCCTGTGCAAGGCAGAGCACAGCCTGTGGGGATATGGCTCCCGGCTGGCTCTCTGGTCTGCTAACATCTGGGGAGACTTCCGAAGGTGAGGGCCCTAGGCTGGGGGCAACCATGACATCAGAAGGTCTCCCTCGTGTGTGTGTGTGTGTGTGTGTGTGTGTGTGTGTGTGAACCCTAGAACCATAAGGTTAGAGCTGATTGGGAGTTTAGCGATCGTCGAGTCCGATATTCGTTTTTTACGGATAAGGAAACTCGTGTACCCAGATTGGTTAAGGGACTGCCCAGGGTCACAAGCCAGTAAATAAAGGAGAATTTCAAGGCCAGCTCCCCTGGCTCCTTCCAAGTCCGGGACTGTATTTGTCCCACTCCTTCAGGAGACCCAAGGCACCAGGACTCTGCTCCTGGCTGCCCAGAGCTACCAGCTTAGCTCCGGCCAAACCAAGGAGGGTGTCAGCCCTCGCCTGGGCCTGACTTGGCCTGGCCTGGTACATTTTTCTCACCCTCCTCATTACTAAGCCCAGACCAGAGCAGCCAAGTATGCAGGGATTCTGGCTATTAGCGCACCCTGTTCCCAGTCCCTCAGTGGCAGCCTGTGATCCAGGATACTTGGTAGATAAAGGCTGTAGGAGGCTAGCCAGGCGGGGCTGAGAAGGGGAGATGGTCAGCTTACTGCTATTCTATCTCCTCCCATCCCTAACCAAGCGACCAGCAGTTCTGGCCTCCCGCAGGCTCCCTGGCCCCTCAGGATCCCTCTGAGGAATGCTACCAGCCAGCCTCTATTTGGAGGACAGGGAGAAATGATTTATTGGTGTGCGATACTTCTGGTGAGGAGACTCCCTCTATCCAGAACTACTGTTCTGCATCAGTCCTGGAGTCCTTGGAGGTTCAGAAAGACCAAGGACCCAGGGGTCATTCTGCCAGTGTGTTTCAAAGTGGGGCATGAATGTGCATCTACCTGACTCTGGGAACAGCTCTCTATCCGCTGGGACATACTCCCCACAAACGATCCAAGGGAAATTAGGTCAGGTCCCAAAGAAATTAGTGGGGAAGTGTTGGAAGAGTAGAAAACATTTCTAAAGAGTAAAGAAACTGCCCCAACCCCAACCAGGGCCCCAGCTGTGGCATAACATGTTGGCAGAATTCTGAAGCCCTGTGCCATGTGGGGAGGGGGTTAGAGGCTATAAAACAGGGGCCCTGGGGAGGCTGATCCACTTCCCTTCCACTCCCCATACAGGGGCCCCTGCTGCGGCCCCTGCCTATATTGCTCTGGGGGTGCCAGGAAGCCAACTTCCATGGGTTTTTACTCTTTGCCTGTGAGTGGATTGGTTAGGGGATGCTAGCCCTAGGTGCAGAAGGCCTGATTACCAGTGATTGGGGGGAACCTTATAAATGGAGCTTTGTTTCCATGGCTCCATGAGCCATAAAGCTGCCTGGCTGAGGGGGAAAGGAAATATCCCAAGATTTGACATTGTATAAACAGCCCACTTGGAAAGTGGGTGGTGTTGGGGGAGCAGAAGGGAGAGGTCCCTGTTATGTGTATGTAGGGGGAGGGGGGAGGGCAGGGCTGATGTCTCCCAAGGCTTACTTCCAGAAACCACAGAACTTGGAATCAGAGGACCTCAATTCAAAATCCAGATCTGTCAGACCTGTGGGACCATGGGTCAGTTCCTTCCCTCCCTGGTCTCAGTTCCCTCATCTATGAAATGAAGTTCATCTCTCATGTCCTCTCCAGATTCCAAGTCCAGTGTCTCTATGATTCCTAAATCATCTCACCCCTTCCCTGTCCTGCTTCTCAACACCCCCAAACCCTAAATCAGCTGTCTGGGGGAATCCTTCAAGAACTGATTTTTGGCTACAGTTGCGGGTCTCTAGTGTCTGAGACTAAAAGGAGATTCAGATTTCTGCTATGTAAATGGAGAGGTCTTCAAAAGTCTGTTCTCAGTCAATGTCTATTTCCACATCTTTGAAGAAAACTGTATGAAGGTTATACAAACAAGTCCAACACCTTTGTTACTTTGAAATGTCTGGCTTTCAGAGGCCCTAGAGGCCTTCCTGCATCGAGCATACAGGTGGACCAATTCTCCTTTCCCTGAACATAACGATGTGGAGTGAGACAACCCAGAATATCTGGAAATATTCAGCACAAGTGGGTACAAACCTGCTACCACTCTGCTGTGGCACAGGAAGCCAGAGCTCCTGACTTCATGTAAAAAGAAGCCTTTGGGAGGAGTGGTCACCCTGCTCATCTCCCACTCCAGGAGGATCTCAATGGTTCCAGGGGAGTAGCTAACAGCAGCTACAGTGTGAGAAAGCTGAGCCAGCTTCCTCTGCCCATCCGAGGCCAGTCTAGGCCATTTCTGCTACCTACTGCACCCAGCCTACTTCTCTTTTCCAGGGGTGGAGAAGCAGGGCAATGGGATTCTTCTCAGCTGAAGCAATACTGCAGTTCTGCTGCCCTTGAGTCAGAAGAGACGAGCCTCCAAGAGACGTTGGATCCCATTTGCCTCTAACCCCAAATCTAGGATTGAATTTTAATTCAGGGCCCTAGGCTTCATATCACAAGCTTTTATTGCCACCACAACTGACAAACAGTGGACAGTTTACACATTTCTGCCCCCATCTTTCCCCACAGAACTGACTCGGTGTTTTGTAAGGTCCCAGAAGAGACAAGCAACATTAACTTCCCCCCAAATTCAGCAGCAGCAGTCTCCCAGGGCTTCTCTGTCTTGTGGCTAACCATTCCCAGAAGTGAGTGAAAGTAGCATCTCAACTTTACTATTTTCAGTGGCTCTCCTATCAGCATTTAGGCAAGCTGGATTTGGAGTTAAGACTAGAATTTGAACAGTTATTACTAGTCATTTGTTCTTGGGAAAGTAATTTCTTCTCTGAACCCATTTCCTCATCAATACAACATGGAGAAAAGATACGTGCAAAATCTATGTTACAGGATTGTGGTGGGAAAGCACTTTGCGAGTCCCAAAGTGCTATAGAGATATGAATTATTACTTCAAAACCTCCAAGGACTTAAGGGTTCAAAACCCCCAAGGGTGCTCTCAGGACAGGCACATACGTTACTGATGATTCCATGGTGGGCTGCCAGTGTTCCAGAATTCTGTTCTTTTGAAAAGTCTTACTAGAGCACCAAAGGCAAGGTCAGGCTCTGAAGAGCAATACCGGATCTTGCCTGCTAAGTATGTCAAACAGGCCCCTTCACCCCTGCAACAGAATACACAGGCCAAGTGGGTGGAACTGAGCAGAAAGCATTAGGAAATGGATGTGTCTGGGATTTCACTTAGGAATGTCTTTTTTGAAGAGTGTGTATAAGTACATACATATATATACTACCCGCAAACAGCCGAGCGGAACAGAAGACAAATATCTGGGTGTGTTCCCAGAAGTCACTGCTTCCTGTACTGCTGGCTCTGTCTTTCCTAGCCCGCAATATTGCTCCTCACCAAGAATTGAGAGCCTCCTCCCCTTCCAGGTGCCCGCCCACCCAGCTTGCCGATGACTCCCATGAGGGCACAGACGTTATAGGAATGGACAGATGCATCAGGCTTTTCTCTCAATAGGGTCACAGAAGGTTTTGCTTTGGAAAATTCAGTCAGGAATATAGCACTAACGTGGGTTCCTTCTAATCCAAGAAGTGTAGAAGTTTCCGTTCTATCAGTTAGGGGAAGAGGAAAGAGTAGGGCTTTCTCTCTGGAGTATGAGACAAGCACCCACTGTGCAGAGTGAGATCAGTAGCACACACTTGTGAGATAAATGGAATATATCACACAAGTCTGTTTTTTATTAGCATGGAAAATGGAAACAAGATTAGAAGAATATATAACATCTTAAAGAGTCACTGAGTTCTCTAAGGTGGGGGCACTTTGATTTTACAACCCTGGGGAGGGCTGAGATTTAGCAGGTGCCCCAGCTGGTCAGCTCCACTGCCCCTGGAATGATTACTCTTCTCCCGCGGGGAGATTATCCTCAATTCGCTTGATGAATCGCATCCTGATTTCTGTTACCCCGTCTCCTTTCAGTGTGTCCTGAACAAACTTCACATCCACTGCCATCTGGACCTGTGCAGAGAGGAAAAATGGGGCTGTTGGTAGAGCTGGCTTGCCTGCTTACAGCTTCACAGAGTGAAGGCCTGACTGTCCACCTCAACTTACCAATGGCTGTAGTCATAATGAGAGCACTTTGAAAATGTTAAATTTTCTTGGTATTTCTTTTTTTAATCAGCAAATTCTAGATATACACCCTCTTCACTCTTATCCCTCCCAGGGAGCTTCCCTTTGTAACAAAAAAAAAAAAAAAAAAATTTACTCAGCTATTGCAACTACCCCAACCACCCAATGGCCCCTTTACCTCTTCTAACAATAAGAGGTGGACTTCTAGGGTGCGGAGATGAAAACTGACAATTACAGACATAGAACTTTCTCACTTCATTGAAATCCCTTCTCACTTACAATTATTTCATCGTTGTTTTCTTTCATTCCTGCTCAGTGCCCTTTGCATCAGTCCATACAAGTCTTCCCAGGTTTCTCTGAACACTTATTAATCCTAACTTATGGTGCAATGACATTCCATTCCGTTCATATACTAGAATTTGCTCAGTCATTTTCTAATTCATGGGTACTCACCTTGTTCACAGTTATCTGCAACCAACACTGTGGTTTCTCTGGGCCCTACCTGACTTTCCTGATGTTTATATCTCATGCCCAATAGTGGGGATCTCAAGGTCAAAGGGGACGAGGGAGATGATTTTGCTTGCTTCTGGAATATTTTGACCAATTTATAGTTCTACTAATCTGCCAATCAGTGTGTCTATCTGCTTGGGGTGATGCCAACACTGACTATTTCCATCTTATGGCTTCTTTGCCAATTTGATAGGTACAAGATGAAACTTCAGAACTGCTTTAATTTTTATTTCTAATTATAAGTGATTTATACAGTTGTTGATGGTCTGCAATTCTGCTTTTGAAAACTGTCTGTTTCTATCTTTTGACCTCCGATCTACTAGGAAGCCAGGGCCTTTTTCACAGACTAACTCTGATAAGTTCTATCTTCGCACTCCCATAAAGATTCAAGACTGTTCCCAGGCTCCCCCCAAAAGTATGTCTATGTGGTGTTCTTTGTAATACTTTAGAAAATGTCTCCATTTATGCCATGTCAGTGATGACAATCTTTAGATGTAATGGCCTCAATGAAGAATCACCACTAACAGCTCTAGATGGTGACTTGCATCAGACTGGGACCTGAACACAGCCTTTCACAGCTTGTCAAAGGCAGTTGGTGGTGCAGAGAATAGAGAGCTAGGACTGGAGTCAGGAAGGCCTGTGTTCAACTCAAGCCTCAGTCACTTACTGTATAATCCTGGAGAAGTCACTTTACCTTTACCTGTCTCAGTTCTCTCCACTTTAAAGTGGGATAGTAATGAAACCTACATTGAAAGCTTGTTGTGAGGATGAAGTAGAATACTATTTGTAAAAAGCACAGAGTACACCCTATATAAATGCTTATTCCCTTCCTTCTTAATTTCTCTTCATAGACAAAGAGACCATAAAATGTCCCCCAGAAAAGAAAGGGTCTCCCTCCCCTCATATTCATAAAGAGACATCAAATCAACCAGTGCTATGACAAGTACCCTGGGGCAAGGCTTGGAAGAAGCTTTCTGAACTCAAATGCAGTCAAGGAAGGAGGCTTGACATTAAAGAAGAAAAATCCTGGGCAGGTCAGCAGCCTCTCTACTACAGCCCTTTTTCCAGAAGAAAAAAGTTGCACTCACCATTTCCAGGGCTCCTCTCAACACCCCGCATAGGAGATTGGAATAAATGAGGGATGAGTGGTTATCAGGAAGCTCCACGAAATCGACCAGAGGGTTGTTTTCCAAGATCAGGGAGAATTCGTCACCAGCGGGGCTCCAGTTGGTGATGCTCGGGGTGATGCCCAGGTACATTTTAAATGCTACCTATTAAAGGTATATAGAGTAGCAGGGGTAAAGATGGAACAATGAATGATCCTCCTTTCTCTTCCTTCCCATGGTACCTTTCTAGCTAAGGTAACTATACTGGCAATAGAGGCAGGCGAATGATGCTTTGGGCTAAGGGTTCACTCTCCAGAAATAATTAATGGAAAAATATTTCTGCCCATTCAAGACTATAGCCTCTGGGGTAACACACTGCAGAATGAAGCTCTTGGGGGAAAGAAGTGCTCACAGTTTCTCAAACAAACATTCTAGATGAAAAAAAAGAAGAAAAGTAGAGGCAAGCATTGTAACCATCCAAAGCAAATACAGGAAGAAAATTCAAAGAAAACAATCATAGCCACTAAGGCCCAAGGGGTAGATTTCTCACCCCTACCTATGTTCCTCTCCTGACAATGGGGAACTTGGGTTATGCTGGGCATTTTTTCCTGGCCTAGGAATCACCTGGGCACATTGTTTTCTCGATATAGGAGATCACTTCATCAGTTAAATGGAAATACCAATGTTGGTTCTAAAGTGTAAGGAAAATGGTGCTCTCACAATCCTTTAAGCCTGATAGTTAGATGCATATAATAAGGAGGATGGTCTCCATGATGGAACAGCAAGAGCCTCTTTCCATGACTGACCCCTCCCCTCCGCGCCCCCTGCTCCCTTCCCCCCCCCCCCCCGACGGCGCCGCCCCTCCCCAACGCCCCGGCTCGCTTCGCCCCTCCATCCCCAAAGCACCCGCTGACATCCCGCCCCCCCCCCCCCCCGAGAATTGCTACATTGAAGATTAAAAGATTTTAGAATTCAGAGAGGTCTCACAACTCTCACAACTTAGCCATCCCTTAACCAGCTTCCAGAAGTTCTGGAAGTAAAACACAAAGGGTTCTGCAGCTATAGTGGCTATTAATTAGCAATGCAGTATAGCCAGAGTCCTTTCTGAAAGAATGAAGGAGAGAATGCCTGGGGCCCGTGAGAGATGACCTTGGCGATAACATCTGCTGTTTCCCGAAAGTCATGACATCTGCCAACATTTGACCGAGCCAGGAAATCTTCAATCAATCGGACACCAATATTGTAGCCCCTGAAAAGGTGACCAGACAACAAATCGCAGGGTAATCTCCAGAATATGGTTGTCAGGGCTTGGGAGTAAAACAAAGGATTCCAAAACTTCACAATAAATCTACTCAGTGAGAGTGCAATCAAAGAGCTCTGGCACTGGAGGAGAACAGCTTCAAAGGAGCTTTTGCCAAGTTCCAGAAGGACAATAAGGTCCTAGTACACAGGGTACTGCCCCCACTCCCCAGCTTCCCAAAGAATAGAAGCTCTTGCCTCAAGAATAACTCACTCACATTTTGTCCAGCTGTTTGTTCACATCTTCATCATTTTCGTAGTCCTTGCAAAGCTGGGTGACCAGAGCTCCATAAGTCAGGGTAAAAAGCTCAGAACTCTAAATAAGATTCAAAAGGCAGTCAGTACCAAGCACGGGAAAAATAAAGGATTGTGTAAATGGGGTAAAAGACACTGGTGTTACTTTCGGGCTTCAGAAGAAAGTCACCTGTCTGCTGGGAGAAAAAGTCAACTCCAGCAAAGCTGCAGTGAGCCGGGACACCCAGTACCCTGCCCAGGACTAACCCAGTAGAATTTGGTCTAGGCTCATTTAGGGAAAGGGTGGAGGAGGGCGCTTTGCCCAAGAGCTCCTGTCTAGCAGTCAAGTGCCAACAGCTTATGTGAACTACTGGCCAAGGCTGGATTCCACAAAGCAGAGGCTGCCATCCCCTGGTACAGAGCCCAGGGCTCAGCCCCAGACTACCCTAGCTCAAGAGACGAACCATGGCTCCCCCTGGTGTATTCTTGGACTATTACTCCAAGTCAGCACTGGAAGACTGCTGAATATTCCATCATTTGTCAATCATCCACTGTTCATTAGCATGCAATTTGAATGGTTTCTTCAGAGTCCCCAGGGAAAGCCTGTCCAAATAACTGGACTCTAGCCTCTGCAGTATCTTTATAACAGCTCCAGTCCTTGGACAGCAAAAGGCACTGCTAGTCAGGAGGGAAGGAAATCAGGCCAAGGCTACCTGCACTCTCTAAGACAACAGATCATAGCCTTCATCCTGAAAAACGTTATCAGGAAAAACAAGTTCCTTCTGTCTCTATGTAGAGCTTCAATGTTTCCTGGGTGGCAATGAGTGTCATGCACTGGACTGCTGGGTGTTGTGATGCTAGAAGCTGTGCAGTTTGGGAACAGGATGGGGAAGCAATGGAGGGAAGGGCTGCAACAACTGAAAACATTTTTGATCCAGTTCAAAATGTTGCCCTGAATGCCTTTCAACAATAGCTGTCAGACAATCACGGCAACTCTTTTCTCAGATAGATGAAGAAATCTATCACCTACCATGAGACGCAGAGATGCCGAAGGTAAAGGAAATGGCAAATACCAATACTACAGAATGAAAGCAGCAGGCAGGTGGAAAGAAGGGAAAAAAGACAATATCAGCGTTAAATAAGAAAGACAGACACATATGGGCAAGACCACAATCTGCATCACTAAGTCACAAAGAAATAGGGCTGAAAACAGAAGTCAACCCAATAAGCCCCCATATAAATTGGAAAATGAGTGAATTAATTAAGGCACTTAGAGAACTGTCATTCTGAGGTTAAGGCTCTGGAATTGAGATACTTAAGGACAATGCTGAAGGTTTTAGGTTAGAGGAGTACTTCAGTTGCTTTTGTCTCATCTTACATGAGTAAAGTTATGCTTTAGAATAAGAGTTACACTGTGGGTTAACAGTATTTAGTACTTTATAGACGTCCACAGTATGGTGCTGGGCTTGAATTAAGAGAAAAAAAGAACTGGGAAAGAACAGCTATTCTTGAAACTATCTATGTGACACAGACAAGGAACAATTGCTTTGAATCATAAGTTCCTCCTCTATAAAATAGGTTTAATCTTACTGGTAGAACCTACCTCACAGAGCTGTTGTGAGGATCAAAAGAGCATATATATAAAGAACTTTTCAATCTTTAAATTGTTAAATAAATGTCAATTATTACTTTGAAGAGTCCCTGATGTCACACGTGTGGGAACCCCTTCACTGGAGTTCCATACCTTCTCTTTTTATGTTATTCAGGTCCATGTCTGCCCAACCTCCAAAGATTTACATAGGGGTTTTTCTTCAATTCTGTTAGTATCTTGATGGAGAAATAATGTACCCTTGGAACTATGCCTTGTCTCTCATTTTCACTATATGTCTGTCCTACTGCTTCCCCATTAATAATGGTAAAACTTTCTTCTTCCCAGAAAGCTTTCTAATGTTATTCCAGTAGATTCTCATAATATTCCTATGAGACAAGTTAAACAGGTACCCTCACTTTGCAGATGACTTCCATGAAAGTCCTACTCCAATATGATGTTTCAGCAAAATACACACCAAAGTGAAAGAGACTGGCTTAACCATAGATATTAAGAAAAAAAAAAGATTAAAAATAATATTTCTCAGATTATGACATACAGTTGCCTAGCAGTCTATAAAATTAGCCTAATATATACCTTGGACAGGTGTTAAACTCACAACTGATTAGGAAGACATATTGTAGATCTCATTTGGGAAATTGCAAACTACTTGCTTATTCTTGCAAAAGCCTATTTCTTTAATGTAATATTCTCCTAGTGATGTTATATGGTTACAAGTCAAGGAACATCATGGTCTTGGCAGAATCAAAATTACAAATAACTAAAAGGCAATGAAGAGAGGCATGATAGGAATAAGCAGGCTGTAAAAATATTATCACTGGTGAGTTGTATATTAGAAGTGCCATGAAAGGCATTACTGAGGATCTTCATGAATTAAAAAGAAAGTAGGCAGGTCATGAAGCAAGAATGAAGCACAGAGAAATTATCCATGTGGTACATAAGTGCTTCCAAGATATTAAAAGTACAAGAGGAAAGCATTCAGTTCATTGAGATCTTTTAGATATAATTTGTGAGAAAATACAAGTATTGTATGGGATGAGAAGACACGAAAGATCCAGGATCTACATTGGTGGAGGAAACATCTGTAATGATGAAATTATAAGTCCAAAGTATCAGCATTTAGAGTTGAGGGAACTGAAGCCTGGAAAAGGGAGGTAACTTGACCAAGCTCATACAGCTATTTATAGAGCCAGCATTATAACCTAGATCTCTGAATTCCTGGGGTTCAGTGATCTATTTCACAAGGCTATCTCCCACAACTTTATTGTTACTAATTAATCTCTCTCTCTCTATAGTATAACCATAACAATAATGATACACCTAACACATTAGAGCCAACTGTGAATGTCTGATTTAGTCATGCTAAGAATCATAAAGTTTCTTTAACTCAACTGAAAAATTCTAACCAGGGCATCTCCAGGAGACATTTTACCAAATATGGCAAGCAAGGACAGACTTTAAGGAAAGACATTTTTTAAAAATTAAAGTCAAAGACCTGGCATTTATAAGCCTTGGGCATGAATGGATGGAGCACATCCAGCAATTACCAGTCCAAAGGTTTGGCCTTACTACATTAAGTCATGAGAGCTTTCCATTCATTATTAATAACCTGAAGTTGGGATATCTGCCCTTAATATCAGAAGCCCCAGTCCATGGTGATGCCAAGTAATCTGCAAATCATAATCATTTACACTTTTCACATGAGGGCAACAAGCATTTATTCATGCTGCTGTTCCCAATTCCCTGCCAAGAACAACAGGTACCAAGAGATAACAAAATCTTGTCCAATATCAGTCAGATTCTCCCAATCTAAGATGGAGGCCCCTAACTTCTGACTCTCTGTTCCCCATCCTCATTTCTAGGTCTTCTCTTAAGAATTCAAGTTTTTCACATTTTAAAATGTAAATATGTTACTTTCTGAGGGCTTCTGAGTGGCACAAATTAGGCTCTCAAAAGGAGCATTAAGAATTTGCTATTTGTCAGTTAACTCCCCCCAATTGAAACTGGGTTTCTACCCCTAAACTTAAAGAGCTTGATATGAATGATTAATTGCCTTTTGGAGCCAGCATTGGAACCATCATTCTAATGTAGGAACAAATCAATCCAGCACTGGCCAGCATTCAATTCTCATAGCAAATCTGTGAGATAAGTCAAATGTTATTATCCTCATTTTACAAATGAAGAACAACTTTAAGGATATTATTTTCCACTGTTTGTAGAGTAGGATGGTTAATAAAGATGGTCCTTTGCCAGGTATTCCATTCTCTAGTTCATCCATCCATTTTCCTCCTTCAGGCCTTGCACCTCAAAGGTTAGCATCTCTGATCTCTGAGGGATGAAGATTATAAACTTAGGTTACTAATAATAAAGAATGGAAACAGCTGTGATTAAGGTCACTGGCTGATTTTTCAGTCGGGATTAGAGAGTAGTCATAGACAGACAGAAATAGCCAGTGAATCGCTTTTGTCTTTCAAATGCAAAAAATAAAAAAAAGAAACCATGTTAAGAGGATAATTTAGTTTTTCAGGTCTACAAAAGAATTGGTAATCAAGGCTGAAATAAGTATCACAAAAAGCAGAAGAAACTTTTGCTGATACAATACCAAAGAGTTTGAAAAGTATCATATCTAAGCCCACATCAATATTTAGACAGCTGCCTCTGTATAGTGAGTGCTATAGGTATGAATTACTTTCCCCAAGCAATGAAGGACAAAAGGGGGAATGATTGTTTAAAAACCAGACAGCAGCAAACAATCCTGCGCTGTACTTCCAGCTGGAGCACTGGACTTCCAAGTTAAATGAACTCCATCGCTTTTAGCTGTCACCTATCATTTCCAGGAAAAAGTCAACTGTTCATCTGCATTCCCACTTTCTGCTACTAAATTCCAAAAGAAATCTTGTTTTCTCCCAATGAAATCAGGTCACAAGACTTTTAAGAGTGATGATAAAAACTCATTGTTTCTAAAAGAAAAAAGTGTGATCATATATGTAGAGCTAGAAGACATCTTCTTGTCCAATCCCACTTATATTATGCAAATATTCAAATTATACAAATCCCACTTATATTATATAAATGTGGAATTTGAAGCCAGGAGATGTGACTGGTATAAGTTTTAAAAATAGATGTTGTCACAATAAGGATTTCTGATCTCTTGGGTCCTGGGTTTCTCTCTACTCATGATGCTGGGTGAAGGTATACTATCTCGCCAAAAGAGTGGAGTGAAACAATTCAGTCGTGGATTGGAGATCCTTGACTGTGGAGCACTTAGTTTTTTACATATCAAAAAACTAAATAAAAGGAGAGAGTATGAGGGAGGGGGAAAAAAGGTAGAAAGAATATGCCACAATTAAAAAAAAAAAAAAAAAAAACAATGTGGAAAGCTCCTTGGCCATGAGATAAGGGTTCTGATTCTCATAAAGACGCTTGCTTTTCCATATATATGTATGTAAGTTATGCATAAAATCTCTGTTCTCAAATCCATGAAAGGAACCCCCTCCTCAGTCACATTACAGACCCTCCTTTTGATCTCTGGTCGCCATGGAAGCTCCAATTACAAGGCAGCTAGCAAGCACAGTGGACTGAGTGCCAGGCCTGGAGTCAGAAGAGCCTGTCCAAATTTGGCTTCTGATACTTATCGGCTGTGTGACCCTGGGCAGATCATTTTACCCTGTCTGCCTCAGTTTCCTCATCTGTCAAATGAGCTGGAGAAGGAGATGGAAAACCTCTCTGGTATCTTTACCCGGGAAACCCCAACTCCGATCCAGCTCCAGTTATGGACTTGCCCCTAGCCTGTATCAGACGGCTCCCCTCCAGCCTCCCTCAGCCAGCCCCACAACAGATCCCCCTCTATAAGCCTCCCCTCCCGTTTCCACATGCATCTCTCTCAAGCCAGGCAGAAACAGCCCTCTAACCCTGTTGCTCCCGTTTCAGACCCTGTCCCGAGCCTCCCTTCCTTCTTTCTCCTTCCAGTTGTCATTACAAGCACCTTCTCCTCTCAGCCTTGGAAGCTAAGTCCTTCCTAATGTCAACAGTCCTGACTTGTCTCGCCCCTGACCGGGGCAGACCCGCAGAGTCCCGCCTCCCGCTTCCGCCACCCCCTTAACCACCAGGATGCTCCTCTCCCGGGAAGTTCTCGGCACAGCCCCTCCCCCACAGTGCGCTCCCCGTGACCCCTGCTCCCTTTCTCCCCCCCCCCCCGACGGCGCCGCCCCTCCCCAACGCCCCGGCTCGCTTCGCCCCTCCATCCCCAAAGCACCCGCTGACATCCCGGTGCTCCGCTCTGTCACCCAGCAGGCACAAGGTTCTCCTGATCTCAAGGAGCTTCGGTTTGAGAGAGGAGAGATAACCTAGCGATACCGGTGTGATTCCCTTACTCTCTCCCCCGCCCCCACCTTCAGAGCCCCCTCCCCTTCCTATTCCCTCGAGCGCCCCGCCTCTCTTCCCTCAGCAGCTCCCCTCCCCCTCAGCCGCCCCTTCTCGCCCTCTGCTCCCTCAGCGCCTCATTTCCCTCCCCCTTGGACTCCTCTCATCTGTCCCGCTTTTAGTGCCCCTGCTCCGGAACTCCCCCTCCCCCTTCCCGGCACAGGTCCCACGCCCCGCTCCCGGTTACCATTTTCTTGCTCTCAGTGCCTCGATTCGCTTGCCTCGACATGGCGCCGGCCGCCCCCGCCTCAGGCCCGCTCACCTACTCCCCGGTACCCCTACCCCCCTATCCCCCCCCGAACTCCCCAGCCCCGTTCCGGCCCAGCAGTAGCCTCACAGCCTGGGCCTCAGAGACTGACAGACCCCCTGACCCAATGCGCAGGCGCGATCTGCTGCAGGGTACCACGGGAGTCGTGGTCCTGCTTTGAAGCCGCTCTCTCTCTCTCTGACCCTGTCCCGGGTACTATGAACTACAATTCCCATAAGATCCTTCATCACCGCCACTCTCCGGGCGCCGTAGAACTACAATTCCCAGTGTACCCCACGGGAGGCTAAGCCGACCGGAGATCCGGCAGAGCAGAGAGCCTGCGCCTCAGAGTTCATATCGCTGGGTGGCGCCGGCGACTTGCATTAGAAATGGTGAACATCAGCCCCAAAGGGTCGTTCCTCCCAACTCCGCTTTGCGTGTGGCCCCCCCCATTCCTCAGGGGAAGAAAACGGTGGCTTCTTTGGCACGTCCAAACTATCTCCCTTCTCCCCCTCTCAGACACGTCACTGGGAGGGTCGCTGCCGCTTGAAGCCGCGTTATAAAAGGTTCAGCGCCCCAAGGAGGAAGCTGGGGGGAGGGGCGTGGGGAGACCCCGGGGAAGCTAGCGGTCATCCCCTAATGCACCTCGCGCTGGCTCCCCGGGAGCGGCCGAGAGCAGGGGGGCAGAGCCAGAGGGAGCCGAGCGCCCAAGGGCGCGGCGGAAAATGGGATCAAGCCTTCAGGGCACACCACAGCCTCCCGGAATAGCGCGGCTGTGCGCTCTGACCAAAAGTCACCATAGAAGGACCTTTCAGACCTAAGGTAAGGACAGACGCGGCAGCTAGGGGGCGCAGGGGGACCCGAGTTCGAATGCAGCCTCGGACGCTTAATGCGTCCCAGCTGTGCCACCCCGGACGAGTCGCTTAACCCCGATTGCCTCAGGGGAAAAAAAACATTGGGGGAGACAAACAAGGGGCGGGGGAGACCACAAAAGACAAAGGATTTTCATTATAGGGGCCCCTCTTCTACGTGACTTCTTTCTCCTCCTCCTTTTCTTCCTCCTCTTCTTTTTCTCCTCCACAAACAGGTTCATAGAGCGTTTTCAGTAGTCAGCTATTCAAACCCACGATTCTAAACCCCTATCAAAATACTTCTCTATTTACTAAAATAAATAGCACATGCATTCGAAGAAAAATAACTCAAGTAAAATTCAGTGTAAATAAGAAGGCATTGATCAGCAAAGAACTTGAACACCATCCTCAAAGGTCATCTTGTGTACTAGCTGGCTCCCAACGAGCTCATCTGTCCCTCTAACAGAATGGAAGAGGTTCTTACCATTTATTTGTGAAAAGATGTGAGATTGGTGAGTACAGCAGGCTCTAACTACTTTTTTCCTTTCCTCTCTGCCTCAGTTCAGTGGTAATTAAATAAAGAGCGTAGGTTTCTCAGACAGCCACTAGAGAGGAGTGTTTTTCTAGGTGCAGTACTTGTCAGAATTTTCTTTGATTTTTCTCAAGAATTGGAGAAGAGGTCACTTACTTCTTCTGCTGCTCTGCACCCTACTTTGCAGCTCATATCCTTGCCCACAGCACAGATATCTGTGGTGACCTTCCATCGGTTCTACATCACTGGCTTGCAGTCTCAGTCCTGAACTCTTAAATGACCAAGACTGGTACCAATATCACTAGGTTTGTTGGCCTGAAGTTCCATTTCTGAGCTTAGGGATGGTTCAGCCTCGCTAGTCTTGCCTCCAGTCTTCCAGTGAACACATATGGTCTCTGTTTCCTTGAGGATATCCACAAACTATTTTGCTGGCAGAAAAATAGAAATCTCTTAATCCGTACCTCTCCTATTATGCATCTTCATATCAAGTAATCTCAGAAGGCTTCTGTGACTTGAGAGAGCACCAATCTACAAGTTACTCTTTGTCTGAATTTTAATCCACATTTTCTCTATAGAAGCTATTGTCAGGCTCCAATAGTCCATCTCCAAGTAATGAACAGGCCCTTCTCAGGGCAACATACAGGGCTGTTTTCCACTGCTCTTATCTTCTTATTCACCAAGGAATCTGACTAATTTTTTTATGGAAATAATTTTGAAGCCTGATAGATTTAAAGTACAGATGTCTGGATGTGCAAAAAGTCAGAATAGAGTGATTGTAATGTCATCTTTGTAGGGCCCTGATAATTTTCTGGGGCCAGTTTGTAGACTGCTAAATTGCCTAATCATTCATGCCTTGATATGAATGGCTATCCTTTAATGCACCGTCTTGTATTTTCTCTGGATGTCAACTGTTTAACTGGAGTTCTTAACAATCAATCATCATCATGCTGGCGATCATTTCATCTGTTCTTATGCTCTTCTTCTTTGTTCTTCTTCTCCTCCTCTTCCTTCTCCTTCTCCTCCTCTTTCTTCCCTTTCTTCTTCCTGTTCCTTCTCTCCTCCTCCTCTCCCTCCCCCTCCTTTTCCTCTTCTTTTTCTCTTATTCTATATATTATTTCATTAGTAATTTCCAGTTTAAAAAAAAACAAAAACAACTTCCTTTACCAATGCAGCTCAGCAATGTCTTTGCAACTTTTAGTCTTAGAGAATTCCCTGGGGCATTGAAAAGTTAAGTGATTCTATCAGGATCTATGTTTTTATCTCATGAGAAATGCTCATGCATCAATCATTAGACAAACAGAGCTCCAACCCAAACATCAGCAAATAATGGGTAAAAAATCTGTGACATCATTCTTGATGACATTATTTCATTACACTAGAAATATCACATGCCAATCCTATTGAGCCTTCTAGTTAGAATTCAGGTCTTCCTTCCCTTTTCTTCACCCTCCCAGCACAGTCAGTAGTATTTGATTAAAATGTTTTGAGTGAAGATTTCTTTGAGGATAGTAAGGGACATTTTTAGACTTTTTGATTCCTGACAAAGCTAACACCTTCTTGGATATCTTGCTCTCAAAATCCTGATCCTGGTCAGACTGGATCCTATATCCAGCTATACCCAGAGAAATATATCTCCCACAATACTTTGGCAACCATTGAAGCTGTCTGGCTTTTGGTTAGATATATCTGTGTCTACTGAATAAAAAAAAAAATCTGTCGTTACCTGGATGTTGCTTTTTGTAGGATCTGTTGTAGACAGGTTTTGAATTCTATTACATATGCAGTTGTTATCCTTCATTCTCATAGAAGACCAAAATGACATCACTAGGTTAGACTCAAATTATGGTCCAACTATGGCTGATCAGACCAATACAAGCTTGGAATGCTCTACCACAGGTTGGGCACAGATAGTCCGTGTGAACGTTTAAGATGAATTTTATAAATTTGTGCATCTCATATTTCTTTTGAGCTATTTTAATTATGCTTTGCTTACAGAACACAGCACCTTCTCTAATGAGAGCAGACCATGCTGAGGAATCCTAGCCAGAGTCTCCCATGTCCCATAATCAATTCAAAAGTTCTTAAGGCAGACTTTGAGAGTATCCTTGTATCGCTTTTTCTGACCACCATGTGAGCACTTGCCCTCTGTGTTTTCCATAAATAGTCTTTTTGGCGAGCATACCTTAGGCATTCAAATAATATGGCCAGCTCAACACGAGTTACATTCTGCAGTGGAGTTTGAATGCTTGACAGTTTAGTTCAAGAAAGAACCTCAGTGTCTAGTAAGTATTTTATCCTGTCAACTGATCTTCAGAATCTTCCTAAGACAATTCAAATGTAAGTGATTCATTTTCCTGGCATGGCACTGGTACACTGTCCAGATTTCATGGGCATACAACAATGAGATCAGCACAAGGGCTCTGCAGATCTTCAGTTGGATAGTTAGTTTAATACTTCTTCTCTCTCACATTTGCCTTTGGAGCTTCCCAAACATCGTTCTGGCCATATTTCATCCTCATTATCAATGTGGAAGTCTGGAAAGTATACTGCCAAGGTAAATGAACTTATCCTCAGCATTCAAAACTTCATCTGCTATAACCGATGGTTCCGCATATGGATAGTGCGGTGCTGGCTCAGAGCACTGTGTTTCCTTAGTGTTAATTGTTAAACCAAAATTAGCACAAGCAGCAGAGAATGGAGCTATATTTGTTGCATCTCAGCTTCAAAGGCTGCATTGAATGTAGAATCAGCTTCAAAGAAAAAATCATGTACCAGCATATATGTACAACATATGTGTATGGGATTCATGAGGGAAACTGCTGGATCAACCTATTAAACTGGATCAACCTATTAAATTTACAATATGATGGACCTTTGCCTAGGACTTTTGAAAGTACCACTTCTGGTAGAGTGTTGACATGCACTTATCCCAGATCTAATTTATTTCCAAATTCTGTCCTTTATACCTTTACATTATCTCTCCTACATGCTCTCTTTTCCTCTCAAAAATCTACCATACTGGTACAAGCACTTATCACTTCATGGCTAGGACCATTGAAATAGCCTTCTAGTTGGTCTCCCCCAATTGGTCTTAAACTCATTCCAGTCCAACTTCCACTCAGCTGCCAAAATGATCTTCTTAAAACATAGGTCCAAGCATGTCATCCAGACCCCCACCCCCAACTCATACTCCAGGATCAAATGTAAAATCTTCTGTTTGCATTTTATATACATTCATAACTTGGCCCATTACTACCTTTTTTAATACACCTTCCACCCCATCATATATTCTATAATTCATTGACACTAGCCTCTTTGCTGTTCCTCCCATGAGTCACTTCTGACTGTCTTTTCAGAGGCTCTCCTTCATACCTGGAATTTTCCCCCTCCTCATCTCTGTCTTCTAGTTCTTTCATGACTTCAAGCTCATTGACCACATTCTTCAAAAACCTTTTCCTAGTCCCTTTCCTTTATCTCCCCAGTAGTACTTTCTCTCTGAGAGTACCTCACAATTTACATCTTACATATAAATAGTTATTTGCATGTTTTCTCTCCATCAGAATGGGAACTCTTTGAAGTCAGAGACAATGTTTTTACTTTTCTTTGTATCAATAGAAATTAGCACAGTGCCTGGCATAAGGTAAGTGCTTAATAAATGCTCATTGATGATGGTGATGATTATAAGTGATACAAAGAAGATAGCAGACCTTGGAATTCAATATTCTAAAAGGCAAATAATGTTGGTTCATAGCCAAGAGTAACTAGGATGCCAAGCGGGGGGGGGGGGGGGGGGGGGGGGGGGGGGGGGGGTTCATTTTTAATAGAATAGATTTCTTCTAAGCATTTTTAATGAAAAAAAATTAGAGCTGAGTAAGAACTTTGAAATACAAGCACAAGAGCCCTGGGAAAACTAAAAGTATTGCTACATTTAATAAGGGGAGGAGAAACAAGTGTCTCTTCAGCATCTTATTCA
Source organism: Sarcophilus harrisii (assembly GCF_902635505.1). Lineage (NCBI taxonomy): Eukaryota > Metazoa > Chordata > Mammalia > Dasyuromorphia > Dasyuridae > Sarcophilus > Sarcophilus harrisii. The sequence continues at coordinate 540,540,182 of NC_045428.1, forward strand.
AAGTTAAAGGAGTTAAATAAGAAAAAGAATGAAATTTATATGATAAATTTGTTGTATATTTGAAAGGAATATCAAGTTGTAGATGGTAGATTTGCAATTTCATGTGCAACTATCTTTTTATTGCATTGTGTTATAGATATGTTTGTTTTATTGAAACATTGAAAATAAAATAAATTTTTAAAAAAGGAAAATGTGAAGTTTAGAGTAGTTGATTGGTTCTCTTCTGAGAGATTTAAGAGGGAAAGAGAAAAGATAGTGAAAGGAATACATGAATGTAGAAGAAGGGATAGAACGCATAATGAGGTTGAATGAGAAGAAATAAATATGAAAGGAGGGCTGATGAGAATAAACATCAAATAAACCTCACTCTTTTGTGAAACTGACAAAAGAGGGTTGAAAATACACAGCATACAGAAGTACATCAATCGCCAGGGGGAAACAAGTGAGAATGGAGTTAAAGGGACTGTTGAAAGGGTAATACAGAGGAAATAGTTAAAAGCAAAACAAATGTCCTGGTTTAAAGGGAAAGGAGAAGGAGGGAGGGAGTAGAAAAGAACTAGAATCTTTTGGAGAATGGCTAAACTTGTGGTATATGAATATAATGGAATATTATTGTGCCCTAAGAAATGATAAAAGAGGCGATTTCAGAGACTCCTGGGTAGTATGAACTGGTGAAGAATAAAGTGAATAGAACTAGGATATATTGCAAAGACAATTATGCAAAGACAATATTATTGTCAGGAAAAAACAACCTTGAAACACATAGACACACCCATTAAGTGAGCAATATGAAACAAGTCCTGGTTTCATATATAATTCTCTTTTTGTGTTCTGCTGTATATATGGAATGTTCATTTTGTGGTGGCATTTAAATTTAAAAATTTTAAATTTAATTTTAATTTTAAAGAGAAAAAGAAATGTCAGAGAATGCCTTGGCCACAGACACAAAGATAAAAGTGATAAGGCAGAATTAAAACTTGGGTCCTCTGAATCCAAATTCATCAATTTCTTGTTGAGTTTAATTGTATCCAACACTCTGTGACACCATTTGGACTTTTTTTTAGCAAAGATACTGAAGTGGCTTGCCATTTCCTTACTCCAGCTCCTTTTACAGAGAAAGAACTGAGGGAAACAGGGTTAAGTGACTTACCTAGGATCATAGAACTAGAAAGTGTCTGAAGCAGAATTTAAACTCAAGTCCTTCTGACTCTAGAGCTGTCAGTCTCTCTACTTGGTCACCTAATGTGCTACAATCCCTCCTGGGAAGTTTCTGAGCACTTTGCCTTTTGGAAAAAGAAGACTGCACACTTAGCCTCTTTCCAGGGAGAAGAAAAATAAAAGTCAGAGACATGAATTGAGGAAAAAAGTTATTTAGCCAGTAGTGTATTAGATATTTTCTGTATCTATTTATGGGCTCCTATTTGCCCTTTAGATTTCTTCTTTTGCTGTGAGTAAAATGTATTTCCACTATACAATGTGCCTTTGTTAGCTCTTGATTCTCTCCTCCCCCATCCAGCTGGCTTTTCAATTTTATATAGGCAAAATTAAACGTTTATTTTGTCTTTTAACATTTCTTCAGTCATGTTAACAATTCTCTCTCTAGTCACAGTTCTAAAAGGAATTGCTTATCCTTCCTTTTTTAAAAATGTCATTCGAACCTTATTGTAGTACCTGGTGTGAAACGTTGGCATAATATGTTTAACATATATTTAATCACTTGCCATCTAGGGGAGGGGGTAGGAGGAAGAGAGGGGAAAAAATTAGAGTACAAAGTTTTGTAAGAGTGTATGTTGAAAATTATCCATGTATATATTTTGAAAATAAAAAGCTTTAATTAATAAATGTTTGATAGAATTTACTGATGAAAAAAAAGAAATGTTGGCATAAACTTAATTTTTGTCAGACTGCTATTTCTACAATTCCATAAGTTTTTGGTCAAAGAGAGTGTCCTTACTCCAGGAGTGAGTATCCTTGACTTTATCAAATACTATGCTGCTTTATTTAATTGCATCTAGTTTTTGTATAAGATTTATTTCTTTAGTTTCCTACATGCAATGTTATAAATGTGTTATTGAATTGTATTATATTATATTGTATTATGTTAACTGCACACCAATATTACCAAGCTGCCCACATTTCTATTTTACATGCTATATTTAGATAATAGTGTGATCATGATCTTGGGCAAGATATTTAACTACCTACTTTTATGATCTTGGGCTTTATTATGTAGTTAGAATGACTGCTAAATGTTAAGCCATGATGCTTATGATATATGATCATAGATGTTCTGGTATGCTCCATATGATTTTTAGGGAGTGTAAATATGTCTGAGGAGAGAACATATAGAAGACACAGATAAAATGAGCAGTCCCATCCATACATCTTCTGAATGTTAATTTGCCAACCAAGCTTTGGTTAATACAAAAAGCACCAAAGAGTAAGGGGGAAGACAAATTGTAGGAAGCAGTTAAGAAGATATTCACAGAGTAGAGGCTCAAAAGGAAGGACACAGTGACAGGCTTGGGAGTCTCTCTCAAATGAATCTCACTCTTCCCCTATCCATAAACAGGCAGCAAGAACTGATTGATGTCTCAAACAACCCAGCCCATAACCTAACCACACTGAGTAGCAGTCAGAGGATAGGATCAGAGGTTTCTGCCAGTATCAAAACACATGAAGAAAAGAAAAGTATCAGGTGCTAGTCTTGGTCCCCAAGTTCCCTAAATGGCTTTCCTTTTTCTCTCTGGGAGGCTGTGAAGAGAATGACAGATGGCAGGTGTTTGTCAGATCCTCCTGGGAGCAAATGACAAGGAGATTCAACTCCCTGAGAATGACAGGGGGCTTGATGTTTCCCTGTTAGTGCCCTTGGTGTTGGTTAAACTGTATAACTGCTTGAGTGAAAATAGATTTGCAGCATCTGAGTCCTCATCGCTAAAAAAGAATTCATAACTAGACAGTAGGAGACCCTGGGGGTTGAGTTATACTTTAAGTGACCTAAAGAGCTCCCAAGAGTTCAATTATCTGTTACGTAGATGATTCCAAACCTATACATCTAGCTTTTATCTTTTTCCAAAGTTCCATTTTCCAAAGCTTGCTGAATATCAGCTGGTTGTCCCATAGGCATCTTCCATGCAGACTGTCCAAAGGGGAATTCATTAATCTTTCTCTTGAACTATCTATAGTTTCTCCTGACTGCCTTATTTCCTATTAAGGCCACCACCATCCTTTTAGTCACCTAGGTTCAAGTTTTCAGTCATTCTTTTTTCAGGGGATTAAGTGACTTGCCCAAAGTCACACAGCTAATAAATGTCTAAGGTCAGATTTGAACTCAGGTCCTCCTAACTTTAGGGCTGGTGCTCTATCCACTGCGCCACATAGTTGCTCCCCATAGTCATTCTCCACTCTTCTTGCCTATCCCCACATTCCTATCCCTGTCCCAACCATCAGTTGCTAAATCTTGTCAGTTTTGCCTCTATAACATTTCTGATGTTATGTCCTCTTCTCTGCATTCACATAAGGCACTACCCTAGTTCAGGACCTTATCACATCTCTTCTAGACTATTGCAGTGACTTCCTAATTGCCTTCCTCTCTCCTCTCCAAACCATCTTCCAAAGAGCTGCCATATCAGTGTACTTAAGCTACAGATCAGATGATGTCAGTCCCTTCCTCAAGAGGCTTATGGAGCAACTTGTTGTCTCTAGGATAAAATACAAATTTTTCTGTATGGCATTTAAAATTCTTCAAACTTCTTTTCTGGTTCTCTTTCCAGTTTTATTCATGTCACCCCCCCATCATGTAACCTACGCTCTAGACATACTGGTCAGCTTACTGTCGTTATTCCATCTTCAACTTCAACTTCAGCACCTGTCTCCAGGTTATCCTCTATTATTGGAACTCTTCCTTTTCACATCTGCTTCTTGGGATCATTAGCTCCCTTTAAGGCTCAGTTCATGTGCCATCTCCCACAGGAGGCCTTTCTTGATGAGGCTGGTCATTAATGTTCTTCTACCAGAAATAATTTTTCCTTTTAAAATGATCTATATATAAGTGAGACCCGATTAGTAGAATATAAGCCCCTTCACTAATGCATCATTGGTGGAGTTGTGAAATGATCCAGCCATTCTGGAGAGCAATCTGGAACTAAGCCTAAAGGGCTATAAAACTTTGCATACCCTTTGACCAACAGTGTCATTACTGGATTTGTATCCCAAGGAAATCATAAAGGAGGGAAAAGGACCCATATGTGCAAAAATATTTATGGCAGCTCTTTTTGTGGTAGCAAAGAATTGGAAAATGAGTAGATGCCCATCAATTGTGGAATGGCTAAATAAATTATGGTATATAAAGATAATGGAATATTATTGTTCTATTAAAAAATGATGAACAAGTTGATTTTAGAAAGGCCTGGAAAGATTTATATGAACTGATACTGAGCAAAATGAGCAGAATCAGGTATATATTGTACAAAGTAACAGCAAGAAAATTAAGACAACTCTAAGATACCACTACACACCTGTCAGATTGGCTAAGATGACAGGAAAAATTAATGATGATTGTTGGAGGGGATGTGGGAAAACTGGGACATTGATGCCATTGTTGGTGGAGTTGTGAACGAATCCAACCATTTTGGAGAGTAGTTTGGAACTATGCTCAAAAAGTTATCAAACTGTGCATACCCTTTGATCCAGCAGTGTTACTACTGGGCTTATATCCCAAAGAGATTATAAAGAAGGGAAAGGGACCTGTATGTGCACGAATGTTTGTGGCAGCCCTTTTTGTAGTGGCTAGAAACTAGAAACTGAATGGATGTCCATCAGTTGGAGAATGGCTGAATAAATTGTGGTATATAAATATTATGGAATATTACTGTGCTGTAAGAAATGACCAACAGGATGATTTCAGAAAGGCCTGGAGAGACTTACACGAACTGATGCTGAGTGAAATGAGCAGGAACAGGAGATCATTATATACTTCAGCAACAATACTATATGATGACCAGTTCTGATGGACCTGGCCATCCTCAGCAACGAGATCAACCAAATCATTTCCAATGGGAGCAGTAATGAAGTGATCCAGCTACGCCCAGAAAAAGAACTCTGGGAGATGACCAAAAACCATTACATTGAATTCCCAATCCCTATATTTATGCCCACCTGCATTTTTGATTTCCTTCACAAGCTAATTGTACAATATTTCAGAGTCTGATTCTTTTTGTACAGCAAAATAACGTTTTGGTCATGTATACTTATTGTGTATCTAATTTATATTTTAATGTATTTAACATCTACTGGTCATCCTGCCATCTAGGGGAGGGGGTGGGGGGTAAGAGGTGAAAAATTGGAACAAGAGGTTTGGCAATTGTTAATGCTGTAAAGTTACCCATGCATATAACCTGTAAATAAAAGGCTATTAAATTAAAAAATAAAATAAAACATCTACACATATTCAACATTAAAAAAAAGTAACAGCAAGAATATGTGATGATCAGCTATGAAAGACTTGGTTCTTCTAAGTGGTTCAGTGGATTTAAAGCAATTCCAATAGACTTTGGACAGAAAATGCCCTCTGCATCCAGAAAAAGAACTAAGGAGACTGAATATAAATCAACATATCCTATGTTCACTTCTTTATTTTTTTTAATCTCTTGAATAGTTTTTCTCTTTTGCTCTGATTGTTCTTTCCCAACATGATTCATAAAGCTGTGTGTGTTAAAAAATAAATAAAAAAGAAAAGACTATAAACTCCTTGTGGGCAGTGTCTGTGTCATGTTTGACTTTGTATTCTCAGTGCCTTGGATAGTACATGCTTATTAAATGCTTGTTGAATTGAATTCTGGCTTTTTTCTTTCTGTCCACTGACTAATTTCTTGACCAGTCTCATCAATTCCCAGTCATCAGAAAGCTGTCTTTGCTATTCCATCAGTAATATGGTAGATAGGTATGTTCTGGGCCAGTCCTGACTTGAGCTGATCCCTTAGTTAAGGTTCACTATTGGAACCAAATGAGAGCAACAAATGCTTAATATAAAGAAGTTTCTTTATTTGACAATAGCATGGAGATATTTGGATTTGGCTCTGTTATGCTCTGGGTGATGGGGAAACTGATTCAAGCTGGAGCCATAGTCTCCTGGATCAATCAAGTCTCAGGGGCAGCCTTTCTGCTTTTAGGGGGAAATTAAGTCAGTGGCAGGGGTGCCAGTGCATATTGCTTCTACTCCAAGCCACCACTCCACTTTTATTGCATAGTAACCCCCTGGTCATTTGAATCTGTCTGCCATCTTCCATCTGTTGTTCCTCAAGCAAATGCTCTTTTCTTTGACTGCTACCCTCTGGGGCAGCTTTTTTCAATGTAATAGAAAATTGGAAGCCTTCCCTCCCTAATCCTGAAGGGTAGCAAGAATCTGTGTATAAATACCCTCTGAATTGTTCATATTACCTGATCTATGCTGTTAGCATTCAAGCAAAGGTCTTGATGTTCTCAATAAATCCTCTCATTTCTCCAAGTGCTAGGTTTCTTCTAGGTTGCTGGGCTTGGAGTCACTCGTTTTCATGAGTCTCAAGACACTTATTACTTATGTGAAACTAGGTAAGTCACTTAATCCTGATTGCCTTAGTGCCTCATCAATAAAACAAGCTGGAGAAAGAAATGACAAACCATTCTAGTATCTTTGCCGAGAAAACTCCAAATGGGATGACTAAGAGTTGGACATGACTGAAAAAAATTGACCAATACATTTCTCCATATTAGTTATTTCCCATTCTTTTGTTACTTCTGCAATATGACTCAGCTAGAACTTCAAGAGTTTTTCTCCAGTTAAGTATGAATATCCTCCAAAAAATGATGGAGGCTTTGCATTTTAGATCTCTTGCAGAAGTGATGACAGTCTTCCCACTGTGACTAAATACTATCAGAGAGCTACAGGCTGTTAAGAAAGGTCACTAGAGAAGATGGTGATTTTTAGGTCATGACCTACTGAGTATTGTGTTGTCAGCCCCAACAGACCTCCTGCTTTGTTTTCAGTGAATTCCCTTTTCACTAGGAGAGCTTTAGATTTTCTTGCCTACTCAATAGTAAAAGGTTTAATAGTTAGCTCCCTAACAGCCCTATTAATAATTGCCTCTTTGAAATCAAATAAAGAGGAAAAAGGACTTATATATACAAAAATATTTATAACAACTTTCTGTAAGTGGCAAAAAATTGGAAAATGAGGAGGTTTTCATCAATTAAAGAATGACTGGACAAGTTATGGTAAAAGTAATAGAATACTATTGTACTATAAGAAGTGATAAAAAAGTAATTTCAGAGAAATCTTTATGAACTGGTGCAACATGAAATGAACAGAGCTAGGAGAACAATTTATATAATAACAATAGTATTGTAAATACAAACACTTTGAAAGACTTAAGAACTCTGACCAACACAATAACCGCCCCAATTCCAAAAGACTCATGGTGAAACAGGCTACCTATTTCCAGATAAAGGACTGATGGAATGTAGATTGAAACATATACATATCTCTTTCTGTATGTATATAAATGGGGGAGGTAATACAAGTTTACTTGATTCTACAAGTTTATAATGGGTTTTGTTTTTCTTACTTTCTCAATGGGGGTGGGGAGAAGGAGAAAGAGGGAAGTGAGAGGGAAAAAATGTGGATCTGAAAATAAAATGAAATTGGATTTTTTTTAATTATCTCTTTGGTAATTGTAGAATGTCCCACTATTTCTGGAAGTTTACAAAATACCTTCCCCATTTTCTTTTAATTTCTCTCTATCTTGACCAATATATACATCTCCCTCACCAAGTTGTGCACCACCCTTACAATGTCATTACTATCATCATCATGATCAACATATATCCCCCTGAAGTATATAATTCTTGATAATAAAGTTACTAGCTTCCATTTCTACACTGGTTTTTTTGTCTTCAAACTTTTTTTTTTCAAATAATAGCTTTTTGTTTTCAAAATATATGTAAAGATAGTTTTCAACATTCACCTTTTCAAAACCTTGTGTTTCAAATTTTTTCTTCCTCCCTTCCTTCTACCCCCACTCCTAGAAAGCAAGTGCAATTCTTCTATACACATTTCCACAATTATCATGCTTCTGCATTGCTTTAAGATTTGCAAAATACTAGGTGTCCCTAATTTCATTTGATATTCACAATAATCTCATGAGTCAAGTGCTGTTGTTATCCCCATTTTAAAGATGAAGAAAATGAGGCTCTGTTTTGAATGGCCTTTTCCCTAGACAATAATTCATTTTGACTGCTGTGTTTTACCTTATTATTTGAGATTTTATAGATATATGAATTTCTAGCTGTAAAACAGACCAATTCATATTAACTTCTATAATATCCAATTAATGGGGAATCAAGGGAGAAATTTGTGCTTCAGGATAGGAAATAAAATACTGTCTGTAGAGTTTCAAAGGTGTGTCTACCAGTCTAGGCACCCATTCTTGCTAAAATGTAAAATAAATCTTTCCTGCATTAAAAAAAAAAAAAAAACAGACCAATTGTATCCTAAAAAAATATTTTTTTAAAAAAGGAAAAGGACTTATGTGGGCAAAAATATGTAGTATGTGGCTCTTCTTATGGTAGCAAAGAACTGGAAGTTGAAAGAAAACCTATCAATTATGGAATGACTGAACAAATTGTATTATGTGATTGTAATGGAATGATATTATACTATAAGAAATGACAAATGCTTTCAGAAAAAGCCTGAAAAGACCTACATGGCCTGACACAAAGTATAATGAGCAGAATCAGGAGAGCATTATACATAGTAATATTGTGCAATGATTAACTGTAAATGATTTAGCTGTTCTCAGCAATACAGTGATCTAAGATAATTCTGAAAGTCTTACAGTGAAAAATACTATCCATTCCCAGAGAAAGAAATGATGGATCTGAGTGCAGATTGAAGCACACTTTAAAAAAAACTTTATTGGTGAGGGGGGTCTTGTTGTTTTAGTCTGTGGTTTCTTTTACAACACAACTAATATGGAAATATGTTTTGCATGACTATACATGTCATGTGCAAATTGCTTGCCTTCTTAATGAGGAGGGAGTAAAAGGAGGAAGAGAATTTGAAACTCAAATTTTAAGAAAATAAATGTTTAAAAGGTTTTACATGTAATTAGGGAAAAATAAAATAGTATATTAAAAAAGTGAGACCAAGTGATGCACCAAACCATTATTTTACTATTACTTATCATATATTGAAATTGCAAGTGAAATCTCTCATTTTAAAAGTTATTATTTTTATTGTTCAGTTATTTCAGTCATGTCTGGCTCTTTGTGATACCGTTTAGGTTTTTCTTGGACAAAGATACTAGAGTGATTTGCTATTTCCTTCTCTAGCTCATTTGACAGATGAGATAATTAAGGCAGAGTTAAGTGATTTGCCCTGGATCACAATTAGTAAACATCTAAGGCCATATTTGAACTTAGAAAGATATCTTTCTAACCCCAGGTCCGGTGCTCTATCTATCGCACCACCTAGCTGCATCCACCTCTACCACCACCCCATCCTCATTTTAGAAGACTATTTCCTAAAAAGAAAACACTAGATTTGATTAAGTTCTAGTTATTGGAACCCTTTTTGTTTGCCCTTGAATAATCACAGTTTTCTTTGAAGCCCAGCCTTGTATGACTTCAGTTTGCATGCTTAATTTCAGCAGGAGTTTTCTTTCTTTGTGATTTTTTCAAAGAATTCTTCTTCTTTCATATACATGTACCACTCTAATATAAAGGTAAATTTTGAATTGGGTTTTCCTTTAACTTCCAGTTCTTTGCTACCACAAGAAGAATCACATATTTTTGTCCACATAAGTCCTTTTTTGTTTTCCCTTTGGGATATAATTGGTCTCATTTTTACAGCTAGAAATTTATATATCCATAACATCTCAAACAATGAGGTAAGGCACAGCAGCAAAGTGACGGACACCTAAGACATAGCCTTAGTTTCTTCTTCTTTAAAATGGGAATAACAATAGCACTTGACTCAAATGAGATGAGTTATATCTAGTGTTTTGCAAAGCTTAAATGTCTGAGATATTTGCCATCACCCAAGGACATTGACTCTGAATCACCTTTAGATCAAATATCAGAACTTACCCATTGCAGATTTCTTCCAAATAAGAGTCACCTATCTCTGGGGCCACTGGATGGTTTGAATATGTGCTAAGAAGTAGTCAACAAGTTAGAAGCAGCTAGGTGGCTCAGAGTGTAGGTCCTGGACTTGGAGTCAAGAAGACCTGAATTCAAATTTGACCTCAGATATTTACTAGTTTTGTGACCCTGGGCAAATCAGCCAATCATTATCTGCTTTAACTTCTTTATCTGTAAAAGGTGATGATAATTGTGGAAATGTGTATAGAAGAATTGCACTTGCTTTCTAGAAGTGGGGATAGGAGGAAGGGAGGAAGAAAAAATTTGAAACACAAGGTTTTGAAAAGGTGAATGTTGAAAACTATCTTTACATATATTTTGAAAACAAAAAGCTATTATTTGAAAAAAATAAAAAAAAGTTTGAAGACAGAAAAACAGTGCAGAAATGGAAGCTAGTAACTTTATTATCAAGAATTATATACTTCAGGGGGATATATGTTGATGATGATGATGATAGTGATGACATTGTAAGGGTGGTGCACAACTTGGTGAGGGAGATGTATATATTGGTCAAGATAGAGAGAAATTAAAAGAAAATGGGGAAGGTATTTTGTAAACTTCCAGAAATAGTGGAACATTCTACAATTACCTTTTACAGCACCTAACTACTAGAGTAAAATGACTTGCCTAGAAGTCCTACACTTAGTATATGTCTGAGGCTGGATTTGAATCCAGTATAGAGAGCATTACTGAGCCAGTTAGCTGCCCAACTGCCAAGCATTCCAATTCTGCTGGCACATTGTTTGAATGCAAAATGTATGCTTGGATATATATTTATTTATTTATTTATGGAAAACTCACACAGGACAAGTGCTCACAAGGTAGTCAGAAAAAGTGATACAAAGACATTCTCAAGGTATCTTTTAAGAACTTTAGAATCAGTTGAATGACACAGAAGACACAGGACCGCCCAGCATGGTGTGCTCTCGTCAGAGAAAGTCCTGTGCTCTATGAAGAATGAAGGAGTGAATAGGTCTAGTCTGGACACTTTCTCAAAATGGAAGTTCTGGAAGGAACTGACCAATCAGTGCAGGGGGCTATATGGCAGAGGGTTTTCCAGGGTGATAAGGCTGCTGAGATATGGAGAAGTCTAGAGAGTGAATAGTGGAGCCAAAAGGGGATTAAAGGATGGGAACGTAGTCTGAGAGCTTTCTCAAAAAGAGGAACTGAAGGAGGGGGATAGAGGGCAAAGGTGAAGACACAGAGAAAGAGATATTTTCGAAAACGTTATATAACTTTGTTTCTCATACATGAAACAGACTGCCCATGATTGTCATGAGTATCTGAAAAAAAAAAAAAAAGGCAGCAAGTATATCCATCCAATAAGGAATTTTAACAAATAATGTTAGAAATACTTAATGAAGGATGCTGTTGTTTGTCCTGAATCTCGCAGGCAGGAGAACAAGTTCTCCTCCTCTCTGGGAAACTCCTGTTTTGCTGTAGGACCATTTCTGGAGGCAGACTAGGTCGGATCTAGAGTCATCCCTCTTTAGCAGATGGAAGATGAGCAGGATGTCAAGAAAGTATGAGGGAAACACAGTGATGAATTGAGTGCTGTGACTATGTGGGACTACCACACTCTCTCAGGCTAGCTGAGATGGCTGGTGTCTTGCTGTATGTGAGACTAATGGCCCACATGGATGTCAGGGGTTCACCTAACTGCTTGGTCAGACAGGAATGCTCCTCGTGCCCATCACCCCAGTCCTCAGAAACAGGAATTCTACAGGCTTGGAGGAACATGCCTTTGATCTGGAAGCATCCAAGAAGAATCCTGGAAGTTTTCTTTATCCTTGGACTCAACAGCCATCTGAGATCTGACTAGCTATAATATATCCCTAACAAATCCTATCGAAATGTGTGTATGTTTTATATACATATGTATGTATATGTATACAAAATTCAACACATATTACATATATAAGTATATAAATATATACTTATATATGTAATATGTGTTGAATTTTGTTTTCACATTTTAGTGGCACAGAGGTAACATTCCCCAGATAAATATGTATATTTAGAAAGCATTTTGGTACTAAATATTGATGAAAAAGAATGATCACCTTTCTAAACCTTGGATTTAACCTCATGATTCTCCGACTATACACCTATTTCCCAATAATTACAAAGTCATGGTAACTGCTTAGCTTAGAACTCAATTATTTGATTCTAAAATTAGCTTTCCTTGCAGTTGTTTTTTCTATATTTTACATTACCTTCTATTTTTTTCAGTCTTTTGATTTTTTATCATTATTGTTTTGATGTTTCATGATGTCAGTAGCTTCTGTTTGGCCAATTCTAATTTCCAAAAGTTATTTTCTTTTGTACTTCTTTTACCCAGCTGTTAATAATATTATGTTGATCAGAATTACTAAATCTTTCTCAGTTGATTTTCCTTACAATATTGCTGTTACTATGTAGACTGTTCTGCCGAAGTGTTCACTTTACTTTGTATCAGTTAATATAGTTTTTCCCTGGTTTTTCTCAAATCATTCTCTTCATCATTTCTTATATAGCACAATAGTACTCCATCATATTCATATGCTAAAACTTGTCCAACCATTCCTCAATTGATGCATATATCAATTGCTAATTCTTTGCTACCACAAAAAAAGAGCTGCTATAAATATTTTTGTACCCTTTTCCTTTTTATTTTGTCCTTTTAGGGTACTACTTGGTCAAAGGTTATATCATTTTATAGTTCCTTGGCTATATTGCCTTCCCTTCTGTTTCTTTCTCAGCTCAGTTTGGGGCCTGCATGGTTTTCAGTGATTTCAAAGTGCTGTGATCTGAAGAAAGTGATCTGTCTTCCTGGTCTGAACTCTGCAAATCAAGACTGTTGGCTTATGTATAGTTGAGTTTCCAAAAATGGCTGTTGGAAAGTGCTGCAGGTTCAGAGTAGCTTAACTACCTTCTCTGATATTGGTTGCCCTGATTATTCCACTGCAGTAATATGTGCTGGGCTAAAAGTTAAAACTGTGTTGTTGCTCCTAGTATCAGAGCAACACAGCTAAAGTTTCAAGGGTTTGTTCTGTGCTCAATACTCAGCCAATGCCCTTTTTGCTCTGGATCAGTGATCCAAAACTACATAATAGGTGACAAAGCCATGATGTGGTACCTATTTCTACTCCCAGTTCAGGGGTCCCTGATTTCTCTTTCTGCTCTTGCCCTGTTTTCTGCCTTGTTATTTAGTTTCAGGCCTCTTACTGTACTCTGGATTTTGGAAAACTCTGGGCCATTGCTACCCATCACTGCTGCCACACCATGCTGGCCAATCCTTGCTCCAGTGTCCCCCAAACCTCTCTGTCTAATTTCCTCAATTACCCTAGGCTAGAAAAATGACTCCCTGTGCTTTGTTGTGGTTTTTCTATTCAGAATTCTGTCTGGCACATTTTCTATGTTGTTGTTCTAGGTCTAAGGCACATGCGGATTCAAACTCTATCATCTTGGCTTTGCACTCCAATTATTTGATATATAATGAGAATTTAACAAAAGGAGAATATTTTCAGGAAGGCAGTTTAAATTTGACCCAATACTAGGGAAGCTTTACTAAGCATAAAAAGTTACATTCTAGGTGAGTTTACATAAATATAGCTTTGTACCACATTGTTGAATCTCTTCTGCACAGCTCTACCAACTTTATGGGACTCATTCTTGTTCCTCTTCCTACCTGTCTAACTGTTCCCCATTCTTTTTTGCTGGATTTTCATACCTGTCAGACCTGTTAACCAACTGTGACTCCCAGAGATTTCTTCTTCTTTTCTCCCTCTCTATTATTTTCCTTGGTGATCTCATCGCATTCCATGGATTTAATTATCATTTTTATGCATGATTCTCAGGTCTATTAATCCAGTCCTCACTTCTCTCCTGACCTCCAGTCTTACATCTCCAACTCCAAGTGGATGTTCCATAGATATCATGAATTCAATATGTCCCAAACTGACCAAATTATGTTTTCCCCAAAACTTGCCATGTGCTTAATTTCCCTATTACTATGAAGGGTACCATCATCCTCTCAGTCACTGAGGATCTCAAGCTAAGTGTAATCCTTTACTTCTTATTCTCTCTTATCTCCCATATATAATCTGTGGCCAAGGTTTATTGATTCTACCTTCCCAACATATTTCCTATATACCTCCTTCTTTCCCCTGACTCTACTACCACATTAATGCTGATTTTTATCACTTCTGGACTATTGCAGTAGTTTTCTGATTGGTCTCCCTGCTCAGATCTCTCTCCACTCCAGTCCATTCTCTACTTCTCTGCTAAAGTAATCTTCCCAAAGTTCAGATCTGACCAGGTCTTTCTCCTATTCGATAAATTCTAGTGGTTCAACTATTTCCTCTAGAATCAAATATAAAATACTCTTTGGCTTTTAAACCATCTTCATAATCTGGCCCTTTCCCACATTTCCAGTCTTCTTACACCTTATTCCTCTCTACAAATTCTAAGATTCACTGACTGCTTGCTATTCCTCCCATAAGATATTCCATTTTCTGGCACCATGTTTTTGGCAAGGCTATTCATTTTCTATGTCTCTCCCTTTTCTCTCTCTCTTCATCTCTACCTGCTGTCTTCCATGTCTTCCTTCAAGTCCCAGCTAAAATCCCACCTTCCCAACAGGATGATTTCAGAAAGGCCTGGAGAGACTTACACGAACTGATGCTAAGTGAAATGAGCAGGACCAGGAGATCATTATATACTTCAACAACAATACTAGATGATGACCAGTCCTGATGGATCAGGCCATCCTCAGCAACGAGATCAACCAAATCATTTCTAATGGAGCAGTAATGAACTGAACTAGCTATGCCCAGAAAGGGAACTCTGGGAGATGACTAAAAACCACTACATTGAATTCCCAGTCCCTATATTTATGCACACCTGCATCTTTGATTTCCTTCACAAGCTGGTTGTACAATAATTCAGAGTCTGATTCTTTTTGTACAGCAAAATAATGTTGTGGTCATGTATGCTTATTGTGTATCTAAGTTGTATTTTAATATATTTGGCATCTACTGGTCGTCCTGCCATTTAGGGGAGGGGGTGGGGGGGTGGGGTAAGAGGTGAAAAATTGGAACAAGAGGTTTGGCAATTGTTGATGCTGTAAAGTTACCCATGTATATATATCCTGTAAATTAAAGGCTATTAAATAAAAAAAAAATAAAATAAAATCCCACCTTCTACAAAAGCTTTTCCCAGTCATTCCTCACAGTAGTGACTTCTCTTGAGAACCTAAGATAATCTCCAAGTTATTTTGCATATTTCTTATATATATATATATATATATATACATATATATATGTATTTATATACAATTATTTACATGATACTTCCCCCGTTAAAGAATAAATTTCTTGAGGATAAGGAATAAGGACAAGGCACCTGCTAAATAGTAAGTGCTTAATAAATGTCTGCTGATTTGTTGACGTTATGGCTCTAAGCTCTAACTGCTGCATTTTCACATCAGACCAAATCAGATGTCAAATTAATTTCAAGAAAAGCATAGTAAATGCTTTAGAAATATGCATAATAAATATTAAGGGAATTGAGTTAAGTAGAAGCATACTCAATTCCCATAAGTATGACACAGGGTTTATTCATAGTCATTCTTGGCACTCTCCCATTTTGATTTATATACAAATTTAAAAGCTTTTACGTGAGCAAAATAAATGTAGGTAGAATTTGTAGAGAAACTATCATATAGGGAAAATATCTCTGTAACTTATACTTCTGAAAAAGGACATCTAAGATATATAGATATGTCTTTATATAGAGGACAGCTAAAGAAGTACCACCAGGTCTAGAGTCATAGAGACTCATTTTTGTGAAATCAAATCTGCTCTCAAGAGACTTAGTGGCTGTGTGACCCTGAGCAAGTCATTTTCTTACTCCTGTTTGTCTCAATTTCCTCATCTGCAAAATGAACTAGAAAAGAAAATGGCAAGCTACTCCAGTATCTTTGCCAAGAAAACTCCAAATGGGGTCACAAAGAATCAGCTGTGACTGAAAAATGAAGGAACAGCAACAATAGCAGCACAAATATATGATTATGACATTCTAGAAAAGATTACTCATGAGTTGAGCCTGACTCAGGGCAGAGCCTTAGTTTAGATTTGAAATTAGAAGTAAATGAGATACTCATACATCATTCAACATTTAACAAAAAGAGATTTACTTAGTGTGAGAAGAATATTCAATAAAAATAGAGATCGAGGATTCTTGGAGTTGATTCACGTAAAACTCCCTTGTTGATGCTATCCATTATGATCCACCAACCAAGCCTCTGAGCACCTTAGAGATTCTCATCTATTCTTTATATACAAATGAAGAAGGAGTGACATCAATAATCCAGTCCTTTAGTCCCCTGAGCCAAACATCATTCAAAGGTTTCAATATCTTCTAAAGAGAAGCTAGTCTAACTTGAATAGGACTCCAGAGGTGAGTGGGTAGGGGATTAGGTTATTGCTTCTATGGAATAAATAAATAGTCAAAAAACATGAAAATTTAGTTCTCAATGAGAAATTTTCAAATTATTAACAACTCAGAACATTAACAATAAGAATAATGCAAACTAAAATAACACTCAAATTTTACCCATGAAATTTGCAAAATCAATAAAAGATTGGAATAGTCAAGATTAATAATTTTGGAAAATAGTTATACTGATACACTGATGGTAGAGCTGTGAATTAATCTAATTACTCTGGAAAATAATTTGCATTTATGTAAGAAAAGTAATTGACTTGTCCACACCTTTTAATTAAAAGATTTCATAATTGGGCATATGCTTCAAGGAAGTATATATATGTATATATAGACATATATATGTATAAATATATATGTTTACATGCCAAAATATTAATGGCAGCACTTTTTGCATGTAAGGTATGTGTTGCCATGCAAGATGTATATATCCACATGGGATTTATAAACATATAGACAAGCAGTTTTGGGGAGACATTGATAGATATCTCTTGCCTGTTCCTCTCCAAAGTAAATTTTGATTCCTGCTTAAAAAGAAGCAGGGGGAAATAGCCACAGCACTAACCACTATATCCTCTTCTGAGACAGGCGGTTGTTGTTGTTTAGTTATGTCTAAAACTCTTTATAACCTCATTTGGAGTTTTCTTGTCAAAGATACTGCAATGGCTCCAATTGATAAATGGTCAAAGGATATGAATAGACAATTGTCGGATGAAGAAATTGAAACTATTTCTAGCCATATGAAAAGATACTCCAAGTCATTATCAATCAGAGAAATGCAAATTAAGACAACTCTGAGATACCGCTACACACCTGTCAGATTGGCTAGAATGATAGGGAAAGATAATGCAGAATGTTGGAGGGGATGTGGGAAAACAGGGACACTAATACATTGCTGGTGGAATTGTGAATACATCCAGCCATTCTGGAGAGCAATTTGGAACTATGCTCAAAAAGTTATCAAACTGTGCATACCCTTTGATCCAGCAGTGTTACTACTGAGCTTATATCCCACAGAGATCATAAAGAAGGGAAAGGGACCTGTATGTGCACGAATGTTTGTGGCAGCCCTCTTTGTAGTAGCCAGAAACTGGAAACTGAGTGGATGCCCATCAATTGGAGAATGGCTGAATAAATTGTGGTATATGAATATTATGGAATATTATTGTTCGGTAAGAAATGACCAGAAGGAGGATTTCAGAAAGGCCTGGAGAGAGTTACATGAACTGATGCCGAGTGAAACGAGCAGGGCCAGGAGATCATTATACACTTGAACAACAATACTATATGATGACCAATTCTGATGGACCTGGCCATCCTCAGCAATGAGATGAACCAAACCAGTTCCAATGGAGCAATAATGAACTGAACCAGCTACGCCCAACAAAAGAACTCTGGGAGATGACCAAGAACCATTACATTGAATTCCCAATCCCTATATTTTTGCCCGCCTGCATTTTGGATTCCCTTCACAGGCTAATTGTACAGTATTTCAGAATCCGATTCTTTTTGTACAGCAAAATAATGGTTTGATCATGTATATTTATTGTGTATCTAATTTATACTTTAATATATTTAACATCTACTGGTCAAACTGCCACCTAGAGGAGGGAGTGGGGGGAAGGAGGAGAAAAATTGGAACAAAAGGTTTGGCAATTGTCAATGCTGTAAAATTATCCATACATATAACTTGCAAATAAAAGGCTATTAAAAAAAAACAAAAAAAAAAAAACAAAGATACTGCAATGGTTTGCCATTTCCTTTTCCCGCTCATTTTATATGTGATGAACTTGGGAAAACAGGATTAAATGATTTGTCCAGTCACACAGTAAGCATCTGAGGACAGATTTGAACTCAGGAAAAGGAATCTTCCCAACTTTAGGTAAGTTACTCTAACCAATGAACCATTTAATTGTCCTGAGAGAGAGGGTACTAGATTAGAATGATATCTATCTACTCCTATTAAATATTATTGGTCTCAGCTCATGATTTTTTTATCTTCAAAAACAAAAAAATTGGGGCAGCGAGGTGGTGCAGTGGATAGAGCAACAGCCCTGAAGTCAGGAGGACCCGAGTTCAAATCTGGCCTGAGACACTTACTACCTCCTATCTGTGTGACCCTGGGCAAGTCACTTAATCCCAGTTACCTCAGCAAAAACAAAACCAAACTGGATAGTTTCCTAGACAATTCTCCTGGTCTCATCCAAGAGAACATCCCCAGAAGTCTCTTTTTTTAAAAAAAAATTCATTTTAAAAAACATTTTTGCTAATTTAATAGAAAATAGAAAGAAAAGAAAAATAAAACAAAACAAAGCAGAACATTGTCATGTGCCCAGCAGAAAATGGGGGAGGTTTCAAAATATAACAGTGAATTTCCAGTTCAAGAAAGGATATATAATAGTAAAAGAAAATATATTCATGAGAAACATTTGGTTCATCTTTTCATTCTTTATTTCCTTGTAGATTGTTCTTTTGCTCTCTGCTTGTACTTTTTTTACTTTGTTCTTTTTTCCTCTTTTCATCCCTCCCACTTCCCCCACCAAGAAGGCTATAGTTAAGCCTGACAGCTCTATATTTGATAGATAAACACATACACACACACACACAAAAGCCCATGTACAAACACACACACATATATATACATCTACATTCATACCCATCCATAGACCCATATATAAATATCTACATACACACAAACATAGAACAACATGCATACAACCTACATATAGTCAAAGGCACACACATATATACACACACACATACCCATATGTAAACATGCATCTAAAACAATATTAGTATGGCTGACATATGATGTAAATTTTCTCTTAATTGAATCTTCAAGCTTGACTGTCTCTAAGATCAATGACTACTTTTTTTTCCCTAATAAATTCTGCTCCTGATCTATGTTGTAGTCTATCTTTATGTACATCTCTGCTGAGTATTCTACTTTAATTATGCCCTTTGATTTGCCTTGCTTTTACTTAACTTCCCTCCACCCAAGGATCCTTGCCTTTTTCCTTCACTCTTTGTTTCCCCATCTGCTCATCCCTCCACCCTTATTTCTATATAGATTTTGGAGGGCGCTATACTCTTTGTGGCATATATGTAATATTATTTATTTAACCCATTCCTAATGTGAGTAGGTTTTCAGAACTACAAGCCCTCTACCCTCTCTAATATCTCTGTCTATTCTCCTTCTGCACCTCATTTGGATAAATCTTTTTGAGCTACCCAATTTGTGATGTCTGTCATAAACGTATAGTATATATTTCCATGTAGAAAACATAAGTAATTTGTCCACCTTAAGTTTCTTAAAATTAATCTTGGACTTTAGCTCTTATATGTTAAGATTTTTACTGAGTTTTGGTTTGGTTGATAGAAAGTCCTGAAAATCTGCAAGTTCATTGAATATCCATTTTTTTTCATCAACTATTATAGATAATTTTGCTAGATATGATATTTTTGGCCACAGGCCTAGTTCTTTTGATTGCTAGTATATATGATTCCAGGACCTTCTGTTTTTTATTGTGGCTGCTGATAAATCCTACACAATTGTAATTGTAGTTCTAGCATATTTGAATTGTTTTTTTCTTGTTTCTTGTAAAATTTTCTCTTTTGATTTGGGGGTTCTGAAATTTGGTGATAATATTCCTTTGTGTTTTCCATAAAAGATCTCTTTGAAGTGATGATCAGGGAATTTATTCTATTTCAATTTTCCCTCATGATCTATCACTCTAGGACAATTTTCTTGGATTATTTCTTGCATTATTGTGTCAAGGTTCTTTTTTAGGTCACAGCTTTCTGGCAGTTCAATTATTTTTATATTTTTTCTACTTGATCTGTTCTCCAGATTTGCTATTTTTCTTATAAGATGTTTCACATTCTGTTCTATTTTTTCATTCTTTATATTCTGTTTTATTGTTTCTTGGTCAAAGAGACTATAGTTTAATTGACTTCCTCTTGCTCAATTCTAATTTTCAAAAAGTTATTTTTGTCTTTAAGATTCTGTATCTCCTGATTCAGGCCAGTTCCAGTGGTCTTTTGATGAAGAGAGCCATCTGCATCCAGAGAAAGGATTGTAGGAGCTCAGTGTGGATCATAACATAGTATTTTAACTCTTTTTGTTGTTGTTTGCTTGTATTTTGTTTTCTTTCTCACATTTTCCCTTTTTGATCTGATTTTTCTTGTGCAGCATAATAATTGTGGAAATATGTATTAACACAAGTTTAATATGTATTGGATTACTTGCTATATGGGGGGGAAGGCGGGAAAAATTTGGAACACAAGGTTTTGCAAGTGTGAATGTTGAAAATTATTTATGCGTATGTTTTGAAAATAAAAAGCTTTAATGGAAAAAATAAAAAATAAAGAGCAATATTTTAAAGAATTTCCTTTTCTAGTTGGATAACTTTCCCCCCCACACACAATCTTGTTTTTCTTGGATGGTTTTTATTTTTATTTTTATTTTTTTAGTTTTTCCTTAATGTTTCTCATTTGACTTTTAATTTTAGGCAAAAGCTCTTTTTACTTCAGTGTCCTCCTCTGAAGATGAACCTTGGTCTTCCCCATTCCCATGATGAGTTTCTATGGTTGGGTTCTTTCTTCTTTGCCGATTGATTTTTTAAAAAAATGATATGTATTAGTGTAACCTGGAATCACAAACCAAAAGCTCCACTCTCCTGCAAGTGTCCTCAGCCAGGTTGCCTCCACTGTCCCACTGTGCTAGTTCCTTCTCACCCAGGGTCACTCTCAGCAACACAGCTGGGCCTGTGGCTCCTAACAAACCAAGGTTCCCTCAGTCTTCCCAGATTGACACCCCTGACTCCTCACACTACCTGGGGTGTGAAAGTCTCTGTGGTTCCTCTGTGGCCAAACCCAGCTGGCCCCAGGCCCCACTAGGTGTTACTGCAGAGCTGGCCTGGAGGATTATTTCTAGCCTGAGGAATTGTATCTGAATTTGTATCTGAATATTCCTGTTTTGTCCAGCTTTTTCTTGATCTTTCACCAGTTTGTTTGCTCTGAGGCACAAATTTGTTCTGTTTATGGGGGAAATCTAGAGAACTTGAAATTTACTGACTTACTCTGTTATTTTCCCAGAATCCTCCCTCTCCTCAAAGTCTCTATGAAGGTAAAGAAAAAATTAGGGAACTTTTAAGGTGTCAGCTTTCTTTACATGTTGGACACTTCCAAATCTTCTCTTTCCTTCCTGGAAAGTCTAGAACCAGGCATGTCTCTTCAAGTGAGAACGAAGAACGTCTTTCCTGTCCAAAGCTCTAGCACCCACCTCCACCCCTCACACAGTCATACAAGGTGATGTCTTCATTTTCCCCACCAGTTAGGTAGGCAGCTATATAGTACTGTGTGGCTGAGTGAGCTTATGTGTTAGAAAAAACTAGAAACAATGTTTCAGTTCAAGTAGCTAAGCAATCTGTAGCAGTAATGGAATATTTTTGTGTTATAAAAAAGATAAAAATGATAAATATAGAGAACCACTGGAAGACAAATGAACTTATGTAACATGAAGCAAGCAGAACTAGAAAATCAAAAGGCACAATGACCAAAACAACATAAATAGGAATAAAAATAACAGCAAAATAACTGAAACTGAATTCTGTGAAATGATAATGACCAAATCTGGCTCTAAAAAAGAGTTATGAGAAAGTACCTTCCTTCACTCTCTGAAGAGGCAGGGGATTATAAGTTTAAATGCTAGTTACATGAGACTTTTTCAACATGTTGCCTAGTCTTATTCAACTCTTCCTCCCCCCATTTTAAAAATTAGTATTAGTTATAAAAAATGGCTCTCCAGGAAGGGAGACCAATCTGTATATCAGATTCAGAAATTTGATATACAAACAAAAGATGTCTATGAAAGTTTGTTATTCAAAACAGTGAAATAGTTGATATTGATGGTTCTGGAAAGACTGGCACAAACCATGGTGGTGACACAAATGATGGTGGTAGAACTGTGAACTGATTTAAATATTTTGGAGAGCAATTTGAATTTATGTAAGAAAAGTCATAAAAATTCATATCTTAATTCAGAAACCTCATAACTTGTCATGTGTGCCAAAGAGGTTAAAAAATGAAAAGAAGGGTCTAATGTCAAATTATTCTTAGCAGTACTTTTTGAATTTGCAAAAACTAGAAACAAAGTAGATTACATCAATGGGGAGTAACTGAAAAAATTGTGGTAAATGAACATAAAGTTGTTATTGTACTATAAGGAATGATAATATGAAAAATTCAGAGAAACTTGAGATTTATATGAATTTAATATACTGAAAGAACAATATTTACAATTAAAATAAAAGAACTGAAAACAACATGAAAGGTAGATTCAATACATTGATATTAGTTCTAGAGATAATAATATCTCTATTAATAATTATAATAAAAAATAAAGAAACACTTCTCTGCTCTGCTTGAAAAATGGAGGACTAAAAATATAGATTATTGCATATGATCTCAGAAATATTTACTGGTTATATTGGTTTTTCTTTGTTACAAGGAAGTATTTTCTGTAAGAGGATATATCTTTGTTAGGG
This sequence comes from Sarcophilus harrisii, assembly GCF_902635505.1. Lineage (NCBI taxonomy): Eukaryota > Metazoa > Chordata > Mammalia > Dasyuromorphia > Dasyuridae > Sarcophilus > Sarcophilus harrisii. Next base: position 540,563,392 of record NC_045428.1, read on the forward strand.
CAGCCAAGTGGCACAATGAATAGAATTCCAGGCCTGGAGTCAGGAGGATCTAAATTCAAATATAGCCTCAGACACTTACTATCTATGTGATCCTGGGCAAGTCATTTAAACCTGTTTGCCTCACTTCTTAAATGTAAAATGAACTGGTCCAGTATCTTTGTCAAGAAAACCCCAAATGGGGTCTGAAAGAATCAGACATGACTAAAATGACTTATCAATAACCACCACAATAACCTATCTTTATTACAAAAGGGTACCTTCTGGAGAAAGATTGTATGGTTAAAACAAAAAGTATATCTAAAGCTTTTGTAAAATTATGATCTCATTAGGGTGAAGAGCAAGATGGCAGAGTAAAACCAGGGATTCACCTAAACTGTTCCGAATTTTCTTCTAAACAACTTGAAAATAATTCCTCAAAAAGAATTCTGGAGTAGCAAAATTAACAAAAGATTGGAGTGAAACAATTTTCTAGCCCCAAGACAATTTAGGAGATTGACAAGAAAGGTCTGTCTCACCAGGGAGAGAATGGAGTACAGTGCAGTCAGCAGCAGGTCTTGGGGCAGCTGCATTGGGGGTGCTGCTCCTGAAACTCTCAGCCCATAAATGGTAGAGGGGTTAGACAAAAGGTCAAAAGGGGATTACAGAAGATTATATTGGGGGCAAGACTCTGTTACATTTCCCATACATGGTCCCAAGGCAAGGAGGGGTACTAGCACACTAACACTTGCAGAAGAGTGGGGACTCTGGTCACAGTTCCAGGGTAGAAAAAAAGTGTTTGTGGCCACTTACAGGTCAGAGTACGGGCTAGTAATCATTTCTTTCCTTAAATTATACCACCTTGGAAGAATAGAAATTAATAAATCTTCAGAACTAGCTCTGAATATAGCAGCATGAAAAGTCTGAAGGTTGGCTCAATGCCCCTTCCATCCCAAGAACAGAGTGCAACCTTAAAATAAAGTTAAAAGTCAAAAATAAGGCTAGAAAAATAAACAAACAGAAAAAGAATCTTACTATAGAAAGTTACCATGACTTTAGGTAAGATCAAGGCACATATTCAGAAAAAAGACAACAAAGTCAAAACAGTTACATGTAAAGCCTCAAGAGAAAAAAAAAAGTGAAGTTGTCACAGAACTCCAAAGAATTCCTAAAAGAGTTCAAAAAGGATGTTAAAAGTCAATAGAAAAGAAATGAGAATGAAACAAGAAAATTATGAAAAGAAAATCAACAACTTGCAAAAGAGGCACAAAAAATGCTGAAAAAAATAATACTTTAAGAAAAAGATTTCTTCAAATGGAAAAAGAAGTACAAAAGTTCAGTGAAGAAAAGAATTCCTTAAAAATTAAAATTGAACAAGTGGACCCCATGAGACATCAAGAAACAATAAATCAAAAGAATTAAAGGAGAAAAAGCAGAAAATGTGAGAAATCTTACATGAACTGATGCTGAGCGAAATGAGCAGAACCAGGAAATCATTATATACCTCAACAGCGATAGTGTATGAGGATGTATTCTGATGGAAGTGGATTTCTTCAACAAAGACAAGATCTAACTTAGTTTCAATTGATCAAGGATGGACAGAAGCAGCTACACCCAAAGAAAGAACACTAGGAAATGAATGTAAACTGCTTGCATTTTTGTTCTTCTTCCCAGGTTATTTATACCTTCTAAATCCAATTCTCCCTGAGCAACAAGAAAACTGTCCGGTTCTGCACACATATATTGTATCCAAGATCTACTGTAATCTATTTAACATGTATAGGACTGCTTGCCATCTTTGGGGAGAGGGCGGAGGGAGTGAGGGGAAAAATCGGAACAGAAGTGAGTGCAAGGGATAATGTTGTAAAAAATTACCCTGGCATAGGTTCTGTCAATAAAAAGTTATTTAATAAAAAAAAAAATTAACCAATGACTGTGTATGGAAAAAAAAAAAAAAAAAGAAGAAGAAAATGTGAGAAATCTCATTAGAAAACAACTGCCCTAGAAAATAGATCCAGGAGAAATAATTTAAGAATTACTGAACTACCTGAAAGCCATGATCAAACAAAAACCTAAACATCATATTTAAAGAAATTATCTAGGAAAACTGCTCTGATATCCTAGAACTAGGAGGTAATATAGAAACTGAAATAATCTACTTATCACTTCCTAAAAGAGATCCTAAATTGAAAACTCCAGGAATATTCTAGTCAATCCCAGAGATCTAGGTGAAGGAGAAAATATTGCAAGTAACCAGAAAGAAACAATTCAAATATTGTGGAGGCACAGTCATGATAACACAGAATTTAGCAGTTTGTACATTAAAGGATCAGAGGGCTTGAGACTTGATATTCCAAAAGGCAAAAGAGCTAGGATTAGAACCAAGAATCACCTATCCAATAAAACATAATATAATACCTCAAGGCAAAAAAGGGGGGGGTGTATTTAATAAAATAGAGGCTTTGCATGCCTGATGAAAAGACCAGGGCTGAGTAGATTTTCAAATATAAACTGTTTACATTCCTACATGGGGAAAATGACACTTAAACTCCTAAAAATTATAATTAATTGGACAGTTAGAAAAAGTATACATAGATAGAGGGAATGGATGTGAATTGAATACGATGGGATGATATCCAAAAAAAAAAAAAAATATATATATATATATATATATATATATATATATATATATAGGAATGAGGAAAGAAGAATGCACTGGGAAAAAAAGAAGAGTGAGGTAGAACAGGGTAAATTTGTACCATTTTTACGTAGTACAAAAAATTTACAGTGAAAGGGAAGATGTGAGGGGTGGCAGAAAATGCTTGAATCTTACTCTTATCAGAATTGACTCAAAGAAGGAATAATATACAATTCAGGTGGGTATAGCTCTCCATCTTCCCTACAGGGAAATAGGAAAGGAAGAGAATAAGAGAAGGAGGTGGTGATGTTGGAAAGGAAGGTGAACTGGAGGGGACAGTAGGCAGAAGCAAAGTCTTTTGATAAGGAACAAGGTGAAAAGAAAAAGAAAAAAGGATAAACAGGAAGCAAATAGGATGGAAGGAAACACACAGTAATCATAACTATGAAAAAGTTTTACAAGTTTCTCTGATAAAGGCCTCATTTCTCAAATATATAGAAAACGGAGTCAAATTTATAAGAACACAATTCATTCCCCAATTGATACATGATCAAAGGATGATATGGGAGGTTTTCAGAAAAAGAAATCAAAGCTACCTATAGTCATATGAAAAAATGTTCTAAACTATCATTATTATTTTGCAAGGTAATTGGAGTTAAGTGATTTGTCCAGGGTCACCCAGCTAGTAAATGTCAAATGTCTGAGACCCGGATTTGAACTCTGGTCCTCCTGACTCCAAAGCTAGCATTCTATCTAGCTGCCCCCGAATCATTATTGATGAGAGAAATTCAAATTGGAACAACTCTGAGGTACCATCTCATACCTATGAGAATGGCTAATATAACAGAAACAAAAAGTGACAAATGTTCAAGGGGATGTGGGAAAACTGGGACACTAAAGCATCATTGGTGGAGTTACACTGATCTAACTATTCTGGAGAACAAATTGGAACTATGCCCAGAGGGTTATAAAACTAACGCATACCTTTTGACTAAGTAAATACCACTATCAGGTCAGTAAACCAAAGAGCAAGAGAGAGAGACAGACAGGCAGGCAGACAGAGACAGAGACAGGCAGAGACAGAGACACACAGACAGAGAGACAGACATAGAGAGAGAGAAAGAGAGAGAGAGAAAGAGAGGAAGGAAGAAAAGAGAGAGGAGGAAAGGAGGGAAAGAAGAAAAAGGAAGAGAAGGAGGAAAAAAGGAACGGAGGAAAAGAGAAAGGGAGGGAGGGAGAGAGGAAGAAAGGAAGAGAGGGAGGGCAGAAGGGGAAAATATTATATGATATTTTCATATCATGATATGATATGTCAAGTGAATGACAGCTACTCTCAGCAAGATCCAAGACAATTCCAAAGGACTTATAATGAAAAATGCTATCTACCTTCAGAGAAAGAACTGATGGATTCTGAATACACATTAAAGCATATTTTTTTACTTTTATTTTTCTAGCTTTTTTGCTGCAGCAAGGCTGCAAAATGGTTTGCATGATTTCACAGGTATAATTGATATTACATTTCTTGCTTTCTCAAGAAGTGGGAGGGAAACAATTCAAAACTCAAAATTTAAAAAAAGAGAATATTAAAAATAAATAAATAATGATTTTTTAAAAAGAAAGAGACATTCGAGATGAGACTTGAAAGAATAATAAAATAACGAGAGAAAGAGTGGAGGACCAAGAAAATTCAAGGAGTAGGGATAGCTAGTGCAAAGCCACAGAGATGTAGTGTTGTTTGTGAAAAATAGTGAAAAATCCAGTTTGACTGGACATTGAAGCTCAGGAATGCAAACAATATTTAATAAAGGTGAAAAGGTAGAAATAGGCCAGAGGGGGACAACTTTTGAAAGCTAATCAGAGGAATTTATATTTGATCCTTGAAGCAATAGGATGCCAATAGAATGCACTGAGATGGGAAGACCGATTAGGAAGTTATTGCAATAGTCCAGGTGAGAGGTGACCTCAACTATGAGTAGTAGCTATGTGAGTAGAAGACATATGTCAGAGGTACTAGGGAGGTAGAAACAAGAAATTTGACAACTGATTGCATAAACAGAGTGAGGAGTCAAGGATGACATCAAAATTGGGAAGTTGAGGAAACAGAAGGATGGTGACCCCTTGACAGAAAAAGAAAAGTTTGGAAAAGGGCTGGGTTTGAGAAGAAAAGATTTCAGTTTTATATATATTAAGTTTGAGATACATATAGGACATTCAGTTTGAAATGTCTAATAGGCAGTTAATTAGTAATGCATTACTGGAATTCAGTCGACAAAGTAGATCTAGATTTGGAAATAATCTACATAAATCTGATAGTTAAATTTGTAGGAGCTTCTCACCATGTGAGATGTTATAAAGGTATGACAGAAGAGGGCTCAGGAGAGATCCTTGGGTACCCCGATGGTTAGGAGATTTGATATAGATGATGAAACAGTAAAAGAAATTGAAAAGCATAGGAAGGGGGAGACCCTGGAAAGGGCAGCGTTAGGAAGAGAAAGAGACAGATGGAGACAGAGAGACAACAAATCAGGAGATAGTGGTCAAAAATGTCAAGTGATGCAAAAGGATCAAGAAGGATGAGCATAGAAGATTTCTGAGTACAGAAATGTAAATCTGAAGGAAGAGAAAGAGACAGGTCAGATTACAAGGGAGACTCATCTCTTCTTTTAGGATGCAGTATCCCAGAAAAAAATGCCTCCTTCTTCCCATTCTTCGGTATAGGGGCACCTAATGCACTAGTGACAATTTTAGGTCCATAGTCTAATCCCCACTCCAAACCCCTGCTTCCCTATCTAGATCCTTTACAAGACCAAAGCTGAGCAGGGGCTGAATGCCTTCTCATAATCAGAGCTCAGCCAAAAGATGCCTTTTTTCCAAGAGTCCACCAGGGGGCAAAGCAAACAGAGGCCAGTCCCACTCCTTAGGAACCTCAACAACCTCGCCCCCCCTCCCCCAAAGGGAAGTCCAGCTGTCACTGGTCACAACCCCTTCTGTCTACTTTCCATGTCCAGATGGAGCTGAGCTTTGTAACCTGTCATCCCTAACCCTGGGCTTTCTCCAAGAAGGGAAAGAAAGAAGAAAAGAAGGGAGGAAGGAAGGAAGGAAGGAAGGAAGGAAGGAAGGAAGGAAGGGAGGGAGGGAAGGGAGGGAAGAGAGGGAGGGAAGGAAGGAAGGGAGGGAAGGGAGGGAGGGAGGAAGGGAGGGAGGGAGGAAAGGGAGGGAAGGGAGGGAGGAAAGGGAGGGAAGGGAGAGAGGGAGGGAGGGAAGGGAGAGGGAGGGAGGGAAGGGAAGGGAGAAGGAAGGAAAAGGGAGGGAGGAAAGGAGAAAGGAAAGAAAAGAAGGAAGGAGGAAAGGAATAACAGAGGAAGGGATAGAAGAACAGAGGGAGAAAGGGAGCTAGGAAGGAGGAAAGGGAGGGAGGGAGGGAGGGAGGGAAGAAGGAAAGGAATAAAGGAAGGGAGAAAAAAAGGCAGAAGGAAGGAAGTAAAAGAGGGAGGGAGAGAGGAATGGAGGGGGGAAAAGGAGGGAAGAAGGGAGGATAGGTGGAAGAAAGGAAAAGAAGGAAGAAAAGGAGGGAGGGAGAGAAGAACAGAGGGAGGAAAGACAGAAGGAGAGAAGGAAGGGAGGGAAGAAGAAAGGAAAAGAAGGAAAGGAGGGAGGGAAAAATAGAGGAAGGGAGGGCAGAAGGAGGGAAAGAAGAGAGGGAGGGAGGAGTGAAAGAAGGAATGGAAAGAGGCATGAAGGAAAAGAAAAACAGAAAGGAAGAAAGGAAAGGAGAGAAGGAAGAAGGGACAAAGGGAGGGAGGAATGAAGGAACAGGGGAAGAAAGGGAAGGAGGTGGAGGAAAGGTCTTTTTTCCCAGCTATCCTGGGAGCACAGTGTTGTTGGTCCATGTTCCACCCTGCCTCTCTGCTCCTCCCTCAGCCTCCCAGCCCTGGAAGCCAGGCCAGCTGCATTCCAGTCCTGGGCCATCACCATAACAACCTGACAGAGTAGCCAGGACAGGCCAGGGAAAAGGAGCCAGGACAAGCCTAAGGCCAGAGCACCAGATTAGGGAAAGGGATAGGGACAGGGAACCAGGACAAAGGCATGGCCAGGATAGGCACCAGGACAGTATCAAGACCCAGTCATGGATCCAAGCCAAAAAAAGAAATATGAAGTTAGGGTCAGAAGCAGAGAACCAGGCCAGTGAAAGGGGCAGACCAGTTCTGGGAATAAGCCAAGTCAGGGCAGGCTGGGGACAGGCTCTCTCTTAGTCCTTCAGTATTTCCCTAGGCTCTGAAGGAGGACAGGAATGGTAGGGGTTAGGGGGGTCAGGTAACTCTTCAGAGAAGCGGTCAATACGTACAGCACTGCCTATCCTCACCCCAGCTGAAAGACTCAAGTCTTATCCCCCAAAACAGGAGTTATGACTAAAAGGAAGAAGGATTTGGGCATCAGGGAAAGTTGTGCTCACCATAGAGATATTCTAAGTTCCTTGTAGTAATAATATCTAAGGTTTTACAAAGCATCTTACACTTTATCTCATTTAGTCCACACAACAAGATAAATACTGTTATCCCTATTTTTCAGATGAGGAAACAGGCTGAGAGAAGCTAAGAGACATGCTCATGATCATACAGGTAGTAAATGTCTGAGATAGGATTTGAACTCAGATCAACTAATTACATATTGGAAATTTCTAAATGAATGTCCTGTATGAATCTCAAATTCAATGTGTCCAAAATGGAATTCATCTTTTCTGCCCAATTTTCCCCCCGCCTTTACTGTCAAAGGGGACTTCCTTCCATTCCCTCAAATAAAACCTTGATATTATCCTTAATTCTTCATTCTACTTGTCCAATCAGTTACCAAATTTTCTCCTTTCTACCGCCCCAATATCTATGGCAATATATCTTCTCTCTACTCACTTTCCACTACTATCCTGGTCTTCCTGAGTCCAAGTCCAGTCCCATCCAGCTGCCTCAGTAGAACAATGATATCACTCCCTTTTATGTCTACAATCATGAAAGGAGATAACTTTTAGCATTACTCAATCTGAAAGTTGGAAGGGACTTTCTAAAAGGACATCCAGACTAACTCCTTCATTGTAAAGATTACATAAGTGATTTTTAGGTAATAAGTGAGGGAGTCAGGAGTTCCGTGCTATTACTATTACATCTAAGAGTTTCTAGACTGGGGAAGCATCATGGAAGAAGAGATAAATGCATCATGAACTTAGGTGAGACATCAAAGCCTTGAGTTATTGGATGTCCTGAACTTCTGGACCCCTGAACTCCTTGGCTGCTGGATCTCAGTCCCAAGCACCCCAGGATGCTCTGATTTCTTGAGGTTTTTTTGGGTACTAGTGAGCCCCTAAAATCTTAAAATTCTGGCTCTCAAGTACTCTTGAGACCTCAGTCTCTGAACCCTGAACAAGCACTTAACTTTGTTTGCCCTAAACCCTTGAGAAGTTATTCCTGCCCATCTCTCTGATTACCTTGTGTTATTTTTGTATCTTTAGAAAGTAAACTACTAAAACAAAGTGAAAGAAAGGAAAGAAAGAAAGGAGAGGGGAAAGAAAAAAGAAAGGAAGGAAAAAAGAAAAAAGAAAGGAGAGAAGAGAAAAAGGGAATGGAAGGAGAGAGGAAAGAATGAAGGGAGAGAGGGAGGAAGAAAGGAAGGAAAGAAGAGAAAGAAATCGAAAGGAGGGAAAGAAGGAAGAGAGAGAGGGAGGGAGGGAGGAAGAAAGAAGAGAAGAAGGGAAGGAGGGAGGGAGGAAAGAAGGAAGAAAATCTCTTTTAAGAGCTGGGACCCTTTTATTTTTGTTTTTGTAACTCCAACATCTAGCACAGTGACTACCACATAACTGACATTTAATAAATGCTTGTGGAAATCACTGATAAACTTGAGCCTGCGAGCTCCAAGCCCCCGGGTCCTCCCAGGCCCCTAGCCCTGAGCCAAGGAATCCTTGATCAGCCGAACCCTCCTTTGGGTAACACTATGTGTCCCCCACCCTTGGTCCCTAAAGTAATCCTGAGTCCCAGAGTCCTTGAATCTTTTCCCCTGAGCCCCAAGTACACGAACGCTAAGCCCAGAAGCCTGTTCTGTGTCCCGAGTTCTAGACGTGAAAAGCCCATCTAAGGAAGAGCTCTTCCCTCCCACAGGCCCTAGGAGGGCCAGGGGCGGGGTGGAAAGGAGAGAGGACAGCTGAGGTGAAAGTATCCATCCGTCTGACTGGGTGTCTGTCAGTCTCAGCCCCTCCCTGCCGGCTGCTCACTCTTGCCACAGAAACTTGAGTCACCGCCACTGTCCAGGCTCCCACCCCTAGCGACCTCAGCCCCGCCCAGTGGTCCCAGAATCTGGCCCTTGGGAGGGAGACGGGGGCGGGGACGGACGAGGTTTCTTGGGGGAGAGAGTCGTGTTTGTCTGTGTACGTGTGGGTGCTCTCGGGGTCCAGGGTCCTCTTCCGCCTCACCTTGCAGTCTTTATCTTTGATTCTCTGTGACTCCACCTGCAAGCTATTCGTATTAATATTCATAAAACTAATGATGCTAGTAACTCATCGGTATATGGGGCTTTTAGGCTTTCCTCTCTGACTCCCCCCCGCCCCCAAGTCTGCTCATTTTCTCAGGTCCCGAGGTGCAAGAAGAGCAGAAGGAAGCTTGTTCCTCCGCAGAGACCCCGGGTCAGCCAGAAACTTCGGGACTCTTCCACTTCGCTCCTCCTCCTCCGTCCTAGAACTAGGACTCCGGGGGTGACGACTGCGCACTTCCTTCTTGTCCCAGACCTGCAGCCCAATCCCGATTCCGCATCCCCAGGCTCACATGGGCCTGCTCTTTGCGGCTGGGTGTGCCGGGAGATGCCAGCGCGCTGACACAAGCAACCCCTCTCCCCGCGGGCGGGTGCCCACGTCACTGGGAGGGACGGTGATTGGCAGGGAGCGGCCCCCCCGAGAGAGACACCTGCCTCACTCTCTATTCCCACGAGTCCCGATGTGAGCTGGATGTATGTGATAGCTGAAGGGGTGTAGGGAGGGGCGGTGCTAAGGAGAGAGAGAGAAGAACCTTATTAGAAGGGATCTCCAGTTGGGACTTAACTCTCCGTTTTCTCCTTGCTGCACCCCCCCCCCAGCTTTTTCCACCACTTCGCTGTATTTCCGCACCCCGGGATTTCCCCAGTCGGTAATGACCTGTTCTGTACTCACCTAGCTATCCTTCCCTCAGCAGAAAATACACTTTAATCATCTGAGGTGCCAAATGAGGACACCCCTCCCCTTCGTTCACCCATCCCCAGCCACCTAGCAGGGAACGGAAGGCTGGAGGAAAGTACTAATTGGTCTCTTCTTTGAGGTGGTATATTAAAGGTGCGGAAGGAGGCAAATATTGTCAGAGACTGCCAATATGTTTATTTGTTTTGACTTTTTTTTTAAACAAAGGAATTGGGTACGGGAGTGAATAGTTAACAAGAAATATTCGTGATATTAAAAACAGTCGAAGGGCATCAAAAACATTTTGCTAAATTAAAAATAAATATTTTGAAAATAAAATAAAATTTAATTAAACAACTTTCAAATGAAGGAGGAAGGGAGGGCAGTCCTGGATCATATATTTAGAGCTGGAAGGAACCTTAAAGGTCATTTGGAATCAAAAAATGAATCTGAGCTGTCAGTTGATAGCCCAGTAGGTGGGCAAGTCACTAAATCTCTGGATTAGTTTCATTATCTATAAAATCAGGCTAATAAGAATTACACTATCTATCTTAACAGAGTTGTTGTGAGAGTCAAATGAACTCATTCATGTTAACTTTGTAAACAGGAAGCACAAAGAGCTCTATAATTTTGAGCTATTTTCCTTTGTTTAAAAACAAACATTGATCATGGATCTACTAGGCACTGGGCCATGGATACTATACACTGCTCTCAAGAAGCTTATAGTCTTTTTTTTTTTAATTAAAGCTTTGTATTTTCAAAACTTATGCATAAATAATTTTCAGTATTTGCCCTTTTTCCAAATTTTCCCCTCCCTTCTCCTCATCGCCTCTCCAATATAAGTTAAACGTGTGCAATTCTTCTATTCATATTTCCAAAATCATCATGCTGCACAAGAAAAATAAAAAAGGAAAAATTTGACAAAAAGAACAAAATGCAAAGCTTATAATCTAAAAGGACTTTAAGGTGGGATTGAGAAGAAAAATTGACTTCATCTAGAATTGAGGAATCTAGATCTCCTCAAGTTCTCACTGAGATTAGTTTTTCAGCACCATTTGAAGAGGCTGGAATGACAACCCTAATTCAAAAATTTGGAGGTTAATCTGGAGTCAATGTAAAGAAAAAACACTGGATTCAACTTCTGCTTCACCCACTTACCATCTATGTGATCCTGACTATATAATTTAAGCTTTCTGCTCTCACTTTCCCTTTCTAATTTTGAGAATTGGGGGGGGGCATTATCTGCTTAAAACATTATAATATCATGGCTTTTGCCCTTTGTTCATTTTCTGACTCCTGAACTCTCTGTATAACAGATGACTGAGCTTCTGTTCTTTGTCTTTGTGTTTTATCTTGTCCTTTCTCTCAGAATGGTCCTCATCCCCTAAAACCTCAGCCCCTTTAGTCCTCTGTTCCCCAGAAGCCTCTGCCCATCCCATTCTACCTGTTTCTATGCTTTAATAATAAGAATTTTTGATCTTCATGCTCCTGCCCTAGGGAGGAGGCAAAGGGATCTGGCATTGGGAAAGTTAGGAGAAGGATACAGCCTCCCCTTCTTGTGTCAGGTTTTGCCCACTCTCCCCTCTCACCCAGGAAATCACATGATAGAGGAAGTCATGGCTCACTCATCCCTCCTTCCCTAGGGGTTGGGAGTGGGGGCGGCAGGTCTGCCTTCCACTCCCTTTCCTGGATCAGAATTATAAAGAAAGGGACTTTTATGGGCTCAGAGCCAGCACTCTTGGATTTGAGGTTCTGTTGCCCATCCCTTCATCCTGTGACTCAGCTTCTCCTTCAGACCAGGTACAGTTTCTTGGTGCAAGAAAGATATTCCCACAAAGGCATTCTTCCACCTCCTGAAAGAACAGTGCTTTTTCCTTCATGGCAGCATCAGAAATCAGACTGAGGGAAAAAAAATTGTAGGCAACAGGGATTTGACTGGGAAGGAGATTAACTCAAAGGCCTCCTTCAGGTGTTACCTTGAAACTTATACCATGCCTCTAATATTTCCCTGGGTCATCATCATCCCAATAAACTGCCCCATCACTCTTCTAAGTCTCACTACCTATTCCTGGGAGTCTTCCCAGATTGGTCATTTTGAGTCTATTCTTTCAACCCTTCGATTAGTTCCTATTTTGTCTTGACGTGGAAGTGTCTGGTCCCAGCAATTTCCTCATCTTAATCACTATGCCATCCCTTAAATATATATTGTAAAATTATACATTATATATGTGTGTGTGTGTGTATATATATATATATATAATACAGTAAAAAAAAAAAAAAATGCAAAGATCTCCATCCTTCCTGTCATTGATAAAGCATCAGAGCTGGAAAGGAACTTCCACCCCAACCAATAAACAATGAGGACCAATGGATTGCCAAAGACAGCAGTATCTGTTAAAGTGAGTTTCAATACTATTAAAAACAGTGGTGGTTCAACTTGTGAGTTGTCACTACAGGATTGTTAACTAATTCATGGAACTGTAGTGTTCTCTTCTTTTTTTTTATAATATAATGGTTCTCTGTGGGAGTAGGTTTCTTGGGGAGGTTTTCTGGAGGCCTTAGTTTCAGTTCAAAGTAATAATTACTTCAAATGCAGCCAGGTGATAAAATCCAAAAGTTTATTTTCTCCTTCCAAGTCTTGTCTCTTTCCTAAGGCCCAGTTAGTTTTCTTAGAGGCCTCTCTCCCTCCTTGGTTCCAAGAGCTCTTGCAGCTTGCCTGCCAGCTTCTGCCTCCAGCTCTGAATCTTTTCAACTGATGCCTCCACTTACTCCTGGCTCTCAATGTCCCAGAGTGCTCTTTGGCCCTGAGAGCTTCTTGCTTATATGCTGTACACTGAGTACACACCAATCATTATATCACTTGGAAACCATTATTTATTGTAGGATTAAATCAATGCTAAACTAGATTTAAACATTGTCTCCTCAATTCCACTTAGTACCCCATGTTTCATGTCCTGGTCCATAACATCTTCTTGTAGGATCAGATCAATCATATTGAACCATGCTAAATTAGATAATTATTGTCTCTATCAATTCTAATGACTTAACACTTTGTAAGGATTCCAACAATTGATTCTTAGTAAAATGTGAATATAAAAGTACAAAAGTTAACCTTTAAACATGTGTGGATGGAAAAATAGACTTGGACAGCTAGGTAGCAAAGTACTCCAGCCCTAAAGTCAGGACATGAGTTTAAATCTGACCTCAGACACTTAGTAGCTGTGTGACCCTGGTCAAGTCACTTAATCCCAATTACTTCCAAGAAAAGGAAAAAAGCAAAGAGGGATCCAGAGAGGAGAAAGAATTTGTTCAAGATCACATAGCAAGTTAGTAGCAGAGATGGTATTACAACTGGGGGGCCTTGACTCTTTCTAGGCTTTTTACATTATAGGACACTGATTTTTTTGATCTTGGTGTAATATCTTCTCTTCTCTCTAGGAAAGCTGTACCTAGTTGCTTCAGACTGTGGAGACTAAGCCTGATGTGCTCTCCTCATTTTAAAGCACAGCATAATTAAATACTGGATTAAAAAGCTGTTGAGTCCCTTTTAAACAACAGAGTGTGGATCATGTCATATCCATGTTCCAAACCTTTCTTTTTTTTTTTTTTTTTTTTTTTATTTAATAGCCTTTAATTTACAGGATATATATACATGGGTAACTTTACAGCATTAACAATTGCCAAACCTCTTGTTCCAATTTTTCACCTCTTACCCCCCCCCCACCCCCTCCCCTAAATGGCAGGATGACCAGTAGATGTTAAATATATTAAAATATAACTTAGATACACAATAAGTATACATGACCAAAACATTATTTTGCTGTACAAAAAGAATCAGACTCTGAATTATTGTACAATTAGCTTGTGAAGGAAATCAAAGATGCAGGTGTGCATAAATATAGGGACTGGGAATTCAATGTAATGGTTTTTAGTCATCTCCCAGAGTTCTTTTTCTGGGTATAGCTAGTTCAGTTCATTACTGCTCCATTAGAAATGATTTGGTTGATCTCGTTGCTGAGGATGGCCTGATCCATCAGGACTGGTCATCATCTAGTATTGTTGTTGAAGTATATAATGATCTCCTGGTCCTGCTCATTTCACTTAGCATCAGTTCGTGTAAGTCTTTCCAGGCCTTTCTGAAATCATCCTGTTGGTCATTTCTTACAGAACAGTAATATTCCATAATTTTCATATACCACAATTTATTCAGCCATTCTCCAACTGATGGACATCCATTCAGTTTCCAGTTTCTAGCCACTACAAAAAGGGCTGCCACAAACATTCGTGCACATACAGGTCCCTTTCCCTTCTTTATAATCTCTTTGGGATATAATCCCAGTAGTACATGTTCCAAACCTTTCGATGGTTCCCACTGCCTATAGGACAAAATCCCAGGATATTTAACTTGGCTTTCAAAGCCCTTCAAATTCTAATCCTAACACACCCTTGCAACTTTATCACCTGCTATTTCATGCTAATATTATGGGATTATTCAAATTCCCCCAATAATTCCCTCTTCCCAACCAGGTCTATCCTTTCTCCAATCTCCAACTATAAATATTATTGTTGTTCTTGTAAATAATGTGATATTGTAGGAAAGCGCCTGGATTCTGGTACAGCTCCGACGCTTACTACTCACATCAATCACCAATTAAATTGCCGATAATAATTCATTAAGTGTCTACTGTATGGTAGGATTGAGCTAGGTAGTAGGACTAAAATCACAAAAAAAGGAATCAGCTTTTGCTCTTGAAGAGCTTTACTTAAATGGGGTGAGAGTGATATGTGATGCAACATGAAGACATGTAAATAAATACAAAATAATTTCAGGAGAGAAAGAAAGGTAACAAGCAGAGGACTAGAAAGTTCATATGCCATGAGTTAAACCTTGATGTAAGAGGAAGGACTGATTTAGAATTGGAAGTGAATAAAGGACATATCCATGTAGGACCCACAGTCTGTGCAAAGATATTTATTTTTCTTTTGAGTCAATCTGGGTTAAGTGACTTGTCCAGGGTCACACAGCTAATGTATTTAAGGCCATATTTGAACACAGGTCCTCCTGACCACAAGGCTAGTGCTCTATTCACTGAAATACCCAGCTGCTCTGGCAAAGACATCTTTAGATAATAACTTTAGTCCATGAATGGATGAGTGAATGAAAAAAGCATTTATTAAGCTTACAACACTGTGTTAGAGAGAAGCTAATAGGTCAGTTTAGCAGGAACATAGCATATAAATGGTATAATGGAAGTACCATCTCAAATGCATGAAGTGTTACCTGTTTCCCCTTAGCTTTCTAGAGCCTCCACTGTGAAGACACTGAGATTAATTTAAAATTTTTTTAAATCTACCTTTGTGTATTCAATAGAATGTAAGTTCCTTGAAGGCAGGAACTGGTTCATTCTTCCATCTCCTAGCACAAAGCCAGTCACATCTTAATAAGTGATTAATAAATACTTGTTGATTTGATGCTTAATTGTTTCCTCCTTTGTAAAATAGGATAATAATACTTTCTCTCCAGGTCTCACAAGGTGGCTGTAAGGCATTCACTTTGTGAACTAGAAAGGCCTAAGGAAATGTGAGCCATTTTTATTGTTGTCCTTTAAGGCTCAGCTGAGATGCTATCTCCTTTGGGAAGCCTTCCCTGACCACTCTAGCCAATGGTACAGTCAATGAAAGCTGCTAGTGTTCAGACAAGAAACAGTCTCCAGATGGGAGTTGGGGGAGGTAGTTATATTTTTGCTTGGTGTGTTTAATTCCTTTTCTGCTAGATTGTAAGGTCTGTGAATTTCTGGATCAAATTGTATCTTTGTTTCCTAGGAACTTTTGATGCAACTACTAAGGAGGTACTCTGAAATAAGGTGCAGGGTCCTGGGCTTGACTGGAAGTCAGTAGAACTGGTTTCCAATCCTGATTCTCTCACAGACTAGCTCTATCATCTTAGGTAAATCACTTTCTAGGATCCAGTTTCCTCCTCTACAAATGGAGTGTTATAGTTTCTAAGGTCCCTTTTCATCTCTACCATCTGACAAATGTCTGTGTCATTGCTGTTGACTTAATGGTTTATATTGGTCCTTGCTTTGATCTTCAGTCTTATTCCAGTTCAACTTGGAGCTATTTTCCTTTAGCCTGTACTCTAAGTCACTATTGCTCTGTTGCTCCCTCTTCACTCCCAAGGCACCTAAAATAGAGGGCATCTTCCTTTCAAGTTCCCAAAGGCAAGTCTGGATGTATGGGGGTGGTCTAGCTCCCTTACTCCTTCTGGGAACTGACCTTCAGGGAAAATGAGTCTGCTCCGAGCTCTGGAAGCAGCCATGGGGCAGACTTGATCCCCAAAGAAAGGCCCACACATCTGGACCCGAATTAATCCCAGGACAATGGAATAGCCTGTATCTTGAAACTCCTGGGGTCAAGACAAAAGGCAAAATAGGAGTGCGCAGGATCTGGTCTTATCCTCCCTTCCACTCAAACCCTACCTTCCCTTATAAACCCTCCCTTTCTTGCTTCCATTTCTCAGAAGGCCCCGCAGCCCCATCGATCCACCTCTCTGAGCAAGCTCCTGTCCTCTGTCTGATGTTTGGGATGATGGATTTGGCTCCTGTCCCTGGCCCCAGCTCCGTCAGTGGGCCTGGGGAGAAGGGGGTGGGGATGCTGATGGAGAGGAAGGCAGAGACCGAAGGGTCAGGAGGGGGCGGGGGAAACCATTGGGAGCAGAGACAGATGTGGCCCTGAATGGGCCTGCAAGTTTCAGAGTGATAATTACCGGAGGGGGGGGCGGGTAAGGGAGAGGGTCAGGGCATCTGCCTGAGCTTAGTCGGCGCCCCTTGGAGTACTGAAAGAATTCAGGGTTTCGGGAGCGGTGTGTGCAACTGGTTTTAGGCTTAGGAAGCCGGCTCTGGGCCCCGCAGGAGTCCGCAGCAGGCAGAGGCAGCCCCTCAGCGGGGAGCAGAGCTCCTAGTATCCCCCTCCCCCAGTAGCCAACTGGGTTTAGGACCGGGAGTGGGGGGCACATTCGATTAGGACTCTATTTTTCCTCTGGGATAATATCTGGACTCCTCCCTCCCGCAGCCCCAGGACTCACACGTCTGCCAGAGGACTTGGGGGGGAATGCGGATTGGGGGCCCACACGCCGGCCCCCCTTCTTGGGGGTGGTGAGTCACCAGCTTCTCTCCCAACTCTCCCTACATAGTCTCCACACTCTGCTGGCCGATACCAAGCTACGTTCGTGGGGGAGAAACGTCCCAAAAGGCCCCTCCTCAAGCCTTTTTGCCGATATCTTTTTCCCTAGTAAAGAGGGGTCTCCGTGTGCTTAACAACGTCTTCTCTGCTGGAGGCCGAGCAGTAGAGGCCGACTCTTTCTACCCGTCTGCGCGGGGTCGCAAGAGGGACCCGCCCTCCCCTTGGCGACACACTTGGTACGGGCCAGCCGAGAGCCCCGGGCCGGAGCCGGGAATCTGTACAATAGCTCTGGGGCCGTGGCCGGGGCCGGGCCGGGACTGGGCAGCTGTCGAGGCCGTCGCCGCCCCCGCCCCCGCCCCGCCCCGCGAGCCCGGCGCCCGCGGATCTCGGCCTCGCCAGCTGCACTGGGGCCTCCGGGCTCGCATCGTTTGCGTTTGGAGGTTCGGGTGAGCCCCATCCCCCTGAGCTCTGGGAGAGGAGGAGGAAGAGGAGGAGGAGGAGGAGGAGGAGGAAAGGAAGCCTAGGCGGGATGAGCCGCCCGATCCCTCCAGAAGCCTCGGGGGTGGGAGAAGCGCGGAGCTCCGACCGGCGCCGCCTCCGCGGCTGAGATCTCGAGCGTTCCGCAGAGGAGCAGACCCCACCCCGCCGCCCGGGAGCCATGGACCAGGGCCAGCAGCAGGAGCCGGACCCCGGCCTCCCGCGAGGTACTCGCCGGACTTGCAGAGGGACCGGGTCTCGGGCGATGGAGGCCCCGGGGGGCTGCGCTGCTCGGGGGCCCGGGAAGAGGGTGGGGGGCCGCCCGCCCTGGGCGTGGAACGACCCCCCTCCTGCCTCCCCGATCTCCGCCAGATACCGCCGGGGAGCGGAGAGTTTTAGACATAAAAGCTGCGGCCGCGGCCCCGGGACCCGGGCATCTCCTGACAGCTGCCCCCCCGCCCAGGCCCCGGCCTCTCCCCCGATTTGGGGCCCGGCTGCTCGGGAAATGGATCCCGGGCTTTGCTGGTGCCCCCCCCCCGCTCCTCGGGACCACTCCTCACCCCCCACGCCGCGCTCCCCAGCTCCAACTCTGCCCGGCTTCTGGGCTCCCCCGACCCCCCTGCGCCGTCTCGTCCCGTCACATGCCTCCTCAGCCCGGCCTCCGCTTCCCCTTCTCCAGCGTTTGTACGCGGAGCGGTGGGGGTGAGAGTGCAGGGGGGCCAGCTGTCCCTGCGCCAACTCGTGGCGCCGCCTCCCGGGAAGGGGGCGCAGAGCCCCTTCCTCACATCCCGGGCTCCGAACGCAAGGGTGGGCTCCCACACACCAAAGGACAGTGTGCAGGGGAGGGCAGTCCTGCTGCTCAGCGGGGCTGGGGGGGGCTCCTCCCGCCCCCCCTTCCCTGCGCCCCCCCGCCCCTCCCCGGCCCCCCCACCGAGTTCCCTGTGCAAAGCCCGGAGAGCGGCCCTCGCGCGCCCCGGACCCAGACCCTTAGTCCACACACCGCCCTCCCATTCGGATCCTCCTCCATTCCCCCAGCGCTCCAGCTGCCACGAAGTGTGCGGGCGGCTGGGGCAGCAGAGGCCGAGGGGGAGGGGGAGCCCTGACTGCGCCGTGGCTGCCAAGTAACTGGCAGAATAAAAGCGAAGGTTGGGGGAGGGGAGCCAAGGGGGAGGCGGCATTGTTAGGGGCCAGGGCGGGAGGCTGGGAGGGGGCCCTGACTTCCCTTAGAGCCAGGCCAGGCCCTGGGCCCTTAGGCCTCTTGCAGGGTCTTGGGGAGCTCGTCTCAGAATTTGGGGGGGGAGGGAGAAGAGCCAGAGCAGAACCTCAGACTCCTTCCCCTTCTGACTCCAAAAGACTTCTCCTTTTACTTCCAGGCCTGGTTTCCCCAAATTTCCCAGCATCATCCTTAAACTGAGTCCCCTTAGGCCTCAGTTTCTCTACTCTACAGAATGGGGCAAAGGCCCGAGTTTACATCCCCTAGGTTCTGTCCATCTTCAAGCCAAGAATTTCTTGTATTTGGATAAGAAGGAGCATTTTTCCCTCACCCCAACCCCACTCCTCCCACAAGTAATGATTTCTGAGACTAGTTCTGAGACTGCTGCAAGGATGGATGTGACTAGGAAGCGGAGAGAGGTTTGGTGAGGGGAAAGAAGGAAAAGCAATCTTTTCTGGACTATAACCCTCCTGTGTCTAGGGGAGCCTATAGAACTGGGAGTTCAGGACCACCTGAGTCCCTTTCATTGACGCAAGCAGAAATGTGGTCCACACCTTACCCACTTTGCTTCCAGGAGTCAGAATCTAATGCTAGTCACCTCCTTGTCTCCTCAGGGCCCCAAGCTCAGGACGAAACCGTGGCTGTGGGTGTGGGGGATCCCAGGATAGGTGGGGTTGCTCTGATGCCCAGTGGGTGTTCACTGTAACCTCCCAACCACAGCCAGTGTTACTAGGATGGGTGCTCAGTTGTGTTCTAGGGTGTGGGAAGAGTGTGGGATACTGGGAGGGGAGGGTCTGCGGCTGTGGGGTAATGTGGCTGGGGCTTAGAACACGAGTCTGACAGCTGAGATGACTGGATTTTTTTTTCTTTCTTTTCTCTGATGAAGCTTGAGAGAGCTTCAGGATTTTGGAAGTTTCCCAAAGACTCTGGCAGACTCTCTAGGGTCATTGATATCCCCTTCTTCCCAACCCCTCTGCACTCAGGGGTCTCCACAGGTCCCCGGCAGATTGGCAGATGGGGAACAGGAACTGGAGAGGGAAGTGGTCAGTATACTGAAGTTACTGACTTGAGAAAAGGGTTAGATGGAAAAACTAAGTTTACGTTGGAGGAGAGGCCATTATCTATAGAGAGAGGAAATCAGGTGATGAATGGGACCATTTGTTTGATTACAGAGAGTAGAGGAGAATTCTGGAGGGGCTTATGTGAATTTGGAACTTTCCAGAGGATGACTATTCTGTAAACTTAGGTGGGGAGACTAATCTCTACAGAATGGACTTGGATGGATAGACTGGTATGTCTTACAGGCTGCTCTGGATGAGGGAACTGGTTTGGGTAGAGAGGAAAGAACCCTGAAGAGGATGAATGATCCTATCAGAAACTACACAGTCACAGTCCAGAATATAGAGGGCTTGTCAATCAGTCAGTCAATAAACATTTATTTACTAAGCCCCTACAACATGCTGGTCGTTGTGCTAAACACTAGGGATACAAAAAGAAGTAAAAGCCCTTACCCTCCATGAGCTCACAACTAGTGGGGAAAACTTGGGTTAAAATTCTGCCTTGGACACTTAGCAGATGTAAGTCACCAAGCCTTTCAAAGTCTGTTTCCTCCTTTGTAAAAGGTGAGCACCTGTAGCATCTTCCTCCCAGGGCTGTTCAGACCTGTCAGTTTTTACACTGGGTGACCCACAAGACTTGACGAAGTTTTGAGCTATGAAATTTGTGTGAATGTCAATGATTAGGATGAGGTAGGGTCCTGATAGAGTTTTAGGGACAGATAGGCCCTGAAGCTCCCTGTGGCTTAGGCCTCCCCCTCCTTCTTCCCCTTCTCCTCTCCCAACCTTCCTATGTGGGCCGGATGGATCCTGGTAATGAGGCTATTAATGAGCCCTAATGTGCTGTCATGCATATGCAAATGAAAGAAAAGGGACTGAGAGTTCCCTCCGGCTTACTGCTAGCCCCAGGCTTAGGAACGTAGAGGTACCCTCTTCCCCAATTCCTGGTGGGAGTAGGTCTCTTTATCGACCCCTCCTCTAGGAGAAACCCCTCATGGGCACCCACTGAGGAGCACTGGGGGCTGGCTAAAAGGTTAGAGAGTCTCTTAGGAAAGGAGATCTCTGCTCTTTCTGGCCTGAGGCCCCAGGGGGCCAGGCAGCCATGCCTACTGGCACCAGCTGGGCCTCTGGGTAAAGGGAGCCAGCCGGGTGAGCCCCAGATAATGTAGCTTTGTTTTGAGGGTGGCAGCCCTGCCTGGCACCCCTGGGCACAGTCTTCAGTGTTGCTGTGCCAGCTGCAGGTCTTGTTCATCCACCCCCCAATCATTGGGGCTGCCTGAGAGGAGTGGGGTGGGGGTGAAGGGTGGTAGGAAGATATGATACCCCAAGCTCTAGACATCCACTCCTCACAGTGCCCCTTCCCAACCTTCTCCACTCTCAGGGGCCTCACCAACCCTTCAGTCTTCACAAAGCCAAAGGAAGTGGAAATATGGCTGTTAGGCAGATTTGCTCTCTGACCTTGGACAAGGTCATTTAACCCTCCTGACCCTCAGTTTCCTTTTCTGTAGAATAAGGGAAGTTGTATTAACGGATCTCTTCAGCTCCTATCAGTGCTAAGATCAGTGTTCTAAGGCTCCATCCCCATTTCTGAGCTGTGATTTTGGAGGGGCCCCTCTATTTGCAACATGGATTAAGTTATGTGGATGATGATCATTGCCTCCTTTTTTCTGGGATACTTACACAGATTCTAAAATAGTGAGTTGGAAGGAGCCATGTATCTAGCAGGTCCCCAGCCCCTTTGCTTTTACCCTAGACCCCTGTTTCCTGCCCCCACCCTCACTTCCCCAGAGCAGGCTTAAACTGCCTACCGTTCTACCACTCAGACACCGAGAATCCCTGAAGCAGAGCCTGCTGGGGTCCTTGGATGAGTCCAGTGAGCTGAGACCAGGGGGTTTGGGACCCGATTCCACCCTCTTTGTCCCAAACTCCGTTCCTTTCTCAGGGAACTCATCTCTTGATTCCTAATCCCTTGGTTTCCAGCCCCAGATCTGAGCACCAGAGAGCAAAGACTGGCTGGAGTACAAATCAAAGGTTTAGGAGCTCTAAGGGTCTGGTTAACAGGTCTGCAGGGTCTGGTGGGGCCCAGGCGGGATGTCATCATTTCCTGCCCTAGAAATAACAGGAAGTGGGTGCTCCTGATTGGAGACTGTGAACAATGGCGGGCTGGGGCCAGGCCAGTGGGAGAGGAAGATTCCTTTCCCCCTGGTCCCTCTCCCCCTTCCCCGACCCTCCCCTTGGGGCTGAGTGATACAGAACCACGGAGCCTGGCACCTCATCACAGAACACCCAGCTTCTTCTTCCAGGGGCCTTAGAGATGTTAAGATCAGGACACTGGTCTGTGAAATGAACAGGCTGGACCTGACTTTTAAAGTTCCTTCTGATTCTGCTGTCAAACTAAGATGAAGGACGATTCTCCATCATAGATGGAGAGTGGTAAGGCCTTCGGAAGAAACTTACCAACCCTTTTCATTTTACAAAGGAAGAAACTGAAGGCTGGAGACCTAAGTGACTTGCTTAAGCTCACCCAGGTATTAAGCAGTAGAGATCGGATTCAAACCCAGGGCTTCTGATTTCAAATCAATTACTCCACTGCTTCCCATGAAAGCCACCTTCTGCCCTCTAAGAGCTAACATCTGAAAAAGTTAAACTGTCTCTCTGGGCAAAGAAGGGTGTCCCATAGTGTGGGATAAGGCTTGCAATGTCGCACAGGGCTAATGGTTTGATTTGTTTAACTGTATCAATAGCAAAGTACAGCTTTGGGGGAGGGAGTGATCATTGGTAGGTGACATAGATTTTTTTTTTAGTTTCTGTAGTGAGCCTCCCTGATCTCAGAATCCCGGGATTCCGTGTCAGTATTATTGGCCGGCTCTGAACCAGCCAGTAGAGATGGCACCCCAGCTTTGGCAAGACTCGCACTTTGGGAAGGGGTCCGGCTCCCCGGATCTCTCTGGAGAGACACACAATGGGGCAGGTTTTAGGAGGGAGCCCTTGTGAAAGCAGGACTGGGCAGAGGGTGTTGTGGCTGGCTGCAGACAGGACGTACAGAGCAGGTCCATCACTTGGGCAGGGCAAAGGGCAGCGTGTGGTGCAGGCCGGCCGAGCGTGAGGTCTGTGGGCTTTGGGACACGGGTTTGGGTCCCTTCCTCGGCTCACCTGGCTCAGTGGGGGCTGGCCCTCTGGTTTTGTTGCTGTAAGGAGCTTCCAGATGAGACAATGGGTTAGCGCTTTCCTTGTGATTGTACAGTCTAGAAACCCAATAAATTAAGTGAATTTCCCAAGGTCACAGAGGCAGAATTTGAATCCCAACCTTCCTGTATCCTAAGCCGGTTCCTTATCCACAGTGTCTGTCATGGAAATGGCTTCCTACATTTTATATGTATGTACACATACAAACACGCATGTATGTCTGTAAATATATAGAAATGACAAACACGTACATGCGTGTACATGCATATGTGTGTGTGGTGTGTGTGTGTGTATACACAATCTCCGTTTGTTTGTTTGCTTATGTGTAAACACAAAGAGAGTAACAAGAATAGGGATGAGAGATAATGTATGTGTGAGGTTTTGTTTTTTTTTTTTTTGGTCTGGAATTAGATTTTTGAGTCAGAAGATGAGAATTCAAATTCTTTCCCTGCTACTTGATATTGCCATGACCTTGAGTGAGTGACATTTGGAGTCTCAGTTTTCTCATCTGTAAACTGAGAACCATGGACCAGATGGCTTCAAAAGTTTCTAAATCCATGTTTCTCATGGTGATGCTGATGCTGACGATAATAATAATATTAATAACTGGTATTTATTGTAGTCCTTTAAGGTTTTTGAAGTTATCTATACATATTATCACATTCAGAACTCACAAGAGGTAATTATGGGTAGATGTTAGTATCACCCCCATTTTATGGATGAGGAGACAGAACTAGAGAAGTAAGCAGCTTGCCCAGGATTGTATAAATATTAAGCACTAGAGGCGAAATTCTAACCCAGTTCTTTCTGGCTCAAGTCCCACACTTTATCCTTCTGTGTGCCGAGTTCCATATTAAGTGCTAGAAAAGAAATGGGAGATTAAATAAGACATGAATCCTGCCCTTATGGAGCTTACAGTCTAATGGAGAATAAGACACAAATACAGACAGTTCTGATGCATAATATGAAATCCCACACTTTATCCTGCTGTGTGCTGAGGTCCATATTAGGTGCTAGAAGAGAAATAGAGATTTAATAAGACACGAATCCTGCCCTCATGGAGCGTACAGTTTAGTGGAGAATAAGACGCAAATACAGACAGTTCTGATGCATAATATGAAATCCCACACTTTATCCTGCTGTGTGCTGAGGTCCATATTAGGTACTAGAAAAGAAATGGGAGATTAAATAAGACATGAACCCTGCCCTTATGGAGCTTACAGTCTAATGGAGAATAAGACACAAATACAGACAGTTCTGATGCATAATATGAAATCCCACACTTTATC
The DNA here is from genome assembly GCF_902635505.1 of Sarcophilus harrisii. Lineage (NCBI taxonomy): Eukaryota > Metazoa > Chordata > Mammalia > Dasyuromorphia > Dasyuridae > Sarcophilus > Sarcophilus harrisii. Next base: position 540,587,594 of record NC_045428.1, read on the forward strand.
CTGCTGTGTGCTGAGGTCCATATTAGGTGCTAGAAGAGAAATAGAGATTTAATAAGACACGAATCCTGCCCTCATGGAGCGTACAGTTTAGTGGAGAATAAGACGCAAATAAAGATAGGTCTAATACATAATATGATATGATTAAGATCTTTCTGTGAGTCTTCCTTTCTTGCTCTATCTGTGTATGAGGTTGGAGGAGGGAGTGGCTGACAAGGGTGGCCATTTGCTCCTCTTCCTTCCCTCAGCTCAAGCTTCTGTGGCTGCTTTTGGGAGACCAGAAAATGTCCATGAATTACAGATGCTGAAAACTCTCTGCACTAATTATAGAGTGAAAGGGTGGGCTGCCTTAGCCTCTTCTGGGCTCTGGCCCCTTTCTGGGCTCATCCCTATTCCTCTGCCTTTCTCTGGGCTGGGGCTGGCCTTACCTCTAGACCTGTTGTCATCCCCTCCCCTTCACATCAGGTGCTTTACTTCCTGCCATACAGAGTGGCCAGCCTGGGCAGAAGTCTCTGCCTGCCCTGCATTCCCATCCCCTGAGCTCAGCGCCAGGCTCTCCATAGCACCTGTGTCCTTCTGCATAGTAACAGAGGAGTATGGAGGGAGATTTCTCCTCTTTCCCCTAAGGCTGCCCCTCAGAACAGACAACCCCTGCTTCCTAGAGGGGTAGAGGCAAAGGAGCAGCAGGCAATGTGCTGGGGAGATTATTGCCTGGAGGGTGAAGAATAGGAGTCTGAGCCCCTGACATTGTGTGTGCTTTGTGGTGTAGTGTGGTGGAAAGAGCACCCCATCTTTCAGAGAGCTAATTGTTAATGTTTTAATTCCTAGCTGTGTGACATCAAACAAATCTCTTACACTTTCTGGGAGAATTCCATCTCTGCAAAAAGAAGGTTTTTCCATTCTACTGCTTTGAACCTACACATAAGATCATAGACTCATAGAGCTAGAAGAGAAGTTAAGAGTCTAGCCCTCTCGTTTTACAGATGAGGAAACTGAGAGAGAAGTTAAGTGACTTGCCTAGGATCACATAGCTAGTAAAGTATCTGGGGTGGGATTTGAATTTAGGTCTTCCTGATTATAAATCTGAAGTTACCTCACCCCTATTCCCAGACAAGTCAAAGGCATAGAATCAGAAAAATGTCATAGAGGGTCCATAGTGGACATCCATTCCAACCTGTACCTGAGCAGGGATTTACCTTATAATGATCAGCTTCCATTGGTCGGTCATTCCTCAGGGATGGGGAACCTCATAATCCCGAAGCTGCTGATGTCGCTGTCAGGCAACTCTAATGGTATATGTTTGTTTCTTTGTTTTCCAAAAGTTTGAAAAGGTATTTTATTCATGCTTCCTACCCTCCTCCCCGTTAGTCCACCAAATTTATTAAGCACCTGCTATATGCCAGGTACTGTGCCAAGTGCTGAGGATACAAAAAAGTCAAAAACACCGACTGTCCTTTAAGGAGCTCCCAGTCTAGTGAGGAAGACAACATGCAAACAGCTATGTACAAACTAGAAATAGGCAGGATAAATTAGAGATAATAAACAAAGGGAGAAGGTGCTCAAGTTAAGGAGGACTGGGAAGGGTTCCTTTTCAGAAAAAGGAAATTTATCATTGACTTAAAGGATACCAGGGAAGCCAGGAAGCAAAGATAAGAAGGAAGAGAGTTCACAGCCAGTGTAATATCCAAATAATGCCTTAGATTAGGAATTAATTGGAATTCCCTTAGAATAAAGTACAGTTAAGCAACAGTAATAATAACTGGCATTTCTAATATGCTTAAAGGTTTGCAAAGCACTTTACAAATATTTTCATGAGCCTCATAAGAACCCGAGAAGGTAAATGCTGTTATTATTCCCATTTTACAGAGGAAGAAATTGAGGCAGGGGTTTGAAGGTCCAGTATTCTGTCTCCTGCATCACCCTGCTGCAGTAACAACACATGGAGCGGGTCTGATAATGCAGGCTAGATTTTGCATCCAGAATCCACCATATCTCTGAGGAGGAACAGGAGACATACTTCCCCAGATGACATCACCTTTGGTCATTGCAGTGATCAGAAGTCCTTCTATGTTGTTTACTGTGGCCATTGTGTAAAGGATTGGCGTGCTTCTGCTGACTTAACTCCTCATCTGTTTGGGAGCCTTCCTGAGAATCCCTTAGATTTGCTGTTTCATATTTCATCACATTCATATGCCCCAGTTCATTCAGTCATTCCCTGGGCAGCAGCCTCCCATTGTTCATCCTGTCCTTCGCTACTAAAAAACTTAAGCGTTCTAATTGTGAGGCAGTTTTTCCTCACGTTAGACCGCAATCTGTCTTCCGATGACTTTTGTATTCCTTGTTCTGCCTCCTGGGTTTAAGCAGAATAAATCAAATCCCTCTTCTGTAAGACAGCATCAGATACTGAGGAGATTCATCATGTCCTCACGCCACCCCAGCTCTTCTCTTCTTCCCCAAAATGCTCAGTTTCTTCAAACAACCCTGAGACTTCCCCCCTGCCATTGTCTCCCCTCTCACAGGGCAGCTTACACTGGAAGGTGACTTCTCCGATACTTCTTCCCTGAGTCTGGGATCTAAGTTTTGGGGAACTGACTTCCCTCTCTGTTCTTGGCTTTTGATTTCCAGTTGAGGCAGCTGGGATCTCTGCAGCCCCAAGGATTTCCCCTTCAGATGACTTCTCCCCACAGACGCCTGCTCTGATTCCAGATACCCCTCCAGACACCCCGCCGGCCACAAAGAGTCCACTAGGGAGTGCTCAGCCCCCGGCCTCCCCTACCCTGGAGCTGGAGACCTCTCTAGAGCAGACAGTGATCCAGAAGGATGACACTCTCCCGACAGAAGACAAAAGTGGGAATCTTGCCCCACCGCCCAAAGGGACACCCCAGGACTCCAAATCCCCTTCCAGAAGCAGTCAGCCATCCCCAACTGCTGCCCCAGGCTCCACTAGCCCCAGTCCTAGACAAGGTAGGTGTGTGCTCCTTCCTGTATTCCCTTCCCATGCCCATAGTCTAGCAATGTTTCTTCTGGGGAGCAGGTAGATGAGCCTGAATGCTTGCTTACCATGGCCAGCTCCTACAAGCCTGGTTGCTGCTCCCCTCTCCATTTAAGATCAAGACTTCCCTTTCTCCCATCTGGGAAGTGGAGGCTTGTCCCAAAATGGGGACTTTGAGTTAACTTCGACTCTTGTCTCTCCCCACATGGTCCCCAGATGCCAAGAAAGCTGGAGAAAGACATAAGCTGGCAAAGGAACGGAGAGAGGAGCGGGCCAAGTATCTTGGTGAGTAGAACATTAAGGACATAGAGGAGAAGAATAGAAATCTCAGAGGATCTTCTGAATGGGGAAAGCCCACAGAAGGGGTTGTCTCACTCTGATCAGGACTAAATTTCTCCCCCTGCTCTTGAGAATCGAGTTAAAGATTGTCATGGTCTGATAGAATAGACCTTGATGTAGACAAAAAGCCTCTGGACCTCATTTCAGAGTTCAAATCCCAAGTCTGCCGCTTAAACCGAATCTATTTCATTTTTCTAATCAATAAAATGGGTACAGTGATAGCACCTCTCTCCTAGGGTTGTTATAAGGATAGGATGGGGTCATGTTTGCAAAGTGCTACGTGAAATGCTACCTCTTATTATTTCTTCTCTGACTCTGGGCAGATTACTTCCCCTTCTCAGCCTCAATTTCCTCCTAAAGAGTGGGCGGAATGACTAACATGGAAATACGTTTAAAATGATTGTACATCTATAACCTATATCAGATTGCTTGCTGTCTTGGGGAGGGAAGAGGTAAGGGAGGCAGGGAGGAAAAATTTGGAACTCAAAGTCTTACAGAAATAAATGTTGAAAACTATCTTTACATGTAATTGGCAAAGTAAAATACTATTGGGAAAAAAATGAGTCTAATACAGAAATAAAAGAGTGAGTTGATCTTGATGGTGTCTAAAGCACCTTCAAGCTCTAAATGCTATGATTATCACGGTTCCTCTGACCTTGAGCTCTTATTCTTATTCAGTTTATTTCAGCAATTAGATATCTACTACATGCAAGACTTAGGCAAAACTGATGCAAAACCAAAAGGAAAGGAATCCTGTCCCCAATAAGTTTATAATCTTCTAAGGGGGAATCCATTTATACAGAGATAAATCCATAGAAAATAAATACGAAATAATAGAAGGGCAGGAGGCAATCTGGAGCAGTCTCTTGTGGAATCTTTTATGACATTCAAAAGACATTGAAGAGAGATTGATTCTCAGAGGCAGAGGTGAAGAAAAAGAACATTTTAAATGTTCTTTAGAGCACAGCCTTTGCTAAGACACAGAGGATGGGAAGAGGATGCTTTGCATGGGGAACAGCAAGAAAGCAATTCAGCTGGAGGAATAATAAGGCATTTGTCTGTAAAAAAAATAGATTAGAGCTAGATTGTGGTGCTTTAAATAACAACCTGAAGAGTTTGTGATGATAATAATTAGAATTTATATTGCCATTAAGGTTTGCAAAGCCTCTTTATATATATTCACTCATTTATATTTTATCCTAGAGATAGCAGGTACAGTGGGCATTGAAAAAATGTTCTGAGCAGAATGGCATTATAGGACCTGCATTTTAAGACTAGCGTTTTGATAGTTGGGTAGAAGATGAATTAGACAATTAGCAGCTAGATAGAGCAGTGCTTACTTGCAGGGAACAAGATTTGAGTTCCATATCCTGTGTTAGCTGTGGGACCCCAACAAAGTCACTTTCATTTCTGGACCTCATTTTTCTCATCTGTAAAATTAAGAGATTGGAATCTGTAGTCTCTAAGGTCCCTTCCAGCTCTAAATCTCTGGTCCCAAAGGAGGGACTGGCAGCAGACACCTATTGCAATGATATCGATGATGGCAAGTGAAGTTTCATGGCTGCATGAGTTAAGAGAAGGGGATAAATGGGAAAGTTGTTGAAGGAAAATTGATAAAGACTTAGTCACTGATTAAGTGTGGGGAGTGAGGGAAGAATAGAACACAGCTCTGAGGTTAGCTGCCTGAGGGATGAGGAGGATGTCAGTGACTCTGACAAATACAGGGAAATTGGAAGGACAGGTTGGTTTAGGAGGTAAGAGATAAACGTGCTTTTCTTCCTAAAGCTTCTTATTGAGATTAGAGTAAGAGTAAGGACAAAAGAACAGCATCAATTAGGATAAACTTGGGGGGGGGGGGTGGATTTGGATGTAGGTGATTGATTGGAACAGGCTCCTGCCCACTCCCTGCCTTTGGTTTTTTTGGCAGCGGCCAAGAAAGCCATGTGGCTGGAGAAGGAAGAAAAGGCCAAAGCCCTCCGAGAGAAGCAGCTCCAGGAGCGGCGCCGACGGCTCGAGGAGCAGAGGCTCAAAGCGGAGCAGAGAAGGGCGGCCCTGGAGGAGCGGCAGCGGCAGAAACTAGAGAAGAACAAGGTGGGTGCTTGTCTCCCCGTGTGGGAGTTCCTTCTGCTCCGAGGGTGGACAGAGAAAGCAGGATGGCAGAGGGGGTGGATCCAGGAACTAGGAGTCCCCTCTGAGGCATTCCTCAGGGACTCTGAGCAAATCTTTCATTCTCTTTGAACCTCAGTTTCTTCATCTGTAAAATAAGATAATAATATTAGAGAGGTCCTAAGGCTTAAAGGAAATCTATGCAAAGCCTTCCATTTTCAAACCTTTAAAAAGCTATATCTCTATTAAAATTACTAAAATTTTAAATCATATTTTTTAAAAATTTATTTTAAATTTAAATTAAAAATTACTTAAAGTTATTTACAATCGCTATGGATTAGTTATTTTTATTAGAGGCTGTGTTTTTATATGCACATACATATATATATATATATACTTATCTCAATGCATACATCTGTGGAGCCTGTGGTGACAATGGAGGCCGAAGATCAGGGATCACATACTGATTCTGGCGCTTAACTGTCTGGACAAGTGACTTTTCCTGACTTTATTTATTTATCAGATGAGAAGATGGGCTAGATGGTCCCTATGGTTCCTTCTTGCTCTCGAACTCTGATCCCTTTGACGTTCAAGCTTTGATTTAATGCGCACCTGTGTCTGTGTGTGTCTTATGGGAGGATCAGTGAGGGGCTGGGGTTGGTGGGGGCAGTCTGTGGGAAAGGGAAGGAGGGCTTGTCTGGGATGGATGAGCAACCCTGTTCTGTGCCTTCCACATGGAGCTCAGAGCTGAGCCTGGAAAGAAAAAACATGAGGTGCTGCCCTCAGCAAACTCTAAGTCCAAGTGAGGAGACAGGCCGTTTAGGGAGCTATCCTATTGCCTAGAAATGACCTGAAAAATCATTTTTTAAAAGCATAAAAACAAGCAAATGTGGCTATACCCACATTCTCTGCTACTGAGCAGGAGAGGAGGAAATAAGCACTTATATAATACCTACTATCAGCCAGGTACTTGACAAATATTATCTCAATCTTCATTATTCTTTTTTTTTTTTTTTTTTTTTTTATAGTTGAGGCAAATAGAGTTTAAATGACTTGTCTGGGGTCACATGGCTAGTAACTGGTTGAGGCTAAATCAGAATTCAGGTTTCCCTGATTCAGGCTCAATGCCCTGGGCACTGTGCCCCCTAGCTACCCTTGAGGCTGAGGGTAGTGGTTGCCTGAACTCAGGAAATGCCAGGCTTGTTGTGGGGATCAGGTGGCTAAGTGCTTTGCAAACTTAAGTCACTACATAAATGTGAGCGGTTAGTATGATCCCCTAGGGGCAGCTAGGTGGCTCAGTGGATAGGACATCAGGCTGGCATTGGGAAGACGCAAGTTCAAGTGTGACCTCAGATACTTACTAGCTGTATAATCTTGGGCAAATTGCTCTATCCTGTCTGCCTCAGTTTCCTTATCTGTAAAATGAGCTGGAGAAGGAAATGGCAAACCATTCCGGTATCTCTGCCAAAAAAAAACCCAAATTGGGTCTCGAAGAGTTGGACACAAATGAAAATGACTCAACAATAACAGTTCTGCTCAGGGCTAATCTGAGGCTTCCCAGAAGGGACAGGTTTTGAGCCTGATTCTGCAGGAAAACAAAATTAAATGGAGAAGGGGCCTCTCAGAGTTAACCCCTGGCCCTGCCCCATCCCCAGGAACGTTATGAAGCTGCTATCCAGAGGTCAGTGAAGAAGACGTGGGCAGAGATCCGGCAACAGCGCTGGTCCTGGGCAGGAGCCTTGCAGCAGAATTCCCCCGGACATAAGAATAGTGAGTGGGCAGATTGATGGGTATAGGAGGGGCTGGGGCTGGGGGCGGGGATGTTGGAGTTATCCGAGAGTACTGGAGTAGGTAGGTCTATGTGAGGGAGGGGGAGAGGAGCTTTGAGGTCCTGAGACAACTGTGTGTAGAGGGGGAAGGGGAGGCACTCCATTGCTATTTCCCCAGCATACCCCACACCTGGGCCCACCAGGTAGGGGGTACGTATAACTAGAGGGGAGCATGGGGGACGGGGGGAGATGGGCACAAAGCAGGGATCTGGGGATTAGCTAACTGGGGGCCTCATCTTATGTGATGGATATGTTTCTGAAAACTGCAAAAACTGAAATTTTGTAAATTAAATCCTTCCCATTGCCTGCCATTATCGTCTCAGAGAGATGTCATCTTCAGTTTTTATTCAGTAAGCAGCCACTCCTAACACTTGAACTGAAAGTTTCCCTGATTTCTTGCAAGTAATTAATGATTTGTAAACAAGTACTGTGATGTACTCAGAGGAGTTCTTATTTAAGATAATTACCCTCTAATTTATCTGTTAAATAAGTTTGGGTTTTTTTTGGTACATGAGTTTCGGGAAGTGGGATTCATTGTACTTCGGGCTGATCTCTATGTCCAGGGAAAGTGTGTGTTTGTATTTGTGTATTTGTGTACATGAATGTCTCAGTGCATATGTGTCATCAGCTATGTGTATTTTGTGTGTCTGTGTGATGACATGTGTATGATGTCTGTAGTATATCACCGTGTCCAGCTATAAGTCTGCATGTTGCTGTGTATTTCTATGCTTGTGCGTCTTTGTGTGGTTTTTCATGGGGACCAGTATGCCATTGTGCTTTAGAGGCCACAGGGAGATAGATTTGTAGATTTGACTGGGTTCAAATACCAGGATTTGGTTTTTGGTTTGTTTTTGGTTTTGTTTTTTTTTTTTGTCTCAGTCACATCACCTCTAAGGCCTCAGTTTCCTCATCTGTAAAGTGATGGGACTGGACTAAATTGAGAGTCTTAACTTGAGGTCCATAGACCCCTTAGAAGTCCACAGATCAATTTCAAGGAATTAATGATTTTGGATGGGGAAAAATATATATTCTTATTTTCAGTAACTTCTAATGGAAATTTAACTTTTCCTTCTGTTATTTAAAGACATGATTCTGAAAAAAAAAGATTCTTAGGTTTCATCAAAGGGTCCAAGATGCATGAAAAGGATTAAGATCCCCTTGGACTCTAATCCAAGTCTGGGTCACTAAGTTCCTCACTATCCCAAATCCCGATTATGTGTATGTATATGTTTTTCTGTGTTTTTGTGTATCTTTCTATGTGTAGATCTTTAGGTGAAGGGTCAGCAGGGCTGAGGGTATCAACTGAGGTTCAGAATGTGGAAACTGTGGGGTTTGAAAAGTGCATCAGGGCTCTGAGCAGTTGTGATGGCCTTAGCAGCAGGGGTGGACACAGCCTGGAGGAGGGGGCTAAGTCAGCCATTAAAGCCATCTTTGCCCAGAGCAAGATCTAGTCTCACTAGTCCTCCCTGGGAAAGAAGACCACAGGCTGTGGCCACTGACCCCCTCAGAAATGTGCCCCTTTCCCTAGCCTGGCCCTTTCCCTGACAGAGCGATTGTGTCTCCCCTCCTGGGGCTGAATCTATCCCATGTCCCTTCCTGCCCTTCCCTTCCCTTCTCCTCCTAATCTTCCCTCCCTCTCCCTTTCCTCTTGAACCTGCTTGAAAGAGCATCCTGCATGGAAGGCCCTATTGGGCGCCCCTGGCTTCCTGGCCCCAGGCCTGGTCCTCCCTCCCCCTGGCTTCCTGGCCCCAGGCCTGGCCCTCCCTTCCCCTGGCCCTCGGCTCTAATGCCCGTGTCTTTTCCCCTCCAGGTGGAAGCAGGTGCTCCATGTCGGCAGTAAACCTGCCTAAACACGTGGACTCTATAATCAACAAGCGTCTCTCAAAATCCTCTGCCACGCTCTGGAACTCCCCCAGTAGAAGTAAGAGGCCCAGCCTGCCATTGCCCGGAGGCGACCCCAGAAGTAGGGCTGCTTCCCAGACTAGGCCCTGGCCCTGGCCCTGTCCGAGGCCCCAGCCACTTGTCCAGAAGGTGGTGAGAGGGATTTGTGTCGGGCCCAGGTCAGACCCCTAAGGTCCCATCTGGTTCCAGGTTCTGTAGTTCGGGGAAGCATCCCGAGCCTTGGGGCCCAGCCCATCCCCAGCTCTGTGACCGCCAGAAGGGCGCAGTTCCTGAGAGCTGAGCTGTGTGTCCGGGGCCGGAGGAGCCGGACGTACAGAAGGCCGTTCCTCCAGCCTCAGACACAGCCCTAAAGGTCAGGAGGCCCGAGCTGAGGGGGCCAGAGCCTGGAAGGCCTTCCCAGGCAGGGAGACAGGGAGAGGGGCGCACCTGCGCCTCTGGTCCAGATGGGGCCAGAAGGAAGAAGAGGGGTCCGGCCTCCTGGAGCCCCTGGTTTTCTTGCTGTTTTTTGCAGCATCTCTCCTGTGTGCCCGGGGGTTAGCCGGCAGGGGCATTTGGAACAGGGACACCCTGGGTCCGACGGCAGCTCCTCCCCCAGTGAGGGACAAGGAGGGTGCCATGTCCCCATCCCTGCTAACGCCGTGCCCCACATGCCAGCCTGTGAAGTGGTGGATTTAGGAGTTTTTGGAGGTGGTAGGGAAGTTATTTATAAGCTCCTTCAGCCTTTATTTGATTGCTCAATTGCCAGGCAACCAAATCAGCTGCTGCTAGGCCCCACCTGACTGAGAAGGAGTAAAAATAGATGGAGCAGCTGAGGGACTGGGAGAGGCGACAGGGGCAGCTGGGCAGGGCAGACCAGGGCACAGGGGGCACCTCAGAACCAAGGCCTCCCTGGGGCAGGAAGCCTCTTCACCTGGAAAGGAGAACCTTTTTGGGGCGGGGCCTCCTCAGGGAATATCTGAGCTGGACTGGGCGGCCCCCCCTTCCCAGGGGCCAAGGGCAGCAGCGGGCGGTGCCCTGGATGCCCTGCATCACTAGGCTAGCACCCCCTTTTTGGCTGGGCCAGAGGAGAGGTCAGGAGCTTGTTCCTGAGCTGTGTTAGCCTTCGCGGGCTCTGGTGTGAGCCCCAGCGCCAGGGTTAACGTTGGATGAGACAGGGCTCGTGTTCCTGGGGAATGGTCGCCCACCAGGCAGGAGCGATGCATGCGAGGTTAGGGAGGGAGGGGCTGCTCTGTGTGTGTGTGTGTGTGTGTGTGTGTGTGTGTGTAGCTGTGTGTGGGTCCTTGGGCTCGTCCGCTTGTGGTTGTCGTGCGCCTGGCGGGGTCTTGAGGTCTCCCCATAGTCCTGATCATCGGGGGGCCGACCAGGGTGACTGCTTCTGCTCTCTCCCCCTTCCTGCCACCCCAGATCGGAGCCTGCAGCTAAGTCCTTGGGAGAGCAGCATTGTGGACCGACTGATGACGCCCACGCTGTCCTTCCTGGCCCGGAGCAGAAGCGCCGTCACCCTGCCGGGGAATGGCAAGGACCAGGGTAGGGGCGCCGTGAGAGAGGGGCTGGAATGACTCCCGTGAAAGCCGGGATGTAAGGGGAGGGCAGAGGCATGGGGAAGGCTCTGTCCCTGTCCAGGAGGCTGTGTCTCCATCAGTCAGACCCTTCTCCCCCAGCCCTTGCCCCGAAGCAGCCTGGCAGGGAGGGAGCCTGAGTATTGTTATTATTACTATTTTATATCGGATGAAACTGAGACCGGTGAGGCGGGCCCTGCCCAGAGTCCCATGGCCAGCAGAACCTTCGAGGTCAGAGTTTTTCTGAGGGCCCCCTGCGCTAACCCCACCATGTTCCTTCCCAGTGGTTCCCATGTGCCCTCGCTCCGCCTCGGCCAGCCCCCTGACTCCCTGCAGCACCCCCCGGAGCCTCCACCGATGCCCCGGCGCCGAGCGCAGGAAGGCGGCCGGCAGCAGCCCCGCCACCCCCCGACGGCGGCTCGAAGCCTCCCCCGTGAGTGCCCCTGCGACCCCCGGGCCGGGCTCACCAGGGTGAGGGCGGGGGCGGTGCTGACCGAGGGGCTCCCTCATGGGGATCCCTCCCTGGGCTTTGCAGGCGCAGAAGAAAAAGGATAAGAAGGACAAAGACCGGGAGAACGAGAAGGAGAAGAGCGCCCTGGCGAGGGAGCGCAGCCTCAAGAAGCGCCAGTCTCTGCCCGCACCCCCTCGAACCCGCCTCCTGCCCGCCGCAGAACTCAGGTGGGCAGGGCAGGTGCTCAGGGTGGGACAGAGGGGCCGAGGAGGATCCACAGCCATTCTGAGCTGTCACTCTTCCCCCTGCAGCCCCAAGTCTAAGACCCGGCCCTCTTCTCCCTCCACGCCTCGGCACCGGCCAGCCTCTCCCTGCCCCAGTCCCGGCCCGAGCCCCGGCCTGCCTCCCAAGCCTCCCTCCCCTCGGGGCCCCACAGCCACGTCCAAGAGACAGGCCCGGAGAAAGGAGGAGGCTCAGGAGAGCCCCGGCCCGTCTGCGCGGGAAGAGAAGAACAAGGAAAAGGTCAGGGAGGAGGAGAAGGAGCCAGCCGCTGCAGCCTCGCCCTCGCCGGCCGCCCCCCCGACAGCCAAGGAGCTGCCCAGGGCAGAGCCGGCTAAGGCTCCTGGGGAGCCGCCCTCAGGTAGGGCTCTTCGGGGAGCCCTGAGGCAGAAGGGGAGGCCTCAGGCCTGAGGAGGGGATTGGGGGGGGGGGCAGGCCCAGGAGGAGATCCTTCTCTGAGAGTCAAGGTCTGAGGGGAGGCAGGACGGAGTGGGTCCCCAGGCCTCTGTTCCCCAAGCTGGCGGGGGTGTGGGGAAGCAATCCCATTCCCATCTGGCTCTGCAGGGTTTGGGATCTAGGGGACGGTGGGAGCCAGTGGAGAGAAGAGATGTCTTAGGTCAGCACATGGGTTAGTAGGAGGGTTTCCATTTCTGCACAGACAGAAGCCAGGGCGAGCACCAAGGCCTGTGCCCTGACGGGTGGGTCTGGGCCTCTCTTCAGGTACTACCATCCCAGCTTTGCCCCCAGCCCCCACGCCCCCTCCGACCTCTGGCAAACCCACGGCCGGCACCACGGACCCAGAAGAGGCCACGCGGCTGCTGGCGGAGAAACGGCGCCAGGCCCGAGAGCAGCGGGAGCGGGAGGAGCAGGAGCGGCGGGAGCAGGAGGAGCGGGACAAGTGAGTGTGAGAACGGAGGCTTGCGCCAGGGTCCTTCCGTGGGCAGGGGACGGGGGCACGAAGGCCTGGGACTGCCGGGAGGAAGCGTAGACAAACGCCCTCACGCCCTTTCCCCGTCAGTGGGTGCCGCATTTCCCTCCCCTTCCTCAGCCCCTCAGTCCTTACAGATTGTTCAAACACGGGCACTTGCCCTTATCAGAATCTGATGAAATGTGTCCCCACACATTTCATGGTCTTCTGGAAGTGGAGGGAAGTGCTGAAAATTGAGTCTGAATTGAGAAATAGGTCTCTAGTGGTGGCTTCAGGGCTCTGTCCTGGCCCAGTTTTGCTCAATAACTTTATTACTGATTTTAATGAAGTTATAGATGTCTGTGAATTTGGTGAATGTCTTAATCCTAGAAGGAAGGGCTAACATACCACATGATTGCTCCTCAAAAATCATGGCAGGCTGAAAGGAGACACCAGATCCATTAAGATGAAATTATAGGAGTCAATGTCCAACCCCTAAGCTTAAAAAATAGTCCTCACTCAGACTAGGTGAGACATGACTGTTCAAGTAGTTCATGTGAATGAACTGGGGGTCTTAGTGGCTTACAAGCTCAAGATGGGTTAGTTATAGCATGCAAAAAGACTTATGTAACATTAGCACCAGCTTGTCCAGAATGAAAAAAGCAACAGTCCAGTTGTCCTGTGCTCGGTAAAAATACTCCATTTTAAGGACACTGACACACTTCCCAGAAATACTGCTCAAGAGCAGTTCCCAAAGGCTATTTTAGCAGAGTGAAAGCCGCCTCAGGTCCTGTGAATATGAGTATAGTCCAGGGCTGGGTTATATTTTATCACTGAGCATCAGGACAGTGTGGTTCTGTAAAAAGATTGTTAGTTCTGGGGTCTGAAGAGCCGGATTCAAGTCTGCCCTCTGACATTTGTCACTTAGCACCACCTGCAGAACTTTTATTTAGCAAGTCACAAACTCACTGACCTCAGTTTCATCATCTGTACAATGGGGTCAGGGAGTTGGATTAGGTGCCTCTGAAATCCGTTCCTACTGTCCTGTGATCAGTCCGGCTGAATACGCCAGCAGGCTAAGCACTAAAGGATAAATTCTTTGGCCATGGGGGACTCGGGAAGCAAGGAGTCAGTGGCCATCAGCCCACCTGTCCTGCTCACACAGTGATGATGACAGGGGTAGAAAGTGGGAGAGAGAATCACCATCTGCATCATAACTTACCTGTTGGTACTGATTCCCTCCTAGAAGAACCAAATCACAAATGAACTGACATTTTTGTTGCTTAATGAAGGCACAAGATAAAAATGTCAGCTAAATGACAGGCTAGATCACAGGCTTTCCTTGGAAAGGAGAAGGTAATAAAGGGTCTGCAGCTGCTATTATTTCTGTACTGCACCCAAGATCAACAAGAAAATCTTCCCATGAGGCCTTGCAAAGTTCAGGATGAGCACGGGTGAAGGGAGCACCATGAAACTTCTATGTCTGTGTCTATAACTTGTGTGTCAGCATCTGGAGCTTGCCAAGGATGCAATACAGAAATTCTAGGAAGACCTAATAGGACTCTCCAAACCAAGACAAGTAAGGTCTTGGTGTTTGATGATTTCAAAGCAAAGATAGAACAGGAAAAGGCAGTGAATAATACATTGAACAACATGGTTTCTAATTAAGAATAAAAGAGACCAGAGGGAAGTAGATGATTCAGAGGTCACATGTCTATATATAATAAAAGTTTTCCTCAAGATATGGACACATGGTGCATACCTAACATCATTACTAAAAAGAAAAAAGAAAAAGAAACAAAGAAAGAAAACAGTAATTTAACTATATCGTAATAGAAGAGTACTATTTATCAATGTAGAAATAATAATAACATTTATATAGTGCTTATTATGTACCAGACAGTGTGCTGAGCATTTTACAATTATTATCTCATTTGATTCTACAAGTGCTTTTATTATCCCCATTTTACAGATAGGGAAACTGAGGCAAACATTGGTTAAATAACTTACTTGGGGTCACCTAGCTAATAAGTGTCTGAAGGTAAATTTGAACTCAAGTCTTTTTGGCACTACGCCTAGTATTCTGTCCACCACATTACCTCACTGCCTCCAAATTATTTCAGAATCAAAATCAGTTGTCTTTGTGGAATCAAATCATTAATTGCAAAGAATACATGTCAAAATTAATATCAAATTAGAAGAATAAGTTGTTGCTTGCAATTATAAAGCTCCAGTATGACCATTTTAAAATAAGTTCTTGAAGCAGAACAATGGGAAAGGGATAAAAGCAAAAATATTCATTATAATTATTGCTATCTATTTCTTAGTGAAATTTAACCAGTGGAAATTAATTGCCAGAACTTGGGAGAGTAAAAGAGCTCAGAAAATACCCCAGCAAATCCTCCTTCAATATGTAGGGATAAAAAGCATCAAGTGAGAACTATTTAGAACATAAGAAAAGTATTACAGAGGATAGATGATTTCACCTTTAAAAAAAAAAAATTAGAATCTTATTGGTACTTTTTTATGTTTACATCAAAGACATTTCTGAATTGACCCTTCTTCTTACCCATGAACCTTCCCTTGTAACAACAATAAAATAGATGATAGGGGAAAAAAAGCAAAAAACAAGCAAACCAGCCAGCATGTCTGACACTTGCAACATCCTGCACCCTAATCCCCCACCTCTCTAAGAAAATGAAAGAGATGCATTTAGGATGATAGAAGATTTTGAAACCTTTTCTTCTCATCAAACAAACTTGCAGGAAATCTTGTTATGAAACTCAGGTAAAAGTACTTAGAAGAAATGAAAGGAAGACAATGAAAAAGAATGACAGTTCTAGAGGGATCTATTCAAATCATCAGTAACGATAGAAACAAGTTTAAACTTGAACACCTCAGTATCCACTGTTCTATTTAAGGGAAGTGTCCATGATATTTAAGAAATTTGAGTTTAGAAATGAAATTATCAGAGTGCTGAATGTGATACTAGTTTAAAAGGACTCAGGGATTGATTTTCAAGATATTTCAGAGAGGGATATTAAAAAAAAAAAAAACACATATACACTAGTATGGCATTATATAGCAGCGAGGCCCTCAAAAGCAGTATTCGTGTATTTCTTCAAAAAGCTGTCACTTTATTCATGGCAGGATAGGATTGACATCCTTGTTTGGGAGACAGTATGATACAGTGGAAAGTTGATTTTGGAGTTAACAGATTCTATTTCCTGGCTCTAATGCTTACTAGCTACTTGACTTTGGACAAATCTTTTAACCTCTGAGCCTCAGTTTCTCCTCTAACTCCAATGAGAGGGTTGGAATAGATTATCTCTGAAGTCACTTCCATAATTATAAGATTGAAAAGGCATCTTTTATTGCCACATACCTATCTGTGGAGGACTGTGGGGTACGGACCACAGTTCAGAAAAGATTTGAAAAGGTGTCTTCCATCCCCACATACTCTTCTGAAGAAGTGGGAGACTGTTGATGGGAATACAGCACATGTCAACTCTAGTCCCTACCATCTCCCCTCCCTTTTTAATCTGTTTATTCTCATATATGACTTCATATTTCAGTGAGATCAATTTTATCTAGAAGACTCAAATGGCAAGCAATCTAAGACAAATCAAATATGGTCATCTCCTGAGTTACTTCCTCCCATGCTGTCAACTCCCAGCCCTTCAGATGATTAAGGCTTTGAGTCCCTGGGTCTTTGACATAGTAATTGTATTAGAGCCACTCATGCTGTATGAGATCAGGGGCAAGTGAGAGAACTTCCTACGGATGAATACAGGTAGTATGATGTGTCACCTGTGATGATCTGTCATCATTGCTACCAGAAAGTTGAGAAATCAAAGATCTCTCATCACTGCAGATAGCAATGTGTCATGTCCTAAGCCAGGTGTTAGGAGGAATAATGAAACCTCCCAAAATAGAATATCCAACATATGGATATTCCTCCCTTAGCAAGAAGGGAGGGGCTTCCAAGCCTCTGATTTACTCAATGAGATAAAGAGATAGATAGTTATATAGAAAGGTTGGTTTTAAAAGATATTGGTAACTTTTGATCCAGAGGCACACTTTCTCATCCTTACACAATGTTTATAGGTTTATATATAAAGGAGGGGTATCCTTGATGAAAATTTGAGAAGGGAATAGACAGCCTTTCAAAGAGGATTCTCTACAACTGGCCACATCATTCCAGTCACATGGTTTGACTAAATTGTAAAGAATATAATATCCCATTATGTTCATTGTTTGATTACAAACAAGAATTTGACTCAATGGAGAAAAATCAACTCATAAAGATGAACTGCCAGCTAGATTGTGCACATGTGAGGTTTCAAAGAGAAAGACTTATTTTTAAAAGTTCAGATCCAGCCTCGGATACTTACCTGTTGTGTGACTTTGGGCAAGTCACTTTACCCTATTTGCCTCAGTTCTTCATCTGTAACAATGACCTGGAGAAGGACATGGCAAACCAATTGGGTATCTTTGCCAAGAAAATTTCAAAATGGGGGCAGCTTAGATGGCGCAGTGGATAGAGCACCAGCCCTGAAGTCAGGAGGACCTGAAGTTCAAATCTGGCCTCAGACTCTTAACATTTCCTGGCTGTGTGTCCCTGGGCAAGTCACTTAACTTCAGTTGTCTCAGCAAAGATAAAGAAAATTCGAAAAAGGGGTCACAGAGAGCCCAACATGACAAACAACTGAATAACAAAATCCTACTTTCAGTGTCCCCATTGCCATTACCTATCTAACAAAATACTGGCAAACTTTAATTTACCCATCTCACAGGATACCGAAAAGACTTGGAGTCAGGCTTATGAGGAACTAGAGATGTTTAGTGGGAGAAGGAAGGGGTACAGAGTGACTGTCATCAAGGGGCTGAAGGGTCATCATGTGAATGAGGGAATCTACTTGATGGCAAAGGACAGGGCTGGCGGCAGTGGGAGGAGGGGTCTGTTTGGCCCAGAGGGAAGGGGGAAGAAGTGTCCTGGACTGGGAGCAGTGAGTTCCCCATCCTTGGTGATCTTCAGGCAGAGCTTTGGAGCTGATTGGTTGGGGACCAGTGTTTATATGGAGGTTGTCCCCCTTTTCATGAAGAGAAGTCTCCTCAAGGTGGGGAGGGCTGGGCTCTGAACTCCCGGATGTCCCGTCCCCCACAGGAGGCTGAGAGAGGAGCAGCTGGCCCGGGAGGCCGAGGCCAGGGCCGAACGGGAGGCGGCAGCCCGGCGGCGGGAGGAGGAGAGACAACAGCGGGAAGAGCAGGAGGCCCGGGAGAAGGCCCAGGCCGAGCTGGAGGAGCAGGAGAGGCTGCAGAAGCAGGTGCGAGGGGGCGCTTGGCTTCGGGCCGGGGCTGGGCCAGGGCTGCGGGTGCAGGGAGGCTGGAGACCCCGGCCTAGCCCTCACTGTGGGTCCCTTTGGCAGAAGGAGGAGGCTGAAGCTAGGTCCCGGGAAGAGGCCGAGAGGCAGCGGCTGGAACGGGAGAAGCACTTTCAGCGAGAGGAGCAGGAGCGGCTGGAGAGGAAGAAGGTGGGGATGCGGCGGGGAGGAGGAGCAGGGTCTGTGCGGAGCTGCCCACCCCTCCTCCGCCCCTTAGGGGAGGGGGTCCGCTTTGTTGTGACTGGGAGCCCAGGGCGGGGGTTGCTGAGCCCTCTTCTGAGGCTTGGGGCCGGGCTCAAGCGGGTCTCTGGTGAAGGGCCCTTCAGATCGCCAAAGTCTGGACAAGAGTCTGCTCTTATCATTGTTATGATGATTAATGGGTGGGTGTTTCCTTGGGCTGCAGCGGCTGGAGGAGATCATGAAGAGGACTCGGAAATCGGAGGCGGCCGATTCTAAGGTCTGGCTCCCCCGGGGGAGGGGGGCGTCTTCAGGCTGCGGGAGGGGGTTGGCTTCTGCAGGGAGGGGGCTTCCCTTGGAGCGGAGGGTCTGGTCTGGGTCCCCCACCATTCTGACCCGCCCCCTTTCCCCCACCCAACTAGAAGGTGGATAGGAAGATTCTCAATGGGAAGGAGGCCAAAGCCGACCACTCCAGCCCAGGTACTGGGGGCCCTCCCCACGGGTGGGGAGTGCTGGGCAGGGAACAGGTGAAGTGGGGGAGGGCTCAGGGACTTCTTCCCATACTGAGGCTCCCTCCCCACTGAATCTCCCCCTCATTTGACCCCTTTTCTTCCCTCCCCACTAAAGCCCTCCACTCCATAGATGACCTTTTCCAACTGAATCCTCCTCTCATTAAGCTTTTCCTTTTCACAAACCTCTTTGTGGAAGGGACCTTCCATTGAGGCCCCTTCCCCCTCTGGGAATTCTTCCTTGCAGAATCTGAGAAGGTGTCTGAGCCTGAGAAGGTGTCTGAACCCCTGGCCAAAGGCCTGGAAAAGGAGATTCTGCCAAGAGAGGGACAGCCTCCTCAGGAGCCTCAGTGGAGGTATATCACCCCTGAATTAGAGCCTCCTCCCCCAGCCTATACCTCAGAGAGGGGAGGGTGCACAGGACTTCTCCCCCTGCTCTGAGGTTACTGGGACCTTGGGCAGAGTTTGTAGGATTGTAAAGGCTTCCAGGAGCCTTCAGGGTTGGAGGGACACCCTGGAGGACCAAGGAAGCGGGAGTCAGAATGCGCCCCACTCTGTACCTACAGCATGCAGGGGAAAGAGGCGGGGCCACTGGTGAATGGACTGCAACCAGCTGCTGTGCACCAGGAGAACGGCTTCTCTCCCAAGGGGCCCCCTGGAGAAAAGGGGAGTCCCCTCAGCAGAACTGGGGAGTCTCTGCTGCCTTTTGCTGAGGCTGAGGCCTTCCTCAAGAAAACTGTGGTGCAGCCTCCCCAGGTCACAGGTATCACAGTGCTCCCCTATCACCCACTGCCTTCCTAGCCCTCTCCTATGAATCCCTACTTATTCTGATACCTTCCATTCATTCTGTCCTTCTCTCCAAACCAAAACATCCTTCCTTGCTCTCCGGAATCTTTCTTGTCCTCCCCCAATTTTACTTATACTTCCCTCCAGGATCCCCTTCCTCTTCTTGACAAATCCCTTCTGTTCCTCCTAGACTTCCCACCAAATCCTTCCTCTAGATTTCCTCTCTGAATAATTCCCTATCCCTGGGCCATCTTATCTCCCCCAGTTTCCTCCCCAAGTGCCCCTCCCTTCTTCCTCCAGCTCCTCTAGATTCGTCCCCCACTAGCCCAGACTCATTCTCCACCCCCAGCTCTATCCCAGAATGCTCTTCCAAGCTTGCCAAGGTGACTCAAAAGTTGCTGGCTTTTCCTGCGACTTACATCCCCTTTTTATCCTCTGTCCCCAGAAGTCCTCTAAGGGGCTGCCCCCAGTTCCAGAGCACTGCACTGTGCCTCTGTCCTCAAGCCAGGGCACCCCAGTGCCCCCCACCCCAGGAGTGCCACAGACCCCCCCCCCCAGGGATTTCCCCCTGGAAAAGGAAGAAGAGGAAGAAGGGAACAAAAGACAAGACAACTGCTGGAGCTGGGACTGGGGCTTGGGCGAAGAGCGAGGACGGGAGGGGCGATGGGGTCTCCCGGTTCCCAGGGAGCATCCTGTGTGTTGTTTTTAATCTGCACCTTATTAGACTGACGGTGTCCCTGGCCATCGCTGCAGCCAGGCCCTGCCTCCCACACCCCTCCCTCTCTCACACATCTTCACACCCCTGCCACTGACTGGGTCTCACTTGTAGTATTTCACTTTTACTCTTGGAAGTGACCTTCTGGGTACAATGTCTGTGAATAATGTATATAGCATGCCTCCCCTCCCTCCTGGGCCCAGTCCCTCTCCCCCTGGGGCTGGGCCAGCCCAGGACTTCACTGGGAGGTTTTTCTCTATTTAAGGGTAACCAAAGGGCCTCCCCTAGGCTCTTACAATGAGGGAGTAGCCCCAGTGTGGGGAGAGGGGTGGAATGGGGATATTGGGAACTCAGGGGAGCCTGTACTCACATCCACCCCAACCTCGGTGTCAGTGTTACAGCATATGAACAAACTTATCCGGAAATAAAGCCAGATTCCTGCCAACTTTGCTTCAACTTTCTGCGGGCAGGGACAAGGGGAGAAAGGGATGTCTGGATTCTGAAACCACTCTTGGGTGGTTAGGGTTCCTTGGTAACTGTTGATGGGGCTGGGGAGAGGGGGGTAGTTCCAACAAGCATCTGCCCTCTGGAAGTAACTTCCTTCCTTTTCCCTTCTCCCTACCTTGCACCTGCCTCAGGCATTCCTTTCTATCCCATTCACCTTCCATCTTAATCCCATTGGTGAGAAGTACATTCTCCAAAAAGCTTCCATGCCCACCCATTAACCCCCCCACCCCTGAGGGTCTGTGGTCTTTCTGGGGTGGGGGGGGACTGAGATGCCCTGGCTTAAGGACAGAAGCAGAGAACAAAACTCTGGAATTGGGGGGCAAGCCCTTAGAGGGAGTCTTCCTCACTCTGTCCCCTTGCCCTGAACATAGTTCACAAGGAGCCTGGATTCTTCAAAATGAGAGGAAGAGGACAATTCTGCAGCAGGTGGCCGGGTGTAACTGTCAGCAGGGCAGAGCTGGGGGGGTGGGGTGGGAGGGGGTGGAGAGCTGGGTCTGATTTCCAGTAACCTAAGTGACTGGATCCAGATTTTGTCTCTCCTCCCTCCCGGTCCCCAAGAGTGTCTGCCTGATGGAAGGAAGGAGGTGGCCCTGGATCAAGAACTTATCCCTTCCTCATTACACACAGATGCTAAGGTTTGGGGGAAGGGGGATATATGGGTTATTTCATCTTCCCTTCCCCTAACCCTTCTCCCCTGAGAATCTTCCCCAAAGTGTCCCAGTTCTCTAGAGATCTGGTTTCCCAGCTGTCCTTCTCCAACATCCCCTTTCCCCCAGCTCTGCTTCTTGACCCACTCAGCTGTTCCCTTCCATCAACCAGTTCATCTCTGGGACTTCAGGCAGGCAGAGCTCTCTATCTCCACTGCACTTAATTTGTAAGACTTAGTTTCTAAATTCCATATATCTGGTATGCCCTCCAAATATAACATTGGGCTGCCTCAGCCCATCTTCCAGGGAGCATTCTGCTTATCATTTCCCAAAGATACTCCATCACAATCGCACCACAATTTACCTCAATTGATGGGCATTCCTCTCAACTTACTTTTTTTTTTTTTTTTTTTGCCCTAAGAGGAGAGCTACTATAAATATTTTTGTACGTATAGATCCTGTTTCTTTTTTTAAAAAATCTTTTGGAATTTATGCCAAGTATATTGTTAAATCAAAGGATACTCATCATTTTTTTTATTCAGCCCTATGTCCAGAGTGAGGACTTGGCTGAGAATGTTTTTTCCACCCCACCTCTACCCTATCCTAGTCCTAGAGAAGGACTTTCTAGATTTGTTCTCCCCTATGGCCAAAGACACATATTTGCAAGATGACTTGTCAAGGCTAGGGCCTATCCAGATAAAGCCTATCCAGAAAGCTGGAACAAAACCTGTATGTGTCCTAGGTAAGGTTTGACAAATATAACCCTTGAAATATTATATCCTTTGGAGGCTTTGAGCTGTTACTGTAATCTAACCTGTTACTGTAACCTAAATTTTATTTTAAGTTTATGGGCTCTAGAAAATTGAGTTCAGCAAGTATTGATTAAACTCATACTATGGAAAAAGACCTGAGTTAAGACTCTAGAGGCAGCCTTCCATAGTGGGTAAAGCACTAAATTTGGAATTAGGCAGACCTGACTTCAAGTATTGCTTCAGAAGCTTATTAGCTATGTGATCCTAGGAAGGCCATTAACCTTCCTGGCTCCCAGTTTTTCCATTTGCACAATAATATCTACTTTCCAGAACTGTTGTAATAATCAAATGAAATAAAGTATATTAGTAATTATAGCTTGTATTTATATAGTGTTCCAAGGTTTTACAAAGCAGTTTTCTGTGTAACAAAAAAATATATATAAAAATTGTTTTCTGTCATGAAAACCCACCTTCCCTCATCATATTCTTTCCATGTCCCCTTAAAAAAAAACAACAAAAAAAAAAACTTGTTCCTTCACCTCCTCCTCGCTAGTGCTTCAGTCTGCACTTGGAGTTCGTCACCTCTTTGACAGAGGATGGGTAGGTAAGTATTTGATCAAGAGTTCTTTTGGGTGCTAGGAGACCATTTGCATTGATGAACTTGTCCTGTTATACAAACTGTTCTGAACCCAGGTTATTAGCTATATTAGCAAAACTAGACGTTGGGATAGATAAAGGAGGTGATCACTTGGGGCACAATATGCAGGGGAGCAACTAAAAATATTGTTTCTAAAACTGCACATACTAGAAAATTCTATTTTTTACTCATTCAGAGTACTTATCCTGTCTTTCAAAGTTAGCTATCTTTACAATGTTGTTTTTGTATAAATTGTTCTATTTCTGCTCACTTTCCTCCGCATCAGTTCATATAAGTTTTCCCAAGTATATCTGTTTCAAAAATTATATATGTGTCCATTTTTATTCTGAAAAAAAAATGTTTTTTTTTTTTTTAAATACAATCAATGTCCTAAGGAGCATATAGTCTAGGGAAGAGAATAATTTGATAAGGAGTTATGATCTCATTGGTCCTACCATAAATCTTCCATGAAGGATCTATCAATGTGCTTCCAGCATAGCCTTCAGGTTTTTATTCCTCAAGTCTCCATTTATCACTCACTCCTGGTTGTATGCTTCCATCATGGTTTTTTTTTTTTTTTTTTTTTAACACTATTCCTTGGGTATTTATACTCTTTAGTGGTCTGTTGGCCACTTTTTTTTCTCCCTATAATTAACAAAAATCTATTTTTCTCTCCTTTCTTTCCTACCTCCTCTCATTGGGGGAAAAAAGGAAAAAGCAAAACTTAGCAATAAACACAGTCAAGCAAAACAAATGTTCATTGGCCATGTTCAATAAAGATATGTTACAATCTACCCTTCATTATCAGCAGGTGGATAGCATGCTTCATCTCAAGTTCTCTTGAATCATGATTAGTTATTCAAAGTGGTTTTTTTCTTTATGATGTTGTAACTTCAGTTTTCATCAACAATTCTGGCTGGTTTTGACTCCACAGAGCATCAAGCCTCTACTGGTATAAAGCTGATTACCTAAAATCTCATCCCCTTGGTAACTGACTCTGATTTGATATACTCTGCATCTTCTTAACTCTCTCAGTTCCCTCTCTCCTTTGATTGGAAGGTTGGAGGATGGAGCAGTAAACTCCTCCCTCCTTTCTTTATAGAGAGCTCAGTATTTTCCAGGTTACTTTCCATTTTCCATCTATAGCTCTCCCAGATGACCACTCCCCCTTTTCACTTTCCTTTTGTGTGTTTTTTTCCTACCATTAGATTGTAAACTCCTTATTTGTATCTACTGAGCACAGTGCCTAACACATAAGTGCTTAATAAATCCTTATGGAATTTAATGGAATTATTATGTAAGTTGTTTTACTGGTTCATTCACTAAGGCTAATTCCTCATATCCATTATCATGTTTTTCTCCATCAGAATTTATCTTCTAATCAGGGAGACAATACTTTACTCATCTCCCCCTCAAAAACAAACAGCCTCTCCCCCTGCCAAACTTCCTTAAAATTTAGATGTCATCCTTAAGACCTTGCCCTTTATAATTCCCAATATCTAATCTTTTGCCAGTACCTCTTAATTTTACTTTTATAACATCATATACCCCCCTTTTTTCCTCTGTTAACTGCCACTATCCTGGAATGGGTCCTTATCACCTCACAGCTTGACAGTTACAATAATAGCCTTCTCTTTGGTGCAACTAAGTCTCTCTCTACTACAATCTATCCTCCACTCAGCTGTCAAAGTGATCTTTCTAAAGTGTAGGTCAAATCACATCACATCACCTTTCTTTCTCTCTCTCTCTCTCTCACATACACACACACACATTACACACATACACACACACACACACACACACTTCACTGCTTCCCTATCATTTCTAAGATAATATATAAAACTCTGGTATTCAAAGTCCTTCATAATCTACCTCCATCTTTCCAATTTTCTCATACTTTCCCTCCCAGCCTTGACCTTCATCCCACTTTCATCCCACTGCTTTTGCTATTCCTTTAAAAAAGAATTCCATCTTTCTTCTCTGGGCATTTTCACTGGCTGTCTCCCATATTCTTCACACTCAGCTCTGACTTCTGGCTTCTCTAAATTCCCAATAAAAATCTCACCTCTTACAAGAAGCCTTTCCTGATTTCTCTTTAATGTTAGTGCCTTCCCTCTGTTTATTATTTCCAATTTGTCCTGGTTATAGCTTGTTGGTCCACAATTATTGACATGTTGCCTCCTTCATTAAGTTGTGAGCTATTTGGATTTAGGGACTGACTTTTGCTTTTCTTGTTATTCCTAGTGCTTAGCATAGTGCTTGGCACATAGGAGGTACTTAAATGTTCATTGGCTCAGTGACAATATGTATCTGTTAGGTGCTTACTATGTCCCAGGCACTCTTCTAAGCATAGGAGATCCAAAGACAAATGTGAAATAATCTATTTCATCAGGGAATTTACATTCCAACTAGGAAGATGATTTATACATTGTGAAGTCTGGGTTAGCTCCCTGTTGACCCCAGGATCAGCCAGAGTCAGGAACAGCAAAAGTCCTTGGTCTTTAGGGGAAGAAGTAAAAGAGATGGACGAAGCTGTCACAAGCTCTCTGCCTCCCAACCTTCCTTCTCCTCGTTCTCCTCCAAAGTGACTCTGGCTTGTCTTCCTCCACCCCCTAATCCCTCCTACAATTTTCAATATACACCAAAAGATCCAGCAGCACAGAATAGGGAAGAGCCATTTTCCAAGCATATGCTAATAGAGTATTGTCCAATCAGTAATTAGCCTTAGTGCTCAGTTGTCTGATTCCACTGCACTTATTCAGAGTTTCAGTCCTTAATATCTCCCGCTTTCTTTTGTTTTAGAACACAGGTGGTCATGCCATCCCTGACTTCTCAGGAAAGGAGGTGAAAGTACTAAAAAGGAGATGATCATGCCCTCCCTGACATCTCAGGAAGGGAGGTGAAAAGCACCAAAAGGAAGTGAGGAGTCAAGCCAGATATTGTTAGTGGGTTTCTGGGCTGAAGGGTCTTACTAGAAACAGGTATGCACAAACCCATCAGCATGGGGGGTATTACACAAGCACATAGCAATAACTCACAGGTTATTAGTGATGACTCTCCCTACAGCCGGTATAAGTTCAATGTGGTGTAACAAACATGAATTGTACATGCAAGTAGTGATATAGCAAACAATATGAATCAACATGGTGTTGTAAAAGATTTCCAGAAGTCCTAGAAGGAGGGTATGTAAACAATAATCACACATATGCCTCCTTCAGCAGCCAAGAGATAGTCCAAAACCGATCTATTGTCCATTGCTTCACAAGTCAGGGAATCCAATGATCCCCACAACAGTATTTTTATGTGTTAGGGAATCCAATGATTCCTGGGGGTTTTGAAGTCCTACAACAATCTTATCATGTCTCAGAGAATCCAACGATTCCTGAGGGTTTTGAAGTCCTACAACAGTCTTGTCATGTCTCAGAGAATCCAACGATTCCTGAGGGTTTTGAAGTCCTACAACAGTCTTGTCATGTCTCAGAGAATCCAATGATTGCTGAGGGTTTTGAAGTCCTACAACAATCTTTTCATGTCTCAGGGATTCCAATGATTCCTGAGAGTTTTGAAGTCCAATAATTTTTGATGTCCATACAAATGCTGTAACTGCCATGATCTTTCAGTGGTGGGCACAGTCAGCGACAGAACCACCTGATGTTTCTTGGGTCTTCTCCTTTGTTTCAAGGGTCTGCTCCATCTTTCTCCAAGGACAAGGCGAACACAGCTCATTGGCACCCATCTGATTCCTTCTCTGTCTGTGGAGATACAAGCAAACCCTCTCCCCCAAGCAGTTAACCTATCTGGTTCCTTCCATTCACCACTTTCTGGGTCTCTCCACATCACCTGGTGATTATCTAAAGATAGTGGAGCTGCTCGCACTGGACACTGACCTTCCAGTGGGTTATAAAACCTGTCTGTTGGAGCCAGTGCATCTTTGTAAAAAATCAGGAAGTTAATAGTATAAAGAACTAGATTTAGAAGTTCTCTAGGTTACCTATGGCTCCCCTTTTCTTTTATTTTTGGAGGAGTGTCTTGATGTCTCTGTTTCTCCTCTCTATTATGGCCTGTCCTTGAGGATTAAAGGATATGCCCATGGTGTGTAAAATCTGATACTGTGCACAAAAGTGTGCAAAATGTTTAGAAGTATATGCAGGTCCATTATCTGTTTTTATTGCTTGTGGCACACCCATAATGGCAAATGCTTGTGTGAGGAATTCAGTGACCACTGTCACTGTCTCTTTTGCTGCTGGTATTGCAAAGGTGAATCCCGAAAAGGTGTCTACCACAACATAGATAAAAGGCAGACAACCAAAAGATTTATAATGGATCACATCCATTTGCCAAATTTCATTGAGTCTCAAACCATGAGGGTTCTTCCCTGGAGGGAGTGTAGGAGCGTGGAAAGGAAGGCAAGCCATACAGGCTTTTACTATGTTCCTAGCTTCCTCTCTTGTTATTCCAAATTGTAAACGTAAAGCTCGAGCAGCCTGATGATATTTAGAATGAGATTCTTGGGCTGCCTGAAATAAAGGAGTATTGGCCAACATGGTTAGAAGGCTATCTGCCTTTGAATTACCATCAAAAATAGGACCTGGATATCCACCATGAGAGTGGACATGCAAGATATAAATCTTACCTGGATGCTTTCTGACTTGCTCTTGAAATTCCTTAAAGAGCTGATATATATTAGAGGCTACAAATTTTATTTGGGCTGTGGCAATTCTTTGGACTACACCTACTGAATAGGCCAAATCAGTTATTATATTTCTATCTCCTGGATAATAAGAGCTAGAATGATTGCATACAATTCATTCTGCTGAGTGGATTGAAAAGGAGTTCTGACTACTCTCTTTATAGTTAAGTCACAAGAGTATACAGCACAAATATTATGTAAAGATAGTTGGTCCTTTAAGAGGAACTTTAGAAACCTTTTCTTCAAGAATTCATTGCCAATTATGTAATAGTCTGATTATCTTTAATGGAGACCCATGTGTAAAATTTGGAGCCGTGGCTAATAAAATTTGCCACTCTGGGATGGTTTCACAGCATACATTAATTTGTGCATTAGTATAAAAGGCATATATCATGTTAGGTCTTATCCCAGATAATATTGTTTGCTTAATGGCCTTTAATAAAACCCTAGCCACAAGCACTGGGTAAGGAGTAAGGCTTTGTTCTGATTGTGCCGGGAGGTTCACCCACTCCATCACACTGTCTCCTTGATGAAGGACTGCTGTGAGTTTCTCTTCTGCAGCAAAAACTGATATTTTCAAGGGTTTTTGAGTAACTCTTTCAACCACATTGGATAAAGCCAGTTCAACTTCTCTCAAAGCCTCTTGCGCTTCTTTTGTAAGCTGGCGTGGTGAGTTTAAAGCACTGTCTCCCCTTAAAATGTCATATAATTGATAGGGAGTCAAGCCTAACACTGGACACATCCATTGGATATCTCCTATCAATTTCTGAAAGTCATTTAAGGTGTTTAACTTCTCTGTTCTTAAGGAAAGTTTTTGTACTGTAAGCACCTTAGGGTATACTTCATATCCTAAATATTGAAAAGAAGCATGTCTGAATTTTTTCTGGAGCTATCTGCAATTTGTAGTTCCTTAGTGTTTCTATGGTCTTTTGTAGACACACTTCTAACATCCCAATATATCATCCATGTAATGTAATAACATTACTTTTGGAAATTCTTTTCTTACTGGAGTAAGAGCAGCAGCAACATACATTTGACACATAATAGGGCTGTTTTTCATTCCCTGTGGCAAAACTGTCTATTCATATCTTTTATAAGGCTCAGCTAAGTTAATGCTGGGCACTGAAAAGGCAAAACTTTTCATATCCTCCTTATCTAGAGGGATAGAATAGAAACAATCCTTAATGTCTATAACCCAAAGAGGCCATTCTCTAGGCAACTGAGTAGGAGATGGAAGTCCAGGCTTAAGAGTTGCCATAGTTTCCATCTGTTTATTTACTTTTCTTAAATCAGTCAACATCTTCCATTTTCCAGATTTCTTTCTTACAACAAATACTGGGGAATTCCAAGGACTTAGAGAAGGTTGTTAAGTGTCCTTGGTCAAGTTGCTCCTGTACTATATCTAATAAGGCCTGAATTTTATCACTAGCTAGGAGCCACTGTTCTGTCCACACTGGTGTAACAGTTTTTCATTGGATAGGAACAGGTGAGAGTGTTGGCAGGCCTTCAACAGCAGCCCTGCCTAAAATATTGAAGTACTCATTTGTAATCCTAATTGTTGTAAAATGTCTCTTCCCCACAGATTGATGGGGATTTTTTCAACTATAAAAGGAATAAAAACTCTTGTTTCACTTTCAAAAGTCCATCTCAAAGGGGTAGCACTCACTCAGCTGTTATTGATCCTCCTATGCCAGACATGTAGCTGTCTGCCTTAATCTTTGGCCAGTGACTGGGCCAGTTGACACCTCTAATGACTGTATGATCTGCACCTGTGTCTACCAATCCTTCTAATGGAATGTCATTTATATAGTGAGCATACGTCCGTCAGTTGTCACGGCTGCTGTCCAGAATATTCCTGGATTTTGTTGCTTGGAGTCAGAATCTGGGCAACTATCACCAGATTGCTTATTAAGAGTCTGTATCAGTAAAGCTGATGCTACTACTTCTCCTAGGTGATAAGTCACACATTGTCTACTTGTATTAGTGACTGGGATATTATCTACACATTCCCCAGTTTCCCACATCAGTGTATGAATGGACCCTGTTTTGTGAGTACTCTCAGGAGGTGAAATGGTCAAGCCTACTGTACCTAGAGCCAAGGGATCCATAGGCTGGAGAGGAACAGAGTTGATCTCTCCAGGGGGTATCTCAGTTGTCCCAGCTGCATACAACTTTCTCCTTCAGGTTGCTTCCTGGCTGATTGATTATGTAATCCCCTTTCCCCATCAGATTGCTTCCTGGCTGATTGGACATGTCTGGGTACTGGACTTCTAGACACTCTCTGGGTATAGCATTGGCTGCCCCAAGTGTTTTTTGTCTTGGGCCCTGGGGCTGGGCCCCTCATCCCGTTTCCCTGAACCTATCTATATTCTGATGCCCAATGGAAGCCTCTGTTGCATTTTGGACATGGGATATTGGGTCTTGTTCTCCCACCCTATTTTCTCACTCTGTCTCTATGCCAACATTAAGCTTTCATGTGAAGATCGCGTATTTTTAAATCAGCAGGAGTCAGGAATTCAGGTTAAGGGAAAATCGTCAGTCTTTATTCTCAGTGAAGAAGGATCGCAGGTGGAAGAGAATCGGCGATAGCAATGTGTGCAGCTGAGTCAAGAAGCTAGCTAGACCAGCAGCCACACGACCAGCATCTAGGAGTATCGAACCCAGGCCGAATCTCTCCCAGCTTCTCTTCCTGTCTCTCTCTGCCTCCACCCACCAAAACCATCATTTCCTATACAACACATCAGGACTTGCACAGAGAGTGGGCAGGGACCATTCTTTATCCAATCATGTATATTAATAGAGTATAGCCCAATTACTATTTAGCCTCACATACTTGGGACCTCAGTGCATCAACTCAAACCTCAGCCCATTACACTTTCAGATGCTCTACTTTACCACATTGAAAGCATTGACGAGTCTCTCTGGAAGTCCCGTGCCAAAAGGGACCCTATCTTCCCATGTTCAGATTTTGGGAAGTCTGCATCATAGCCTGGCTATAAAAGGTATTTGTGCTCACTGTGGTACAGCGTCTTATGAGCTCCTCTAAAGGAGCATCCTTGCATAGTGCTATATAATTCTTCTACAAACCTCATTAGCATTTTCTTTAGCAAGTTGCCTTATTATAATTTCTGTTACTGCATTTTCACCATTAGTTTGTATGACAGCTGTCTGCAAACGTCCCACAAAATCAGCAAAGGGTTCATTTGGCCCTTGTGCAATTTTTGTGAAGACTTTTCCCTTGTTGTGTTTACTGGGGGTTAAAACCCCATGCTTTGATAGCAGCAGCAGCAATTTGCTCATATGCTGCTATGGGATAATTAATCTGTACTGAAATGTCTGCATAAGAACCTACTCCTGTTACTTGGTCATAGGTGATTGGAGGATTAACTCCACTTTGACTAATTTGTTAGGCTTGAATCCTACAGAGCTCAGTATATTCAGAAAGCCACAAGTTTTGTCCAGGTTCTAAGAATGTCCTTGCTATAGATTTCCAGTCACTACGGGTTAAGATTTCATAAGCCAAATTCTATAATAACATCTTAACATAAGCTGATGTAGCCCCATAAAGAGTGCAAGCCTTTTTCAGGTCTTTGAGGATTTCTCTATCAAAAGGAGTGTATCTTCTGCTTTCTTGACCTGAAGAGTTAAAGTGTTGAATCACAGGATATATTCCTATTCTCAAATCAGCTAAATCCTGCCCTTCTTCTCTGGCTTTAAGTACTGCCTTTTGCAATCTTTGCAATCTAGTCATAGGAGGGGTTGGCTGCTGGGGGGGGGGGGGGGTGCTGGTGATATCACTGCTCCTCCCACTACTCCTCCTCCCTCCATCCCTGAAGGTGAAGTTGATGTGGGCGTGTCAATAACCTGCTCTGATGTAGGTGGGGTTGAAGCTACCCTGTGAGAGCAAGAATCACCATGCCCTTTAACCTCACTTAACTCCTCATGCCCTCTGACGATATTGCCATTAATCTGTTCTTTGTCTTCCTCTTTTTCCTCACACTTCCTTATATGGCTGTTCTTAAAACTTTTCTTTTTTCTATAACTTGCAGGATTCTTTAAGGCCAATTGTGTTATGTTGTATACATAGAATGCTTTGATGGAAATTGAATCAGGACCTTTATCATTGTTGTATTCACATAGTTGATCTCTTACTACTTTCCAATATCTTCTTCCTTTAAGAACCAAGGGGACTTGCATTCTAATGTACCCAAGAGTCCAGTGATCTGCTCCCAAGTTACAAGTAAGCCTTGTCCCTTGATCAACTTGAGTATGATTTCTATAGAGCCCCCTCGGGGTGGGGGTGGGGGTGAGGCTGGGGATGGGGGAGAGTCTTTTCCTAATATTTGCCCCATTTCAGCTAGAAAAGGTTAATTTAGCTCTTAACAAAATAAGTTCCCTATTTATCTATTAAAATACTCACCCTATTTCCCAGGCACCAGGGACTTCTTCAGTGAAATTAGGGTCCTTGGTCCACACATGGGCACCAAATGTGGACACCGGGTTAGCTCCCTGTTGACCCCAGAATCAGCCAGAGTCAGGAACAGCAAAAGTCCTTGGTCTTCAGGGGGAGAAGTAAAGGAGATGGACGAAGCCATCACAAGCTCTCTGCCTCCTGACCTCCCTTCTTCTTGTTCTCCTCCAAAGTGACTCTGGCTTGTATTCCTCCACCCCCTAATCCCTCCTACAATTCTTTGTATACACCAGAAGATCCAACCAGCACAGAATAGTGGGAAGGGCCATTTTCCAAGCATATGCTAACAGAGTATTATCCAATCAGTAATTAGCCTTAAGTGCTCAGTTGTTCAATTCCAGTGCACCTATTCAGAGTTCCAGCTCTTTACAATACATATATAAGTATATACAGAGGGATAGCCAGGTGGCTCAGTGCTAGCCTTGGAGTCAGGAAGATTCATCTTCCTAAATTCAAAACTGACCTCAGACATTAGCTGTTTGACTCTGGACAAGTCACTTAACCATGTTTGCCTCAGTTTCCTCATTTGTAAAGTGAGCTGGATCGAAAATGACAAAGCACTCCTGTATCTCTACTAGGAAAATCTCAAAGGGGGTCACGAGGAATAATCCATGACTGAATAACAAATGCCTCTTCCACATCACTTCTTGACAATTTCCAAATCAAACTCTAACATACTTCCTTGCTGAACACTTACAGTTTCACTTTATTTGTCATATCCCCCCTTAAATGCAAGTTCATTGTTGTCTCCTCCTCCTTTTAGAATGAAAGTTCCTTAAAATTGGTAGTGGAGGAATTTTCTTTGCTTATTTGTATTTGTACCCTTAGCACAACACAGCTCCTAGCACATAGTAAGTACCTAATAAATTCTTTATCACTCATTTCCATTCATCTATGGCAAGGTAGGCAGGAGATGGATGATAAACCAGGAAAAGAGGCTAAAAAACAGCAATCAGACAAAGAGGAGAACAAACCAGGAGGGGGAGGGGGGAATGAGGTTGAAACTCCTGATTTTGTCTTCTTATGCTAGATATCTTATCATTATCCTGTATGAATTAATGGTTAGGATTCACAGGCTATGTCTTTTGATAGAGAAATATAATTCTCTCCCCACCATGATAACTATTGCTTATGTTTCTTAGTACCTTATTTACTGCATTACTTCCTACTTACTACCTTACTTATTCTCCCAGAGTACAATAGTTTCTCTATTCTACACCACCTCTTTTTTCTATTCTATTGCACCAAGTATACAGTGAGTTTCTTAAAGGCAGGAGCTATTATTTTTAAATCTTTCTTTCTCTAATACTTTGTATAATACTTTTAAAATGATAAACACTTAAATGTTTGTAGAATCAAATTAAATCTGATATATTCAAGCAATATCAATTGTTCACATGGAAGGAAGCCTTTTTGTTCTAGGATTAGGAGACCTTACTCTATGATCATGTGACTTGGGATAAATCATTTCCCATCTCTGGATGTCTATTTCCTAATCTATAAAATGAGAGAGCACACATAATGAGTACTAGGACCCTTCAAGCTCTGATCTGCTCTGATTGATACTCCTCTCATAGCCAAACAAAACATTGAAAAAATCTAAAAATCTATGCAATGTTTCCCACCCATGGACTTCTCACCTCTTCAAAGGAATGGGGAGGAAGTGTTTTCTTCAATTTCTTCTTTGGAGCTGTGTTTGCTCTTTGCTATTTTGCAACACTTTATTATGTTGTGGTGATTATGCCTTTCATTGATGTTTTCTTAGCTCTGTTTATTTTGAATCAGCAGACTTTGATATTTGATGATGATGATGATGATGATAATGACAAGGATGATGAGTAAGGAAGTGAAACACGTTCTAAATATAGAGGCCTAGCAGAAATCCAAACCATAAAGGAAGAGGATGAGATATGTATCACTCCCATCACTCTATCTGCTGTTAGAGTTTAACTGAGGATGAATCCATGAATCTAGAGAAAATGATTTGACATCCTAATATTTTTGTTCAACTCCAGAAAGCAGTTATTTTATCTAATTCAATTGTCCACGAATCTAGAGAAAATGATCTGATATCCTAATACTTTTGCTCAAGTACAGGAAGCAGTTACTTTACCTACTTCAACTGTCTACAGAGCACTAAATATAAGAGAATAATAGCAACATAGTCACTTGAACTAGGACCATTTTATTCAACTCTATCAAACAACATGAGACTATATGACAAACAATAATAATAACTCACATTAATATAACTCTATAAGGTTTACAAAATGCTGTGTATATTTAATATTTCTTGGAATACTTCTAAAGCCCATACTCCTTTCTCTTATGGCTACATCTTATGGTCTTATTTTTCCCTCCCTAGCTTTGCCTCCCAGCAAAGTAACTCTGAAGGCAAGATCATTTCTGGCAATAAGTCATAAAGAAGAACCCAAGCATGCCATTACTATTAGCAGCACACTTGCATCTGCTGTAGCTCATTGCTCACTTTATTTGGGGTGTGGGGGACAGCTACCAGGGCACCAGATGTTAACTGATACTTGGGCAGCTAATGAATGGCTGGTGAGGAAAAAAAGAAAGAAGGAATCAAACAAGCATTTATTAAATGCCTATGATTTTCACAACAACCCAGACATTTAGATACTATTATTATTCCCATTTCACTTTTGAGGAAACTAAGGCAAACAGATTAAAGGACTTGCCCAGAGTCATCTAGCTAGCATGTGTCTGAGAGAGGAGCTCCTATTGGTTGGGTGGGATGTGTGGTTAGGAGAGGATTGCTTGCAAATCTAAGATTTGACGACATCTAGAGTAAAGTTGCTGCAAAGAACTGGGGTGGTGGCAGCAAAATATGGGAGTTCGAGAAGAGAGGGGGAAATCCCACCGTCAGAAAGCAGTAAAGGAACATCGCTAAGAGACAAAACTCCCAATTTACAATTGGTCCAAGAACCAGAATAAATCATTCTTACCTAATCAGAGCCAGAGAACACTCCCCTATTCCTATTTTTAAATTAACTTTTTCAATTATCAAGAATTTATTTTTTCTTTGCCTCCCCGGGGCAGGAAGGAGACTCCTTGTAATAAATAAGTATAGTGAAATAAAACAAATCCCTCTGTTGGCTTGTCCAGCAATGTGTCTTATTCTGTGTATTAGCTCACTACTTCTCTATTTTGAGGTGGGTAACCTCAGCCTCATCAGTAATGCTGTAGAATACTGTTTGACTGTTCCCCTATTCTCTGACACTTGGCAAACAATCACCTTTCCACCCCTGCACTGTCACAGCTGGTGGGGGAAGAGGAAGGGGAAGGAAAATATTCTCTAGGGTTAACTCTTTCCTTAGTCTTTGCCCTACTTCTTGGGGAGTATAGCTAGAACAAATTAGGCCAAAATCTATGCCTGAAAAAGAAGGAGATGGGGATGGATGTCTGTGTTTCTGTCCATGTGTAAGATGCATGGATCTATGGTTTCAGGGTGTATGGTTGTGGGCTTCTGTCGGTGACTAGAAAACTGTAAGATTGTGTTGCAGTGTGTATATATTGGAGGGAGCTGTCTGCATAAGTAGAGTCCCTCTCTATGTACAGGAGAGTATGTATATAGTGGGCATCAGTTGGGATTGAGAGGAAACTTCCTCTTAGCAGGAGAGACTGGGAAGCCGACCCCCCTGAAAAACTGTAAAATGTGAAACTCTCTTCATAGTATCTACCTCTCAGGGTTATCACATGAATTATCACATGCAAAGTGCTTTGCAAACTTTATAATGTTATATAAACGCTGGTTATTATTAAACTGATGGGAAGACAAGGCTAAGTTTCTCATTATGCCTTCCTTCCCAAGCCGGGTAAGTGAGTCAATGGTTAAAGTTTTATACCTCCAGTCAGAAAGTACTGAGTTCAAATATTGCCACTACTTGGGTGACTAAGTCACTTAACTTTTCTCAATCCTGATCTGTAAAGTAAGGGCAATAATATAATAACCTTCCTCCCAGGTCAGGATCAAATAAGTTCATACATATACAGTCCCTTGCAAACCTTTGAAAGTATTATATAAATTCTAGTTATTACCCCCAAAGGCTCACCCAGGTTGTTTGGGGATTTCTCCCTCCCAGCATCCCTAGTTGAAGTAGATCTTCCACTCCTGCCCTGATACATGGGGCCTCCAGTTTATGAACCAGTTTCTTTTTTTCTCAGCCTCCCCCCCGGGGACCTCCTTCAAACTAGGAGACCCAGTCTCAGTCTTCAAGGAGCTCTCCTGCTTGTCTAGACAAGATAATCAAATTACTGAGGTGGTAACTGTCATCAAAGATTAGATAAAAAACCCGGCAGAGCTTTAGAACAAAGAGACCTGAGTTTAAGAGCCATAGCTGGAGGGGCGTAACTTAGAAGGAAACCTGCACTTTAGTATAGCAAGAGGAATGCTAGACTTGGAGTCAAGTGTTTGAATCCTGACCTGAAAAAATACACTGTTAATACGATACAATAAATAAAATAGAATGTAAAACAATACAAATGGGAAAAGAAAGAAATAGAAATGGAAAGCTGTGTAATTATAATGACTGAGCTCGATCCTGAAAAAAAGCTGAGGAAATGCACTTCCCTCCCTACTTTGCACATTTGGGGAGTTTTGTGTATACTTTAAAACCGAGTTGACTTATAGTTTTTCTTTTTGATAATTGCTTATTTTCCTCTTTCTTTTTTAAAAATTATTTGCTACAAAGGGTGGCTCAGTGGATAGAAGAGGAAGGAAGGATATAGTCAGGAATAAAGGTAATGTATGAGCAATAAATTTCTAAAAATAAATCAATCTAAACATTAGAGTTCAAAAACCACCTGGAATTTAAACACAAGCATTTTCTGCATAAAGGGAAAGGGGAGGGGGAGAAACCTCCACCTAGCTCCCATTTATAGTACTTTTATTTGGCTACAAAGCAATTTATATCTATGTAAATCTGCAGGTTTCTAAGTTTTGGCCCTCCAGCTATGGCTTAAACTCATCTCTCTTTGTTCTAAAGCTCTGCCAGTCAAAGGATATGAACAGACAATTCTCTGATGAAGAAATTGAAACTATTTCTAGTCATATGAAAAGATGCTCCAAGTCATTATTAATCAGAGAAATGCAAATTAAGACAACTCTAAGATACCACTACACACCTGTCAGATTGGCTAAGATGATAATGATGATTGTTGGAGGGGATGCGGGGAAAACTGGGACATTGATGCATTGTTGGTGGAGTTGTGAACGAATCCAACCATTTTGGAGAGTAGTTTGGAACTATGCTCAAAAAGTTATCAAACTGTGCATACCCTTTGATCCAGCAGTGTTACTACTGGGATTATATCCCAAAGAGATTATAAAGAAGGGAAAGGGACCTGTATGTGCACGAATGTTTGTGGCAGCCCTTTTTGTAGTGGCTAAAAACTGGAAACTGAATGGATGTCCATCAGTTGAAGAATGGCTGAATAAATTGTGGTATATGAATATTATGGAATATTACTGTTCTGTAAGAAATGACCAACAGGATGATTTCAGAAAGACCTGGAGAGACTTACACGAACTGATGCTGAGTGAAATGAGCAGGACCAGGAGATCATTATATACTTCAACAACAATACTATATGATGACCAGTTCTGATGGACCAGGCCATCCTCAGCAACGAGATCAACCAAATCATTTCCAATGGAGCAGTAATGAACTGAACCAGCTATACCCAGAAAAAGAACTCTGGGAGATGACTAAAAACCATTACATTGAATTCCCAATCCCTATATTTATGCCCACCTGCATTTTTTATTTCCTTCACAAGCTAATTGTACAATATTTCAGAGTCTGATTCTTTTTGTACAGAAAATAACGTTTTGGTCATGTATACTTATTGTGTATCTAATTTATATTTTAATATATTTAACATCTACTGGTCATCCTGCCATCTAGGGGAGGGGGTGGGGGGGTAAGAGGTGAAAAATTGGAACAAGAGGTTTGGCAATTGTTAATGCTGTAAAGTTACCCATGCATATATCCTGTAAATAAAAGGCTATTAAATAAAAAAATAAAATAAAATAAAGCTCTGCCAGGTTTTTATCTAATCTTTGATGACTGCAACCACCTTAGCAATTTATCTCTTTTAAATCTCACAATTACCCCATAAGGAAGGTAGTACAAATATTATTTATCTCCATTTTGCAGATGGAAAAATTGAGGCCCAAAGATGTTAAATCACTCTCAGCGTTTGGGATACTTCAAAGGAAAGTATAGAAGAGAAGTATTAGACTGACTACCAAACTTGAAGGTTTACACAGCCCTTGTGCCGACCTCATTGTTGTATGACTGTGAAACCTGGACAGTATATCAGTGCCATTTCAGGAAATTGAAGTGTTCCCATTTGAATTGGAATTGGAATTCCAGCTGAATTGAAGATCACCCAAGATAAGATATCAGATACTGAGGTCCTTTCTCAAACTAAACTGACAAACATTCTAATTCTACTGCAGAGATCACAACTCCATTGAGTTGGCCACATTGTTCAATGTCAAGTGTACATTTGCCAAAAAATTTATTTTATGGAGAACTCACACAGGGCAAGCGCTCACAAAGTGGTCAAAGTGACATAAGGATATTCTCAAGGTATTTTTTAAGAACTTTGGAATCGATTGTTTGGCATGGGAGACCTGGCAAGAATTGCCCAGCATGACATGCCTGCATCAGAGAAGATCCTGTACCCTATGAACAAAACAGAGTTGAAATAGCCTGGAAGAAATGTGAGATGTGTAAAGTTAGAGAAATCACCCCAAATGTTCATTAGGGTTATTTGTGTACGACCTATGGCAGACCATTTCAAGCTCATATTGGTGTGATCAGCTACAGTCAGACACACTGTAATTTGACTCTAACATAGATAGTGTTGTCATTTTGGTTTTCTTGGAGACAAAGGACAACAAACATTACTTGTCCCAAGTAGGAACTTAATAAATATTTATTCCTTCTTTCCTTTCCTTTCTTTCTTCCCCTCTACAACTTCATTCTAAGGTGTCTAAGGTCCTTCAAGTGTTCCCTTTCTCTAGCCCTGATTTTATCTTTGAACCTTTCCTTTCCTCTCATCTCTTTAATGAATTATCTCAGCTGAGGCAATGCAGTACTTCCACCTAGATAAAATGCAGATTTCTGAAATTCCTTTCAATACAACAAGGATCTAACATGGATCTCTGGGGTGATGGAGTGTTCAAGGAGGACTAGAAATGGCAGAGCACTCCAGTACCTCCCCCAAAAACTCCAAATGGCATCAGGAAGAGTCAGACAGGACTGAAATAACTGAATAACAGCTCCTCTGGTGTGAGGGTTTGCTGAGCCCTCTTCAGGGCTGCTCATCCACCTTTGGAGCCCACTTCTTACCTGTGACTCCAAGAAGCTTTAGGATGTGCAGCAGCCAACCCAGTAACAGTTTAAATCAGGTTTAGGGTAACTGAAGGACCTCAAATGCATCAGTGAGTAAAGGGGATGTCTATCTCAACCACGTGAAGATTAACCCCAGCAGAGGGAGCAAATAAGAGCAATTTGCCCCAATAGTCAAGAAGGCAGGTGAAGAAGATGTGGAAGGCCTAGAGCTTGGTCAGACACCAAAGTATCCAAGGTCATCCACTGCATTCTGGGCCATTTACAGTTGTTTTGACCTTTTTTCTTGCCACTGGACTGGTAGAAAGAATGAGGATGATGACTGTGTAACTGCCTCACTTAAATCCAATTCACGGCAAGTTAAGACATCACCTGTGATGTCATTGGTACTTTTCAAAAATGGATGATGTAACACTATGGTTGTAAAGAGAACTAATCTGGGGAATTCCTGGATCATTTTGATAGTTGTAATTTTTTTTTCCCCCTGGGCAATTGGGGTTAAATGACCTGCCCAGGATCACACAGCTAGGAAGTGTTAAGGATAGTTATGACCCATGTTCCCACCTTGTTCCAAAAAAGAAAAAAACACCTTCAGATTAAATATTTGACCCATGTTCCCACCTTGTTCAAAAAAGAAAACAACACCTTCAAATTAAATATTTGACTTGTTCCAAAATTGTGGGACTCTTGGGAAGATGGACATTTTTGGAAGGAGCCATCCTTTGTGCTAGCCTATAAAAATAAACCCATATCATTGTTCAATCTTTGGGGATTCTTTTCTGCTTCTAGCATGCAGTAGATGGAAGGCACAGAGCCGGAAGGGATTTCTTTCCCTCTCAAGGAGATGGTAATGATTGCTTTGGGACAGAAGTGCAAGGAAGTTGCCTGTACTTGTCTGAGAGGCCCAGAGAAGAGAATTCTCAGCTCTCTCCTTTCTTTTTCCCTTCATGAACATAGGCCAAAGACCAGAGATCTGACAGTGGGCTGTCCAGGAAGCCTGACCTCTGAATTTAGGTAAAGATCAAAGGTTTGCATGCCTTTGAGGTCAGGAATTGTATGTTTACTTTTTTTTGTATTCTAAACGCCTTTTGTAGTGCCTGGCATTTTCAATCAGTGTTTCTTGAAAGACTACCCAAGAACTCTCCTTTCTCTGGATAGAAGACTAGATTTTATCACCATTAGAAATCTTCCTACCCCTAATTAGGAAGTTGGGGCTCAATAATGATGTTGGTCATGGCTTCTCCTCCAGGGTCATATCTGAAGTTTCTGTGCAATTTTTATTTTATTTTTTTGCTGAGGCACTTGGGGGTTAAGTGACTTGCCCAGGGTCACACAGCTAAGAAATCTTAAGTGTCTGAGTTCATATTTGAATTCAGATCCTCCTGACTTCAGGGCTGGTGGCTCTATACATTGAGCCATCTAGCTGCCCATGTTTCTGTTCATTTTGACAGGATTCTAGACTATTGTTGCCGTTTTTTTCATTTATTGGACTAGAAAAATCTACTTCCAGAGATCTGATCTGTGCACAGAAAGTGAAAAGGTAGCTGGGAAAATCTACTTTCCTTCAAATTGAGCAGGGAACTCCTTTGATTAGACACCCCTCCTGTCCCATATTTTACTAGTAATAGGCATGTGGCTTGGAGAAGAGGAATACACAAAAATGAAAAATCTCATTATTGTTGTCCTCTTGGATCTTACAGTCTAATAGGGGAGATATTGATGGGGGTGTGAAACTGTGTTCCCTTTTGATCTGTAAAATTAACACTCTAAAATTGTGTACCCTTTAATCTGTAAAGAAGGGAGATTCAAGTCTCAGGACCTCCAGGAAAGCATATCTCTCCAGACAAGTTAAGTGGAGTCATCTGACTCGGCCATTTCTAAGGCAAATGACCTCCATTGATAGCTGGATTTCCATTCAAATTCAGGCTGAAAAAACCTTCAAAATAATTTCACTTTGGAGACCCTGCTCTATCAGTTCAAACTGTCCTCAGGCTCCCTCTCACCCCCCCAAGATTTACTATAAAATAGATTTATGCTTTCTCATTTTTCATAGAATGTCCAAAGCCTGCCAAGACTTGTGCCTCTTCTCAGCGGAAAAACCTTTCGTTATTTCCTAATAGGACTTTGCCACTAGGAAATCAGTCTCCTAACAAAAGCTGACTTCTCATCCAACAATAAACTTCCATTTTTGCCAGCTAAAACTCTTCAGGTTTGTGAATTCTTTCACGGAAGACCTGTGCCAACCAAAAGGGGATTTTCACAACTCTCTGACTGCCACTAGAATGCCATCAATATGACATGAAAACATGTTGAATAAGATGCAAGGTAGAATATGATAAATACAAAGGTATGATCAATATGAAGAAATATAAGAAAATTGGAGGGGAAAAAAAAAAGAAAATTGGAGGAGGAAGAGTATTTTTGGCTAAGGTGATCAGAGATGCCTTCATGGAGGTAGTGATATCTGAGCTGGATTTTTATTTCAAAAAGCAGAGATGAGAAGAGAGCAGATTTGGGGAATGAAGGAAAGTTCTTGTGAATGCAGAAATGCTGGAATATTCTCAGTTGAGGTTGAGAATGGCTACCAGTCTAGTTTTGAGTGAAATACAGAGCATGTGAAGGAAAATATTAATTATTATAATAGTGATTTTTTTTTTTTTTATGTAATAACTTACATGCCAGGGACAGTGTTGAATGGTTTACAGATATCTCATTTTATTCTCACAACAATTCTGGGAGGAGGTGCTGTTACTATCCCCAATTTTGCAATGCTGGAGAAACTGAGCAAGACAGAGATTAGAGACCAATTTAATAATTTATTAAATGGAGAGATATACTGGGACCAAATGGATCTTGGTCCAGGGGCTGGCCGAGACTATCATCTCAAAGAATCCAGCCGAGTATCAGACAGCAAGCTTTTTTATAGGATAACAAGAACAATGACATAATGGGGGAGGTACCTGGATGGGGATAACCTAATGGGGGGAAGCCCCTAGGATGACATAATGGGAGGTACTGGAGAGGCTTCTGATATTCTAATGACATCTAAAATGGATAAAGATCTTTATCCCATTAAACATTAAGAGGAAATGGTTATAATCTAGGCAGA
The DNA here is from genome assembly GCF_902635505.1 of Sarcophilus harrisii. NCBI lineage: Eukaryota > Metazoa > Chordata > Mammalia > Dasyuromorphia > Dasyuridae > Sarcophilus > Sarcophilus harrisii. The sequence goes on from NC_045428.1 coordinate 540,629,724, forward strand.
GTAACTAAATCAAACATTAAGGGAATAAATCAAACATAAGAGGGAAAGATTATAACCTGAGGCAGATAGGACAATGGGTAAACTAGGTCATGACATCAAAAGGGAACTGTGGCACAACAATTTACAGGTGGAGAAACTGAGGGAAATAGGTGAAGTGACTTGCCTGGGGTCACACAGCTAACAAGTATCTATGATTGGATAAATTCCTCCTGACCTCAGGTTTAGGTTCGGCAAACTGAGGTTCAGCACAGGGCAGAGAGTTGTGGAAACCCCCTTCTGGTCGGCTCAGGTCCTTCATAAAAGAATTTACAAACCCGAAAAGTTAGACTGGCAAAAAGAAGTTTATTAGCACTGAGAAGTCAGCTTTTGCTAGGAGGCTGACTTCCTCAAAGGCAAGGTCCTGACAGAGAAGTAAAAGTCTAGCAGAGAAATCCTGGCAGAGAGATAAAGAGAGGTTAACTCTGAGAAAAGAGTGTCTTCTCAGAGGGCAGAGGGTCCTCGCAGGCAGCTTTGCCAAGGAGAGGTTCCTTGGCCTGACATGGTCCTGCTTATAGGTCCTCTGCAAAATCTTAGTAGGGAAATGGAAGCTGACACTGAGAGATGAATGCCTTCTCAGTGGTTCTAGAAGCAGAACGAGCTGCTTTGGACCTTCTGCCAGGTCCTGAGAAAGAAGGGGATGAGAGAGATAAAGAGGGATTAATGCTGAAAAGAGAATCTTCTCAGCGGGTAGGGGATCCTGACAGGCAGCTCTGACAAGGAGAGGGAGAGAGGTTTCCTGGTATGACATATTCCTGCTTTGGCCCTCTGCAAAGAATTGAGTGAGCAGAAACCTATTTTATCTTGGCTGGGAGCTGGGGGCAGTTTGAGTTGAAATCAGACTGAAATCTTCCAGTTGAATAGATTTCCAACAGAATGAGTGTCCCTGGACGAATCTTAAATTCAATAGAGGGTGGAGGATGTAACAAAACGAAACTACTTATCTTGATTCTCTTGGGCAGGTCTTTCTCTGGGGAGAGCTTCTCTGAGTATTTCAAGGAGAATTTCTCCCCTTTAAGGAGTTTCTCAGGCATTTACCTCATGATCCCCCCTAAGCCAGGACAATACTGGGGTTCCCCATCAAAACCACTTGTCACCTAGCTGCCACTTGCCTAGTCATGAAATTAAACATCTTGTGTATACCAGATGCTGGGCTAAACCATGGGGATATAAATATAATTTTTAAAAAGGGATTTGCCTTCCACATATATTATGAATTATAGGAGAAAATTATAGAAGTTAGGCTTGTTCCTCAGTTTGGAAAGCAAGTCATTTTCCTTCTTTATTCCCAAGAAATTCACTAAATGTTTCTAATCTAGGGGAATTTGATTTCTTTTTTATGCTTTAAATTAATCTCTTTTTGCTTACTACTTCTCTTGATAGTTGTAATCTTGGATTGCTCATTTTATCCACAATTTTAAGAAGAAAAAATATACCTTCATATTAAGTGTTAGATTTAAGATTATGGGATTCTTGGGAGGATGGACATTTTTTGGAAGCTCATAGTGAGCTCTCTCTGTGTCATTTGTTTTTCTCTCTGTGTCATTTTTTTCTTTTTTTTTCCTCTCTCATCCCCGCTTATTTTGTCTATCTCTCTATTTCCCTTTCATTCACTTATCTATCTCATTACCTTGAGTTAGCTACTTGAATTGGAGATTCAATATATTAATGCTTTTCCTAGACTGCCCAATTACCCCTTTATCTCCTCATACAACATTGATTACTCAATAAGAGTCAGTGGTCACTACCTTCTTTATATAATAATATGATTAAATGTGTAAGGAAAGAGAGAACAGAGTAGCTGGGAGGATGAATAATCTATAGGAATACAATATGCTTTCAATTGTCATGGAGAAGTTTCTCCTGAAGGGAAGTTGAAGCAATTGCTTCCTTTTTTGCCTTGAAGTCCTAGGAGAGAGATATTGTCTCTAAAGAACAATTAGCTAATCTTATCAAATTTTGATGTGCTAAATCAATGCTTACAGTTCCTCTTGACTCAGTATGGACCAGCATTGTTAAAAACAAAACAAAACAAAAAAACTCCAGTAGACAGTCACAACTGCCTATCAGAATCTTTGTAGGGAAGTCCAGAGGAAAGCAGGGCAGTAGCTAGCTAAATCAACTCAAATCCAATATGTATGCCAATATATACATACAAGACATATATAGAGTGAATTAAAAGGAAGACATCACTTTTGAGGGGGTCAAAGAAAGCTCTCAAAGAAAGCGGAATTTTAGTGAGACTTGAAGGAAGGTAGGGAAAACAGGAGACAGAAATGAAGGAAAGCATTCCAAGAAAGGGACCAACCACAGTGAAAAGACATGTCTAAATTCTAGATTCTGACTACTGGACAGCTGTTATGAATGTAGAGTGTTCCCCCCCACCCTTTTTTTTTTTTTATTTCTCGAGGATTCCCTATATTAAAAGTCTTCAAGCAAGGTTTGAATGACCTAAAACTATTATGTTTTTTTTTTTTTTATTCACTTCTTTTATTTTATTTTACTTATCTGTTTGTTTATTTTATAACTTTTTATTGACAGAGCCCATGCCTGGATAATTTTTTTTACATTATCCCTTGCACTCACTTCTGTTCTGACTTTTCCCCTCCCTCCCTTCACCCCCTCCCCCAGATGGCAAGCAATTCTATACAAGTTAAATATGTCACAATGTATCCTAGACCTTTGAGAAGATATTGGGGAGCCTGCTTTCTGCTTTGTAGCATCCATGCTTATAGGAAGCAAGCTAAATTAAGCCTACTCTGAAATATTAGTGGAAGCAGAATGAGGCTTGTATAAGGGCTCCCAAATTCCTCTCCAAACAAATTAAAAATAAAATTAGAATTTAAATGAATTCTGGAGTTCTTAGAACTAACAAGAAGACAGGCTGAAATACTTTTTCCAGCCCAATATAATTTAGAAGTTTGACAGGAAAAGTCTCATTGAGGTGAGAATAAAACAGTCCAGCATGAGTGGCCCAGGCTAGCCAGCAGTTACAAATACAAACCAGAAGTAGGTTCCACTTCAGCAACCCAGCACAAGTTTTGAGGGATGAAGGAATCAGCAGTTGTAATTGGGGGAACTTTCACCTCAGAAACAGTAAGGGAGGTGGGCAACTGGTCAGGAAATTACAGAAGACTGGCATTGGGTGCAGGATTCTGTTGTATTGTCCAAATAGGGATCTGGGTCACCAACCTATGTTGTGTTCCCAAGGTAAGAAGGAGCACTGCTATCACACTAGAGCATGCAGCCACAAGAGAAGAGGTTTCCTGGTTTAAGATGTAGGGTAGAATAATACTTATTATAGTCACCCACAAACCAAAACACAGGCCAGGAGAGCAGTTGCCACACCTTTCCATATATCATAACACCTTGAAAGAATAAAAAATTTAGCGGTTCCCAGAATTAGCTCTGAAAACAGTAGCATGAAAAATCTGAAGCTTGAGTCAATATCCCCTTCATTCTGGGAGCAGAGGCCTATTTTAACCTAAAAAGTGAGAGTCAAGAAATAAGTTAGAAAACGAGCTAAAAACCCTCAAAAGAACCTACCACAGACAGTTACTATGGCGACAGAGAAGATAAAAACACACCCTCACAAAGGAACAACAGTGTCAAAATAGCTACATGTAAAGCCTCAAAGAAAAATGTGAATTGCTATCAGACCTCTCTCCCCCCAAAAAATAAGAACCTGAAAAAGAATTTTTAAAATCAAATAAGAGAAGTGGGATAAAAATTGGGGAAAGAAATGAATGCGATATGAGAATCATGAAAAAGAAAAAAGTCAACAGCTTAGTAAAAGAAGTACAAAAGATTCAAGGGAATTCCAATAGACTTGTAAAAAAGTTATCCAGAGGAAAAAAACTTTTCTTTTTGTGAATCAAAGCATAAAAAAGCTTATTATTGTTTGCTTGGTTTTTTATCCTTGTATTTTCTTCCTTTTGATTTGATTCTTCCTGTGTAGCATGACAAATATGGAAATAGGTTTAGAAGAACTGCGCATATTTAACTTATGTTGGCTTGCTGGGATGGGAGAAAAATTTGGAACAGAAGGTTTTGCAAAGGTAAATGTTTAAAACTATCTTTGCATGTGTTTGAAAAAATAAAATAGTATAAAAAAGAAGCACAAAAAACTAAAGTATTAGAGGAAATGTTTATACAGTACTTTATTCTTTGAAATAAGTATCCCTTTATAAATGATATTAAATGCTTAAATGCTAGTTTGGAACTTAACAATGGGAAGGGCACAACTAGTAGGAGTTTAAGAGAGAAGATAGATGTTCCCCAACTCTCTTAGAGTACCCTAGAACCCTGCAGGGTTGATGTATCTAGCTTAGCTCTGCAATAGGGTGAACCAGAGCACCCAGTTACATCTGTAAACAATCCATATGGGGCCATGATGAAGGATGGAACTCTGACCTTTATTTTCTAACCCAGCTTATATTTTCCTTTATTTCCCCAGGATTCTCCAGACTCTTCCCAACAATACCAATTCCAACATGTCACTCAGTCGATAGAAGTTGGGTGCCATATCATATGAACATCAAAGCAGACAAAGAAAAAGCAAAATCAGTCCTTGCTCTCAAAGATCTGAGACAATTTATATGTAAATAGGTATATTCAGGCTACATACAGAGTAGATGGAAGATAACCTAAGAGGTAGCTAGGTGGATAGAACATCAGGAATCAAGATTCCTGAATTCAAGTCCAGCCTCAGACATTTATTAGCTATGACACTTAATTTTTGCCTGCCTCAGTTTCCTCATTTACAAAAGTTATAATAATAGCGCCACCTTGTGGTGTTATTGTGATGATAAAATGAGAACAGTTGTGATTTACAAACCTTAAAATCCTTTATAAATGTTAGTTAGTTATTACTATCAAGTGGAAGATACTAATAGCTAGAAGGAGAAACCTGCTATAGAAGATAGCATTTGAACTGAGTCTTAAAGGAAAAGGTAGAAACTTCAAGATGTTGCTTTCTTCTGATTCTTTTCCTACCTTTCTGATGGCTCTTTCTTAGTCTTCTTTAATGAGTCAACATCTGTGTCCTACCCCGTTAGCAGAAGTATCCACTCACTGTGCTCTTTCAGACCATTTTCTTCCCCCCAAATATCTAATCAGTCGCTAATCTTGTTGTTACCAGCTTTGCTACTTCTCATATATGTCCCCTTCTTGATATTTATACAGCTACCATTGTAATTCACTCCTCATCATCTCTTATGCAATAGCTTTCTAAGACTTTGGTCACTCCAATCCATTCTCTATATAGCTACCAAAGCAATTTTTTCGATGCACAATCTAACCAAATTCCTCCTCTACTCAATAAATTATAGTAGTCCCTTATTATCTCCAGGATAAAATAAAGTTCTTTGGAATTTAAAGTTCTTCACAGTCTGATTCTTTCCTACCTTACCTATCTTTTTAAACCTTACTTCTCTTCCCAAACTTATTGACCAATTTAACCCCAGTCCTAAAACTCATGTGTATGAATTGGTAAAATCAATACCCTGTGTCTGCTTGAGAGCAGGGCCAGAGTTGGTCAGAGTAGGAGAGAGGAGTTTCCCTTAGCTTAATTCCTTTTTTTTTTTTTTTTTAAATAACTTTTTATTGACAGAACCCATGCCAGGGTAATTTTTTACAACATTATCCCTTGCACTCACTTCTGTTCCGATTTTTCCCCTCACTCCCTCCACCCCCTCCCCAAGATGGCAGGCAGTCCTATACATGTTAAATAGATTACAGTATATCCTAGATACAATATATGTGTGCAGAACCGAACAGTTCTCTTGTTGCACAGGGAGAATTGGATTCAGAAGGTAAAAATAACCTGAAGAAAAACAAAAATGCAAGCAGTTTACATTCATTTCCCAGTGTTCTTTCTTTGGGTGCAGCTGCTTCTGTCCATCCTTGATCAATTGAAACTGAGTTAGATCTCTTTGTCGAAGAAATCCACTTTTATCAGAATACATCCTCATACAGTATCGTTGTTGAGGTATATAATGATCTCCTGGTTCTGCTCATTTCACTCAGCATCAGTTCATGTAAGTCTCTCCAATCTTCTCTGTATTCATCCTGCTGGTCATTTCTTACAGAACAGTAATATTCCATAACATTCATATACCACAATTTACTCAACCATTCTCCAAATGATGGGTATCTATTCATTTTCCAGCTTCTGGCCACTACAAACAGGACTGCCACAAACATTTTGGCACATACAGGTCCCTTTCCCTTCTTTAATATCTCTTTGGGGATAAGCCCAGTAGAAACACTGCTGGATCAAAGGGTATGCACAGTTTGATAACTTTTTGAGCATAGTTCCAAACTACTCTCCAGAATGGCTGGATGTGTTCACAATTCCACCAACAATGTATCAGTGTCCCAGTTTTCCCGCATCCCCTCCAACATTCCGCGTTATTTTTCTCTGTCATTCTGGACAATCTGACAGGTGTGTAGTGGTATCTCAGAGTTGTCTTAATTTACATTTCTCTGATTAATAATGACTTGGAGCATATTTTCATATGGCTAGAAATAGTTTCAATTTCTTCATCTGAGAATTGTCTGTTCATATCCTTTGACCATTTATCAATTGGAGAATGGCTTGACTTCTTATAGAGTCAATTCTCTCTATATTTTGGAAATGAGGCCTTTATCAGAACCTTTGACTGTAAAAATGTTTTCCCAGTTTATTGTTTCCCTTCTAATCTTTGTCTGCATTAGTTTTGTTTGTACAAAAACTTTTCAATTTGATATAATCAAAATTTTCTATTTTGTAGTCAATAGTGGTCTCTAGTTCTTCTTTGGTCATAAATTCCTTCCCCTTCCACAGGTCTGAGAGGTAAACTATCCTGTGTTCCTCTAATTTATTAATAATTTCATTCTTTATGCCTAGGTCATGAACCCATTTTGACCTTATCTTGGTGTACGGTGTTAAGTGTGGGTCAATACCTAATTTCTGCCATACTAATTTCCAATTTTCCCAGCAATTTTTGTCAAATAATGTGTTCTTATCCCCAAAACTGGGGTCTTTGGGTTTGTCAAACACTAGATTATTAAAGTTATTGGCCGTTTTGTCCTTTGAACCTAATCTATTCCATTGATTAACTAGTCTATTTCTTAGTCAATACCAGATGGTTTTAGTAACCGCTGCTTTATAATATAATTTTAGATCTGGTACAACTAGGCCACCTTCAATTGATTTTTTTTTTTCATTAATTCCCTTGAAATTCTTGACCTTTTGGTTTTCCATATGAACTTTGTTATTTTTTCTAGGTCATCAAAATAGTTTTTTGGGAGTCTGATTGGTATAGCGCTAAATAAATAGATTAGTTTATGTAGTTTTGTTGTCTTTATTATATTTGCTTGCCCAATCCAAGAACATTTAATATTTTTCCAGTTGGTTAGATCAGATTTAATTTGTGTGGAAAGTGTTTTGTAGTTTTGCTCATAAAGTTTCTGATTTTTCCTTGGCAGATAGATTCTTAAATATTTATACAATCAGTAGTTACTTTAAATGGAATTGCTCTTTGTAATTCTAACTGTTGGGTTGCTAGTGATATATAAGAATGCTAATGACTTTTGTGGGTTTATTTTGTATTCTAAAACTTTGCTAAAGGTGTGGATTGTTTCTAATAACTTTTTAGTAGGATCTTTGGGGTTCTCTAAGTATACCATCATATCATCAGCAAAGAGTGATAATTTGGTTTCCTCATTGCATATTCTTATTCCTTTAATATCTTTCTCAGTTCTTATTGCCAAAGCTAGCATTTCTAATACAATATTAAATTGTAACGGTGATAGCGGGCAACCTTGTTTCACTCCTGATCTTATTGGGAATCCCATAGCTTTCTTTGAACTGTTAAATCTCTTTAGACTTTGGGTTCTTCTGGCTTCGAGAGAAAATAATGGAAGATGCCAATACTATTTCATATTGCTGAAGAAAAAGATTCTGGGAAGAAGCCAACAGTAGAGAAGTTGATGGTCTTTTTCATGTCTCAGTTCCTAGCTTGCTACAATTAGAGACTTTAGGGAACTTTCCTTTGAGTGAGATTTAGGACTCTTTCTTTTGGCTGATTGAATTACCTCACTCCTATTAGGAAAGTTCCTTCACTCTGTATTATCTGGTAGGCATTCTTTTTTTTTGCTGGGGCAATTGGCGTTAAGTAACTTGTCCAGAGTCACACAGCTAGGAAGTGTTAAGTATCAGAGGCCAGATTTGAACTCAGGTCCTCCTGACTTCAGGGCACCAACTAGCTGCCCCTATCTGGTATATTCTTAAAAAATATATGTATATATATATATATATATATATATATATATATATATATATGAATATATATATGATCACGAAGAGTTAGATATGATTTAACAAAAACAATGAATGCTTTCTCTGATTTCTATTTTTCCTATCAAATTAAGTAAATGGATTTCTTTGATAATTGATATGTGTGATTACTGAATAGATCTTCTAGACTAATATTATTTAAAGGAGCAGAGTGATGTAATTCTAGCCTGGTACTTCTTGCTCAGGAGAACAGAGTGGTGAAACTTTTGGCTCCAACCTCTTGCTTCCCTTTCTGGCAAGAATTAAAATCTTCCTTTGAGACTTATGGAGAAGACTAGAGGGAGAAAAGGCTAGAGATGCCTATTTTACTTCACTCCAAATCACACAATGACATCCCCATACCATACGTAAGGGACACCCCATATTATACCCATTTGTTCTTTTCCACATACACACTTTTTTCCCATCTTCATTCCTTTGCCTTAGCTGGCCACTATGCCTACAATTTTCTCAATTCTCAACTCTGAAAATTCCTGGTTTCCTACTAGTACCTTCCTGATAAAATTACCTTCCATTTACTATATACATATACTTCTATATACACACACACATCTATCCACATTGCCTTTCCTATTAGAATGTAAGCTTTTATTTATTAATCTCAGGATAAGTGCTTAATAAATGCTTGTTGATTAATTTCTTCTCTGCCTTCATCCATTCTCTCCATTCACAAGATTTACTTACCCACCTACCATCCTCATTCAGGTTCACATTAGCTTTCATCAACTTTTAGACCACTGTAATAGATCTCATTTCTTTAAATTTCTCTTTTTTCCAATTCATCCTCCTCACAAAAGCCAAAATAAAATTTCTAAGATTCAGTTTTAATCATTTCATTTCACCACAAAAAACCATTCAGTGGTTCCCCATTGCCTCTAAGAGAATGTAAAAATTTTTTAGCCTGGCATACAACATTCTCAGCAGTTAACTTCTATCTGTTTTTCTAACTTCATGTATTTAGGAGTAAAACAGTCAATAGGGATTTATTAAGTGTTTACCAATCATCAAGTACTATGCTAAGCACTGGGATAAAAATGAAAGGCAAAAATACTTCTTGATTTAAATGAGGTCATTTTAAAGGAGCTGATTACATATATATATATTATAAAAATAAAAATATAATATAAAATAAAAATAATAAAAATAAAAACATATTATATATATATAAATAATTAGGAATATGCAAAATATATGTGGAGCTAATGGAAAGCAGTAAAGGGAGTGGGTGGCTAGTTGTGGAGAGTAGGCAGAAGAGTGAGGGGGATGACCAAGAAAGGCTTCCTGCAGAAGATGGCATTTGAGTGAAGTCTTAAAGGAGGATAGAAATTTTTGGAGACTTAAGCGAGGAGGAGGAGCTTGTAGGCATGAGGGACAGTTAGAGCAAAAACAAGGAAAAAACAAAAAACATTCATGAGGAACAAAAAGTCAGTGTAGTTAAAGCTTGAGTGAGAAGAGAGGAAGAAGGTATAAGAACTCAATTCAATGCTTTGCATAACTTCACATATGATTTCTTAATTGTAAGTGAGGATAAGGGAAAAAACACACAACTCGAACATTTTTAAAACAAGTGTAAAAAATTGTTTTGACAGGAACTAGGGTAAAATATTAACTAAATAAAAAAAAATTAAAAAGAATTCAATTTAAAACATTTATTATGTATCTATTATGTACCATGGAGGGCAGCTTGGTGCCCCACCCTATAGAACCTTGGACCTAAAATAAGGGAGACCTCAATTGAAATCTGACCTTACTAGCTGTGTGACCCTGGGCAAGTCCCTTAACCCTGATTGCCTCAATTCCCTCATCTGTAAGATGAGCTGGAGAAGGAAATGGACAACCACTCCATTATCTCTGCCAAGAAAACACCAAATAAGGTCACAAAGTATCAAACATAATTGAACAATATGTGCCAGGCACTTTAAGTTCTGAATATACAAATAGTAAAAAAGAGTCCTTGCTATCAAGGAGGTTACAATCTAATAGAAGGAGACAGCTCACAAAAAAGAAACTGAAAAGCGGGGAGGAGAGAGCGAACGGAGGAGTTGCCCGGGAGGTTTTCAACTTCCTACAAAAGAAAGTTTCGGGGCAGCTGGGTGGCGCACTGGATAGAGCACCAGCCCTGGATTCAGGAGGACCCCAGTTCAAATCTGATCTCCGACACTTAGGCAAGTCACTTAACCCTAATTGCCTCAGAAAAAAAAAAAAAAAAAAAAGTTAGTTTCAAGAGGGGTTTCACTCTTCGCCCTCCAGCTCTCCCGTCAGTGGGGCTCCGAGGCAGCTGAGGTGCTGAATACCAACACCTGAGTTTCAGGGGGTTGATCATCTAATCCTGGGAAGGAGGTAAGAGAGGGTCCACATTTTCCTACTGCTCATCCACGTCCGTGCGTCAGGTACAAAATCCAGAATTCTGGAATGGACCTTGGACCATTTCACAGATGGGGAAACTGAGGCCACATAAGATAATGGACTGGCCCGTTCAGGGTGAGTCACCAACTATTACGCGGGTCTTCCCCACCCCTTCCTACTGCACTACGAGCAGTCTCTTCTGCAGCTTAACCAGGCCCGGAGATTTGGGGACCACATCCTAATCGCGGGGGAGAAGAGAGACCCAGGAGGGAGAGCGTTCCGAGCAGCCCCCGGGAGAAGCTAGGAGCCCCCCGTCTGGCAGCCTCCACAGGCACCCAGGTAAGGCTCGGTCCCGGGAGCCGAGGAAAGGTTTGGGCCGGGCAGCTGGTCTCCGAAATAGGGAGGCGGGGAGACCAGGGAAGCGCTGAAGGACGGAGGGGAAAGGGGGGGGGGGGCGGGGAGACCAGGGAAGCGCTGAAGGACGGAGGGGAAAGGGGGGGGGCGGGGAGGGAGAGACAGAGAAAAAGAGACACACACGCGCGAGGGGGGGGAGGGGAGGAAGGAGAAACAGAGACGCAGAAAGAGAGACGGCCTCCCTCCCAGCGGCCAAGAGCAGCCGCTCCCTTTGCCTCAGCTGGCGCACCAGTCTCCGCTCCTTCCCAGCTCACACTGGCAGCCGAGGGGGGCAGGGGGAGAGAGGAGGAAGGAGGAGAGAAGCCACGTGATTGATGCCTGCGCACAGCGTGAAAGCAAGCGTCTGGAGAGCGCCGTCGCGCGGCTTTGTGGGAAAGGTAGTTCTCTCGGCCGCCCCGGCTGCTAGGAAGGCCCCACTCCCCAACTACATGCCCCAGAAGGCCGCGGGACAACGCCGCTGCCGTCGTCGGAGAGCGGGGACGCGGGACGGAGACGGAGGTCCTACGGTCGGACGGGCGGGCGGAGAGACGGGTCGGGACCAGGGCCGAGGCTGTGGCGGAGGTGAGGTTTCCCTGGGTCCGGTTCTGCGGTTGAGAGGCTGGCAGCTGCAATCCTTCCCGGGGACTCGGAAACTCGGGGGGAGAGCCCCGTGGGCGGCTTCCGGGAGCCCGCGGGGCCTCGGCGGCCTAACGGCCCCCGGCCTTTCCTCAGGTCCGGGACGGATGCGGGCGCTCCGGCGGGGCCCTTTGCCCTTCCTCCCCATTCCCCCGGGCTTGGAGCAGCGGGGGACTCGCACTGCCACCTCCGCCCCGAGACGCGAAGAACTACCCGTCTTTTGAGCAGAGCCCCCGGTTCTAGACTTGCTCCCTTCCGCCCCCCGCGCCTAGTGTCTGCGCTGCTTTCTTTCTCTTTTCGGGCTAGGCTCCGGGTCGCTTTCCTTCCTTTCCTCCGCCTCGGATCCGGGCTGCTTCCTTTAAACATTTCTCTCTGCCTTCCAGGCCCTAGGCTGCCCACCCCCTCCCCCACACAGAGTCAGCTTTCCTCCAGGGCCCAGGCTGTTTGTCCGATTTCCTCTGAGGTCGATGCTGTTTTTCCTCTCCCTGGAATCGAGACTGCTTTCCTTCTTTCTACAGAAGAAGGCTGTCTCCTTTTTTTCCGTTTTAGTCCTTGGCTGTTTACTGTCTCCAATGGTTCAAGCAGATTCCCTTGCCTCTTTCTCGGAGAGTCTGGGCTGTTGGGGTCTAAGTTGCCTTTCCTTGCTAAACTGTTTCCTTTCATCGTTTTTCCATGGCCTAAATTGTTTAGTTTAATAATCAATAATTTAACTTAATAATCAATAATCAATGTTAATCAATAAACAGGCATTTTTAAAGAGCCTGGCAGTTAAGTCCTCCCTGCCACGCAGTAAGGAAAACCAAAGTACATCTGTCCTCAAGAACCTCATATTCTTCGGGGTGAGGGAGAATTGCATGTATTTATATAAAAGTAGGCACAAAGTGTAGACAAAGTAATTGTGATTGAGAAGGCTAAGAGGCACTAGCAGTTGGGAGTCTGTGATGGTTCAGAAAGGGAGGTAGTTTCTCCGGATATTCCCTAGTAGCTAGGTTCCCCCCAAAATTTTAGACAGTTTCCTCCTCTCAGATCTTACCATTTCCCCCCAACTTGTCTTCCTTTTGTAATATGAAATCTTTAGGGTTCATGTACTCTTGCCTGCCTCTCCCACCTGCAGAGGGACCAGGTTGTGGAATTTTGTCTAATTCTTAATAGGGTCCCCCATCTTAAAATCCACCTATATTTTCATCAAGACTTTTCTTATACTAACCTCATGGAGGCCAAATGTCATCTACTGCTAAGAACATCTGCCCATGAACCTACAGGTTTAGATTCTTTAATTCTATTCTAGAAAGAGTGTTTTTGACTCTTGTGCACAGACTTGCCCAAACCCTTTGGCTGGGAAGGATTCCAGATGATGAAATTCTAAGACATTTATATCTTTTCCCTTTATTCACTTAATCATAGGTTTTGGGATTCCATTTGAAGATGACCATGAAGCCAAAGGCCTAGTTATTTTTTTTAATAGGAAGGCCTTCCTTGTGCCTTTCTTATGATGTTCCTATCTTCTAATCTTTAGGATGTAGGTCTTGAGTGGATTGGTGTTTATAAAGATGAAAACTGTCTGCTTTTAACTCTAATTCTTATACATTTAATTCAGACAACTGTTCAAACCATACAGTTTTCTGACCAGCAAATGAGCAATTTTCCCTCATTTACTTAATCTCTTGAAGGTGATAATGGTGTAAGTTGAATAAACCGTTATTGGTGCTCGAAAGTTGATAAGCACTAATGGGGAGTTCATTGCCTGCTGCGTAGAGGGGAGGTTGCTAATTGCACTGAAGGGAATCCTGTTGAGACTGGAAAGAACTATCAAAAAGAAAAAAAAAAAGATCTTATATAGATATGTTATGTCAACAAAATAGATTTCCATGGTGTGGACTTAGATTGCAGACATGCAGCATCCCACAGTTGCTTAATTCTTTTGAGCTTGCTTTTCTGTCTTTGGCCAAAACACCTCAGTTGTACTGTGGCCTAGAAAGCAGCATACTTTAGAGATGTACCCAAGAGCAAAAATGGCTGCTGCCAGAGAGAGCTAGATTTCCTCTGTGGGGTAAAGAAATAAAGATGAACAAGTTCTCTGGCTTTAAAAAAAAAAAAAATTTAAGAAATGTTACACTTTACTAGGATTCTCTTTTATTTGACATTTATTCTCTGAATGAAACCTCATATTGTTAGCACCTGGAAACTGAAGGGAGGTAAAATCAATATAAGAGGCTACTGATTATTTTTATTTCTGTTATCTAAAAATACCTTTTTTCCCTCCTTCATTTCAAATTGATTCAGCACCAGTGACAAGATCTACAGCTTGGGAGACTGACATCTTCTGTCAATACATCAGGTATAGTACAAGTAAGAATTACCTCTCTACTTACAGTATACATCTGCTTATCTTCCTGAACAGTCTCTCTTGTCCAGGTATGTGAATTTTCTTTAGGTGGGAGAGTTAACTTTTCTGTGTTGAAAGAAGTGGGATTAAGAAAACCTTCACTTTGGAAAATTTATATTGGATTAGTTGGGTATGGTGGTCTCTGTATGTAGTAGAAAAGCAAGAGGAAAAAGGGGTTCCCTTCAAATTGGACTCCTTTAATGAGTGCTTTCTTCAACCCTGGAAACATAAGAAGGCCTTCTGGTTGTGTTTGCCTTTTGTCCAAATCGAATGGAAGATTTGTTAATACAAATAGCTCAAAGGATTTATTCAATTTAGCTTATTACAAGCCTCAGATATTTTTTTTGACTTAGAAATACACACAGTAATTTGTATCCTTCAAGTAGTTTTTACCTATTGCTTAACCAATAGAGCAAATGGCAGAAATGCCTCCTCTTTTCAAATGTTGACTTTCTAGTATTTCAGAGGAAATTTTGATTTTTTTTTTTTTTTAGGGAGGAATTCTCTGGATAGTACAGTGTATTATAATGATAACAGCACTTTGTGACCCTAGGCAAGTTACTTAACTCCAGTTTGGGGGGGGGGGGGAATGAGGATGATAACAGCAACTAAACATATAGTGCTTTACAATTTACAACATTTTCCTTCAATTGTTCAAATGTGAATACCATTAATCTCAATCTATAGATTAAAAAAGAGGCTTTAAGAGTGAGATGACTTGATAAGGATCATATGACTGTTAATTAGCAGACTAAGACTTCAGTAAAGGTTATCTGATTCCTAAGTCCAGGACTTTTTTCCACATATCTTCCCCTCCTCTTCCAATTACCGGCCATAAGTTACCTATTGAGTTTGATACTTAAAAGATGTGTGAAAACCAAGACTTGCTAAATGTCCCGTCTCCTCTTATATTACATTCATGTTCTGGTCACAGCAGGAACATAGGAGTGTTTCAGCATAAGATTAGTAAGATTCTTTTAAAAAGGAGCAATATTAAGTTTATATTAGTAGCTTAAGTGCTACATTGTTTTGTTCAGAGATATATGACATGTGTATCCATTCTCGTCAGACCCTTATAGAACAGTAACACAAATACACAGTTTAATGCTAGGGAATATAGCACCTATGATGTCATATGAATCATCAACCTTCTGGCCCATTTGTATTTTCATTTTTGCTCTAGAAAACATTCTTTTTGGAATTCTGAAGGACAGCAGAGCTGAGAAGGGAAAGAATTTACATTTAATTTGTAAAATGGTTTGTCTCCAAACTGAAAGGATATGAGAACCTAGTAGGGTGTTCTGATTAAATTGTTCTAACTGATGCCCTTCTTTTCTTTATGAGTATTTTTTCTTGTCGCTTTGAGAACAATTATTGTCAGCTTCTTTTTTTTTTAATTTAATAGCCTTTTATTTACAGGATATATACATGGGTAACTTTACAGCATTAACAATTATTGTCAGCTTCTGTAAGTAGCAGAACAAACAAATCTCTGAACGTCTGATTTTAATATGTTTGACTTTTTTTTAGAACCTATGTAGCAAAGTTGCTTTCAAATTTATGTGCTTTTGAAGTTCCTTGAGCCACTTTGCCTTCAAGACTTCTATTTAATTCTTTGTAGTGTTTATAATTCATTTTTCATTTGAGTATTCATTTTCACTTTGTGAAAATTTGAAATAAAACAGTCTGGTAACTGGCAGGGGAAAAGCTGGTCTATCTCATGGACTGCTTTGTGGATTTCTCACTGGGAATTAGTTCTAGAAAATGGAGTTTATGTTACTAGAAGTCCATTTTTTGAGTAAAGTTCTCAAAACAACTACCCTAGAATAGAGATTTCCCCACCTTTTTTGTATGTGAATGTTTCTTTAGCCTCAAAATAATTAATGGTTCATTACATGATAGTTGTACTGTTAGTATCCTTGGGATGATACATGATGATAAAAAATGAGCTACAAATGCACTAATACTTTTAAATGAATTTTATTAACTATAGTAGCAGCATACATTTTTAAAAATGAGACTATATATATATATATATATATCAAAACACAGAGAAACAGACAGATATACTCAGGCCACGGAAAGTATGTTGTTTTATTCTTTTGAGTCATGATCTTTATACTCAAAAAGATATAATACTTATAATTTAATAGTAAATTGATTCTCAAGCTAAGTAAGGAAATAATAGAAGAGCACTTAGCAACTTGTGTTGAGTACATATCACATAGAGCAGAAGAACTACATCTTTGGGTATAGAAAGAGCCATTATCATTTACTTTTTGGAAGCAATGACAGAAATATCTCTGAACTAGAGAAGAGCAAATGTTTTGATATTTTATTTATATTGACATATATTATTAAAGGAATGATCAGTGAACTTTTCTGGAAAAAAGCAGTTGTCACAAAGAACCAGAATGGTTACTAAACTGGTAGTTGAGGAGAATGCTGTAGATCTGATTTGCTTAGATTTTAGGACAATATTTGTTTCTCATGCTTTTCTTGTAGACTGGGTGGAGAGATGTATGCTAGACAGTCCCACATTTGATTGATTTGGAGATTGAATTTCCAAATCAAGGAGTTATACTTGTTTGTTTTCATTGTGGAAAGTGCTCTTCGTGGTGTCCCCAGTCATTTGTATTTTGCCCTGTTCTATTTGACATTTTTAGTAATGACATGATAATCGACAGATAACGTAAATTTGGAAAGGATATGTGACATACTAGATGGTAAGATAAAAATAAATCTTGACAGGCCAGAACATGGGATAAATCTAATAATAAGAGAAATCTTGATATGAATTTAGATTAGCCTTAATATGAAGATAGACACTCCCCTCTTCTTTCCCCCCTTCTTCCCTCCCCCCCCACACACACTTAGACATACACCATGCACTGTAGGGTTTGGGGGAAGAACCATACCAGGAGTACTCCACTGGGGGCAGTGTGTTCCCTGGAGTTGAGCTGAAGCAAAACTATAGATAGAAAGTTGAGCTGCAAAGTCTACATTCTGCTATTTCTAAAGGAAGATTATGGAGGGAAATGAGTGCTTCCCCCCCTGCCCCTTCAGTCAGAAGGTCGGGCAACTTGAGAACCGTGGAAAGGTATTGAGTATATCTAAGGTTGGTTATATAGAATGATGAAGAGGATTAAGGCTTGATTTGCCTGATCCCAGAGGACAGAATTAGAAATTGTTGGTAGACTGTACAGAGAAATATGTTAAGATTTTTTGTAAGGAATAACTGCCTGAAATTAGTACTTCACAAAAGTGGGGCGTGGGCTGAGAATTGTGATATATGTTGGATACTCTGTAAAGGACATTCTTTTCTGAGCTTTGATTACTCTGAGTTATTATCTAACTGAAATACTGTCATTCTGGTAGTAGTTTCTAATTCTATTAACTGACCACTTTTTCAGGATTAAGATAATCCATGAGAATACTGGGAGAGGGAAGGTGATGTGAAAGAAAGAGTTTGGAACCCACCAGTCATTATGGTTGGAACTGGGACAAGAAACCTCTTCAAGGCATGCGGTTGATTTCACAGCACTGAGTGGACATTTAGGAGTTTAGAGAATAGTTTATAGAAAAATGAGAAATGCTATAGAAATAAGACGGAGGCAGATGAAAAGGGAGTCTTAAGTGAATATATGTTAGACCTTGAAAAGATTGTTGTTCGTCCTTTGTTTTCAAAGAAGACCATGATATTAGAAAGGTGATATTATGACTTTTGAATAAATTGGATTTAAGTGATACAGGGCAATGTAAAGTCATTAGCCTTCTTTCTTCCTGAGACTTCTGGGTTGAGTGGCAAGGTAATCAGGGCAAATGCAAATTGCCCCCACCTTGAAAAGAAATATAAACGTGAAGTTACATAATGTCCTTAGCTGGAGGAGCAATATTTTACCAAAGCTATATTAATCTGCTTTAAGACCACTTAACACACCCTCCTTGTGCTTCTGGCATGTTTCAGAATATTTATAATTAGAAGAGGTGACCATTTGCTTTGATATAACTAGGTGATTAAGAGTTAACAAACAGATATGCAACCTGGAGCACTCTGAATCAGATTAAAATACAATTGGGAAATATTTAGTAAAATAAAAGTAAAATAAAACATAGGTTACATCACATTTCAAAACTAAGTTATGCCCTATGGAGACTCATATATGTGATTTAGTGGCCCCAATTTCTATTTGAATTTGACAACTCTGGTAAAACAAATAGCCTTGGCATTGAGATGGAAAATGCTTATCAGCATCCAGAGAGAGAATAGAGAGAGTGAATGTGATTGAAACAGTATTTTCACTTTTTTGTTTGTTGATTTCTCATGTTTTTTTCCCCTTTTAGTCTGATTTTTCTTGTACAACATGACAAATATCAAATTGCTCCCTCTTTTGGGCCAGGGGGAGGTAAAGTAGAAACATTTGATATCCAAAGTCTTACAAAAATGAATGTTGAAAACTTTTAACATGTATTTGGAAAAATAAAATATTGAAATTTTTTTTAAAAATGAAGTATATAGAGAGGAAAAAACCCAACCTGACAAATACGGAAATATCTTTAGAAGAATTGTATATGTTTAACTTAGATTACTTGCCGTCTTGGGGACGAAGAAGGTAGAGGAGGGAGAAAAATTTGGAATGCAAAGTCTTAAAAATTAATATTGAAAACTATCTTGGCATGTATTTGGAAAAATAAAACACTATTGAGAAAAAAAAACAAAAAACAAATAGTCTTGGAATCAGGAAGTCCTAAGGTTGGATCCTACTTCAATCTGGCAAGTCATTTGACCATTTTCAGCTTCGTTTTCTTCGTCTATAAAATGGGAATAATAGCACTTCACAGGTTTGTAGTAAGGATTAAAAAAAAAAAAAAAGAATCATACGTAAAATGCTGTGCAAAGTCCTATAGAAATGCTATTGATGATGCCCATGCCCTCATCCTGAGAAACAGCTCCACTTTTTTACTTTACTCTTTTTTTCATTAGGTTCATATTTTAGTTTACATTGTGGTTGTTTTATCCTTTCTTTTGGCTCTTCTTGATAGACCTGTGCTTGGTAAACATTTGTTAAATGGCGTTGTATTCCTCTGTATTTGCTTTTGTTGTCATGACTTTTAAAGTATTTCTTTTGCTCCTATGCTGTTGTTACTTGTAGATCCTTGTAAGCTATAGGTCCCTGCTATTTGGGCTAATTGAACCTAACTTCCTTGACCTGGAGCTGCTTAGCATGACATCAGCCTTGCCATCCAACATCAAAGAGAGGACTGTGCTCTATTGTTAGACAACTGACTTATCACTTTGTAAGAATCCTAATTTTAGCATCATGCTTAGCAGTTCTCTGTTCACACCTTTCACACATTAGTTCACACATTATAGAGTTCACAAGTCTGGGAGATTCACAAGTCAGGAAGTCACAAAGTCAACCTTTGAGTTCACACCTCTAAAAGAGCATATAAAAGGACAAACCTCAGTCAAGAATTAGTTGAGGAGATTGAGAAAGCAGGATTCAGTTGGGCAGAACTGGAGATTCAGAGAGAGCTGGAGGCTGAAGCTGGCAGAGGCAAAAGACAAGCAACAAGAGCTCTCGGAACCAAGGAAAGCTTACGGGGCTATTTTGAAAGAGACAATAAAGGATCTGAACTTTTAACAACTGGCTGCATTTGAGGTGATTATTACAGGGAACAACCGAAATTAAGGCTGCCTCCAGAAGCCCCTTGAGAAAGCTGCTCCCAGAAAACCATCATATTTTAGAAAAGATCACCACACTCTATAAGCAAAGCAAAATTGTGATAGCTCAAAAGAAACATGAAATATATAAATCTAGAGACATCTCCACTCCAAATGTACATGTGAACTATTTGTGCTTAACCTGTGGTAGAGTCTTCTAAGCTCCTGGTTGGTCTGATCTATGAGTCCAGACACACTGTACCTTGATCCCAACATAGTGATGCTATTTTGGTCCTCTTTCAGAATGGAAGACAACTACTAACCAACATACTCACTTACACATGTCCATGTACACTATGCTGATCGTATTTTAGGTAATAGACTCATATCATCTTAGAGGTCATCTAGCCTAATCGATCAGTAATTGTTGAATTAGTAAGCTTTTATGTGCTAAAGCACTTTGAGGAGCCAGGGGTTCAAAAGCAAAGAAAAAACTTTACCTTTAAAAAACTTATATTCTATTAGGGAAGACAACATATACACATCTTAACTTATATATAAAATATACACAAATACAACAGTTCTGGTGGGGGAAAATCCCATAAGCTAAGGCCATCAGGAAAGGTTGAATGAAGTAGATTTTGGGTTAGGCTTTGAAGGAAACTTAAGGCTTCTGAGAGGTAGAGGTGAAGAGGGAGAGAGGACATTTCTTATGGAAGATAGCTCTTACAGGAGCACACAGATGAGTAATGGAATGTGTGAGAGGACCACTGAATGCATAAAGAGGAGTAGGTAACATATCCTAACTCTGGAAAAGTGCGTTGGAGCCATATTATTAAGGGCTTTAAATGGCAAACAGAGCAGTTTCTTTTTGACTCTAGAGGTAGCAGCGACCCACTGGCATTTATCGGGTAGCGTAGTAATGTAGTCAGTCATCCATGTGCTTTAGCAAAGTCATTGTGGTGTCTGTCAGTAGAGTGAAGAATATAGGAATTTTCTCTCTGATAGGGTTTCTTAATTTGGACTCCTTCTTAAAAAAATATTTTGATTGCTTTATTTCATTATAACTTTTTTCCTTTATAATCCCATGCATTAAATGACATTCTGAGAAGGAATAACCATAGGCATCACCAGAGTACCAGTGGAGTCATGAGACAAAATTTTAAGAATCCCTGCTTGTGATACTTTGCCAAGTAATCATCCGACTTGCCAGAACATATTAAGTGATAAAGAATTCAAAACATCTAGTCCCACTTTTGTAAATGTCTAATTGTCAAATAAAATTCTTATTATATACAGCTGAAATTCACAGTGCCATCCCCCAAATGCCATCTATTCTTTGGTGCTAGTTCTGTTCCCTGGAGGTACAAAGAAATCTAGCATATCTTCTACTCTGCAACCCATTAGACAATCTAGATGGCCACCATGTCTTTGCTGAATCTTCTTTTCCTTTGGAAGTGTCTTTCCATTTCCATTCTTGATTTCAAATCAAATTTGTGCCTTTGTGTTATTTGTAAAATTAATAGGCATGCCATTTCTGCCTTTATTCAAGTTAAAACACCTGAGATAGTACTGAATATATATGCCCTCCTGGATAAGTGGTCAAAGGATATGAAAAAACAGTTCTCCCAAGAAGAATTGTAAACTATAAACAACCACATGAAAGATTGTTCTTGGCCATTACTTAAAAAGAAATGCAAATAAAAATATTTGCAGTTTCATCCCACACTCAAAAGACAGAAGTCATTAGTGTTGAAGGTTAAGATGATGGAGAAGGTACATGGACATATTGATGGAACTGTGATTGATCTAAGCATTCTTGGAATGGAAATTAATGGAGATTAATTTGAAATTAAGCCAATAAAATGATTTAAATGTTCATAGCTTTTAACTTGGAGATCTCACCATGAGATGTAGAATCCAAGGAAGTAAAAGGAAAGGGGGGGGAAAGGTTTCATGGATAAAAATATTTATCGCAGCACTTTTTTGTAGTATGAATGAATTGGAAACAGTAGATGCCTATTGGTTGGATAATGGCTATATAAAATGTGGCATGTCAATATAATGGAATATTATTGTGCAGTCATAAATGATGAATGCAGAAAAATGTGGAAGACAATGCAAACTAATACAAAGCAAAATAAATAGGACCAAAAAAATATACTTACAACAGTGTGACTGGAAAGAAGAGGGAAAAATGTGTCTCCATTCCTTATTTGAAGAGGCAAAGGACTATGGTTGTGAAATAATTGCATTGGATGTAAGATTTACTTGGTATAATGGTTAGCTTTGCAGAATTGCTTCCCTTTTCTCCTTTTACTTATTATAAGGGATGGCCCCATAGGTAGAAGAGGTATATATTTCAAAATGAAGGTGATATAAAGACAAGGGAAAAAATGTTTTTTAATGTAAAATAAAGACAGGGCCAAGGAATGAACCTTGTAGTATTCCACAAAAGAAACAGTGATCTCTTTAAACAGTATCAATCTGTTGTGCATCCACCTGTTCACTTATCTGCATTTTTCTCTAACCTGCATTTCTTTATCTTGTCCACCAGGATATAGTAAGGTTTTATTAGTTGTCTTATTAAAAACAACTTAAACATATCATTGAATTTCAGAGTTGGAATGGACCTCAAAGACTATCTAGTGAGAAAACTAAGTCCCAAAGATATTAAGTGATTGAGACAGGATTTGAATTTGTCTTCCTAATGCCAAAATCCAACTCACTGTCTGTTACCACTGCCTTTCATTCAGTCTCTTCTCAGTGAAATAGCATTTATTAAGTATTTACTATGTCTCTGGCACTGTTCTAAGCACTAGAATCGCAGGGAACAAAAACAGTCTCTTTAAGGAGTTTTTATTTCAATGGGGAGAAAGCACTTAGGTTTGTATAAGATACATTCAAAGTAGATTTCATGTAACTAGAGAGGGAAAGGAACTTGCAGTTGGAAAGACTGAGAAAGACCTGAAGGTTGTGGTAAAATGGTATTTAAGTTGATTTTTAAAGGAGATTCAGGAAAAGAAGTGGAAGTGAGAAGGGAGAGTGTTCTAGGCTTGGCTTGGGAGGGAAGAAGGGAAGGCAGCCATTTCAAAATCATGGAGCCAGAAGCTGGAGTTTCCTGGGAGATGTGTCCTATTTTAGAAATAACAAATATACTATGAAATACTTGGATTAATCTGATCAATATGGTAATTCAAGACAATTACAAAGGACTCATGGGAAAAAAATGCTGTTCTCTTCCAGAGAGAAAACAGATTAAACTGAGTACTGAAGTATAATTTTCTGTCTTTATTTTTCTTGCTTTAGAAAATGGCTAATATGAAAATATGTTTTGTATAACTTCATATGTATAATTTTTATTTTGCTTGCCTTCTCAATACGTGGAGGTGGGATGAGAGGGGAGAGGAGAGGTTTTGGAAAAGAAAATTTAAAAAGAAAATGCTAAAAATAAATAATTTGGGGATAATCATTTCAGGTAAGGTTACGTAGCTGGATTGAAGTGTGTGTGTGGAGTTGGTTGAGTAGAGAAAATTACTTTGGAGGCATTGAAGTGATGGGACACTTAAGGCAGAGAGACAAGTTAAAAGGTTGTTGGAAATGATCTAGTGGAGAATTGATAAAATCTTGAATCTAAAGTAATTATTTTAAGGGAGATATTGAAAACAGAAATGACAAGATTTAGTAACAGATTGAACATGTGGGGTGTAGGAGAATGTAAAGTGGAGGATAATCCTGAAATTTTGAACCTGAGTTAATGGAAGGATGGTGGTAATAACTTTAACAGAAATGGAGATATTTGGGAGAGGGGAGAGTTTAAATGGAAATGTGGGAATTCAGTTATTTTCACCATGCAATGGCCTAGGAGAAATATTTAAAACTGGAATATCAGTTTAGATTGCTGTTTTGAATAAGGAGGGTGACTCATAGCCATTTGGAACCATTTGGTTTAACTTCATTCCTTTTCTCTAATAAGACTGGTGGTAGAATTAATTATTATGAAAGATACTCCTAGCTTTTAGGGAATTACTTATATAGAAAGTTGCTTGAGGAATGGTTGTCCTTTTTTTTTTTTTTAATTTATTTATTTTTATTTATTATAATAACTTTTTATTGACAGAACCCATGCCAGGGTAATTTTTACAACATTATCCTTTGCACTCACTTCTGTTCTGATTTTTCCCCTCCCTCCCTCCACCCTCTCACCCCCTCCCCAGATGGCAAGTCCTATATATGTTGAATATGTCGTAGTATATCCTAGATACAATATATGTGTGCAGAATCAAACATTTTTCTTGTTGCATAGGGAGAATTGGATTCAGAAGGTAAAAATAACCTAGGAAGAAAAAGAAAAATGCAAACAGTTTACATTCATTTCCCAGTGTTCTTTCTTTGGGTGTAGCTGCTTCTGTCCATCATTGATCAATTGAAACTGAGTTAGGTCTTCTCTTTGTCAAAGAAATCCACTTCCATCAGAATACATCCTCATACAGTATCATTGTTGACTTATATAATGATCTCTTGGTTCTGCTCATTTCACTCAGCATCAGTTCATGTAAGTCTCTCCAAGCCTCTGTATTCATCCTGCTGGTCATTTCTTACAGAACAATAATATTCCATAACATTCATATACCACAATTTACCCAATCATTCTCCAATTGTTGAACATCCATTCAGTTTCCAGTTTCTGGCCACTACAAACAGGGCTGCCACAAACATTTTGGCACATACAGGTCCCTTTCCCTTCTTTAGTATCTCTTTGGGGTATAAGCCCAGTAGTAGCACTGTTGGGTCAAAGGGTATGCACAGTTTGATAACTTTTTGGGCATAATTCCAGATTGTTCTCCAGAATTGTTGGATTCGTTCACAACTCCACCAACAATGTATCAGTGTTCCATTTTGAGGAATGGTTGTCCCTAACTGTGCTGCTGTGTTCCTCAAAAAAAATTTCAATCAAATCATGCCCCTTATTGCATCTCAGAACATGCAGTCTGACACTTAGAGGCTTGCATTTACTATAGAATAATTATGTACCAGTATATGAGCTAAGTTTGTAGTGGGCATTTAGAAGCCATGATTAACACAGAAGAGTTTGGTAGGGAAACTTCAATCATGAATGACACTATGCAGAGATAAGATTTTTGCTCAAAACTTTTCCAGGCAAAATACATACACATACTCTCTGTCTCTTTCCACATATGTACACATGTGTACTTCAAACCCTATAGTTTAATCTGATCTGTCTGAAACAACAGAAAGAGAACAAGACAACTGTGAAGTACAAACTTTATATTCTATTTGGAAAAAAATAGAAGAATCTTATGCACAGGCGTCCCAAAAAAAAGTTTGTGATAATCCATATTGTACCTTCTAAGAGTGTTACATCCTGTTTATTCTACTGGTAAGTCATAAGATTTTAGGATATCAGAATTTAAGAGACCATCCTACAATAGTCCTGGGACTGAAATCCAGGCCTTCTGATTCCCAGTTCTGTGGTCTTTTCATTATGGGATCCACATGGTGCATTTTTTTTTTTCCCTTTGAAATCTGGACTGGGTTGAACTTTTTTCCCTCTTAAAACTGATTCTCAGTTTCTTCTCTAGCCTCAATTATGCACAACAAAGTTAAGAAACTCTGATAGTTGTTTTACAGAAAAGGTTAAGGACTGTTTTTGACTGTCATCATTTATGTATTATTGTCCTTTTTGTTTCAAGCAGTCAGGTTTGTTTTACCTTTCACCCTACTGTGGCTACCTTTTTTGAAGATACCTATACAAGGAATACCTATCTAGAGTTTCCTGAAGTACATTATAGCAACATTTTGTCACATCATGGGGAATTTGTAACTTATCTGGGACAAGCTAGCATTTAAGGTTTGATAGCATTGACTTGTATGAACTCCTCCCTTTTGTGACATTGCTCCTTTGGACCTGTCTCCTTAAAAATTGTTTCAGCTAATTGTGAGAGTAGCTAAAAATTTTAACTGACATCAAAACTCAGGCATTTTATCTATAGATGATTGATGTCAAACTAATGTTTGTTTCTCGAGCACTACTCCCATCATCTAGTACCCTGTATAAAAGAGATTTATCCTTTTTTTTTTTTTTTTTTTTTTTTTAATTTTCTGGAGTTTGCATGGCTAAACCCTATCTTTCCTTCCTGTTCAATAGTTTTGTATTCTGATATAACCTATAGGTTATATTGCCTAGAAACCCTCTATATCAGGTATAAGAAAGCTATTGATATAATTTGAAACCACAATTTCCAGAAAATGAAAAACAGAATTGCTGAATCAGAGAATATGGCTTTTATTAGTTGTTGCAGAAGGGAACAGTTGGTTTTGATCCCAAGTGGAAAATCAGTTTCAAATAAATTTGCCAGCCTACACAATTCTTACTAATCACATTTGTAGTTCTTCCAATTTGTGGTTTTATTAATCTACTTCTTTTTAGTTATGTTTATGGGCAAAGTGTTCACTCTAGTGAAGTGATGCTCTTTGTAAAAGCTCAAAATGAGATGCATTTTATGAAGAAAATCATTCATGAAACATATAAGTAGCCCAGTAATTGAGGGCTTTGTGGGAGAAAGATTTGCTACTATTATTGTTTGTCTCTAAGCCACAGTCAACTGCCATAGAATTGCTCAGGTGTTTTGGGAATTTGGGAGAGCATAACAATTTGGATAGGAAATCTTCTTTATTTTTCCAAATCTACTGTTGTAATGGCCTTTAATGATATTAGATCAGAGTAGTAACATCATTCAAAAAAATTTTTATCAGCATTTCAGATCCAGTAGGTACCTGGTACCTCTATACCTTTATTCTAAAAACAAAAACAAATCATCCAAATATGTCTCAGATATGTCCAGCTTTCTTGATGGTCCTTGAAGCTCAACATATTTCAACTGAAACACCTCATTTTATCTGTTAAACTTGACATAAACTGTCAATAACATGACATCCCTTTCAGTTCTAAAGTTGGTGATTCTTTTCTTATTTTTGAGCTTCCAAGCTTTGGTGGTTTTCTTCATGTTTATATGCATTTATGGGCCAAACTCTATCAGGTCTTTTTAGTAATGAGAAAGTTTTTTATTGTGTGCAAGGTATTTGGCTATGTCCTCTTATCTATCCTCCATCATCATGCTGTCATTATAGTCTGGACTCTTATTGCCTTATGCTTGTACAAATGCCCAAGTCTTCTAACTGGTCTCCATTTTACAATCTGTGCATCATTACCTGATACATGTGTATAAAAAGTTAATTTTATAATGTAATTTCCCTGTTAAGAGAAAACTGATGGTTTCTGGAGTTTTCTTGACTATGCCATTGTCCATAGAATCACACTTAAACTCTTTTGCCAAACATTCAAAATTCTTTAAGATTTGGCCTTTCCACCTACCTTTCCACCCTTATGTCCTTTCTGCTGTTATTTACTGATCAAATTAGACAGTTTGCTCCAGATATACTTTTTTGAAGTTTTCCTTGCTTTTGCTTAGCTCTCTTCTCCATTTAAAATTATTTCCTAGTCTTTCTTTTCCTCCCTTCATTAGTCCAGTTCTTACTTAAAGGAACTTAGCAAATTCTACTTTTTCTAAGGTTGCCTTTCCTGATCCTGTTACATAGAAGAAATCTCTTCTTAATTTCCATAGCATTTTGTGTGTTTCTTTCAGTTATATTTCCACAATCTATTTTATATGCTAGTTACTTGTCTGTCTCCCTTACAAGGCTAGAAGCTTCCTGAGGTCAGAAATCATGTCCTTTTCATCTTTATATCTCAGACATTTTGGAGTGAGTCATTAAGAATTTATTAGATACTTAACTCTGTACCAGGAACTGCAGGAGGTGTTAGGGATATAAAACAAAAATGATGTAGTGCTTGCTCTTAAGGAGTTCACATTCTGTAATTACCTATGTAATAAATACATGTGGGCAGTGTTAATCAACAGGCATTTATTAAGTACTTAATTATGTATAAAAAGTCACATTTTAATGCAACAGTTTGTGTAGATGATGTAAATAGGTGGTAAGTGGGATGGAGGTGGAAAGATCTATTCCAGAAGGCAGGAGCTGAGTCTTGAAAGAAGCAAGACACTAAGGGGAAGGAGGGAGTGCATTTCAAACATATCAAGGGTAGCACAATAGGGAAATGGAATGTGAGCTACAGAAAGGCCAGTGGTCCTGGGCTATAGAGGATGTGGAGAAGAGTGGGGAGTAAAGAGTAAGACTAGAAAGGTTGAAGGGGTCTAGTTGTGAAGATACTTTGGAGAGAGACTCTAGTTTCTAGGACAGGGAATTTGAAAAGTTTTTGGAAGATAGTACTTTACTCAGTTTTGCAGAAAACCAGATATCCTAAGAGACAGATGAGGAGCTGGGAATGGGGATAGGTAGAGATGTGAGAAGAATAGCAAAAAGGGCAGTTTGAGTAGAGAACATAGAGTATGCCAAGGACAGTAAGCCTAGAATAGAGTAAGCTAAATTTTGATGGGCTTTAAATGCTAAGTAGAAGAGTTTATATTTGATCTTACATAGATAATATAGAGGTGATAAGGAGCCATTGGTATTTATTGAGCTGGAGAGTGATGCTTTAGAAATGTCACTTCATAGCTGCTTGAAGGAATGAATCTGGGAAGATTAGGAATGTCCTTTTATAGATAGGTACTGAATGGAGTTGTAGATAACAGTAACATCTAATATTTAAATAGTCCTTTACTCACAATAACACTGATAGGGGTATCGTGAATAATCATCATCTGTGTTGTGCAGAAGAATATTGAACTTGAGATATTAAGATGCTCATGATCATGTAATGATCTAAATGTCTGAAGTAAGATGCCAACTCAGGTTTTCTAACTCCAGATCCCTCTTTCTAGCTATTAATCCAGATTGGCTTTAAACTACCTCCTTATATATTACTGGAAGAAATGGTGGATAGAACTGCAAAAATATTGTTGCTTGTATGGTTATGAAGTCTTTGGAATGATCATTTCACACACTTCTAAATTGTGAATAGTCTGTCGATTAACATTTTTGTCTAATGATTTTTGGCAGAGACAGAATTGGAAGTATTTAGGATTAGGGTCAGACTTTAAGTTGTGTAAGGCAGAAACTTAACATATAAGTTTCTAAGACTAGGATTTAACTAGAATAGGGAAAGACTTTGTCATAAAATTTGTTTTGAGTCTGGTCTTGGGAACATCTAGATTTTAGATTTCTATATTCCTCGTTTGCAAATACTGATATTCTTTATCAAATATGTGTTTGGTTTAATGCTAATTTGATTCCTCAATTCAGAATTGCAGCCTGCTAGAGGATCTTTATTGCCACATTGTTTTTACTAGCTAAGTGATTAGATGACTGATAAAAGCATCAATTAATTGTAGTGGTTTAGTCAAAGATATATTCTCTATGACTGATTCTTCTGTCTGGAGAAGAAATCCTAGTCAGTAAAAGTATTTGATAAGACAAGAATTGCTGCTTTTCATTTTGGTAATTTACATTTCATTTCATTATCCTTTGTAGATCTACAAGTATCCAAATTGACAGTCTTCCATCAGTGATTATGACTCTTGGTGTAATACTTTACTGGTTGGAGCCCTATCTTTGGGCAACCTTCAGCAGTTCTTCTGCCGACTTCTCTTTATTTCTAAAACATTTATCCATAATGGGAAATGATCAGTTCTATGGTAAGACTCACTAGCTCTGCTCCAATGATTACCTTGCAGGTTGGTAATTTACAACTAAAATAAAGTTGTCAATTGCTGCCTTTTATCAATGGACCATCTTTTTACTGTCTG
Source organism: Sarcophilus harrisii (assembly GCF_902635505.1). Classification (NCBI taxonomy): domain Eukaryota; kingdom Metazoa; phylum Chordata; class Mammalia; order Dasyuromorphia; family Dasyuridae; genus Sarcophilus; species Sarcophilus harrisii. The sequence goes on from NC_045428.1 coordinate 540,659,318, forward strand.
CTTCACACCTTATAAATGAGTTATATTATCTTCAAGTTCTAGTGATAAAATTCCTGTTTCTCCTGAGTAAGAAAGGGAAAGGCAGATTGTTCATATTGCCCTAACAAATGTAATATTTTCTTAACTAATGGAAATTTTCATATCCTTTGGCTTTTGTTGGAAATACTTTGGGTTTTCAGCCAACTTTCTTCCATGGGTAACATTATTTAGCTGATGAGCTTTGTAAATAAGATTCAAAGGCTGTGTTGGGAAAATTTGTAATCTTTTTAGGATAAAGAACATTGTCTTAAGAAATCCATGGTAATCACCCTGTTCCTGGTATTTCATTAAAATTATACCAGCTTTTGTACTTAATAGCATCGCAGAAAGATACAGCCAGACTTTGTGTTAAGGTAAGCTGTCTTAAGCTATCCTGTCATCTTCATTTCAAACCTTGTTTCCCATTTTCTCCTCCTTTCTCCCAATTTCTGACTAAGGTGGCTCTTCTTGCTAAAAACTGACCCATCTACTTGTGTATTAGAACTGTTTCCTCCCAAATTTTCCTCAGTTATCCCCTTTCCCAGCTTCCTTCTCTCTACTTTTTTTTTTCTCTTTATTCCTTTTTCCCCTCTCTCCACCTTCCTTTTCACTCTCGCTCACAAATCTTCAGCCTCTCTTGGCAACTGATTCCTTTCCTATTGCTTTCAAAACATAATTTCCCATCCTTTAAAAAAAAAAAAAGGCAAATAGCAAAAAAATCCAATTTCATTTGATTTTGTCTTCTCAAATTGTCATCCTATGACTCTTTTTTTTTTTTTTTTTTTTTTTTTTTAAAGCTGGACTCCTAGAAAAAGCTATATATAGTCTTACCCCTCCCTCACACTCCTTTTTTAGCCCTTTGTAGTCTTGATTTCTGACCTGATCATTCAATTGAAGTTGCCCTCTTTAGCATTATTAGTGATCTCTTTAAATTGCCAAAACTGATAACCTTTTTCTTACTCCTCACTTTCTCAGTTTATAATCTCTGTCCTGCATTTGACTCCATTGACCACCTTTTTCTTCTAGATACTTTTACCTCTCTAGATTTTCATGATAGTCTCCCTCTCTGTTTTAACTGGCTTTTTTCAGTCTCTTTTACTGGTTTATCCATATCACACACCCTAAATGTGTGTGTTCCTCATGATTTCATTCCTAGGCTCTTTTCTCTCTACACTCTTTTGGTACCCTCATTTACTTCTGTACTTTTAACTGTCATCTCTAAGGAGTCGCCAACCAGTTGCTTATTGGGACATTTCAAACAGGACGTCCTAGAAATGTCTCAAACTCAAAATGTTTATAACTGAATTATCTTTCCTCGCTAATCCGTTCTTCCAAAAGTTCCTGATTTGTCACCAACCTTCCAGTCTCCAAGGTTTATAAATGCACATTAACCTGGACACTTCACTCTGTTCTATCTCACAGATCATCACTTGCCAAATCTTAATATTTCTATCTCCACAACATCTGTGACATATAGTCTCTTTTCTCCACTTATATAGTTCTCACCTTAGTCTTGAACCTTATCACTTCTTGCTTAGATTATTGTAATAACCTTTTATTGGTCTCCTCATTCCAGAGCATCCAAAATTGCCAGAGCATGTGATCTCAAGTAAGCACTTGATTAAGCTTTTTCATTAATCAACTTGGAAGAATTTTCCTTAAGCACAGATTTGACCATGTCACTTCGCTATTCAGACTCTAATGGCCTCTTTTTTAGTTTTTAAAGCCTTCCACAATCTCGCTCCAGCCTGCCTTTCTACCTTTATTCACATACAATTCCATCTCCCATCTCCATACCATTCCACTGGCAATCCTATAATAGCCTATAATGTAATCCTTTTTTTTTCTTTCAAGAAGCAGCTCAATCACTATCATCTGTGTGAAGCCTTTTCTTAACTCCCACTTTATAGTAAACTCCCTTGCATTTATTTACATATACTTGTTATTTTTCTTATGTGAGGAGTAGGGTTCATTTCGATCTTTGTAACTTGTATCTCTGGTAGCTGAGCTATAGTGCCCAGCCTATAGAAGGCATAGAAAGGTGTTTTTGTTGTTTTTTTTAAAGGAGAGGCTTCTTGGTGTTACATAATGAATACTGAACACAAAATCTTTAGCATTGCTTTTTACTAGAGTTGTTCCTTTACCTCATTGGCCTGTTGCCCTTATAGTAAAGTGAGATCGTGGAGGTGATTTCTAGCTTGAAACCTTATAATACTTAGTCATTTACAAAACTATACTGGCTAAATTCAATTCTAGTCATATTATGAATTTTGTTTCTCAGTCTGTTGAACATTATGAAATATTAATGACCATTGAACTTGGCTTTTAGTTCCATTTATTTTATTTCTTCACATTCATGTTTTTGAAAAAGACTTGTTTTTAATATTCATGGTTATAAAAAGACTTGTTTTTGATTAAGGTGCACATTTTTCACATTCATCAAAAAAGTGTCAAAGAAAAAACTAAGGTAGTTAATTGTATGACCAATCTAAAAAAAAGATTTTTGTTTTGTTTTTTAGTTGAGGCTAAAGTGACTTTGGATTAAGTGACTTTGCCCAGGGTCACACAGCTAGGAAGTGTTCAGTCTCTGAGGCCAAATTTGAACTTGTGTCCTCCTGGCTTCAAGGCTGATGCTCTATCCACTGCATTATCTAACCTACCCTAAAAAGAGACTTTTAAAGTAGCATTTCACCTACTGACTTCTGAGAAGGAGAAATTTGTTTTCTTTAGAACTAGTGGAAGAAAATAGAAGTCTTCAGATTAATCCTTTTGTTTTTATTAGTGGGGAAACAGTTCTAGAAAAATTTAATTATTTAGCTAATGCTTATTCTACTGGGGGTGGAGTTGCAAAAGGAAGGAGAGAGCAATCATAGTACATCACTCAAAGTACATCAATCATAGTACATCACTCAAGAACTTCAAGAAGTTCTTGTGGTCTTCGAAAGTGATTAATGAAAAAGCTTGATTAAGTATTTACTTGAGATCTCATTCTAATGGAATGAGGGTGGTAGGAGCTATATAATCATATTTGAAAGGGTTCAGTTATAGCCTAGATGGCAAAACCTGAAGCTTCTTAGGGCTTTAGCTCATCATCTTCATCAAGGAACTTAATTGTAAAAAGTGACTCCCAGTTCATGGAAGTGGCGTGAGTGGGAGGCAGAACAAGTAGAAGGAGTGACCCTAAGAATTAGAATAGCTCTCTGTTTTTGCCTGTGGGTTTTAGATGGGATTAATCTGCCAGAGTGACTAAGGACATGGTGGGCAAAGGCTTCAGCAAGGAAAAGGTTCTTGATTTAAAAAAAAAAAAAGAAAGAAAGAGGGAAAAAAAATTATTCTGAAAGTTGAGTTGCCAAAAGATTTTGAGGTCAGGAAACTGAGAGTACAATAGTGATTAAGTAAAATTAATTAACAAACAAGAAGGTTGGAGAAATGCTAGGGAGATCTCAAGTTGTTGAAAGTTTAGCTCTTGACTATTTCCCTAAAGCACCGAATATTATCTTTGAGAAGGGAGACAGGTGTTTTAAATTTAAACACCATAGTCTAAAGCCAAAAAAGGGCTTTAAATGCAACTGATTGCTTCGGGTACTGGAATATATAAAACTTCTTCAGAGTAATCCCACTGGAAAAGAAGATGAAGGTTAAAGATACATAATTAGTAAAGAGCAGGCACAGGTCATGACCAAACACCCCAGGGGCTTAAAAGAAAGCACAAGAAAATAAGTAAATCCCAACAGAAAATGTATATGGTCAGACTCTTTTCAGTCAAGAAATAATACATTAAAGAAGCAACCATGATATAGTTTTAAACACAGGTTTAGAATGTGGTGCCCTAAGTTTAAGTATTAGTTTGACCATCACTTAGCAGTGTGACCTTTGGCAGCATGCTTCAGTTCCTTCATTGGTAAAAAGAAGTAGCACAGAGGACCTCCAATTCTAGAAGAGTTTATTCCCTTGCTGCACTGAAATGCTGTGTTGAATGTTCCTGACCAGATCCTGTCCCCACTGTTTATTGGCCTCTCTCTCTGTTTCTTTGAGCCACTCTGGACTAGAAAATGACAGATTTCTCTCCTCTTCCCCCCATTTCCCAATCCATAATTGTTCTGGTGTGCTTTCTGGATCTTTGTGAAAGTGATATATTGAAGCCGGGCTATATTTCTTGATAGTCTGCCATCTTGACTCTAGCTTTCACATGGAGTTTTGTCATAGACCCATTGTTTTACTACTCCTGCATCTTTGTTATATCACTAGTAAGTGAACCTATATTAAGCACCTACTAGATGCCAGGTCTTGTGCTAATCGCTGGAGATACGAAAAGAGGCAAAAGACAGTCCCTGCCATCCAGGAGCTCACAATCTAATTGAGGGGAGCTCAAGCATACAAATACTTACAAATAAGCTATAGGCAAAAGATACACACACAGAACTGGGTGGTGAACTATGTAGAATGCGAATTCTGGAGTCAGAAAGGTCTGAGCACAGATCCCTGCACCAGATATTTCCTGGCTATGTGACCCTGGGCAAGTCACTTAACAGTTGTTTGCCTCAGGTTGTCTCCTTAGTTATTCTGGAGGAATACTTGGCACATGGTAGGACCTATTGAAATATTATTCTTATTTATCATATGTGATAAGAAGGAAGTGAATAAGAGAGAGAAGACACTAGAATTAAGAGGCATTGGGAAAGACTTCTGGTAGAAATAAAATTTTAGTTGAGACTTGAAGTCTATAAGTGGAGATGAGAAATTAACTCTTTCCTAGGTCTGTCAACAGGACCAAATTCCATTTCAGCTCTAACACTCCAGCTATTTGATCACAGCAGGGTGTTATTCTATCAAAAGTCTGTTTTATTCTACAATTTAGTGGATAGGGCACTGAACTTGGAAGAAAAATGGGAGTTCAAACCTATTTCAGACATTTACTAGGTACATGACCCTGACCAGGTCACTTCTTTCTGTGTCAGTTTCCTACTCTATAAAATAGAATAATAATAACCCCTACTTCCCAGGGTAATTGTGAAAATAAATGACGTAATATTTGAAAAGCATTTAACTTTGAAGTGTATATAAATGCTAGTTTTTTGTTTTTGTTTTTGTTTTTTTGGTACGGTACTAACAATTGCATGATTTCTTTGTCTGGTAAGGTTCTGAGGGAAAGCTACATAAAGTAGACCTAGTCATTTAAATTGTAAATGGTGCTTATTATTGAAGATATGGATCTCTGAGCAATTTGGCCATTACTAACTGAATAAGCTACTAGTGGGATCTTCAGGGCACTGTGAAGTGATTTAGAAAATTTTCTAAAATTTATTTTGCCAAGATAGAGAATGTTTTTGTCTTCCTATAATCTTAGATGAAAGAAACCAATAAGAGGGCACCTGTAAATGTATTATTAGTCTTCACAAAAAGGACTACCTCATTAGAGAGTGGAAAGTTGAAAGTGAGCGGGAGGTAATATCAAGAGGTTTGGGGATGAAGAGGAAGATCTTGTCCTAATAACCTTAATTTCCTCAGTAAAGGAAATTGTGATATTCTTAGTTGAAACTTGAAGGTAGAGGAGATATTGAAGAGTTAAAGGAAAAGAGAAGCTTTGTAATAGCTTCCGTGGGGAGTGAGATAAAGAAACAGAGAAATCAAGGATTGTTACAGTGAGGGCCCAGTTAAAGTGAAACAAGATTTGTTTGTATGAGATAAAGCAGATAGCGTAATCTAGGGCTGTTTGGCAAGTGATGAGTATTGAGTGGGAAGGATCTAAAGGTAGATGAAAGTGTTATTGAATTGATTGATTGATTTACAGGATTCAGGTTGAGGTGTAAAGTAAAGCTAGAGCCAGAACTGGAGTCTAGTGTATTGGAACAGTTAGAATAGATGAGGGGTTATGACTTGTAGAGAAAAAGCAAACCTTTCAATCAAGGAAATGGTAAACATATAGGTAATGATTGTCCTGTATCTGAGGTAGAAATGTCCTGTGGAGATGAGAGTTTCACAGATGCTTTCATCTTGCAGAATGGAGATGATGAAGATTAGGAAAGTAGCTGCATGGGAAATGGTGAGGAAAATCCTCTGGCCAGTAAAATTCTACTAGCATTATGGCAACAGAAAGGGAGGAAATCTAGGAGACCCAGGTATGAAATGCTTGAGAAGGAAGAATGGCTTGTGAGGAAAATGCTAAACTACCTCCAAGACTCAAAGTTTGAAATTAAAGGAGAAAGTGAATAATAATGTCAGAGAAAAAGTTTAGAAATGAGAACAAGGGATATTTTGACTCTGCTATGTAGGATTATTGTATATGAAAAGGTATATGTAAAGGGACTGCTGAGTGAGTCAAGGAACAGATAGTGCTTGGTGAATATGGTCACATATAGAGTCTTTTTTGGGGAAAGTCGGATAATGTGAAAACAAAGAATATAAGAGGAAGAAGTCTGGAATGAATTTTGTCACTATTGTACAGTATTTCCAGAGGGTATATTGTAAGGTATAGTTGGGGTGGTTGTACATGGGCCCAGGATGGAGATAAGAAAGAAAAGTGGGGATTGAGAACAGTTTGATATTATATGGCCAGTGATTGAACAGTTCAGGGATAGAAGAAAAATAACAGGTGGTAGGAATTTATTAAACTCTTGGACTAAATGATCTTGTTCTATGATTTTCCTTTCATACTTGTCCATAATGTTCATTTTATCTTGATTTTAACATAATTGGTGTAGTTGAAAGGATTTAGAGCATCATGGGGTTAGCCTAGTGCTGGGCATGTACTGCTACTTAATGCTTGTTGATTGATTGATATCATTCACTTCTGTTTCCTCTTTTCCTTTCCCTTTCCTATTATCCATATCCTTGACTGGAGAAGCTGTTCAGTATCCATTCTCCCAAGAATCTTAAAATTATCCCTGCCTATACTGAACTTTTCAGTGCTGCTTCCCTGAGTAGTTAATTCCTAACTGCTAAAGTATTTTGATCATCGAAGGTTGGTAAAAATAGAAAGTGTTATCATTGTTAAGTGTAAAAGATGATCTTTTCATCAGTTATGGCATTCTGACTCCAGTAAATAATTCTTCCAGTGTTTTAAAAGAACTTTTTGTTCTAGCATGTTGTTATTGTTAAGTTAAAATATGTTATATGTCTTTTGAAACTAATATACTTTGAAGGCCTTGTTGGTTATTTTAATTTTAATACTTTATACATGTTTATTATATTTAGATACATTAGCCACCAAAAATTGTTAAAATATGAACTCTTGATCCTGCCATCCAAGGCCATCCATAATTTGAATCCAGCCTACCTTGTTAGACTTTATTTTTAATTACTTTGGGTCCTGTTCCAACTTAAAGTGTTTTGTCTCTCATGATTATGCTCTCTTCTGTCTCATTTTCTTTTTGCCTACATCTACATGCTTAGAAGACTCCTCCCAAACTCTTTCTTTCATTTATTTCCCTTTTTTCCTTTTAAGCCAAACTAGATATATTTTTTAGTGAACAAAAACCCATCTTTCACTGTTATTTCCTGAATTGGAAACTAACAAAAAATAAAACTCATTACAAACATGTATATTTAAAACAACTTTCCACTTTGGTGCCTCGTCCAAAATTATCTCCTTTTACACTTGGAGATCTTCATGTCTCAGTCAAGAGATAAATATTGTTTCCTTTAGAAATGTGCTTATTGGGGTAGCTAGGTGGTACAGTAGATAGAGCACCAGCCCTGAAGTCAAGAGGACTTGAGTTCAAATCTAGTCTCAGACATTTAATACTTCTTAGCTCTGTGACCCTGGGCAAGTCACTTAACCCCAAATGCCTCAGTTAAAAAAGAAAAGAAATGTGCTTGGTCATTACAGTGATAAGAATTCGTATTCTTCCTGACTCGTTTGCCTCTACTATATGGCTGTCATTATATAAATTCTGTTCATTTCATTCTGCATCAGTTCTTACAATCTTCCCAGGTTTCTCTGAAGTCATCATAATTTTTTAGATCACAATAATATTCTATCTCATTTACATATCAAAACTTGTTCATCCATTCTCCAATTTATGAACATTTTCTCAATTCTCCTTTGCCATTTCAGCAAGAGATATAAATATCTCTGTATATCCTTAGAGTTTGTTTTGCTTAGGACTGTTCCATTCCTTAAACTACCTTCCCTTTAATTCTTCTTTTTCCTTTTCTCCTTTCTCTTTCATTTCCTTTTTAGTGAACTATATCTCTGTACCTAGCCATTTGTTTGTATTCTTTGATAGTTGAGAATGACATTCAGTGTGGATCACAATATAGTATTTTACCTTTTTTGTTGTTTGCTTGCTTGTTTCCCTCCCCTCCCCCGACCTGATTTTTCTTGTATAGAATGATAAATGTAGAAATATGTTTAGAAGAATTGCACATTTTTAACCTATATCGAATTATCTGCAGTCTAGGGGAGAGAAGGGAGTGAGAAAAATTTGGAACACAAGATTTTTTTGCAAGGGTGAATGTTGAAAACTATTTTTGCATGTATTTTGAAAATAAAAGATTATTATTAAAAAATTTTTTTAAAGTGAAAGAATAGGAGGAAAAAAAGAGAATAACATTGAAATATCAGTTCCCCCATTCCTTCCTTTTTTGTATAGATGTCTGTGCACCCTCAACTTTCCTTTCCTTCCCTATCCCTTATATTTCTCTCCCTCTCAAAGCTAAGACGTAAGACCATCACCCCCAGTCCTTACCGAATGAGATGTCAATGACTCCTGATGATGATAAGGTTCAGAGGAGATACATTTGTTATCTTCCATTTATGAATACAATCATTTTATCCTTGTTTAGTTCCGTATTGTTCATTCATGCTTACTTTTTGATAATTACTCTTATCTCCTGTGTTTGAACTTAAAATTTTCTCTGCAGTTCTGGTCCTTACATCAAGAATGCTTCTTAGAAGTCCTCTATTTCATTTAAGGTTCATTTCCCCTGCCTCTCCTGTAGGATTATACTTAGTTTTGCTAGGTAAGTTATGCTTGGCTGTAAGCCCATTTCTTTGCCTTTTGGAATATCATATTTCAAGTTCTTTCCTTCTTTATCCTAGTGGCTGCTAAATGGAGTATGATCCTGATTGGCTCCTTGGGAACTTGAATTCTTTCTTTGTGACTACTTGCGATATTTTTTCTTTGATCTGTAGTCTCTGGATTTTGTCTATGATATTCTAAGAGTTTTCATTTTAGCATTTCTTTTAGAAGATGACTAGTAAATTCTGTTTCTACTTTGTCCTCTGCTTCTAAGCTTTGGTCAGTTTTTTAGAAGTCTTCTTGAAACAGAATGTCTAGCCTCTCTTTTGGGTTGGGATTTTCAGCTAGTCTAATGATTTTTTTTTTTTTTTAACTCTTATTTGTGTCCCAGTTGTGCTTGTAGATGTTTTGCCATTGTTTTCTGGGTTTGTGTCTTGACCTCTATCACCATACTAGTTCTTTGTGGTGGGATTTTTGTTTGTTTGTTCTTTCTTCCAGCCTACTTCCTGTCTTTGGGCTTGGTGTTAGAACTGGTCTGCACATTTCGGGAGAGAAGGTCTGGACTGATCCTGTTACTTTCTCGAGCGTTAAATATAATGTTATTTCAGGATCTCAGGGACAGGCTAGGGACCTACCCATGTTGAGTTCTTTGGTTTGATATATTAACCCCTATCAGCCAGCTGAAAAGCTCTGCTGGTTCAGACTGACAAAACTGTAAACTCCCCTTTGGTCTGTGATTTTTGCCTTAGATTCTCTGTAGGCTGGGCTAGGTGCTGGAATGAAGATTCCTGCTGTATCTTTGGTTTCTGAACCCCACCTTTGTTGTTCGTTTTAGAACTTCTTTTTGAGGTTCGTTGTCCAAAACCTCCCTACCAGTGATTGCACCACCCAGGTGCATGTTCTCTTCTCAGTCCACCCTGGATCTGTGATCTACAACTTAGAGTAGGGGGCAACAAAGTTGCCATTTGGCACCTTACTCTTGTGGTGACCTGGTATGATTTTGGGGTACTTCAGTATGAATCTGGGATCTTCTTTTGGTTTGGTGCACAGTTTTTTTCTTGGACATTGGAATGCTCTATTTCCTATGTGCTCCTATGCTTTCTGCCTATCTAAGTGGGTTGGACAAATGACTCAGCGTGACTTTTTCTGGATTTCTTCATCAGAATCATTCTGGTACATTTTCTAAGTCTGTTTAAAAGATTTGTGAAGGGAAGCTCAGTTTCACGCTTCCCACTTCACCATCTTGGCTCTGCTGCTCCCCAATTTCTTTATTTTTATTACACATTTTTCATATTTATAAAAAGAATAAAAAAGGGCAGCCATGTATGAAACTGAATCTTAACTTTGAAACTTAACTTTGATAAGTTCTTTTAAAATTTTCAACAAGGAAGGTAAGCAATTTGTTTCATTTTCATATTTAACATGTCTTATGGTCCCATCTGAAATTCTGGTGTTTTCTCTTTATTTTTAAGTTACTCATTGATGCTTTTTTCCTTTGGACTAGTCCCTTATTTACTGCTTTTTTTAATTTAACATATATCTATATCTTTTTTGTTCATAGTTGTTTGCATGATTCTCACTTATCCCACACCCTCATTAGGTTGCGTATTCTTTCAAGGAAGGGAGTTTTTTTGCCTTTATTTGGTAGTTTTAGTAGTAACAGCTGGCATTTATATATTCCTTTAAAATTTTCAAAGGATTAATTAAATATTATCTAATTTTTATCTCCATAATAAGTCTGGGAGGTAGGTGGTGATTATTATCCCTTTTTTACAGATGAGGAAACTGGGGCAGAGCGAAGTTAAGTAACTTTCCCAGAGCCACACAGCTTGTAAATGTCTGAGACTTGATTTGAACTCAGGTTTTCTCATTGAACAATCATGTAACTTAAATTCCTGATAATAATTAATAAGTAATTGTTGACTTTTTAAATGATCATTGTCATTACCTTCCTGCCTCTCTCCCCCCCCAAAAATCTTCCTTATTAATAGTAGTAATAAATAAGTAAAATATTAATTAAATTGATTTAAGTAAAAATAATAAGTAAATATCTGTATATACATATCAGGGACTACGTTTAAGTTCTCTACAGTTATATCATTGATCCTCAAAGTCACCCTGGGAGGTAGATGCTTTTATTATCCACACTTTATAGATGGGGGGGGGGGAACCTAAAGCAAATAGAAGTTAAATGACCTATGTGGGGAGTCATATAACTAGTAAATATCTGAGGCTAGATTTAAATTCTTGCAATGGCCTTGGCCCAACATTATTCATTGTACCTTAAATAAGTATAGTCACTTAAAAAAATACACATTTTGTCTTAGAAATGGGTTCTCTTCAAATTTAGACCATTACTTCTCCTGGGAGAGAAGTGCACATGGTTATCAGTCTTCTAGAATCATTTCATTTATCATAGTTTTCCTTTAATGTAGTTAATGTATAAATTGTTTTCCTGATTTGTATCAGTTCATACAAGTCCTTTCAGAGCTTTTTGAATGTAATAATGATTCATTATTGTTTGATAATTGATATGCCAAAGTTTTTAAAAATTAAGTTAAAAAAATTAAGAAAATCCACATACTCCTTCCTATCCCTTCTACTAGAAAAGAAAACCTTTGTAACAAAAAGGCATATGCTGCACTATAATTTGTTTAGCCATTCTGCCTCTGATGGGAAGCTTCTTTGATGCCAGATCTTTGTTATAACAAAACATGCTATTGTAAGTATTTTTTTAAATATGTGTATTTTACCTCTGAATTAATCTCTTTCTTTCTTTCTTTCTTTTTTTTTTTTTTTGGAGATTATCAACTAGTATTGATTTCACTGGGTCAAAGACTGTACCCAGTTTAAAGCATAACATTTTAAAATATAATTCCAAATTGCTTTCGAGAGTGGTCTGATCATTACTCAATTCTACCAGTATTACTATACCTATCTTCCTAAATTCTTTCTAACCATTGTCTTTTTTGGGGGGGGGGGGGGGGGGGGGGGAGGAGATCATCCAGATTGGTATGAAATGAAACCTCAATTGTTTTATTTTGTGTTTCTTTTATTTTTAATGATTTGGAACATTTTTAAATATAATTGTTGATACCTTGGCTATTTTCCCCTTGAGAAGTTATCTTATTTGTCACTTTGACCTTTTTTAATCTTTCATAAAAGAGCTCTTCTATATTTGACTCAAATATATTTTCTTATGAATTTGATTGTGTGTGTGTATGTGTATATGCATACATACACACATATTTATACAGTTTTCCAGTATAGAATTCCACCATTAATTTGAATTTATTTACAATTTTTAAGACAATATATAGTTAAAAAGAAAAGGGAAGTTTGACAAGTAAATTCAATTTTTATGAGTTATTGATCAGAATGCCTTTGACTTCCTTGAGATTTCTTTTTAGAACCATAAGCTGAAAAGAATAAGTCGTAAGTTGACTCAAGTCTTTATAATCTTGGAAATATCATATCTCTCTATATCAGAGAAACTTACTGCCAAAAAAAAGTTTTTCACCAGTTTACTATTTCTTTTTTAATTCTAACTACATTGATTTTGTTTTTGCAGAAGCTTTTCAATGTCATATCAAAATTAGACATTTTTTTCTCATTCTCTCACTTGTTTAATAACTCTACCCATCCATAGTTGTGAAAGATATTCTGTACTGTAGTTTAATATTATCCTTTTATATCTAAATCATGTATGCCTTTTTAACTGTGGTATATGATGTGATATTGATCTATACCTTGTTCCTTACCAGTTTTTGTAAAATCTTGAGTCCTTATGCTAGTAGTTGGAGTCCTTAGTCTTATCAAATATTATGCTGTATTGATCAACTTTGCTGTTTTCTAACCAGTATCAAATAGTATTAATGATTAGTTTTCTATCAGGTACAGTTACCATGGCCTTCCTACTTTTTAAATTCTTTGCTTTGAAACTATTCCTTCAGATTGATTTGATTACCTTTTTTCTACTTTACTGTTTTGCTTAGAGTGGCCTTGAAGCTGTAAATTAACTTAAATAATATTGTTTTATTATATTAATATGACTCAGCCATGGATAGTATCTCTTTGGTTATTTAAGTCTCTTCATGAAAAGTGTTTTGGGTTGTGTTCATAAAATTCTTGTTAAGTAAAGTCTCATTTTCATGTTTTATCATGCTTACAGGCTTTAAATATCAAATAATAATAATTTAACCCTTCTGGAGGGTATTTGGCCTAATTTCTCAGTATGATTTTCTTTTATTTCAGTATAATTGCTTCCTGATTTTATAACTGAAGAAATTTAAGACTGTCAGTGCTCTTGTTTGAGAAGGTGAATTTTTGGGAGGGGTGAGAGTTGTCATTATTCAAATACGCTAAATTGATGGGTCATAGGAGTAAGTGACATTCTTATTTGGGAGTAGAAATCTAGTTGTAATAAGATTCGTGACTATTCTTGAAAGTGCTTATATTATCTCCTGTTATTCTTTTTACATCTTTTAAAAATTAAATTTCTTTTCAAACAATGAAAAAATACCTCCTTGCCCCATTGCCTTTACTCCTGATGAAAGAAAGAAAAACTAACCTTTATGGAAAAATAGTCAAGCAAAACATTTTTATGTTGGCTATGTAAAAAATATATATATGTCTCAATCTGCCCTCTGAATTCATCACCTCTCTTTTAAGATATGGATCAGCTGGTTATTTTAAGGAATATTTATTTATCTTAAATATTACCTGCAAAACCAAATCTTAAAGAACTTTGAATCCCACACGTTCTCCCCTAAATATGTTACAAAATGTGAGTTTTCCAAGGCATCTGTTTCTTATATCAGATAATAACTGAAATATTTCCTGCTCTCCCTTTCTAGGGGAGTTTAGGATTTTTTTTTTTCCTTTTTTCTTTTTTTTTTTCAGGATTTTGTTTTTTCCTAAGAAATTGATTTTGCATTATGGACTGAGTATTTTAGACAGACTTAGAAAGAAACAGAAAAATTCCTTTAATTTCTTTCTCTAATGCTTCTTGATGCTTTTTCCTCAAAAAACCTTACAATAATTCCTATGATACTGTTGTCCAGAGAAATTTTTTAGGAATTCTTTTTGAAGAATATCTTGTGGCATCGTTGTTGACAAACCTTTGTAAAGTCTTTTGGCAACAAATGTGATAGGTAAAGTGACCATGAGGTAGTATTTTTGGCTAAAGGCTAGGCTTGGCTAAAAAATGGGAACATGTACAGTTGATAAAATGGGACTAGAATATCGTAGAGATATTAGGGAAGGGGTCGGTAAGGGAAGGAAATGAGCATTTATATAGCTCCTGTTACATTTCACACATTGTGCTATACTAAGCCCTTTACATATATTATTTTATGTTTATCACAGTCCTGTGATGTGGATACCATCATTATTTTCCACTTTATAGTTTAGAAAACTGAGGCAGGCAGAGGTTAAGTAACTTGATCAGGATCTTCTAGCTTGTAATCAAGGCTGAATTTAGTTCTTACTGATTCCAGGCTTAATACTTTACACTGAGAATCTATCTAGCTACCTAGGTATGAGAATAGATCTGAGAGTCATATACTTAGGGATAGGAATTGGACTTGTGATTTTGTTAATAGCAGGCATCCTCTCCTTCCACCTTTCCTTCACCCTCTCTGACCATGAAGCCCAGAGCCTATCTGAGCTGTTTGATCGCTTATATGGGTTAAATGAGACAAGATTTACCAGTGAGATGGAGGATTTCCAGGTCTTAAAATTTGCCCAGCCATTGCATTCTAAATTCCTCTAGACCTTATCATGCACCCTGCTTCCACCCCTTAGAGATGCCCTGACATTGTCATCTGATTTACCAAAGATCCCTGTGCCTTGCCAATTATACTACTTAGGGCTTTCGGAATTTTATATCTTTCTGTTAGCTGAACTTTGCTTGTCTTTCCCAGTTAAGAGTGTGAACTCCTTGAGAACAGAGACTAACTTGATCTCGGCCATTAGCAAATGCTTTCCACATGATTAGCATTTAATACATGGTTCTTCATTTATTAATTCAGTAACTCACTGTTAGCATTTTTGCACAATTTATAATTCTAATTATTATCTAAAGTAGAAGGGTCTAACTCATTGTCCAGGCTTCCTTAATGTATCCACCACATTAAAATGTGATTGGGAAATATTTAACAAAATAAAATAAAAATACAATATAGATAATGTTATTTGCTTTTCCAAGTCAAGATGTGGCCCACAGAGATTCTTTCTATTTGAGTTTAACACCACTGACTTAGAGCACTGAGACCTTTTGCTTCTTACCTAGGGTCATATAGCCAATATATAATTATAAGTGGAACTGGAACCCAGATTTTCTTGGCTTCAGGGCCAGCTCTCTGTCCTATGTCTTTCTGCATAGAGGTGATAATTAAACATTTTGGAATTGAGATAATCTAGCAAGTGAGTAGAGAGAGAAGAAAAGAGGGCCCAGGACAAAAGTACTGGGGAATAGCCACCTTTAGTTGTAACTTAATAATTTAGGAGAGAGCAAAGTCAGTTAAATGAAGAGTCATGGATAACTGGGAGGATGAGGCCTTTAGAGACCAAAACAATGACTGACAAAAATGAAAATAAGGAAATTCAGAAGAGGGATGATTCAGGAGATAAAATGGTAATTGAGACTCATCTGCTCCTGGTCATCCTGTGTGATACACATTTTCTCAAAGGTCCTCCCCTTCCCTGAAATGTTTGTGTTCTGCTTCACATCCCCATGTGGAATGACAGTTCCCTAATTTTTGCACTTGGTATACACATAGCTACAGGAAAGGCCAGCAGTCAGAGGAGGTATGGGGAAACAGTATTGGAAGAGAGTGGGTTCTGTTAGAGAGGAGTTTACCAGTTGATTTGGGGAGTTGGGAATGTACCAACCTTCTTATCCTCTAATTAGGTACTCTTTCTTTGGGCCAATTCCACCTGAGGTCCCACTGCTATAAAACATGAGTAGGAATTCAGGGGGTACAGAAAGGACATGCATTTGAGGCAAAAGGTATTGACTTTGCAAAAGCATGAATTTTAGACTTGGGAGGATATATGAAACTATGGAAGAGTTTGGGGTTTTTTGTTTTTAGTTTACTTTTTTGTTCTGAACTTAATAAACATTACCTATAAATGTTCCACTACAGAATAATAGCCCAAAAAAATTTAATATAAGATGCTGTGAACTTCTATAGGCTTTTTTGAAGTATATATTAAAATGAGCATGGTTAATACCATGAATGAGGGACCTTATAGTAAGTAGATAGAAAACTAATTTCGTTTATTTTACTTTTTTTTTTTTATTATTATATCTTTTTATTTACAAAACACATGCTTGGGTAATTTTTTTTTTTAACATTGACCCTTGCAAAACCTTATGTTCCAAATTTTCCCCTCCTTCCCCCCAATTCCTCCCCTAGATGGCAGGTAGTCCAATACATGTTAAATATGTTAAATTATATATTAAATCCAATATATGTATACATATTTATGCAGTTTTCTTGCTGTACAGGAAAAATCAAATCTAGAAAGAAAAAAAAAAAAAAACCTGAGAAGGAAAACAAAAATGCAAGCAAACAATAAATAGAGTGAAAATGCTATATTATGGTCCACACTTAGTTCCCATAGTTCCCATAGTCTTCTCTCTGTGTGTAGATGGCTCTCTTCATTACTGAACAACTGAAACTGGTTCAAATCAGTTCACTGTTGAAGAGAGCCATGCCCATCAGAATTGATCATTGTATAGTCTTCTTGTTGCCAGGTATAAAATCTGCTCATTTCATTCAGCATCAGTTCATGTAAGTCTCTCCAGGCTCTCTGAAATCATCCTGCTGATCATTTCTTACAGAACAATAATATTACATAACATTGATATACCATAATTTATTCATTCTCCAATTGATGGCTATCCCTCAATTTCCAGTTTCTTGGCACTACAAAAAAGCTGCCACAAACATTTTTGCAAATATGGTCCTTTTCCCTCCTTTAAGATCTCTTTGGGATATAAGCCCAGTAGTAACACTGCAGGATCAAAGGGTATGCACAATTTGGTAACTTTTTGAGCATAGTTCCAAATTGTTTTCCAAATGGTTGGATTCATTCACACTTCCACTAACAATGTATCAGTGTCCCAGTTTTCCCCCATCCCCTCCTACATTTGTCATTTTTTGCTGTTGTCTTAGCCAATCTGAGAGGTATGTAGTGGTATCTCAGAGTTGTCTTAATTTGCATTTCTCTGATCAGTAGTGATTTAGAGCACCTTTTCATATGACTAGAAATAGTTTCAATTTCTTGTCTGAAAATTGTTTATATCCTTTGACAATTTATCAATTGGAGAATGGCTTGATTTCTTATAAATTTGAGTCAATTTTATGTATTTTGGAAATGAGGCCTTTATCAGAACCTTTGAATGTAAAAATGTTTTTCCATTTTATTGCTTCCCTTCTAATCTTGTCTGCATTAGTTTTGTTTGTACAAAAACTTTTTAACTTGATATAATCAAAATTATCTATTTTGTGATCAATATAGGCCTCTAGTTCTTCTTTGGTCACAAATTCCTTGCTCCTCCACAGGTCTGAGAGGTAAATTATGTTCTAATTTATTTATAACCTCATTCCTTATTCCTGGATCATAAACCCATTTTGACCATATCTTGGTTTAAGGTGTTAAGTGTGGGTCAATGCCTAGTTTCTGCCATACTAATTTCCAATTTTCCCAGCAGTTTTTGTCAAATAGTGAATTCTTTTCCCAAAAACTGGGGTCTTTGGGTTTGTCAAACACTAGATTGCTATATTTACTGGTTTATCCTATGAACCTAATCTTTTTTTTTTTTTTCCCTAAACTTTATACCAACATTTATTTATTTATTTATTTATTTTTTAATTTTATTTTTTTTATTTAATAGCCTTTTATTTACAGGATATATACATGGGTAACTTTACAGCATTAACAATTGCCAAACCTCTTGCTATGAACCTAATCTATATCACTGATGAGCTAGTCTGTTTCTTAGCCAGTATAAAAAAAAATTTTTAAATACTTTTTTATTTACAAGTTATATGCATGGGTAATTTTATAGCATTGACAATTGCCAAACCTTTTGTTCCAATTTTTCTCCTCCTTCCCCCCATCCCCATCCTAGATGGCAGGTTGACCAATATATGTTAAAGTATAAATTAAATACAAAATAAGTATACATGTCCAAACAGTTATTTTGCTGTACAAAAAGAATCAGACTTTAAAATAGTGTACTATTAGCCTGTGAAGGAAATCAAAAATGCAGGTGGGCAAAAATAGAGGGATTGGGAATTCTATGTAGTAGTTCATAGTCATCTCCCAGAGTTTTTTCTCTAGGTGTAGCTGGTTCAGTTCATTACTGCTCTATTGAAACTGATTTAGTTCATCTCATTGCTGAAGATAGCCACATCCATCAGAATTGATCATCATAGAGTATTGTTGTTGAAGTATATAATGATCTTCTGGTTCTGCTCATTTCACTCAGCATCAGTTCTTGTAAGTCTCTCCAGGCCTTTCTGAAATCATCCTGCTGGTCGTTTCTTACAGAACAATAATATTCCATAATAATCATATACCACAATTTATTCAACCATTCTCCAATTGATGAGCATCCACTCAGTTTCCAGTTTCTGGCCACTACAAAGAGGGCTGCCACAAACATTCTTGCATATATAGGTCCCTTTCCCTTCTTTAAGATCTCTTTGGGATATGAACCCAGTAGTAACACTGCTGGATCAAAGGGTATGCACAGTTTGATAACTTTTTGAGCATAGTTCCAAATTGCTCTCCAGAATGGCTGGATGTATTCACAATTCCACCAACAACATATTAGTGTCCCTGTTTTCCCACATCCCCTCAAACATTCCGCATTATCTTTCCCTGTCATTCTAGCCAATCTGACAGATGTATAGTGGTATCTCATAGTTGCCTTAATTTGCATTTCTCTGATTAATTACGACTCGGAGCATCTTTTCATATGGCTAGTAATAGTTTCAATTTCTTGTCTGAGAATTGTCTGTTCATATCCTTTGACTATTTATTAATTGGAGAATGGCTTGATTTCTTATAAATTAGAGTCAATTCTCTATATATTTTGGAAATGAAGCTTTTATCAGAACCTTTGACTGTAAAAATGTTTTCCCAGTTTATTGCTTCCCTTCTTGTCTGCATTAGTTTTGTTTGTACAAAAACTTCAATTTGATAAAATCAAAATTTTCTATTTTGTGATCAGTAATGATCTCTAGTTCTTCTTTGGTCATAAATTCCTTCCTCTTCCACAGGTCTCTGAGAGGTAAATTATCCTGTGTTCCTCTAATTTATTTATAATCTCATTTTTTATGCCTAGGTCATGAACTTGGTGTACAGTGTTAAGTGTGGGTCAATGCCTTGTTTTTGCCATCCTAATTTCCAATTTTCTCAGCAGTTTTTGTCAAATAGTGAGTTCTTATCCCAAAAGCTGGGATCTTTCGGTTTGTCAAACACTAAATTGCTATAGTTATTGACTATTTTGATTCCGAGTGTAATATTCTTTTTTCACTGCAGAATACTGTTTATGAGATTGAACCAGAAACTCTGTTCCTATTTTAAAATTCATTGATTTATTTAAAAATCACTTTAAGAAATACTTTTAAAATTTGAAAGTGTCATTGATTCTCTCTTCATATAATCCAAATCTAATTAGTTACTAAGCTCCATTCTTTCTTCTTCAGCTTTCTGATCTTTGATTTTCCTTTAACATCATCATCATCATCATCATCATCATCATCATCATCGTCCAGGTTCCCATTGCCTTAGCCCTGGATTGATTTCTTGACTAGGTTTCTTCTCTTCAGAGATGTGTATGTCTAGTTTATATGACCAAAATAAGATTTAATTTATATATTATTCAGCTAGGATTACAAATTAGATGTTGACAATGCCAAAATTGTAAGTACTGATACTTTCCTAGTATCATTAGTAGTAAAAACACTTTTAGTTAGAAGAAATAAAAGCTCATGTACCACAATAAAATTAGGATTTTTACAATTAGAATTAGAAAATTAGAAGTTTTATAAACCTGCAAATTTCTTT
The DNA here is from genome assembly GCF_902635505.1 of Sarcophilus harrisii. Classification (NCBI taxonomy): domain Eukaryota; kingdom Metazoa; phylum Chordata; class Mammalia; order Dasyuromorphia; family Dasyuridae; genus Sarcophilus; species Sarcophilus harrisii. The sequence goes on from NC_045428.1 coordinate 540,679,387, forward strand.
TTATTAATTTTTATTTATTTGTTATTAATTTGTTTTTATTTAAGAGAAGCCATTAGAGGTAACTGTTAACATTAACCTAACTACCTTTGCTTGCATCATTATATCCAAGACTTTTTTTTTTTTTTTGTGGATTTATATATATATATATTCCCCCTAGTCCCCCCCTCCCCCCAATTTATGTTCTCTCATCCCTATGGGGTGAACGAACTATTGGTTATAACAAAGAACAAAACAAAATAGGAAAAAAAAAATGCAGTTTAGCAACATCACCTAGCACATCAGCAGAGTGACAGTATTTGACATTCCAAATCTTCCATCCACCTCTGAGAAGGAAGAAAGGAGGAGGCATTGTTGCTCCATCATTGAGTAAGCCAAACTTATTCATTACACATTCAATTTCTGAGTTTTATTATTCTTTCCAGTTCTAACATTATAGTCATTGTCTGAATATTGTTCTGCTTATTTTGCTTCGATTCATTCAATTTCTCATGCTTTTAAAAAAATTCATATTCATTGTATTTTATGGGTCAATAATATTCTATTCATTTCCTGTACCAAAATATCGGGATCTGTTTATGAATCAGTGAATATATACTTTGTTTCCAGTTTTTTGCTTACCACAAAAAAATGCTGCTATAATTATTTTGGTGTGCATGGGATTTTTAAAACATAATTTCAGATTGCTTTCCCACAAGGGTTGGACCAGTTTATAGCTCTGCCAAGAGTGTGTTAAGTGTACCCATCTTTCCCTCCAAGAACTATTTCCATCTTTTGTCATCTTTGCCAACTTGCTGAGTGTAAAATGAAACCTCAGAATTGTTTTGATTTACATTTTACTTATTGGTGAAAAGGAATAATTTTTCATAAATATGTTAATTATCTGTGATGCTTCTTTTGAGAATTATTCTGTAGAATGTCTCTTTGTTTTAATAGCATTTATGGACCAGTATTGATTCTGATAAGTTTCAGTGAGCATACAGAATTTCATAGCCATCTTTCTTTACATCTGTTTATGCTGTCATATTAGAATTAAGTGCCACTGCAATCTTTTAGCCAGCTTGCTTTCAAGAATGCCATCATCATAATGGGGAATCAGCAAACATATGTCAAATTCCTGCTGTTTACCAGGCACTGTAATTATTTATTTTAAAAGTTCATCATTATGGTATAAGATTATTTATAGAGCTGGAAGATTAGAGATTATCTAGTTCACAAACAACATTTTTAATATGCAGCCCAAAGGAGCTAGGTAATTGATCAACTAAACCTTAAATGGGAAAAACAGTAGGAGTACTGTGCCAATACAAATGTGGTGGTTCTAGCAAATTATCAGTTGCTGATTTGGAAATGGAAATAAGTCTTAAGAAAATATAGGGGACCTTGGAACTGCCACTGCTCCTAATTTTGCTGGTTGATAGGTAACAGAGCTTCACTAAGTTTGTAACATTTTTTTCTAATTTTGAGAGAATTTATTTAGGCCTGCCTCTTTAAAAAGTGGAAACTGGAAGGGGTGGAGTTTGCCCTGTCATCAGATCCAGAAAGCAGTTCACTAGTTGAAAGCAGGAAGGAAATGTGACCTCTTTCAGGCTCTCTGCTGGAGAGAAGCTATCCTTAGTTCTCAGTGCTCTAAGACCTTTTCTGTGGCAACATTGCTGGAGTTTAGCTGAACTCTCTTCTCAAAGCTTTCCTTTCTTAGATGAATGTGGTATTTTGTAGTTTTCCTGTAGGTGAGTTGCCCCAAATTCAAGTGAAAAGTAAAGTTTAAAGGTAAGTAGTTTCTCTGGTCCTACTCAATTAATACTTACATTTTCAGGAGAATTATCATGTCCATAAATGAAGTGGGGTGAAGTATGACATTTCCTTTCCTAAATCTTTCTTCCTTGAGTGATTTTTAGCAACAGAGAACTTCAACGGGAAGGGAACAATTCTTCCAGAAAGTTCCAATCAATCATTAGGCCATTTTTATTGTTTCACTAGCATAGTGATAAAGAATGTCTCTAATTTTGTTTGAATTTATAATTCTTTTGTCAATCACAGAAACTCAAAGCTTGTAGGGGTCCTTACAGGCTATTATTTCAACCCTCTCATTTTACAAATACAGAATATTGAGGCCTTGAGCAAGGAAGAAATGTGTTTACAATGTGAGGTTTATAAGATCATTTTGTTTGGGTAAATTGTTCACAATCAACTAGGTGTGAAAATGACCTCAATACAGAGTTACTTAGTGTCTTATTTTTAAAACCTTGCCTGTAAACTGGGACTCTCTTTAAGGGATGTCAGAGAAGAAAGAAAATTTACCCTAAACCATAGTTAGGCATTGATTTTTGTGGTGAAGGAAGAATAGTGCTGTCAGTGGGTAAGGATGAGAAGAGGATAACATCTGCTGTTTCTTAGTTGTTGGGTGGGGCTGTGAGGGTTACATTAACTAGAATCATGGAGGGGGGGGAGACAGCTCTAGTGTGTCTTTGTAGCATAGCATTTGTTACCTACTAGGTGACCAAGAAATATCTATGGTTTCAGCTTCAGACTAGTTGAAAATGAGATTTTAAAACTTTAAATGACAGGAGATGAATCTAATCAGAAGTAGACTACTTTTCTTTATGATTTTTAAGAATATAATGTCCAAAATGTATGACAATATAATTAATAAAACTGATTTTACTATGTCAGTTGGAGTTTTGAAGAGGAAATCAAGAAAGCTTAGATTTCCCTAAATAGCATTAACCTATATGAACAAAGACAATCCAGAATTGTCTTGTCTATTTACATATCTTCCAGTAAAGTGAAATTAGTGAAAAAAATCTAAAAGGAACACACTGATCCCTGTGTGTTCAACTTGATAGGACATTGAAGTGACTTGGCTTTTCTGGGTAGCATAGGCCACTGTTTTCAATAATATAATAGGTCTAGTTACCTGGGAGAAATCCAATATTGTAAATTATATGTAGGTTAGTACCACATATTGCTACTTCTTCATTAATGTCAGAGCTTTGATTGTGAATTTTTTTTTAATGCTATAATCCCAATGAAGACAATAGATGGGGTTTAGTCTTTTTCCAAGTTATTCTGAAACTAAGCACTCCGACTGGTTATGTTACCCTCTGGATATTGATTTTAATCAGCATTCTGTACTCCCCTCCCCCCTAATCAAACCCCTACCCCCAATGAATCTTAACCTGAAGAACCACTTTAAAGGCAGTCATTTCATCAAGTATTTATTCCTTCACTCACCAACTATAAGAACGGCAAATGACAGCTAATTATCTATACATGTATCTATTTGGAAAAAATGGTCAGGATTTTTTTTTTCCTTAAACTTCAGGAAAGGTAAGAAATAAAGAATATTAAGTTATTTCTATTTTTCAGATATAAGATTTGTTTTTAACAATTGAGATGTTAAATTATTTGCCAGCTTCCATGAATTAAAAGTATATCAAATTTAACAAAAACAGACTCCACGGAGCTAATGGAATTGAGAAGATATATTGTTAATCAGATGCTGTTGTAACTTAAGTTTTATTTCTTCTAATAACTTCTTATTTCACATGAAGCAGTGAGAAAACGTTTCCAAAAGCTGTTGATGAAATAGCCCAAATTGAAAATGGTATTTTGGGCTGCTCAGTCCTAGAATTGGCAGATAATTTAAGATTGTGCTTTTGGAATTGGCTTGAAATGCCTTTCAGCACAGTGTAGAGTGATTTTATTGGGGTGAGAGGGGTCTTATTCTCTTTGTGGACTTTTTCTGAAGGATGAAAGAAATAAAGAAGTTTAGCAGGAGATAGATAATAGTGGTTTGCTTAGTCTCTTTATGACTCTTCTTTTGAAAAAACAAACTTTTTTTTTCGGAGCTAGCTATGAAAGTGGATAACTTTTATTTCTCTTACCATAACTTTGCTTGGTTTCTTTTTTCTTTTTTTTTTTTTTAAATAGTGAAAAAATAAGCAATAAAGTTGGATCTTTTTAAAGTTTTTTCCAAAGAAGCTTACATTTTATGCTAAATCAGGCATGAGAGGAATTTAGAATTTGAAAGTTGTAAAAATTTTAGGGAGTTCCTTGGACTTTGGGGATTATAGTTTTGCTTCATTTTTACTCTCTTTAAGTACTCTTTATTGGGGGTGTTCTGAGATAGGTCTGCTGTACTACATATTTTTGCAGATCAGGGGCAGCTATAATTGTTTTACAAATCACAAATCTAGAGGATATTGGTCAGTGTTGAAATGAATTGTAACAGTTTCCAAAGTACTTAATTGGTGTTTATTTGCTTAAAACACATTAAGAAGTTTAGAAAATTTTAAGATAATCTGTAATAATTTTGGCCTTTTAAAAGAGGATATGCTTTAAAAAAAATTTAAGGAGAAAGTCTACCTTACATAATGTGTTTATTCAACAAACATTGAAGTACCTACTAAGTGCTGGCACATTGGAAAGAGCATTGAATTTGGAGTCAAGTGCCAAATTTGAGTTGTGAGTGCAATATTTACTGACTTTTACTTCTTTATAAAGTAGTGGTGTTAATACTTGTACTTTGCACTTTGTAGGTCTTTTGTAAAGAAAATACTTTGCAGGTTGTCAAATTGGAAAAATAAAAAAAAAGAGCAGGTTTTTATTGGGGGTGGGAAAGACGGTAATGGCAAAAAAAATGTTTATGGTAATTGATATGTATATTTCTACTAGTTTTCTTTGTAAATTTTAAGACTTGAATCACAAAAGTTGGACTTGGTAGAAGCCAGTTTTGTTGTTTATATTTGCAGATTAATCTGTTGTGAATTATTGATAAGAACTATTGAGTAGCAGGATTAATGTCAGGACATGTCTCTTCTCTCATTTGGTTCCTTGAGGGATCTGGGAATAGCTTTATTGTTGTAGTCTACTTCCTGAGCAAAAATATCCAAAGTCCAGCAGTATTTCATTGCTTCTCTTAATTCTCTTTCACTCCTGCCCAACCATCCTTAGGAGAAGAAAGTCTCTAGGGTCAGGAAAACATAGTAAACAGGTGTAGTCTTTCACTGGGGATTTACTTTCCTGCTGCTGTCTTTTGAAAGGCTCACAATAGTAAAAATCCAGTCTTGTAGGTTTATATTGAAAGTGCTTTTTAAAGGAACTCCCTAATGGCAAGGAAGGCATGTGAATGACTTAGTAGGGTAGTATCATTCTTCAACATTTGTTTTCCTTTGCTTGTTGAAGATTTTTCTCTTTTTATTATCTTTAGTAATTACTGTCAATTTTATTTCTGCTAAGTATTCGTATTTCATTTGACTATTTGGCATCCTGCCCATGGCATGGGGAGGGATAGAAATGGTGTGGAGTTTTAATTTGTTATGAAGAGGTGTGAGTATGATTGGGCATATTTGTTATTTAGCAACCTAGAAGATCTGGGTTTAAATTCCATCTGACACAAACTGGTAACCTTGAGCAAGTCACTTAATATCTCAGTCCTCTGGGCAGCTCTAAGACTATATAGAGTCTTAGAGAGTACCATCCTGCATTGATAAGGAAGCTTTTTTTTTTTAATCCAAGAGTTTCTTGTATTGATAAAATCACAGGCTCAGTTCACAGCCTTAGTTAGCCTTTAGAAGTCTGGGAATGTTTGTTCATAGAAGGCAGTGTAATAATTCTTATCTTCTTTCAGTCTCTGTCCTCTTTTTCTCTTAGTACTATGGATTAAGGAAATGAGAATGGAAAAAGCCACCAGTGACTACAGACATTTTTAAAATTTGTTATGCTTGTGTTACCAATACTATTGAAATATCATGTGGCAGTAATCTTAAAACAAATTTCTTTTTGACATTTTTAAGTTACCAACAGAGATTCTGAATTGAAGTAAAATCTGGGCAATTATAGAACCATTTATTTATAACCCTCTATTCCAGCAAAGTAGAGGTTCTAGTGATTCATATTTAAATTGTGACCAGAAAATTAGTTTTAAGCAGTTTTTTTTTTTTCTAAACGTTTTCTAAGACTTTAATTTTCAGCACAAATTCATCAGTATAATTATTTTCAGTTATTCAGATTGTTGGGAATTGCTGTTGGGTTTCAGCTTTATTTCTACTCTTGGTGTGCTTTTTCCTTGATGGGATCAGATTACAGGTCTATTGTTTCCAAACATGTTCACAGTAAATGAAACAAGCAGGTGATGCCGGTCTCTCCAAAAATATGGCTGTCATCTTCTGCCAGTATAGATTCTGGAAACTGATCGACACAAAATAGAGCCAGTGACATTTATAGAGAAAGTCTAAGTATTTTTATTCTTTTTATATCTAAGTTACCAAGACAGCTGGTCCTGAAGTGACTTCACACAGGAAATAACTCTGAGACAGCCTTGGTTTTGGATGTCTAGATTATTTCTCACTGCCATATTGTACCTTTTGATCCCCTCTACTACAAGTAGTCTTGATAGCAGTACAATGGTGAAAAGATTGGCATATGTGAATTATTTGGGTCAAGAAAAACAGCATTGTTTAGTAGTCTAAATAGAACTCTATATTTTGAGTTTTAGCTGTTCAAGAAACCCCCTGCTTTATTGTTATATTCATATTACTTTGCTTTGGTTTCTTTAAAAAAATTCCATATTCTTTAGGAATATCTTCTATAGCAAAAGGATATTTTGTTTAGGGTCTTTAAATTCATGTTCAGACTTGTCCAGTAATATTGCCAATTGATTCTGGCAGAATAGAACATTAAATAACAGAACCTTACAGGAGACAATTTCTTTCACAAAACAGTCCTTTGACTAGATAATGTACTCACTAGACCTGACATGGCCAAGTCTCCTCCATCTAAACCCTTGATTCTTTTTGTCTCTTCTGATCTCATTACTTTCCTGAAATTGTTCTTTCAAAGTTTTCTTGTCAGATCGAATAGTCTTTTCTCAGTCTTTGTCCTTCTCAGTGTACTGTTGCATTTGACCCTGTTTGACTATTCTTTCTTCTTGGATATGCTGTTCTTTGGGTTTCATGACACTGGTTCCTCTCTTACATCTTTATTGCCTCACTGTATACATCATACCCACTAATGGTGGGTATTCCCAAAGCTTCTGTCATGAATCCTCCTCAACCTCTTGATGACTTTCTAAGAGTTTAATTATCATCTCTCTGCAAATGACTTCCAGACTTATGTCAAGCCCCAGTCTTTCCTGAGTTTCAGTTCTGAATCCCTTAAATTTGACATGTATAAAACAACTAATGTTATTTCCCTAGAAAGCTATCTCTCTTTCAGTCTTCCCTATTTACTGGTGAAGGTACCATTATACTTTCAGTTTTCCAATTTCATAATCTCAGCATTTTTTTGGACTTCAATCTTATCCTCAGTTGCCAAATCTTGCCATTTCTATCTTCAAAGCATATCTTAGCATCTGACCATTTCAACTCCTCCAGATACTTTGATTTGGGTCCTCATCACTTTTTGCCTTATCCCTTGTTTAGATTATTATAACAACTTTTCATTTGATCTTCCTCAGGTCTATTTCCATTCAGGTCCATTCTACTCATTCTGATCACAATAATTTTTTAACATTGTATTGATTTATTTTATTTTTACATTATTTATGCAACTCTGTCTCACTTAAATACAGTTCATGCACAAGTCAAGATGTCACTCCTTAATGTCGTTGATCCTCTTTGAAAATAAAGTAGGGATACCCTTTGACCCAGCAGTGCTACTACTGGGCTTATACGCCAAGGAGATCTTAAAGAAGAGAAAGGGATCTGTATGTGCCAAAATGTTTGTGGCAGCCCTGTTTGTAGTGGCCAGAAACTGGAAACTGAGTGGATGCCCTTCAATTGGAGAATGGTTGGGTAAATTGTGGTATATGAATGTTAGGGAATATTATTGTTCTGTAAGAAATGACCAGCAGGATGAATACAGAGAGGCTTGGAGAGACTTACATGAACTGATGCTAAGTGAAATGAGCAGAACCAGGAGATCATTATATACTTCAACAACGATACTGTATGAAGATGTATTCTGATGGAAGTGGATTTCTTCGACAGAAATTTAATTCAGTTTCAATTGATCAATGATGGACAGAAACAGCTACACCCAAAGAAAGAACACTGGGAAATGAATGTAAACTGTTTGCATTTTTGTTTTTCTTCCTGGGTTATTTTTACCTTCTGAATCCAATTCTCCCTGTGCAACAAGAGAACTGTTTGGTTCTGCACACATACATTGTATCTAGGATATATTGCGACATATTCAACATATATAGGACTGCTTGCCATCTAGGGGAGGGGGTGGAGGGAGAGAGGGGAAAAATTGGAACAGAAGTGAGTGCAAGGGATGATGTTGTAAAAAATTATCCTGGCATGAGTTCTGTCAATAAAAAGTTATTATAATTAAAATAGGAAAAGCAGCAAAAGTAAGTATTTACTCATTAATCCCAATATAGGGATCTGATTTGAAAATATATGCAGCACTCTGTGTCTGTAGCATCTTCTTTACCTGTCTGTAAAAAAAAATTATTTTAAATGACCAAAGATCTATTTTTCTCCATTTTACCCCATTGTGAAGGGAAAAAAATTATTATATACAAATATGTTTCATTCTGCATTTTATCACCTCTCTGAAAGTAGATGAACAATATGTTTCATTGTCTGTCATTTCAAATCATGGGTGGTCATTGTAATTTTTACAACTTTCAAAGTTTGCCTTTTTTCCATTTTAAAGTTAAATTGTTCTCTTAGTTCTGCTCATTTTATTGTTAGTTTGTAAATCTTAAAATATTGATGTTATAGTATAAAATGTCCTGATTCTGCTTACTGGTTCAGCTCATATAAGTCTTTCCTTTGTCTCTGAAAAATCTGCATTCCCCCCCCCCCCTCATTTTAACAGGATAATAGTATGCCATCACATTCATACCCCATCTATTCCTCAGTTGATAGGCATCCCTTTAATTTCTGTCTTATTTTTGGCCATCACAGAAAGAACTGCTTGTTTTGCGTGTGTGTGTGTGTGTGTGAGAAATCATATTTTCTGTTTCCATGATCTTTTTTGAGTATATTGTTTGCTCCTTATTCACGAAGAAGACTATGATATCAGGGAGGTGATGCCATGACATACAAGTAAATTGGATTTAAGGTAAGAAAGATGACTGTGCAAAGTCACCTGCCTCATTTCTTCCAGTGTGACAAGTTATAAATATAGATTTATATCTGTATATCTACATTAAGACACAGAACAGGACTGAAGAAGATGGCCCTGAATGCAATGAGAAATTTTGGCCTTTTTAAAGCTAAGGTGTTTGACAGATCTCAGTTTGACTGAGGGTAGTACCCATTAGTTAGTATTAAGAGTATCTTTTGAGTAAGTTTTGTAGATAGTGGAATTAAAAAAGTATATGCTGTTTAGTAACTTTTTGTGCATTACTATTGATGGCTTTCCAGGATGATTGTATCTCTTCATAATAATTTACCTAATTATTTTTTTCTGAATTCTAGATTTGTTTTTCATAGATAAAGTAAGAATTTGTTGGGTTGGAGTTAGTATTTTTACCAAGGCTTTGTGCATTGAATCAAGATATTTGCATTAGACAATTCTTGGAAATTGACTTTGAGGATATTTGTTTTTAAAAATTGTATTTACTCAGTTGGCATGTTTGGTTTCCATAAAAATAGGCAATGTTAATTAGACTCTTCTGGGAAGAGTTTTCAGAACACAAAACTTTTTTGTTTAAAAAGTAGGTCAGATTGGAGATAAAGGGAATTGGGAGTAGACCATGGGTAAGAATGAGAAATGTCGGGTAGTAACAAAACCTTCAATAACAGACAGAAGTTTGGATCTTTTGAATAGGATATTGCTTTGTCATTGAGCTGTTGAATACTTGGTCTCTGTTGGAACTTCTGTTGGAAACCTGTTGGTTTCTTCTTGAGGTCATTTGGCTAGAGATGATCAGGGTTTAGAGACTACAGCAGATATAATATTCAGAGAGCCTCAGAATATATACAAAGTAGCAAAAATAAACAAATTCTTATGTACTTGTATAGAATTCTGTTTTATACATGTTGAATTTAAGATTACTGTGGGACAATCAGTTTGAAGTTGACCAGTAAGCAACTGGAGACGTGAGACTTAAAGTCAGCACAGAAGTTAGGGATAAATAGATTTGAGAATTAGTAGCATAGAGACTGAATCCATGGAAGTTTATGAAGTTACAAAATGAAAAACTGTAGAGAAGAGGAAAGGACCCAGGATAGATCCTGTGGGACACCCATGGGTTAGCAGCCATCTAGAACATTATGTACTCTGGACATATAGTCTCTTTTCCCTGTTAGATATCCATTTTGAAATATCTGATAGAGAGCTGTTGATGCACAGGAAAAAGAATAGGGTTGTGAATCATCTAATAGTCATATCTGAAGTGATTATTAAACTCATGGTTACTGATTATGTCACCAAGAGAGTATATATGTATGGTTAAAGAGAAGAGGATTTAGGATAGAGCCCTGGAGAATACCTAGAATTAGGGGGCATGATATATTTGATTATACTGCAAGGAGACTAAAATAGAGTAGTTGGACAGGTAAGAGGCAAACTGAGAGAGAATAGTATCCTTAAAACCCAGAGAGGATATCATATAAAGATGGGGAAGGTACTCAACAAAACCACATAGCGCTGGTCAAGAGCAGATGTTTTTAACTTTCTTTGACATGAACTGATTTGGTAATTTGAATTTTTTTCTCAGAATAAGAATATATAAAAGGCATAAGATTACAAGGAAAAATAATTACTCTGAAATAGCAGTTATGAAAATATTTTCACACATACCGTTTATGAATCCCAAGTTAAGAACTGATCAAGAAGGAAGAGAATTGAAAAAAGCCATTAGATTGGCAGCTAAAAATATTTTATAATTTTGGATAGAGGAGTTTCAATTGAGATAATTGGAAGCTTCATTATAAAAGGTTGAGAGAAGTAGAGACAAAGGAATAGATAGTTTTGTCCTAGGAGTTTGATTGTGAAAGGGAGGAAAGATATAGGAGGAAAATTTGAGACAATGTCGGAAGTCTAGGATTATTTGTTTTAAGTTGCAGGGGAGCCTTTTTGTTAGCAAAAGGGAAGGAACTAGTCTAGTAAATAGGGAGAGATTGAAATCTAAGAAATTGATCTTTATATATAAAGCTATAGTTCTTAACGATGCTAGAACAGTTTTTCAGGTATATTTTGGAAGAATGATATGCATTTTTAAAAGAATGGAATGGCACTAATGATAGATTTATATGTGTATATATACACAAATATGTGTGTGTATTCATATGAATGAAATGTAAAAGGCTCTCCAAGTAGTTGATCAAATGAACTAGGACAAGAAAACAGAATTATTGGTAGGTAACTTTGATTTTTTAAAAATATGGTAGGCCTCCAAGTGAGTCTGACAGTACTGGTTTTGGAATAGTGGAACTGGGTTTGAATCTTTATCCTGTTACTTATCTGTGAAATGAAGGAATTGAATTTTATTTTAATCTTTTTTTTTAGTTCTATAAAGTAATTATTTGGCACAAATTAGTAGGGCACTGAATAAGTTAATTTAGTTGGGTTGCCATTTTTTGTATTGACTTGTCTAAGAGCAATCACTATTTCTCTGCTTATTTAGATTTGTCTTTATTTGTGTGGAGGGTATTTTGTAAACTAACAGTTTCTGAGTATATTTTGGCAGTGAGATTCCCAAGTATTTTATATTTTTCATTCTTTTTCTTCCTGCTTGGTTTACTTGGTAATATATAGAAATGCTGATGAATGATGTGGTTTTTTTTTTTTTTTTTTTTTCCTTTTTTGTTGTTTTTAATGTCCTGAAACTTTGCTGAAGTTGTTCAGTTTTATTAGTTTTTTAGTTGCACCCCTGCAGCTCTCCCAATAGTTATCCCTTCTATAAAGTGGAGGGTTAGGGGTACAACATCCCTGAGATCTGGAAAATCCATGTAAAATTTTTTGATTCTCCCTTCATATCAGTTTGAATTTTTTCTTTTTCTTTTAGAGTACCTTATTATAAAATTTGGCTTAAAAGTATTTGGTCATAGGCTCTGTGTTCTGTTCTCCAAAAATTCCCATTTAATTTCTTGTGCCAGCCTGTGATGTTTTGAAATCATGAGGGCAAAGTCACAATGTAGAAGGAAAAAACTGTAAACCATCAGTTGTTCAATCAGTTCAGTTGTGTCTAGCTCTCTGTCATCCCTTTTGGACTTTTTCTAGTGAACATATTGCAGTGGTTTACCATTTCCTTCTCCACTTCATTTTACAAATGAAATAACTGAGACAAACATGGTGAAGTGTCTTACCCAGCATCACACAGTTGTATCTGAGGTTGTATTTGAATTCAGAAAGATGTCTTCTGGATTTCAAGTCCAATATTTTATTCACTGCACCACCTATGTTAAGTGATCATTATTATTTTTGATATTGATCATTTGGTTTCCTTTTTCTTAATTAAATTAGCTAATGAGTTATCAATTTATTTTTCAAAGAACTATTTCTTGGTATTTATTAGTTCAGTTTTGGTTTAATTTTAAAATTTTGTCAATCTCTTGTTTGACTTTTAGTACTACTATTTTGGTGTCAAAATTGGGATTTAAAATTTGTTCTTTATGTATTTTAGAAATATCTTGGTGATTTTATTTTTAAAATGAGACATTTAAGAAGGTTTCTGATTTTGTAGCCCTGTGTAATAATTTCTCATTCTTTTTTTACCTTCACTATTATGTATTTCTGCCTATTTTCACTGCTTTGATATAGCAACTATGATATTAACCAGCTGAGCCAAAAGGAGAGAGGTATAGAAGATTAAAATCTGAAAGGCCACTTATTTTTAATGTCTTCATTTTATACATGGAAAGACTGAATCCCAGAAAGGTTAATTGCCCAAGTTCACACAGGTGGTCATGGCTAGCACTGAATTTTGAATGTAGATCCTCTACTCCAGATTTTATGCTTTATCCTTGATAGGATACTGGCAGAAGGTAAAATTAAAGAAGCTGTTCATTAAGCAGGCCGGGATGTTGGTGAGGAAATGGAAGTACTTCTACCAGTAGTTATTATTATATTTTTCTTTTCTATTTCAGTTCTTATCTCCTCACAAGTTTGGGATCTTTGAACTGGTTATATAGAAATGCTATAGATGAAAATCCAATTTCTTTCCCTCTTGCCTAACATTATCTTCCTCTCCTTACTGTCTACTCCTTACCCACTGCATTATCTATCTATACTCTTTAATCCATTGTCTTTTTCTTTTTTTTCTGAGGCAATTGGGGTTAAGTGACTTGCCCAGGGTCACACAGCTAGGAAATGTACTACTTTTTTGTTTTTTTTCCCCACTGTCTTTTTCTTTGGACAATCAGTAGCATATTTCATCATGGATACTCTGGAATTATATGTTTTGTTACTGAAAGATTCAGTCTTTCCATGTATAAAATGAAGACTTAAAAATAAGTGGCCTTTCAGGTTTTAATCTATATCTCTCTCCTTTTGGCTCACCTGGTTAGTATCATAGTGCTATTGTTTTGATCCCAATTCCTATCTTTCCAAATTCTTTATGTTGTTTTTATTTTATTCGATATTCTCCTAGTTCTTTTCATTTCATCTCATCAATTGATATACTTTTCTTCCTGTGTTTCAGAAATAATAGTTAGCATTTATATAGCACCTATGTGACAGACTTCATACCAAGTGATTTACAAATGTATTTCATTTGAGTCTCATAATAACTATGTGGGATAGATGCTGTTGTTATCCCGAATTACAGTTGAGGAAACTGAAGCAAACAGGTTCAGTGATTTACCAAGGTCACATAACTGGTAAATGTTTGAGGCTAGAGTTGAAGTTGAATCCTGTCTGCTTTATCACATTTATCATTTCTTAAGGCACAATAGTGTTTCATCCCATTCAAATACTGTAACTTGTTTACCTATTAATAGACACCTATTTCCAAAAATTGGCCCCCACAAAAGGTGCTTTAAATATTTTTGTATGAGAATCCTTTTCTTTTTTATGTGGTCTTAATCATCAACTTTACCAATCTAATGTTTGTGAGATGTCAGAGTTGTTTTAATTTGCATTTCTCTAATCATTAGTTATTTAGAGTATTTTTTTGTTTGTTTTCTTCCTTTAAAAATTGCCTGTTCTTATCTTTTGATCAATTGACATTTGGGGAATGACTCACAAGCTTAGCATGTAATAGACTTAATAAATATTTATTAATTGATTGATTTATTGAATTATTTAATGTATTTTCAATATATAATATATAATATAAATAATATATATATAATATAATTTTGAAATTTTCAGATCAACTTTCTGCAAAGATTATTTCCCCAATTAGTGGTTTGTGTCTTCCTTTTTTTGTTGTTTGTTTTTGTTTTTGTTTGTGGGAAAAAATTTAAGTTTTATGTAATCAAAATTGTCTTTGTGTCTTGTTTGGTCTTGAACTCTGTCCATAGATCTGATTGGTAATTTCTTCCTTGCTCCTTTGATTTGTTAATGATCTTATCCTTTATTTATGATCTGTCATGTGTCCATTTGAAACTATTTTCCTGCCATACTACCAGTTTTCCTAAGAGTTTGTCATATTATATATTATATTATATATATATATATATTATATATTATATATAAGAGTTTATATATTTTATACTTAATTTGTTTCACTGATTATCATAAGGAAAATTCTGGATGAAGCACTAAATCATAAAGTGTTTCCTGCTCTTTATTTGAGGTGATGTGGAATATAAATGTACCATTTTTCAAATGGCTTTTTTTTTAATACAAAGTTTTAAATGAAAAAAAATTGATTGTAGACAGAACAAACCTGTATGATGTGCTGAGACTCAAATAAAGTGAAAAGATACATTTGAGCTAGAAATCATTAGTAATTTGTCCCAAGTCAAACTTGTAATAGAACAATTGGCTACTAAATAGATTGGATGCTGAATGCATCCAATAATGTGAGACAAAATGTTTTTGTTGTTGTTTTAAGTATCTTGTCAGAATTTCTGCAAAATAATCAGGACCCATTTATATTCTGAGTGATATTTTGTCCTGGTTATAATTTTTAATAATATCTGCTTTCATTAAATAGACAAAACGGAAATTTGAAGAAGATAGAAGTAATGTATTTAGGACTCTTCATCTAGTGAAATAATTAGTGAGTGATTCATATGCCAAATTCCTTTAAGAAAAGAAACACCATTCTGATGTCAAGTATCAAGTAATATATTTAGGACTCTTTATCTAGTGAAATAATTAGTGAGTGATTCAAATGCCAAATTTCCTTAAGAAAAGAAACACCATTCTGATGTCAAGTATCTCCAACTTGGATATACTTTTCATGATGTTGAAGTGCCAGGCATTTTATAATCAAAATTATCTATTTTGTATTTCATAATATTCTCTGGTTCTTCTTTGGTCATAAATTTCTTCCTTCTCCACAGATCTGACAGGTAACCTATCCCATGCTCTCCTTATTTGGTTATAGTATATCCTTTATGTCTAAACCATGAACTAACCCTAACCCTAACCTTATCTTGGTATAGGATATTAGATGTTTGTTGATCAATGCCTAGTTTCTGCTCTATTTTCCCCATCAAAAATCCTGAATTTGTTAAGCAAAAATGAGTTGTTATATGAAAGAATGTCCCAAAATACTCTCTTGTATATTGACAGGGGACAATTACAGTTGCTGTGAAACATTTTAAAATGATTAATTGCATCTGCTATAATTTTCAAAGTACTTGCAGTAGATACTCACATCCTTACTTTCAAAATAAAAACAACAATTCTTAAAAATCAGATTTACTTGCTGCCATTAGTGATAGGTACTTATATATTTTAAAATTTTTCATTTAAATTTATTTTATCTTTATGCTATGTGCTTTTGAATGTATGCCTCCCCTCTGGACCTTATTACTCAGCAGTACATCCTTTGTAACAAAGAATTTTTTTAAAAGAAGGGGGTAAATATACAGTTCAGCAAAACCAATCGACTTAACACCTGAATGACATTATATGCAATGTACAATACACATAGATTTCTAACTCTCCAAAGCAAAGAAGTAATTGCATTTAGCTGTTCCACAATCATTGGACATTTATTTCATGACCAGTTTTTTATTATCACAAAAAATGCTGCTTTAAATACTTAGGGATGGATGTGGGTGTGACTTTTCTTTCTGTGTTTCACTTTATTGGATCCAGCACTGGAATCTCAAGAATTAAAGGGTATGAATATTTTCAAGAGTCAGTCAACAAGCATTTATAAGAATTTATGTATCATTTCCCTGGTATTTTACTGTGTCAGCACTAGGGTAACAAAGAAAAGCAAAAAATAGTGCCTATCCTCCTGAATCCTACATCTAAAGAAGGAGATAATATGTAAATAACTAGATACTCACAGGGATATATATAGAGTAATTAAAAGGTAATCTCAGAGCGGAAAGCATTTCTATTAACTGTATTAAGAAGGGGAGAAACCCTTATAACAAATTAGCAACCAGGTAAAACAAATTTATATAGTGACCATGTCCAAAAATGCAATTTTCTTTACCTTCTAATGGGTAGATCTTCAAGAGAAATGGTTAACAGGACTTTGATGATGATTAAGTCTTTCCAAGTTGTATGCTTTACAGTGTTGTTGTACTTATAGAAATTGTTCTCCTGGTTCTGCTTGATTTCATGCTACTGGGATTTTCTGAAATCTTCTCAATCTTTTTTGTTTTCAGGACAATATTATACACTTTTTTATCAAAAATGCCTGTATCAAGAAAATCAATGTCGTCAAGATTAGAAGGGAAGCAGAAACCTGGGGGTGGGTGGGTAGATTTTACAGCCCATGTTTCTGAGAAAGGCCTCATTTCTAAATATACAGAGAATTGACTCAGATTTATAAGAATATAAGCCATTCTCCAATTGATGAATGGTCAGAGATATGAACAGATAATTTTCAGATGAAGAAATTAAAAATTTTTAGTCATATGAAAAATACTCTAAATCACTGTTGATCGGAGAAATGTAAATTAAGACAACTCTGAGATGCCACTACTCACCTCTCAGACTGGCTAAAATGACAGGAAAAATAATAATGAATGTTGGAGGGGATGTGGGAAAACTGGGACATTGATGCATTGTTGGTGGAACTGTGAATGGATCCAACCATTCTGGAGAGCTATTTGGAACTATGCTCAAAAAGTTATCAAACTGTGCATACCCTTTGATCCAGCAGTGTTACTACTGGGCTTATATCCCAAAGAGATCTTAAAGGAGGGAAAGGGACCCACATATGCACAAATGTTTGTGGCAGCCCTCTTTGTAAGTGGCCAGAAACTGGAAACTGAGTAGATGCCCATCAATTGGAGAATGGTTGAATAAATTGTGGTATATGAATGTTATGGAATATTATTGTTCTATAAGAAATGATCACAGGATGATTTCCGGGAAGCCTGGAGAGACTTTCTTGAACTGATGCTGAGTGAAGTAAGCAGAATCAGGAGATCATTATACATAGCAATAAGATTGTGTGATGATCCATTCTGATGGGCGTGGCTCTCTTCAACAATGAGATGATTCAGGCCAATTCCAATGGTCTTATGATGAAGAGAGCCATCCCAGAGAGAGGACAGTGGGAACTGAGTGTGAATCACAACAGTATTTTCACCTTTGTTGTTATTGTTGTTGTTTGTTTCCTTGTTTTTTTCTTTTTCCTTTTTGATATAGTTCTTCTTTTGAAATGTTTAGAAAAATTGCACATGTTTAACCTGTGTTGGATTGTTTGCTATGGGGGGGAGGGGAAAAGAGGAAGGGAAAGAAGGGTTTGGGAAACTGAGTTTTGCAAGGGTGAATATTGAAACTTATCTTTGCATATATTTAGAAAACCAGAAAGCTATCATAAAAATTAATGTTTTGGAAAAGATTGCCTGTTCTCATGTTAAAATATTTCATAGTTCCTCCATAGTGGACTTGTGAAAGCATAAGAGAAGTCTTATTGGACTTTTCTACTCTGACATTTTGTCTAGACATTTGTCTTGATTAATGATCATGTGCCTAAAGCTCAGTTTTTTTCTAGAAACACAAATAGACATGATAAGACATGTTAATATACAATGCAGATAGCTTCCATTGTAGCAGTGTGTGACTACTATAGGTTTTCTATAAGATAGTCTGTCTTTGGAAAGTTGATATATCTCATTTCATATTGATAACAGTTGTGTCCTTTCATACACTCCAATTAATAGCTCTGTCTTTATCTTTGTAAATACTTCTTGGAGATTTCAAGTTTGGAATTATGTTTGTGGTTTTGCCTTCACTACTGACTTGTTCTTTTTTGTGATGTGTTCTTAAAATAAATGTTTTTGTATCCAAAAAAGAAAAGAAAATCTAAAGCATAGCAATTTGACTAGTCATTTCTACTGTGAATAATTTACATTTGTTTTATATTACCACTTTTCTTACGATAATATGAGAAAGGTTACCCTTATGCCATTTTTACAGGTGCCATTTTACAAGGTTTGAGAAAGATTGAGTAATTTTTCTAAGGCTATGTAGCTAATAAAACAAGAGAAATGGTACTACCCCAAGTCTTCTATATTCACTTCCAAAGTCTTCCAGATTTAGAAGCATAAAAAAGGAAGGAGCACCCCACTCTACCCACTCCGTGTTACAAACTTTATCTCATTTGATCCTTATAATCCTGGGAGGTAGGGGTTATTATTTTAGAAGGAAATTGAGACAGAAGATCAGTTACTTGGTGGGGGTAAGAGGGAGGGGGATTGTCACTTCTTCCCAAGTCTATAACCAGTGTTGTATTCATTTCACCATCTTACTGCTAACATACACAGAAGCTCATAGGATTTAGGCTTGGAGAGAATCTTGAACATCATGATTTCTCACTATCGCATGAATAAACTGATGCCCATGTTTCACATTTAATATCAACATTGCATTTGTGTTTTGTACATTCTTCCCAGCTCCTCTTATCTTCCCCCCTTCCTCTTATTTTATCCCCACTCCTTTGCAGATTTGGGATGTCCTTGGATGCAGACTATTTCATATATTGATCGGTTTTGTTAATCTTAAAAAAAAACAACCATATTTTTGGGAAGAGAGAAGGATGCAGGAGAAAACTAACAATGTAAAAACAAGACATCAAAAAAAAATTTTTTTTAAGCATACAGATATGGCATTATTATGCAGGCAAAATGATGCTTCTAGAAGCTGTTGTGTTGTGAAACAAAGAAAATTTACTTTTCAGGAACTTGTCCTATCCAGTTGATTAAGAATTGGCTTTGTTAGTTAGGTGCTATAAACCTATTCAACAGTTCTCTGTTGCCAGACAGAAATGAATGTAGGGATGATTCTATACTGCACCCAGTGATTGAGCCAATAGAAAAATATATACAATTACAACATTAGAAAGAAAAAACCTTACACCTTAAAAACTTTTTATCAAAAGTGACAAAGCAGGAGGAAGCTGGAAGGGAAAGAATATATTTATTAATTGGGGAATGGGGGTGAAATCAAGCCATCAACTTAATTTTTTTTATTGTTATTTATTTGCTTTTGTTTTTCATCTGTAGGTGTATTTGAAAAGTGACCTTCAGATATGTCAAAAACAAACAAATCCAAGTCAGGGTCTCGGTCTTCCCGCTCAAGATCTGGATCAAGGTCCCGTTCTCGTTCTTTTTCAAAATCCCGATCTCGATCTCGATCAGTGTCTCGTTCCAGGAAACGCAGACTGAGGTAAGGGAATTCAAACATGCTCTTGGATCAATATATTGGATAGGCTGTGCACTTTTTGGGGACCTTTTATTAAATCAATGTTAACTGTATTTTATGACCTCTTTCCAAATTTCTCTTTTATTAGCTTGTACATTGTCAGATCCTTCCAATGTATAAGAATTAATGAGATTGGAAGCTTCATATCTGTTGAAATCAAAAGAAAGAGTTTTTAGTTGAATTCTTTATTTCTGTTCTTTAACCTGTTTTTATTTTAAAATGTTGAAAGGCACAGGTAAAATTTTATCTTTGATTCCTTTATAAGGAACTATGTAAAACAATGGTATAATCAATATTTGTAGTCACAGTGTTTACCTTATTTAAGAGAATGAATTTTATTTATGTGCAGTACTCATTTATTTGTACTTGTTTAATATGAAGATTACAAATTAGCTATGTCTGCCTCTTAAAGTAGGTCTGAAAGAACCTCTAATTGATATTAATTTGTTTAGTAATCGTTTGTTTTGCTGTATATGCCACATGATGAAAGTTTATTTCATAGTGTCCTGAAACTTTAGAGTTGGGAAGTATCTTAGAGGTGATAACCCTTCTTATTTAAGCTGACAAGGACTTTTTTTTTTAAAGCATGGGCAGATGAAAAGAATTAAGACTGGAAAACTGGTCTCCTTACCCCTAATTAGGAGGGGACCCTGGCCTCTTTCTAGTAAACACAGTTTTCTTGATAAATATGTTTTAAAATCAAGGGCTTTTTATTAATTCATACTGCTTTTTCTTCTACTTCGTTTTGAATTAATGAAGTTTTAATATGTGTTGTAGACATATTGTCTTAGTCCTTACATCTTCTGTCTTTTTTCTTGTTTTGAGTCTTTAATTTTCAGGTAATCTCCAGTATTTGAATTTTCTCTTGTGGATAGATTATTTCCTTTGAAAGACAACTCTTCCTGAGCTTCTGACCTAAGGCTGAGGAAGAAAAGTCAACTTTTGAAAAAGATCTATAGAAAAAAGGAGTTTAGAAACCTACTTGAGTGTACATCTTAAATGGACATTGATTTCTTTGAATGTTTGCTGAAAATGTGGTGAATGTTTTGAGTTTTTCAATAAAAGGTGTGCTGATCTTGATAGGTTACTGTAGGAAAGATTGTGCTACTTGAAAACACCCTTCAGTTTCAAAACTATATCCAGAGTCCACTTTTTCTTGGAGGTAGTGGTCATAAAGTTAAAAATATCTTTGGAAAAGGTCACTCATTTCTTTAAGCTGTCATCTTAGTTGGTTTCCTAGCACTCTTGTGCTTTTAAATAGCTTAGTAAATGACATATGAATTTTTTTTCTTTCTACCATTTTGCTAAATTCTGAAGTACTTCATCTATAAAAGTCATTGCAAACCTGTGATAGGATATTGTTTTAAAAGAAAATTGTTGTTTTAATTTTTTCCCTTTGACATATAGTAGTTTTATTTGGAACTTGTTAAAGCTTTAAAGCTAAAAACTGAATCAAGAGATTCTTGTTTAATACCGGATAGTTTTTTGTCTCTAATAGAGAGATGGGAAACCTTTTTTTTCTGCCAAGATCCATTTTGATATTTATAATGTCACTAGAGGGCCATACAAAATGATCAACTTACAGGACTCAAGCAGTGGGATGGGAGGTGGTTGTTCCTAGTATTCAAGTCAACATTGCCTTCAGTTGCCTTAGTAAATGATTTCAGGGGACTGTTATACAACCCATGGATGAGACATTCCCAACTCTGGTTTAAGAAAACAGAAGTCCTTCAGCATCTTCTTTCCTTGACCAAGGACCTTGGATTCAAATAGTTGTAATCTTTCTCAGCTATGAGACTCTTAAAGTTACCCCCCTCCCTTTTTTTTCTTTTTTCTTTTTAAATAGCAGTTCAAAGAAGTGAAACTAAACATTTTAAAGACATTAAATCTTGTTTAAGGGCATGATCCCAGAGTCTTCATAAACACCAGATTGGTGTTTTTGATGAGCTTCTGCACCCTTTGTGACAAGTGAAGGTCCTGAGCAGCAGGTCTTCTTTTCTCCTTGTTTCCTTTGTCTCCTGAAGTCATTAACTATGGTCTTTGATTTTAAAAAGAAAGAGGAAAGAGTTGTGTCTGCTTCTCTGTCATTGTCCTCCCGTTATGTGTAATGCATCCATTGAGGGTTAGGTTTAAATTCACTTTGTATTGTCATACCATGGAAAAAGTCGTTGTGGAGAGAGGAGACATTGGGGGTGGGGGGTGGGGAGAAGAGATTGAGGGAGAGGGAGTGTGTGTGTGTGTGTGTTCTGGAAACAGATACTTGCAGTTGGATGCTCTGTTTTAAATTCCGGCTCATCTGTTTCATGATTTTAAATTTTCCTTATCCACAAGAAAAAGTATATTGTCCATATTGTGAGAACTTGCCCTTTATCTGATTAGCTGCTGTGAGTGCTATGGAACGAGAGAAAACTGATTGTTTCCTTGTATTTCACAGACTGTATCCTTTTAAAGCGACTTCTCCTAAATAGCTTCATTTTGAAGTCTGCAGAGACTCATGTTCGTGCATCTGTACAGTGGCCTGCAGGTTTTGGATGCAGTATGCTACAGGTCCCTCACTAGTAATTGGTAACAGATATAATAGCCTCCTGAGGATATGAGCATGAATAACACCCATCACTTAGTGCTTTGGGTGGATCACATCCCTCAAGTATAGTTTTTAATCAGGTCAGATTCCATTTCAGAGCCTGCATCTGCCCTTCCTTCTTTTCTTATGTTATTGTTTCTTTTTCATATGAGAAAAATTTAAAGGTAAGTTGTTTTATTGTACTAAGTAATAGCCAATTAATAATTTTGTATTAAAACAGATCTTTGCCAGATACAGGTGCTAGAATATTTTTCTTTGACTGATTTAAAGACCTGAGTTTACGGTAATCAGAATTGTGAAAAACTAATAAACCCATTGGTTTTTATTGAGTATAATCATATTAAATGTTTATATTGCAAAAGTCATTTGTTGTTACTCAGTTCAGGGTGAAAAAAACAAAAACATTGGATCTTTGTTAAATATAGTATTTTAAAACAAGAATACTTCAACCTATGCATGGATAGACTCCTCCCATCTACTTACCTAGAAACCTAAAGTTTATACTCTGTCTAGGATTATGTGTTGTTGTCCCTCTGGGAAGTTGAAAGGGAGCCCCTGTTTTGGACCACTGGCCTAAGGTAGATCCCATGACAAAAACCTGGGTGTCTGGTGTCAGGCATTGCTGGCAGGAACAGCTTTACCTGAACAGGAATATATAAAAATGGTTTTTGGTTTGTTTTTAATCATAAACCTACACATATTCATATACAGAATAGGGGACTTGCCAATGAGCTACATTTGTCTTTGTCCTTATATATGGTTTAAAAAGAGAGGGAGAAAATGCTAAACTTTAAAGACTTGACAAGTCTTTAAAGACTATATATTGCTATATAATCTCATCTGTCCATCTGAATGCTCTCCTACTTCACGTGTCCCCTTAAAAAAAAAACAAACCACAAATTGTGATTCTGTTAGTAGTCTGAAGTTATTGTTCCTCTAGTGACTTTTGACTTGAGATTTTGTTCTGATAGGAATAGTTGGTTTTTTTTTTTTTTTTTTTTTTTTTAGTTTTATTGATGGTCTTTCTGTCACTTCCCAATGACTCGCTCTTGTCCCAGTACAACCTTTCATTTAAGAAGTATATTCTAAAATATTCAGTACATTAGCTCTGACAATATATACTTTCTAAAATACCAGTTAATGTCATGAGCTGAGGAGATGTTTCCTTAACAGCCACTTCAACTCCAGTGTTAATTTTTCCTATTTGATAGAAAGCCTGTCTCTTTGTCAGTGGACTGGCACAACATTTGTTGGCTTTATTTAGTCTTTCCTAGAGAATCTTTATGATTCTTGCACTATAATTTTTAAACAGGATAGTACTACTAGTACCACTATCTCTATTAATACCAGCACAATCACCAGCACTACTCATCTTTGTCAAATGAAGAGCAATCTGATATTAGAAATCCGGGAAGTAAACTGGATCTGTTCTGGTGTACATGGAGTTTTTTGAAAAAAGACCTTATTATAGCCTTATTAGAACAGTAAATTTTTAGGTTTTCCTTATATCAAATTTTGTCTACCTCATGGGTACAGTGACCTCTTGTGGTAACATATGAGGGTCATATTATGCAATGATGAGATTTTGATGTGTTCTATGTCATATTCATAGTAAAATAATATTTTAATATTAGATTTGGCTTAGAGGAACTATCGCTGGATTTTTTTTTTTTAATACTATGTTTAGTGTTTTGTCAATCTAGTTTTTTATAGATTCTATTGAGTCCTTTAGAATTGGTTCCTATAAACTGTAAGATATGGGTTGGGAAGCAAAGAAATTACTGCATCCAGGAAGAGTCTTAATAGGTAGAGGCCAGGGTCTCAGGAGCTATTACAATTGAGGGTGTAAATACAAATACTCTGGCACTTACCCTCCCAAATCTACAAATTTTCATCTTGTTTCTATCTCTTTATGCCCTGCAGATTGAGGAAGTGAATGAACATATACCCTAATACATATTTTTTTTAAATGGAGAAACTTTAATTGTTTGCATATGCACTGTGTTAAAGCATTTGCTTTATTTAAATTAAGAAGTAAGAGATACTCTGATCCTGGAATGGTAGGTTTTCATTTATTACAATATTGCAAGCTATTTTAACATCTCATCAAATTTATTGAATTGAGATTTTATACCTATATAAAGGCATTCTTATTGGTAATTATGGACTTATTGAATTATTCATTCAAATAGTGAGATTTTTATGTATTTGCTTTTAGCATCAGAAAGCAAATGAAGAACAAGATTCTGGGGAAGCAGATATTATCATTCAAGAATATTTTTGTCAGGACTTTTTAGGAAGAACATGACACTTTTTTCACTCCCAGTCAAAGTACTTTGGCTCAAAAATAGAAACTCTTTTCCCCTCTTTTCTTCCCTTTTCAGTTCTAGGTCCCGTTCCAGATCATACTCTCCGGCTCATAACAGAGAAAGAAATCATCCAAGAGTATATCAGAACCGAGATTTCCGAGGTCACAACCGAGGCTATAGAAGGCCATATTATTTCCGTGGTCGCAACAGAGGCTTTTATCCATGGGGCCAGTATAACCGAGGAGGCTATGGAAACTACCGGTCAAATTGGCAGAATTACCGCCAAGCATATAGTCCTCGACGGGGCCGGTCTCGATCCCGATCCCCAAAGAGAAGGTCCCCTTCACCCAGATCTAGGAGCCATTCTAGAAACTCTGATAAGTCTTCCTCTGACAGGTCAAGGCGCTCTTCATCATCTCGATCTTCCTCTAACCATAGCCGAGTTGAGTCTTCTAAGCGCAAATCTGTAAAGGAGAAAAAGTCATCTTCCAAGGATAACCGGCCATCACAGGCTGCTGGAGATAACCAAGGTGATGATTCCAAGGAACAGCCTTTCCCTGGAGGTACCTCTCAGGATGCTAAACCATCAGAGAGCTCAAAGCCATGGCCTGAGGCCACTATCTATGGTGCTGGCTCAGCATCAAGAGCTGCTGTGTCTGAGCTGAGTCCCAGAGAGCGGAGCCCTGCCCTCAAAAGCCCTCTCCAATCAGTGGTGGTGAGGCGGAGGTCTCCCCGCCCTAGCCCTGTGCAGAAGCCCAGCCCTCCACTCTCTACTCCATCTCAGATGGGCTCTGCTCTGCAGAGTGGCACTGGCTTTCAGGCAGGAGCTCACCAAAGCCAATTTGATCACGGTGCTGGGGGCATGAGCCCATCCAAAAAGAGCCCTGTGGGTAAGAGTCCCCCAGCCATTGGTTCCACATATGGCTCTTCATCACAGAAAGAGGAAGTATCTGCTCCAGGAGGAGCAGCCTATTCAAAAAGGCAAGTATCATGTTTTTTTCTTCTCTTGTTTTATGTCATGTGGCATACCAAGTGGATATTGATTTTAATGTGTAGCCAAAAGAATATTCATGGCAAAAGCAATAATGGTTTTATTTTCTGAGTCAAAATTCTTATTAATGGTAGCAAGGTAACACTATTTCCCTGAAACTTTGTTTAGTAGAGTTTAAAAAAAAAAAAGACAAAAATCACACAAGGAAACCTTTAGCTTAACTCCAGCTTTCCTACCTTCCTGAATTTGTATTGCAGCATAAAGTTTCTTTAGACTACTCTGCCATGGTGTTTTCACAATTTAAAATTTGCCTTGGAATCTGCCAATGTGTCTATAAGCCAGAGAGCAGTAGAGCTTTGTGGGTCAGCCATCAAAGAGTATGGTCTTTGCCAAAGTGAATGACAATTGGAACGGTTAGCATTCACCTGCTAGGACCCACCGTCTACTATGACCGATCTGCACCAGCCCATCATTGTGAAGAGCTGCATACTCACACATTCAACTCAGGAGACCTGGGCAAAATGGGGAAGTCAAAGGCTTATGCCCAGGAATGCCTTGTTTTAAAACTGCAAGGTGGGTGTATATCCCAATAGAAACCCACCAGGCTGCATATTAGGAGAGGACGTGGCAAAATACCCCAGTGTGTCTGCACTAGGGGACACGGTGAGTGGAATGCGGATCTTTCTTTCTTTTATGTTTGAGTGTACTGGGATAAAAGGCAAGGACTATATCGATGCTTGTGGCTGTTGGAGAAGTATACTATACCATTTTCTTCTATTCTGCCTCTCCTGGCAGATGTCTTTTTTCCATTACTCTGCCCTTGAATCTTTTCTCGCTTAAGAGTATCTTCATTGTCTTTTTTTTTTTTTAAAAGATGTTCAACTTCCCTCTGATTTTTTTTTTTTTTCTACTACAGGAGATATTCTACATTAAGTATCTCAGTGAAATGGTTCATACCTCTTTTATTCAGCTCAATACATTTTAAGAAACTAACTACATTTTTAAATGATTCACATTTTGCCTCCTACCATGCTTGTAAATAGCTATTCTTATTAGAAAAGTTGATGATGAGATTCGTTTTCCATAAGAAATATCCCACATTAACTTATGTTTTTATTTGTATTTGCAGTAGATGAGATGTTTAGATCTTCTAGGCGACTTCCATCAAATTTGAAGTCGCTTTTGAGACTTTTATTTCCAATGTATATTATATAAAGCAAAACAATCCAAGGTTGAACGTTCTGGTGTATTTACTGCTGAAAGCAGATTTATAAATGACTGAGTGGAAGTGTTGTTGGGTAAGACCTTAATTTTTTTTCCATAGACTGTCTATATAGGTAAGTAGATTCTTTTAGTATTTTAAAAATGTCCTCTGCTGTTTCCTCTTTGTCCTTTTCCCCCTATATGCCTATCTATGTTTCTTTGGCCTTAGGGTCATAAATCTACATAAGAATTATTTAAGACATTTATTCAAAAATAGCTCAGTTTTAAAACTTTTTGGTAACTTTGAAATCATAAAGACACACTTGGAGAATTTCAAAACAAAACAACAGAGCCTGTTACAAAGCAAGCCACCTAAGAAATCTCTTTTGTGTTTATATGTGTTTATATTTCTACAAACAGGTATCTGGAAGAGCAGAAGTCTGAGAATGGAAAAGATAAGGAACAGAAACTAACAAATGTTGATAAGGAAAAAATAAAAGAGAAAGGGAGCTTCTCTGAGTTGGGCTTGGGAGACTCCAAAGTGAAGTCTGACCCATTTGCTCCTAAAGCTGATACAGAGAAACCTTTTCGGGGTAGCCAGTCCCCCAAGAGATATAAGCTCCGAGATGATTTTGAGAAGAAGATGGCTGAGTTCCATAAAGAGGAAATGGATGAGCAAGACAAGGAGAAGGTGAAGGGCCGGAAGGAGTCAGAGTTTGAGGATGAGCCCAAATTTATGTCCAAAGTCATCGCGGGCACCAGCAAAGGCCAGGAGGATGAGCGGCCTGGCAAATGGGAAGGCCTGGTGTATGTGCCAACAGGGAAGGAAAAGCAGAGGAAGGCCGAGGAG
Organism: Sarcophilus harrisii; assembly: GCF_902635505.1. Classification (NCBI taxonomy): domain Eukaryota; kingdom Metazoa; phylum Chordata; class Mammalia; order Dasyuromorphia; family Dasyuridae; genus Sarcophilus; species Sarcophilus harrisii. The sequence continues at coordinate 540,707,076 of NC_045428.1, forward strand.
CTGGAGGACGACCCATATGCTGACCGGCCCAAGAAAGAGGAGCGGGCCACCACCAAGAGGACCGAGGCCACCGCACACCGGGGCTTTGTGCCAGAGAAGAACTTCCGGGTGACCGCCTACAAGGCCCTGCCTGAGAAGAGCTCATCCCCGCCGCCCCCACCACCCAGAAAGGCCACCACCTCAGCCTCTGCTGAGGCCCGGGACAAGCTGGGCCCACCAAGGGCCGAGAGCCTGCCCTTGGGCAAGTCCTCCTTCTCCATCACCCGAGAGGCCCAGGTCAACGTCCGGATGGACTCCTTTGATGAGGATCTGGCCCGGTGAGACAGCAGAGGGCGCCCTCTGGGGGAGGGGGAGGCATAGGCCTGAGGCTCTCTGGCAGCCTCAGGGTGGCAGCCCCAGCCTCTAGCCCTAGGGGGTGCTGCTGGGCAGCCAGAGCACCTGGCAAGATGGCTGCGAGCAAGGAGTTGAGTGGTCGGGTGTCTCTGGGTGGCTGCTGGGTGGGGGCTGGGGCGGGGGAGGGGGGATGGCTGTTGGTTCTGCCTGCTGTTCCTCCCCCCTGAGTTGGGCCTTCTCTTGTTGCTGCCCCTCCCTGGGTTAGGACTACTCCTACTCCTGCTCCTCCTCCTCCTCCCCCTCCTCTCCCTCCTCCCCCCTGGGTTGGGCCTGCCCCTCTCTAGGGTGGGCCTGCTCCTGTTCCTCCCCCTAACGAGGCCTGCTCCGTTTCCTGTTTCTCCTCAGCTAGACTGGCTGCTCCTCCCTGATTTGGGCCTGTTTCTGTTCTTGCGCCTCCTTGACTAGGCCTGCTTCTCCTGAGCTTCATCACAGTTTGCTGGGGAATGGGGAGCAAGTTTTGGGGGTTCATCAGACAGTATTAACTGACTCCCAGAGTGTCAGCTGCTTGTGGGGTGGGCAGGGCTGCTACAATGATAGTTTTCAGGTCACACTGATGCTGTTCTTGGGCACTTGGACTCTAATCAAACATGGGATTGTGTGTGTGTGTGTATGTGTGTGCGCCTTTTTCTTGACACCACCTATTTCCTCCCCTTTTTCTCTTCTAGTCCCAGTGGCTTATTGGCTCAGGAACGCAAACTCTGTCGAGATCTAGTCCATAGTAACAAAAAAGATCAGGAATTTCGTTCCATTTTCCAACATATACAATCTGCTCAGTCTCAGCGGAGCCCCTCAGAGCTATTTGCCCAGCACATTGTGACTATTGTTCACCATGTTAAAGGTGAGTCCAGGCCCACTACTTGCCCTCCCTTCCTACATCTTCTGATTCCTTTAAGAATCATTTGGAGAAAAGGAGCCTTGTTTCCTTCAAAGTGGCCAATTGGGCTCTAAAAGGAGAGACTTCTTCACTTGGAATGTTCATCTCTTTAGAAAGGTCTTTGAAATCTGTGTCTGGCATGAGGGAATTGCTTCTGGTGCCACTTCATCAGTTCGGCAAATTATGGGGTTTCAAGTGTTAATTATTGGTCTCTGGTGAGAGTGGTTACAACTCCCATGCTAGGAGTAAACACATACAATTAAATATGAAAGGATTTTTCAGCTTTCCTCTACCTTTCTCCCCAAACTTCTCTAGGTTGTAAATTGTTTATGACAGATCTTAATCATTCCTTTCATTTAAGTTTCCTAATTTCTGTAATGAATTTTTCTTTGACCACATGATAAAAATGTCCTTCAATAATTTTTTAATGGTATTTTATTTTTCCAAATACATGTAAACATAGTTTTTAGCGCTGATTTTTGTAGAACTTTATTTTCTAAGTTTTTCTCCTTTACTCCCACTCCCTTGAAAGTAATTGATAGATTAAATATGAAGCATCTTTCTTTTTTTTTTTTATTTTTATTTTTTTTATTTAATAGCCTTTTATTTACAGGTTATATGCATGGGTAACTTTACAGCATTAACAATTGCCAAACCTCTTGTTCCAATTTTTCACCTCTTACCCCCCACCCCCTCCCCCAGAGGGCAGGATGACCAGTAGATGTTAAATATATTAAAATGTAAATTAGATACACAATAAGTATACATGACCAAACTGTTATTTTGCTGTACAAAAAGAATCAGACTCTGAAATATTGTACAATTAACTTGTGAAGGAAATCAAAAATGCATGTGGGCATAAATATAGGGATTGGGAGTTCAATGTAATGGTTTTTAGTCATCTCCCAGAGTTCTTTTTCTGGGCATAGCTGGCTCAGTTCATTACTGCTCCATTGGAAATGATTTGGTTGATCTCGTTGCTGAGGATGGCCAGGTCCATCAGAACTGGTCATCATCTAGTATTGTTGTTGAAGTATATAATGATCTGCTGGTCCTGCTCATTTCACTCAGCATCAGTTCGTGTTAAGTCTCTCCAGGCTTTTCTGAAATCATCCTGTTGGTCATTTCTTACAGAACAATAATATTCATATACCACAATTTACTCAGCCATTCTCCAACTGATGGGCATCCATTCAGTTTCCAGTTTCTAGCCACTACAAAAAGGGCTGCCACAAACATTTGTGCACATACAGGTCCCTTTCCCTTCTTTATAATCTCTTTGGGATATAAGCCCAGTAGTAACACTGCTGGATCAAAGGGTAAAGCATCTTTCTTAAGGACGGAAATCTTTCCTTAAAAATTGGAACAATTTTTACCTTTACCTTTCATAAGTAATTTAAATGAGTTTCTTTGCTGATGGAATCAACAGGAAGCAGGGGTGCAGCTAGTGTTAGGCAGAACCGGATCTAGTTCAGACTTGTGGCACATCTGCAAAATTTTGTTTAAGGAGTCTGTGCTTCAGGAAGGGAAGTTGTCCCCAACCCCCCGAAGAGGAACAGGAATGTGGAGTTCTCTAAACTTGGCATCTCCTTCAGTGCCTACCTCTGTACTTTATAAAGACAGTTTAATAAATGTCTTGTGTTTATATTACCCTCTGGATATGTTTGCTGGATACCCTATGGTATGTTTGCTCTGTACCAGTGTTTAAGCCTAAGCCTATAGGATTGTGGATTTAGAACTGGTGGGGGGAGCAGAGACTCCTGCTTCTAGACTTCTAGTCTTCGATTTAAATTGTGGGTCACAACCCCATCTGGGGTCTTGTAACTGAACATGGGGGCTGCAAAATTATGATTTATTGTCAGTAAATGTTTGATTTGTATACTTATATACCTGGAGTCTTGTAAAAATTTTCTTAAGCAAAAAAGGCTTATGAGTGGAAAAAGTTTAAGAAGCTCTGGTCTAGTTCAACCTCCCCATTTGAAGAAACTGAGACAGGAAAGAGAAAGGACTAGCCCGTGGTGATAGAAATTGTAAGCATTTGAAGGTCTGGCCTGGGGTAGTCTAGATTCTAGAGTGCTGGTGTATCTCACCAATACTATGCTACATCACAGTAATTATGGGACTTGTTTCTTTGCATCCTCCACAGAGCATCATTTTGGATCCTCAGGAATGACATTGAATGAACGTTTTACTAAATACTTAAAGAGGGGAACAGAGCAGGATGCAGCTAAAAACAAGAAGAGCCCAGAGATTCACAGGTGAGGAATAGGATCTTGCTAATGGAGCTTTTAATGAAGGCTTTAGTTCACTTGTCACATTTTCTGTGTTATAGAATTGAGAATAATTTTATTCAAACTCTAGGGTGGTGCAGAGCCTTGGGGAGAGATGACATGAGATGGTGAAGCCAGTGAAAAAGACACTTGGCCGGGGTAGCTAGATGGCACAGTGGATAGAGCACCAGCCCTGAAGTCAGGAGTCCTGAGTGGTCTCAGATACTTAACACTTCCTAGCTGTGTGACTCTGGGCAAGTCATTTAACCCCAATTGCCTCAGCAAAAAAAAAAAAAAAAAAAAAAAAAAAAGATACCTGACATACATGGGGGCTTGGGAGTCCTACAGGAAGGGGTGTTTTTTTTTTTTTTTTTTTTTTTTTATATAAACTTTGAATTTTTCCTTAAAGACATCTATTTTTACATAGGAGAAAGCTGAAAAATATTGATCAGGTCATGTCAGGGAAAGTCCAATATAATTAATTACTTTAGCAAATTTCTGAAACCCTACTCTGTTTATCACCATGATGAGTTGAGGGTTTCCAAGCAAGTTGTGCTTCTAATCTAGATATTTATATAGGTGGTTTTCGGTAAAATAGTTGTCCTCTACTTTCTGCATTAGGCAGAGAGGGGCTCAGGTGACTTATTTATTTATTTATTTTCCTGTTGTTAAATGGGTTTGGGGCTGTGCACTCAGCTCTATCCTCTGGGCCTGAGGCTTCCTGAGAAGGAGCAGTTTGGGGACAACCCCATTCTAATACAAAAAGGAGCTGATTCTTGGGACTTTGCCTTGGGCCCTGGGATGTAAAGCCAGCCAACAGAGATGAATCAGAATACTCATCTCTGGTTTGATTTCTTCAGCTGAGTTCATGATTCTTTATATTTCTCTGAGTAATTTATTATTATTTTACTTAGTATATCTGGTAGGCTTCCTTTGGGGAAGGAGAGGTTTATGATTTAGATCTATGATTTCATCAGAGTATAGAGAATTCCCTGGAAATTCTACACTGATACATATCAGCAATGTACTTGGTGCTTAAGACTTTTAGGAGGTTTCCTCAAGCACTGATACCACTATGTGTACAGGATTAAAAACAGGATTTTAAAGACAGGATTAAAAAATTCTCATCTTCCTCCAAGGTCCTGGTTCTCCCCACACATACTTCACTATTCTGAGACTCTCGCAAGAAATTTTTAATTATGAGAATAGAAACTTTATTTTATTTGTGTACCCCTCAATGGCTAGCACATAGGAGATAGTGAATAAATGTGAATTTTGGAAATAAGTAGTAATGGAGCACTAAAGATGGAAAGAGTTCCGAGTTTTACTGGAAAAATAATGACTTGGGTTTTGCTTTGTTAATTTTCTAGGAGGATAGATATTTCTCCCAGTAAGTTCAGAAAACATGGTTTGGCTCATGACGAGATGAAAAGCACCCGGGAGCCTGGCTACAAGGTGAACTGTCGCTTTCATCAGTAATTTCAACAAAATGAGTGCGTTGGGCATGAACTTAACAGAAATGTTTTTGTTTAAATTACTCTCTACTTAAGTTTGTGTTTTTCTTTTAAGGATGGGCATAATTCTAAAAATGAACTACAAAGGGTTAATTTTTATTAAATGTATCAACAACCTTTGTGAAGTGGTTAGAATATGGTAAATGACCCCAAAGTCTATTGAGGTGAGATTGAGAAAAAAAAGAGAGGAGTTTTGGAACAAGTGCCCATGATGAGAGAAGAAACTTTTTGTGATATTTTTCTGCTTGTAAGTATTATCAAATCAATTGTATACATGCGCTATTTCCAACCATGATTTCAAAAGACATGCATGTCAGAGAGAGGAAAATAAAACTTTTATTTGTATCTGAGTAAACTGTTAATACACAGCTTAGTCCAGTTTGTTCTAACGTTGTCCTGTATCATTTATCCTGCACTGTTACTTTAATACTGCCCAGCCTGGCTACATTTAGACTGCTATGAACAGTAGTATGCAAGTGTTAAAATTTATATTATGGATTTAATCGAGTTGTTTTTTAAAGCCTAATGCAAATTATATGTCATTCTTCTTGTATGTATTTGGTTAAAATTAGAAATGTTTCCCATCCTGCTGAAATCTTAATTTTCATGTACTTGTTTTCAAGATTTCAAAAAACCAAACAAGCCAAAAAACCTTATTATATCCGTTAAATATGATAAACCTGCTTTTTCTCTCCCTTTCTGAATACCAGCTTGGCTCTATTTGAAACAGGAAGTTTTTCAAACAGTGGAAGAAATCTTGTCCTCCATGTTTTCAAGGAGGAAAAATCTTAAGTCACTTTTCACTCTACCTAAGGGAGCAGTGGCTGCTTTTGTCAAAGACTCTTAGTGCTGCTGGGAGTAGTTTGATGTCTAAGTGGAAGTAATAAAAATCTCTTTCTTGGGAAAGTTCAGCAGCCAACAAACAAAATAAAATCCCAACTAAAATTACTAGCACCCTGTAAAAATCTCTATTCCCCCCCCCCCCCTCGCCCCCGTGATTTCCAACTCTTCATCTTATGGCTAAGTTTGATCCTTAAATTTTAATTAAGTAAAATTTTATAGGTAAAAAGGTTTTAAAAAAACTATTAAATTTATCTTTTGTGTGCCAGTCTTCCCTCCCCACTTCCCTCCTACCACCTCCAAATACATTTGAGGATTATGTCTATAAGATGAATATAATTTCCTGAAATGTTTTTAAAGCTATATATAACTGTATTATATCTTTGTAATGTTACTTCTCTGTTAAGCATCCAGAAAGAGTTTGTTTTGCTTTGGTTCTTTAAATAATTTGCCCATTTTTATATAGTCTCCTTTCCACTATTGCCACTTCCTTTGTTTTGCATTTTTTAGCTTTCTTATGAGGAAGTTTCCTTGGTATCTGTTGAAGTTGTGTTAGGATGGTCTGCTCAGGTCCTCTGTTCCCTGTTTTCCAGGCCAGACAGAGCTTTAGGATATTTCCTATATTACAAGGGTGCCTTAAAGCAGATTGGGTATATATCTGGGTATCAGGCGTCATTGGATACTTTGGGTTGTGCATATGGGTTGTGGCTCTATGCCCACAAAGCAGTGCCTGGCTTACCTCCCTACCTACCCCATCCCATCCAAAAAAAAAAAGGAAGGGGGGGTAGAGAGAGAGAAGACTTATGCTCTTTAGGCTTGCCATCAGGAGCTGCCCTTACTAGAATTCTGCTTGTTGTTGGATACTCAAGTCATTCTCCATACTTAGAGAGGTTTGTGAATAGTGGTGAGAAATTAACTAGTTCCCTATAATGTTTTGTTTTGTTTTTATTTTTAACTTGTTCTTGCTAGGTTAAATAAATGACCTAAACTTCTCATTAGGAAGGGACATTAAATCATTTGTGCAACTGGGATGTGTTTACTAGCATTCTTGGTACAACCTCCCCTCATCATACCACTACAGTGAAAACCATGTTTTTTTTTTTTTTTTTAGTGTGGCTAATATATTGATATGTTTATAATGTAAGATTCTTAACTCCTCCTTCTTTCTTTCTCTGTAGGCTGAGGGAAAATACAAAGATGACCCAGTTGATCTTCGCCTTGATATTGAACGTCGTAAAAAACATAAGGAACGAGATCTTAAACGTGATAAGTCGAGAGAATCAGTGGATTCGAGAGATTCAAGCCACTCAAGGGAGAGATCAACTGAAAAAACTGAGAAAACTCACAAAGGCTCCAAAAAGCAGAAGTATGTAGGCTATTGTATCTATTTGGCTACCCTGCTTGATGTAGGGATGGTGCCAGTTGTAGACTCCCTAGGCTGTCTAGGAATTGATAACTTTTATTACTGGTAGTAATTTTATACAACTACACTCCTCGAGCTGCTTGTTCTGCATTTTAAAACCCAGCTCTCTAAAGTAAGCTTATTTGGTCAATCCATCCATCTATCCTTAAGCTTCTCAAAGTAGTTTCACCTAATATCAGGTTTTCTCAAAAAAAAAAATTTAATACTGTTGGCTGGATATATGCCTACAAATGTTTATTCAAGAAATACCTCTGTTTTCTCATGCAGCAGAGGGTCAGCTCAGACAGATTAAGGGACTCAGTTTTTCTTTTATTCCTTCCTAGACAAGTTGTGACAATTAAGGAAATTTTTAAAGAGGCATATCTTCTCCAAATCTAAATAAATATAGTTTCCCCCTTTAGTCATCATGGGGATATGCTTAGTCTGTTGATGGTAGTTTATTTACATTTTTCAACATGTTCTAAAATGTCTCTGAGAATATACTACTTAGCCTGTTAACAGTTCATTTCATTATTCCCATTGGTGGTCAAGTGTAGTTTTGCGAAGCTTTTTTTTTTTTTTTTTTTTTTTTTTTTTTTTTAATAGTGAACTCATTTAACAAATTACCTGTTAATAATGTGGGTCTGGGTCATCAAGCTGGTCTTTCTTGGTAAAAAACACCACACACACACACTGTCTTGCATGATTGGTTAACTAGATTTAAATTATAGTAAAATTGCTATTATATTTCAAGCACCCCTGATTTCCTTGCTGTGGATTCTCTATCGGTGCTACTCACAACCCCTCTGCCCTTTTAAGGAAGGTTTTTGTGGGTTGCTGTGTTGAAATAGGGGGAAGAAATCATCAGCTGATGCCTTAAGTTTTCTAGTGACAAACTTTTTCTTACTTTGTTACAGGTGGGTTCATGGTTAAGAAATACTTTGGCCTTCTTTGTGCCTTTCTTAACTTAATGTGGCCTTTGAGCACTTGTGCTTCCCAGACACAGACTGAGAGACCCAGAGAGGCATCAGAGGAGGATTTTACTGAAAGAAGTGTTCTCTCCTTACTATTGTTTTTGCTTTTCTGAAAAAAAAAAAATTCTCACTTTGTACTTGGGTCTGTGGAGATTCCTGTCAGTACTTTTTAATGATCTTAATTGACTACCTTATCTTGGTCTAGTACTGTTAAGAACTTTCACTTAAATTTTCACATTTCAATTTTTGCTGAGAAAAAGTTGAAAGGTGTTTTTCTCCATTTGAAGAATAAGTTAACTGAGGCAATTGAATTATAGTGATTGGCCTGTGTGCTATTGACAGCTAGGGCTAGAATTTAGGTCTTCTGAATCACAATCCAGCACTTTCTGTTTTTATATATTGTCTATTCAAGTCCTTTGTGCTAGAATGGCATTTTATATAAGGCAAATCTAGCTTGAAATCCTTCTGAGAGAGAGCATTGATTGATTGTAGACTGAAAATTGGAGGGCATCTCAGAAGTCACATGGACCAATGCCAATCTGAGCAGGAATCCCATCTGCAACATGCCTAACAAGTGGTCACAAAACTTTGTTTTACTATAGAATAACTAATTTTTAGTGGAGGAGTTATTACTAATTGACTAAAGTAATAGATGTTATAAAATGATCTTATATCTGAGGTCAAAGACATTCATGACTATATTTTAGGAAAAGGTTCTCTTGAATTATTTTGGAGGATCTCAGAATCAGAGTAGAAAGACGGAGAGAGATGAGCTAGACAAAAGAAAAGTTATTTAGATTCAGACCAGTTGAGTTGGCTAGGCCCAATGAATAGTTATTAGAGAATTTATATCAACTTGAAAGAGATGTTTAGTTGAGTTACCTGTCCAATTAAGTGCTTAATATGTGCTAGACATTTACATTACCAATAACTTGTGTAAAAAGGCATAGATGACATCAGATTAGTAGATAATCTAGGACTGGTAAGAATTGTAATAAATTGGATGATATAGTCAGTTTCTGATAGTCAGTTTCTGGAAATATCTCAACCAATTAGCATGTTGGTGAGAATATTTTAGTAGATGTGATGTAATTAGGATAAATATAAAGTCAGTTTTATACTTATGAAGTTAAATCTTTGAACCTAACTATAAGTTTGCCAGTGAGGGAGGATGAGAAAATCCAGGGGGTTGGAGAGAATGTATGAATCAAGAGCATCCTGGCTGGAAAAGATCTGGAGGTTTTAGTGGACTTCAAGCTTCAGTATGAGTCATTGTGATATGGCAGCCTCTACTTCTTCCTACCAGAAAATGACAAAAGCACTTTTAGGCTTCATTGAGAGACATGGTGTTCTAAAAAGGGGAAATGATTTTATCACTGTATTTTGCCCTGGTCATATAATAACTGAAATGGTGCTTTCATTTCTGGGTACCATATTTTTTTGTATGGACATTGATAGGCCGAAGGTCCACCAGGGTAGTAAATAGATCATACCATGGAAAGAATGACTGAAATAATTTGAGTTGTATTACCTGTTGAAGAGAAGATTCAGAGAGTTCAAAATAGTCTTCAGACATTTGAAGGAGATATTTGTTCTTGAAGGTCCCAAAAGTCAGAATTTAAAACAATGGATGGTGAGGAATGAGGAGAATGTTGTCAGACCTACCTGGCCAGTACATTGATTTTCTTTTTCTTTTTTTTTTTTTGCCTAATTGTACTTTGTTAAGAGGGAGAATTTTTTTTAAATATTAAAACAGATGGCAATTACTGAGAGCCACATTAAAGCTTAATGTAAGGAAAAACTCAAAAGTGGGGTGACATACTTTAAGAGACAGTATGTTCTCTCTCACTAAAGGTCTCTAAGCAAAGACTAGATGACTACTTGTCTGGCCTGTGGCAGAGGAAATTCAGTTACAAATGAGAACAAATGCCCTCTGAGAAGCTTTCTGACTCTTGGTGAATAAAATTTGTGTTATCCCTAACCATGTAAATGGCTCCCAGCAGTTCAGAATGAACATAAAAGTTGATTAATCCCACAAAAATGACTATCTAATTTAGTTTCTATACCATTTCTTGGGGACAGCCTGACTAGCCCCTAACTTTGTAAACTCTTTTCCCTTAGAAACTTCAGGTTTAATCCTGCTTTTACCACCAGCTACGATTATGGCCTTGATGATCAAGTGACATTAGATCTATGATCTTTAAGGACCTTTTTAGCTCTGACAGTCTCTAATTATGATTTGGATCCACCAAATAGAACAATTCATACCAATCAAAAATCCTAAATGGAAACACTGTTGGGAGTAAGAAGCATTACTAGTTCCTAGATTCAGAATAATGTTCCTGAAGCATAAGCACAGTACATGGTAACAAGTAGAAGAAATTCTTCTGTTTTTGAGTTGGAACCTTGAGGCTTTTATGACTTGCCCCAGTGCAGGGCAGTTGGGATCAAAGAAATGATGTGCCCCAGTGTTGCTTCAGGAGGCTAACTTCTGTGCCTCCTTCTGAATCAGGTCAGCAGGTTACAGAGACATAGTATTGTCACACTCCTCCCTCCTTCTTTCAGTTACATACATCATCTTTAAAGGCAAATTGTTAAAGCTCTACTCTCTACTCTGTGATCTTCTCTGGGTTCCAGGGGGAATGGCCCTTTCCAAAAAAAAAAAAAATCACTCATAGAACAGCTCTCTAACTCTCTGGAGTCTCATCCTGTTCCACTGAATGATACCACCTATTACTTGCTCTGTATGGAAAGTGAATTTTGGAAAACACATCCTAGATGGGTGCATTTGGGTTTGTCTTTTATCCCCTCTAATTTAAATATATTCACACCCATTTCAGCAGCCATGTTCCTGAAGTATCTTGTGTGTGTTCTCACCTGTGAGACACAAGGTGCTGGTGCTTGATCAAGCCCAGGGTTCTTTTAAGGGGCTCATGGGCCACGCTGGCTTCTCTCTTGACACAGGAAGCATCGTCGAACACGGGATCGGTCTCGGTCGTCATCCTCCTCCTCCCAGTCATCCCATTCTTACAAAGCAGAGGAGTACACTGAAGAGACAGAGGAGCGGGAAGAGAGCACCACAGGCTTTGACAAATCCCGGCTGGGGACCAAAGATTTTGTGGGTCCAAGTGAGAGAGGAGGCAGAGCTCGAGGGACCTTTGTGAGTCACCCCATACCCTAACCTATTCCCTTCCTACCGTATGACTTGCAGGCAGGCTTCCAAGATTGCTTCTCTCCTTTTCTTAAAAGTCCATCTCTGTCCCAGGAGAGTCTTGCTAGGGGGTTCAACAGGAGCGCTCAATATGTCTTCATGTGCTCACTCTTCTGGCCCCATGGGTCAGGATAGCAGGCTTTCTTTATATCTCTTTCCCTTCTTCATCTTGTACTAATAATTCTAGATTTGCTCTTTCCGTTCTTTGTTGGGATGCTATAGGAGATGGGGAAGAATTCAAATAGAGATCAGTCCCTTCCAGCTCTGACATTCTCATTTTGCATCAGCAGTGTGTATCTCTGGGTTCAGGAACAAATAGGTTTTTATGAAGTCTAAAGACAGCCTAGACTCCTCATTCTCTGCATGGTTCCCTCTGGCCCAGTCACTTTTCCCCTCAGCTATCTATTTTTACAGTTGCTTTTTCAAACATAATTACTTCTTTGGATTGATTCTTTTGTATTTTCTGGTTTCTGACCTTGTTCTCTCTCATTGGTCACCCAGCAGAATGCTTTTATTCATGCTATGCACATATTCCAGCTGAATTATCTGCCTAAAGTTCCTGAATATCCAGGCCACATGATTGGATAAAAAGCAGTTTACCAACAAGAGCTCAGAGGGCATGTGTTGGTGGTGTTTTCTGTCAGAGTTTGAGATCTCCTAACACAATCTAAGTATGACAACTGCTCTTCCCTGTTTGATGTTGCAGCAATTTCGAGCTAGAGGGAGAGGCTGGGGCAGAGGCAACTATGCTGGCAATAACAGCAGTGGCAACAATGATTTCCAGAAGAGGACTCGAGAGGAGGAGTGGGACCCAGAATATACACCTAAAAGCAAAAAATATTATCTGGTATGTTTCTGGAAATAGGGGGAAAGGAGTCTGATCTAGACCATAGTCAATACCAGGGGCTTAAGATAAGCAGTCAGAAATGTTGAGCTAGTTAATCAGCCAGTGAGAAGTTCAGCTGCTTGGTGATCTGCCCTTTCTCTCCCAGCTCTTGGACTCAAGATGTCTGACGGCATCCTGAAATATTACAGACAACATTTCCAACCTCTAGAGCCCCTTCTCATTTAAAATTTATTATCCTTAATGAATTGGATAAACAGGAGATCTGAACTAAGTATATGCTCACCTGGTGTCCTTCTTTAAGCAAATGTGGTCTATAAAACAGATTAAGCAATGATTCTAAAATCACGAATGGATTAATTTTCCCCAAATTGAGCTGTGGAGAAAAATAAGAGGTTTTTTTTTTCTTTTGAAAGCAAGATTATGTAAACCAAGGTACACTAGTTAAAAACAAAAAAGGAATGGTAGCTCAACATTCTAGCCATTTGAGGGTATTTAGGAGGAGGAAATCCTAGGAGCTTCATAGTTAGTTGATAGACAGGGAGAGCCCCAGAGCAGATCCCTTAAGAGCTTGGTACCAAGGCATATGTTAGGGGACTCCTGAATGTTCTGAAGGCCCTTTCTGCCTTTCAATCAAGTGAAAGCTATTCAGTCTGTCTTGTCAGGATTAGGTGGCCTGTGAGAGAACTTCTTGAAGATCCTCCCTCTTCAGCATAAACTTTTATTAAAGGAATTTTATTTTCTTTTCCTTTTTTTTTTTGCTGAGGCAATTGGGGTTAAGTGACTTGCTCAGGGTCACACAGCTAGGGAGTGTTAAGTGTCTGAGCACAAATTTGAACTCAGGTCCTCCTGACTTCAGGGCTGGTGCTCTATCCACTGAACCACCTAGATGCCCATTATCTTTTTTTTAAGATAGGAGCTTGATAATCTGTTGTAAAGGCCAAAGGATCATCCAAAAAAATTTGAAATCAGATACAACAATGTTAATTTAGTTTATGTTTAACAACTTACGTGATTTATTTTTGTGCTGCATGATGATTTAGATAACATATATGTAATGTTTACTATGTGCCAGGCACTGTGCTGAGTGTTTTCCAGTTATCTCATTTGATCCTTAGACACTAGTGATTAGCAGTATATGTAAATGGTTAATATTACTTGCACTTTCTTAAAGCCAACCATATCTTAGGGATGGCTATGAGGGGGAAATGTAGGCCTAGGAAGATGTTGCTTTCAGCCCATTTCAAGGATGTCCACTGAGGAAAGTCTGAACAAATCCCAGTAAACTTGGTTTGTGTGACTCAGTACTAGCTAAAAGAAAGGAATCACAGCTGCTCCATTTCCTCTCCCCTTCTTTCAAGACTAACCATGTAGAGTAAAATAGAGTCTCACATTTATGGAGTCTTAATGTTGCTCTGCATATAGTCTACAATCCCACCCTTTAGAGAACATTTTGTGTTGATAGTTTGTTTAGGGATTGTGATGCTAGCAATCATTTGTATCTCTTAGGAGGACCATCTTTGGGAAGTAATAAAGCCTATTTTCATCCCTATGTCTTCCAAGAGGGTTGAGAACCCCAAGTTAAAATTAGAACGTGCTTAAGCTTTGGTGGAGCTACAGGGAATGGAGAAAATGGGGGAGGGTACTCTGTAGTGTTAATAGAAACTGGAATCTTGACCAGTGCTTGTGGTGGGTGACCTGGGGCAAGTCAGTTTGCTCTTTAGCCTAAATTTTTCAAAGAGGGGGTGATAATTCTGCTACTCCTATCTCCCCCAGGGCCATCATGAAGACTGGTTTTTCTCCTTATGCTTGGGTTTGCATAGGTGAACCTTTAGTCCTGTATAACACCAAGATTGATGTAGTTTCCCTCGTCTCCCTCTCAAAGCCTCGGCCTAACTACTAGCTCCATTACCTCTGCGTTGGTTTATTTAATTGAACCAGTTGTTTTTTCCCTGGTATTTCACTAGAATCCTAGAAATTTGGATTTAAGAGAAGGTTGGGAAGGAAGTGGCATTTTCCAAGTTTAGGCTTCTTGACAGTAGAAATAATTGGTCTGATTTCCAGAAGGGCTTTGGGTAGCCACATCCCCACCCCCAACAACTGTCAACTCAGTGAGATATGTGATAGTCGTTGCTTGATGCTTAGGGGGAGGAGGGGGCAGAGGGAATATTGCATGGAGAATGGAGCATTTGTCTTTAAATTGGGCCCAGCCTTTGGTGGGCACATAAGCAGTGATTTGGGTCTTAATACTTTATTAACTGACTGAATTATACTGTCTCCTCAGCATGATGACCGAGAGGGTGAAGGCAGCGAAAAGTGGGTGAGCCGAGGCCGAGGCCGGGGCACCTTTCCTCGGGGTAGGGGCAGGTTCATGTTCCGGAAATCCAGTACCAGCCCCAAGTGGGCTCATGACAAGTTTAGCGGAGAAGAAGGTGAGATTGAAGATGATGAGAGTGGGACGGAGAACCGAGAAGAGAAGGACAATTTACAGGCAGCCACTGAGTAAAGAGCCCCTGGAGGGTACCCACCCCCAAGGGAGAGAGGAGATGTTCCAGAATGACTGAAGAGCAGAAGAGAGGATCCTCTAAAATAGACCCCCAAAGGTCCCCTACCCCACCCCCAACCCCTGCCTAGCCACTCGAGCTGTCTGAGCAGGCCAGCTGAGAGGGCCTGCTTCTCCATCCTTAACAAGAAATAGGGCTTTGGGGTGTTTGTTGCTTGTTTGTATGGAAGTGGGGTGGGACATAGGCTAGGAAAACTTAATTGAATTTTGGTCTCTGTCCCATTTTGAACCAAGTCTTATTTTTTATTTAATTTTATTTTTCTTTTTTCCAATAAGCTGAGAGATGAGGACTAATTTGGTTAATTTTGATCTCCTCTTCCTCTTCCTTGCCCACCCATACAATTTTTTTATTTTTAGATCTCTACTTTATGCATATTTAGTAACACTAGCTCTCCAGGTTCAATTTAGGAAAATGATTCTCAAGAACAAAACATTGGCATGTCGACTTCAATTTGGGACCAAGCAGCATTGAAAAATCTAATTTTTAGAGCAGCTTTTGTATGTAGTGAGTTTAGGTCCTTTCAAACTACCTTGTTTTTGCATAAGCCTTCCCTGCAGAGCTTTGTGACAGGATGTTGGCCTCCCCCCCCAAAACACACACACATCCACACCCTCTAACCTTTCTCATTTCCAGGGGGCTTCCATCCCTTGTGGGATTAGGCCCCTAAGATATTTCCGAGTTGTGCTTATCCTCTCAGCAACTGGGATGTTAACTGGAGGGCAGTTTCTGATGTGTTTTCTAAGAAACTTCTGAATTCTAGCTTAAAAAATTATAAAATGAGAATAATTTTTTCAATATTTTTTATTAATCTTTTTATAAAATGAAAACTCCTGTGATTAATGAAGGAAGGCAGTTGTGGTTGTGTGGTTTGTGGGGGGGTTTTGTGGTTACTTTTTTTTTTTATATCTTATGTTTTAAATTTAAATTTTCTCAAAAGATGTTTGGAGAAAACTATTATCTGGAATGAGTCCCTATGCTTGCTTACAAGCAGGTGAATCATAAGGAGTTCATATATATGTTGTAAAAAAAAAAAAATAAAATAAAAATAAAAAAAGAAAGATTGCTCCCCTCCCCTTCTGTACCTTTGCCCTCTCCACCTTCAAATGGTTGTGCTACTTTTGTTCCCTCACTTTGCTAAATTTCTATAGTTCAGTTGGTTTTACTTGAATGATTCATGTTTAGGAAAAAAATTTAAAGTTTGTTTCAACTCCTCCAGCAAATAAAGAAAATAAGCACTAGATCTAAGTGAGCCTTGTTCTTGGAGGGAGGGAACCATTTGGAGGGGTGGGGAACCCTCCCCACCTCGAGACTCCAGGTGTGCTTGCCCTATGCCATCTTGGGGATCTGCCTGGAAAGAAGGAGCTGCGGGGTGAGCTGCTCTCACAAGGTGACTCACTCCCCCCCATCCCTCAGGCCCTGAGCTGGATCTCACCAGATGGGGGGGGACAAAGATAGGAGAGGCGGAGCCAAGAAGCCGAGGCCATAAACGCCCAGGAGCTTGGACTGATGCGAGGCTAGATGTACCTCTAGCCTAAGAAAGGGGGACTTGGTGGGGGCATTAAATGACTAACGACTATCGGGGCCCTGCATTTCCCTAATCTGCAACCCCCTTCCCTTGGCTCTGTTCCTGGATCTCCAGTCACCCGCCCCCTCCCCTTCCTGACCCCTCCCGGACAGTGATAGGAATCAATAACGCGCACCTTTGGACGCATTCGCTGACGGGACGCGTGAACGTGGTATTTATGTCAAAGGCTTAAGTCCAAAGAGGAACCGGCACTTGGAGCAAATCCCTGGAAGCTTCCCCCAAGGGATTCTTTAAAACGAACCTTCCCGAGAAGACTTGAGACTGCCCTTGGGGTCCTCCCACCTGTTCTGCCCACAGCCCAAGTCGGTCTCTGCCAGCACATTCTTCACCTTGCTTCCGGTCTCCTGTTGCGGAGAGCTGGGGGGAAGTCAGGCCGACCATAGAACCCCGACCCTGCCCTATCGGGCTGTACCCGGGGCCGGGCACAACTCACTGACCCTGCGGTCTGGGAAGAAGGAAAAGTGTCGCAGCCCCTGTTTCCGCCCACTACTTTCCCACGCCCTTAGGCTGCGCCGGCCCGCGGGGGTGGGGGGCCGGCCGCACCCCTAAAGTCGGCCATCGGGACGCTGGAGGGGAGGGGCCCTCGCTCTCCCAAGGGGATGGGGGGGGGCAGAAGTTTCTGGGCAGGGTCCTCGCTCTTTCTCCCCCTCCTCCCCCCCCAGCTGCCTGCCTCAGAGGCGCGCGGTCCGGCCTTTCCCGTCTCCCCAGCCCGTTCCCACCTCCGACCCCTCCCCTCCCGCTTACCTGCGGGCGGCTCCGCCCAGCCCTTTAACCCAGGACTGGCTTCCCCCTTTCCCTGGCTGGCGGAGCCGAGCCAGCCCATCCCTGCAGTCCCCAGACGCCATGGGTACGTGCGGGACGTCTGGGGGGTCGGTTTGGGGCGCGCTTTGCGAAGTCCGACTCCCCGGAACGGGCGGGCCGGGGCGCGAGTGAGGCACGCCGCTGAGGACCGGCTTTCGCTCGGAGCTGGGCTCTCCCGTCTAGGAAAGGAGCTCTGTCCCCGGCGGAGGAGCGGCTTAAGCCTCCTCGGGGCCTGGCTCCCGGGGCGGGGGCCTGGCTCCGCTCATTCCTCCCTTCCCCGCGCGTAGAGGTGCTGGTGCTGGAGGACTACCGGGCTCGGCGGGAGGACGAGCTGAGCCTCGCCGCGGGAGACGTGCTCCGGGGAGTGCGCCAGGGGCCCGAGGACGGCTGGCTCCTGGGGGAGCTGGGGGAGCGCCGCGGGCTCTTCCCCCAGCTCTTCGTCCAGGTGAGAGGGAGGCCGCGCGGAGCCAAGGGGCAGCCCCGACGGCTCCCCGCGCCCCGCTCATTCCTGGCCCTTGCCTCTGCCCCAGGAGATCCCCGAGAGTTTGCGGGGCGACGGAAGCCCCCGGAGGCCCCGCTCTGCGCGCCGAGGTGGGATTCAGGTGGGACCGGCCCTGACGCGGAAGGGCGGAGACCGGGCTCCTGTCCGTCACCCACCTTAGTCCCAAGGGGGTGGGGGCGGGGCGGAGCCACCCTGGGGGCTTCCCTCACTCCGCCCCCAAGCTTCCCCCGGGTCGTCATTGGGCACTCGAACACAATAGGGCCTTGGCTTTCTAACCAATGGGGACTCGCTTGGGGGTCGGGGGTGGGAGGGGCCGAGCGCTGGCTCGGCGCCTGGGGGAGGGATAGAGAAAGGGGGAGGGGGCGTCTCCGGCCCCCCCCCAGCCCTCCCCCCGGCCATGGACCCCCCCTACTATTGTAAGGGCCCTGGGGGCCAGGGCAGGGGCATGGGAGGGAGAGGGCCCCGGGGATGGGTCCCTTACCTCTGACCCAGAGCTCTGCCACCCACCTCCCAGGTCAGCCCGGGGGCCCTCCAACTACCCAGCGATGGTGTAAAGTGAACTTCAGCTACAGCCCAGAACAGCCCGACGAGCTAAAGCTCCAAGCTGGGGAGATAGTCCAGGTGCTTCAGGAGGTGAGGAGGAAGCCCCCGGGCGGAGGTTTCAGACCCCTGTGCTGGCGCAAATGCTGATACGCTTCAGTCTCTCCCCTTGGGCCATTTCTCCCCTGTTTCTCCAGATTGAAGACGGTTGGTGGCTGGGGAAGAAGAATGGGCAACTGGGGGCCTTTCCCTCCAACTTTGTGCAAGAGCTGGACTACAGGCCCTATGGTGAGAGTCGAAGACCCCGGTGTGAGATGCTCAACTCCTTTAGTGACCCTGGACTCCCTTCCCATTTGTGGATCTTGAATTTCAGCTCACTGACCTTCCCGCTCCCCAGTCCCCAGATCCTATTTCCTCTTTGGCAATTTTCCTGAATCTTTCACCTCTCTGCCCCCCAATTCCAGAAGCTCTCAGCCTTTATCTTGGGGTCCCCCAATGGTTTCATATCCCTTTAGTTCTTTTATGATTTTTCCCAGGTGCCATCATCCCTGATGTCATCCCCAGGGCCACTGGAGTGGTCCAGAGTTCTCTGAAGGTAATGGGGGAATGAGAATATTGGGGGGGAGAGAGGGTTGAGCTTCTGGCTCTCTGGAGGATCTGGGAAAGAGGAGACTCCATCCCTCCATCCCTGCCCCTCCCCTACCTCCCAGCTGACCGGGACCCAGGAAGACACTCCCGAATACCCCATAACAGGTGAGTAATCCCCATGGGATCCCCAACACACAAACTCCTTGCCCATCCTCTCCTCCTGTCAGCCTCAACCCTCGGTGGGAGGGAGGGGCCCCAGAGAAGGGGGCTCCCAGACCCATGATTGACATCCTCACCCACCACCCACCCACCCAGCATCTGAAAGCTGTCGAGTTCTGTTTGACTATGAGCCTGAGGCACCCGATGAGCTGGCCCTGCAGAAGGGTACTGTGGTCAAAGTGTTAACAAAGGTGAGGAGGGGTTGGAGTTAATGAACTGCTGGAATAGATTGAGCCTCGGGTGGGGATACCTGAACATGGAAGACCTGCACCATTTACCCAATCTTCTCCTAGAACACCGAGAACCCTGGCTGGTGGGAGGGGGAATATGAAGGCAAACGAGGATTTTTCCCAGACAATTTTGTCCTCTTGCTGCCCCAGGTAAGTGTGGAGTCTTTTCTTAATCATACATATCCTTCCTCACTCTCTCAGTGGGAAGATATAACAGGGTCGCTAATCCTAGCCCCCCAACACACATTTTTTTCTTAGATTAAGAAGCTCCCAGTCCATCATCGGCTGAGTCCCCAGGAATCAGGTAGTGACTTCCCTGAAGGGGAGAAGTGCTCATCCATCCATTCTCCTCTTGTTACTCTGGGCTCCAGCAGGCAGGCAGCTCCAAAAATGTCCCGTGAATAAGAGTTGCCCCTCCCAAAGACATACCCTCTCCTCCCTGACAAGAGAAGGGTCCCCTTGCAGAGCACTTGGCTGCTGTGTGTGTACCCCCATTTCTCCCGTTTCCCTATGCAAGCCAGGCTGTAGGGGTGGGAGGGAGCATGGCCTGGGGTCTTCAAGGTGACTCCTACACATCTTCCCATCAGTGTTTGGGCGAGAAAACCATGTCTGCAATGGGAGGAATCGGACATCCAAGGAAACAAGAGGTAAAGGGGAAATGGACATTAGAGCAAGGGATCATATGGTCACATATTTCTGGCAAAGGACAAATAGGGATGGGGGAGGAGGGAAGGATGGCTAAACTAGTGGCCTCTCACCACTCTTCCCAGCTACTAAGGAGCCTAAGAAGATGGAGTCTAAAATCACCCTACCCCCCATCAAAAAGATGTCTTCAGCCTCTAACAGGCCCTCCAAGCCTCGGCCCTCCACACCCAGGTAGTATCCCAAGGGCTTGAGGAGATTGCACTAGGAGCTGGCCCTCCTCACCTCCTCCCCAAGATTCAAGGGGACTAGAGGTGGGATTGAAAGAGGGAAAACTTCAAAGTCTCAGGGACCTGAGTGTATCCTAGGCCGCCGGCAGCAGGACCAAGTGGGGACAAGTCGAAGACCTCTCGAGAACAAGGAGGAAGAGAAGATGGTGGTAGCAAAGGAGGATCGGAAGGAGGTAGAGGAATTTCAGGTGAGCCCAAGGAGGTCCCAAGTTTTTGTGAGTGAGTTTGGTTTGGTTTGAGTCCTCAAACCAGAGAAAAGAAAACAAACGGTAGACACTGTGGGTCAGTGGAAAAGTAAAATGAAAGGGATGGGAGATGGGGAAAAGGAGGGTAGACGTGGGCCAATGGGAGGATGTGGGACACATGGAATACCATGCGGAGAAAATGAGGGAGTATGGAAGAGATGGCGTAGAACCCAACTGCCAGATTGCTCCTTAGTCTACCTCATCTCTCATCTTTTGTAAAACGGAGGGGGGTTTCTTTTGGACTAGATGGTTCCCTGAAGCCCCCTCTAATTCCCTGCTCCCATAAATCCTACCCTTGCCTCCCTCTTTAGTTAACTAATCAGTTAACTCTTCTTTCCTCACCTATAAGGGTGGGAGGACCTTCCTACCTCCTATGCAACAAACCCTATGTTTGCTGTAAATGTTAGCTATTGTTGGACGGGCCGAGAGGCCCTATTAGAGAGCACTGGAGTAATGGAG
Organism: Sarcophilus harrisii; assembly: GCF_902635505.1. Taxonomy (NCBI): domain Eukaryota; kingdom Metazoa; phylum Chordata; class Mammalia; order Dasyuromorphia; family Dasyuridae; genus Sarcophilus; species Sarcophilus harrisii. The sequence goes on from NC_045428.1 coordinate 540,728,063, forward strand.
TAGTGGAAGCTTCTCTAGGTCCCCTGGGAATCTTCCTGTCTGTCTCCCTGCACAGTGACCATCTCTCTGACTTCTCCAGTGCCAGGCAAAAGCAATGACAGAAGCAATGATGACTCCAAGACTCGGTGGAAGCCTCAGGGTCGAAATCCCTCCAACTTCAGCCAGACCCCCACTCCTGTGAGGATCCCCAGGCCCCTATTTTGCCCCAACTACTACCACCATCCTGAAGAGAGGACAGGGCTGGGCTGGAGATTGCCTGGGGGTCCTTAAGGGGGTGTGACTGGTGGACATCTGGCCCACCAGGTGGGTAGAAGGTGGTGGTGGCAGGAAAGTTCTAGGGAGATAAGAAGACTTAGCTACTTTTTCCAGGAGGGAGTTTTCCTCCCCCTCCCCAGCACATCTTCGCTTTGTGCCCAGCCCCTGACTTGCCTGTTTTTCCGGCCAGGACCAGGGCTTTCCCTTTCCCTTTTAACCCTCCTCCTCCTAGGGACACGAGGAAGACAAGTCCGGTTTGACAAAGAGCCAGCACCCCAAGACCAAACAAACCGCCTCGGAGAAAGCCGTTTTCCGGGATAAATCGTTCCAAGAGAAGGCCCCTTCCCGGGAGAAGAAGCAGTGTGAAAAGCCTGCTCATCAGGACAACTCCTTCCCCCCCTCCGAGAAGAGCCTAGGGGGGACCCCCTCCGCCGACCAAGACTCGGGGGCCAAGGTCAGCCCCTCCCCTGTGGACAAGCGGCCCCCTTCGGCCAAACCCTCTCCCGAAAAGCCGCCCCCCACCCAGGCGGCGGCCCCGGAGCACCCCCCCTCGGGCGCTGCCGGTTCTGGGCGCAGGCTTCCAGCCGAGCCGGAGAGAGCAGCCGCCAACACCCTGATGGGCCTGACGGAGCGCATGGATCAGATGCAGGCCGAGGTCTCTTCTCTGAGGGGGACCATGTCGTGCCTCGTGTCGCAGCTGCAGTGAGTGTCGGGGAGACGGGCGGAGGGGGGGTGCCGGGGAGGGGGGGGCCTGCGCAACGAGGCGGAAGATACCCCCCACCCTCCTTGGGGGGGCCCTCCCCGCCTCCACATCTCTGGGCCTCAGTTTGCCCATCTGTTGGGGGAGGGAGGAGATGTAGCAGCTGCGGGCCCGGACCCCGGGAGAGCCGGGGGATCGGGGCTGGGAAGGCCGGGGCTGAGCTCCCCTGTTGTCCCCAGAAAGGACTTGTCCGAAATTCTGAAGGCGCTGAAAACGGAGCGGGAGAAGAGACTGGAGCTGCAGGTAGCGGGGCGGAGGGGGATCCCGGGACTGGGGGGGGAGGCTTGTAAGGAGCGCCCCGGAAACCTGGGGCTGCCGCTGCTTATGCCGGTCGGGTCTCCAGGTTCCTGAGCAGAGGGGGAGGCGGGAGAAGTGTTGGGGACGGGGCCTTCCTCTCTCTCTCTCTTTCCTACCCCAGGCTAAGTTCGAGAATTTGAAACCCAAGGCTAACGTGGTCTAGGGTCCCGCCCGGAGGGGGCTCTTCCTGCCCCTCGGACACAGGCCGCCGCCTCCCCGCTCCGAGAGCCCCTCCCCCCCACGGAGGGGGGCCTCCGGCACCACCGTCACCACCCTCTGGGGCTCTGCGGGTGGGGGAAGGGGGCTGTAGCTGCCCCCCCCCCCAGACTCCTCGCGGGAGACCCCCGGAGCTCTGGGCCCCGCGCTCAACACCCTCCCTAAACCCGTCCCGGTCTCCCCCTCCCCCAGCTGTCAGAAACAGAGAAATAAAATTGTATTTGTATTTGCGCCTGAGGGGCGGGGCTCGCTGAGGAGGGGGCGGGGCCCTCCGCTCCGCCCACGGGCACATCTGGCCAACATGTGGCTCCCATTAACGCCGGGGCCGCGGGGCTATTTTTATCCGTCCGGACGTGGCGGGGCTGGGGAGACGGGCCGGGCCTGGCTCGGCCCCCTCCGAGGGGCCGAAGCGGTGGGTGGGGTCCGGGCCTGCCTCGGCCCTCTCCCGAGCCCGGACTCCGAAGCCCGGCCCGGCGGGAGCACATCTGGAGGGCCAGGAAAGTCGGGGATACGTCCCCCCCCCCCCCCCCCCCCCCCCCGAGCCCCCCCCCCCCCCCCCCCCACCGACGGGGAACCGCAGGCACCCCAGGGCGCCCCTCCCCCACCGCGAGACGCGCCCCCCAGACAGCCCCGGCCGCTTCGGAAGCCGCCGCGCTCTCCCCTTGGGGAGGGACCGCAGACCCCGCGGGAAGTCGGGCCTTGGACACAATCCCACAAACCCAAAGAAGACACGGTTACACGCAGGCGGTCACGCTACAGACATCCAGCTAATGTTGGCCAAGCCCAAGGTCGGCGTCCTCCCGGAGCCGGGGCGGGCGGCGGAAACGGGGGCGTGGCCGAGCAGAAACAACACATTTTTCCGAGGGACGCGGCCCCGCGGCTCTGCGGTGGGAGGGAGGCCGGGCCGCGGCGCTGCCGGGCGCATCCCCTAGTCCGGGCTCCCTGGCCTCCCGTCCGGGGCCCCTCCTCGGGGGAGCCCCCTGTTCTCCCCAACAAGAGGAGGGAAAACCGTTTAGGAGCCGACCCCAGCGTGCTCCCCCTGCGCCTGAAGACCGGCCCCAAAGTTTCCTCTACTCCGAAGGGGGCCGCGCATGGCGAGCAAAGGGATGGCGCTGACGAGGCAGCTTTCCCGGGTCGCTTGAAACTCCCAGGAGAGACTCCTCTTGCTCCCGTCCTACTCCTTGGGGTCCGTTAAGGAAATGAGGGGCTCGCTCCCCAAGAGGGAGCCCAGCCTTAGCACCGTGTCAGAGAATCGTCCAGGCTATTAGGGGAGCGGAGGAGTCCTCCCCCGCTGCTGAGAGAAAGGCGGCTCACGTGCAAGTCGGCCCATCAGTAGTAATGGACCCTGCCCACGGTGCCGGTGCCGGTGCCCAGCAGGTCGGGCTGCCCCGTGCGCCAGATTTCCCGCAGGATCCGCTCTCGCTCTTCCAGGCGCTGGGCCCTTTCCAGCTCTTCGGCAGAGGTGAAGACGTTGACGCTGAGGGGGCTGTCCATCTCGGGGGTCAGTTCTGGGCCGGATCCCGCGTCCTCGGGCCCCAGCCGGGTCATGGTGTCGGTGTCATCCTCGTCTTCATCCTCGTCCCCGTCGGGGAGCTCTCCTCTGGAGATTTTTTGGGGACCTTTGCCAGAAGGCCTGGGCTGGGGCCGGCAGGAGATCCGGATGACCAGCAGGCACAGGGTCAGCAAGAGCCCAAAGCATATGCCCAGGACAAAGTAGAGGCCGAAACTCTCAGGATGATCTGGGAAAATGAGGGGCGGCAGGATCAGACCGGGGCCTGTAATGGGCCTGGGTCCGTCCCACGGGCCTGGCAGCCGGTGGCTTCAGGGCGGGGGCTCCCGGGGCATTCTAGCTTCACCATGAGAGGGCCCCAGCGGGCTCCCTCAGGGGCTCTGCGGTCCGGGGCAGCTAAGCAGCCCTCCTCATACCCAGCACTCACCTCGGACGTAGGCGTAGGCTGCCAGGATATTACTGATCAGTTCCATGTCTCGTTTCCGGGCCTCCATGTTGCTTGGGGGGGGGGGGGGGGGGGGGGGGGGTAGAGGGTGGAAGGTCCCAGAAAACGTCTGCAAAAGACTAAGGGTCGAGAAGCTTGCATTATTCTCGAACTGGCGGGGAATCTGCAGGCCCGGTTCTCAATCCCTCCGGGAACCCTTTCCCCCCGCCTAGGAAACAATCTGCACTTTTTGCCCACCCCCTCCTTTTGGAGGCTAAGCAAGGCCTTCGGCTCTGGCCCCTTCCCCTCCCTCTCCATCACCTCCTCCGCCCCCAGTGGAAGCCACTCCCTAGGAGGCAGAGAAAGCCAGATCCGCGGATGGCTCGGTCCCGCTCCCCCAGAGGGCCGGGCCTCAGTTCTCGTCCTTGTCTCCCTTGGGGGTTTGTACGTGGGGGGGGGGGGGGACCCGGAGCCTCCACATCTCCTCGGTCACTTCTGCAGGCCGGAGCCTGGAGGTGGGGGATGGGGCAAAAGCTGCCGGGAGGGACTGTGAAGCCCGGGCCATTTGGGGGATGGGATGCTCGGAGGGCTGGAGCTAATTTAAAGGAGGAGTAACTTAAAGCTTGGAGACCGGTCTGAGGGCATCTTCTTGGGAAACTGGGGTGCCAGAAGGCGCGGGGCCAGCTGGGGCCGGAGGGCTATGATTTTTCGGAGAGATATTTAAAAAAAAAGTCTAGGGAGCGCCCTGCCGGAACCCTTCTGGGTTGGGGATCGTGCCCCACCCCCTCCCCGCGGGGCAGCCGGCCCACCCCGCAGACCCTGCCCTTTCAGGCCGCGGCGGGGGCCCAGGATTCCGGGCCCCACGCCCCCCCACTCACCCGGCGCGGCTCAGCAGCTTCAGTTACGGGGAGCGCCCCCCGACTAGCCCAGCGCCTCCATGGCGGGAAAGGGACGGAGGAAGTTCTGTCCGCCCCGTCCGGCGGTGGGTTAGGCAATCCTGGGGGGCCCGGAGCCACGGCCCGGCCGCCAACGGAGCGGACGGAAAGTTTCCTCCGAGGAAGGAGGAGGGCCCAGGAGGGGTAGGGAGGGAAGGAAGGGGGGTGGGAGGGGAGAGCGCCCCCGCCCCGCCTCCCACCCCCACCCCCGGCACAGGAAACGGGCTTTTGGAGAACCCAGGCGGCCCCGAGAGGGACGGAGGGAGGGGGGAAGCGGGAAGGGGAGTGTCTGCTGCGCTTTGGCCAGTCCCAACTCTAGCACCCGTCCTCGGGGGCTTGCGGCTTCCGTTCGCACCCAGACCTTCGAAAGCTCCCGCATACGCGCTCCTCGCCCCATCGAGCTCCCCTCGGCTCAGAACTCCCGCGGGTCCCTCCCCCGGCCGCAGAGCCCCAATCTGCCTTCTAATTAGCAAATCTTCCGCTCCCCTCCTCTCTTAGGGAGGCCCCCGTCTTCCCAGACCCCGCCTTTATCTTAAGCTTTAGCGCTCCAAGCCCCACTTGTGAAGCCCCCATCCCCTGGAGGGGGCTCTCCCGTGTCCCAGTGGCGCCCCTCCCCAGAACTAGTTCCCAAGCCATCGCCCCCGCCCCGGCGTCCCCGAGCCCAACCAACCTTTCCCACAACCTCAGGCCCCGGCTCCCATCGGACAACTTACTGGGGAGATGGGACTCAACGCCAGGCCCAAGGGAGCTCGGAAGCCACGATACACGGGCAGAGGGAGTTCTCCCTCCCCTTTGTCCCCTCCTCATCTGGTGGGGAGGTAGGAGAGGGCAGGGGGAGGGAGGGTCAGGGGCCCAGAAGGAGGCCTGCTCAGGGGGGGGGGCCCGGGAATGGGTCTGCCTGGCTGAGCCCGGGCCAGTCTGGGGTTAATGATTGCTGGATTCCATTCCTGAGGCTGCTGCAAAGCTGCAGGCTGTGTCTGTGTGTGCACGGATGAGTGTGCAAATGTGTGTGAGCTTGTTTGTGCGCACGGCTGCACGGATGTGCTGGCAGGTTTGGGGGACGTTTGCACGGGAATCATGAGGAGTTCAAGTAGAGCCCCGAGCCCATGGCCGTGTCTGGAACATGGGGGGGGGGGGGGTTGGATTGGAGGGAATGGGACTGAGGGAAGGGGGGGAAGGGGAATGGAATGGAGGAAATTGTTGACATAGCCGAGGCTCCCAGCAGGCTCCCTCCAGGCCCCCAGCTCCGCTCTGAGTGGGGAAGAAGGGAAGGGGCTGGAGGCCCCACTCAGAGATGGGCTTGGGTGGGGGCTGGGGAAGACTTCCCTGGCCGAGCTCAGTTGAGTAGTTTTACAAATCTCTTAGAGGCAGTGAGGAAGATCCAACCAGGAAGGGTAGAGAAGGATGGGGATTGAGGGAGAGCTGGTTTGACTCAGTCCATTTTTAACCCCCCCCCCCATCTCTGTACAGAACTTCGGTTACTCTGTGCCCCAATCGCCCCTCTCATGGGACTTCAGTTGTCTATTTGTAAAATGGGAGGGGGAAGGACTTCGGGCTGGGTTACTTCTAAGATCCCTTATATTCCCATGAACCTAATGAGATTAACAGCTGAAGGTCTGTGATCCTCTTCAAATTAAAGGCTGAATAAAAGCACCAAAAAACCCTTTCACCATGGGATCCTCCCCCCCCAGTCCATTTTAGTCAATGGGAAACTATCTTCTTCAGCAGCTTAACACTATCCCTCCACCATTCCCTCGCCTCCCCCTACTTGTTTCTAAATTCCCACCAGAAAAATCCCTCTCTGATTCAAACAGTTACCATTTGGGGAAAGGAACATAAGCGCTCGTTAAATATCTACTCACCCAGCATTGTGCTAAGCACTCTTTAAATTTTTACCTCATTTGATCCTCATGACGACCCTAGGAGCTATTATTCCCCATTTTACAGTTGAGGAAACTGAGGCAGACAGGATATGTCACTGGCCCAGAGTCTCACAGCCGGTGAGTTACTGAGACTTGTCTCCCACTTTGGTGCTCCATCCGCTCCAGGGGGAATCACTCACTTCACAATGTGCAAAGTTACATAGTATCTGGGAAGACAGGAAGTCAGCGAGGTCTACACATGAGGGCTTTATCAGAGAGCCGTGTCCTTGGAGAGGGACCCGAGGCTGGGTTTCTTTTTGTATGTTCAAGGCAAGGGTCCATCACTTTCTCTCTGCGGGCTTCAGTTTCCCCATCTGTACAGTGAGCTCCCTTCTTGTGTAATGACCCTCTCTCGTCATCCCTATCCTACTGTCCCACATCTTCAAGTGGGTTCCAATTACGGTCTCCCAGACTTTATGGGGTATCCAGTGAGACCAAGGCAGCTAAAGAGGGAGAGTGCCGGGGCAGAGAATGGGTTACAGAGGACCCAAGTACTGGGGGGGGGCCCCACCGGTGATGGAGGCAGGTATAAACATCACTGTGATGATAACCTTAACCCCCAAATGGAGCTATGGCTCGCTGGGACCCCTCTAGGTGGACGGAACAGGAGAGAGGAAGGGGAAGGGCACTGTGTGCATACAGGAGGCTCCTCAAACATCCACAGGTCCTCAGATAACCCCTGTTAAGCAGAGAGGGATTCCATGATGTGATTGACCGCTCCAGGGGGTCCTCAAACTACGGCCCGGATGTGGCAGCTGAGGATGTTTATCCCCCTCATCCAGGGCAATGAAGTTTCTTTATTTAAAGGCCCACAAAACAAAGGTTTTGTTTTTACTATAATCCGGCCCTACAACAGTCCGAGGGACAGTGAACTGGCCCCCTATTTAAAAAGTTTGAGGACCCATAGCCCCTTACTCTCATGCTCTGCAGTCAGATTCTATACACTGGATTAGATTTTGTAACAGATTCACCAAGAAACTACGGGCTCTGCAAACAGTGTGGGGCTCAATATTTGCAGAGATTGACTTTGCAAATAGCAATAGACTCTGCAAACAATGACCACGGCCCCACACAAGCAATCTGTATGCTTGCTTGCAAGTAAGGGAGGAAGCTGGCCATTAACAAAGGCTTTTAGCCCTGAATTCTGTGGCTGGATGGCACCTGAGATCTATAAAAAAGCAAGGTTTGAGCAGCTCCAAAGAAGGATTTATTATATGTGCACAGATACACACACACTTTTGCACACACATTTGGGGGAGGGTGTATCAAGCAAGAAGAACAAGGCCCCCCACTGCTTCCCTAGCTCCTTCCCGGAAAGTGGACCAATAATGATCATATATGCCGGATCCCCTGGTGACAGGTGTTGGGAACGGCTGCGGAGACCTAGTGTTCTGACATGTATATCAAAGAAGTCAGAGACAGAAAGGTCCCCGGGACACCACAGATATTCCGAGTAGCAGGTTTTCTTTTGTTTGTTTTGGGACAGCAGAAACATGGGAACAAAGCAGTTGGGAAATAGTTAAATTGTAGAGGATGAAAGTGATGTCTTATGACATAATTAACAGTAAAGGTGAGCACCTGCCCTGAAGTTAGGAGGTCCGGAGTTCAAATCTGGTCTCAGACACTTAATACTTCCTTACCAGTGTGATCTTGGGCAAATCACTTAACCCCAATTGCCTCAGGGGAAAAAAAACAACAGTGAAGTTTAAAAACATAGAGAAGCACAAACTGATGTAAAATTAATTAAAATTACAGACTCAGAGTCAGAAAGGATATTTGAGGTTAAGTTACTGAATCTAAATCTCATTTGACACCAAGAGAAATAAGGCTGGAGAAGATGTATCTGTGAAGAAAAGAGGCTATATTGTGGCATCCCAAACAAGACATCATGTTATACAGTTCTACCTTGTTTAATATATATTGGACTACTTGCTATCTAGGGGAGGGAGGTGGGAAAAGGTGGGGGAAACTGGAACAAGGTTTTGCAAGGGCTGATGTTGCAGAATTATCCATGCATATGTTTTGAAAAATAAAAAGCTTTAATTTAAAAAAATGTTAAACATTCCCACATTAGTTATGTTGTGAAAGAATAGGAATGAAAGATAAGTATGGAAAAGAAAACACTAAACAACAAACAAGTGAAAATAATCTGTTTCCATTTGCAGTCTCCCTAGTTTTTTCATATTTTGTTTTTTCCTTTTTAATTTTTTCCCCTACTTCTTTCTCTGAATATGGATGGCATCTTCCACCCCCAAGTCTTTTGGAATTGTCTTGGATTGTATTGCCCCGGAGAGCTAAGTCTATCCTAGCCGATCATCACACGATCTTGCCGTTATTGTGTACAATCTTCTCCTGGTTCTACTCAATTTACTTGCCTCAGCTCATCCAGGCTTTTCTGAAGTCGGCTTGCTCATCATTTCTCACAGACCAATACTATCCCATTGCATTCATGTACCACAACTTGGCCAGCTGTTCACAAGTAAGGAGCATCCCCACAATTTCCAATTCTTCACCCCGACAAAGAGCTGCTATCAGTGTTTTTGTACACACGGGTCCTTTCCATTTTTTATGATCCCTTTGAGACCCTAATAGTGGTGATGCCGTATCAGAGGGCATGCCTTTGGGCACAGTTCCAAATGACTCTCCAGAGTGGTGGGACCCCTTCACAACTCCACCGGCAATGCGTCGGTGTTCCAGCTTCCCCCAAATCTTCTCCAACATTCGGCATTTTCCTTTTCCAGCATATTAAACCATTCTAACAGTGTGAGGGGGTATCTGTCTAACCTCTATCAGATGGTTGCTGTCTTGGGAATGGGAGAGAGAGGGGAAATAAAAATCTCATAAAAGTGAATGTTGAAAGCTAGCTTCACATGCAATTGGGGGAAAAATACTTTTAAGTGGAAAAAAGAATAAGTAAAATAATGTTAGCTCTTTGCCCCCCCCCCCCCAGTATAAAGATATCAGACATAATAAGAGGCTGAGAATGGGCCTCCAAACTTGGGGAATGACCATTTGGTGGGGGGTGCTCGGGAAGGCGTCTTTCCTTTAAGGAATTGAGGCTCCTTAGGGGAAAAGGTGACAGATCATCCCCTAAGATGAGCCTATTTGCATGCAAGTGGGCACGAGTCTAAGAAGTCTCTCTGAACGTTGGTTGCCAGTCCCCGGGGAGCCGCACATCTGGGAGGGGCCTTGGGCGTCAGAGGCGGGGACGGCGAGGTGGCCCAGGGCGAGGGCGCTTGCCAGGACCAGGGGGCCCAGAGCTCAGGCACTGGGCAGGACCCGCGCCCCCGAGGCAAGCTCCGGCGGCCGGCGGGCGGGACGGAGACGGACGGCCCCGCTCCAGCAGCAGCAGATCTGACTGCGGCCCGGTCCATCCGGCTCTGGGCCGCGCGCCGCGGGGGGCGCTGTGGGGGCCGGGCGGGGAGCAGGGACCCCCGAAGCCTCTTAGGGTCGGGTGTAGAATGGAGGCGCGCCGGGCTGTACCAGACGGAGGCGAGGGGGACTGGCCGGGCCGGCAGGGCCTGCAACCGCTCAGGGGCCGGAGCTGGCTGGCAGGGGCCGCTGGGCCTGGCCTGGAAGCGCCCGGCTCCCCCGTTTGCCCGCCCTCCTTCCTCGCTGGGCTCCCAGGCCTCCTTCCTCGCTGGGAAACGCTTCTTCCAGCTGCCGCCCCCGCCTGGCTGAGGCTCCGGGAAAACGCAGACCCGGGGCGGGCGAGGCTGTGCGGCCCCCTTCCTCCCCCGACGGAATTCACATCTCCAGGGCAACGATCCCCGCTCGGAGCCCGGGCCGGCTTCGGGGCCAGCACTTGGGGAGCAAGGTCTCCGGGGCCCCCGGGAGCCGGTGCGGGCGGGGCCTCGGCTGCCCTCTGGTGCCCGTGGCCGGAAGGGACGCAGACTCCCGGGCCCGGGCGTGCGGAGGGCGGCAAGAAGCGACACACACGGCGGCGGGTTCTACGTTAGGAAACTTTATTGCAGACATGCAGGAATAGTTCTGATGTAGTACAAAAATAGGTCTTTATACAAATTTTTTTGTGACTTTTACATTTTATTGTTTCTTTACACGCGGCCTTCTCTTCGCGAGGCGAGTCTCGCTCCCGCTGAAGCCCGGCCCAGGCCCCCAGGGTCCGCCCCCAGGCCCCGGCTCCCCTCCTCCGCTGCCCTACAGACCCGGGATCATCGTCGGGCCACAAACCCCGCGCGGAAGGCTCCGTATGATGCCCTGGCAGCCCCCAGAAAATATTGCTTTGAAAAGGAGGGAAAAGACCCCCAGTCAGCGAGAAACAACTTTCCTCAGAAGGGAAGTGGGGGGGAGCGGGTGGGGGGAGGCGGCTGCAGGGAGGGCCCCGTGCTTCTGTGGGCCCGGCCCTGCTCCAGCAGGGGAAGGAGGGCGCCGCACCAGCCACCACTTGACACTGGACTCATGGATTGTGATTCTGCTCCCTTTGGAGCTTTTTTATTTCCTTAAAAATAAATATAAAAAGCGGGACTGCTCCCCCTGTGCCTCCTTTCCCAGCGCTGGGCTGGGTCTGCGCCGGCTCTCCCCTGCAGCCTGGGAGAGGGGACTGCGGCCCCCTGCGGAGGGGGAAGTGCTTGGGGTCACACGGAACACGAAGCTCTCCCCAAACAAGGAGCCAAGCTAACAGGGCTCCGCAGAGCGGGCTCGGCCGGCGGGGCCCTCCCGGACCTTGCTAACTTGCTGGCAAGAGTTGGCCCCATTTTTTCCAGATGGGGAAACTGAGGCACAGAGGTTTGTAACTTGCCCAAGGTCACTCACAGTGAGTCAGCATAGGGGAACCAGGATGGGGAGAACAGAGGGCAGTCTCCATCTTCCCTCCTCCTGCACCGTCTTGGGGGGTGTGTGTGGCTCCAAGGGGCCCTCGGTGCTACAACTGCAGGACTGGGGACATCATGATCCGGCTAGGGATCTGTCAGCGCTAGAGCCTCTCTCCTTCCTGGAAGGGAGAACGGGGAATAGGCAAAAGGGCAGGAGAGCCTGGCCCAGAGGGCTCCCTGGGCAGAGCTCCGAGGAAGCCTTGGGGGACGGGGGACAGAGGGCTCCATCTGGCGAGACAGTCATCCAGTTCACAACAACGAGGCTCAAAAGGAAGGATGTGTCTGTTCTAAGCTGGGGGGGGTCGGGGCCTCCTCTTGCCCAGGAGATCCCAGGGGCACCCACGGGCCACAGATGCTAGCCACTGAGGAGAAACAGAGCAGAGACACCGGGTGCCCCCCATCTCAGTGCCCGGCCCAAATCTCAGACTGGCTGTTCTGAGGAACGTCTTTCACATTGTAAGTCATATATTAGATCTCTGTGTACCACAATGAGTGTGAAGATGTGAAAATCAGAAGTGATGCAAGTGTACGGCACCTCAGATAAGCTACGGAAAAAGGAACACAAATAGTGTCAAAGACCTTTTTAAAAAAAGAGGATCTCACTAGCCAAGAGGGGCAGGGGCTTCTCTGCACCAGCCCCTTCACCTGCGGCAGGTCTCGGTGTCTGCTGGGGTTAGCTTGGAAAACTGGCCGTGCCCCCAGTGACTGGTGGGGCTGGGCACAGAGCCCAAGCCCAGACACAAAGAAGGGGGAGACAAACTAGCTCCTTTCTGTAAAAAAATAATAATAAATATTTGGGAACCAGGATAAGATGGGGCAAGTTTCTTGAAGCTTATGGAAGTCAAGGTGAGGAGAGTTCGAGGAGGCTGGGGAACGGTGGAGCAGGGACTTGGAAAGAGGGGGAGACAGGCTTTAAGAAACAGTTGCTCCAACTCCCACCACTCAGCTTATTCAACCCCCCTGGAGCAGCTCCTCCAAGCCGCTGCCCGGCCCACCCGGCCAGAGGACCCAGGGCTCTCTCCAGGGCACTCGTTCCAGAAACAGTATGGTTGGTTAAAAAGACAGAGGTAGATTAAAGTCATGATTAAAAGCAGATTAGTTGTCTAGGCTTTTCAGATTAAAAAACAAACAGCCGATCGATCATTCCAGACACTAACAGTGTGTTGCTCTGGAGAAAGTGGCCTCCCTCCAGGTGGCGGCCAGAGGTGCCCCAGGGGAGCCGGGGTCGCCCGCTGGGCCCCGGGGAGCCGGGGGCAGGGGTAGCTATTGCTGTTGCTGGAGAATGGGCACCACGGCCGGACCGGCGCCCCTCGCTATTTCCGGAGGTAGCGCTGCGCGAGGATGGCTGCGTCCAGGGGATTCATGGGCTGGGCGTCCCGGCCCAGCCGCCGGACAGGGGGCACGCTCCCAAACTGTCGCTTCTGCAGGAAGCTCCTGGCCTCGTGTAGGGTGCTCTTCTCCTCAGCCAGGAGCAGCTGCTGCCGCATGTAGTTCTCAAACTCGTACTGGGAACACTCCTCTGTCACCTTGGCCTGTATGGGGAACAAGGGCCCCTCGTCAAACTGCTCCTAGCTGGGGCGGCCCCGTCCTCCGCCATCCCAGGCTCTGGAGCCCCCCGTGCTAGTCAGAGTTGGCAGGAACTCTGGAGGTCTCTACAGCCACACGACTTATCTCAGAAAAGGGATGGGAACGGCCCCCACGGGCCCTGAGACGAGTTAGGGGCAGAGCCGGACCCCCCATCTCCCTTATCCTCATCCCTTGGTTCAGGAAGGGCAGCCCCAGGCCTGGCCCCGATCTTGCCCTCCCAGTACACGAGGTCATGGCTAATTCGGGGCAGCGTGGGCCTTTCTCAGTGGCCTAAGGAGGGCCCGGTGTGGGCCCAGCACCATTGGACATGCATCCCCCCTGGGGGAAGCCTTCTCTCTGCCTGGTGATGGCTGACAGGATGCTGGAGGAAGCGGTTGGTCCTGCCTCAGGCACCCACGGGCCGTGTGGAGCACAGAAGGGGAGAGGCTGATGGGAAGGCCCCCAACGGCTCAGGCCACGGCACGGCTCGGCTGGGAGTGGGGGGCATGAGGAGGGGGGGCTGGATCTAGCTGCTCTGACTTAGCAGAGCCGCGGGGGGCTCACCTCCAAACAGAACGCCCACCGTCCCATCTGCCCTGAACTAGACTGTCCAGAAGCCCTTTCAGTACATCTCCAAAACAAACCAAACGTGTTGGCAGCAGAGCTTTCCCCGTGTGACAGCAAACACGGGAGAGGAAGGGACAGAATGAATCATTCAAAGAATGAAAAGCAGGAAAGGGGAGTGGAAGCCCCATGAGTCAGAGACAAGACAAGGGCGGGCAGGGATAAGCCAGGCAGAAGGGGAAGGGAGCCGCAATTAGCAGCTGCTGAGGGCAGGAAGCTGTGAGCGTGTGAGAGTATGGCAGCCCCCCAGTCACAGAAATCCTGGAGTTAGGGGACCCTTAGAAACCGTATCCAACACACTAACAGAAGAGGCGAATGAGCCCATGACAGGACATGTTAACTGACTGGTGTCAGCCCCATGTCCTCCACCTCCAAAGGCCCCCACCAGGCCCTTTGTCCAGGGAACCTCCAGGAAAGGTTGCTGCCCAGGCAGGTGCCCCCTCCTCCCCAGAGGCAAACCTGAAGGCTCCCCCGTCCCCTCCCCACCGGCCCCTCACCTCCTGGGAGCTGTCTGAGCTGTTCATCTGGTCATCAATATCTGGAACCACCTGCAAAGGCCCGCTGAGTGAAGACACTGACTGCCTGTAGGGGAAGAGGCCGCCATGTCAGTGCCGACGGGGGAAAGAATAGATGTCCCCCCATCTCTAAGCTTCTCAGTCCTGTGCCCTTCATTAGCCACAACCATTTCCCTGCAGTCATTTAACTCCAAGTCTGTCTGAAGACCGTCTCAGGAGCTCCCTGAGGGTGTGACTGCGTACCCCTGGGGATGGGGAGCTCGCCACCAACCTGCGTGCTGAAAAACTCAGCAAAACACGAGTCTTCCTTACAGATAATGACCTTCAGAGTCTGAAAGGGCCATCAGGCCTCCCCTGTTCTTTTTTCTTCATGATTAACACTGGGCCCTGCCCCCTTCCACAGACCCTCCTATTTTGGTGGTCCTTCCTTCAATGTGAACCCCAGATAGGGTCTGTGCAGAGCAGGGTCACAGTCCAAAGCACCTCATTTTGGCTCAGATTCTGTACCATGGAAGAATGTTTCTTCTCCCGGAGACAATAGAGTCCTTTATATCACAGATCCCCTAAAGTTTCATTTACATCTGAATGCACATGGCTGCTGGGCACTAGTCATGAAAACTGAAGTGAGAAAAGGTGCCTCTGTACTGAGCAGGGTCCACCTGGGAGGTCCCACTACTGCCCCCACCCCTCTTAGCAGCCTGCTCTGGGGTCCTAAGGCCCAGGATTGCCCGGTATGTCTTTGATCTACTCACCAAGAGGCAATGATGGCACTCAGAGACTCAAGTACTTCCGGAGCCGCCAGGCGCTGCTGGGGGTCGAGTACTAGCAGCTTTCGGATGAGACACACAGTATTCTCAGAAACCCGGCCATCCCTGCCCCAGAGAGAGAGGAAAGCAAAGGGGAGCGTTGGACTGGGGACTCAGCACCTGGGACAACACCATGGTGATGGGCTGCGTGGGGAGCCCGAGAGCAGAAAGAAAGAAGGGTGAGCACCGTCAGGAGGGAGGCAGAGACCTTATCTCTGGCTCAAAAAGTCTCCCACAAACTGTGGCTGTCACTTCTCTGCAAGCTTCTGCTCTGGGGTCTCTCCATCCTGCCCTCTCTCCAGGCACCCAGTCCTCGCCTTCACTATGAACCCCCGGGGTCCCACGCCATGACTCACTCTGGGATCGTGTACTCGGCAGCTTTGATTTTCCGGAAGAGCTCCTGAGGGATGCTGTCGTAGAAGGGGAACTGCCCGTACAGCATGGTGAAGAGCACGACCCCTAGGGCCCACATGTCGCTGGGCTTCCCTCGGTACGGACGGCCTGGAGGAGAACAGAGACTGCTCAGGCCGGGCCCAGGAGGCCTTTCGACTCCTGCCCTCAGGCCTAGTGTGCCTCCCACACAAGGCTCACTCTCTTCCTATTTCCCCTTGATCACTTAGCTAGCTTTCAAGGTTTAGTTCAACTGCTTCTTCCTTCATTTGTCATTCACTCATTCATTCCAGGCCTCCCAGGTAACAATGCCCCATGCAAGGTGCCAAGGGGAGAAAGAGAAATAAGATACAGCAATTACCCTCATGGGACTTCTAGTCTGGGTAATAAGATCTACTTATAATAATGGCAGAAAAGCCCATCAACTATTAAGACTAAATCAGAGGATGAAAAATCACGACTTCAGAGACCAGGGTGGAGGACTCCATGGAGGAGACGGCATTTAAACTGGGAAAGATGGATGGCAAAGCCATGAACAGGCTAAGAAAGAGGAGGGAGACATACTAATGGGAACAAAGAGCATCAGTGAAGGTCCTGGAAGCAGGAAGCCTGGCTCAGGGAAGAGCCCTCCTCAGGTGGGGCAGCCAGAAACAGGAAGCCTGGCTGGAGCCAGACTGACCTCCCCCCCCCCCCCCCCCCCCCCCCCCCCCCTCCCATACCCTCATTCCCAATGTGGACAGATGGGTCTCTTAACCTGTGAACACAGAATCACTGATAGACTCAAACAAGTGGAAAGGGAGCTAGGTCTTGCAGGGGCCTTGTCTCTTCTGAATTCATTACATGATGTTAAAGGTTCTCAAGCGATGTATGCTTTAGATATTCAATAATGACTCCATAGAACCTTCCTCGGGTGGTCAAGATTTAATGATATCTTTAAAGTAAAATTAAACTGGTTGGTAAGGCAACAAGCTACCTTGTGGGCAAGGATCATGTTAACAAAAACAGTGACTTCATCCCACACCAACTGCTCTCTCTAGGGGACAAACCCACGGGCCTCTTCCCTGTCCTCATGGTTCCTGACTGGGCAGCCTCAGGAACTGCTGGTTGCTCTCACCTCCCTGACACCCAAGTCTTTTCCTTTGGATTTTCAGGGTACCACATCCTCCTGGCTCTCCCTCTATCCATCTGACAGCTCCTCCTCTGGATCCTCATCCAGGTCATGCTCTCCAACTGCAGAACTGCACAGAATTCTGTGTGCTTGCTCTTCTCCCTCTATACTACTTCACTCACTGATCTCTTCAGCTCCATGGATTTAATTACCTTCTCCATGCTGATGATTCTCAAATATCCCTATTTTGCCCCAAATTCAAAACAGAACTCATTTCCCCCCAAACCTTCCCTATCTCCTCCCTTTCCTATTACTTTCAAGAGCAACACCATCTTCCCTGTTGCTCAGGCTTGATACTTTGGAGTCACCTTGGAATCCTCACAATCTCCTACCTTGCATATTCAAGCTGCTGGCAAGGCCTACTGGTTTCACCTTTGCAATCTCTCCTGAATATGCCTAATAGTACTGTTTTATGAGAAATGATGAACAAACAGGATGATTTCAGAAAAGCCTGGAAAGACTTTTCTGATGCTCAGCGAAATGAGCAGAACCAGGAGAACATTGTACGCAGTAACAGCAAGATTGTGTGATGAACAGCTAGGATACATTTAGATCTTCCCAGCAAGATAGTAATCCAAGATAATTCTAATAGACTTGGGATGGAAAATGCCATTAACACCCAGAGAGAAAACTAAGAAGAACAAATGTAAATGAAAGCATACTATTTTAATCTTTTGTGTTTGGTTTTTCTTGTGTTTTTTTCCCCCTTTTGGTATGATTTTTCTTGCACAACACAACAAACCTGGAAATATATTTAAAAGTATTGTACATGTACATCCTGTATCAAGATTGCTTGCTGTGTTGGGAAGAGGGGAAAAGAAGGAAGGGTAGGAGAAAAAATTTGGAAACCAAAATCTTACAAAAGTGAACATTGAAAACTATCTTTATATGTATTTGGAAAGATAAAATACAATTAAGACCAAAAAAAAAATATGCTTTCTGGTCTCCTGTGCTATTGCTCTAAGGAAGCTCCCCCATCATCTCACACCTTGACTACTGCAATAGCTGCTGGGGGGTCTGTCTGCCTCAAATCTCTCTTTGTTCTAATCCATCTTCCATTCAGCCACTGAAGTGATTTTCCTAAATTATACATCTTACCATGTCTCTTTGCTTACCCACTTCCCTCAAAAAATTTCAGCAGCTTCCTATGGCTTTCAGAATCAAATACCAAATGCTCTGGGATTCAAAATCCTTTCTAACCTGGTATTCTTCTACCTTCCTTACACCTTTCTCCTTGAAATTCATACTCTTCAATCAAGTGACACTGACCCTTCCTGGCTGTCCCCTGAAGAAAATATTCCATCTCTCAGTCCTAGGCATTTTCCCTGGCTGTCCCTTGGGCTGGAGATGCCCTTTCTCTTTTTAAAAATGTCATTATCTTTATTTATTATTATTCTTAAAGCTTTTTATTTACAAAACATATGCATGGGTAATTTTTCAACACTGACCCTGGCAAAACCTTGTGTTCCAAATTTTCCCCCTTCTTTCCTCCATACCCCCTCCCCAAGATGGCAGATAATCCAATACATGTTAAACATGTTAAAATGTATGTGAAATCCAATATATGTAAACATATTTACAGTTATCTTGAAGCAGAATAAAAATTGGATTAAGAAGGAAAAAAACAGAAAGAAAACAAAATGCAAACAAACAACAACAGAAAGAGTGAGAATCTTATGTTGTGATACACTCTGTTCCCACAGTCCCCTCTTTGGATGTAGATGGCTCTCTCCATCACAAGAATATTGGAACTGATCTTAACCGTCTCACATGGAAAGAGCCATGTCCATCAGAACTGATCTTCATATAATCTTCTTGTTGCTGTGTATAATGATCTCCTGGTTCTGGCTCATTTCACTCAGCATCAGTTCATGTAAGTCTCTCCAGGCCTTTCTGAAATCATCCTGCTGGTCATTTCTTACAGAACAATAATATTCATATATCACAACTTATTCAGCCATTCTCCAATTGATGGGCATCCACTCACTTTCCAATTTCTTGCCACTACAAACAGGGCTGCCACAAACATTTTTGCACATGTGGGGCCCTTGTTCTCCTTTATGATCTGTTTGGGATATAAGTCCAGTAGAAACACTGCTGGATTAAAGGTATGAACAGTTCCCAATTGCTCTTCAGAAACTGGATCATTTCACAACTTTATCTACAACGTATCAGTGTCCCAGTTTTCCCACATACTCTCCAACATTTGTCATTTTTTCCTGTCATCTTAGCCAATCTGAGAGATGTATAGTGAGACCTCAGGATTATCTTAATTTGCATTTCTCCGATCAATAGTGATTTAGAGCATTTTTTCCTCCATGACTAGAAATAGTTTTAATTTCTTTGTCTGAAAATTGTCTGTTCATATTCTTTGACCATTTATCAATTGGAGAATGGCTTGAATTTTTATACATTTGAATCAATTTCCAATATATTTTAGAAATGAGGCCTTTGTCACAACCCTTAAATGTAAAAGTTTTCCCAATTCATTGCTTCCCTTCTAATCTTGTCTGCATTAGTTTGTTAGTACAAAACTTTTCAATTTAATATAATCAAAATGATCTATTTGGTGTTCAATAATGAGTTTCAGTTCTTTGGACACAAATTCCTTCCTTTTTCACAGATCTGAGAGGTAAACTATCCTATGTTCTTCTAATTTGCTTATATCACTCTTTATGTCTAAATCATGGACCTAATTTTGACCTTTATTTTGGTATATGGTTTTAGGTATGGGTCAATGCCTAGTTTCTGCCATACTAGTTTCTAATTTTCCTAGCAGTTTTGTCAAATAGTGAGTTCTTATCCCAAAAGCTGGGGTCTTCGGGTTTGTCAAATACTAGATTGCTATAGTTATTGACTATTTTGTCCTGTAAACATAACACATTGCACTGATCGACTACTCAATTTCTTGATGCTTTTTCTCTTTTTCTATCTCCTACTGGCTTCTCAGCTAAAATCCTACTTTCAACAAGCAGCTTTCCTTAATCACTTACTCCTAGTGTCTCACTTCTATTATTCTTATTTATCCTGTATATTACTTGCTTTAAATATATTGGCTTGTTTCTCCATTAGATTGTTAGCTCCTTGAATCAGAGACTGTCTTTTGCTTCCCTTGTAGCCACAGTTCCTGGTATATTAGCACTTAATAAATGTTTACTGACTATTAACTATTTAAACAGCTAGCATTTACAAAACACTGTGGTAGGGGATAGATGGAGGTTATAATAAAATTTCTTTTTATGCTCTTATCTAGATAACCATAAAATAAATGTAAACTTTCAATCTTTATGTGGTTAATGCTTTTTGTCTGGTCTTTACTAATGCCTGGGAACAAATACACTAACTATGAGAATGTCATTTGGAGAAGGAAGATTATAAGAACCTAGATTCAAAGAAAATTCATGTTCCCTTTTATTAGATAGAAATCTGCCTCCTGCTAACCCCCTTCTCTACTTTGTTCCTAGTAGAAGTCTCTGGGCCAGCACAAAACAAGGGTGATCCCTCTGATGATAGGCATAGGACTCTCCTCAAATTCTCCTGCCAAGTCTTTTCTTCATACAAACCCTGCCCCCCCCCCCCAAAAGCTTGACTTTTTTTTTTTTTTACACTCATCTCTATCTCCCTAGAAGAGTTGATCATATCAATGCTTGGAATTATTTGCTTGATCATTTACATCAACTTGCCTAGAAAAGCCATTAGTTGTCTACCAACCCTTAAACTCTTCTCCGGCCTGACATGGAGTTAGGAAAGTCCTGTGGACAAAGGCTTGTCATGGAACATCTGAGACTGCAGGCAGACTGGGGTTTTAGAGCCTAATGTTTATTTTTGTTAATATGTTTATTGTTCAGGTTTTTCCAGAGGGTGGCTTTTTGACTATATGAACCAGTATTGTTTTGCTTAATGGGTAATATTCAAGCTTTACTGTCCGAGGAAGTTCTGCCCAGATTTGTTTGCTGGGTGCACACAGTGCAAGATGTACATAATGACCACTTCCTTTTGGGCCTTGGGCCAGGCGAGCATTTGCAAAAGAGGCTTTTTAGACCGGAAACAACAGATTCTGAAGTCCGTTTAAAGGCAGCCATATCTCAATGGGCAGAATACTGGTCTAGACACTGGATGTTATTTTTCTCAGACAGATTTCATTGATTTGACCCTTCTGTGTGGAGCCAGAGTCCCTGGTCTCCCTAATGGGAAGGGCTCAAGAACGCACTGCTGGCAGACAGGAGGCTGCCTGGCTTGGGCCCAGTCTGAGATTCCTGCACCAGCCCCATGCTCCTGGATCCCAGCGCTCAGAGCTGCCTTGGCTGTCTGACTCGGGAGATTATTCTGCTCTTTGGAAAAGAGCTATCTCCCCATCTGTCAGCCTTCTCCAAGGAGGCCCCTCCTCTTAGATTCTCCAGCCTTTCTAATCTGCACACCCGGAGAAATATATGAAGCCCCCAGAATTCTGAGCCCCATCACAGTCCCACTGATGGGATGAAAGACACCAAGTCTTCTGACTCATCCCTGAGTCACCAATGCAGGATTCACTATTCACACTAATTATTCCTAGCTCTAAACAGCTAAAAAGCCGTGCTGTGCTCTTTTATCCAGTCTCCAGCTTCTTCTCTCCCTCTGCAGCCCTGCCGTGGGTATCTCCTACTTGCTTGCTGATAGAATCTTTTAGCTGATGAGCAGGTGGCTTTCCCATGAGATAGCCAAAAGCCGTCAGCCATGGCTTCCTTTCCCAGGCAGGCAATGAAGAAGTTCCTCTTCGCTTCAGATCGTCAGGGGAGCACACGCTCTTCTCTGCCTAAGTAATGATGTGCTCTTTGGGGGCTCTTGTCCCATCTCTTGGAGGAGGGGGGGTTTGTACCCAAACTGGTACTAGAGAGACAGGTCTAGGCTGCCCAGAGCCTCTCTGTCCTCTGAGGAGGAAAAGGCACTATAGTATCTTTGCCAAGAAAATCTCCTGGACAGTACGGTTCATAGGGTCAGGAATGAATAACAACAGGGGCTCCATTTTCATGCAGGAATTGGCGCAAACTGCCCAACTGCAGTTGGCAGTTGGCAGTCCAATGAACTTCTCATGGACTGATCTGTAAACAGAAGCTCAGAAGGTTTGCAAGGTTCAGCAAAGAGCGAGGGAGCAAACATTATTACTCCTTCTCTGAGATCACTGCTGTCAGCTAAATTTACTCCTTCCTTTCAAACAAATATCCGCACTTTTCCTAACAAGTACAGACTGAGGAGACAAGGGAGAAGGCTGGAGATGACAGCAGGAGAACTAAACAGCTTCTGTTACCCCAAAATAAGGCCACCTGTTCACGCTCTGGGTGCCAATCAGCCCTTGGCACCACACAGGCGACACACACACGCATTTATTTCATGGACACTTTTAGGGTATCAGCATTCCTGACAGGTGCCAGCTGCTACCAGCAACGGTTCCACCACCACACCTCTCCAAATTGCCTTTTAGAAATAGTTAAAAAAAAAAAATCTCCAATATCCAAGCTTAGGGTTAAAAATGAACTCTACCATCATTATGACTTCATACTGCTGTCTGGGAGCAGACACAGGTATCTTTGCCAAGGTGATTAGGCTAGGTCTAAGGAAGGGAAGGTGAAGTGGGAGCTACGGCTACCTTCACGTCTACAGCCCCAGAAGTCTGCTTCTGTACTCTGGCCTGACTGGCAGAGGCTGGTTACTCCCAGACAAATACCAACAAACTTGGCAGCTGCTGCCACCATTTCCCCCAGATGTCAGGGAGGCCAATGAAAATTATTGCCTGTCCTACTTAAAAAACATCATGAAGAAACTGACTTTCTTTCTTCCTCTTCAAAATTCTAAGACTGGGCTCTCTCTTGCTGAATATAGCTAATTTTGTGATGGGAATATTCAGCTCATAATTCTTTCAGTTTTCAATTTCTGCAGCTCAAGGAACTTTTAACACTCAACAAGTCTCAAGGACCAGAGAAAGAAAGTTTCCAAATTGTACTTGCAAGAGACTTGTCCAGTAGACTACACTAAAAGTAGACTGAAGAGCCTAAACCCTAAAGAAAACAGGAATATACCATGGATCTCTTCAGTTCTCTGACATGTCAGAAAGAGTGGAGAAATCTGATCCTTTCTCCACGTTAGTAAAGAGCAGGAATAGATCCAGAAAGTCCCAGGGAAAGCCTCTAAGACAGAGCATTGTACAAGAGTCTCCCACAGAAAATCTAATTTGTTAGTCACAGGAGTTTCGAGGTAGAAGGGACAATTGTACTAGGTTTTTGGACGAGAGTTACATACCACTGAGTACATCTGGGCTGATGTATGCTGGGCTCCCTCTCTGATCCTTCAGCAAGTCATCCTCACTCACAAGGTGTTTTCCAAGACAGAAGTTGGTGATGGTTATCCTGTGAGTTCTGGGAAGAGAAGAGAAAGAGATATTCAGTCAGCAAATAACTGGCATCTTTCTTTGTATCTTTTGCTTGCATTTGATGTCTTTAAAAAACAATTTGCTATCTTTCTTTCAAAAATTTTCAATATTTTATTATTCCTTAATACATGTAAAGACAGCCTTCAACATTCATTTTTGTAAGACTCTATGTTCCAAATTTTTCCCCTTCACTCCCCACTCCACAAGACAGCAAGCAATCTGACATAGGTTAAATATGTGCAATTCTCTTAAACATATTTCCTTGTTATGTTGTGCAAGAAAATCAGATCAAAAGGGAGAAAAATATGAGAAAGAAACAAACAAATCAAAGATGAAAATACTATGCTTCAATCCATGTTCAGTCTCCTAATTCTTTCTCTTGATATGGATGGCACTTTCTATCGCAAATCTATGAAAATTGCCTTGAATCTCTACATTGTTGAAAAGAACATTTGGTGTCTTTTAAAATAGCAAACCTGAAGTTAAGGAAGTCTTCTCAGACTCAGGAAAACCGAAAATCTCATGTTAATCTTTGTCTAGTTCTCATGACCCCTTCCTACCCCACCTTCTCAAAAAAACAACTAAAAAATATTTCACAACTAAAAAATATTTCCAAGAAATATTTCGAATTTAAGGTAGTTTGCCTGCCCCTCAGGGAGGTACACAGGGAGCAAAAGAAGCAAAACCAGCATTTGTTCCAATCTGGCCAATCCAGTTGGCACCCTCTTGACTACCATTTTCACTAGTCCCCTTTGCCCTGTTGGTCTCTAGGCTAAACATCTGGAGCTACCTGTAACAAGCTCAGAACAAGAAAGGATCCATTTGTAGTCAGTATAAAAGGTCACTTGCCCTCAGGGACTCATTTACTTTAAAGATTCAAGGTAGGCAAACTGCCTAACCTGTATCCTAATCTATCTGTCATCATTACAGATAGGGATGCTGGAATTCTCTCTGGAGATCCCAGAGGGATAAACAAGATGTCCCTGGGTCCCAACATTTCTGTCTTATTGGTACTTTTATGACCCATCCCATCCTGACCTGATTCAGAAGAGATACCCCCCCTTAGTCCTCTAAACTTCCAACTTATTTCTGCAGATTTAGCCATTACTCACTCCCCCTCATTCACAGACTTTATACTCCAATTAGGCAAGACTATTTAACCTTCAGGAAAATGTCAGCTCCTTGTGGTAGACACTACTTTGTGTCTACAATCTTAGCCCCCAACCCAGTGCCTTGGCAGTGACTCCCTTCAAATTTGGGCCGAAATATTTCCTACTGGAGGTCTTTCCTGATTGCCACTCTCCTCTTGCCTCCCATATTATGTTTTTTATGTATCTTATATTTCTCTGTGTACATGCTGTTGCTTCTCCATGTTCTCACCCCTCCCCTGCCCTCACTAGAATATAAGCTTCTTGAGGGTCTGCATCCCCAATGGAGAATGGCACTTGGTACATAATGCTTCCTGAACTGAATCCCAGAAACAAAGAATTTGAGGGCTGAATAGATAGGCTCTCTAGCCACCATCTAATCCAAACTCTCTATGACATTACTAACCAAAAGTTATTTAGCTTCTTCTTGAAGATCTTTGCCATGAAGTGGGAGAAAATATGAAGGAAGAAAGACCCACTACTTTCCAAAGTGAAGCCCATTTCACTTTTATATTGCTCTAGTTTTTAGGAAGTTTTCCCCAACACAAAATCTAAATTTTTCTGAAGTATCTGCCCATTGTTTGAGCCTAACCAAGTCTAATTCTTCTTTCACCTCAGAGTCCCTGGACTACCTAAAGACAGTGGTCACACTCCAGGTCAACGATATCCAGGGTTCCTTCAAGGCTCTTTTCCATGCTGGTTGTCTTCCTCTGAACACTTTAAACTGTGGTGCTTGGAAAGCAACAGTCTGGATAAGGTATGATGCTTTGAGCCCATCACCTTCTCATCCCTGGGAGCCAGGACAAGAGGCCACCATGTCTTGCTGCTGACTCAAAGTGGAGGCTCTAACTTCCCCAGGATCTTTTTCAGATAAAATGCTGTCAGTCTTGGGGGGGGAAGGTTGGAAAAGAATCTTGGGGGAAGGGTGATTCGGGGTCTCAAACCCTGCCAACCTCTGGGAGGAGCACACCCTCCCGTCCATAAGAGAAACTCCCAACATAAGTAATCTCACTCGGTTTTGAATTGAAAATCAGTCTCTCAGACTCATCAGGAAATCAGCCCTTTAGTTGTCACCCCCCGCCCCCCCCCCCCACCTTGGGGCCAAAGATCAAAGAAGTCCCAAACCTCAGAAGACTAATAAAAGATGACTGAGCCCCAATCTTTGCTAAATGCCTTTCTGGACTTAGTCCACTGGGTCTTTCTCAGTGTAAACCTTTGCTAATTCCTAATGAGTTTGCCTGCTAAGAAAGTGGTTTTCTTAGTGTAAATAAACCCATTCTTTGCCACAAACCTTGTGCCTGTATTCATTGGGGTTCTTTCTCAAAGGCTGCCACTGATCAAGGGGATTCCATTGCTGTTAGGGGATCTCTCAACCTTCAATTCTCCCACCTCATCATAAATGCTTCTGAAACTGAAGTGGCCCATGTGGCCCATCAAGAAAAACCAAGATCCTATATGGAGCTCTTCTCTGTTTGGGTCTTTTCTACAAGAGACTAGGAATACGTCTCCCTACCACCTTGCTTGGGGTAAATTTGCTTATTCCTTGAGGTTCTGCTCAGCTAGCTGCTTATATACCTGAAACTCAACAGGAAGAGAATGAGCTGTGATTCCTCCTACAGCTGATCTGTTTACGAGGCCATGTAAAATCTCATTTGTAGTATACTTAGTTTCCTCTTCTACCAGCTCTTGTGAGCAAGGACTATATCTCAAGTCTTTTCCATCTCTCCAGGCAAAAATGGCTTTACCTCTTTTTGTTGTATTTTGCATTAGTCCCACATTTTTATTGGTCTTACTTAAACTTACTTACTTACTTACTTAAATTTAAACTATTTTCACTTCTACATATCTAATAGCATTGAGCACAGCCTACTGATATGTAGTCTTTGTTTTATAAGTATTTGGGGAATGGCAAATAAATGCTCTCCCCTTTCCTCAGGTCTTAGAAGTAAGCAATCTTATCCTGGCTTTAAAGATTAGCAATGAACTTTAGAACTGAGACTGATTTAATTTCCTTTAGAATAAGAACTACAATCTTTGCCAAGGAGAGAGCACAGCTCATCTTCCCTAGCAGAAAGAACTCCAGGGGATGGGGAAGTCTGAGTCATTTGGCCATCTCAACCCTATAGCTTCCCAGAAGAAGGGAAGATGGAAGGATTGCCTGGCCCTGAAGCAATAGCTCACACAGGACTTAATCATTCTCTGCCTTTTCAAAACACTATTTACAAGTCAGTGCATGCTGGGCCGATGAGATCATCGAAGGCACTGTCCAGGAAGTAACTGAGCCAGTTCAAGGAGGCAGCAACCCAGCCACCAGCAACAGAGAACTGTAGAACTGTAACATAGAGAACTCTACATTATCCTCTCTTGGTCTTAAAAGTTAAGAACAAAACAGACACAGGAAAGAATTTCTTTTACCTCTGCCATGAAGAAGATGCTAGTTCTCCTTCTCCCCATAATAATATACAAGTAGGCCAGCTCCACAAAATAGAGTCAGGCCTGTACTAGTTAATTTAGAAGTTTTGTATTTAAATTAGCAGCCACCCAAATGTTAGGGATTGCCTGGTATTATTTAGTCAAGGAAGTCGGCTCTAATTTATAATTATAGAATCTAGTTCCACCTCAATGTCACTACATAATGCTGGGCTAAAAACTAAACCCTTGAATACACAGGTTTTCTAGGTGGTTAACCTCTGGGTACATCTTTAAATTTGCTCACATAGCAAACTGCCTTCTTACTGGGGAGAAAGAGAGGAAGTAGCCAATTTGGGTACGAGCCCAACCAGTAAAGCTACCCCCAGATTCTGCTTGTTCAGAAGACAAAGGAAATGTGAGGCCAGCCTTGCCTAATTTACTCTGGATTTAGAAGCCAGGAATATTTATAAGTGCCTTCAAGTAATTAAATAGGTTTCCATCCATTATTTTCATGTATATAGCTCAAGGGCAAGGATGAAGGGCTATGTACTATAACCATTCTCCAAATCTAACATGGGAAAAACCCAAGAGTTTTTTGTTTTTACATATAACTGGGGGAAAAAAAATACAATACTAAATAAAACTGAAAAACAAACAAACAAACCCAGGATATATCTAACCCTTCCCTTCCTAAATCTCCATGAGAGACTCATAGGAGTCAGGGGGCAAGCTCAGTAGTTTTCTGAAAAAAGGAATAGAAGCCTTCTTTTCAGAACAGAAATGATAAAAGGTAATCAAAAAGGATTAAGAGAATGGATAGGGAAGAAGCTTTTAAATGTGATGTGGTTTGTGTGAGTGGTACTTGGTAATTATTTAGAAAGCAACTGGGTTTTAGGGTTTTGGAGAGATGCAAGGTATGAAGAAAATGAGGTACTTATAATGGGCCTGGGAAAACTGTGACACAGATGAGAAAACTGGCTCTCTTTGTTCCTGACTTTCCTCTTGTACAATTCTCACTCAAGTTCTTGGGCCCTACAGTCCAGCTAAAGACTGGACAGCAAGGAAAAAGCAAAGTTAGAATAGCCTTTCCAGTAACTGTCAGATGCTTCTTCCCACTCTCAAGAGTGGGCACAATAGCATCTCACATATCCAGTAAGAACAATGATAGTCATACCAAACTTAATGTTATTAATTAGTTCTGGGCATATATAATTGGATTGGGAGAGAGGAATAGAGTCCATGGGGAAACTGTTACAAAATATTGAGTGGCCATATAAGGTTACATTAGGTTTGCTTTTATTGTGAAACGACACTGATTTGGGAAGCCTTAAGGGATACGTGTCTTCTTCACTCAATTTGATTTTTAAAAATTCACAATTTATTATAAGGTGAATACAGAAAATACCAAATATGCCACAATAAAAAATTTTAAAGTGTCAATGTTGTTCTGGCTTTGCTAATCTTTGGTATAATAAAGGCCTGTGTTTGTTTATGCATCAAAGACTATGTATGGTATGCTCTTTTGGGACTGAAATGAATGTTGATCACAGGACCAAGTAAAAGAGGCAATGATCCAATGTTCTAATCCTCCCAAGGTTTTTGGATACCCCAAAACCACAGAACTACTTCAGCAGTGTCCTCCATTGCTTGCCTTGGCACAAAATAGGTGGGCAAACAATGGGACAGGAAAAAAATCTCAAGATTCTCAAGCTAATCAGAGGCTGTTTAACCATTAAATCTGTGAAAAGCAGCCTCCAAAGTGTTTTTCTGTCACCTCCAAGGGTTCCAATCCAGGGTTTAAGGATTAGTGAGCAGTAGCCACTGGCAAACACCATGAGGGTCTGCTTCTGGGAAGTGGACTTTATGGACAAAAGCCAGGGAGGAGATAAAGATGATGAAGCTCTTGAGGTCCCCATCTTCATGGAGCAGCACACATAAATGTGTATGGTATGCTATAACCAGAAAGGAACAATTGAGTCCCAGTGCAAGGGGTTGATCATTTCCAGTGGACCTGAGAAGGAAGGCAGTTTGTGGTTTTGTGGGTACAAACATTTTCGGTGGGAGGGACTTAGAACATAAAGGCAGCTGCCCTTCATGGAAAGGGAACAGGAAGTGTCAGGGCTCTGAACCCTGCTGGGCTGGAGTTGACTGTGAGTTCAGAACAAGAAGGGATCCACTGGCAACCTGTTTAAGGTCCTGTCCCGTGTTTTCTGACTTCCCATATGAACACCACTTCAGGAGAGTGAGTGTTCTGACTACCTGACCCTCATTTAGCTAGGTCTCCAGGCAGTTTTTATTAGCTAGATGCCACAAGGGATATGCATGTGCTTTCAGATCAGCTGATAGGAACTGAGATGTTTTCCAGCAATCCCAATAGTCCCTTGAAATGGGCCAAACTGCAGCTTAGTGTGGCAGTTCAGCAAAATGTTTTTAAACCACATGAATGAGCCTATGAAATTGTAAGAGTATTAATTTTTGTTTTAGACAAGTTTCTAGCACTGGAATCTTTTGTCAATTCAGAATTCCTCTTCTTAGTTTTTGTTTTCTGGACTGCACAGGGCTTTAAAGAACAACACCAAGTCAACTGAGAGTGGCTATCAGATAAAAAGACAAAAAAATTATTTGGGCCTTCAACTGGGCATGTTCAGAGTGGTTTAAGTAGAATGGTTTGTCTTAGCTGTACATGTTTGTTTATAAGGGAAAATTGGGGGAGGGGAAAGTTGAATGGAAAATGAGTGATGGGGAAAAAAAAAAATCAATAAAACATTTGAAAAATGAAGTGATGACAAACTTGGCCCCACATAGGACAAGATATTTCCTCCTGCTCCTTGGCAGAGGCTGATGTGCATGGGTGTGGAACATTTGCATAGTATATCAGGGTGTTTGGGATATTTTTCTCTTTTTTCTTTTTTTGTAAAACAATTTCTTTTTTTTATAAGGGAGGGCTCTCTGAGAGGAGAAAGAAGAAAGGGGTAAATCTTGGTAATGTAAAAACAAAAGATATCAATAAAAATCTATTTTTAAAAAAGTGTTTAGTGCAAAGGTGACAACTTGCTTCTAGGTAATTTGACATCTTCAGTCGACTCCAAGGACAACTATGCAGGAATACGTGGGGACATTTCAGTCATGTCGATGGTATGGGTCCCTGGCCAAATCTTTTGAAAATCATCAAAGTAAAAGATGGCCAACTGGGCTCCAGAGTTCATAGAAAAGATCACAGATCATTAGAGTAGGAAAAAAGTTCTTAACCTGAGGTCTGTGAACTTTTAAAAAAATTTTTTATATTAATTCTATTTCAAAATAGATTGATTTCTTTGTAACTTTGTTTTTTTTTTTCTGGGAAAGACCTCAAGGGTTTCACTAGACTACCAAAGAGGTCCATCACAAACAAAGCAAAAAACGTCTCAATCTCACCTGACTCCATTTTCTAGATCCAGAAACTAAGGCCTACTGAGGGAGGGAGGAGAGGAGGATGGGAAGCATGTGCTCTGGCTCTTCACTCTTAGTACTGGCAGCAGAACAGTTTTCTAAAGTTGGCATTTAAGGTTTGCCAGAAATTTATTTTGTACAAACCTACACAATTGCACTGTACTTGGTGAGGCCCAAAACTCCTTGCAGGCGGCGAATGTTGATTTGTCTCTTTGCCCCCAGCTCCTGAGGAAACCTTAATACACATATGATTTTGGATAATCGCTATTTCTCCGGATCTTAACTTCCTCTACTGAAAAATGGGGGTTGGACCAAATGACCTTTAGGGTCCATTCCAGCTCTAAATCCTCAAATATTTCTTTACCAGTAAAATGAGGGAGATACACAAATTATTGCCGATAAGGACCCAGCTCTAAATCCCATGCTCCCAATGACTTCTACTGAGGAAGTAGCATGGCTTTCAAAAAGAGCAGTGACCACCTTAGCTTGGAATTGGGGAAATCCTGTTGTCAGACTTCCTCTTTGGGGAAGCCCAATCTCTGCCTCCTCTGCAAATCTCCCCCAAACCTTACCCTCCCTGAATTATGTCACCTTTTAAAGATTAAACTTCACTTGCCCCATTTCTCTTGTTCTGATTTTGTTCCAGGTGACACAGCAAGCTAAGCTACCAAGCTGAACCTTTCTGCTGAAGACTGACACCCGAACCTCAGGGGGTTAGCCGAGGCAGTCTTGGGAGGAGGAGACACTTGGCAAGCTGGCCCTCAGAAGACAGTGGACCAGGCTTGGTACCAGTATTCTTTAAAACTCGGACAGCTTGAGGGCTCTGGTGAACCATGCCGACATCATGGTGGCGGGGG
Source organism: Sarcophilus harrisii (assembly GCF_902635505.1). Classification (NCBI taxonomy): domain Eukaryota; kingdom Metazoa; phylum Chordata; class Mammalia; order Dasyuromorphia; family Dasyuridae; genus Sarcophilus; species Sarcophilus harrisii. The sequence continues at coordinate 540,758,532 of NC_045428.1, forward strand.
GCCACCACCAGAGGGCCTGGACTTCGGAGGCTGCCTTTGACACACAGAAGCTGGGCAAGTCATTTTGTTTCTCTCAATCTCCATTTCTTCATCTGTAAAGAGGGGATAGTCTATGTCCTCCTAACTTCACAGGACTGCTGTGAAGAAAGCACTTTTATACCTCAGAGTAGATTAAAAAGATGAGCTCATACAGCTTGGGGAAGAGGGTTGTGAAACCTCCATTCCTCTTAGCCCAAGAATGAGACAAGAGAGAAAGGCTGCCATTGTTCTCCCCTCCAGCGCCAGCGCCAGGGTGGTTCAGGGAATGGCTCATCTCTGTCACTGTCTCTCGAGTACCTTGCACAGTGCCTGGCATCCCGCACCTGGCACTTAATCAGTGCTGCGGATGGGACCTGACTCTTCAAATCTGAAGATGGAGGGAAGAATAGTGTTCCCCAGAGCAGACCTAAGGCTTAGCCAAACAGGAGCCCTTCCTTTAGGGCTAGAATAAAACATATCATCAAGAGTCAAGGAAAGCAGAAAGTGGGTAGGGATAAAATCTGCTCAAATCCCATGTTTTATGAGCCTGGCTGATAACAATACAAGATAAGACCTTTCACAAGTCTGCCAATGAACTATCTGGCAAAGGCCAGCACATACAAAACAAGATGAACCTATGAGGTCTGCTTTTCAACCAGAAAGAAGGCTATAGAGCCCGGTCATCAGAATTTATATGATGTCAGAATATCAGAATATTCTGATAGAAACCTGGATATTCCCTAGTTCGACTCCATCATTTTACGGAGGAGGAAACTGGAGTTGGAAAAGGAAAGTAACTTGCCCCAAGTCCCTAGAGTATTTGATGGCAGAACCAGATGGACCCTTCTGACTATATGATGTGTGCTGAATAATGAAAAAAAGAGGGGGGAAGAGAAGGAGAGAGAGAAAGATAATGAGAGGGAAGAGAAGAGAGAAGAAGAGGAAGAGAGGAGAGAAGAAGAGGAAGAGAGGAGAGAAGAAGAGGGGGGGGGGGAGAGGAGAGAGAAAGAGAAGACAAGGAGAAAGGAACTCTTCAAAACTAGTGGGATGGAATTGTGGCACTGAATCAATGTGTTCAAGAGGAAACTCTTGAAACCATAAAGCAACAGCATTCTAGCCTTCCATTCCAGCTCCATTAGCTCTGCATAGGAGGTGAACAGAGTTGGTGACCTTGGAGGAAGGGCACATAGTCAAAAATTAACCTTTTGTTCTTAGTTTAGATAGTCACAGAATTTTTGAGCAGAATAAGCCCTGAAGTATCTAGTTCTACTTCCTTCATTCTATAGATGAGGAAACTGAGGTTTAGAGAGGGGAACAGATGGCCTGGTCCAAAGTCCCTGAGGCAATCAACATATCTGGTGAAGATGAGCAATCATGTTATCTCAGGAAAGAAAAGTTCATTAGATAATTAAGATGTTTTCTGTCCTATTGCAGGAGAAGCCTCTAACAGCCCTAACTCAATAATTACAGAATTCATGCCTTTACTCCTCCTAAATATAGAATTCAATGAAGTATATCTGAAAATATAACTTTGTATAGCTGAACGATGGGGATACTTCCCAGGAGGTGTCTGAGGATTAAACATGGAAAAGCTGCAAGATAACCAAAGCACTTTTCTGTTGACAAGAACATGGTAACATCGACTTCTCATTAGGGGCCTTCCCTTACTGATAGGATAAACAGCACAAATACAGCCATTCTCATTTTACAGAGCAGCAGTCAGAAAAGGAAGAGACCTCACAGTAAGTAGAAAAGCTGGGCTGATGCTGAAATCAACCTAAAGTCCAAATGGGTCTACCATTATATCACTATGCTACTCTATTCAAGGGGCAGAGCCTTACAGATCCAGGAAAACAATTAAGAAACACCCAAAAAAGTATGTAGGGCCCCCAGGGTCAGACTCTCTGAGAAAGCAAGGCCCCTGACCAACTCCAGGGAAGCAACAGACCCTAAGATTCTGCTAAGCAGGCCAGCAGGGGAGGGAGATTTGTGGCAGTGTTAGTGCAGTGAGTCACACTTCAGTTATGACCCTGCTGGCTGCCACTGTGTTTTTTCCTTTTCTAGGAATTTGGTATGCCACTCTTTAAAAACAAGAGAAAGGAGGAAAGGAGAGAAAGAGGGGATGAGAAGGGAGAAAAAAGAGAGGAATGAGCGAGAGAAGGGTCTGGAAGAGAGAGACGAGAGGGGAGAAGATAGAGAAGGAACTGACCTAAACCTAAAGTAACCCCAATGATGATTCAATCATTTCACTTTTTCCAATGAAGGAGCTGTTACTGTAACCACAGTCTCATGTAATTCTTGTAAAAAGTTCTCTTTTTCATTTTCCCTACACCAGAAGAGTTCCTGGCTTTTACCAGAAAACTCTGTTGGAAGTCATTAGTTTATTCGTTCCCTTCTTTAAGGCAAAGAGCAGAAGCAATTTAACCTAGTGTAAGGCATGAGAAACATCTGCCTCAAAGATAGGGTGGGGGTGGGGGTGGGGGTGTAATTAGAACAGATGGAAGTTTAGCCAAGAGATGGAAGTCATCAAAGCAGTGGAGAGGGCTGGCTTTTGGGCTTCTAGACATTTAAGATCCAACGGGACACTTGCAGCAATGACAGAGGGAAGGTGCTGACTATCAGAAAGGATTACCAAGTCACTGACAGAAATATTAACCTCACTTACAGAATTATCACTGAATATGGACAGTGAGAACCGTTTTTTCCTTTTCTTTCTAAAGTCAACGCTTTATTGTTCTTTGATGAACATTATTTTTGACAACACACGCCTCAGCCTGCATCTCTACTCCATCTCTAAAGCCTTGAGGAGGGGGGCAAGCTTTATTTACTATCAGTCTTCTCAAGTCAGAATCTCTAAAACAGAGCCTTAAGGTGACAAAAGCACCACTCTAGTTAGACCAGAGGAGGAAGAATTCAGTGCTTTCTACTAACACAGGCTACCTCTTAGATCTAAGCCTTAGCCTTCCAATTCTAAATACCTTGAATCTCAGCTAAAGAAGCCAGGTTTACCTCTTCCTGAGAGCTTGATTAGTATCACCTTTAAGAGACTAAGAAGAGCTGACACTTCCTGTGACTCTTCATTCACCCAAGTCTAGAGTTTGCTTCAACACTCAAAAAGGATTACTCAATAAAGAAAAGAGTCAATGTACACCTAGAAGCACACATGTGCACCTGCGTTTGCATTCGATGATACCTTAAGTCTTTAATCACTTCTTACGGAGGACTAACACTTACTGGGTGCATCCTTCAGCCCCAGATTTTATGAGGCATCTCGGTGATTCAGTGGAGAGTATTCTGGGTCTGGAGTTAGTAAGATATGGGTTCAAATCTACTTTAGACATTAGCTAGACAAGTCACTCAACTTATTTCCCTCAGTTTCCTCAAATACAAAATGGAAACATCAACAACTGGGAGCAGCAAGCAACTGTTGTGGGGATCCAGTAAGACACAATATGTAAAGTGCTTTAGGGCAGTGCCTGGTACACAGTAGGTACTTAATAAATGCTTATTGCCTTCCCTCTTCTTTGCTCCTTATGTTATGGTATTGCTAACTCTTTAGTCAGCTGGAGATCAAGACAATCCTATGATTGCCTCCCTTGTCTTCCGCAGATCTTCCTGTTCCTCACAACAGGATCAGATTGTGAGACTATCAGTTACCATAGAAGGTAGACTACTTTGATGCAAGTATTTTTGCTTGAGCCAAGACTGCCACTGATCTCCGTGCCATGTCCCTTTTCTTCCCTCTTCAAGCAGGGATGAAAGGTCATCAGGTAACATTTCTTGGAGTCATTATCTTTGGGTTTGAAAAACCAGGAGATTCCTGGCAGATCAACAGCAACAGAGATAAAAGAATGTAATTCTTGGCATTTCTCACTGCATTTTTTTTAAAGCCTCTGTATTTTCAAGATCACAGATCTGTAACTTTGGAGAAATCTTTAAGAAAACCTCATTGGTGTCAGGTCACCCTGCTGAGCCCCTCTGCATTTAGGCTGCTCATTTTAGAGCCTGTACTTATAGCCCCTTCCAACTTTGGTGGGATGTACCTACTGTAATTTGGAAAGGAGCAACAGCCTCAAAGAACAAGTTCGGATTGTATCCGTGCCCTGATGAGAACTGTGACTATGCATACACAGGGTATCCCTGTGTGGGGAAAATAAAAGGGGCCAAGACTGATTCATGATAATATTCTCAGGGCAGTGGGTTCTTTGAACTGGGGGCTCTTTAAGAAAGCAGAGGATTTTTGCCAGTTGATAAATGGTCAAAGTATATAAATAGACAATTTTTAGATAAAGAAATTGAAGTCTTCTATAGTCATATGAAAAAATGCTTTAAATCAGTTTTGACTAGAGAACTGCAAATTAAAACAACCCTAAGATACCACCTCAAATTGATTCTCAGATTGACTTAGATGACAGGATATAGGAAAACTGGGACACTAATGCATTGTTGGTGGTGGTGTTGGAGTCCAACCCCTTTGGAGAGCAATTTGGAACTATGTCCAAAGGGTTATCAAACTGTGCATACCCTTTGATCCAACACTGTCACTATTGGGTCTATGTCCCTAAGAGAACATAAAAGAGGGGAAAAGACCCACATGTGCAAAAATATTTATAGCAGCTTTTTTTGTAATGGCAAGGAATGGAAACTGAGTGAATGCTTATCAATTGGGGAATGGCTGAATAAGTTATGAGTATAACAGAATGTTATTGTTCTATAAGAAATGATGAGCAGGCTGATTTCAGAAAAGCCTGGAAAGACTTATATGAACTGATGCTGAGTGAAATGAGCAGAACCAGAATATTGTACACAGTAATAGCAAGATTGTGTAATGATCAACTATGACAGACTTAGCTCTTCTCAGCAATACAGTAATCCAAAGCAAATTCAATAAACTTTGAATGGAAAAATATCATCTGCACCCAGAGAAAGAACTATGGAGACTGAAGATCACATTCTTTTTACCAAGCTAAACATCTCTTGTTTATTCAACTGGTATTTGTATATTACATGATTTCTAGTCCTATTTCATTATCCTGTGGAAATGGTATAAGGCTTTAAATATCTTTTCTAAAATGGAAGTAATTTTCTAGATGTGGTCTAGGGCAGGGCAAAGTGTGTTGGGGCTAATAACTACTTTGTTCTAGCCATTTGTCTTTGAAGTCAGCCTAAGATTTTGTTAGTTCTCTTGGCTGCCATGTCACATTTTAGATTTTCAGGAAGTTGAACTTAACTTTCCCCCTCCCCCTCCTCAAGTCTTTTTCACATAAGTTACTGCCTGACCATTCTCATATTGGATAAATTAAGTTTCTGAACCCAAATTGTTAGACTTGACATTGATCTTGTAAAATGTATGCTGTTGATAATAAAATCATATAAAATCGATCTCAAGGTTAAGGAGACAATGAAAAAGGTCACTCACCTTTTGTTTAGCACCATGTTGCCAAGTTTCAGGTCTCTGTGCACAATATTTTTCTGAAAAACAAAATTGACAATATACAATTTTGGATTTGGGTTATTTAGACACATCATAAATTCAAGACTCATAAAACTTTAGGGGCCACCAGGCCCAAGGTACAAACCCTAAAATGTCCCCAAAGAAGCTGGTCACAGAGCAGCTGCTCGGATAGCTCTAATGACAGGAACTTCTCTCCCAATTCAGAAATACTTTGCTTTACAGTTCTCAATCTGCTGTACAATGCTCAGAGAACCCAAGAATTCTGTAACTTTGTTAACTGAAGAGGGAAGGAAACTGGACTTTAGCAAAAAAAAAGTTCTCATCATATCCCACCCTACCCTCTCTTGCTTATGGATAGCTGCCAAGACAGGAAGACTGACCCCTATGCTGCCATCATTAGTTCATCTACATCCACAATATCCAATACTATGGATAAAATGACATTGCTATCTGATTTATAAAAGGGGAAATAGGACAGATGGGGACAGCTCTAGCTGAGATGAGAGCTTAGAGGACAATCAGGGACTCAAAGTCACGGACCTTAACAAATTCTCTGGTGACTCATTTTTGGAATGATGTAGACCTATACTTCCTGTGGTGTTTAGGTGCAACTATTCTTAACCTGGTTTACATTTAATTCTACTATTATCTTTCTTGAAGCTGCTGAGCCTTTATCACTACTTAGGTGGCTAAGAAGATAGAAAAATTTTCCAAGATTCACTAACAGTATTCTGTCTGTTAAGAAAGCTAAGAGACTCATCCATCTTCATCTTTTATCTAGTACTTGAAAATACTCTATAGTCTAGAGAAGAAAGAACAGTCCAGCTCAGCAGCTGCTCACCTTATGCAAGGCTTCCACCACTCGGACCACATCATAGAATATAACTACTGTCTCTCTTTCACTGAGTCGCTTTTCCTTTATGACATAATGCTGAAGGTTGATCAGATCTGCAGTTTTGTCACTAAAGTCATGTGCACAAAGGCAGTCTAGGACTAGACAAATACGTTTTTTCATTTTCTTGATCATCCGGGTAGATTCCACATCCTCAACAATTTCACAAGCTCGATCCTAGGAGGAAAAGAAACAAGTGGTTTTGAGACAGTTGTTAGTAGTGAAGCTTCCCACTGGATTATAATATATAAAAGAACAGGGATGTTGTTCAGAAAACTTAAAAAAACAAAAGCCAATAAGCCCCAAAACAAGCTCACTCATTTTTAGAAGAACAAGAAAGAGAGGCTGAGGAGTACATGCTTATGGGATTGAAACTGATTATGGAGCCAGTCAACATTACCTAATCTTTGATGTGCCAGCAGCTACACCCAGCAAACAAGGCTAGTTCCAGGGATTGGCATGATGTTTCAGGGAAGCATATTCAAACACTGCCAAATTCTACAGCCAAAAAAGTGGCCATATTTGTAAATGGAAGGACTTATATTCACAAACAAGTGCTTATTAAGCTCCATGTTTCTATCAGAATCAAAGAAAGCTGAACCAAGGCCATAGGCTTAGAGCAAAAGCATCAGATGACTGATAGGATCCCCTCACTGTTCTCTCACAAGCTATGTTTTTGTTGGGTATGGGTGTGTGTGTGTGTGTGTGTGTGTGTGTGTTAGGAGGAGGAGATGGAGGTGTCCATTCTTCCTGTTATACCACTTTTTAATATCCCAGTCACTTCTTCACTGGCTGACAGCCCTTCTGCTTGGTTCTGACCCACATCATCATCTTCATATATCCCCCCCCAGCAAACAACTCAGCATCATGAAGACTGCTTGAGCTTTGATCGTCACACCTCAACGGTGCCCTCAACTGCTTCTGACACTCTGATAGGAAGGCAGAGCAATGACCTCTTCTCAAAGGCTCATTTTACTGAGCAACAAGAATCCCAGCAATTTTTTTTTATCTGCCCACAGCAACTCTACTTGGTTTTGATTCTACCATCATCTTCATTTTGTCCCCAAGCCAGTACCTTCTGGCATTATCTTCACCCCCTACCCTCTTTAAGTTTGGTATACTATCATTCCCCTAGGCAGGGACTGGCTTTCTTATTTGTAGCCCTAAGTGCTTAACACAGTGGCTGGCACATTTCAGGTACTTTTAATACATGTTTATTGTATTATATCTAAGTAGCAGTGTTAATTTTGATCCCACAAGACAATAAAAGTTATGTAGAAGTCAGTTCTGAGAAGCTCCTAGGATTTCAAATATATTTTCACAATCTTGCTGAAAACCATAACCTGCTCTACCAACATTTTCAATCCTATTCAGGGACTGAGGGCCTTTCTTCTTTAAAATTTAAGCTGAACTAAGACAGATAACAAAACAGACTTTGGATCTTTCATCTTCCTCCCTTCTCTTCCACAATGTGCTCTGCTATTCGGCTCATGTTACTCTAAGACCACTAATATTCCTTAGAATCACACAAATGCCAGTTAGAAAGGAGCTCAGAAGTCATCTAATACAACACTATTACTTTATAAATAAGCCAAAGGGACTTGGCCGAATTTGATCCCAAAGACAGTCTGGTGACAAGGCTGGAACTAGAACCCCAGCGATCTCTCCATCACTTCAGGAGTCTTCTCTTCTTTTTCAGATCTTCTGAAGCACTTACTGTCTGTACCAAACATCTGATGCCTACCATGCACTGTCTGTATTCTTATCTTCTTTATCTTCCCAGCTGGATTCTAGGATTTTTGAGAACAGAGGTCATATCTTTCATGTTATATTACCCAGAACACTAAGTGCAGAGACCGCTATGAAGGATATGTTCAATACTTATTGATTGATGATCAAAGTTCTCTAGTCTTTTAAAATAGTATGTATGAAAATGATTAAATCAAGTACTTAAAAAAAGACCCTAGTCTTCTTTTGTAAGTTGTTAACAAAATAAATCTATCCTCAATACATCCTGGATGAGAAAAGCTTTCAGATTACTTATTACTACTCTGTGTTACCTGCCAGAGTCTCTGAAGGCAAATCTAAACACAAAGGCCTCCTGGAGACAACTTCTACTATTCAGTCTTCTAGACTAAACTGATGAGTCCAGCCATGCCTAATCACACATTACGGGAATGTTGGGAATGAAGTAATTTTTGTAGCCACTACTCTGCCTTCAGCTAATGCTTTTAGATAGATTCCCCCCAAAATCAATCCCTAACAGTACAGGTAGGAGAATGTCCCTAGTAAGAAAGGATAATTCATTTCTTTTCTAAGAACAGTTTTTCTCTTGTATTTTAAAGCTGTTAAAAGCCCCTTCAAGGACAGATTTTTAATGTGCACATTTACAAAAAGATTTCTAACCAGACAATTCAACTTGAGCGACCTGTTTCCTGCCTGAAGGGCCATTAGGCCTGAATGGAGAATCCAACAGATGCCTAAAGGAAAAAATCCACTTCTGGTTGTTTTAAGGTAATATGCAAGTCTTCTAGCTTCTTCTTTTACTGATTTTTCTTACATTTCTTAAGAAGTCAAGGCAACTTTAGAGAAGAGAGTTCAGATTTATCCCCAAAGTCCTTGTATCTTTAAGAGACTTCCTGGCTTTTCCCCTTTGCCCAGAAAAGCTGCTTTTCAAAGAAATCATGACCATTTAAAATGTACACTGTTTATACTCTGGCTAGAGCTGATCATCACGACCAATACCACTGGGTCACAGTCAGTAAACAATGTCCTCTGAATAACCTCCCTCAGCTCCCGAGGAAGCCCTGATTCACTGGGGTGGTTCTGCATAGGAAATATCATTGTGAGGAATGGCTCTCTGGGGAGGGGGATGGGATACAGAGAAAAAGAATTAGGTGATGTAAAAACAACAGACAGCAATAAAAAATTCTTTAAAAAAATTAATATGAAGAGCTATTGGAAAACAGAATGCAAAGCCAAGCCCAACAAGTGGCAAGACGCTTGCAGACCCAAGGCATTCCCATTTCTGCCCTTTACCTGAAAGAGCCCGTGGTGGTGAACAACGCCATCCTGAGTGTGGAGAAGGGAAAGCAGAGAATACTCTGTATGTAAAAGCATCTTGCCTTGCCTTTCCTCTTGGGTCTCTAGTCCTTGTTCTCCCCTTTCTTCAAGGGTCAAAATCTTTAGGGAAAAGGAAAAGAAAACCTTATTTTATTTTTTGTTCCTTAAACAAAATGACTGGTAGGACTAGAGTGCAGTATTGGAGATGTCACTTCTAACGCACATGGAAGACTGAACAGGCATCTCAAACGTGACTGCTCTTTAATTTTATGTACATATAAATCCATCTTCACCAAGAATTGTAGAGAGAGACAGAATGTGTGAACCTAATTGCTTCAAGGTAAAAATGGAGTCACAGCAACACTGGTGTGAAGCTCCTTAAGGCACACAGTTCTTTCAAGAAAGCAGAAGTACTGAGGACTTCTTTTCCACCTACCTTTAGCTGATAGAAGTCATCTGTCCCATCTTTCCTTGCCAAACATTGGACAATACTGGGCACTGGAGAATTACCTAATCGAGGACCTGAGGGCAGAAGAGAATAGATCTGTTTGCATTTTAGGGGTTTTGCCTAATGTCTTAATGCCTTACCATCATTAAGATGATGTAGAGCTACCAGGGACCTCTCTGGTCAGCCACCCCCACTCTTATTACCTTCCCAATAGTATTTTAATTTTTGAAATACATGTAAAGGTATTTTTTTTTTTTTTTTTTTTTTTTTTATTTAATAGCTTAATTTACAGGATATATATACATGTAATTTAAGCATTAACAATTGTCAAACCTCTTGTTCCAATTTCACCTCTTACCCACCAACCCTCCTAAAATGCAGGATGACAGTAGAAGTTAAATATATTAAATATAACTTAGATACAATAAGTATACATGACTACATAATAGTTATGCTGTACAAAAGAATCAGACTCTGAATTATTGTACAATTAGCTTGTGAAGAAATCAAAGATGCAGGTGTGCATAAATATAGGACTGGAATTAATGTAGTGGTTTTAGTCATCTCCAGAGTTCTTTTTCTGTATAGCTAGTTCAGTTCATTACTGCTCCATTAGAAATGATTTGGTTGATCTGCTTGAGGATGCCTGATCCATCAGGACTGGTCATCATCTAGTATTGTTGTTGAAGTATAATGATCTCCTGTCCTACTATATTCACTTAGCATCAGTTTGTAAAGTCTCTCAGGCCTTTCTGAAATCATCCTGTTATTTCTATACAGAACAGAATATTCCATATTCATATACCACAATTTATTCTAGCATTCTCCAACTGATGGACATCCATTCAGTTTCCATTTTCTACCACTAAAAAGGGCTGCCACAAACATTGTCACATACTAGGTCCTTTCCTTCTTTATAATCTCTTTGGGATATAATCAGTAGTAACCACTGGATCAAAGGTCATGCACAGTTTGAGTAACTTTGAGCATAGTTCCAAACTACTTCCAAAATGGTTGGATTCGTTCACAACTCCACCAACAATGAATCAATGTCCCAGTTTTCCCACTAAAGGTAGTTTTCAACATTCGTTTTTGTAAGATTTGGAGTTCTAAATTTTTTCTGTCTCCCTTCCCAAGATAAGCAAGCAAACTGACAAGTTAAATGTGTACAATCCTTTTAAATATATTTCTATATAAGTTATGCTGTGAAAGAAAAAATCAGAAAAAAAGGGAAAGACCAAAAAAAAGAAAAAGTAAACAAAAAAAGGTGAAAATACTATGCTTTGACCCACATTCAGTCTCTATATCAACTCTTACTTAGACAAGCCTAAAAGTTGACAATGGGCAAACTTTCTATAAACTGTGCCATTCCTAAAAACAACCTAATCAATGGGGTTTTAAAGTCTTCTTGAACAGTATCATATCTATAAGAAGAAGCTTCTTACATACAAACGGTATACTTGCAGCACTCCTCTGGGTCCATGGAGATCCCTTTTTCAAGTAGGGAAGGGATTAAATGATACCCTTCTAGAAGCCTCTAAGATTTCATGACTCACCGTTCTTGTACCACTGACAAGTCCACATGCCGAAGGGTGTTGTGTCATGTAATCTAGCACACACCTGATCTCTGCCCCTCCATGTGAGGGCAGAGTTTCCTAAGACCTGCTTGCCTAATTCAGTTAGCTCCTGTCGACAGGGGTTCAGTGTGTGGCACAGAGCCTGGCACACAATAGAAACTTAATATTAATTTTTATCAATGTGACAGCCAACACTTGGCAACTCAACTGCAAATCCCAGAATGTTAAACCCAGTCAGCCAGTCCACCATCCCACATATCCTAGTTTCTCTTCATTTTGTTAGTATCTTTTCTCAGGTATGCTGATACCACCAAGTGCTCTTATTCAGAAACTGTCAGCCAAATTCTATAGGTTATTGGGAGTTACATCAACACCTTTCTAGAATTAATTGTGCACTATTTAGGTACCACCTACAGGACAGGGGTCTCTCAGATGGATTCCAAACTAGGTATGACTTGATCTCATGGTAAAAATAAAGCAAGTATACCTGTTCTATATCCCAACTGGGTTGGACTGGAGAGAGTGGAGGAGGAAAAGCTGTAATTTTCAGGGAAAAATGCCTTTTCTCCTCCAAAGAAAGAGACAAAATCAGCAAACACATATACCCATAAACACATGTGGGCACACCTGAAGGTATTCAGTTTCAAATATCTGCTAATTTAATACTTTACAATTCCCCTGAGAAATAATAAAAAAAATTAATAAACAACCTTTAGTTTAATATACGAGCCCTGATAATTATGTGACTGAATCCACCTGGTCTGAATTTGAGTTCATATTGTAATTTTGCTACTATCTTGTTATTCCATTCAGTCAGCACATAGAACAGGTTGTAAGCCAGCTTGCTTTTAGACAACTGAGAAAACAAGTGTGACTTACCTAAGATAAATGGCCCAGCTCTCTTTGCATTATTCCCAGAAATGCTACTTCCAAGAGCTTTTGCTCGAGCAGACGTTTCCCCAGCTCCTCTGTCTGATGCTCTCCGCTTCATCCTCAGCTCTGGAAGAGAAAGAAGAGATCCCCCCAATGACTAAGTCAGCTCATTCCCCAGCCTTGGGGATAACACAAGCCTCTGCCTTGGAATTGCATCAGGAAGCCACCTCCTCTTCCTTTTACACAGAGACAAATCTCACTGACAAGAAGCAAAAGCTCTTTGATTACCAGATTAACTGAGGTCTAAAGATGCCTGGCAAGTCAGAAAGGAAGACTCTGGCCACAGAGATAGGAAAAGCAGCATCTACTGAATGAAACCAGGTGTCTGACATGCAATGAAGGCAATTTCTGCAGATGCTGAAGGCAACAAGTACCCAGCTCTGGGAGTCAGAAGACGTTAGCCCAGTCCCAGTGCCAACATTTACATGTTATATATTGCTCATGAGTCCTAATCCTTGTAAAAAAAAAAAAAAAAGGATAACATTTGTTCCCTCTATCTCATTGGACTGTTGTGGGGAAAGCACTCTATAAATTGCAAATTATCATATAAACCTGAGCTCTGACTATTTTTTATCACTACTATTAGCAGCAATTAGTACCCATATCCTTAATTTGCCTGAATTCACAGGTCAATATCTGGATATTCATATTCATGATATTCATAAAAGGCCTCCAACTAGAGAATTCAACATTTAAAAAATATATTTACTTCACTCCACTAAAATCATGCACTTAGAAAATTAACTTGAGAATTAAAAAGTTAAGGATATGGCTAAACTAGTATCAGTCAGTATACATTAAGTCTGAACCCTAATCTGGGTTCTTTCAGTTGCCTGGGTAGTCATTTCTGTTCATGGGTAAATTATAACAACAAAAACTCACTTGAATATGGAGACCACCAATCTTTTGAAATGGAGGCAGCTAGGTGGCGCTAGGAGGCAGCTAGGTGATACAGTGGATAGGCAGAAGAGCCTACAGTTGGGGAGCCTAAGATCTGGCCTCAGACTCTGGGGCAAGCCATTTAACTAATACTTAACCAACTTCAGCTTCCTCATCCCTAAAATGAGCACAAAGACAGCACCTCCCTCCTGATCCCTCTCCCCCCAATAAGGCTTCATGACAACCCAGGACGCAAGAGCCTGGCATCCTGGCATTCTAAGTCTCAGCTGTGGCCCTGGTCGTCTTACTCCATTCTTCAGAGACTAAGTTTTTCACTTGTAAAATGAACCTGTCCACCTTTAAAATGTTACAGAGAAATCTAAGGTATTCTACATCGGCCAAAGACAACACTGATTTCCCAGTGGCCTAAGATGGGTTTCATGCCTTGCTGCCCATCGTGGGCATTGATCAGTAGCTACCTATGAATTCCTCAGACACATTCACCACAGACAGAGATGGGTTACTCTCCCTACCCACCATAAATAATGAAATAATTTAAATAAAATAAAACCGGTTAGGTCACTGTTTTTAAGACATTTCACTCGCCCTCCTGCCTTAGACAATTAGTACTAATAGGGTTCACTAGGCCCAGAAACAGGAATTATTCTTCTCCATGGAGACTCCCACAGAAGCCCTGGTACATCTGTGCATATGCTGCCTTTTCTACACAACACTGTCTAGACAACAGTTTGATGAGAACTGTTTCAACAGAGATGAGTGGGAACAGCCCCGCCAATCTTGCTGCCACACACTGTACCTTTGACTTCACCTCCCCACCCCCTATCCAAGGCCACTGGGACTCAGTGACAATAACAGAACAGGAAATCTGTTTAAAAGTATGGGCAGCAGGAAGCCCGGTAACAGAGAGAAAAATCAGAGGCCAGGCCTGCCCTAGGGGCTCCCTCTCCTCAGGTCTTGTCAGTCCCACTTTAATTCAGGCAAAGCCAGGCATCCTATGAAGAGGCTGAATGCAAACCAGCGCTTGCTGCCAGGAGGAAGGGGACACTCAGCATCTCCGAGGCTCACTGCACCTGTTGCGATCTGTTTGTAGAAACTAGGGCTTGGGGAAAAGCCTCTTGAGACAAGACAAGAATAGACTGCTGCATACTAATTCTAACCTTTGAAATTTACTTGTAGGCATTGCATCATCACTTCAGCAGCCTAAGAAATATGTCCAAGGGAGAGTCTATCACCACTGGGAACACATATTATTCCTACATTTGCCACTTAAGAACAGGGTACAGAGAGATTTCTGTGGGCAATATTCCCAGTAGTGCCTCTGAAGTCTTCTTTCAAGATTACACAGAGTCCCTGGTAAGGCAGTGACAGTGTGTGTGTGTGTGTGTGTGTGTGTGTGTGTGTGTCCGCCCACATCTCCTAAAGGAGTCTTCCCTGCCAGGACTAGAATGAGCCAGCCAATCTAAAATTAGGGGTAGGGGCTATATCTATTTGCAGTTCCTCACCAAGTCTGTGCTGTAGCTTACTGCTGGTGCACAGGGACGTCAATGCTTTCTGGCTGAGAAGTAACAAATGTCTCTTCTCCCTCTTCTGCTGTCCTCTTATTTGGCTGCTAGGAATGAACTCTATTGGGGTCTGGCATGGCTTAGTGAGGCAATAATGAAGGGTGGGGAAATCAAAGGGAAACACAGGAATATATCATCTTCTCCTCTTGGGAGCTGTAGCAGTTACCCCATTTCTTAAATAATTTTATCCACATGTACTCTGGAAATGGTGCTTTTGGGGAAAAACAAACAAACAAACAAACAAACAAAAAAAACAGGTGACAGAGGCCATCACAGGGATCTTGAGGTAATGGCAGCCAGAACACCATTATGATACCAACAAAATATGTAAAATAATTCAGAGAAAAAGTTCAGAAAAGGGCAGTGAGAGTAATATTACTCCTTTGTTAAAATTAATATTTTCAAAAAATTAGAAGCAATGATTTTTACATATAATTCTCTCTTCTTTTCATTTGTATTGAAACATTTGTATTAGCTGGAGATTGTTAAATTTATAATAAAAAATAAAGAAAAAAGCATTACTCTAACCAAAAATTATTATAGATCAGTGAGTTTCAATCTAGGTTATGCCAAATCGGGAGGGGAAAAAATGGCATCTTTTATTTCAATATAATTGGTTTTCTTTGTAATCCTCAGTATTTTATGCATATAAACATTATTCTGAGAAGGGGTCCATAGATTTCGACAGATTGCTAGGGGGTAAACCTAATTTGAATATAGCTGGACCAAGATGGGAATCTCCAGACAAAATAGACAATGCCAGAAGCATTTGGGAACTGACATGATTCAAAACCACTACTGCCACCAAAGGTCCAAGCTTTTTTTCTGTAGAATACGGAGTCCAGGATAATGGAGCTGTGCACTTAACTCAAACAGCTGGTCTCGGCTTGGTAAAGGTCAGAAGGCTCCTGTAATGTAATGACATAAGCTGACTGTCCTCCCTTACTTAGCATGTGACTCAGTCCCTCCTTATCCTCCCCAAGAAAGGCGTTCTACTCTCATTCTAGGAGTCAAGACTCCCTCCCAGATACTTTACCTCTGAGAACACTCCTAATGTGACTGACTGACAGAGATTACAGAAGTTAGCTGGGAAGGGTCTTTGTCACCTTAAACAAGGCCAATCCATCCTCAGAGGTGCTGCCATTAACACAAGAAAAACAAGGGAAGTCAGAAAGTTGAAAGTAGAGCTCTCAAACTGGGGAGTTACACAAGTGCACAGGCCTCCAAACAATCTCTTTTCCCTCAGGGACTCCTGGTGGATCAATTTGTCATCAGCTGTGACATTCTAGCTCAGAAAAAAAGAAATTCCTGCTCTACAGTGGGCTCAATGCAGTAGAGCATAGCACAACGTGACTGACTGACCTTCAAAAGAGGCCAGGGCATAATACTCACAAAGCTCTTTGCCCAAGAAAGGACTTCTCCAAAGACAATCCATTCTTTGTCTTAGGGTTACCATCGGGAAGGCTCTCAAAGGCAAGGGACTTTGGGCAAAGATCTCCCACCTGGGACAAGTGCAGCATTTATTAAGATCTCACCACTGTGTTAGGTCTGGTTGGGTGTGGTGGAACTGATAGGGAGGAAATGCAAAGGAAGTGGAAGACACAGTCCCCTTGCTTCAGACTTTATGATCTAGTTGGGGAGTTAAAATGAATATACCTGAACTCTTAAGTAATAATACATGGAAATATATTACATTTAAGATTTAGTGATATAACCTAATACTATCAGTCTCTCTTCTCTCCTAGTCCTTCATAGAGCTATCAAATTAATCTTCTGAATAAACAGAGCTGATAATCATTGCTCCTTTTCTAAAAACTTCTACTAACTATGCCCAAAGGGCTATCAAACTGTACATATCCTTTGATCCAGCAGCGTCTCTACTGGGTCTGTATCCCAAAGAGATCATAAAAAAGGGGAAAAAACCCACATATGCAAAATTATTTGTAACAGCTCTTTTTGTAGTAGCAAGGAACTGACATATGAATGTAATGTAATATTGTTCTATAAGAAATGATGAGCAAGTTGATTTAAAAAACCTGGAAAGACTTACTAGTGCTAAATGAAGTCAGCGTGGTTCCAGCAAGAACAAGATTATATGACGACTTGGCTCTTCTCAACAATTCAGTGATTTAAGGCAATTTCAGTATATTTGGGATGAAAAATGACATCCACATCCAGAGATATCATGGAGATTCAATGTGGACTGAAGCAGAATATTTTCACTTTAGTTGTTTGTTTTTTCCCCTCTCTCACAGTCCCCACCCCCCTTTGATCTTATTTTTCTTCCAAGACATGACAAAAATGTGGAAATATTTAAAAGAAATGAATGAATTTAACCCGTATCAGATTTCCTGCTGTTTTGGGGAGGGGGTTAGATAGGAGGAAGAAAAATTTGGCACACAAAAGTTTTATAAAAACGAATAATGAAAACTATCTTTACATATATTTGAAAAAATAAAATACTATTGAGAAATTAAAAAAAAAAAACCAACAAAAACCCAAAAACCTTCCACTAGCTCTTTATTGTCTTTCTAGGATAAAATGGCAGTTCTCCAACCTGGCATTTAAAGTCCTCCACAATCTACCTGAAATGTACATTTTTAATCCTGTTTTATATTTTTTCTTTATGTACTATATATTCCAACAAAAGGAAACTATCAGGCTGCTTCCCATTCTTGTACTCCAGAAAATAAGTCTCACTGTTAAAATTCTTCTCCAAGATTCTGCTCAAGCGACTTCCTAAATGAAATCTTCCCAGATTCCGACTCTTCCCAGGGTCCCAGCCTACCCCTTTCCTCCTTTGGAGGAAGAGACACCACTTCTGCCATGGCCTGCCTACAGCAGAGATGCAGTCCTCTTTTCTCCAAACCAGGAATTCTCTTATAGATTGAAGACTCACTTAAAGTAGGATGGAATAAATAAACAGAATGGCCTGATTAGACATTGAGTATGAACACAAAAAAACAGATTTCCAGAAAGGATCTTTTAAGACTTAACTTAGCCTTCCACTACACAAAGCACTAAAGTTAGAAATATTTTCTCATGACTTTGTATAAATTGAAATTTTAGTTGGGATGTAGTTATCCGCTGGTTTGCAATTGGTACACTCCAAGATATCTTCTACCAGTATGAGAAATATGACTTTTTATATGCATGAATGTGTCCCAAAAGAAGTTTTTTTCCACAGATAGAAGAAGTAACTTCTATAGGGCTCATGCTTAGACCTAATCCTATTATTGTTTTTCACAGATTAACTGTACGAGGTCTAGTGACAGAGTTTTCAGAGTGTAATATGGAGAATGTAAACACTTTTCCATAAAAATTCTGATTCTACATCCAGTGATTTTGTTCTGTCTTTTTATTTTTGAGATGAATTTCTCCCTGAAGATTCCCTGTCAAATGGAATTAATATCTATATTCCCTGCTTCAGAGGACTAATGGGAAAATCAAATGAGCTAACAGATATGAGGTACTCTGAAAACCATAAAAGACGATGTCAACCATCATCTCATGGGAGCCTTCTTCTTCAGGTGATGTGATCTTTGCAGTGAAAACCAAATATCTTTCGTACCTGGCCCAAACTCCCATTTCAACTTTATTACATATTATTTGTCACATACTCTGTGGCCCAATCAAACTGGCCTTAATATTTTTTCTCACATATAACATTGCATCTCGCTGCATGTCCGGAATTCACACCTTATCCCATCTCTGCTTCTTACAATTCCTAGTTTGTTTCAAAGATTGGCTCAAGGGCCACCAGACCTCTACCTGAGTCCTTTCCTGATCTTCCCAGCTGTCAATGGACTCTCTTTCAAAATAACCATGCATAATGAAGATCTCAAAATACCTTATAAAGCAGCGGTCATCAAAACTATTTGGTACTGGCTAAGAAATAGAGCAAATGATCAATGGAATAGGTTAGGTTTATAGGATATAATAGTCAATGAGTGTTGTAATCTAGTGTTTGATAAACCCATAGGACACTAGCTTCTGGGATGGGAACTCAGTATTTGACAAAAATTGCTGGGAAAACTGGAAAATAATATGGCAGAAATTAAGTACTGACCAACACCTAATACCCTGTACTAGGGTATATATAAGATGGAAATCTAATCATGGGTTCATGATTTAGATATAAAAGGTGATGTATAAGTAAAACAGAAGAACAAAGGATAGTCTGTCTCAGATCTGTGGAGAAGGAAGAATTTATGGCCAAGGAAGAACTAGAATACAGTATGAAATGCAAAATGGGTAATTTTGATTACATTAAGTTAAAGTTTTTGTATAAACAAAACCAATGCAGATAATATTAGAAAGGAAGCAGAAAACTGAGGAAAAAATTTTATATCCAAGGGCTCTGATAAAGGCTTCATTTCTAAAATATATAACGAATTGACTCAAATTTATAAAAATACAAGCCATTCTCCAATTGATAAATGGTCAAAGGATATGAACAGACAATTTTCAGACAAAGAAATTAAAACTATTTCTAGTCACATGGGAAAAAAATCCTCTAAATCACTATTGATTAGAGAGAAATGCAAATGACCCACTACACATCTCTCAGATTGGCTAAAATGACAGGAAAAAGATAAATGATAAATGTTGGAGGGGATAAGAGAAAACTGGGACACTGATACATTGTAGGTAGAGTTGTGAAATGATTCAGCTTCTGGAGAGCAATCTGGAACTATACCCAAAGGACTAAACTGCGTATCTTTTGATCTAGCATGTTTCTACTGAGTCTGTATCCCAAAGAGAGCATGAAAAAGGGGAAAGGATCCACGTGTACAAAAATGTTTTAGCAGCCCTTTTTGTAGTGGCAAGAAATTGGAAAGTGAGTGGATGCCCATCAGGTGGGAAATGGCTGAATAAGTTATGGGATATGAATGTTATGAAATATTATTATTCTATAAGAAATGACCAGCAGGATGATTTTAGAGAGACCTGGAGAGACTTACATGAACTGACGCTAAGTGAGTAGAACCAAGAGAATATTGTTCACAGCAACAAGAAGATTATTGTGTTGATCAATACAACAATCATGTGTTGATTATGTGGATGAACATCCATTTTTTTTCTGGAGGTTGTTTTTTTAACAGAGAGGTGACTCAGGCCAATTCTAATAGACTCGTGTTGGAGAGAGCCATCTGCATGCAGAGGGAGGACTATGGGGGCTGAATGTGGATCACAATATAGTCTTTCACCTTTTCTGTTGTTTGTTTATTTTTTGTCCCTCCCCCACTTCTGATCTGATTTTTCTTGTGCAGCATGATTAATGTGGAAATATGTACATAAGAATTACACATGTTTAACACATATTGGATTACTTGCTGTTTAGGGGAGGGGGTAGGAGAAGGGAGGGAGAAAAATTTATAACACAAGATTTTGCAAGGGTGAATGTTGAAAACTATCTTTGCATGTATTTGAAAATAAAAATTTATTATTAAAAAAAAAGAAGCATGTTTGATTGAATGAGTCATTCTGCTTCCCCAGTGCATAGAAAATGTATTTCTTTGTGTCATCTAGGTAATGGAATTATGGATTATATTATTCAATTTAGTACCTTAATGGTAGATACTTAATAAACTGGACAAATCACCCCCTGCCCCCCAGAAAGAAAAAAATGATGAGCAGGAATCTTTCAGAAAAACCTAAGAAGGTTTACAAAAACTGATTCTGAGTGAAATGAGTAGAACCAGGAGAACATTATATACAGTAATGGCAAAATCATACAATGATGTATGAATGATTTAGCTCTTCTTGGTAATATAATCCAAGACAATTTCAAAGGGCTCATGATGCTATCAACTTCTAGAAAAAGATCTGGTAGAGTCTGAATGCAGACTGGGAGTTAACTTTAAAAAAAAAAAGTTATTATTCTTAGGGTTTCTGGTCTGTGACTTCTTTTGCAACATGCTTAAGAAGGAAATGTTTTTCATAACTGCACATATATAATTTACACCCAACTGGTTGCCTTCTCAAAGATAGGGAGGGGAAGGGGAGAAAGAATTTGAAACAACATTTTTTTTTAAAGAATGTTAAAATTTTTTGTTTGCATTAAACAAAAAACTAAAAATTAAATGTTATATATGCATACCTGTATATATCACACACATTTATATATGTGTGTGTATCTGACTTTTATATAAGTGGGGGGGTCCAAATGTGTGGAATATTATGTATAATGTAAAATTTTTTTTAATGTGTTGATTGGTTTTGCTGAATTTTTCTCCCTTTTGGAAAAAAATTCTTCTAAGGTATAACTCTTTGTGGGAAGATTTAGAAGGGATGCAGGGGGAAGGTGGTAATACAAAATCAAAATTTTAAAAATAATTTTAAAAAAATCACCTTGCATGTACTTTTTATATTATTTAATACATGTATGTATCTTTCCTAATAGAAAACAACTGGTTCCTTCCTCCCTCCCAAAAAACAACCCTTGGCCATTCTTTTTCCTTTATCCAGTCTGGTCTGTTACTATCCTAAAGTAGCCAGAACTGAATATAAGATTCCAGAAGTGAACTAATCAGTGAAGAATAATGAATTATTACCACTCAAGTTAGTCACTACATTTCTATTAATTCAGAGTAAGCTGCAGTATATTTTTTTTAAAATAGCAGCTATATTGTTGGCTTATACTGAATTTATTGTCAACTAACCCCCCCCCCCAAGTCTTTTTTTATATATGTGACTAAATACAATTGTGGCTAATCGATTTTTTAAAATCTAAGTCCTGGTCTTTACATTTATTCCTATTATAACAGTAAAAAATAGGGTCAAGCCAAAAAAAGACTGGGGCTTTCATCTTCAAGAGTACAAAAGAAAGAATACAAACATATTTTATAGAAGAAAGACCTTCTCATGAGTTGCTATTGTTTTGTTTAGTTTTCTCACTGAAATTTCATTACCAAGAGAAAATATTTGCAAGCTTGCTTCTGGAGAACAGCTGAGAAATGCATCTTTCTCTCTTCATTATAGAAATGAGTGACTATGAGTATATAGAGTATCACATATACTGTTATGTTAGACATAAAGAATGTGTTGGGTAATTTTGTGAATTGCTTTGCTACAAGAGATGGCTTCTGGGATAAGGAGTGGGGAGGGGAAAGAATATATTTAGAAATGTGACCCACAACATAGCATTTCCACTCCTTCTGTTTTTGTCCACTTGCATTTTTTATTTCCTTCTCAGGTTATTTTTACCTTATTTCTAAGTCTGATTTTTCTTGTGCGGCAAAATAATTGTATGGCTATGTATACATATATTGTGTTTAACATATACTTTTACATATTTAACATGTGTTGGTCTACCTGCCATCTAGGGAAGGGGGTGGGGGGAAGGAAGGGAAAAGTTGGAACAGAAGGTTTTGCAAGAGTCAATACTGAAAAATTACCCATGCATATATCTTGTAAATAAAAAGCTATAATAAAAAATTTTTTTAAAAATGGAAAAAAAAAAAATCCAGAAATGTGACAAAAAAAAAAGGTATCAATAAAAATAAGAGAAAGAGAATATTTTAGGGCTTGGAAAACACTTTAGCTGTATGTTGAAGATCAAATGCAGATTAGTTAATCAATACACAATTCCAAAGTGTGGCACATGAGAAAAAGACTCAGGGCTAGACTTGGAGTCTGGAAAACTAGGATTTAAATTTTTCTTCTTCTTCTTTTTTTAATTATAAATTTTTATTTACAAGATATGTGCATGGGTAATTTTTCAACATTGACCCTTTTGCAAAACCTTCTGTTCCAACCCTTCCCTTTCTTTTCCCTACCCCCTCCCCAGATGGCAGGTAGACCAACACATGTTAAATATGTTAAAGTATATTTAAAATACAATGTTACATACCTATACAGTTATTTTGCTACACAAGAATAATAGGACTTTGAAATAATGTAAAATTAACTTGAGGAGGAAATAAAAAACACAAGCAGATAAAAACAGAGGGATTGGAAATGCTATGTAGTGGGTTCACACTCATTTCCCAGAGTTCTTTCGCTGGGTGTAGCTGGGTTCTATTCATTACTGAACAAATGGAACTGATTTGGCTCATCTTATCAGAATTGATCATAGGATTTAAATTTAAATATATAACCTTAGGGAAGTCACCAAATTTCACTGAGCCTAAGTTGCTCAACTATAAAATGGGATACTACCACCTTTTGTAAACCTCAGAGTACCATTGTAATGTTCAAATAAGAATCTGTAATAAGGACTGTGCAAATCCTAAAGTGCTATATGAATGTCAACTTTTATTAAGTGAAGCTGATTAAACCCAAGAAAAAATCCCTGAAACATACAAAGCCTAAAAATTTTAAGTGGTGAAATTCTCTGGGAAATCAATGTTATTTCAAAAGATGATCCTTTATAGACTAGCTTCCAACTCAGAGAAGTTCAATTTTTCAGATCCTACATCAAGGGAAGCCACCCAGAGAACAAGTTAATAATCAACTGGCCTTACAAGAAAGCCACTTCAGAATTATTAGGATTGCTTAAGGATAGTTTCTCTGGCATGAGTTTAGTACCCCTTTAATTTGCTTCAGTTAGGTTAGATATTCATATTCAAGGATTATAACATAACCTCTGTATGTAATGACATTTTTAATTTTCCAGAAAAAAAGAGTAAAAGTAAAGTGTTTATTTATGAAAAAGTGCAAAAGGATCTGAAACCTTCATTTTGCCATAAAATGATCTGCATCATTTTATAAATATCATTTTACTCAAAAGGACTATACTTATTTCTTTAATGCTTGATAAGCCTAAGATAAACCCAACCTCCACGAAACCTCACTTTCATAGCTATGTAATGGGGAGAATACCTGTAACAGAAACAAAGGAAGTGACTCACAAGTAGGAAGTGGACAGGACAGTCAGAAATAGAACCCAGGAGTCCTGCCTGTTTCCTCCTGTAAGTATTAGACAACATCCTCCTGGCTTTTAAGCAATTGAATAAAATGCTTTGCAGAATGATTTTTGCATACAAATACTCAATTTTTGAGATCATGTGTGGAAGAATCTTATTCTGGCTACCTCAAAAAGTGGCTATGAATTAGCATAATACAGAACTTTAAAAAATGAAATCAATAATGTGATTTTAAAATTTTTCTTACAAACAACTTAGTCAAATTCTGGAGTGGTAGAGCCAATAAAAGGTCAGAGTGAGACATTCTTCCAGGCCAAGACAACTTAGGAGGCTAGAAAGACAGATCTGTGACCCAGGGGTAGATAGATGCTAGCTCAGAGTCCAGGAAATACAAGTGGTGGGGGCCAGGTAGTAGTGGCAGGAATAGCAAGCAGCTCAATGAAAATAATTCCTTCAAAATTAGAACTGGGCAAGAATCAAATGGAATAAAATGGATCTAGTTTAATAGAATCTAATCTAATTTAATGGAATCTTGTGAATCCATCCAAGAGACATCAAGAAACAAAACAAAGTCAAATGAATGAAAAAAAAAAATCAACAACCCAGAGGAATGTGAAATACCTCACTGGAGGAAAAAAAAGGTGACTTAGAAACTAGATTGAGGATAGATAATTTAAGAATTATTAGACTATTTTTAAAAAACGATGATCAAAGAAAGAGCCTAGACATTGTATTTCAAGAAATTATGAAGGAAAGTACTCTAATATTAGAACTAGAAGTTAACAGAGAAATGGAAAGAATCCACCAATTATCACTTGAAAGAAATCCCCAAATGAAATTTCCCAGGAATAGTATAACCAAATTCCAGAACTTAAGTCCAAGAGAAAATACTTTAAGTAGCCATAAAGAAACTCTTGAAATACTATCGAGCCACAATCAGACAAACAAGACTTGGCAGCTACCACATTAAATGAGTGGAGGGCTTGGAATTTGACATTCTGAAAGGTAAAAGAACTGGGATTACAACCAAGAGTAATCTATCTAGCAAAAACTAAATATAATCCTTCAAGGGGAAAAAAGATATTAAACAAAATAGAGGACTTTCAAGAATTCCTCATGATAAGACAGGAATGAACAAAAAATCTGATTTTCAAATAAATACAAGACACAAGAGAAACATAAAAAGATAAAAATGAAAGAAAAAGCATACAGAACTCAATAAGGTTTGCCTTTCTATAATGAGAAAATGATACATGTAATTTCTATGAATTTTTATCATTTTTAAAGCAATTAGAAAGAGGGCACAGAGTGAGTTTATTGTATTAGAATATTAAATATTAAAAAATGGATAGATTAAAAAAGGGATACCCTTGGAAAAGGAGGAAGGGTGAGGAAGAATAAGGAAAATTATCTCACATAAAGGAAGCAAACTTTTACAGTGGAGGAAAAGATGGGGATGGTGGGCGATATTTGAACCTCACATTTAAATTGGTTCAAAGAGGAAAACACATACACACGTGTGTGCATGTACAACACTCAATTGATAATAAAATTCTATTTTACCTAGTAGGAAAATCGAAGGGGAGAAGAAAAAGCATGTGTGTGTGTGATAATTAACACACACACACACACACACACACACACACACCCCCGCATAAATAATACAAGATAGTACTCAGAAGCAAAACAGACTTTAAAGGTACAGAGAATGTGAAGAATAAAAAAGAAGAGGATGGAGGAAAATACACAGTTACTAATCATAACTGTGACTGTGAATAAGATGAATTCACCCATAAAATGGAAGCAGATGATATAGAATGGATCAAAAAAAAAAAATCAGAATCTGACAATATGTTGTTTACAAGAAACATATCTGAAACAGACACTCACACACATAGAGTTACAATGAGACTGGAGTAGAATCTATTACACTTTAACTGATGTGAAAATGGCAGGAATAATGATCATCATGATCATGACTGTGCAACAGTAGTAACACTTGATTAAAGGGGATAAGCAGGGAATCTACATCTTACTAAAAGGAATCATAGACAATGAAATAACACCAATACTAAACATAGATGTATCAAATAGCATAACATCCAAATGCTTACAGAAAAAGTTAAATGAATTACATGAGTAAACAGTAAAATCATAATAGTGGAGGACCTCAACTTTCCTCTCTTGGTACTAAATAAATCTAATCATAAAATAAACGAGAAAGAAGTCAAGGAGATAAGTATAATCTTAGAAAAGTTAGATATGATATACCTCTGAAAAAAATTAAAATCGAAACAGGAAAGAGTATATATACATTTTTTCTCAGCTGTACATGATGTCTTCAAAAAACTCACTATGTATTGTGCAAAAATGTTTGTGGCAGCTTTTTGTAGTGGCAAGAAACTGGAAACTGAGTGGATCCACATCAGTTGGAGAATGGCTAAATAAATTATGGTACATGAATGTTATGGAATACTATAGTTCTATAAGAAACAACCAGCAGGACGATTTCAGAGAGACCTGGAGAGACTTATATGAACTGATGCTAAGTGAAATGAGAAGAACCAGGAGATCATTATACACAGCAACAAGACTATATGATGATTAATTCTGATGGATGTGGCTCTCAACAATGAATTGAATCAGGCCAGTGCCAGAGATCTTGTGATGAAGAGAGCCATCTAAACCCAGAGAGAGGACTGTGGGAATTTAGTGTGGATCACAAGCTAGCATTTTCACTTTTGTTGTTTGCATTTATTTTCTTTCTTATTTTTTCCCTCTTTTTGATTTGATTTTTCTTGTGCAGCAAAATAATTGTATAAATATATATGCATATACTGGATTTAACATTTATTTTTACCATGTTTAACATATACTGGATTATTTGCTATCTAGGGGAGGGGAGGGGGGAGGTACGGAAAAACTGGAACAAGGTTTTGCAAGGGTTAATGTTGAAAAATTATCTATGCATATCTTTTGAAAATTAAAAAGTTTTAATAAAAAAAATTAAACAACCTAAAATATTGATCATGTATGAAAACACAAAAACCTCACAATGAAATGCAGAAAAGCAGAATTATTGCACCCTTTCAAACCACAATGCAATAAAAATTACATTTAATAAAGGGCTGTGGAAGCAGAGATTAAAAGTTTGTTGGAAACTAAATAATCTAATTAAGGAGTTATTTTGCCTAATTACATGACAGTAAAACAGACAATCTAAATGAAATGGATACATACTTAGAAAAAAGATAAAACTCCTCAGATTAACAGAAAAGGAAATAGAATATTTAAATAATATTCTCTTAGAAAAAGAAATTGAACAGAACCTCAATGAACTCCCTAAGAAAAATCTCCACGACCAGATGGATTCACAAGTGAATTTAACCAAATATTTAAGGAACAATTAATTCCAAT
Organism: Sarcophilus harrisii; assembly: GCF_902635505.1. Lineage (NCBI taxonomy): Eukaryota > Metazoa > Chordata > Mammalia > Dasyuromorphia > Dasyuridae > Sarcophilus > Sarcophilus harrisii. The sequence continues at coordinate 540,785,667 of NC_045428.1, forward strand.
ACTATATAAACTATTTGAAAAAATAAATAAGAGTTCTATCAAATCAATATATAGTTTTGACATCTAAACCAGGCAGAGCAAAACAGTGAAAGAAAACTATAGTTCAATTTCCTTATTGAATAATACAAAATTTTAAATTTTTAGGTAAGGAGGTTACAACAATATTTCACAAAGAATATATTTATGATGAGGTGAGATGTATATGAGACTGCAAGGCTGATTCTATATTAGGAAAACTATTAGCATAATTGACCATATCAATAATAAAAACATAAGTCATAAACATTCATTCTTATTAAAAACATATATATAGAAATCAGTGAAGTCTTTCTTAAAGTGATTAGTATCTATCTAAAACCAAGAGCAATGTTATCTGTAGTAGTGACAAACTTGAAGTCTTCACAGTAAGATCAGGGATGAAGCAAGGATGCCCATTATTATCACAATTATTTATTATTGTACTAGAACTGTTAGCAATAGCAGTAAGCAAATAGAAAGGAATAATAACAAGCAATGAGGAAATAAAACTATCACTGTTTTCAGAGAATATGATGGTATAGTTAGAGAACCCTATAGAATTAACCAAAAAACAGCTGCAACAATGAACTTTAGCAACACTGCAGGACACAAAAGAAATCATCACATAAATCATACATATCATATAAATTATCAGATTTTTATATATGACCAATAAAATTCAGAAGGAAGAACTAGGAAGAGAAATTCCATTTAAGTAGTGGGAAACAATATAAAATACTCGGGACTCTCATACCAAGATAAATCCAGGAATGATAGTTCCTAAATATAATTATACTATTATCTCACACAAACTAAAAGAGATTGAAACAACTGGAGAAATATTAATTACTCATGGTAGGCCAAGCCAATACAATAAAACCGATAAGTCTATCTAAGTTAATTTACTTCTTCAATGCCAACAAACTCCAAAGATTATTTTATATAAAGAAAAAAACAATCAAATTTATCTGGAAAAACAGAAGGTCAAGAATATTAAGGGAATCAATAAAAACAGTGTGAAGGAAAATGGCCCAGCAGTACCAGATTTCAAACTCTATTACAAAGCAGTGCTCATCAAAACAATCTAGTACTGAGTTAAGGCATAGAAGTAGAACAATGGAATAAATTAGGTACACAATAAATAGAAATAATCTAATCTTTAATATTTGATAAACCCAAAGATCCAAGCTTTGGGGATAAGTACTCACCATATGACAAAAATTGCTTAGAAAACTGGAAAGCAGTTTGGCAGAATCTAGGCAAAGACTAAATATCTCAAATTGTATATCAAAGTAAGGTCAAAATGGATAAATTTGCCAACCTTGCCAAAGATCAGCCTGATTTTTCAAAGTACTCCAAAGGCACAAGCAGATTATATTAAAATTTAGACAAAGGGTGGTATCATAAATAAATTAAGAGGGAAATGGGAAAATGTACTTTTAAAACTTATGACAAAATAAGAGAGAGAAGACTACAGGGAAAACAAAATTGTTATCGATAATTTTGATTACATGAAGTTGAAACGTTTTTGCACAAAACTTATGCATCCAAAATTAGAATGAAAACAGGAAACTGAGGGAAAAGCATTTTGCAATAAATTTTTCTAATAAAGTACTCCTTTCTTAAATAGATAGGGAATGGAGCCAAATTCATAAAAATAAGAGCCATTCCCCATTTGATAAATAGTCAAAGGTTATGAATAGGCAATTTTCAGATGGAGAAAACAAAGCTGCCAATAGTCACATGAAAAAATGTTCTAAATCACTACTGATAAAGAGAAATGCAAATTAAAACAAACTTGATGTACCACCTTGCATTTATCAGATTGGCTAACATGACAGAAAAAAATGAAAAAATATTGGAAAGAATGTGGAAAAATTGAGACATTAATGTACTACTGGTGGAATTGTGAACCAATCCAAGCATTTGGGAAAACAATTTGGAACCACGCCCAAAGGGTTATAAAACTCAGCATGCTCACTGATCCAAAGATACCTCTACTAAGTATATGTTCCAAAGAAATCAAAGAAAAGGGAAAAGGCCTTATTTATACAAAAATATTTATAGCAATTCTTTTTGTGATGGCGAAGAATTGGGAATGCCCATCAATAGGGAAATGACCAAACAGGTTGTAGTGTACGATGTGATAGAATACTATTATGCTATAAAAAATGTTAAGCAGGATGCTTTCAGAAAACATCCGGGAAGACCTATATAAACTGATGCAAAGTGAAGTGTGCAGAACAAGAACACTGTATACAAATAATAACATTGAAAGATTGATCAATTGTGAAAGACTTAGCCACTCCAACCAAGACACTGATCCAAGATAATTTCAAAGACTCATGATGAAAACTATCTATCGAACTGATTAACTCAATGCAAATTGAAGCTACCCTTTTCACGGTCTCTATTTTTCGTGTTTTTTCCTGCAACATGGCTAATATGGGATATATATATTATATGATGTCACGTGTATATTTGAGATAAAACTGCTTGTCTTAAGAAAAAGGCTGGGGGTAGAGATTTTGAAACTCAAAATGTTAAAAAATGTATATTAAAAATGCTTTACATGTAATTGGGGAATATTTAATGAAATAAATTAAAATATATTTTTAAAAAGAATCCTTCCTCCCTCCTTTACCTGCCCTGCAACCTTGCCAAAGATGAACCTGATTTTTCAAAAAGTTCTCCAAAGGCAAAAGCAGATTATTTTAAAATTAATAATCAATAAACGTGGAATAGTGTCCATATCATCAAATATGGTTTGACTCATTGGGTTACTTTGCTGAATTCCTTTTTTTTTTTTTTTTTTTTTTTTAAATCTTTGTTGTAAGGGATAGCTGGAAGAAGGTTGGGGGGAAAGGCCATATTTGGAAATGAATGAGGTAAAAAGGAATCATTGATAAATTAATATTTAATGGCATGTGGCAGGGGGTGGGGGAGAGAGCAAGAAAGAGAAGAATGAGAAAAGGCAGAAGAACTAAAATTTCTACTTAAGCTCTTGAACCCTGCATCGGAACCTCCATTCTATAAAAGAATAACAATACTAGTCCAACCTCTCCAGACATAGTTTTTGTAACTTTTTGAACCTCAATGCAGATCTTCAGGAAAGCCCAAGGCTTAACTTGGGAGACAGAAGATCCAGTTACCCAGTGGAAGCTGGCCAAATCAATTTCTCTACATTCTAGCTTATTTGTGAAGTGTTACACCACTTTAATCGATACCAACTTGCCTAACCAACCATTTCTTGAACCCTCTATCAGTTCAAACTTTGGACAATCCATTTTCACTTCTACTGGAGAAGCCTAGTCCCATCTGATCTATATTACTCCTTAATAAGTACATCAAACTGACTTATTCTTTGTTTCCCCAGGTCTTTGCACTGATGAATCCTCCATATCTGGAATCCAATTCTTACTCACTGGTGCTTCACAGATTGTCTCTTCCTTCAAGGAATAGCTCAAAGCCTTCACCGTTCTACCCATCTTTTCCTGATGTCCCTCAGCCCCACTGCTAATGGCCATTCTTAACAAACCCCTCATACTTATTATTCTCTTTCTATATATTCTGTATATGCTTACAAATGTACTTGTAGTCTCCCCATTAGAATGTAAGCTCTTTAAAAGTTGGAATTATTTCAGTCTCTGTATATAAGTTGGAATTCTTTCATTCTCTTTATTTGTATCCCTAATGAGCAGGATTGTTTTCTTTGTATCTGTATCTCTAACACAGTACATGGCACATTAAAAGTACAGTTAGTAGCTAAAAACCTTGTGTGAGGGCAAAGAAGAGAGATGCTGAATCCATTCTCCCCAAATGTGGGATGATGAAGGCTGGAAAATAATGGGGAGGATCAGACATGATTCTGGTCAGGAGCAGCTTGGGCTTTGTTAGTGTTTATAACAACAAAAGATTCAGAAAGCAAATGTCAAATTCAATTCAGTTGAGATGAAGTGAAGTCAGACAACGTTCATTAGCTGTCCTTGGCAAGAGGAATTAAAGAAAATTTCACACCTCTGACAACTGACAATATAGTTCATTTTCTGAAGTTTTAGCAGCTGGTGTATAGAGAAAAGGCATTCTGCATCAGTATTCAAGGGGGTAGAGAAGCAAAGGCTTACTCACCCATTTAGCAAAGGCCACTGCGATACAAGGAAAGGTAACTTGTTGGCCCCAGCCATCAGGTCTCAAGAAGAATCATTTCAGAAACATTCTAAATGACTACTAACCAGCCACATGACCTTTTCCCCCCAGAGGTTCCAGAGGTCAAACAAGGTCTACCAACCACAAATGCTGAGAACAGCAAAGGCACTGAGAGGCCACTTCGGGGAAGCTGTGGATTGCAACACAGAGCCTGAAGTTCCAACTGGGACAGCACAGTCTCTAACTCCTTATACTCACAGCACTGAGAACCATTTATTCAACTACAAAATTAAAATCAGTGTAACAACTCTCCTGGAATATTCACAATTTTTCTAGAAAAGAGCTTACTCTGACTCACCAGGCAGAAGCCAGTCAAATCCCAGGATTCCCCAAACTGTTTACACATAACTAACTTCCAGCCCATGACGAAGGAGGCACTCAGGCACAGCGAGTTGACAGAATGCTAGGTGCTCCAAGCTATTATACCCTGCCTTCCATTGGATGGCTGCAGCTCCAGGGGCAAAGGCCGATTTACAGAAAGCCATCAATCACTTTGCAAATGGCTTTAACTGCACAGGTGTCAAAGCCACATTTGGCTGAAGTTCAACTCTAGTAATCTCATACTTTCCTCACCTCCTAGACCAATTGCAACAAAAAACTCACAAAAGCCCAATGTGAACCATGTATTTCAACCCATATAATTAAGTAAATGTGACATATATAACTATGAGGTTTGCTCCTGGGAATATTGCCTATCACCCTGGACGCTGCACAAAGGACCCTGGAGAAGAACAATCAAGAAAGTGAATTATAAACCATCCCAAAAGAGGACTTCAATGTAGAAAAAACAAAGGCTGGGGGAAGAGGCCTCTGGTGGAGAGGGGCTGAAGTCTGCAAACAAACCACAAAAGGTCTGATTAGGGTCAACACAGACCACCAAATGCCAGTGCACTTCCATTAAGCCTGAAAGAGGTAGCTTAAGTTTAAATAAACTTACCACAGAGAACTGTGGAAGAACTCATCAAAATGCCAAGAAGTTTTACAGGTTGAAAACAGAATTAGTTTGAAAGAGGAATCTCAGAATATTCAGGGGATAATCTAAACTTCTGGAAGACAAGCATGACTTCCAAAGCATACCCTGACATTTCTGTCCCAGAAAAAATCCCAACTAAAGTGGTTCCAGAGGAGACAGAACTGGGAGGAAGGACTGCCAGATATAGGGAAGTGGGTTTTTGGTCAGTATAAGCAAGGATTCCTAACCATAACAGACGTCTTCACCACAGGCTACCTTGTGAGCTATCTCTACTATAGGAGATATTAAACACAAGCATGATGACCATCTCTCAGGGATGTTGTGGAGGAGAGGCATACTTTAAGGTGAGCTATGTAGGGAGAGAAGCAATAGAAAAAAGGGCCACAATACGTCTACTGGACTTGCAATCAGTAGACTATTCAGATGCCAGCTTTCTCACTAATGCACCTTTAAGAAGTCACAATCTCTCTGAACCACAATTTCTTCAACTTCAAAATGAGGAAATGAGACTGACTTGATCTCTAAAGTCCTTTCAAGTTCAAATATCCTAAGATTCTGTGGGTTGGATCAGAAGAGTCACCTGAATGTCCTTTCCAGCTAGTGACTCCTGAGGACCCTCATAAACTACATCCTAAAAGGAAAGAAGAACTATCAGCTTTGACTTCCTAGAGTTTAGCAATCTGGCTTTGAAGAGCTCATTGACTTAACATGCTGCTCCACCAGAAATTGGAGAATCTTTTTGCCTAGTGCATTTTGGGTATGCCCACATTAACTTTTCCTTAATATATGTAAACATACACAGACCTAACATTTAAACCAATTTATTTTCTGCTAGCAAAAAATTCAACTGGCTAGCCATCTTCCTCAGGGGACATTTTAATGTCCTATAATGCCATATAATTTCAGTCCAGTATTTTATTGGAGAAAAAAAATATAAGCATTAGAAAAATATCCAATCTGGTCCCTATGACTTTAGACTTGAAGGATTTTTTCTGATACAGATTACTACTGTACACTCCATAATACCAATTAGCCCTTTGGTTTTAATCACTAAAGGTCAGAGAAGAAAGATCTCTTCAGTTAAGCCTGTCTTAAAAAAGAAAAGACATTCTGTGAAAGTCAGGTTTTCTCTTCTAATCCTCCTTAAGAGTTCATTTCCTTCAGTCTGAAGAAAGAACTTTATTGCAAAGGGTAAGTGCTTAACCTGAGGTGACCTACCTGACTTCTTTATTATGATCTTTTCTCTTTCATATAGTAAGAACAAGGACAAAAGTGCAAAGTAATGGCATAGCTGAAATCAAGAGTTCCTGGAAATCCCCAAGTACAATTCTAAATTTGACCCCAAAGATGAACCCACGAATCTCATTAGTTTGAGATTAGTTGGAATTAGCTCATTAGTTTGTGCATGAGCACAAAAGCCAATTCATCAAAGGTATAACGTTTGTATTCAGTATTAGGGGAAACAGTTCAGGATTCACAAAACCTAGAGGTTTTCCAAGGGTGGCTATTCTAAAGCCACTAATAAATGGTGACAAACTTCTGATCCAGTTTTTAAGCAGTGAATTTGGAACAGAAATCTAATATTAGTATCCCTTTCTAGGATCAGGTGCCCAGGAATTCTTCAGAAAAGCTCACTTCCTGAGAATTCATTCTGCTAATGACCCTGGTCAGTATGGCTGGCATTTAAAGGGGAGAGAGGAGCATAGTGGAGAGGAAAGGGTTACAATTCAGTAGCCAAAAAGCTGCTTTTCTGGGACTTCGTCAGTCCAAAGAGCTGTTTCTAAATAAGGCATTTTGGGGTTGGGAAAGCTAAGTTAAGAAATTTGAACTTCTGGAAAATCCAGGAAGCTCACCTCCCTGACTAAATGTATGCAACTAAATGGAGGAACATGGCCTTTCTCTGGGAAACCATTTAAAAATAAGCAAGTCATAATATTGGGGGACAAATATAAATAACAGAAATACAGTTACACACAATCAATCATTTAAAACTTTTCTCTTGCTCTGACTTGATTTGATATTTGTTAATAAAAGCGTCAAAAATATTAGGGAAATCATCACTATATTTAAAAGGGAGATAGGTTTTCTCAAAGATTTTGACCATGGAGAAACCACTCAGCTTTTTTCCCTACCTGTAAAATGAAAGTGTTAAGCTAAATGTCTTGAGGTCTCACAAACGGGGAGATCTGTAATCCTGAGTATTCATTGCTACAAAGAACCAGGACAAAAAGCCACAACTAATTTTCCAGGCTAGCTGAAATTACCTTAGTTCGCTTGGGTCAATTTCTCACAAACTTTGATTTCACAAAGAGTAAAATGAAGCTATAACATTAGATCCTCCAGGGTACTGCCTTCAGTTGCCACTAATTACACCAGCTAATTATTGGGATTTATTTCCTGAAGTTTTTATGGGAATTAGCAACCACAAATGCTGAAAAATGAAGCAAATTCTACATATATTTGAGATTTAGCACTAACTGAATTCTTAAGAAAGCAACCTGATAATTCAAATGTGCAGCTGTCCTATTTGTGGAGTTCAACAACTCTATTCTGCCTAATCTGGGCTAGATCATGGGTTCAGTGAAGGTCAACTGAAATATTAGCACATTACTTAGCTCTTAGTGTCGTTTCCACTATTCACCAAACTTAAATAAGTAAACGCGCACAGCCTACCTCCCACTTGACTGAATGGGAATTGTGAGTTTAACAGAGTGTTTGCAAGAAAACCACTATCCGGTGCCTATTTAACTCCCTTTATTTCCGCTCTAATCTAAGGGGAAGACTTTTCCATACTTTCGGCTACAATGTTCAAAGGAGTTAAGACCTTGGGAATGAAGCTCCCAAGGAATTTATGACCACAGTTTAACAGCAGAAAGTATTCCTCTGGGTACAGTTACATTTCCTTATTTGAAGACCTGAACTTCCACAAATTTTGTGCTTCCTTATCTCAAGCAGAACCCTTAAGGCTAAAGGGAAACACACCCAGGAAGACTTTCTCTTCCTCCTCAGAGCGTGTTCTCCAGAAGCACTTAATAGAAACTCGGCAATCTGGGTCTTCCCCCAACGAAGAAGGGCAGTGTGTAAGCAGCTGGAAGCGAAAGTTGTCACTGCTTCTCCTCCGGCGAAGGCCATTCCATTTAAGGACACTTCGCTACCTTGCTTATCAGTAGGGGTGCCCCCTCTGGCGGGGCCCGGGAGGACCCGGAGCCCGCAGCCAGGTGAAAGGTACAAAGCACAGCGGGCTCTCGGGCCGGGCCACCCTCCCGACTCGGGAAGCCGGCAGAGGCAGGGAAGGGAGCGCTGCGGCTGCCCGGCCTGCCACGGCTGCCCGGCCTGCCACGGCTGCCCGGCCTGCCACGGCTGCCCGGCCTGCCACGGATGCCCGGCCTGCCACGGCTGCCCGGCCTGCCACGGCTGCCCGGCCTGCCACGGCTGCCCGGCCTGCCACGGCTGCCGCGCGCCACCAAGGTCGCTCACGGGGGAAGGAATGCGTGGCTCTTCCCGTGCCTAAGCGTGCGGGCTTTCACCGGATCCCGGGGAACAGCCCCTTCCCCACGCGCCTCCTTCCCGGGCGCTCCCGCTCCGCAGAGCCCCCTGGGTCACACCGGTGCCCGGCCGGGACCGCCACCGGCGGGACGCGAGGGAATTTCGGGAACCGCACGGGAGGGAAGCGGGAGCCGGTTCTGCTCTCGGCCCTCGAGAGGCTGCGGGGGCTGCAAGGCAGAGCACACCTCCGCCGGGGCTGCAAGGCAGAGCACACCTCCGCCGGGCCTGCGCCCTCCGCGCCCGGGCTCCGACATCTCGGACCGAGGCACCCGCTCCGTCCGTTCCGTTCCATCACCTTTCTCGGATTCCCTCCCCGCCCCCACCCCGGAGTTACCGCCCCTCACTCCCCAGGCTGCCTCCTCTCCCGCAGGTTCCCGTCCTTCTCTCCATTCATCTCTTCCCTACCAGCTCTCCTTCGCCTCAGTAGTCCATCGATCAACAAGCATTTTTAAGCTTCTCCCGGGGGCCAGGCACTAGACGAGGCGCAGGAAACACAAAGACAAAAAGCAGCCCCTGCCCTCGAGGAACTCCCATTCAAAAGGGGGAAACCACCCCCTGGGTCCGGGGGCTATGGGAGTCATACCCCTCAGGGCAGCCTCCTTCCGAGCTCGCCCTCCCCCCAGAACAGACCCCTCCCCCTCCCAGCAGGTCCTTCGCCGCCCCCTTCCAGAAGGGCTCCGCCCCTCCCCCCGGGGAGATCCCTCTCTAGGCTCTCTTCAGCCTACGTCCCCTCGCCGCAGACCCCCGTTCGCTTGGCTCCACGTCCGTTTTCCTCCCCCCTCGGTTCCGCTCACCTTCCCCCGGCGCTCAGCGCTCCTCGCCCATAGTCCGTGTCCCGAGCCGGGGGCTGCTCGGCGCTCCGTGCCGGGGGGCGGGAGGCCGGGGGGCCGGGGGGCGGGAGAGCCGCTCTACCGCCGCCGCCCAGCGCAGCCGCCCGAGCCGCCGCCGCCGCAGCCGCCGCCGCCGCCCGAGCCGCCGCCTCCCTCCATGGCTGCGGCGCCGCCACCTGACAACGGAAGTGACGCACCGCCACCCCCACGACCCAGCCCCCCCAGCTCGAAACTCCGCCTTGCTATTCCAAGTGAACGGGGCGAGCACGGTCTGCCGGCTCCCTATCCGGACCCGGGTCTAAACCCCTTCGCGCCGCTGATTGGCCTCTAGGGAGCGGCCATGTTGGTGCAGGGCGGAAGCGGATAGGCTTCAGGGCTGGGGGCCGAGCCCCACAGGGGACTGGCTCTCGGTGGGGACGGGGCTGAAAGAAGAGGGGTGATTGGCGGCTGACTAAAAGAGAGGGCGGGCCCAGCCGGTCCAGCTCCTTCGGAGCGAGGCCACGGAGACGGTGACGGTTTGGCCCCGCCCCTCACACCACCCCCGCCCGAATCCTCCAGAGCCCTGAATCACGCAGTCGCACCCACCTCCCGCCCCCTTCGGAAATCCGCTCCGACCGTTTGACAGCTCCTGAGAACTGCGCCGCCTGAGCCCGGCAGGCGGCGGGGGGCGGGAGGGGGGGGGCGGAGGTGAGGGAAGAGGGGGGAGAGAGGTCCGTCTCTGGGAATACCGCATTTATGGGAAAAGAGAGGCCCGCCCCCGCCCCGCCCCCCTCTGGGAAGGAGTCTTCTGGAGCCATGTGTTCCCTGTGAACCCGAGCGCTCGTAGTAATAGCTAACATTTATATAGCATTTACCACGTGCCAAGCACTGTGCCAAGCGCCGTCCCATTTTACAGATGAGGAAACCGAGTCAGGCAAACGTTAAGTGACTTGGCCGGAGTCACACAAGCTAATAAGCGTTGGAGGCCAGATTTGTCTCCGGGATTAGGGCTCTAGAACTAGTGTCAACTCCCAAACCCAATGACATCACCATCGTCATCAATAATAGTACTATATAGCAGCCTCACATCTCTAAATAGAGATCCCCGGGGACTGGCAGATGGTTCTAGTATTTAGGCTGTGAGCTCTTTGAGAGCGCGGGCTTTCGTGGTCATCCCCAACTTAGTAGTGCCTGACATAGTAGGTGCTTAACAAATGCTGGCTGACTCGGTGTAAGCAGCCCAGCCTCTGTCCTCCAGCCTATCGGGATGTCATGTGGCCTGAGAGCCTTGCTGTGACACAGCTAACCATGGCATGGCCAGCATTCCCATCCGTGTTCTTTCCCCCATTAGAGTACAAGCTCCCCCAGAGCAGAGACTAATTTTTGGAATCTGTTTGCCCAGAACATACCTGGCACATAGAAAGCACCTAGTGATGCTCATTCATTCATTCATTCATTCCAACCCCTGGGCCACATCCTTCTGTCCCATTTATTCCCTTGGCTACCAGCATACTGTAGTAGGAAAGCTGGAGGATGTAGGATCAGAGACCCTGGGTTTGGATTTCTTCTCTGTTCATGACCAGTTGTGATATCTTGAATCCTTTCTCTCTGAGCCTCAGTTTTCCCATCTGTAAAATGAGGAACCTCTCTTTAAGGTAGATGACTTCTATGATCCCTTACATCTGTCAATTTATAATCCCATGGTGTCTAAAGCTTCTTCCAGCTCTAAATTTATTTAAATATACATATATGTGTGTATGTATATATGTGTATATAAATACGCATTTAAGTACACATGTGTACAAACACATTTGTATTTATTCACTTTATATCTCTGCTGCATATATTTTTGTATGTCTTTATTGACTCTCCCATTAGAATCAGAAAAACTTGTTTTGAGTAGATATTGGTTCATTCTTTGTATTTATATGAGGTGCCTAGCCCAGTGCCCGCTCACAGAACAAAGAGTGATTTACTAAATGTCCCATGATGGATTGATTCATCCTTCCTCATGTTTCTTCTACAGCAGGGATTGTTAACCCTTGAGTCCTGGAATCATGAGACACTATTAGACATGTTAGTCCACTAGATGGTGAACTCTTTGCAGACAGATTATCATTTGTCTTTCTTTAAATCCTAGGTACTTAACACAGTGCCTGGCAAATAGTAGGCCTAATACATGCTTGTTGACATGATCTGACCTTTGATGAAGTCTATGGATCCCTTCTCAGAATGTTTTTAAATGCATAAAATAAAATCACAGGGTCATAAAGCAAACCAGTTCCATTGAAAGTTATTAAAACACTTAAAAACCCAACAACAAACCAAGTTCATGGACCCTCAGTTAAGGATCCCTGCTCTAATTAACCTAAAGATGAAAAGACCTTCTAAGGAAGGGGGGACAACACCGAACCCTCTTCCTCCTTCCCTCTCCCCACCTCTGACAAATTTCACCTGTTTCTACTGACTCCCAAAGCAGGATCCTCTCAGTCACCTGTTCTGGGCTGTCTAACCTCAGTCCCTCCTGCTGCAGCTCTGGCAACCTATTTCCCTTCTTCTGTCAGCAACCACACCCGCCATGAATCAGCTTCTTGCTGCAGCAGCAGATGGGGCCTTTAAAGAGATTGCATCATGCTAGGTGACTCATGGCCCTCTCTGGGCTTTGTTGTGCCTCCCATAGCTAGGGAGCTGCCAAACAGAGAAGCTGAGCCGCCTTGCCTGGCCACAACCCCCAGTCTTTCTTCCCACCTTCTCCATCCTCCAGGGAAAAGCCTAGATAGAGAGCTGCAGCCTCCAGGGGAGAAGTGGGAGGCATATGGAGTATGTGTCTCCCTTTCTCTCTCTCTCTGTAGGGGTATTTCCGTATCTTTTCCCAAATGTGTTAGGTTTGCACTTTATCTCCTATTCTTCTGCTTAGGTGGCCACGTGGGTCAAATCTGTCCCTTCTTTGTGCCAGAATTTCTGGATGCCTTTGAGCATGGGTATGTGTGTGTCTGGGTACCCTCTCCAAGTATAAATCTTTTGTAGGATCCAGCCTCTCACCAGGTAGACACTGCTAGGGCCTGGACACTGTAGGATTTGGGACTCAGAAATCATTTAATCCATTTCACAAATGGAAAGATTAAGCCCAAGAAAAGGAAAAGGAAGTGGGCTGCCCAAGGCCAGGATACACACCTAGGTTTAGGGCCTTGGGTCCACTAAGCAATCTGTAGGGGCCCTGAGAGGTTGGAACCTCAAATCCAAAGCTCTCTCCACTATTCTAAAACTACTTCCCTGCTGACAAAATGGGACTCAGAGATTTGAGGTTAACATTTCAAAGAAGGAAAGGGTTTGTGGAGCTGATAGGTTTGTCTTTCAGCAAATCTGGTAGATAAAATCTTTCATAGAATCTCAGAGCTGGAAGGGTCCTCAGAAACCCATTTCGTTCAGGAGATCGTAACCGGATGTCAGTGAACTCATAAACTTGAAGGGGAATCTATGAATCGGGACAGCTAGGGGTACTGTGGATAGTGCCAAGCCAGGAGTCAAGAAGACTCATTTTCCTGAGTTCAAACATGGCTTCAAGACATTACCTAGCTGTGTGACCTGGGGCAAATCACTTAACCCTGTTTGTCTTAGTTTTCTTGTCTGTACGATGAGCTAGAGATGAAAAAAACCTCCAATATCTTTGCCCAAAAGGGTCACTGAGAGTCAGAAATGACTAAACAACAAGTAGACAGAGAAAGAAATTAAATTTTCATCTGGTTATATCCTTTGGTTTCCTTTGTAATCTTATGGATTTAAGAATACTCTCCTGAGAAAAGCCCTAGAGGCTTCACTGGGCTGCTAGAGGACATACTCTAAGGTTAAGAAGTCCTGGTCTAGTCCAATCTGTACTCAGGCAGGAACCCTTGCTGCACTATCTCTAAGTGCCCACCAATCTTGTGCTTCCAGACCTAAGGTGAGGGGAAGTTCAGTCTTTCTGAAGGCAGCCCCATTCAGAGGTGGTTGGAACTGTTAAAGCAGTTTGTGTATTTGCTTCTGTGCTCTCTGCCTTCCTGATTTTGTGCATCAAGGAATCTGGTTGAGTGGTTAGAAAAGGCTGAATTAGGAATGTCCAGATAGCCTTACCTCAAGATGCTACTTTCCCTTTCAAAGGGCAGAACAGGATATGGCTGAGATACTGGAAAGTCCCTGGAATGGCTCCTGACATGGTAGGATTTTGGATTTTCCAAGGGCTCATTATATTCTTTCCTTTGACACAGATACTATCCTCTCCCATCTATGCCCTGCCCCATCCCCCTTTCCCTTTCCTTAGCTGACTGAAAATATGGGACGTTGTGCAGGCAAAGGAGGAAAAAAAGAGAAGGAAGGACGTAGGACTGCAAAGCTATAGAAAAACCTCCCCCTACCCAAAGGCGCCAGCCGAGGAGCTGTCAGCAGGACAGCGATGTGAGGAGATTGGTGTGTGACCACACACACACACACACACACACACACACACACACACTCACAATCCCTCTCCTGCTCGGGGGATGCAGACAGCACTGCCATAACAAAATGATGCCTGTCACAACAGCTTGAGATGGCTGGCTGACGATGCACAGGCTCCCCGAGCAGCTGGTGGCTGTCACAGCAGGGAGGGGGATGAGGGAGCAGACTCACTCACTCACCTCCCTTCCTCCCTCCTAGCTGGGGGCTTCCTGGTGGGCAACCTGTCCCATGGGGGAGTGACAGCTCTAGGACCCGATCTGACCTCTGGCTTGGGGGGGGGGGGGGCTCTCAGAGTCTGGGTCACTTTCCTTTGCTGGGTCTGTTTGTAAGGGAGCCAGGTCAGCTTGCCGCTGAACTGCAGTCCGGCTCTGGGTCATTGCTCCTCTAAAGGTCTCAAGCCCAAGTTCTACCACCATAGGTAGCCTTGTGACCTCTTCCCTGGACCCTGGGGGTCTCCATTTTCTGGGTGCCTGTGACCAGTGGTCACATCTATTTCCCCGATAGAGTGGAAGGGAGAGAGCAGGCCTCTCTCTATGTTCCTTGTGCTGGGGGCTTAGTGAAAAACATAATCAGGGAACCTCCAGCTCCATCCGCCAGAGATTGAGCTCTCTTCACCCTCTCTTGCAGTCTCTCCCATTCCATTGTTTCTTTTCTCTACAGAAAAGGAGACAGAATGAAACTCTAGAGCCCTCATTCTGTGTTCTAGCAGACTATTCCTCAATGCTAAAAAGCTTGGCATAGAATATCAAGTGAGAAAACCTCAAGACACCATATAAATGCTGGTGACTATTGTTATACCGTTGTAACAAATTGGAGGGGAGGGAGGCACACTCACTTGCAGCTGTATGGGCTAGTCACCCTTTAGCCTGTTATTTAACTAATTTTTATATTCTCATCATCCTCTCTTCTAGGGTAATCCAGTGATTATACGCTGTTAATAATAATCTCACATTTCCATGTAGCCCTAGACCTTCTGTTACATCATCACAAGGAATCCCAGATATGGAAAGTTGCTCCCACAGAGGCAATTAAGGGTAACTGGCAGTCTTGGAGAGTTGTCTGAACCACTGATAGGCTAAATGACTCACTCATGGTCGCAAAGCTAGCATGCATCAGAAATAGAACTCCATCTCAAGTCTTAAATTCAAGGCTGGCCATCTCTCCACTATTTCATGTTTCCTCTGCCCTAAGCTTTATGCAGAAAGAAACAAATAACCTGGCTGGCCAGTGCTCCTTCCCTTGCAGCCCTCCTTGTGTCCAGGGTGAATCCAGCTATTCCTCTGACTATTTTCCAAAGCCCGAGTCCCTCATCTCCCCCCTCCCCCTGCATCTGGCTCCTTATAGAGGTTCTGAACTCCTCATGCCAGGGTCTGCTTTCGCTGGTGCCATTACAGATTCAGAAGCGTGTCCCTCCACCTAAATCACATTAGCCCCTGCTCCTTCCTGACATTTATTAACCTTCAGCCCTTTTTCAGGGAAAGTACACGTAAGGCGGCAATGACTTTGATCTTCTCAGGCCACCGTTCTGCCAGATATTCAAGCAAAATGTTCATGAAGCCACACATCATGAGGCAGTTCTTCCTTTTCTCCCCCTCACTACAGGAAAATAAACTCCATAAAGCACACCCAATGCCTTGGACACCTGTTCTTTGATCTTTGTCCCTCGATTGCAGGAAACTTTTTGGGATGGGTTGTCCCTTCTGTGTTGGTAGTTGGAGGGTTTCCGGTACAGGCACTGGAGAGCCAAGTGGGAGAAATAGTCCTACTTCTTCTGTATAAAGCAGCAGGGCAAAGGTGAGACAGGACTATTGAAAATTTTTCCTCTGAAAAACTTTTGCTGGTCACAACCTCCTGGGCTGAGACTGATTAAAAAAAAAAATTCACTTCAATATTAATAAACGCTCGCCAATGGCATTGTTATTATTGCCAGTCACCATGGACTCTGTAGGTAATTTTTAGCCCTAGCAAACAGAACTTTTGACTCACTGTATAGATTCCTTCTACCTTTCCTTCCTAGGGCTTCATCTCATCATTTCAAACCTTGAGATGTGCCCTCTGTTTGCCTCAAGGAGTCCCTTGTGGCTAAACTCCTAGGAACCGGGAACCCACAACTTGCCCTCATTCTCAGGAAACAAAGGTCAAGCAAACAAATCACTTCAACTGAGAAAACAGAGGTGTTAGGCTGGAACAGAGGTTTAGGGGAATCATTGCCTTCCACTTTTTGAAGGATTGTGATGTGAAGGAGAAATCAAGATTATGTTTCTAGGACCCAATGAGTAGATGTAAGAGTGGTGATAACCTATAGTGAGACTGGAAGAACTTCCTAATGTGTAGGCTTGCCCAACAATGCAATTCATAGTAAGAACTCCCATATGGAGAGATTTCAGGCTGCCTTATGAAATGAAGTGTTCAAGTAGGCTCCAATAGATACTTCCCTGTCAGCAGGAGTCAGTCCTGTGCTGGGGGACCTCTGAAAAGATGATCTCTGAGGTACCTTCTAATTCTATGATTCAGAGGGGAAAAAAAAAAAATTTCTTTCCCTACTGAATTTAAGTGATTTAATTCTGAACAACTTGTGGAGTTGGGGACAAGTGGAGACTTGGGGACCTACAAAGACCTAGGATTCATGAATTTGTATCCAACTTTGGTTTTAAAAATAAGGAATTTAGTAGAGAGGGTTCACAAAATACTCTTAGGCTGGTACATTTAGCAGCAAAGATCATCAATGTATTTTAGGAAAGTATTAAAAAATGGCTGAAATTAACCTTTTAATACAGAATCAGGGAACTCCATGGGTCCAATTAGGCATGAAGCATGGAGGATGGTCTTCAACTAATCCAAGATTATGAACATATCAGATTTTGGGTACCCAGATAAAATCCTGGACTTGTAAAAGGCAAATGTGGTTTTGGAATCAGCTTATCCTGGTTGTGGTCTGTATCCTGATGGGGGAGAACTGGCTATCAGAAAGCAGTGAAGCAGCCTCCATCAAAAGGTGTAAGGCCAATGGCTCTGAAGGTATCAGGGTGAAGGAGGAATGTCTTTCACTTGTACTTCCTGGTAGGAAATTCTCTTCGACCTTTACCCTCACTGCCAAAATTGCGCACCCGATGGATGGCCTGAAGCTGCTGCTCAATGGTGGCAGTGATATCTACCTCATCGGGAATGTGGACATAGCGGACATTGCGGCCAGTCACAAAGAGGTCATCAAGCTGGACCTGCTGGCCCTGTCGGTCTGTGTAGGTGACCTCAGCCAGGCGAATGTTCATGAAGGCATCCACGTTGTCTACTCGGCCACGGGCCACAGTCTCATCCCGCAAGTCCACTGTGGTTACCAGGCCCCGGAGACCCTGCAGCAGGATGACCAGGCTATTCTCAGCAATGGTACGCTCCTTTACTGAGTGGCTGACCTCCATGTGGTAGCGAGGAAGTGGGAGTACTTCAACGTTTCACTGAAGACAAAAGGAAACATGTAAGCAGCAGCAAGAGACCCAACTCACCCTTTGGCACTGGGAGGGATTTATATTGAGGTTATCCCATTTATTTATTTTTTTGGTAACATGGGCCTATATGGCAATCTGGTAAAGCTTAGAGACCTCTTCTTAAAATGTTTAACTACATAGACTTATTAAGAAAGCTGATTATAATGAAATACAATTATCACATCTATTTGGAAACAAGCTCACAGAATTTCCCATTTTTGACATGAGGACCCAGAGATCTAGAGACAAGGGTTCCCTGATTCACTTAGTCACACAAGTAGTAAATAAGAGAATCAGAATCTGAATGCAAGTCTTCTGGTTTCAAATCCTTTTCTTTCTTTTATACTGCACTGATTCTCAGGGTTTCTTCAAATGTTACCTCAACACTACTTTACCCTGGAAAGTACCACCTGCCTCCATTTCTCACAGTGGTCTGGGATTTAACAGACAATCCCCATTGGTACATGTTGAGCTAGTGGCCAATGCAGTTTTGTGGTTAGGCCTAGAAGCTTCTTAGGGCAAGAACTATGTCTCCTTCCTCTGTCCTTAAAAAAAAACACCTGCCTCAAGTCTGTGCAGGGAAAGCTGGGAGATGGAGCCATCCATGGGTGCCAGAAAAGGATGTCTATTAGTCTTGTGCTGTTTCTATCTGGCTGACCTTCAGTGAGTGACTTCCCATCTTCCTGGAATTCACTCTTTTCCTCTGAAGAAGCTGGACTAGGTAATCTCTAGAGGTACATGACGAAACACACTGGTTTAGGAATCCTAAAACTTGGCTACACAGATCCTTGTCCTCTCTCAACTGTTAGCTAGAACAACATCTTTCCCTCCTGGAGTCTCAATCTGTAATGATGGTAAAAGAAGGGCTCTGGACTAGATGATATTCTCTACGATCCCTATACATCCTTTAGTGGATGATTCAACAATCCAGTGTCTCAACCTGGGACCGGTGAACTTTTTTTTTTTTAAATGTGCTGATAATTATTTCAAGATAATTGATTTCCTTTATAGTCCTATATAGTTTATTTTGTGCATTTAAAAACATTCTCCAGAGAGAGGATCCATTGGCTTCACCAGATGGTTCCATGACCAAAAAAATTAAAAAAAAAAAAAAAAAAAAGGTTAAGAACTGCTGTCAACTTCAGTAGGATTTAACCAATTAAAGATTTGTAAATTCCTAAGAGAATCCGGATTTTCAGAGTTGGAAGGGCCTTTAGTGGCCACTTAGAAGTGACAAACACAGTTTCTGCTTGAAGACTCCCAGGGAGGGAGAAACCGCTACTTTCGGAGGTAGCCCGTTCCCCTTTTGCGCGATTTCAGTTCTTAGACAAGTTTTCTAAATATCCAACTGAAAATTTACCTCTTGGCAACTTCTACCACAGCAATTATAAATTCGCTCTCTATTACCGAACCTCAGTTATGAATAGCACACCCTGCTGGGCAGGTCCCTTAGATCTAGGCTGGGAAGGCCGCACAGACGTCACTTGTCCAGCATTTGCTTCTGGAGACATGAGTCGGAGCAGGTGGTCCGCTCGCAGGACGGAGGCCCCGAGCACCCTTAGGGGCTAAGCCGAGCAGAGGCTCCAACACAGAGGCCCTGTGCGGGTGCGGGGAGCGAGGAAGGGCTGGCCCAGAGCCGCAGAGGCGGGACTGGAGGATGCCTAAGTAAGGCTTCCATCCAGGTGGAACGCCTTTCTCTCAGGCTGGGGTCGGGGCTGCGGGGCCAGCACCCAGACAGGGAGCGCGGCTCTCCGGCTTCTGGGGAGTGGGAAAAGCGGGGCCAAGGGAGTCTCTCAGGTCTGAGGGAGAGGAGAGAGCTCCGCCCGGAACCGGGGACCCCGAGTTCAAATCCAGCCCTTCCCAGCTGTGACTATTCACTTCCCCCGGCTCTCAGTTTCCCCCTCTATGAAATGGGGCCCCTTCCTCCTGGGAAGCCCGGTCACGGGGGAGATGCTGGTTTTGGAAGCGTTTAGCGCCGTGTCGGCGGAGAACACCTTAGCTGAGTGCTGGCTGTTATTGTTATTGTTATTAAGAAGGCCATGGAGGACGTGGGGGGGGGGGGGGAACTCTGCAGGACTTCCGTTCCCTCCCTCGGGGCTGCCAAGCCTCCCAGGAGCCCACCCCCACCGTCCCAGCTCTCCTCCTCCCCCTCCCCCCTCAGGGGCGCCCCTCACCCCTCCCAGCTCCGCCCCCTTCGGCCTCCTCCCCGCCCTGAGGACCCACCACGCAGAACCCCTCACTTCTCTCTCTCTCTCAGGCCCGGGAGGACTCCAGGGGCCATGGAGAATACCCGCGCAGCCTCGCCAAACTTAGCCTCCGGGGCCATAGAGAGGCGGGGACGAAGGAGGGACGTGACCACGTGACCCAGAGCGCGCGAACGCGGCGGGAGAGGAAAAACTACAAGTCCCAAAAGGCTTCGCGGCGCTACGTTCCCCCCCCTCCCCCGCGCTCCTTCCGGTTCATTCTTGCGCACGCCTGGTGGGGCGGCGGAAAACCCCTAAAACCCGCTTCCTCCCTGACCTCCTTCTGTTAGTCTCATCCCTTGCAGCACGTTATGCACTAGGCGGGGTGCGAAGGGGAAGGGCCTTCCCTCCCAGCCCGAGTTGCTCTCCCTCCCTCCCCCGCGCGTCATTTCCGCGGCCTCCCGCCGAGGCTCACCTCCGCGCCTCGCCTCTGCCGGTCTCGCTCGGCCGCGTCACTGCCTTTACGCCGGGCAGGCTGCCAGGCCCCCGAGGGCAGGCAATCTAGCCCTTCCTTCTAATTCCGGCGTTGAGCACGTGGCTCCTATTCGGGTCCTAACAATGGTAGGCCCGATGCGGCCTTTGCTCGGACGTGCGCGGCTCGGTGCGACCCCCTCCTTGGGCTTTTTGGGGCCCGTCCTTTGCCCTCAGCTTTCGCAGCCCTTCACAGAGGGGGGAACGAGGCAGCCAGGGGGCAATGACGTGCCGGAGTCGCTCCAAGCCGGAGTCGGAGGCGGCGTTTGAGCTTTCCTGCCTGCGACCCTGCGCCCTGACCCCCGGGCCCCCGGCTGCGCCTTTCCCCTCGGCGAGGTGGGGTGGAGCAGCCCGCTGCGCCACCCTGCGAGCTATTAATAGCCCCACCCACGCCCTCCAGCTGGACGGTCTCGCCGTCGCGGCGCTTATCTCTCTCCCCAGCTGGGGCTCCTAAACTCCCGGAGGTGGGGCCCGCTCCCTTGCTCCTGTAGGTGCCGAGCCCGAGTTTGCTGGCAGCACGGAGGCGGTGACAGGTGTGGGAAAGTAGTTTCCCGGAGGGTGTGGTCCGAGGGTAGCTGAGGAGAGCGGGAGCCTCCTCGGAGCTAAAAGTTGTGAGCTGTTGCAACGGAATCCTGACTGCAGGAGGGGGAGCGATTAGGGCCGATCGTGAGCTTCGGCAGTGAACCTGTGTTAAAAGCTTACCACGTATGTGCCCGATGCTGAGACGCAAACGGTCCCTGCCCTCCCAGAGCTTGCGGGGGAGCCTGCGAGCACATACATCAGAGCCGGAGAAGGGAGAAAGAAGGGAAAGCGCTACACTTATGGGGAAGGCTTCCTGCGAGAGGTGGGGCTTAAAGCTGGGCAGCAGAAGCGGGGGAGGAGGGGTTCTGGGAGTGGGGAGCAGCCGGAGAGAATGCCCCGAACGGAGGCTCTCATCTACGGAACAGCCGGGCGACCACCGGCACCGAGTGAGGAACGCCGCTGGGAGGAGGAGGAAGCAGCGGGCTGTTTCCGCTGTGAACCCCGGGCGGCGCAGAAGCAGTGTCACAGAAGGGGTCTTCTTCCCCCAGAGTTTTAGGCAGAGCGGAAGGACTCAGTGGTGGAGAGCGAATCCTTGATCTGAGAGATTTTACAAGCCATCATAGCTGAACAGGAACCCCCTCCTTCTGCAAGGGAGAGAACGGATAGGATTTAACTCACTGGAGTCAGCTAGGAATGGGATTTACATGCAGATAATTAGCTTTGGAGAGGAAGGACAGGGGATGCTAAAAGCCATTTTTCTTAGCTATTGTAATCCTTGTGAGAGATACTTGTGACAGGCAAAAAAAAAAGCATTAGATTGTTTATTGGGGAGGGTAAAGGAGGAGGGAGAAGGTAGGGAGGAAAAACTTGAAACAGTTTTGCAAGGGTGAATGTTGAAAACTCTCTTTGCATGTATTTTGAAAATTAAAAGCTTTTAAAATTTTTATCTCACATCATTTTATTCCTGTGGGAATAAGTAATAATCATTCCTCAGAAGTGATTTGTGAGATTGGGCCAAAATAAAAAATTGTCCCCCTTTGTGGTTACTTCTCTAGTGATTATTCTTCCTGGAACTTTTCCACTGGCATAGTTTTTTATTTACAAGATATATACATGGGTAATTTTTCAGCATTGACAATTGCAAAACCTTTTGTTCCAATTTTTCCTCTCCTCCCCATCCCCTCCCCCAGATGGCAGGCTGACCAATACATGTTAAATATGTTAAAGTATATGTTAAATACAATATAAGTATACATGTCCATACAGTCATGTTGCTATACAAAAAGAATCGGATTTTGAAATAGTGTACAATTAACCTGTGAAGGAAATAAAAAATGCAGGTGGACAAAAATAGGATTGGGAATTCTATGTAGTGGTTCATACTCATTTCCCAAAGTTCTTTCACTGGGTTTATCTGGTTCAATTCTTTATTGCTTCATTGGAACTGATTTGGTTCATCTCATTGTTGAATAGGGCCATGTCCATCAGAATTGATCATCGTATAGTGTTGTTGTTGAAGTGTATAATGATCTCCTGGTCCTGCTCATTTCACTCAGCATCAGTTCGTGTAAGTCTCTCCAGGCCTTTCTGAAATCATCCTGCTGGTCGTTTCTTACTGAACAATATTCCATAACATTCATATACCACAACCTATTTAGCCATCCTCCAATTGATGGGCATCCACTCAGTTTCCAGTTTCTGACCACTACAAAGAAGGCTGCCACAAACATTCTTGCATATATAGGTGCCTTTCCTTTCTTTAAGATCTCTTTGGGATATAAGCCCAGTAATATCACTGCTGGATCAAAGGGTATGCACAGTTTGATCATTTTTTGGGCATAGTTCCAAATTGCTCTCCAGAATGTCTGGATGTATTCACAATTCCACCAACAATGTATCAGTGTCCCTGTTTTCCCACATCCCTTCCAACATTCCGCATTATCTTTCCCTGTCATTCTAGCCAATCTGACAGATGTGTAGTGGTATCTCAGAGTTGTCTTAATTTGCATTTCTCTAATAATGACTTGGAGCATCTTTTCATATGGCTAGAAATAGTTTCAATTTCTTCATCTGAAAATTGTCTGTTCATATCCTTTGACCATTTATCAATTGGAGAATTGCTTATTTCTTAGAGTCAGTTGTCTGTATATTTTGGAAATGGCCTTCATCAGAACCTTTGACTGTAAAAATGTTTTCCTAGTTTATTGCTTCCCTTCTAATCTTGTCTGCATTAGTTTTGTTTGTACAAAAACTTTTCAATTTGATATAATCAAAATTTTCTATTTTGTGATCAGTAATGACCTCTAGTTCTTCTTTGGTCATAAATTCCTTCCTCTGAGAGGTCTGAGAGGTAAACTATCCTGTGTTCTTCTAATTTATAATCTCATTCTTTATGACTGGCATAGCTTTTAAGCAAATGAAGATTCATGTACAGAGTTGTTTGCAGGTTGTCACCCATTTGAATGAGATTTCTTTGAAGCCAGATGTCCAAATAGATGGAGGAATCTGGAAGTCCCGAGTTCATATCCTGACTCAGACATTTACTAGTTGTGTGATTCTTAAATTTCTTTTTCTGTTACCACAGTGTCTTTGTATCTGGTAGATGCTTAATGCTTGGCATGGGCAAAAAAAAAAAAAAAAAAAAAAAAAAAGAAAACTCTTGAGAAGCCCAATGGGCTGGCACCAGGGATAGCTCCTTTAGTTACAAGCATGCTTGACAATTTCAAAAGGAAGTATGTTTTGATAAAACAGGGTGTAATCTTGAGGAAAATGCAATAGTGAATGGAGGATTCGTAGATTCTCATTTAGTCCTGACCATTAGTGTGAAGCTTTTCCCAACCATGGTCTGGACTTTCTCACGGGAGAAAAATGAATAGGAAAACCACAGACCTGGTCCAGCCTTCATGTTCCTTGACAGCCCCACCTAGAATTAATTGACTAGCAGCCTTGACTCTAGCTGCAGAGGACAGATGCCAAACACTCAGAAGTTGGAAAGAACCCAAAGGGTGGGGGTGAGATGCTGGGGTCATCCCACAATTCAAATTACTTTGATTTGGCATGGTCCTATCATATTTACATTACAAAATGGGTGTGTCTGATATTCTGGGAATTGACTTCAAATCACAGAGCCACATGAAGATGACATGACTCAGGAAGGGCTGGAGTTTCCCCAATCTGATTCTTCACCTTCCTGCAACCCATTCCTTGCTGGATACACTGCTAAAGAAAGGAGTTGAGGAAGGACAGTCAATATGTCAAGTATTTATATTAAGCCCCTTCTCTGGGGACACAAGGCAAAAGTGAAAATTTAATTAAAGAGAAGGTATTTTGAAATTCACATCTTTATAGTGAAAACTAATTTATTTAGTGCTCCAAAGTTTACAGATATATCTCATTTGAGCCTCACAACAACCCTGTGAGGTAGGTGCTATTCTATTCTCCCCATATTACAGAAAAGGAAACTGAGGCTGAGAGGGGTTAAATATGGTGACAGCTAATAAGCATCAGAGATGGGATTTACATTCAGGTCTCAGACTCCAAGTCAAGCCAACTCCATCCACTATAGATCACTGTCCTTTCCATGAAGACTTTTGGTGTGTGTGTGTACAATCTGTGGTTTGGGAAAGGGTAAGAGGTGAGGGAAGGCTGTACTCTGTTCTTTGCCACCGGGCATTAACTTTCTGTTGCTGTAACCTCCTACAAACAGGAACACAGAGGTAGTGGAGTAGAATGATTAGTGGTCTGGAGGTCAAGTCCTTGACTTTACCACTGGCAGCTTGGTGGGAGCTTGCTAAGTCAAAACCTCTTTGGGCCTCATTTCGCTCACCTGTCGAGTGGGGTTGGTTTCCCCACACACAGTCCTCCAAGGGTTACAAAGTCCATTTTCATTACTGAGGTGTAGGTGTTAATATTCCATTGCAGGGAAAGCAACTGAGGTTAGAGAACTTATCACGCATCTAAAAGGTGAAGTTGACTGGGGCCAGGGGCTCTTCACTACAGTAGCTAGCAGACTCCAGTGAGAAAATGCCAGTGAAAACACTCTGACAACACGATAAGCTACACCCACCAGAGGCAGCCATTTGCTGGACCACTCCATGATTGCCATCGCCCTTAGTCTGCTAAGATTTTGCCATCAGAACATGAACTCAAATCAGGCCTGATCCAGCCAGAAAGGCCTTGAATTCAGACCTGATAAAGCATGTCTCAGTCAACAGTATGCTGCACAGAGAGGCTCAACAACAGAAAATGGACCATTGAGTGAATACAGCAACCCACTAAATGACACCCACAGTGTCTGGTGCGACTGGAGTGGATGAAATATTAGTTCTAATTAAAAAAAAAAAAAAAAAGTGAGCGCCTCATCTCTTGGAAGTTGGTGAGTAGGTCACTGTTTTTGATTTGGTTGCAGCCACTTACAAACCTACCATCTATATGGAGGGATTGGGGTCTGTGACAGAGCAGAGGAGTACTGGTGAGGAGTAGAGGCGTCCTGGGCTGCTTGGGGGTGGAGGACAAGGATGAATGCTCCTTTGGGGATGTTTGGTCCAGCAAACCCCACTTTCTGATGCTTCCTTACCCATGGCTGGAGAATAAGGGAGTTTTACTTTATACCACAGACAAGGCAGGCCTGGGTACTACTGTGTGAGCCACAAGATGGGATCATTGATTTAGACCTGAAACAGACTTTAGAGGTCATCTAATTCAGACCCTTTTACAGATGAGGAAACAGACCTAGAAAAGTGAGATTAATTGCCCAAAGCCACAAAGGGAGTAAGATGAAGAACTGGGATTAGAACTTGGGAATTTGGGTACTCTGGTTCCAAATGTAACACTCCTTCCATTGGACCATGCTGGAAGATTATTCTCGTTTGTCTCACTTTCTATACCTCCCCCCTCCCCCCCCCCCACTTCAGTTGTAGTTCACTGCAGTTGCAGTTCAGTCCTACTTCAGTTGTAGGACCCTCTTTTTGGTAGCCAGCGCTGTTATAGTGTTACTTGGACTTTAAGACTAAACCTACAGGTGGTTGGGTGGTCCCCTTACAGTCCCAATGACAATAGTGGCAAGTCTTAAATCACTATGAAAAGGGCATTTGGGGGCTTCTTGGTAACATTTCTATCTCTTTTCCCTTTGGTTCGGTGTTAAATGAATAGAGTTCAGGAAGTTTTATTCCTGTCACCCAGTCTTTGTTATTTCTGACTTATTCCTTGTGCCCTTGTGGGCTCTAGACATTCCTATTGCTCGACACAAAGGAATCACACTCACTTTTTCAGTATTGCTGAGAGTCCAAAGGGATGGAACAGGTCAAAAGATTTCATCATCTAAGAGCTATTTCAGGCCTAGAGATTTTTATCTTATTTATAAAGACAACAGATATGTCTGAAATCATGGGCATCGCTCAGGAATATGCTAATGGAAGGTGGCCACCTCTTGTTGGCAGTTTGTGGCTCACCTTCAAGGGCCCAGAGGACATGCTCCCAACACCTAGTTAAAGCCTGGTTTTGTAATCTGGTTAGCCAGACTTCAACAAAGGGATAGGAGCTAGCCTTTAAACTGACTGGAACATTTCATCCTTGCTTTGCACCCAGCCAAACTACCCCTTTCAAAGGGAGCCCAAGTTCTGTAAAAAGGGACTGAACAGAAGGCACTTTGTAAACTCTTGAACAAGAGTGTTAATGCACGATATCCCCTAAATACCACATACTTTAGTGGGGGAGCTTTTGCAGAAAACAGATAAATGGGCAGGAACTAATGATTTGCTAAGATGACTTATTCACTCATATCAAAACCCTCCTCTAGTGCCAGAGAACACCTACAGTTCTAGGAATAAGTCTGATGATAGCTTTTTAAAGACAAGAATGGGATGATCCCTACCCTTGTTCTCACTGCAGAAGAGTCCCATTTTAACTTGGACAAGACAGATAGAGGGAATGGAGGAAGGGAAGAAGCCAGGTAACCCACTCATGAGGTTCCACATCACCAAGCTGGATGGTTCCTATATATAAATAATTTAAGAATAATCCATATCCTTTATTTGGAACTGAACCAGCTATAATGCATGAGGACCGATAAGGGATTGATGCATCATTTTAAAGTGCAAATCCTTCAGCACTGAGCCAGAGCACATCTGATTCACCATAAGGGGTCAGGGTACAGGTCCATCTTTGTGCATGTTGTTTGGCATAGCCCCCAGCCTCCCCTGTTGCAAATTGTGAGTTAGCTCCTACAGGTTACAGTCTAGCACATGGGAGGAAAGGGCTCCCCAGATCACTCCCGTTTCAGTAGCAAGAGGCTGAATTGATTTCAGTTTCATGAAAAGAAAGAAGGCAAAGCCTATGGATACTTTGAGTAAGTCCTAATTAGACTTGGGACTCTATTCCTCTTAAAGGGAAATTTCTTGGTTGATAATCAAAAGACAAAGTGACAGTTCTGTGGTATCTTGGTTGCCTGAGCACAGAGCATTGGCTTTAGGAGATATATCTCAGGATCTCCTGGTGGTCTGGCATGCCAGCTTGGGGATGGCAAAGGTATAGGAAGCAGGGGACAAAGAACAGAGGGTAAAGCAGCACAGACCATGCAGAAAAGCAAAACGTTTTCTTCATATATATATATATGTACATATATAGCTACATATCTGTGTATCTGTATGTTCCCCAGTCCCTGTTTGGGAGACAGCTGGCACAATCCATGACACAGCCCTGATTATCCTGTTTCCCTAAAATTCCTGCTCCTAATACACAGGACAAGAGAGCTTTCCAAACCCCCCTATATGGCAGAACACAAGCAGAAACCTTTAGACTCCCCATTCAGAATCAGAGACATTGACAAGATCCAGATCTCCCACAGGAGACACAAGGGAGCAAAGCTGAGAGGCAGCGCACAGTCTTACCCTTATGCACTCGGGGGTTGGGATCTGAGCCTGCTCAGCCACGGATGGCTGCTGTAACATTTGGAAAGGAAACACAAAAAGGTCAATTTTGAAAATCAGAATGAATTTAGCTGAGTGCAGAGTGTGTGTGTGTGTGTGTGTGTGTGTGTGTGTGTGTGTGTGTTGGTGGCTTTGGGGAAGAGCTCTGAGTAAGGGAAGGAAGCTTGTGCAAGTTGATCACAGTACAAAAAAGTATAAGATAACAAGGCTCCACTTGGTAGAAAACTAGCAGCATCTTTGAGGGTCCTACTCTGGTCTCAGGCAGCTCTGGTCCAGCAGTCTCTGCTGTAGGTGGAACCCCCGGCTTGCCAGGCCACCGTTATAATTCATCCATCATGGCCAGCAAATCATCACCTTTGCTGGTACTCTGTTGGGGCTGATCATGAATCTCAAACTCCCCCATGATCCGAGTTAGCTCTTCATTTCTTTGTTGGTCCTGTTAATGACAGTAAAGGCAGAAACAGGTAGAAATCATGTGTGGATGCATAGTTGGCCCAGGGTTTGTTTTAGGAGAATAGTTCTATCTCGTTCCTCCATATGTCAAGTCAGGCCACTCTAGGCAGTGAGCCCCCTTGAATTCTCCATCTGCTCTGACTAGAGGGCTTCTTCCTCTTCTAAACCTAATGGTGTTTTATTCACAGCTCCTGGTGGTACTGATGATGTTCTTCCCTACTATCCCGTAGGCCTTCTGGGCAGAGCTGAGGCCTAGCCCTGGGCCTTCCTGGCACTTTGCACCTGTCATCTGGCTCCTCCCAGCATAAGCTCATCACTTTCTACCCTCCCCATCACGCTGCTAACCTAAGCCTTGGAGACCACCTCCCTCAGTCTCCTCTCTCTTTTGCCTGGAGGACTGGAGATGAAGTTCTAAATTCAGATTCTCCTTTACAGAGGTCTGTAACTACATCTTCAGCTTACCCCTCTTTGCACCTGCTGCTCTGCTTGGTCCCACCGCTATCCCCATCCCCACCCTGGCTTTCCAGCCCCCTTTTGTGTGTTGTTCGTTACCTTTTCCTGTTAGATTGTAAGATCTTTGAGGGCAGGGAGACCATTTTTCTTTTTCTTATGGTATTCCTAATACTCATCATGGGGCCTGGCACACAGTAGGAACTTAATAAATGCTCACTGAATTGAATTATATATGTTAAAAACTGAATTGGCTTTTAAGGGTTATTATTAATATTTAAAATTCAAGATGTGAAGTGATGAAAAGGATGAAGTTTCGAGTCTGAAGTGGAAGAAAATGAGGTGGAAAAACTCACTCAAGCTCACCTAGAAAGTAAATGGAACCAGCAGCACTAGGAGCTAGTCTCCTGGTCCTTGATTCAATGTCTTTTCTGGCATCAAGTTAACAGGAGGGAATTCCAAGAGAGTGCCCCCTAACCTCTTCTCTCCTACACTGCTCAAATTCTGTGACTGGCTGAGAAAGCCTCTTATTATTTTCTATGCAGCTCTCATGCCCCATTCAAGCTTAGTTTTTCATACAAAGTAGATCCTGTCACAGGGTTTTCCCTATCCCACTCACCTGGGCTGCCTGAATGTTGATCACTTGATATGATAATTCTTCTGGTCTGGTTAACGCAGCATGCCTAAGGAGAAAAGCAGTTAGAAAAACAACACATTCTAGAGTTTAGATCACTTAAGAGAAATATACGAAGATCTACTTCCCAATTTCCTGCAGGTTTTCCCAATATGACTAATGCTTCCTTACAACAATACTGCTTATTGCTCCCAAATACATTCCCTTATTTGCTGGCAGAGTTCCCGAAGCAGTCTCCGATGGGATGTCACCTAAATGCCAACTCAATCACTCTCTATTTTTATGGACTAGGAATAGATTTATTGAGGCAGTGAGGTGGCGTAGGAAGACAAGAGTTCAAATCTGGCCTTAAGACACTTCTTAGCTGTGTTACTCTGGACAAGCCACTTAACCTCCCTTTGCTTTAATCCTCTTAAGAAATGACAAACTAATCCAGTATCTTTGCCAAGAAAGGGGTGTTGGGGTCCTTGGACATGACTAAACAACAGAAATAAAACAGGATTTAGCTTGACTCTCAATACTAGCATTATCAAGTGAATGAAAAGTATATATTTCTAAGTAGTTTGTCTTCTTATTTTTCAGGGTCACTAGCCACTAACATTATAAGGCTGATTCTAAGGAAGGATTGGAAATGTATAACTATATGTATGTGCATATATACATATATTATTATAAGTTATATACACACACACATATATATATATTCACACAAACACATACATGATTTTGAATTCAGGTCATTTATGATTTGCAATCATACAGTATGCTTAGGAAAATAATGACAGAAACATGAATTTTTTTTTGGCATTGAGCAATTGGAAATTAAAGCCCTGCAGAGATTTCCCTTGTAAATCTTACCTATCTCATTTTTCTCATTTCTGGGTTCAGCTATGCTTGCTGTCCTCCAGTAGAACCAGACTTGCATAGAAGATGATGGCTTAGATCACATTTGAGAATCTGTGCAGCACTTTAATTCCAGATTGCTCAGTGCCACAAAAGCTCATCTCTTTAATGTATTAGTAATACCACATGACCACAAATCATAAAAGGTCATGATCTTAGAGAATCAAAATTGCAAGTAACCCAAATAATAATGGAAGAACACATAGTAGGAATAAGTAGCTGCAGCAAGCTCCCAATACCAAGAGCAGTTCATATTTAAACAGTACATTGGGAAAATGCTTTTCTACACTGTGTGGTGTTATTCCCCATTTTCCTTTAGTAGGTCCTTCCTTCCCCTTTGCAGGTCACAGATCTTACCCTGTGTCCTAATCCCAGTGACTTGTGAGGTACCCTTCTAGATCTCTTGACAATGCATGTCAGTGGATACCCCTGGCGGCCATGGGACCCCCCCCCCCCCCCTCCCATTCTTAATACAACACTAGCCTGCTTCTTTTCTGTGTCATGTCACTCTGGTAATTTGTATGCTCTCTCTCTTCTCTCCCTTCTTTACTGGTCATATGCTGCAGTCCCCACAGATCCATGTCATGTCACTTTAATGCTGAACCCACCACTCTAATGTGGTTTCTCAGCATCATGAGGATATTGATGTCAAAAAGATGGGTCTTTGTTTCAGGGAGAAGTATGGGATCATTCCCCTTTACAGATGAAGGAATGGGTTTTGGAAAATTAAACGCTTTTTCAATATGTGTATGAGAGAGCAGAGTAGCAGAATATTCTAAAAGGGTGGAGGGAGAGAGTACCTATCCAGACAGACCCACTAAAGCACCAAGAGGAGTAAAACATACTCTTCTTCTTCATCAGTGGTAAACAGATTCAACCGGAATCCAGGTTCAGGGCCACTGGTTTTCTTAATTTCCATTCCTCCCATCAATCTGGCCAAGAAATTCAGTTCTTCTTTAGCAAGAGTTCTCGCAGCAATGTTATCCTATTAAAACAATTTCATGATCTTAGCTATGCGAGGGTGTTCACACTCACCAATTTCAGATGCTGTAATAAATTCCATAGCTTTGGGGTTAACATTTCAAATAAAAATAAAACATGATTTCTGGGTGAATTAGACCCATTTGGAAAGCCTGGAAGTATCTAGAATCCTTCTCTAACAGTGGCAGAAGCAAGCTCTTGCTCATAAGAGAGCAGGGATCTGAACCCCAGGTGGAGGGACTTAGACACAGGACAGGTGCCGGACACGTCAGGCCCCCCACGACAAGCTCTGGAGTGGCTCCAGGGCCATGCTTTCAGAGACCAGATGAAGCTCTGGCTGCGGCAGTACCAACCCTTTCTTTACAAACTATTTTTCTTCTGTAAAGATGAGAGCTTTGCCTTTTACTTTAGGTTCCATTTATTTTCTTTTTCTTCTTTTAGTGCTATCAATGGACTCCATGGGAACAAGGGCATGCGCCCAAGCCTCATTCTGGATGAGCTTTCACACTGCCCTCTAGTGATCAGAGTTGCTACTGAGAGCCTCTAGAGGATCCAATGGTAAAAGTTACTTACTCCCTAACTAGTTATTTGCCAAAGCACTGGGAATTATATATAAGGAACTTAAAATCTGGCTTAGAATTCATGCGCCATACTACTAAACAGAGGGACATTTTTAGAAAGGACCCACAGAAGTGCTGGTATCAAGTTATAGTGACCACTGGCTTAAAGGATGGAGTGTCTGGTCAGGCAAGGGTCAGAATCACTGACCTCTGCTCACTGAAGAAGGTAGAGCTGTGGCCAAAGGTCTGTGAAACTGCACCTCTGTATCCCAAAAGGACTATGAAAGAGGGGCCAGTACCCACATGTCCAAGAATGTTTGTGGCAGCCCCTCTTTGTAGTGGCAAGAAACTGGAAATTGAGTGGATGCCCATTAGTTAGAGAATGGCTGAGTAAGTTCTGGGATATGAATGCTGTGGAATATTATTGTTCTGTAAGAAACGACCAGCAGGAAGTTTTCAGAGAGCCTGGAGAGACTTACATGAACTGATGTTGAGTGAAATGAGCAGGACCAGATCATTGTACACGGCAACAACAAGGGTATGTGTAGAACAACTGTGATAGACTTAGCTCTTCTCAGCAATAAAGTTATCTAAGACAATTCTGATAGATTTGGGAAGAAAAATACTATTTGCATCCAGAGAAAGAACTATGGAGACTATATGTGAATCAAAGACTACTATTTTCATCTTTTTTTGTTTGTTTTTTTCTTTCCCATGGTTTTCCCCTTTTGTTCTGATTTTTCTTTCACAACAAGACTAATATGGAAATGTTAAAAATTTTTGTACATGAATAACCTGTATCAGATTGCTTGTTGTCTTGGGAAGGGAGGGAAATAAAGGAAGGAGGGAGAAAGAAATTTGAAATTAAAATTTTTTTACAAAAGTAGATGTTTTCTGAAAACTATCTTTATGTGTAATTGGAAAAATAAAATACTATCAAATTAAAAAATAAAAAAAAGAAAAGGTACACCCTTTCAGTGATAGGAAGAGCATATTCTAAATGGGTAGACATTTCTTGTAGACTTGAGAAGATGATAAATACTGAGGAAAAAGTCATGTAGCCTCCACTTTGACTGCTGCAGGTTATAGTCACAGGAAAATTTAAACACAGACTAAAAGTAAAAGATCAGGATGGCAACACTGGTAGATAGAAAGTAGCTCACCTTAGTATTCAAAGATGAATTCTTTAATGCTCCAGACACACGTGTTTCCACTGGCCGACTGGCGCTGTACCTGATATCAGCAACAAGTAGTTAAAGTATTTTCCTGGTGCCTGTATCATTTTACAGGCTAATTATTCCCCATTAATTATTTCTAATTATTCCCCATTTTAATTCCCTACTTTGAGACACTGAATAGTTGCAGTGAAGAGTATGGATTGAGGTGTATAGATTTTGGAATGGTACTGGAAGGCTGGATTACTAAGTGGGGATCAAACAATCAAATTTCTCAATTCCTCAGGAGTAAATAAAAACAGCAAACATAGAATTGGGAAGTGCTGGTATCAAGTTATAGTGACCCCTGGCTTAAAGGACGCAGTGTCTGGGCAGGCCAGGGTCAAAAATCACGACCTCTGCTCACAGACAAGGTGGAGCTGTGGCTTTTTTCAGATCATCCCTAAACTGGTCCAGACACTTAATGAAAAATACATACTATTGCATCAGTAAACTTTATTAATTTCATTTATTTAATTTATTAAGTACTTACTATGTGTGAATGCACATTTGAAGCAGCTAGGTGACTCAGTGGATATAGAGTTAGGCCTGGAGTCAGGAAGACCTGAGTTCAACTCTGACTTCACAAACTTATTAGCCATGTGACCCTGGACAAGATACTTAACCTCTGTTGTCTTAATCTACTGGAGAACGAAATAGCAAACCACTTCTGTATCTTTGCCCAGAAAACCCCATGGAGAGTATTGGTGTTCTATGGCCTATAGGTCATGAAGAGATGGACATGACTGAATGATTGAACAACAAAAATGTGTAAATGCTGGGGATAAAAATAGAAAAGCAAGACAATTCCTGCTCTCAACAATCTCATGTTCTACTAAGGGGAGAAACAGGTATTGGAGGCTCTAGCTTTGAGTCCAGTGGAAAGGCCCAGTGGTCTTTAGGTTACAGCCTCAAGGCAGATGATAATACAGTGCAGTGCTTGTTTGGCTATTTGCCAAAGGGCATGAGCAGAGGCTCTGGCCAGCTTTCTTCCATGATGATTAATGACCTTTTCTTTACCTACAGAGTTTTTTTTTCATTGTGGTATTCTTAGTTTTTTGTGATAAGGTCAAGGAAATGAGTGCATTCATAGGAGGAAGAGAGCCACCTCTGCCTCTAGCAGTAGCTTTTATAGCTAGGGTCAAAGAGGCTTTTAATTAAAAATCATTCTACATGGTTCTTTCAAGAACTTACATATTTGTTTACTTACATATTTGTCCCTAGGGTGAGGACTCTGTCTCCAGAAAGCTCAAAAGAACCTTCACTCTCTGCCCTGACATATTGTCCGCCATGCTTAAATTCCATTCTCTTCACTTCTTCTCCTTTGTTATTAAACATTCTGCAACACAACCAATGGTTCAGAATGATCCCAAAGGGCAAAGATTTTGTGTTTTACTTTTTATACTTGAGGATAAGAAGCTGCTGTTTTTGCCTATAACACATTGTTCCCAATGTTAACAAATAAGCCCTAATCCTTTTTATAACCACATTAGGTATAATGAAAAATGACAGTGGGGTTAAGAAAGAAGAGTGCTCTGAAGAGGAAGACTTTAATGAACTAAGGCCAATGACTGAGACCTTAGTTTATAACAAAAACAAATCTAAGAGTTGTAGGGCAACTGAGGAAAAACCGAGAGAACCAAAAGTTATCTGGTCCAAATCTCTGATGCACACATCATCAAGAATTACATCATTTCTGACAAATGGCCATTAAGCTCAGCAACCTACTCCATTTATGGATATCTCTAATTAAGGAAAGTTATTTCTTATATTTACTTAAATGCCTCCCCATAACTATCTACCAATTCAAATTCTTTTCTTTTAATTTCCACTGAACAAATTTAATATATTTTTCACATAAAGAGCCTCAAAATACCTGATCACAGTTATCATGTTTCCTCTAAGATTTCTTTTTCAGACTAAACTTGACTAGTTTGTTGAGAGGTCATTTAGTTCCCTTGCCATACTAATCACTCTCTTCTGGGTTGCTTTCCATGGATGGCTAATCATTGTTTTTGTGGAACACAACACTCTGGGAGGTAATCTGGCCATCACAGAGCTGTGTAAATAACCTTCCCTGCTTTGGATACTGAATCTCTATTAATGGAACCTGAGATTACATTAATTTTGGGGGGGGGGTTTGGGAGGAGGGAATTGGATAGCTACATCATACTGTTGACATATTAAACTTTTAGTTACTAGGATGCCCCTATGATATCACGTGATGATTTTTCTATTCTATATTCATGAAGTTAATTGTTTAAAATGTATTAAGAACCTCTATCAAATCATTATTGCCGAGAATTCACCTGATGAGTCCAGGAACTTTGGTTCCCCATGGAACAGGCCCAGATATTGGCAACACAAA
The DNA here is from genome assembly GCF_902635505.1 of Sarcophilus harrisii. Classification (NCBI taxonomy): domain Eukaryota; kingdom Metazoa; phylum Chordata; class Mammalia; order Dasyuromorphia; family Dasyuridae; genus Sarcophilus; species Sarcophilus harrisii. The sequence goes on from NC_045428.1 coordinate 540,820,899, forward strand.
ACGGCCATTTGAATTCTGGACTTTGTCCTTTAGAAATATAGATACCTAGGAAAAACATAATAGTGATATTTTCAGCATCAAGCAAAGTGAGTACAATCTAGAAATAAAAAATATACCAGAAATAATCTGTATTATTGGTACATAATTGGGACTGGTAAACATGCTAGAATTTGGGGCTGTTACAGTCATCAGAGTAAGGAGGAATAAATCAATAAGGAGAAAGGCTCCAGGCATAAATGAGTTAGATGTGAAATCTTGTCTTATATCTTTCTTCACAAATGAAAATTCTTAATGCTGATTCTTATCCCATTGGGATCCCATTGGAATCCCATTGGAATCCCATTTGAAGTTGGATTTATTATGGACTAAAAGCTGTTAAGAAACTTCTAAACAAATTAGTCAAATTAACTATTTAAATTTATTTATGTATATTGAATAAATCTGTTTCTAATATCTGTTACTAAATTATTCTATGGCATGTCTAAAAGGAGGTTTTGCAGTGTGGCTTCCTCAGACTTTTAAAATTGGCTTTATAAATGAAACACAGCATTCTCATATCAGGTGGTCTTATACAGTGGCTGAACTTTCCATTGTGAATCATCATGATCTATTAAGCCCCTACTATATAGTATTAGAGAAGGTCCAAGCAAAGAATCATCACTGTGGGCCGGATTGGCAGGATGCATGGAGGAGGTTTGATTTGAGAAGTTGGGCTTTAAGGATGGGTAGGACTTTGATAATTGACAAGGAGCCATGGGAATGGTTTAAGGAGGAATGGGAACGAGAGCACTGAGTTATCAGAACCAGGGGTCTGGAGGAATGGATTTCTTTTTTTTTTTTTTTTTTTTTTTTTTTTTTTTTTTTTTTTTTTTTTTTTTTTTTATTTTTTTTTAGGAATGGATTTCTTTAGGAGGATGGAATAAAGATTGGAAATGTAACTATTAAAAATGCTACTTGTGTTAGTTTCTGTCAGAAACCAAGTATATTAAAAGCCACTTGTGTTTCTTAATTTAACTACAGAATTTATATTTTGCAAACAGAATTTCACTTGTAGGAAGATGATTAAATAGGTGATTTCTTGAGATTATCGTATGTTCTACAAATAGAGGCAGAGCTATCTTTTTATTTAATTGAAACAAGTGAGATATTTGTCCCTAGAAGATTGATAGTATTTTTTTAAAAACAGGAATCGGATTCGGACAAAAAATATACTGATAAGATGATGCTGTAGGACCTACAGATCTGTATTATCTTAATGCTCTTATTATTGTTGTTGCTATTAAGAACTACTCAAATTTCTAGGAAACTTTACAGTTTGAAAAATTTTTTGTCCTTAGCAAAACATTTTGAGGTGGATAGTGTGTCTGTTTTACAGATGAGGAAACTGAGGCTCAGAGTGCTGTTAAGTTGCAGCTTTGGGTCTGAAATCCTTTTTCCGCAAAGGGCAGAGTTCTGTTCCTGATCTTGTCCTCCCCAGACTATTTTGGACCCTGTTGCTTCTCAGGGTATGTCTGATACCGGTTTCATTTTAAGGCTCCTTGATTCTGTAAGAGACTGTTTGTACACTTACCCGGATGTGCATGTCCTGAAAGAAAAGCAGCAGAGTTTGTCTGATGAGCTGGAATTCTCCAGCAGGAAGACAACCATACACCTGCCCAAAAGAGAGAAAGCACGGCCCATGACCTCTACGGGAAGAGGCAGGTGTGGGTACAATGAATGGAATAGGAGGGCAAAGTGGAGCAGCAGCAGACATGACAGCTGGGCCACTCCGGGGAAAACAGCATGAAGAAAATGACCAGAGAGTTATTTAACATTTTTTATGATACTTTATAGCTCTTTATTTCTCCCCCCAAAAGCTCCCGAGGACATACCCCAGAATTTAAAAAAAATCACAGAATTCTAGCTCTAAGGGAGACAATCTTCATCTTCTTAAATCTCTCCTCACTTTCTCTGCTCCCTTGTTTACAGAAGAGAAAACGTTTAATGGGGAAAAGAAGTGCACCTGACCCCGGGAACCACTTAGTAGAACATTCACCAGGGACTCCTGGAGAGGATCACTGGGTGGGGATGTGGCAGGGGAGATCCTGGTCATGGGGCTGGATGACACACCATTTTGGTGAGATCTGATACACTACAGGATTCTAGGAACTCTCTTAAAACACTGGCTGCTCTTTGTGATTACTGAAAAAGGGAAAATGACTGAAGCTAATGCCTAAAATGTTCTTTTCAGGTAATTCAGAATTTTGTTAGGAGACATGTACGCCTCCATGGCCATGGGATTTATCTTAATTATTGAAATGTCAAAGAATGTTAGCACAATTGAGGGTTTATTGATTGATAAAATCCTTACTTCAATTATGTGCCGAAAGGTCTCATCCACTTGATTCATGATATCTGGGGAGTCACGGACAAAATTCTTGATGGCATCTAAGTGGTTGAAAGTTATCAGCAATATATCTTTGGGTCGGGGACACAATAAGACTTGATATTTGAAAGCCATGGTCATCAAGTCAAAGAGCTGAAAACCCATAAAAAACACAAAAATAAATGATTAAATTTATAGTGACTGATCAATGTGATATGATATTGTACTATTAATATTTTTGTGGATTTCAATCACATCAGACTTTTTTTTATTAAAGCTTTTTATTTTCAAGACATATAAATAGATAATTTTTCAACATTAGCATAGCTTTGTGTACCAAAATTTCCCCTCCTTCCCTTCACCTCTCCCCTAGATGGCAAGCAATCCAATATATGCTATACATGTTAAAAAATATGTTAAATCCAATGTGTGTAAATATATTTATACAATTATTTTGCTTCACAAGAAAAAAATAAAATCAAAAAAGAAAGAAAATGAATAAGAAAACAAAATGCAAGTAAACAATAAAAAGGGAGAATGTTATGTTGTGATCCACACTCAGTCCCCACAGTCCTCTGGGTGCAGATGGCTCTCTTCATCACAAGATCATTGAAACTGGCATCAATCATCTCATTGTTGGAAAGAGCCACGTCCATCGGAATTGATCATTGTATAATATTGTTTTTGCCGTGTACAAAGACCTCCTGGTTCTGTTCACTTCACTCAGCATCAGTTCATGTAAATCTCTCCAGGTCTCTCTAAAAACGTCCTATACTACATCAGACTCTTTATGACCCCATTTGGGGTTCTCCTGGCAAAGATTCTCTTTCTGGAATTTTCTTCTCCAGCTCATTTTACATGTGAGGAAACTGAAGCAAACAGGATGATGTGACTCGCTCAGAGTCACACAACTAGTACATTTCTGAGACTGAATTTGAGCTCAGGACAATGAGTCCTCTTGACTCCAAGTTCAGTGCTCTATCCACTGTGCTCCTGAATATTATTCCTTCATTAAAATCCCCTGTTATTTCACTGTGACATGGAAGCGACCCTAGATTTTCTCCAGTGAGAAAAGCTTCATGTATAGCTCAATTTGGAAATGTCCTCTATAACCATGAAGACCATTTCCAAATGCATGGAGAGAATGCCTACAATGATAAAATCAAACATTTACTGGGTTCATTCTTTTTTTTTTTTTTTTTTTATCTTATCTTCATTTTTTTCCTCTAGACCTTGGGACTGGACCTGGACAAATACTAGGACTGACAGAGTCAAACACAAATTCCAAGTAAGTGCCTCATTCTCCACCTTCTTAAAGTGGCACCATTTAAGTTCACTCTGGGGACCCAAATCTCTGAAATAAACTTCTTGCCACTCACTCCCCTACTCCCAGATCCCTGGTATTTGGATTAGAAACATTCTATTCCATATCACAGGACAATGGATTGTAGAAGGTCAAACTAATGGTTAATTCTCAGGTCTCTGGCCAGCTCCTATTATCCCAGAGATTCAGTGTCACTGTCTCCTGGGACATTCTCTGGCTTCCTATCTCCACCCAGCTCAATGTTATCACTTCCAAAGCACTTCTCTATCTCCTCTTTCCATGACACCCTCTAAAATTAAATTGAATTAAAATTTCAATTAGCAAACTTCCTTTTATCTCTGATCTCTTCTTTTTTTTCCCCACTCTTTCCATCTTCTTACGTTCACCTTGTCCCCTCTGGAAGACTGTATTCTTGAGCATCTTCTTTAGGGAAAGCTGATCCTCAGGGAACTCAATATGAGTACTACGCTAGCTGGGGCAGTTAAAAAAGCTAATAAAACCCCAGCTGTCTGGCCACAGGCAAGACTGGCAGGTGTCAATTGGGGATAGTTCCACTGTCATTTGACTGAGGCAAGGCCATGTGTGTGGCGCTTTGTTCAGCTCTGAGCCTCTCATTTTAAGCATAACAATAATGAATGATGGCGGTAACATTAACAGGCGGTAGTTATGTAGCACTTATATGTACATTTTATCATTCAATGGTTGGTCGTTGGCCTGCCTTCTCAAAGAGGACATCACTATGTTAGAGTCGAGTTACAGTGGGTCGGACCGTGGCCGACCAGAGCAATTGGAGCTCAGAACGCTCTGCTGCAGGTCAGACACAGATAATACTTATGAACATGTGGAGTGGGCTCTCTACCTCTGCACATCTCATGTTTCTTCTGAGCTAATTCAGTTCTGCTTTGCTCAGAGAGCACAGCCCCTTCTCTGATGGGGGCACACCATGCTGGGCAGTCCTATGCCAGTGTCTCCCATGTCATACAGTCAATTCTCAAGGTCTTAAGAGAGACTTGAGGGTGCCCTTGTATCATTTTTTCTGACCATCTTGTAAGCTCTTGCCCTGTATGACTTTTCCATAAAATAATCTTTTTGGTAGGCGTGCATTTGGCATTTGAACAATGGGGCCAGACCAATGGAGCTGTACTTTTTGCAGCAGTATTTGAATGTTTGGCAGTTTAGTTTGAGAAAGGACCCCAGGGTCTGGGATCTTATCCTGTCAGGTGATCTTCAGAATCTTCCTAAGACAATTCAAATGGAAGTGATTTAATTTCCTGGCATGGCATCCAGTTATACTGTCCAGCTATCACAGAAAATGATTGTGCGCTCAATGTAGCCTCTGAAGTTGAGATACAACAAACTATGGCTCAATTCTCTGCTGCTTGTGGTAATTTTGGCCCAACCATTAATACCCCAAAAGTATAGGTGCTCCCTCAGCCAGCCCCACCACCCCCTGTGGGACCACCGGGGGCAGCAGACAGAGTTCTGATGGCTGTGGATAATAAGCTCCCTTAGCCGGGCAGTATAGTTTCCATGGATGTCCACCCTGATAACGAGGCTGTCATAGGCCTTGCCGGAGCCGGCTTAGGGCTTGGGAGGTTCTGAAGTGAAGAGAGGAGGGTGTTAGACTGACCTAACCTGAAGGTCCACAGAGCCGCTGTTATCACTCAGTACAGCCTGGAAGGATCCCCATCTCACAAATAAATGAGGAAACCGGATTTCGGAGATTAGCGTTTGTGGCAGGTCACTTCCAGCTCTGCCCTTCCCTTGGTCTGCCATGTCTGACAAGAATCAAGGATATCATGAAGGCGTGAGGTCAGGCCTGCCACATGAAGAGCAGTAGAAGAAAGTGTTTGCTTTGGCTGGAAAGGAAGAGACCTTCCTGCCCCTGAGAGCTCCTGGCGGGTGGGGCGCTTCAGGAAGGAGCAGGGCCCTGGAGGGAAGTGGACTTTGGGTCACACTTTAGAGGGTGTTTTTCAGGAATGGGCTGGACATTCCAGATATCAAGGGAGGGAAGAGGAGGTGACACAGCGTCCGGTGCTCTCTGGGCCACTGCAGCCACCACCACATAGCAACCTGGGTTGCTTTCTCCCTTAGTCAATCAGTCAACAAGTATGATGAAACTCCTGTGGGCCGGGCCCTGGGCTGCACTATAGGGGCACATACAAAGAATGATATAATCCCTGCTCCTTGGAGCTGGTGTTCATACCAGGGAGTCCGCATGTAAATATATACAGAATAATTATACAAAGGATAAATGCAAATAAGTACAAAGTAATCAAATGCAAGGCAGTTTGGGCACTAGCACTTAGAAGCAACAGAAGAGGTTTCATGTGAAAGCTGACTGGAAGGAAGAAGTGGATTTTAAGAGAAGAAAAGGAGTAGATCCAGGCATGGGGAATGGTCAGGACTAAGGCAGAGAGAGGGAATGGAGAGCCAAGCACAATGGATAGGGAGAAGGCTAATCTGATTAGATCTCAGAAATTGGGAGAGGGAGAAATATCCCATAAGGTAGGAAAAGAAAGGGTAAGATTGTTAAGTTAAACAGGGGAGTTTTCTATTTTATTTTAAATGTAACAGCTGATTGAATATGGGAGTGACATCTGCCTTTTGACAGCAAGATAGGTGTGTGGGGAGAGGCCTGAGGTTGGGAAAGTAATAAACAGGCTATTATAATCAAGGTGAGAGTTGATAAAGGCCCAAACTAAGGTGGTTAGTTAGCTCTAACTAAAAGTAAAGAAAAAAAGAGAAAGAGTAAAGAGAAGGAATTTTAGATTAGAATGTTTGGGGGGAAAGATGAGTTCAATTCAGACATGTTGATTCTGAGATGTCTTTGGGACAATTGGTTTGAAATGCCTAAAAGATAATGGTGATAGAGGGCTGAAGGTCAGGAGAGACCCTGGCCTGGATATGAGTCTATGAATCTATGGTCTATGAGTCAACTGCATAGAGACAATGATTAAACAGAGAATGGTGAAGTGGTGAAGTGGAGAAGTACACAACCTGAGTTCAAATCACAGTTGTTACTTATTTCTTGGGTGAGCCACTAGAAGTGTGCTGATTGATCCTCAATTTCTTCACCTGAAAAATGAAAAAGTGGGAACAAATGCCTCCAAAGTCCCTGCCCTCCACCCCTTCTGTGATGTGGGCCAGAATCTTGCTATTGTGATCAATTCATTCTCATTGTCCCTTTTTCTTCTTTTTCAAGAAGTATGAGACCAGCTTACAATCATTTTCTCCAATCTAATCTGTCCTCTTAATTGGGAGCTTGAAGTCTACTCAAATATTTTAGTTCCTATGACCTATAGCTTTACTCTACACCTTGGTGACCCACAGACATAACTGGTCCTGACTTTAGTTCATAATCACAACTGAGGCATTGCTTTAATTTTGGACAGTAACATCTCTGAGCATAGTTTCTTACCCTTCCATTTCTCCTGCCTCCTGCTAGATCTATTTTTGATCTATTTGGACCTCTCTTTTCCCTCTTCTCTCAATCTATCACCCCTTTTCTGGTCCATTTTTTCTCCCTGTTAAGGGAGTCTTGACCTCTCTCAATTACATTCAATTATTTCCTGTCTATTAGCTCTTTGCCTGATGCCTACAAACATGCTCAAGTCTCCCCCATTCTTAGAAAACACTTCTCTTGACCTTGTTGTACCTCAGATTCTCTCTCATCTCTTACACAATACCAAAATCTCAGAACAACTCATCTATATTTGTTGCCTCCACTTCCTTTTCTGCTCCTTGCAATATTTTGATCTCACCAACTGACCAAAAATGTATTCTCTAAGGTTATCTTTGCTAAATCTGATGGCCTTTTGTCAGTCCTCACCCCTGACTGCTACAGTTCTTGGTACTGATGAAAAGCCTCTCCTTTTTGGACAGTCATCTCTTCTCTTGGCTTTTTTGTCCCTGTGTTCTCCTAGTTATTTTCTCACCTTTCTATCTTTTTTAAGTCTTGCTGGATTATCCATTTCCAGAATTCTTAGTATAGGTGTCCCACAGGGTTCTGTCCTTGGCTCTCTTCTCTTCTTCCTTTATACCTTAATTTTGATGATCACATCTGTTTGCATAGCTTCAAACATCACCTTTACTCAGATAGCTCCCAGATTTATTCAAACAGAAATCTCTTGAACTCCAATCTCATATTATCAATTGCTAGATATTTCTTTGATCCCTGTATTTCAAACTCATCTTGTCCAAAGTAAAATCCGTTAAATTGTCGTCTTCTAAGGCTGTTTTTCCTCCAAACTTCTGTTTCTATTGAGGTCAACCACCATCCTTCCACTTACCCAGCCCTGTGGTCCAAGTCATCAGTAATTTCCTCCTCTTTCTCATATTTAATTAGTTTCAGATTATATCTTCATAATATTGTCCCCTCCTCTCCACTCACTGTCACCATAGTTTCTACTGTCATTACTTGTCAAGTGTGAAAGTGGGGCTGTAATTTTCTTACCTCATTTAGCATTTATATTTATCAGTAACAATAGCTACAACAATAGATAGCTTTAAGGTTTGCAAAGCACTTGAAAACTATCTCATTTTCTCCTCAAAACTACAAAAAGAGGTGCATGCTTTTATTACTCCCATTTTACAGTTGAGGAAATCTTGTTGAGAGTCCTACAACTCGTAAGTGCATGAGGCTGGATTTGAACTTGGCTCTTGCTAACCAAATGAGGACACTATTTTAGCTGCCTCAGAGAGAGGGAAAACTCAGTAACAACTGAGAACACATCTTGAATAAATCAATCAAACCCAGAAGTATGAACAAGGACTAAATATTTCTATTCAAGCAATCAACCAAAGACTTCAGATTAAGTACAAAAAGTCCTTAGATAAATTGGAGTGATGTTGACAAGAGTTAGCTAAAGAAACTTGGATATGTTCTTTAGGTCATCTACAAAATACTGAATTAGTTCATGCTCAGGAGATTAGAGCAATTCTAGCTAGTCTCCTGAGAAAGAAGGTAAAGGCTGATTTCAGAAAAGGCTGGAGAGATTTACATGAACTGATACTGAGTGAAGGGAGCTTCTGCTCATTTTTGTTCACCAAGAGAATATTGTATACAGTAATAACAAAATTATGTGATGATTAACTGTGATGGACTTTTTTTTTTTTTAAACAATGAGGTGATTCAGAGCAATTCCAATAGACTTGTGATGGAAAGTGCCATCTGCATCTAGAGAGGGAACTATGAAGATTGAATGTGGATCAAAGCACAAAACCCCTTTTTATTGTTATTTGCTTGTTTTCCCCCCTCTCATGTTTTTCTCCCTTTTCATCTTATTTTTCTCAAAATACTATTAAGTTTTAAATAAATACATTAAAAATGATTGCAGGTTGTTGGTGGAGTTGTGAACGAATCCAACCATTTTGGAGAGTAGTTTGGAACTATGCTCAAAAAGTTATCAAACTGTGCATACCCTTTGATCCAGCAGTGTTACTACTGGGATTATATCCCAAAGAGATTATAAAGAAGGGAAAGGGACCTGTATGTGCACGAATGTTTGTGGCAGCCCTTTTTGTAGTGGCTAAAAACTGGAAACTGAATGGATGTCCATCAGTTGGAGAATGGTTGAATAAATTGTGGTATATGAAAATTATGGAATATTACTGTTCTGTAAGAAATGACCAACAGGATAATTTCAGAAAGGCCTGGAGAGACTTACACGAACTGATGCTGAGTGAAATGAGCAGGACCAGGAGATCATTATATACTTCAACAACAATACTAGATGATGACCAGTTCTGATGGATCAGGCCATCCTCAGCAACGAGATCAACCAAATCATTTCTAATGGAGCAGTAATGAACTGAACTAGCTATGCCCAGAAAAAGAACTCTGGGAGATGACTAAAAACTATTACATTGAATTCCCAATCCCTATATTTTATGCACACCTGCATTTTTGATTTCCTTCACAAGCTAATTGTACAATATTTCAGAGTCTGATTCTTTTTCTACAGCAAAATAACGTTTTGGTCAGGTATACTTATTGTGTATCTAATTTATATTTTAATATATTTAACATCTACTGGTCATCCTGCCATCTAGGGGAGGGGGTGGGGGAGGTAAGAGGTGAAAAATTGGAACAAGAGGTTTGGCAATTGTTAATGCTGTAAAGTTACCCATGTATATATCCTGTAAATAAAAGGCTATTAAATTAAAAAAAAAATGATTGCAGGAAGTTTTCAGGAAAGTTTTAAGACATGTGAATTGACATAAAGAATAAAGAAAACAATGTACACAACAACAACAATATTGCACCATGATCAATTGTGAAAGACTTATAGCTATTCTAATCAAAACAATGATCCAAGACAATTTCAGAAGTCACATGTGCAAAGTATTATCCGTCTTTAAAGGAAAAAACTGATAGAGACTGAATACAGATGAAAACATACCTTTTTTCTTATTTTTTTCTCATTTTTCTCTCTTTTTTGTCTGTTTTTTTTTACAACATGACTAAATTTGTTTTGCATGATGACACATGTATAAAGTATATTAAATTGTTTGCTTTCTCAGTGAAAGAGGAGGAGAAAAAGGAGGGAGAGAATTCAGAAATCAAAATTTTTTTATTTAAAAGTATTTTATTTTTCTAAATACATGCAAAGATAGTTTTCAACATTCTCTTTTGCAAAATTTTGTGTTCAAAATTTATCTTCTCCCCCTCCCCAAGACAGCGAGCAATCTGGTATAGGTTAAACCTGCGCAATTCTTCTAAACATATTTCCATATTCGTCATACTGCTCAAGAAAAATCAGATGAAAAGGGGGAAAAAAACCCACAACTCCCCCCCAAGTAAACAACAACAAAAAGGGTAAAAGTACTATGCTTTGATTCACATTCAGTCTTCATATTACTCTCTTTGGATGTGGATGGCACTTTCCATCACAAGTCTACTGGAATTGTCTTGAATCAATCACATCTCATTGCTGAAAAGAGCCAAGTCCATCACAAGAAATCAAAATTTTAAAAGGCAAATGTTAAAAATTGTTTTTACATGTAATAGTAAGAAATAAAATATTTAAAAATTAAGAAGGGACAAATATGAAGTGACTGGTAAAGAGTGAAATGTGCAGAACCAGGGAATTAATTTACATAACAATATTGTAAATGTGACTAACACAACAGAACTCATTATTTTACTCTCCAAACTCTTCTCTCCTCCTATATTCCCTATCACTATAGAGGGCAATACCATTCTCCCTGTCACCTAGGAGTAAGCCCAGATTCTTCATTATGTTTCATTCCTCATATTCAAGGTGCTTCCAAGGCTTGTCCATCTTACTTTTGCCACATGTCTCCTAGGTTTTTTTCCTTGGACACTGCCACACCTAGTCTGCTTGTGAGTCTGCCTCCCTCAAAATCTCATCCTGTAGTTCATCCTCCATTCAGCCACCAAAGTGATTTTGCTAAAGCACAGGTGTGACCATGTGATACTTTTACTCCGCTACCCCCAATTCCCCACTCAACAAAGTACAGTGGTTCCCTATTGCCTCCAAGGTCAAATAAAAAATATTTTGTTTGATATTCATAGCCCTTTATAACCTAGTTCTCTCCTACCTTTCCAGTCTTCTTATACCTTACCCTTGAAAATGTATTCCTTACCTCCATGACACTGGCCTTCTAGCAGTTTCATGAATAAGATCCTCCCATCTCTCACACCCAGGGATTTTTGTTCTCTCCTTGACTCTGATGACTTGACCTCTCAAACTTCCTTTAATTCTCAATCAACATCCCACTTTTTGTGACAGATGGTGGCTAAGTGATTTGTTCATTGTCCAAGGTCATACAGTTAGTGAGATGGGCTAGATTTCAATTCAATCCTTCCTAACTTCGGGTCAATGCTCTGTCTACTGTGCTTACTAGTTGCCTCCAATGTGGAAACTCACCTTGGAAGCCTTGTTATTGTATTACTTAATAGGCTATGTTAATTATATTGGGATATAATATATTTAAAATGAATAGTGTTTGATGATCCCACTAGGATAAATATTTCATATTTCTACAGTCCTTTAAAGCTTACAAAGAACTTTCTGACGACTTTGTAAGATGCAGAGGGTAATATTATTAGCTCCCTGTGATATATGAAGTGAAAGTCCAAGAAGTTGACTGTCTTTCTCATGGTCACACAGGTAGCAAATGTCAGAACTGAAATTTGAACCATGTTTCTAGATTCTTGATCCAGACTCATGTCTAATGTGACCAACTTTCGTAGTGCAGTGGGAGGTGAGAGCCTTTCTGTGGAAGGATGAAGAGGGTGAGTGATTGGGGACCTGAAGGAATTCAAGTACTCCCCTGACTTAAAAGTATTTTATTTTTCCCAGTTAGATGTAAAGATAGTCTTCAGCATTCACTTTTGTAAGATTTTGAGTTCCAATTTTATTTTTCTCTCTCCCTCCCTAATCTCCCTGCAGCAGAGGGTCTTCAAGTCTTTAGGAGAATTAATGAGTGATGAATGAAATAACAATGAGGCCCCAGTTGAGCTGCCACATGAAGCCCCAAAGCCCACAGCTCAAGGTTTCCTTAGTGTGTGAGCAGGGCTTCCTTGAGGATGAAACCAAACATCTGGCAAGTTTGGTATCCACAGAGTCAGTCTTCAAGATTATTTTAAGTTACATAATTCAACATTTCTAAATAGAACCACTATTCCTCAGATTGAAATCCTCCAACTTGTTTTCCTGAAGTGATAATTTTACTTTATTAAATTAGTATAGTTTTGAAAAAGTTTAAATTTAAAGGTGGCTTTGAGTGTTCGGGTTTTTTGCAGTCACACACCTAAATGAAGGTCAGATAGGAATGAAAATGAATTCAGTGGGGGAAGAAGAGAAGATTATTTTGTTTAGTTTTTCAATTCAGTTTGGGGCAATAAAAAAAAAAAACAAGAAAAGAACATGCAAGATAGAGAAGCCAGACCCTGCTCACCTTATCCATGCTGGCTGGGTTCAGTCTCATGATGGAGGCATGTGCCAGACGGTCGTAGACTGTTCTCAAGGCCTTCTTGGAATAGAGTTCCTGGGGCTTGAACAGCTCCTCCAAAAACTTCTTATTGAACATGGTTGAGATGAGATCGTTCATGACTGTAAAGATAAAGCAGAGCCCAGCTGAGGGATGGGCAGGAGACTCTTCAGAAGCACCCAAGAGGGGCAGGCCTGGGAGGGCACAGGCCTGGCCGGACTGTCCTTTCTATGAAATGCTGCCTGCTGGGAGAGGAATGGTGCAGTAGAAAACGGCGCACAGACAGAGAAGGAAAGTACCGCAGTAGACAGAGCACCAGCCCCAGAAGGAGGACAACCTCAGTTAAAATCTGACCTTGGATACTCACTAGCTGTGTGACCCCAGGCAAGTCCCTTCACTCTGTCTGCCTCAGTTTCCTCATCTGTAAAACTGGCAAACTTCTCCAGTGTCTTTGCCAAAGAAACCCCAAATAGGGTCACAAAGAGTTAGAATGACTGAAACAGCTGAACAACCATGACAATGAAGGAGGTATTTCTTTTTCTTAAGAAGAAAAAGATCTTAAAAAAAATCCTTACTAAAAGATCTTATTTCTTTAACAAAAGTTTATTAAGAGTCTCCAAGATGCAAGGCCCTATGGTAGGCATGAAGAAGGAATATAAGGATAAAAATAATAGTCAGGACTCCCTAGGAATTGCAGTCTTCTGGAGCAGGAGGAGGACTACGTTTGCACAGACAAGAACTGTACCAAATTGTGATACACAATTGTGTATCACACAATTTGTTGTGATAGGGCTGAGGAAGAATCCAGGGAAAATGCTTCAAGGAAACTGTAAGCAGGAGAGAACACCCCTGGTAGCCAGGCTGAGTCTTGCAAGTAGGAGGTATTTAACCAATTGTGTTGAATTGAGAGGAAGGATTACAAAAGGCAGTAATGAAGAGGGAGGACAGCAGCTGGGTCAGCCTGCTCAAACTCATGGAGGGGGGAGACCAGTTATGTTCAAAGGATAGTCCAGTGCGGTGGGAAGGTAGTGAAAGGAAAAGTATGAAATCAGGCTGGAAGGGAAGCCAGCCTGAGAAGGGCCTTAAACACCACAATGAAGAGTGTGCAGTTTATCCTTTAGGCAACAGAGAGCCACTGAGGGCATGGGAGTTTGGAAGCTACTTTTAGCAGTCATGTGAAGAATGACTTGGAGGGGCAAGGAGACCAGGAGAAGCCCATTATCACAGTCCAGAGAAGAGGTGCCGGGCCTGAACCAGAGCAGTGAAACTATGAGTGGACAGAAAGGATGGACATGAAAGAGGCAATAAATATAAGACCAACAGAATTTTGGCAACTGGATATGGGAAGAGGGAAGAGTTATAGGTGACTCAACCAAGGTCACATGGAGAATTCACAGCATTAAAAAAAAACAGGATAGTTTGGAGGATGAATTACTATTCCAAAATGAGAGAAAGCTGATATGGCAGCTATCTTCATCTCCATAGTGGGTGCTAAGTTGTAGAGCATTGCTCAGTTTTTCAGAACAGAGCTAAGAAATATTTATAATAATGAATATATAAGTCTATGTCTATAAGTAATAATAAAGCCACAAGACATCCTAAAATATTTTCTAATTGTTAATTTTATTGAAATTTTGGAAGGACCATGGTTAAAATATGAGGTATTAATTTTGACTTTTTTACAATCCACAAAATAATGGTATGGTGATCTTTATCATTTCATACTTAGTGAATTTTGAATTCTATTTTAGCAACCATATAATTCACTTGAAAATAATCAGTATCAAATCAGTATAGTTTATTCATTCCTCATGTCTTACAAATTAGATTTAGAGTCTTAGAACAGTAAAGGCTCTGAAAGATAATTTGCTTTAGTCCCTTCATTTTTTAGATGAGGAAACTGAGGCTGAAAGACTTGCCTCGAATCATATAGTAAAATACTTGTTGATCATAGTCTTAGTTCTTTTCCTACTACATAGTTATCTTTCAAAAAATTTCTTTTGTTTTATCTTTTTGGCTTTGGTTTTAGACTGACATTTTATTTTAATGGATTAAAAAATTAGCAACATCAAATTTATTACCTTTAAGAAAATTCACACAATTTTCTTACTTTAAAACACACATCTATTTCCTTCATATTGTAACCATTGTTAAAGAATGAAAAAAAAACCCCTCAAACAAGTGGTTGCTTTGAAGCTAATAACTCAAATTTATCTAACAATTTAAGGTCTAGAAAATACTTCCTTCATAACAGGCCTGTGAAATATATATTGCAAATGTGATTATCTTCATTTTAGAAATGAAGTTTAGAGAGGTTAAGTGACTTACCCATCATTACACAAATACCAGTAAGCTTAAAAAATAAGAGTTCTCTCCTCAGTGATAATAGTGATTAGGGCAGAGTGGGAAGTAGTAAGAATCCACCCTACAAAGTAGCATTGTCATCCTGTGAGTCTGGAAAAACTTAAAAATAGCTACTAGTTAGCTTTGGAATACTTTCATTTCTCTGAAGCCCTTGAACACCCTGCAGGGATCCAGGGAAAAAAGATTTAAGACCAAAGGAAGCAACTCTGAAAGAGAGCTAGGCTCCCATACTGGCAAAGTCAAATCCTTCCTTCTGAAATGTGAATAGTCTATCCTGATTATAATAACTCTTTTTAGAGGGCAGTCCAAGAATGCCAGAGAGGAGGCAAGAACACAAGAAGAGCTGACTCCCTGGAGATGGGACGTCCCTTGCTGTTTTAGGCTTGGGGGCTCATTGCTACCACCTTCTCTTAGCCCTTCAATAAATGCTCCTCCTGGGATTGTCATAATAGTCTCATAATTTGTCTTCTATATCTTCTCATTCTAAATTGTTACACTCTGACAAAGTAACTTTCTTCCATATGCATATACCTGATCATGACACTTTTCTGACCAAAACTACTTAGCACAACATATAAGGTCTTCTGGAATCTACTCCCTTTCTAGCCCTATCTCACATAACTAAATCATCATTCTCCAGTCAAACTAAGCTACTTGTCCTTCCCTGAACAACTTGGTGCTTTTACCCATGCCATTCCCTCTGCTTGGAAAACTTTCATCTTTCTCTTGGTTGAAATCCTTATCTATTTTTCAAGCTTGGTTTTTTATGTTACCTCCTCCAGAAAACATCTCCTGGTCCTCCCAATGAGAAGTGATCTTTCCTTCTTCTAAACTCGTTACACACTGCTCCTTTCTTGTGCATTTGTTTTTTTTTTTTTTTTTTTTTTTTGCATGATACTTATTAGAATGAAAGTTCCATGAAGATAGGGAGCCTGTCTTTTATCATTGTTCTATATTTCTCTTGTCTATAGTGCCCTCCAAAGCCTAGGCTTAGTGAATAGCTGTTTTACTAAAGAATATTTCATTTTAGGTCCACAAAAATCACCATGTTTTTAAGCAGTCCATTTCATGCCAAAGACCATATGCCACAAACTCATACATCTATTTATACTAAATAATAGTTTGACACTCAAATAGGAGGTTGTATGATCAAAACACATTACTGGTATCTATAAAACCATGATATTGGGGAGCACCAGATGCTGTATTCTACTGGTCAATAAGAATTACTAAATAATGCTAGGAATACAAAGACAGGCAAAAACAAGATCATGTCCTCAAGCATCTTACATTCTAATGGTGGAGATAACATGCAAACCACCATGTACATAAAAGATCCATACAGTGTGAAGTAACAAAGAGTTTATTAAATACTGACTCTATGCAAAGCACTGTGTTAAGAGCTGAGGACACAAACAGAAAGGTAAGACAATCCTTCTCACATTCCAATGGAGCTCACATTCCAATGGGGGAGACAGCACAAACGAAAGATTTCAACTGCACATCAAATAGAGAAGGACCAATGTACAATGACAAAGCAGATGGTAATGTTGCTTCTTTAATTTCATTTGTATTGATCCAATTTTCTTTGTTTTTGATGCTTGAACCACTGGATGGTTCCAAGGATTTTGGTGCCAAGAACGGTCCTTTCTAGGTCTTCGGCAGCTTTGGCTGCAGCTCCTACAGGAGCTTGTAGTCAGGCTGCATCTACTCAGGGCCAGCCTTAGGGGATGACGGCTGAGGGCATTGGGCCTAAACTGTTTTCACAATCTCAACCCCTTGGTGAACCAGTTCACCTCTACACTATCCTTGACTCTTCACTTTGATCACCTTTCTCCTATGTCCAATCATGTCCAATTAAATTAGGACAAACTTCAGCCACAGATTATTCTATCAATTTCCTTTATTCCTCATCATACAATCCTAAATAGAACTGGAAGAAATTAGAAAACAGTGCAAACTGGATCCACTTTTAATCAGTTAATCTCAACCATGCTCTCACCATAGCAAAGCAAGCCATCTAACCCTCTTCTCATACAAAGCAGCTGTTTTAACCAGGTTCTCTCCTTTGGCCTCCTATGGTACTCTCTTCCCCTACTCTTGATGCTGACAATATTGCCTCATATTTTACTGAAACAATTGAATCCATTTGTTAAGAGCCCCCTCTCCTCCTTAATCTTCTTATATTCCTTTGATGTGTTCTTCCCACGATGTTCCCCTTCATTCCAGTCTCTGACTCTACTTGTCCAGGTTAATGCTTCTCCTTGGACCTTTGGTCCTACTACTCCAGCAGATTGCCTCCAGTCTTTGACCTCTCTCTACCACTGGCATTTTCTCTAAAATGCCCAAGGCTTCACCAGCTTGGTAAAACCCCCACTAATTCCTATGGGGCCCAACAGTTGCCATCACAGATCCTCCCTTCTCACCTAAACTTGTCAAAGTCACCTACAATTGGTGTTCCCATTTTTCTCATTTTCTCCTAAACCCTCTGCAATATGGCTTCTGACCTTGTTCAATTGTAACTGCTCTCTCCAGAATTACCAATTATCTCTTGATTGTGGAGGCTGTTGGCTCCTACTTGATCTCCATCCTTCTTGATCTTTTCCTATGTACTTTCTCTTCATTAGGTTTCTGCCACTCTTTTCTACTTGTCCCATCAATCCTTAGTCTCTTTTACTGGATCTTTGTCCATGTCATGACCACTAACTGTAGGTGTCTTTCCAGGTTCTGGCCCAACTTCTCTCCTCTTTTCTCTTTATATTATCAGATTTATCAATTCCCATGGGTTCAGTGATCTATACAACTGGGTCTCATACCTATTTGTCTAGCCCAGACTCCTGAGCTCTAGTCCCATATCACTATTGTTAGAGATTCTAAACTGTGAGAGTCTCACAGAAAGGAATCTCAAACTCAGCATGCCCAATACAGAACTCATTAACTTTCTCTATAAATCCTCAGTTGAACGTCCTGCCATACTTGCAGTCACCCCGATTCACTGCTTCAGCATCATTCTTTACTCTCTCATTCCTTCTATACATTCAACCATTTTCCAAATCTTATATTTCCTTTCTCCATAGCATCTCTGTAATTCCGTCCCTTTCTTTCCACTCAGTAAATACCCTATTTCAAACCCTCCTTGCTTGCCTGGACTATCATCATGGCCTTCTAATTGGCCCTCTCCTTCCCCCCTCCCCCCATTCCACTGAGCTTCCCCTTTTTCCAATCTTGTGTTCCTCTCCCCTCCATGTACTCTGTAATCTGGCAACACTGGCCCATTTGCTCTTTCCTGCTCCAAACCTTTGTTTTGACAATTCCTAGGTCCCAGAATGCTCTCCTTAGCAACCTCTACTTCCTAGAATCCTTGGCTCATTTAAAGATTTAGCTCAAGTGCTGCTTTCTCTAGGAGACCTTTTTTCAGCTCTCCAGTGTCGATGCCATCATCTTCTCTTAGCCTTCCTTCCATCCAATCTGTATTTATCTTTAAGGTTCTAATTTTTGTGCTGTCCTTCCTATTAATGTAAGCTTCTTGAAGAAGGTACCACATCCCCAGCAAAATCCAAGAAGATAGGCAGCACAGGGACTGGGACACAGTCAATACTAAATAGTTAATTGCGTGTCAAGAAGGTAATCCTTCCAACACAAACTGTAACTGAGGCTTAGCAGACAAGAGTTGCTGAAGACAAAAAGTCCATCACTGCCCAGCTAACTTCTGATCCCAGAAGCCCAGATTCACAGGTTCTGAGGGTTAGAAGGCACTTCAGCCATCGCCTAGTCCAATCCCGACACATAGGAATCCCTACCCTACCCTTTCCCACCTAGAGTCCTCTGGCCTTTGAAGCTTGAGGAGCTTCTGCAGGGGAGTTGTCCCTCGGAGATGAGTGCTGAGGGTCAGGGCACTTCTGCCACTGAGCCTCATCCACTTCTGCTAACTGCTTCTGCTTCTAAGTCTGGTCCCTCCGTTACGTGGCAGCCCTTCCAACACTGAAGTGCTGCTGTAGGTCCTCTCCTGACTTCCTTTCTCCAGGCTAAACACGCCAAGGTCCTCTGACTGATCCTTGTATGCCATGATCTCACAGTCCATGTGGTTGCCCTCCTTTGATTTCTGGTTAGCTTATCATGTCCTTCTTCAAGCATGGTGTGGAGATCTTACTATGGCACTTCCAATGAGGTCTCAAAAGTACAGACTACTTTGGTATTATCCTGCTTCAGGAAGCTATTATCCTGTTGCAGTCTGAAATTGCACTGGCTTTTTTGGCCACCTCACATTATGTGTCCCTGTTGTGCTTGAAGTCCTTTGAAATGTCCAGATCATCTTCATACCAACTACTGCCCATCTATACTGTCTCTATTTTATATGCGTGGGGTTGACTTTATTTTTGTACCAGATGTAAATACTTGACATTCATTGCTACTGAATTTCATCTTTATATTCATCAGCCTTATACTTTAGCCTGACATTTGGATCTTAACTCTGCCATCCTTAACAGATGTTACCTATCCCTCCTAGCTTTGTGTCACGTGCAAATTTAATGAACATGCCTTCTATGACTTTATCCAAGTCATAGATGAAAATGTTAAAAAGAGCACAGGGCCAAGGAATAAATCCTGAGGTATTTCACTGGAGACCTCATGTTATGGAACTATTAACAGCTATTCTAAGTGACCCATCTGTATAAAATTACCTAGATAATACTGATCCATATTTCTCCAACATATACACAAGAATAGTTCAACTTCTTTTAAAAGTTTTGCTAAAATCTAAGTAAATGAGATCCACAATGTTCCTTCACCTACCAGTTTAATAATCTTGTCAAAAAAGGGACATGAGGCTAATCTGGGATGATTTGTTCTTGATAAAGTCTTAGTTGCTCTTTGGAATCGCTGCTTCTTTTTCTAGATAGTTACTATCTCTAATGATCTTTTCTTTTCTTTTGCTGAGGCAATTGAAGTTAAGTGACTTACCCAGGGTCACACAGCTAGGATGTGCTAAATGTCTGAGGCTAGATTTGAATTCAGGTCCTCCAGACTTCAGGGCTGGTGCTCTATCCACTGTGCCACCTAGCTGCCCCTCTAATGATTTTTTCTAGATTTTTTTTTTAGGAACTGAAGTCAAGATTACTGAACTAGAGTGGACGTTGTACTTTTTTTTTTTTTTTTTAAATTGGGACAGTTGCACTTATCCAGTCTTGTGGTATCTCTTTCCATTTTCCACAATCTTTCAAATTTCACTTATAGTGGTTATGCTATTATATCTGCCAATTTTTTCAGGAACCAAAATAAGACTCTCAGCTAGGTTGATTCCTGGACAACAGATATACTAGACATATATCAGCAGGCCTTAAAAATACTTAAAAATTTTCTATCTTTATAGGACTTTCTAGAATTTATAATCTTCTGGCATAATCTTTGAGAACACAGGGTCACCTCCATACTACAATAAAGTATCAAAGTAGGAATACAAAGAAGATACATATGTAAAAGGTTATTTGAATCTATAATGTAAGCCTTGAACTCGCTAAATCAGCAGAATCCTAAGTGTTGTCTAAAAATTACTTAAAGAGGACACAGAAAAGCATAGAGATATATAGATGGGTTTGAAAGGGACCTAAGAAGATATTTAATCCCAGCCTTACCTGAAGTGTGAAGGTAGTAAACTAATGAGTTTCTCATCATACGAAGTGGCCTACTCCGTTATCAGCCAGCTTTGTTTATTAGGACCTGCTAGTAATGTGTGCCAGGCACTTCAGCTGTTGTTTTTGGTTTGCCGTGGAAGAATCGCCACCTCAATAAAAGCCACAAAGCTTCGCCAATAATTCGAGCTGGATCAATTAAGAGTGCCAAGAAGCCAGGGAAGTACAAGACAAGAAGAAACAAGGTGGGTAATTATATTGAATTAGATAATTGGATGCCTGCTTGTGGCTTGCTTTTGACTATATTAAGATGTGGCAGGCATATGCTAACTAATAATTAAAGACAGCTGTGAGGATAGCCGTGTCCTATCTCGAGGAAAGCCTGGGAGCCTGCTCTAAATAAACTGTCTTTTCAGGAATTTTCAGTGAAGTCAAGAGACTTAACTGGTCACAAGGCTGAGTTAAGCCCTTCGCCAAACAAGAAAACAAAGGATCTAGGCTTCAGACAAGTATAGAAGACAAGGAGAAATGTGCTAAGACCTGCAGAAATGGTGCCATGTTTCCCTATCTCCTGGGATAAAGAAAAACCTCTACTCTACAAAATGCACATTAGTTTAGATGTTAGTAGAGAAGGTAAAAAGAATGGAGGGATGGATTTCTACTCTCCAAATTATTAGGATGAATAAATGCTTCCTTTAAAATGTGGACTGAAAACTTCAAAGAAGAAATAAACAAGAAAAAGCTGTCAGAAGGCACCCAAGGAATATTGATCTGTCAGGGAGTTAGAAGATGAAGAATATGACACAGAAAAGGAAGGACTGCTGAATATTTAAACCTAAGTAATAGATAAGAACTTCTTTTCATAGAGAGGACAAGTTGAGTCATTTTAGTAAGAAACTACTTCTTGTGTTCCAGGGAATAATGATGTGGATTTGCAGGTCCCATCAAATAAGAGGTAATCCAGTAATGACTAGAGGAATAGATGAGCAGTGATTTATTGACTTGATAGCAATACTGAAAGTGTGTTCTCCTTAAAAGGTATATTGTAAAGATATAACAGGATGCTTTCTGGGATCTTGTTAAAACTGATGATGACTATTTCCTCCTGGCAAGTCATGGTGGGAGCAAATGATTCTATAAAAGGGAATTTTGAGAAGGCAACTAAGGATTATAAAGTCTTTGACAACAAACTGAAGATCTAAGAGTCTTTAGGAAAGTTTTAACTACTATTGCTAATTGAAGATATTGTGTAGTGTTGATTGAAGGTAGTAAAAAACAAGAGAGAGGTGGGAAGTATTCTATCAGAATATTGTCTGAAAAAAGGATTTGGAATTTTGTACTATGGCTTGAAATATAGGATTGATGGTTAGGGATATGACAAGGGCTGGTAAAAATATATTTGGAGGCCTCTAATTCCAATGAAGAGTTTTAAACTGAAAGGGGAGAAAGACAAGCCTAATATTGGAGATCAAAAGAAAAAAGAATAGCAGAAGAGAGGAACAATTATTCATGGGAAACGATATCCAAGGAGATAGGCAGCAATAAAACACATGATCTCAAATATCTATACATAAATCTACAAAAATGTGGATAACAAAGAGGGAAGTACAGATTCAAATATAAGAAAGCAAATCTGTCCTCAGACAGGTCAATAAGGATGGGTGAGATGGAACTTAACAAAATTTTGCCATGAAAGTATATTTTATTTAGAAATAATAAAAAAGATAAAATGGTGGTTGTGTTATGTTGTTTGTTAAGAAGATATACTCACCAACAGGAAATCTGGGAATGTATTTGGGTAAGGTACAAAGGAAAAAGAAGAGGGTTACTGTTGAAGAGACTACCACAGACCTGGATGGAAAGTAATTTGATGAGTTTGGGAACCAGATAACAAACTCAAATGAAGACTTGTTATTGTAGTGATTTGGAATGGCAGCAATATGGACATCTGTTGGACTTATCTGTTAAGAGCCGAGAAACTGAGGAACTTGCGTTAATGACAATTTCATCCTTTAAAAGGTAGAAGATAAAATAAGTGACCCTGCTATTCTGAACATAATTCTGACAAAGTGTTCGTTGAAGTAATAATAATAGGGTTAAGGGACATTCGAATAAAAGAGTTAGTGGTAGATAGAAGATACCATAGGTTTTGGGAAATATTTCAAATGATTCAGGAAAAAATGCGTAGGACTCAAAACATCTTATATATGAATTAACCCAGGAAGGAGAGAGAACTCTCCAATATATGTTAGTGGACCCAACAATCATTGATTAGGATCAAGAGGAAAAAGAAAAAAATGTATAGGGTACTGATCAATCCAAATTTTAAGAAAGAAATGTTTAGAAGATGGTATAAGCAAGGCAAATTATAACTAAAGATGTATGTAAAATAGTAGTCTGATGGCCTCAGTAACAATGTCAGCTACATTTGGGGCAAAAAATAGATTAAAGAAGGGAGAGGACTGCTGCTTAAGATAGATGGTCTAAAGATAACAGATAATGTTGAGAAGGCTGGAAATATCAGTGATGATTATTTTGCTTTTCTGTTTCTTCCAAAAAGGCTAATGTTCACAATGGGAAGGATAGGACAAAAATAGCTAAGAGGGAGTTGAAAATGAAGATTTAAGTGAAAAGTTATAAGACATCAAACTGTCCTCAGTGAGTTTAAGGCATTAAACCCAGAGAAACTCATCTTAGGATAAAAAAAAAAATCCTCCAAACAACAAACAATCCCCTCCCCTTCTTTCAAAACCTTAGACCCAAATCCTAGCAAATATGGCTGCTGGATCATTGTCAAACTATTTTTAAAGGACCCTGGAAAATTAATAGAGAGGTTACAAGACTGGAAGTAAAAGATGTAAGCTAGTGAGCTTGAATCCAGTTCTTAGTGCAATTATGGAACACATTATTAAAAATATGTTTCTGAGCCTTTAGAAAGGGAAAAAAATGATCTGTAAAAACCAGAACAAGTCATATTTGTCTAAACTAACTTCCTTTTTTGACAGAATTAGAGACTCATAAAATCAGGGGGATGCTATAAACATTATATAGTACTGTATACCAAGACAACAGAGAGACAGCAGTGTGTCACAGGGGAAAATATACTGGATTTTGAGTCAGAGGACCTGGGTTAAAATGCCAATTCTTCCTACCACCTAGATGTCTTATGGGCAAGTCTTTTAACCTCCCTGTGCCTCAGTTTGAATCTTTGTAAAGTCTTGGAGTAAATAACAGCTCTAGATCTCATGACAAGAAATTTCATCTATATTATATGTGTTTTACTATTCTATACTATATATGTTTTACTTATACTATAAGAGGAAATGATGTGTTTTAGACCATAGTATAATTAGGTAGGCACAAAACTGGTTGAGTGACTAGATCCAAAAAGAAATGGGTCAGATGTCAAGTCTAACAGAAGGTTCTTCTATGTTTTCTACACACATTTGCTTCTGATGCATTTCTCAGTTCCCATGAGTCCAATGAGCATTTCTTTGTAGATGATTCCCAGATCTCTATATCCAGCCCTGCTTTCTTGAGCATGAGGCCTATATTGCCAACTGTCAACTGGATATCCCATCAGTATCTCAAATTCAACATGTCCAAAGCAGAATTGATTATCTCCCTCCTATCCCCAAATCCATTCCTCTTTCTAACTTTTCTTGTTTTTGTCAAGGATACCATCATCTTTTCCACCACCCAGGTTCACAATAGTGGAATCATTCTCAACTCTTCACTTCTCCTTAGCCCCTAAATCCAATCATTTGCTTACAATACTTCTTGAATCCCTCTCCCTTTCTGCACTGAGGTGGACAGCACTTTAGTTTTGGCCCTCATCACCTCACCCCCGGAAAACAATTGTAACAATCCTAATGGTATCTCTGTCTCATCTCTCTCTTCAGTCCTTGAGGCAACTGCCAAAGTGTTACTTCCAAAGCACAAATAAGACTATTTCATTTCCCTTTTTGATAATTCCAGTGTCTCCCAGATATCTCTCAAAATACAAATTCTCTTTTTGGCACTTAAACCCATTTTCAAATTTGTTCCAAGCTACTTTTCCAGGGTTATTAAACATTACTTCTTTTCATTACTCTATAGTCCTGCCAAACTGGCCTTTTTGTTATTCCCCACAGTGACAACCTGTCTTCTCTCTTCATGTCTATGCTTAGGCTGGAATGCATTTCTACCTTGCTCTCATCTACCAGAATCCCTCATTTTGTTCAATGCTCAACTTCAGTATTGACTTCTCTATGAAAAGTCTGATCTTCTATTTCTTCCCGCCCAGAAAGATTTTCTCTAGATACTTGTTAGCAAATGTCAGCATTGGGAATATTGGATTAAACTCAAAATATCATCCAGAGCAGACACCTTAGACACTTCAGAATAGCAAATCACTAAATGTCCATATGTCATTAAAATGCTGAGACTGATTTACTGTTTTGTTTTGAAAAGTAGGTTTTCTCCGTGTTCCATCACCATAGAAATACCAGGCCCAGAGGACTTGGCCCACATTAAGATGCAGGTTAGTTGGAAACTTGATGAATAGGAAATGAAGCCATACAACATGCATGAATTTCATGCATTCTGCATCCATGCAGCTACATGCTTACAATTTGGTAGTTTGCTCAAAAGACAATGAGATTTGACTAGAAAAGCTCAAGCAATGAACATTATTCCTTATTGAAACCATGCCCTAGGTGGTTCCGTGATTCCACAGGAAGCTTGTTTCCAAGGACAACAAAACAATCCTATCAAAACAAAGGTGTTGCTACTCTCCTCCTCGACCCTGCCATACTTTAGGACAGAGTCCTTCTGATTCTGGGGGTGGCAGAGGGAAGTACAAAGACCGGATCTATTTCTTTTAAGGCTCTAGTAGAAAATTAAACATCTTGGTGCCAGGCTCAGGGCTTTTCACCATTAGTGACTAGTACTACATTTGGAGGACTATGGATTTGTGGATGGAGATCTAAGACATGCAGCTAAGAGATACCATACCTCTTTTCCTGTCCACCTCTGTCCATTCATCTACACGAAGCATATAAAAAAAAACAACACCAGTTTATGAGGCAAAGATATATATTTTTTTCAAATGAAGTTTTTTAAGATACCAACTCTAACTAGCCAATTAATAGGATTGCATTAAAAAAGTTAGCATTTCATGTCTTCCAAGAAAGCTTTGCCTGACTTTTGCATCTTTAAAGGGAAGAACAAGCATAAATGATATTATAACATTATGACTGCCCCTAGACAGGGCCAGTGCCTACAGAGTATACAGTACTGTTAGCTAGTAGCTAAGGAAAGGAGAGGAAAGATCCAGTAGATTCAGCTCCCAGAAGATTCCCTTTGGAGGCTCTTTTTTTTTTAATGGCTTGAGAGATCTTCTAGTATCATACAGGCATATAACATTGAAAATAACTCTTTCTCCATTATGAAGACTATGCCATAGAAGATAGGGGCAGAAAAATAAACGGCAGAAAATAGTGTGTATGGTCTCTGTGGATCCCCATTTCTTCTACAATTAAGATTTCCCTCCAACTAGCTAGCTAGAACCTTTCAGGTTGAGCAATTTGCAAAGTAAATAAAATAAGAAGGTAATATCTGTATTTACCAAATTTCCAATTTGCATAGTAAGATGAGTTGAGTAACAAATGTGTTTCTGAATAGAATATTCACAGGGACAGTGGGTCAGACAGATAAACACAGGATCACTCGCTCAAAAAAAGATCCTATCAGGCAAAATTCACTGGATTTGAAAAGTCCTTGTAAATCCTACTTGTTTTACATTTGAAGTAGTTAAAAAATTTCTTTATTCTTTTCTATTGAAGTTAATGATATTATTAACCAAAATGGATAAGAAGAATTTTTTATCTTTAACCTAGTTTGCTCAGAGATTTAAATAACTATAGGCAAACAAAATACAACTATTAAGAAGTTAACAAATTATCTTTTTATAGACAGAATAAGTTTTCGATATTATAAAGGGGTTTATCTTTTTATAGACAGAATAAGTTTTCGATATGATAAAGGGGTATTTTTAACTTTTTTGACATATCAATACAAGGAGCTAATTCTAGCCAACATTGATGCAAGACAACAGTTCATAACTACACTCTCCAGTATTATAGTTTATTTAGTAGCAAAGTGATTATATTTTAGAGAATCAACAACTATAAAATTCACTCATCTGACTTATGGTGTTCTTGAGGTGAAAGATTTATGAAGCAGCACCAGGACCCTGCCTTCTCTAAAGCTGAGAGTGATGTCTTGGACATTCTATCAAAATTTCTTTTATGTTTGCTAAGGAGGCAGATTTTAATGGTGGGCTTCTGGGAACTCAGAAAGATGCTGAAAAGCTGTGGAATTTCTACTCTGTCCATTATATTGCGTGCTTGGGAATAAGATGTTGCTGTAAAGAACTCATCCTGTCTGAAGGACATTCAGTCTATTTATCTGTTGCTGAGATATCATTAAGTGAGTGAGTAGGTGATGAATGAATGAGTCTGGGGCAATAAAGCCCACATCCAGCAGATGTCTCTGTGATGCTGTTTTTATGGTCTATAAGCTTTAGAATGCTATTCTCCAGTTGACTTTTTTTGGTCTAGATCATGGGATCACAGAATTAAAATTGGGAGGGACCATGAGGGTTGCCTAGTCGTCCCTTCATTTTACAGATGAGGATTCTGGGGCCCAGAGAAGTCAAATAACACAGGTAGTGACTAAAACAAACTCTCCATACTCTTCTCATTGCACTGCACTGTCCTAGGCTTCACCATATTTTCCACAAGCTGAAATCTCCTATTAGTATTGAGATACCTTAGTGCACATGGTAATTATAGAAGGCACCCATTAAGTATTGGTTGATTAATTGATCTTAAGAAGACTTTCATTTCCTTGGAAAGAGGGAGGATATACCATATGACTCCTAGGTTCTTTCTGGTTCTACTTCTGTGTGTTTGAACTCGAAGTTCTATTCTAAGGAGTACCTTTTAGACTAAGGAGTCCATAGATGATCTGGAATCATAAATATAAAACCAGAACCTAACCTAGATAATGCCAATGAGGTGATCCAGTTCTCTGCTTTCTACATTCTTAAAGTCACAGTCAAGTCATTTAACCTTTCTACAAATGAGTCAGTTTTCCTGTAAAATGAAGAACATAAAAACGTGGTAGAAAGTTATTTTTATGAGTGTTTTAAAGAGAAGAGTAAAGAAAACAACTACTTCTACTCTTGCTTTAAACATTTCATAACATTCAGTGGGCAACGCTCAAAGATTACTCCATTGAGGTTGAACTTGCTTTCTGTTGAATTCTGAAACAAAGACCAAACGGAGGAGGAAGCTTGCAGCATATTTTCTGATAATGCTAGACCAGGGATGGCCTTCATGAAATACATCAATACTGATAAAGAAAATTTTACACGGCTTTTGGGAGGAAAAGCCCAAAATATAACTCCCCCATATGTGTTTTTGTTGGACACAATAAAAGGCCCTATGAGTGAAGGATCTATTGAAAAAGGGTGACAAAAAAGATCTTTTTTTGGCGGGGAGATGTAGGCAAGGGGAAGCAAGCAAAAAATCTGGAACTCTTGTAGGATCATAGGCTAGAACAGACTTCAATGGGCCAACCCTTTCATTTTATAGATGAGGAAAATGAAGCCCAAGGAAGTTAAATAGCTTGCCTTAGATCACACAAGTAGTAAGCTAAAGGCAGGATTTGAACCCATATATGACTCATGAGGAGTTATGCTTTCCACTGTGCCATGCTGCTTGTTACTATCATTGTTTGGGGGATCAGATTTGGTGTCTTGGAACTGGATCATTACTTTTCTAGTCTTAGGAATCCATGTCCTAAATCAGCACAATTCCCATACTTTCCAGTAAAGCTAAGGAATTCTCTAGTATGATCCAAGACCTCCTTAAGTTGTCTTGTTTGCCCATAGGATGCTGCACAGCATTTTGACTTCCACAGTAATTTATGATTAAAGATAACTTGTGGGACCAGTCCCAACTCTTGTGAGAAGGAAGCATCTCAGCATGGAGACATAAGACTTTTTAGCTGAAAGGAGTGGGTGTGTGTGGGGTACATAGGCTGCAAAAAGCTCTGTTGTGGGAGTACTGAGAAGTCTTAGCTAGAGAATAAGAACCATTTAAGGAAAAAAGAGGGCTGTGGGCAAAGAAAAGGGAATACACTGGAGTCCTGATTAGGCAAAAACAGGTAACTATGGGCCTTTAACTAAGGATAGGAAATAGTGAAAGGGGATGTTAAAGTAGCAAAAAAATCCTTTGCACAACAATGATTTAAATAATTTTCATGGTTTTTGTTAGTATTATTATAATTATTATTATAAGACATAATATATTTATATAATAACAATGACAATAACAATAATAATTACTTTTATTGTTAGCAAGCTCTTCTAGTTTTGAGGAGAATCAAGACAGACCAGGGATTCTCAGATAACAAAGGGACCATTTGTATTAGATCAGGAATCTTGAGAGAACAGTCATTCAGTTTTAAAGGGTTGGGTGATCAAGGAGTAATGTCAGAATTTTGAGAGGAGGGTGATAAGGCTATCAGTAGAGCAGTGTTTTCGGTTTGGTGGGAAGGTAACAGGGTTCCACCCCCCCCCCCCCCACACACACACTTCTAAGGGTAAGATGATGGCTAGAACAGAATTTGAAGGGAGGCAATGTATGATGTAGGGCAGGGTCCTCCAATTTTGAGTGGTGGTACCTAAGGAACAGAATTTGAATGGAAGGTCTGAGATGATGGGGGAAAAGTGTCTTCAGAAGGTATTGGAGAGTTTATTTAATGGTATAAAGTCCCCCAGTTTTGGGGGATGAGATCAGGGGAGCAGAGAGTGAGGAAAGGAAATTAAGGTTGGGGATCTGAGATTACTATGGAAAGCAACTGAGAAAGGAATCCAAGGACAGCCTCTTTCACTTTTAAGAATGTACAGGGGTCCAGGACCCTCAGGAGGTTTTGGAGAGAAAGCAGAGGATGGTTAGAGGGAGTAGCTTTCCTGTTTGGGGGAAGAAGGCTAGAAGAGCAGCATCCACTAATTTTGAGGGTCTTGGGGAGCAGATTGTCTGCTTTTGAGGAATTATTAAGAAGCAACAGTGGAGGATGGTCTGTGCTGAAGGATCTTCCACTTTGGAGGCATCTCAGGCAGATAAGCCCCTGGTTTGGGTGAGGGGTTGGGATAGCATCCTCGGAAAAGATCCCCTGTTTTGGAGAAGACTGGAGAGATGGCTCCCTGCTTGGGAGAAGGATATCAGAAGTAACTGACTTTGGGAGTCTGGGGAATAAGTTCCATGTTTTGGGGGGTTTCAGGGAGCAGAATCTCCTGGGAGTTTTTAGGGGGAGCTTTCTGGGAGCAGTGTCTTCAGCTCCAGCAAGAGGTCTCCAAACAGAGCCTCCTGTTTTAAGAAGTCCCCTGAGAACAGTCTTTTGTTTTGGGGGGTCCTGGGAAGGTGGGCTATTTTGGGGGTCCTGGGGCTAGTCTCCCGTTTTGGGGGGCTCTGGGCGAGTCTCCCGTTTTGGGGGGCTCTGGGCCGAGTCTCCCGTTTTGGGGGGCTCTGGGCGAGTCTCCCGTTTTGGGGGGCCCTGGGGCGAGCCTCCCGTTTTGGGGGGCCCTGGGCGAGTCTCCCTTTTGGGGGGCTCTGGGCGAGTCTCCCGTTTTGGGGGGCCCTGGGGCGAGTCTCCCGTTTTGGGGGCCCGGCAGGGGGCAGTCTGAGGGGGTGTGAGGGCGGGCTCCTGTTTCGGGGGCCCCGAGGACAGCCCTATTTCGGAGGACCCCGGGGGGTCTTGTTTTGGGGCACCCTGGGGACGGTCCCCTGGGGGGGGGCCCGGGGAGGCGCTCACCTTTACGGGCCTTGTCTGTCGGGACGTTCTGCGCCCGCAGGCGCTGGTCCAGGATGTAGAGCATCTCCCCACCCAGGTTCAGGAAGAGCAGAGGTAGCGTCCGAACCGACATGGCGCCGCGGGGCCGGGGCCGGGGGTCGGGGGTCGGGACTGGCCGCGGGGAGCCGGGGCGCGGGGCTCCGGCAAAGCAGCGAGTGCCGAGAACGGACCCACCGCAGGCGTCTCAGCCACTCGGTTGCCAAGGTAGCGCCAATGACCGGGAGGAGCAGCCAATAGGAGCGCTGCTTGTTGGGAGGTGGGCGTCTTAAAGGCGCCAGGGCGGAGGGCGAGAGAAGCCCATTTGGCCGACATTTAAAGGTCCGGCTGCAAAGGAGCCATTCATGTCTGGGGGCTGAGCTGGGAGGAGCGCTGGGCCCGGAGGCGGGGGCCTGGATTCGGATTCGGCTTTGTTGGGTTACTAGCTGCGTGACCACGCTACAAGTCACTCAGAGACAGTGTGGTGCTGCCTCATGTACTTAACAAGAACGGATGCTTTCGCCTCGCTTCGTTCCCTGCAGCAATGCCGGGACTGGGCTTCGGTCCGCGGTCTCTCCCAGCTTTAAGCTCGCTCAGCCGCTCCCGACTCTCTCTTTACAATTTATAATTGTAGAGTGTCTGAGGCTACATTTGAACTTGGCCTTTCTGACTCCGGACTTTGCGCCCTTCCCACGTACCACCCGGCTGCCCCAGCTTTAGCTCTGTCCTCGTCTGTAAAACGTACGGATTAGAAAACCGCTTTGCGATCCTTTAGATTCTATTTAAACCTGTTATTCCACTTTGGAAAAAAAAAGTTCACTTATGGAGAAATCAAGAACATACACCTCCTCCTCTCCCCCTTAAACCTCATGTTTTTACATCACAATCCGTTACATTCTGAGGTCTCACAATGTTCTTTTGCCTCTTTGTATCCATAGCACCTACCACAGTCAGTGCTTTATAAATATTTATTAACTATGTTACCTCTAATAGCAAGTTCTCTTGTAACAAAGAATAAAAAAGGGAAAAACCAATATATTGAGGCTGAGAGTAAATGCAGTGTTCCAGACAAAGCCCCTCTGAGGAATGATCAAGCTTTGCATTTCCTTTATCTGATTAATATCTTTTATCCCCTCCCCCCTTTTACTGTCTCACTCTTTTTGTCTTTGATTCTGTGATCTATAATCCATCCCTCTTTCCTTTAATAGTGTTCCAGGCTCTCCTCCTTGCTCTGCCCAAACTCTCTTGCTAACCCACCTTTTAGTGAACCAACTCTATACAATCCTGTCTTGAATTTCTTCTTCCCTCGCCCTATTGCTGATCTTTCCAAACCCCAACCATGGATTACTATCACATCTATCTCCCTCCTTCTTACTCATGTTGTTAAGTTGAACTGGAGGAAATCACTAAAATGTTGACAGAGTTCAATACAAATCTATGCTAACTAACCTTGAACAGGTTTTCATCACAGCAAAGAAATCCTATTATTCAATGTCTAAGCCACTCCGATCATTTGCCACTGAGCTCCGCCCCCTTCCCTTCATATCCTTCTCTTCTAAATCTTCTGCAATCTTAGCTTCCGATCTCATCAGTCAATAAAAACTTTTTTCCAGTTACCAATGATTTAATTGATAAATCTAATGGCTTCATCCCTTCCTCCTCTATAGCCATTGACTCTTCTGTACATACTTCCCTCACATTCAATGCTCTCAGTTCTCCTTCATTCGTGACTCCACAGTCTCTTGTGATGGATTTTCATCTATATCTATCCCACTAACTCTGGGCTCTCCTCTCGGCAATCTCAATAAATACCTCTATGGGACGATTTCTAAGTGTCTTTTTTCCAGTTCTAGTCTCTTTCCTGAGCTCCAATCCCAAATGGCCAAATAATTGGCAAACATTTTAAACTTGATGTTCCATAGGCAGACCACTCAGTGTCCAAGACACAACTTTATTACCTTTCTTTATAAACCCTTCCTTTTCCTGAACTTTCCTGTTACTATGAAAAGCACCACTGACTTAGTCACCCAGGTTCATGACTTGGGTATCATGTTCAACTCTTCTCTCACCCCACATATATGTGATTAGTTACCAAGCCGCCTTATCATTTATTTCTTAAAGGTACACTCAGTCACCACTCTTACTTAGGCCTCTATCACCACTCACCTTAATTATTCTAATATCCAATTCTTCTCTCTTCCCCAAGCCCTTCTACACTATTAATCCACTCTCTACTGAACTCCCAAAGCAATTTTCCTAAAATATTGCTTTGAGCATGGGAACCCAATTGCTCAATAAATTCTGATGCCTCCCAATTACTTCCAGGACCAGAGTCCTTTGTCACTTAAAAGCTTTTTACAACCTGGCTCCTTCCTTATAAACCTTATTATCAAGGTACTTTGTACTTGATGGTTCTGAACTAACTTTTTCCCCCTGCAACTAGTAAGACTTAGCTCAAGTAGCACCCGTTTTTGTTCCTTCCCGGGCCTCCAATAGCTAATGCCATTCTTCTTTAAGATAGACATTCACAAATGTGCATGTATATATAGTTGGGAGTGTTGTGATAAGGTTCAGACTTCACTGGAGTCTCTTGATTTGCTTGTGGCCCTGTTTCACATTATGGTTTCCCAAGAACCTGTTCCTGCTTATGCTAGTCCATCTTTTCCTTATCATGGTTTCCCAAGAACCTGTTCTTGTTTATGCTAGTCCATTTTTTCCTTGCTGTCAAATCCCTTCCCAACCTTTCAAGTCATTCTTCAGGACAGCAATGGCTGTTTTCTCTGATTTGCCAGCTCAGTGACTTTCCCATGTTATGGATAATAACCACATTTACTGTTGCCTTCACCCATTCATTCCTTACATCTTATTGTCATTTATTCTCATATTTATCTCTCAGACTTGACTGTTAGGTCCTCAAGGGCAGAGACTAGGCCTTCTCTTGTTGTACCCCAACTCTCTCCACCACCACCTCTTTCTTCCAACTTTTGCTGGTTTTGGGCCTCTTACACAGTATATGCTCAATGTCTTGTTCACTGTTAGTCAAAGGCACACTTGTATAAGCTATCTGGCCAAGACTGGGACACAAACAGCTTGAATTAATATTTATTGAACTGAAATATAACTTCCAACTTGTAATTCTATATTGAGGATCCTGGCAGGGACCTGAAACTACCTTCTCTACCCTCCTCATTTTACAGATATGAAGGAGTTGGAGTTCAGAGAATGTTAACGATTTGCTCCAGTTCACATAACTTGCTGGTATATTAGTGGAATGGAAACCTAGAGTCAATTCCAAATCTGGTACTCTTTCTATAATACCTCTGGATCTTCTGGGCTGAAGGGCCCCCTGTCCTCAGAAGCTAACTTTTCTAAGAAATGACTTATAATGTTCATAAGGACACTCAAGCCCGCAGACAAATGCCTGGCTGGGATGTGGCGTGGCCTCTGGGGAGCTGGCCCGCTGGGCTACCTCCCTGAGGCTTCCGTTACACACTTAGTGAAGCTTTTCTCAGACCTACAAACTCCGTCTATCCCCATAATCTGCCAGGACATGAAGAAGACTGGGTTTTAACTTATTTATTTCTGCTATTAGATAGAGTGCCACATGATTGGTGGAGCCTGGGCTATCCAACTGAAACTTTCTGACTCTCCAGCCTCTTCATTCCTTCACGCTTTAGTGCTTCTTCTTGCTTCTTTAGCTTCTTCAGTGCCTGTGTCTCCTGGAACACCTATTGAAGGAAATGGGAGGGAATGTTTCTCGAATTCTGGGTAAGTAAAACCTCATCCATGGAAGTGTCCAAACAGAATCTGCTGGAATCCTACTCAAGTGGAAGAAGTGTTAACAGGGAAATCCCTTTTAGCCTAAGTCATCAGTCTCTGCTTAAAGCCTGCCAAGGATGAACTTATCTGATAGAAGATATCCCAATGACAGAAGAAAATCTGCCTCCCTCAACCTCCTCTTCTCACTTCCTGCTATTCCTCTAAGGCTAAGCAGAAAAGTCTAATCTCTCCCACTTGACAAAACAGAGTTTCTCATACTCGAAAACATTATTTTAATAGCCAAGATGAAAGAAAAAATAATAATAAAAAAAAAATTGTCTCCATCAAAGCTTCTTAGGCTGTGGGTTGTGATCCCACATGGGGTCACATTACTGAATGTGGGGCTCACAAAATAATTATCAGCAAATGCTTGTTTTGTATACCTAATCTATATATTCATAGGTCCAGGGTTGTGTAAAAATTTCTCAGGCAAAAAGGTGTTAAATATGGGCAAAGTTTAAGCCCTAAACTAAACTGAAGTCCAGGAAGGCTACTCTATGCTGCTGGCAGACCTATATTTAGCTCCTTAATTTTCCAACCCATTCTACAGCAGCCCAAGAAAAGTCGCTTCTGATCCTTACCTTAATAGATAAAGCCTTCTTAGTCATCCACCGTCGGTGTGCAGGGCGGTAATAGAGAGGGGGGAAGGTGTACTCAATGCCCAGCTCTTTACATGTTTTCTCAAACATCTCAAAGTTAGTCTGCCGAAGTTTCTTCAGGAGCTTCTTTCTCTGGTCAATGGTCATTAGCAGGGATCGCTTGTGAGCCTTGTCCTGTACAAACATTGAATGAGGGAACTGGCACCTGCCAAGGGCAATGTGGGAAGGCTGGTCTACAAGTAGCAGGACTTTTGTGAGCTGGCCATGAGCCCCAGGCACCATTATTCTACATAGGAATCTTGTCTTGTCTTATGCTCCCCCCATAAGTAAGTGGTGGGGAATAGTTTCTTGAACGAGTTTCCTTCCCCATTCTAATAGGCTGTATGGTTCATAAGGGCAGGGGCTATTTCTGGCTCTGTCTTTCTATCCCCAGGCACTGAACACATGAATTCCTGATGGGCACTCTATTTCTTCAACTTCAGATAGGAGTGGACTTATTTACTGCTTCAATGTCACAGAGATACAACTCAAGTTGTAGCTAATGGGATTTTGAGAGCGATAGATGTTAAGGTGAAGAGACCTCAGAGTCACTTAATCTCTCCCCTAATGGACTCTGACTGAGGGCCAAATACTACACGATTTGTCCAGCTCAGATTCCAATCTATGTTTCCAAACTCCCAATCCAATTTACTTCATGAACCCTGTAGCCTCTGGAATCAAGGTCTGGGCCTCAGACTTCCCTTCCTCAGAGCTTCCCAGAAGAAACAAAATAATAACAGCTGTATGGAGAGAGGATTTTAAGGTTTCCCAAATGTTTTACCTGCTCTATTTCACTGATGCCAGTATATTGATAACTAGTGCCATCTAGTGTCATTTTAGCACACACTGAAAGTCAAGTAGTACTTTAAGGACATTTAATATAAAGCCATTGATTATCATATAAAATCATTTTCCTTGAAATTACATCTAGTTTGGTTATTGGAAAACTCAGTTAATTTTTTTTGAGTACCTGACAGAGTCAAGCTGGTGTCTGGGCAAAAATTCTATTGAATGCCAAGGAGAAACTCTCATTTGCAAGCAAAGATGTACATGTTTATGCACAAGAAATAGGATTAATTCAAGCTATCCAAAATTTTATATCCAGTTTACTTTAGTTGTAAATCAAAACATCCTCCCCCCCACAAATATTTAAAGAGGATTGTCCCTTACCTCCTCCCAGTAAGATCTTAATCCAGACTTGCTTTACTCTAGGTGCTGCCAAATCTCTCTCCAGGGAGGAAGGGATGGAAGGAGGAGGGAAAGGAAGGTGTGTATGAGGGGGAATGGAGGGGATAGCTCACCTTGTGATGCTTCTGCATGTGTTCTTCATAGTTTCGGATTTTGACTGTCAATTTTATAACTATAATAACAAACCACAAAAAGTCAGGACAGCAAATTAACTGTAACTCAAGAGTCAAAAAATCTTCTTTCACTTTACTTCTGTGAGAGGTACTCTGGTTCAGCAACACTGGCCTTCAGGCTGTTCCATGAACATGATACTCTCATTTTTATCCTCTGGACAGCTTCTCTGGCTGTCCCCTAAGCCTGAAACGCCCTCCTTCCTCCCCTCCAAGTATTGACCTTCTTGTTTTCTTTAATCCCCAATTCAAATTCCACTTTCTACAGAAAGCCTTCTTCAACTCTCTTAGGGCCAGAGGCTTCTCTCAATTCTTTCTCATTTATTCTACCCATAACTTGTTTGTACAAACTTTTTGCATATTGTCTCCCCATTAGACTGTAGACTGCCTCTTTTTGCATCCCCAGCTTTCAGCACAGTGCCAAGCACAGACTAAGTGCTTAATAAATGTATTGACTGACAGAACTGAAGAGAGATCAAAACCTACTGCCACCTGACTTAGGTAATTTTGACCTTTATACCTACCATTTCTTTTGGGTAGGGATGTAATCCTATCATGTGGAACCCCATAATTCAGATCAGCAGCTCTTCAGTCACTTTGCCCACGGTCATATAGTCAGTTTGTATCAGAGGTCAGAACTACAGACACTCTGTAATACTAGTAAATTACTAGTATTTCATAAGCTGCCAGTGGCCCGAATGGCTGTGGGAGCCTTGGTGGTCTTTGGTTCCCTTCAGGCCTTTTGGATGGGAGGGCAGGATGGGAAACAGCAGAAACAGGTCTGCATGTGAGTCAAGTCCTGGCCTGAGGTCCAGATGGGAGCTCACGCTGCAGGACCTTGGACAGAGAAAGAAAGCACTTTCCTTCTCTGGCTCTCTGCCTGTTTCTTCAGGTGCGTTCTGGATGCCCAGTGACCTCTAAAGCTCCTGCTTGCTATTAGCAGTATATGATTCTTTCTCATTTGTCAGTCCCCACTCTGCCCTCAGCATCCCTAAGAACTTCCGTCAAGTTCTTGCTTCATTTCTGTGGGTACAGATGTTACTATTTTTGGGGTAGGGTAGAAAAAGCAGAAGACAGTGCAGAGGAGAGGCCCTCAGAATGATGGCAGCCCAGCTTTGGCAGACATGTGAGAAATGAATTCTGAGAGAGAATTGCGACGGTTCTTTTTTGAGAAATCATTGGCTAATGGGGTTCTCTCA
Source organism: Sarcophilus harrisii (assembly GCF_902635505.1). Taxonomy (NCBI): domain Eukaryota; kingdom Metazoa; phylum Chordata; class Mammalia; order Dasyuromorphia; family Dasyuridae; genus Sarcophilus; species Sarcophilus harrisii. The sequence continues at coordinate 540,858,436 of NC_045428.1, forward strand.
GGAATGAATCATGACACACTACTTTTTCAATACTCAACTGAACTAACCTCTGCTCCAGTGAAAGGAAGGTTTGGGGGGAGGAGTGGCCTAAGGACCTGCTCCCTTAAAGCATGGCTAAGAAGCATTTCACAGGTGGTCCACAGATTCAACAACAGAAAGAGCAAGCACACTGTATGTACTTAGTAAGATGTCACTTAAATTGGACAGATAATTTCTATCAGTCCTGAGAGTTTTTGAGTAGCAGAGAGGTTCTATTGCTATCAGATTGGACAGACAGAACTGTCAGAGGGATGGAAAGCTGAGGTCCCTTTCCCCAAAAAGGGCTAAGAGGTTCTGAAAGCAGGCCCTCTGAACCTTTCATGTGTGTCTCTTTGATACTGAACTCACCATATAGTAAACAGAAACTGGCCAAAGGGGAGAAGTAAGAGTTTGGGTTATTATGAGTGAAAAGGAAACTGTAATAAATAGGTGGATGCCCAAGTAGAAGGTGGGGTAAGTGGAGGTTGGATGGATGCTTGACCATTAGGACTGGAAAGGACCTTACACACACTCAAGTCAAATTCCTTAATTTTAAGAGGAGAATGTGTCCAAAGAAGGGAGGGAGATTTAAACAAGTCACAGAACGAAATCCCACTAAGAAAGAACCTTAAAACACAGAAAAGGTTAGAGAACACAGAATTTCAGGGCAAAGAGAGGTGTTACACCATAGAAGTCAGGGTTGGGAGGGGTTTTAGAATATAGAATGTGAAATTGGGAGGAACCTGGAACACAGAGCACAGATGAATAGTTTAGAGGGGCCTCAGAGATTATCACTCTTTTACATACAAGGTAATTACAGCCTAGAGCAAAGCTTTTTAAAAGTGTAGGTTGTGACTCTATATGGAGTTATATAATTGAATGTGGCAATAGTAAAAGTCTTCTGAATGCTTTATATCCTGGAGTATTGAATATTCCACCAAATATTCTTTATGTAAAAATAAACAAGCATATCCATCTCTATTACTATGCAAATTTGCTTTCATCTTTAATAAGTGGTAAAATTGTATGTATACCAAAGAATTGTTTAAAAACAAATTTCTTTATGATTAATTATTAGTAAATATTTCCATACTGCTTATATATCTATACGTCTGGATCATGTAAAAATTTCTTGGGTGAAAAGGGGATAGAAAAAGTTTATGAAGTTCTGGTTTAGAGAAGCCAAGGGACTTGTTTAAGGTCCCATTTCACACAGGGCCATCTCCAGTCATGCTGATCTCTATCTGGCCACTGAATGCAGATGACTCTGGAGGGGAGAGTGGGCAGGTGACCTTGCATAGTCCTTCCTGCCTGAAATCAATTCACTTGCATGTCACGGCATCCCCTCCCCGATGTCCTTCGAGAACAAAGGACAAACAAGATGCCATATACAGTAAGTAGCAGAACTGTGACTGGTAGTAGTTCTCAAAGCTGTTTGGTTCCTGACTCATTTGAGTAAGACAAAAGCCCAAACATCATCGATTCTCTCTTATCCCAGCCTCACCGGACTGAAGAGAAAAACAGACCAGAATGGACAGAGAGCTGAAGTTCTTACTGAGAAACTAACTTAATGAGATGCCAAACCTATTAGTAATGGTAGGGTTCTCCCAGCACCATTAGCAGCACTGACCACAAGAAGGCTGTAGTCTCACTATCCTTTGCCCTAGTCAGGTCATACCTGGGGTGCCTTTCAGTTCAGGGTATCATGAGCAATGGTTGAAGGAATTAGGGGTGTTTAGGCTGGAGAAGAAAAGACTAGGCAGACTGGAAGATGGAGGAATGGGAATGGAGAGGGATAAAGATGCTAGCTGATTTTGGTTATGGGAAGGACAGCCTCAGTGAGGAATTAGAGTTGTTCTTTTAGGCCCCAGAGAGCACAACCCAGAACAACAGAGAGAAGCTACAAAGCATCTGTTTAAGTTTGATATGAGAGTTTTCTAAAAGGGGGAATGACTGCTTTGGGAGGAAGTAGCTCTCCTCAGCAGAGGGTTAAGCAGAGGCTGCATGAGCATGTGTCAGGGACGCAATCTCAGATTCTGCTGAGACCTCTTCCAAATCTCAGATTTCCTAACTGTGTGATCAAGCTTCTGACCCTCCTCTGAGAATAGCTCATCCAGGCCCAGAGCACTTGTTGGGAAGGTCAGAGTTAACTGCAGTACAGCCATTCAACAAACACTAATTTAAGCATCCCCACTTGCCATATACCAGGAAGACAAAGAAAGGCTAAAATAGTCCCTGCCCTCAGGGAACTAACATTTTAATGGGGGAGAAAACATGAAAACACACTTTATGAAAATACGACACACAAAGAGTAAACAGAAGGTAATCTTAGAAGGCACTAAGCAGTGGAAAGGATGGGGAAAGGTTTGCTGCAGAAGGTGGGAAGAAGCCAGGGGAGCCAGAAGGTTATGAGAAGACTCTAGGTAGAGGGTATAGTCAGTGAAAAAGCAGAAGATGGGATATAGCACAGGACTAACCTCGAGCTTCCAGGGATGTGGTATCTTCTGGATTTGCTGTGATCTTGTTTAATAACTGCTCCGTCTTTACCCTCATTTTCTCCTTCTGATGGGGGAACAAACCAGAATGTATGTTTTGGGTCCCTTCATCCTCAAAACACCCTTCATGTTCTCAGACCTCTCGTGGTACTGCTACTCTAAGAGATTGTCTTGGAAAAGCTCACAACATTATTCCCCAGGCATTGAAGAGGACTGACTCCAGAGTACAAAGGAAGGAGACTGGAGGCTTCTGAAGGGACTTTCTCTAAAACTCAGGATTTTAAGAGTTACTGAGGGCAATGGTGTCAAACTCAAATAGAAATGAGAGTCACTAAATATACATAAAGATCCTTGTAGGATGTCTTGTTTTATTGTATTTATTTTGTTAAATATTTTAAAGTTACATTTTAACCTAGTTCTGGCTGCAATCAGGATTGTTGAGAGCTGTCAGTTTGACACTTCTAACCTAGGGCATTGAGTTGTTAACAATGTGACATGCTGAGGATTACATGGCCAATGGTTGCCAGAGGCAACAGGATGGAGTGGATAAATTAGCTGGCCTTGGAACCAAGCACTGGGTTTGAGGCTGACCCTTAATAAATAAATGTGTTGAAGGATGGAGGACATGAGCCTGCTATCCCACTGGGGACAGAAAGCAAAGCGAGATGAGCACCATCCTCCTCATCAGAAGCAAGGCCTTGTGCTTTCCATTCCATTATTTATAATTATACATCAGCTGATATTTTATATAGAGCTTTGGAGTATAGGAAGTGCTTGATCACTGTGGTCTGATTTATTTTTCACAGTCTTATGACAGAAGAGATAAAGGAGAGGTAGTGTGAAAGTACCCAAGAGACTGATTATTCAGTCAGAGAACTTCGTCTGAACTCAGACTCTGCCACTTAGTATGTGACTATAAGCAAATCATTGTACTTCTCAGACTTTCCTCTCCTTTGTATGGGGGCTGGGCTAGGCCATTTCTGAAAGTCCTTTTAACGCTATATCTCTGACTCATCAGTCTAATTTCCTTGATTCATAGATCAGGGAACTGAAGCTCAGATAATTGTGACTTGTCCAAGGTAACAAAATAAGTGGCCGGATCAGGATTGGAACCAATCTCAGACTTCCTAAGGCCAAAGTGATCCTGTAGCCACTTCTTCTTATAAAACAAATCAACTTAGAGAATTCATTAAATAATTCTGCTCAGTGGTATCAGTATTACATTGGCAAACATACTTGGTATGCAACATATCTATGTCTGAGTTTAGAACTAATGGAAATAAATGCCAGAGAGAAAACAAGAGCAGATCCCATGGCTCACCCTGTTCTGACAATGTACCATAGATGGGTATTGATAAAGAATATGGCTGAGGAAAAAAAGTACCTGAGCAAGGAGAGAAGACACTCACCTGGTCGGCCATTTCCAGGGACAAAATCCTTTTTACAACATCATTGACCCTGTAGGGAGATTGCAAAGGTGAAGAATCTCAGAGTAGATGTGGTGGTGGGTGGTGGAAGGAACCCCGTATTTCAGGTTTGTCTGGAAAATCATGGTAACCTAGAACTTCTTTCTCAAACAGATCAGGTCTTCTCCCCCAAAATTAGAATAATAGGTTATGATTTTTTTTAGGGGAGGAAGAACCATGCAGAATGATCTTCATAGGGTGACAAAGAAACTGAAGCTATCCTGTCACATGGAAGGCTGGACATCAATATTAACCAGAATATAGGAGAGTCATCCAAACACATCTCAAGCCTCAAATCACTTATTTTTCTATTTGTCACAATGATAAGCAAGTGACAAAGGGAATGGCTAAAGCCTCCAGCTCTCCAGATCACTTTTCTTGCTCTCTGGTTTCCTTCGGCTGTCACCAATTTGACCCATTCAATCACTCCTCCAAAGCATTGCCAGCCTCTTATACTTGAACAACAGTAATAATGGAAAATGATCAGTTTATGATAATGGTGATCTGTTTCTTCAAAACTGGCCTTTTCTATCTCTTTTCTCCCACATTTTGCCTCCAGACCATGACACATACGTACTTGTCAATTCCTGGGACATTTTGGTAATCTTTCAGAAGTATGGAGGAAGGCAGGTCATCCATCTGGCTGGACCGGGAGGCTAAGGCAGGCACAAAAGGAAACCATGGAAGATCAGCTCTCACCGTTGCCCATCTGCCCGCACTCAGCCCTCACAGACTGGGATATTTGGGGGCCAACTAGATCACTGGATTTGGAAAGACTGAGCAAATCCTTGAGACTCTTGGAGTTTTAGCTTATGCAGGTGGAAAACTAGATGGTGGCCAAGGCTGTGACAGGGCCTAGAAGATGTCAGGGAACAATTATGGATCCCATGTAAATCAGTCATTCATTAAATATTCCATACCAATCGGTGCCAGACCCTATGCTAAATGTTGGGAATACAAAGGCAAAAGACTGCCGCTGTCTTCAAGGGTTTCCCAGTCTAAAGGGGAAGAGAACAGGACAATAGCCATAAGCAGGATGAAGGTCCCAGATGAAGAGGAAAGAGAAAACTTCTGGGGAGACAACACCGTTCTTTCTGAATAAGGTTTTTTTTTTAAACCAAGGGCAAGAGGAGCAATTCTTCTTCCAGTGGGACTCACACAAGAGGCTGGGCCCACTAAGGGGAGACCGAGTCCCTTCCTGATCCCAGGTCTTCTCCCCGTCCCCGTCCCCCCAGGTTCCCTTAAGCCTGGGTGGTGGCGGTGTTTATTGTTCACTTCCGGGGCCAAGCCAGGGGTCACCTACCAGGAGTCTTGTCTGCCGCATAGGCTCGGGCTGCCTGCAGGAGGAGGCCATTTCCTGGAAAGTGAAGGGGGGAGGGGAGATTGGAGGTGGCCTCGGATTCCCTCCCCGTGCCCCCTCCCTTTAGCTTCGGTTCTTCCCTCCCCGGAATCGGGCATTATTTCGTCTTTTCCTCCCGGGTTTCCAACCTCCTTCTTCCTAAGCCTCTCCGCCCGCTTCCTTTCCCGGTTCTGTCCCGTTTCTTCCCGAATCCCCCGCCGACCTCTCCGCCCGCTTCCTTTCGCGGGCTTTCGCCTCGTCTCGGCTATCGCACTTGGCCGTTTCGCTCTCGGCCCCGCCGCCCGGCTCCTTTCCCGGGCCTCGTTCACGGTCCTGCCCGCCAGCCCCTCCTCCCCGCCTTAGCCAGCCCTTTCCAGCCCCCGGGCCTTCCCCCGTCCCTTCCCCTCACCGGAGGGTAGCAGGGCGCGCCGAGGTCCTGCGGCTACTCGGGCCGTGGCCGCGCAGGCCCGGGCCCGGGCCTGGCCTTGCCCTAGCAGAAGAGCCCTCCGCGCCGCCCTCAGCATCTCGGCCCCCGCCGCCCCTACGTCGCTCCGCGGCCGCCGCCCAAAGCCAGCGAGCCCCGGGACGGCTCACATGGGCGCAGCCATCTTGGCTCAGGCTCAGCCAATCGAGTGCGGCTGCGGGGCAGGAGCAGAGGATGATCGAGCGCATCGATGGAGAGGATGATCGAGCGCATCGATGGAAGTTCTGCCGCTTCTTTAAAAAGTGGACTCTGTTCGTTCTTCAATTCTCTTCCCATCCTGCCCATCGCCCCAGTCTGCACCTATCTGCATCTAATTGCAAACCCCGAAAGGCTATATAAAGGCATAGGCCTCAAGGGGCCCGGATGTAGACTGCCAGGTATACTCTGAGTGATGTAATCATGTAAATAGCCTTTCTTCTTTGCAGGCCCGTTTATCTGTGCATCGTCTTACAGAAGCAGTGGCCTTTGCAGCCGGGAATCCCAAGCACTTCCTTGTGGAAGGGGAGAAGGCAGCCAGCGGGGCAGGGGCTGGAGAAGACAATTTCACTTTAGCCACGTTCTCACATCAATGGGGGGGGGGGTCACGTGCACACTGCAACAGGTGACCGCCCTGGCCCTCCGTGTGGAACAGGCCGACATCGTCTTTTATGGCGCAATGATGAAACTGGGTAAGGGCGGAAGGGGGGCTTGCGAAACTGATTGGCCCTTGACCTCCTCACAGCTGCCCAGGGCGGAACACGTGCCCTGTCACACCCCGGATGCCGTATTACATTCCCGATCTTAGCCACACCATTTTCCGAGTCCAGCAGCCGCTCGCAGCTGGCCGGTGGATGGAACCACTTAGCCTCCACCTGGAGACGGCCGGCCGTGGACCGACTTCTTAACGGGAGCGGGCCTCCTGCCCCTGCTGTTGTGGAGAGTGGGTGCTGGGCCCTGGTCTCACACAGAACTAAGCTGCGTGTGGGTACGGGGGTTTCCGGCCTCCAGGATCCCGGATGTTACGGCCACGTAGACTCAGTGACGTCATCACGCTCATATAAGCAGCCTTTCCTCTGTGCACGCGTCCACTTTTGTCTGTAACTCAGTGGCTGGAGTGAGAGCTGCTGCTGCCGCCTCCTTCCCAGTGCCTGTAGCTGTGATGAACCCACTTCTGTTCTCCATCTCAGGTCTTCTGGAGTCCTAGGGGGACCCCTTCAAAGGCAATGGATCTAACATAAACATGTGATATAACGTAATTCCTACAGATACTAACGGTCATCATCATCTTTGATGCCTCGTGCAGGGAAAAACCCAATGACTTGCAAGGCAAGAATCCTTGGCTGGACCTTCGGCAGACTGGTTTCCAGTCAGGGCATTAGTTTTCCCCCTCAATAAGTCAGTGAATAAACATTAATTAAGCACCACTCTGTGCCAGGCCCTGTGCTAAGCCCTGGTAATACAAAGGAAGACAAAGGCAGTTCCTGACCTCAAAGAGCTCACCATCTAATAGAGCAGACAACATTTGAACAATTATGTACAAAAAGCTATAAGCAGGATAAATTGGACATAAGCAAAAAAAAAAAAAAAAAAAAAAAAAAAAAAAGGAAGGAATACTCTTTACTGCTTTCTGCGATTTCAGGGAAATTTCTAAGTCTGGGCATTCATTCAAAAACCATTTAAAAATATTTTAGATAGATTTTTTTTTAAACTTCCCGATATGTTTCCCTAAATGCTGCTCCTAGAGAGTCATCTCTTATAACGAAGAATAAAACAAAACAAAGGATCAGAAAATTAAATCAGGTATAAATAAACTAAGTAGAATATTATTTTCCCTAGCTCCCTTATCACAAAGAAAGGAAGTAGGGAGGTGAATTCTTATATTTCATCTTTAGAACCAAACTTAGTCATTGCAAGTTCATAGCATTCAGTTGCATTGTTTCTTTGTTCTTTCCAATTACATAGTTGTAGGCATATTGTATATTGTTTACTTGGTTCTGCTGTTGTGCCACAGTTCTCTTAATGTCCTGACCCAGTTTCCCTAATTGTCCTATTCAATTACTCTGCCTCAGGTTATAACCATTCCCTTTTAATGTTTGATAGGATAAAGGTCTTATATCTTAGACCTTAGGCTATACTTATTCCCTCTTAATGTTTGATGGGATAAATTAACCATTTAGACATCCTTAGAATACCAGGAACTTCTCCAGTACCACCCATTATGTCATCCTAGGTGGCTTCCCCCATTAGGTCATCCCCATCCAGGTACCTCCCCCATATGTCATTGTTCTTGTTACCCTATAAAAAAAATCTTGTATCCCACAGTCCGGGCTGGATTCTTTGAGACAATAGTTTCATTCAGCCCTGGGACCAAACATGGATCCAGTAAATCTCTCCACTTAATAAACTATTAAATTGTTCTCTAATCTCTATCTTGCTCAGTTTCTCCAGCATTACACTGCTTACTTCTCCTTATATGGAATGGCTAATATATATGTCTTTCTCATGCTGCTCTGTATTCAATATTCATTGTTTTATAAAGCACAGTAATATTCCATTACGTACATGCCCCGTACTATACCTTATGTAACCATTCATTTCTCTAACTGATGAACATATACTCTGTTACCATTTCTTTGCTACTATAAAAAATGCTGATACATATATTTTGAAATAGAACTTTTATTTTAATTATATTGACCTTCTTGGGTTATATCTTTAGCAATGAAATTTCTGGATCAAAGGGTATACATATTTTGGTTGCCCTCAACTATAAAATGGGTCCTAGAATGAAGAACAGGAATGAAGAACATATGCCAGGCCCTACTTTCCCCAACTCTTAAACAAAATTATTGTCTTAATTGATGAGTTAAACTTAAAAAGTATATTCCATGTTTGTAGCAGCTATATCAGTGGAGACAAAGAATTGGAAAATGGTGGATGCCCAATTGGTGGGCATTGATTCAAACATGAAATATTTACTAAGCAAGAAGGCAAAAGTAAAATTAATCAAAGCATAGCATTTTCTCAAGAGAAAGCAAAAGTAGGAATAGTCAAATCATAAAATCAAATCACAAATCAAAACAAAATATAACAGTCTACCCATAACTTGGGTTACACTCTCCCACTAATGCAAACAATATCTATGTGTTTGTAAAAGTTGGCATAGTCTAAGTGAAATGAACAGAACCAGGAGATCATACATGGCAACAACAAGATTATATGAAGATCAATCCTGATGGATGTGGCTCTTTTCAGCAATGAGATGATTGAGTCTAGTTCCAATGATCTTGTGATGAGGACAACCATCTACACCTAGAGAGAGGGCTGCAGGAACTGAGTGTGATCATAACATAGTATGCATTTTGTTTTCTTTCTCATTTTTTCCCTTTTTGATCTGATTTTTCTTATGTAGCATGATAATTGTAGAAATATGTATAGAAGAATTGCATATGTTTAACATATATTGGATTACTTGCCATGTAGAGAAGAGGGTGGGGTAAAGGGAAGAAAAATTTGGAGCACAAGGTTTTTGCAAAGGTCAGGATTGAAAAATTATCCATGCATATGTTTTGAAAATAAAAAGCTTTAATTAAAAAAAAAATTCTAGACCTTAAATACATACATACATACACACACACATATATAAAAGAAAGTTGGCATATTATAGGAGTGAGACATAGCGGTAGGGAAATTCAGATGCCCAAGAAACTTGTAACTGAACTGCAGGAATCCCTAATATTCCTTAGGGAATATTCTGTGCCTCGAGTCTCTGGTTGGATGGGATCATTCCTCTTTTAGGCCTTTCCATTCTCCTTCTGGACAAAGCACTTCTTTGTTTCCTTCTTATGAGTAAAGCTGCATTAAATCTAAAAAACAAAAACTAGTAGTGTAACATTCTTTTAATGATAAAGTAATTCTCTTCAATCTAAAATCTTTAGAGCTATGGAAATATTTCTCTCTTCATCCAGAGATGGTAGTTGTTGCTATTGAGTTGCATCTGACTTTTTGTGGCCCCCTTTTTGGGCGTTCTGTGGCAAAGATACTAGAGTGGTTTGCTATTTCCTTCTCTAGCTCATATTACAGGTGAGGTAACTGAGGCAAATGGGGTCAAGTGACTTGTCCAGGGTCATAAGTGTCTGAAGCTGGATTTGACTTCTCTTCCTGACTCTAGACTCAGATACTCTATGCTCTGAGCCACTTACCTGCCCTGGAGGGAGTAGTAGAGAACAATATAATTAAGTCTATAAGGCAGGTGTTTTTGACATCTGGTTAAGAAATTCCCAAGGGATTAGCGGTTACATTTCTTTTGAACTTGGATGGCAAAAAAAATGACATCTTTAGTTTTAGTAACTTCTCAATGAAATTTAGCATTTCTTTCAGTTATGGATAAAAACCAAAACAGTATTTTGAAAAGAGTTCCATTGCTTTCACCAGACTAGTAAAGGGGTCCATGACATAAAAAAATGATCAAGGTTTCCCTGCTCTCCATTTGCACACAGGTTCAGCCAGCTTTTCAAACCACAGAGGCTTCTGCTTTCCTTCAATCATCTCCCAACAGCAAAGCTCTCATCCAATCAAATTAGCTCTCAGAGCAGCTGCAGAGACTGCCTGGTCTGTCAGTTCTCAAACTACAGATGATATATTTAAGGCATCTGAACCCAGCCAGCTCTTCAAACAGCAGTGGACTTTGCTTTCTTTAATCAGTTCCCAGCAACAGTTTTTTTCCAGCCAGCTCCCAGGAGCAGAGTCTGTCTCCTTCACTTTCATCTTAGAGAGGGGGGTCAGTTCAAGCTAAGTTGTTTCAACTCTCATTTTAGTTGCTCTCTGCCTCCACATATCCTTTCCTTTATGGGTGTATTTTTTAAAGTTAGCTTTTACACAGAAATATTTACTTTAAGAGGTATAATTACAAATATACAAACTTAGTCCTCTGGCACAAGGGGATGAGTGGGGATGGATGGGTACATAACCCCCTTTCTGCCTTGCAGTCCCTCAATTTCTAGGGAGATGAAGGGGGTTAGGTACCCTGCTAAATTGAGTTCCCATAGAGGACAGTTCCAGTTCCAAGTTCAAAATTCCCTTCAGGAGCTATTCCTAGACTCCTTGGGGTTTCTGTGTTTGGGTTGGCTGTCTGGCTATACCATCTGGCCTGCAAGTGGAGATTGCCTGTCTTCTGCAGCACCTTTGGAGAATAAATAACTAAGAACAGAAACAAAACTCCTAGATTCATATCTTAGAGCTGGGGTAAAAGAAAGAGGGCAGGGAAAGAAAAGTTCTTTCATTAGTTTAGTTCATGCTCAGGATGAATTGAGATCTTCACCCTTTGAATGAAGCAGGAAAGAGGATAGCTGTTTTCTTCTGTCTTCAGCTTGTTCTATCCTGTCCTGCTCTGTCCTGTCTTGTCTGTCGATCTCCATAAACTCTTCTGCTTCAAACCAGCACTAATGGTGTGAAGCAACCCATCTCTAGCTTATATAGTTATTACACAATGTCCCATAGTCCCCAAACTGTTCATTGAGATGATTTCCCAACAATAAACTACAAAATTCTGAAAGCAATGGTATTCAAATTAGCTGCTGGGAAACTGTGCAGCAGCCAGCTTTACGATTAGTACTTTTGGCTTTGAGCTGCTTTCAAATAGATCCTCCATGTGTATTCATGTGAGGGGCTGTTTCCTCTCATTTCTTTAATATTTCTTCATTTTTTTAAATTGCTTTTTTCTGTTTCCACTCAAAATATTCCTTTTCTGTTTCTTTTCACAAATAAAATGTTCTCGTATAAAAGGGATAGTACCATAGGCATATGAAGCAATATCTCTGTCTTTCTCTCTCTATTTTTTTTTTCCTGTTTCAGTCATGTATAATCAAAGTAAATAAAAATTTTCATTTACCATCTCTTAAAAAATGTCACTATCTGTACTTGGAGTCTATTACCTCTCTGTCAGGAGATAGGCAAAATATATCATCATGAGTCCTCAGGAATTGTGATTGGTCATTGTGTTGATCAGAATCTTTGTTTTTAGCTTTTTCTTTTTTGCATTAATCGCTCAAAATTTGCTTTCCTCACCTTCCCAATATAACTTCCCCCTTACTCTAGCCCAGTTAAAAACTTTGTACAGCCAATCAAGACAAACAATGGCAATATCCTAGAACATGTTTATTTCATTCTGTATTGAGCCCTTCACTTATCTCTCAGGAGGTGGGTAGCATGTTTCATCATTAGTCCTACAAAATCGTAGTTGATAATTTTGCTGATAAGAATTCAGTACAGTAATATTCTACCACATTTATTCACCCATTATCTAATTTATGGATACCCTTTTGGATTCGGATTCTTTGTCACATCAAAAATAACTAAAAGTATTTTTGTACATTCTTAGAATTTGTTTTGCTTAGGACTAATTTCTTTAATTTACTTTTTTTCTCTAATTCCCTCTTCTTTCTTCTCTTCTTTATCTCCTATATCATTGTTGAACAAAATATATTTCTGTACCCAGCTTTGTGTGTGTATATTTCTTTTTTTGACTAATTCAGATGAGAGCAAAGTTCAAGTTTTAGTCACTATCTCCATCTTATTTGGAAAAATATCTACTTGTGCACCCTAATTATATGAAATAATTTTCCCTAATCTTTTCCCTCCCCCAGTGTCTTTCTCTTCCCTATCTTTTCATTCTTTGCTTAAGATCATTAAGACATAATAGAATCACTTTCAGACTTTGTCTAATGGGGGTTTTTCTATGAACCCTCCTGATGATAGGGATCAGAAAGGACGGGTGTATCATCTCCCCATATTTGAATGTAGTCAGTTTACTCTTGTTTGGTCTTTTTTCATTGTTCATTTACATTTACCTTTCTCTTCACTCCTCTGTTTGTACCTCTAAGTTTCTATACAGCCTCTGTATAGAATGTTTGTTATTTCATTAAAGGTCTGTTTTCCCTTGCACTTCTCTCCTCTCTCCTCATCCTCTTCTTGAATTTAACTCAGTTTTTCTGGCTAAATTTTCTTATCTATAAACCCATATATTCTTATTATAAACCCATATAATCTGAGCTGGAACTGGACAGTGGCCAGTTGGTACATGTTGCCATTTCAGTGCCCTTGTGGATGTCTGGACTAATGATGAAACATGCTACCCACCTCCTGAGAGATAAGTGAAGGACTCAATACAAAATGAAATAAATATGTTCTAGGATATTGCCATTGTTTGTCTTGATTGGCTGTACAAAGTTTTTAACTGGGCTAGGGTAAGGGGAAAGTTATATTGGGAAGGTGAGGAAAACAAATTTTGAGTGATTAATGCAAAAAAAAAGCTAAAAACAATTTATGAAATATTATATCAACATTTTTTTCTCCTTTTTGAAGACCACTAAATCACATGTGATTGTGACTGTGACTCCTTGGGTACTTGAATTCTTTTTTTCTGGCTGTTTGCAGTATTTTTCCTTTCACCTGGAAACTCTGGATTTTGGTTATGATGTTTCTGGGAGTTTTCATTTGAGGGATTCTTTTAGGAGATGACTAGTTGGTTATTCTACCTCTCCCTTCCTCCTTCTTCCTTACTGTCCCCACATCACCTTTTGGTTCTAAGAAATCTGGTTTGTTTTCTTTTAAGATTCTTTAAGTAGGATGTCTAGGTTATTTTCTTTTTCTTTTTTTGGTCATGACATTCAGATAGTCCAATAATTCTTCATTTCTTTCTTGATTTTCAGGTCAGTTATTTTTCCTATAATGTACTTTAAATTAAAAAAATTTTTTTTTCAGTCTTTCAATTTAGTTCTCAGTATTTCTTGTTATCTCATGGAGTTATTGGCCTTTGTTTGGTCCATTTAAAATTTCGTTTCAAACAGAAGAGCATGTTGCTTGGGCAAAGTTTTATACCACTTGTGTCAAATTCTTCATTCTCTTTCCTATTCTTTCTTCTATAGCTCTCCTTTCTGTTTCACTTTTCCCTCAGTGCTTATTCTATTTATAAAAATATTAAAAAATTTTTTTAGATTCTTGCTTTATCTCTTTTAGGAATTATAGTTGAGTTTGTGACCAATTTGTGTTTTCCTCTGAGACTTTGCTTGTAGATGTTTTGGAGTCATTCTCTTATGTTTGTGTCTTGAATGTCAATGTCGTAGCTCTTTGTCACATTCTCATTATGATGGGATTCTTTTATTGTTTGCTTATTCTTTTAGGCAACTTTGTCACTTCAAGCTTGATGTTAGGACTGGACTCTGTGGCACTTTAGGAGGGAAGATCTGGGTTGGTTCTTTTGCAGTTTTCTTGGGATTTTGAGTGTTGTGGTATTCCAGAATCTCAGGAACAGTCTGGGGACCTGCAAGCTATTAAAGTTCCCAAAGGGGTCTGATCCAGGGCAAAGTCTGATTGTTGTCCTGCTGGTCTGAAATCTGAGAGTTCCTGACCTGGGCTTGGTTCTGAGTGAGAGTAAATTCTGCAGGATTCCACACTGATTATCAATTGGAACACTCTCTTGGTTCAGAATGGCAGAATTGTAGGTTCTACTTTGGTTGTTTTTTGTTCTGCAGGCTATGCTAGATACTGGAGACTCTGCTTTGCATCTGATATATGAGCAGTTTTATCTGCAGCTGCTGGCTTCCAAACTTGATACCTTCTCTGTACATCAACCAGGGCTTCCTTTCTAGGGAAAGTCATTGTCCTACCTGTGTGGGTCTCCTTCTTATTCCACACTGGAAATCTGAGCTGGAACTGCACAGTGACCAGTTGGTACATGTTGCCATTTCAGTGCCCTTGTGGATGTCTGGTGGTACCTTTATGTGGATCTTGGGGCTCCCTACATGGGTCTGAGAACTTCTCTTTTCCTTGTGGACAGCTGCTCACATGGAATGCTCCAAGCAATGTGTTTCTGACTCTCTACCTGCCTCCAATGTCCAAAGACCTTCCTGTCTGTCTCCCTATGACGAATTGAACCTGGCAATGTGACTTGCAGTATATTTCCATGTCAGGATTCAATCTAATGCATTTTTAGGTATGTTAGGAAAAGTTTGCGGAGAAGAACTTACCACTTATTTCCTTTCACCCTCCATCTTAGCTTTTCCCAGGTCTCTAGAAAAATCTTGAAAACTTTCACTTGGGAAGATTCACCTGGGCTTTATAGAGGAGATGGACCATCGCTGAGTCTTGAAGGAAGAGAAAGATAAATAGGTAGGGGTTGAGGAAAGAATGCATTATAGAAATAGGGAATGGGCTCTAAGTGTATTGAATCAAACATAGTGGGTAGAGACCCAGGGGCCGCAATAGAAATAGAACAGTTTAGACAAGAGGCAGATATGGATGGGGGACATCGCCTTTGGGTGGGAATTTGAGTGGGGAGGTGAGTGGAGAGATCCAAGAGAGGGTTGGATTGGATTCATAGCTAGAGGTAATGAGATCATAAATTCAGAGCTTGAAGAGTGTTGGAGATGCCCTAATACAACTACCTCATTTTACAGATGTGGAATCTGAAATTCAATGACTTATCCTGGGTTCTTAGATTCCATCATATGGTAAACTCCTTGAGGGCAAGTACTTTTTAAAAATCTTTTTTTTTGGGGGGGGGAGGAGAAAGGAAAGAGGAGGATCCCCAGCACTTGGCACAGTATCTAGAACATAGTAGGCATTTATTTAATAAATACTTACTGATTGAATGACAGATTTGAATGTGTATCTCCTTATCCCAGATCCAATATTCTTTATTCTATTATATCCTGAGGTTGGAATTTAGGAATGAGATTGGGGTCCAGCCATTGGGGCTGGAACTGGTGATTAAGGAGTCATTTGGATAGAAGCCACAGGAAATTATTCTTTTCAGGGTCCATATTCTTAAGTCTAATCCTTCTGGTATTAGTTAACAATTAAATCCATTGGGATAGTGCTTGCACATAATGCTGCCTCCAGATGCCATCCAGGACGGCATGTCATATAAGACCAAGCTCTAAATTCTGGCCCCTTTTTTGTCACTAGCCATGTAGATCTTTTTAGATCTCAGTTTTCCCTTTTATGAAATAAGAGTTGTGGTTTGTTGGATGTCAGGGGTTCTCAAACTTTTTAAATAGGGGGCCAGTTCACTGTCCCTCAGACTGTTGGAGGGCCGGACTATAGTAAAAACAAAAACTTTGTTTTGTGGGCCTTTAAATAAAGAAACTTCATAGCCCTGGGTGAGGGGGATAAACGTCCTCAGCTGCTGCATCTGGCCTGCGGGCATAATTTGAGGACCCCTGGACTAGATGATTTCTGGATTCTGATTCTGATTCATGATTCTGGATACCTCTCCAAATTGCACTCACTCTTTGAGGTACAATTCAAGTGACATGTCTTCTAGAAACACCAGCGCCCCAGTTTCTCTTGTCTGAATTCCTCTATAGCCCTGGGCCATGGAATGTAGCATTCATTCACATTTCAGGATTGGACTGTTTATTGTTTCATATGTGGACACTTCATGAATGTTTATAGAAGCTCTTGAGGGCCATGTTTTACAAATTTGTTTCCTTTTAGGGGTCATTTTGCACAAAGCTTGTAGGCACTGAATGGTTAGCACTTCTGTGAGTTAGATCATCTGTGTTCGAATCCTCACTTGTGTGGTCCAAAGCAAATTACTTTATTCTTCTGGACTTAGGTCCCTCATGAGGGGATTCTCCTTCCTTAGATGGTCTCCAGGGAAACTTTCAGCTCTAAATATGGATCTTGTTATAATAATAATAAAATAAATGGTTTCCATTTCTACAGTATGGTAAGATTTCTAACATCTTATTAGCAGCGCTGAGTATTATTTATTCCATTTTACAAATGGGAAAACTAAGGCTCAGAGAAAGAGACTTGTGCAAGACTATACAAAAGAGTTGGGATGGGAACTCAGCTTGTCTGCAAGGCCATACTAAAAGTAAATAAAAGAAATGAAATGGGAACTCAGGTTGCCTGGATCTAGGTTGAGTGCCCATATACTCATGGTGTGTTTGAGATGGAACGTACTTTAAAGATTGGCTAGTCCAGAGACTCTTAATGTGGCATTCATGGATGCCCAAAGGGATTTCAGGCAGTCCATGAGCTTTGGTGAATCAAAGATTACATATTTGTTTTCATTAATCTATAAATGAAACTGAGTATTTCCTTCAATTATTTTAAAACTGTTATTCTTAGAAGTTTACCATACTGCCAGAGAGGTCCGTGACACCAAAAAAGATTAAGAACCCCTGAGTTAATCCAATTCCCTCATTTTCCAGAGAAAAAGATCAAAAGAGACAGATGGTATAAGGACAAAAATGAGGGATTTGGAATCAGAGGAAAAAGAATTCTCATTGTTACTTATTACCTATGTAACCTTTGGGGTCCCTTCTGAGGTCCCTTTCAGTTCCAAATGTGGCTCTTATGAAGTTTAGAAAAAGAAAAATGATTTGGTTAAAGTCACCTAATGAGTTAGTGGCAGATCTGGATAGAATTGAGATCTTTTATTTTCACCACTCTTTCTATAATATCATGTCACACGTCTTAGATAAGACTTGTTCATCAATAATGCTTATTCTCTCCTGCCCTCCCTTGCTCCTTTTTCCCCTTCACCCTTGAGGATGACAGCAAGTACAGAGTCCAGACACACCTTAGAATCTGAAAGAATCAGTTTAAAATATTGTCCATTTGGCAGACATATGGCAGATACAAAAAGGGATAAGGGCAATATTCTTTGATTTTAGGAAATATACACAGTCATTTCTTGTCAGGATATGAACCTGCAGAACAGACATGATGCAGGTGGAGAAATCTGTAGGTAGAACAGCCAGGGCCAGACCACTCGGGGCAAGGAATATCTTTTTGGACAAGGGGAGGAGCTGGAGGATAGAGCAATCATTTTGGAAATGACTGGGTTCTAGGTACTTTTAGTGATTCTTCCCCAGGTCCCCCACTGTGCAAAAAAGACCCTCACTATACTCAGCTGGAGAAGTCCTGAGCTATCTTCCCTATTAGGGCAACCAAAATTTCCTGTATAGTTTTGAGAACAATGGGAAACTGGGATGCTTTCTGTCCTATACCATCCTATAGCATGGAAGGAGGTTGAGATGGGAGTCCATAAGAGATTCTAAATGCCACTCAGTCCTTCAGCTCCTTCAATCTTCAGACCTTGCAGAAGGGGAAAATCGAGGAGTGGTCCCTGTGGGCAGTAGGAAAGGAAGGTGGAATCATCACTGTCTTCTTCTGGGAAGCCATGAGAGCTGGGAACCCTAGAATCAGGGGGACTTTTCTGGAACCACATGTTTTCATAGAGTTTGGGACTTGGGGTAAGGTCAGCCAGAAGCGGCTGTGTGGAATCCGAGCGCAGGTAGAGCCCAGCAGGTGATCTGTGCTGACGCTGGTACCCTTGGTTTCCCATCACCTTCCCATACTGGATGGGGTCACTGGAGGTGAGATGGGGCTCTGGCAGGAAGGGATCCCCTTGGAGAATGTAAGCCTGGACCAGGTGGGGGAGGTTCTTGACTTCTTCATCTGTTCCCATTGTTTGTGCTGGCAACTTCTTCTCCTCCTCCTTCAGGACTATGATCTTGGAGACAGGGGGCATGGCAGGGTCCCTCAGGCTTGACAGATGAATGGTCTCCTGGGAAGGATGAGAGTATTAAAGTGATTGGAGGGATATACCCAGAGCATTGCTTATCTAGGGGAACAAATGTGGATTTTTATTGCCCAATGTTAGTTGGGAGGGAACTACTTATCTTACAAGAGGAGAAGGCACACAGGGAGGAGTTGGGTCATGGGAATCATGTGTCCATCTCTCCCCCAGCCTGTTTTCCCTCTTAGGTTCCCAGTGCCCTTGTTCCAATTTAAGTCCTCCCTCCAGCCTATATCTTACCCCATGAAGGATTGTGGGGATCCACTGGCCCAGACTGCTGTGGGCTGGGTCTGGGACATTTGGCCAGAATTGAGTCTTCATCCTGGAAAAGTTTAAGTGAGCACAGGCATTGTGGATGCCCTGCTCCGGTATCAAGGATTTCCCTCTCCTAATTTATCCTGTGTTCCTGTGATTTCTTTTTGGTAAGGGACTCTCTTTGTCCTCTGAAAGCCTAAGCTTTGTTTCAAGGTCTAGGGAAGGGAGAATCCTTGGGCTTGGAGGAAAGAAGATTGAGAACAACTGAATCTTGTTTACTAAGACCCTGAAGTCCCATTATAGACTTTGTAGGCTGTCTCTCCTCACTTCAATATCCTAAAGAAAAGCCTTCAATCTGAAGTCAGGGAAAATCTCTCAATTCTAAAATGAGGAGATGGGAGTCACTGGTTTCCAAAGTTTCCTCTCTAAGGTACCTGTTTCCTGGCTCCCACTACTTTATTTTAGGGGAGGAAATAGGCTTAGGAGGAATTTAAGTTAGATGTGAGAAAGAATTGCCCAGTTGGAGGACAATGGATGGAAGGAAGAAGTCAAGGCTTATGATGACAGATCCTGAGGCTGGTGAGTTACATTTTGAGCCACTGAGCTGTGTCCTACCCTCTCAGCATCCCTTCTCCATCTCACCGGCCCCAGGTTCTCAACTCACTTGTGGTTCTTATGGAGGCAGACAAGTGTAATAATAACACAGAACACCAACACAGAGAAGAAGCTGATCAGGATCAAGAGCACGTTGATATCTTTCTCCTCTGTGGGGAAGGGTTAGCACCAAAGAAGAAAAGATCAGATCCCTGAGCACAGAAGCATTTCTAAATCCCCGAATATGGTCCCATGACTTTCCCTCTTGGACTATGTCTTCCTGGAGGTATGGCCATATTTCCTTTTATCAGACCAGAATTTCTCTTAGAATAAGATGTGTCTTTCCTCTGGATATGTCCTTAGGACAGGGATTTGGTCCTAGCAGGACATATGAGTCTATGCCATTGGAATGTGAACTCCTTGCATATAGGGATCACCCCTTTCTTTGGGACTTGTATTCCCTGCATCTCACACTGTACTTGGCCCACGGTGAGCACTGGACTCATGGATTGGTTGGTTGTCAGCTGGTTGGCTCTGGCCACCCCCATGGAGAGTGTGTTTACCAAGGGCGATGGTCACCACTGTGAGGTCTGTGCTGTTAATGCCTCCGGCTTGGTTGGAAGCCATGAGATGGACATGGTACATAGTGCTGGGTTCTAGGCCACGGAGGATGCATCTTCGAGATGAGGCATTTAAGATGACAGCTATAAAATGTAGTGAAGACAAATGAGAAAGACAGAATGCCTGGATTAGTACCCTGGGGGCTCTGGTTTTTCTACATCTGGCTTTTGACCTCTAGGACTCTGGTTCCTGACCCTGGAATCTGAGAAAACATTTTCTGAGTGGGTGGGTAGGGGGACCAGGGAATAGTACTTAAAGAATCCTGGTTCTGGACATAGGTCCAGAAGTGGTTGAGAAGGACACGTGTGGTCTGTATGGGAGAGCCCTGGAAGGAGATAGCCTGAGAATATCAGGGGTCCCTGTCCAGGGTTCTGAGAGAAGGAAGTGGCAGTGGCTTAAGTCCATTATTCAAACTAGCTCACTAGCTAGTTGGGAAAATTAGGTCAGAGGAGAACAGGTAAAATACCTTAATTTGGGAATAGATCAAAGGATAGTGTATTGGGTGTGGGAGAATTGGAGTGTCAGGTGGGGATATCAGGGATCTCCCTAAAAGAATATTGAGCATATGTTCCTTGGGTCTTACATGCCTTGGGGATAGGGGTCAGAGAGAGGCAGGGGCAGCACTCACAGAATTCCTTGTCCTGAGAATTGGTCCAGAAGACAGTGTATTGGGTGATGGGGCTTTTCCCCAGCTCTGGGATCCCAGGCTCCCATTCCAGTTCTGCCCAGGTCCTTCCAATATGCTTCAGCTTTAGCTTTGGGGCATGGAATGGAGCTGTGGAACGAGAAGGAGGACTCTATGGAGGCTGGATGGATTTTGATCACCTCCTCACCAGGGAGGTCTAGCTCCTGGGATAGGGTTGGGGGAAAGATGGAGAAGGGGGCTCGATGCCTGTTCTCAGGCCCTGCAGCTGGTTGTCACACACGTGTGTTAGAATGGGGCACAGATTCAGACAGAGGGAGAATCCCTGAGGTCATTGTGACCTTTTCTCTGAGTACTGCTGTCTCTTGCTCCAGCTTTCTTTCTATATCCTTCTGTTCCCTCTATTCCCCCTTCCACAGGGGGATGACACAGTGAAATGCCAAGGGGAGAGAAGGAAACTCATTTTAGGACTAATGGCCCTTGACTACCTACCTACTTTCTCTGCTGGACTTTTACAGGCCTAATGCCTGAAATCAAAGCAGGGGAATTGCCTAATTGTACACTCACACTAGTGTTCTCTGGGCTAATAGGTAGGGATGGAATGGGACAGATGTGTCCAGAGCACGAAGAAGTGGGTGGGTTAAGAGTTTGGGAATGAGAGAAAGTTGTTGGCAAACCCTTTTCTCGGGAGTAGGCATAGATGTGCTGGGGACGCCCTCTGGTACCATCATACAGGGGGGACACAGTGATCTTGTACAGCTGGAAGGGCATGATGTTCTCTGCAAAGAAAGAGCAGCGAAAGCTAAGTCTTGGGAAGGGGAAGGGGCTCCCACTGTATTTTCTCTCTGCAAGTATTGACACCAGTTAAGGGAGAAGTACACAAATGAGAGTAGGGACTGTTGGGATACAGCTATAGTAGGAGGGTTGAGGAAGCATATCAGGAAGGACTTTCTGTCTCTGAATGTGGGGAATGGAAGAACAATAGATAATCTGAGAAAACCTAGAGATTCTTATTCCTCATAGGAAAAGAATAGCCACCACAAGAATAACTAACATTTATATAGTGTTTTAAGGATTGCAAAGTTCTTTACAAAAATTATTTTATACTCATGACAACCCTGGGAGGCAGGTGCTCATTTTATAGATGGGGAAACTGAGATTGAGAGCAGTTGAGTCTAGCACTAAGAATCCCGTCTCCCCCCTCCCTCCCCATATAGATTGGGACAAGAGCTGCTTGAAGAAGGAGAATGGATGGGATAATGAAGTGGGAGGATTCCATATGTATATTTTGAAGGGATCTATCCTTAGTAAAGAGAATCCCAGTTCCCTGCTAGCTCTGAGCCCTCACCATCCAGCAGGGTCCCAGTGCTGCTCCCGTTGGGCTCAATCTTCCAGTTGCCATTACAGTCATCCTCTTGGTGGGCTGGAGCCAGACACCATTCTATCACATAGGCCCTGGGGAGGGGCTGGCCTGGAGGGTAATCCCATCCTACCCAGAGGCTGTGAGCATCTGGGGCAGAAGTGTGGATGTTGGACACAGAGGTACCTAGAGATGTGGATATGGTATGGAACCTACCTTGTGGAGAGGAAAGAATCCTGGTTCTGGAAGTTGGTCCAGAAGTGGTTGAGAAGGACAAGTGGGGTCTATATGGGAGCTCCCTGGAAGGAGACAGCCTGAGAATACCAGGTTTGTCCTGGGGCACATCCCCACCTATCCTCTCCATCCCCACTCCTTCCTCAATGAATGCAGTAACTAATGCTTGATCCCAGACCTTCAGCCTCACCCGGATTTGGCTTTAGCTAACCCCAGACTCTAGGAAGAGACTTATACATTCATTCTCCTCATCTCCCTCCTCATCTCTGAAGACCTGGAGGAAGGAGGTGCTGTGGTCCTGAAGCTCAAACAGTGCGTCTGCTCTCTCTTCCGACAAGTCAGGAGAAGTTTTATCCTTACCTTGGGATTCCCAGAAAGTGATGGTGGTAGGGGAAGATTCTCCAGCTATGTTGTAGGCAGTGAGGGTGACTTCTTTGGCCCTCTCTGGCAGCTGGAAGGCACAGCTCAGCTCTGTGGTGTTGCAGAGGGGCCGGGACTCCCCATCTTGTCTTGGAGGACTTGGGAAGACCAGGTAGCCTTGGACTCTGTTGTCATTTTCCTCTGTAAGCACTGGCTGCATAGACACATAAGAGGGTATGGTCTTTTCAAGAAACCCCAGAATATTGGACCTCAGAGGGCATTTAGTCCAAACCTAGAGGCAGTGTAAGGTGGTAGAAAGGCTTTTGCACTTGGAGTCAGGAGAGTCTTGGGTTTAAATTCTGCCTTAGATGTTAGATTGTGTTCTAGACAAATTATCAAATTTTTCTGAGCCTCAGTTTTTCTTATTTGTAAAATGGGAATAATAATGCCAGGAAAAAAAATCCATAGTTATTGGGAGGCTCAGAATAGAGAAGCATTTCAGAATTAGAATGTATCTCAGAGGCAACATAGAACAACTTATATTTGACCAGAAATCTCCTCAACAACATAACAGACAAGTATTCATTCATCTAGTTGTGGCTTAAGAACTTCCAAGAAAGGGGGCTCCACTACTTCCAGGCATCTAGGTGGTACAGTGATAGAATCCTGAGCCTAAAATCAGGAAGACCAGAGTTCAAATTTAGTCTCAACATTTAATAGCTGTGTCACTTAACCTCTACTTGCCTCGGTTTCCACATCTGTAAAATGGGGATAATAATAGTATGTACCTACAAGATTTATTGGGAGGGGGGTTGGAATCAAATGAGATAACAATTGTAAAAAGCTTGGTACAATGCCTGGCACTTAGTAAGTGCTATATAAATACTAGGTATTATTATTATTGTTATTATTCTTCTTTAATTGTTCCATTTCACCTTATGTGCAGGACATTTCCCCCCAACATCAAACCTAAATTTGTTTCTTTGAACTTAGACCCAATGCTTTTGATTCTGTCTTCTGGGACCAACTATAACATCTTCTTCCACATGGAAATCCGTAAAATATTTGAAGATTGCTAGCATCCTTCCTAATTCTCCTCTTCTCCACGACTGGTACTTCTAGTTGCTTCAACTGATTTTTATAGGGTATGACAATGAGACTATTCATCCCCTTGGTAACCTTCTTCTGGACACACTATTATTTTGTTATTTTTTCTGTTTTAAAAGAAGTTGCCCAGAAATGAACAGTTATCCAGATGTAGTCTGACCAGGGCAGAGTGCTATAGTACTATCACTTCTTAGCCCTAGACTCTATTCTTTTCATGCACTTAAACTTTAGCTTTTTTTTTGGTTGCCATATTGCCCTCAACTTATCTTTTTTGGACAAAATGTTATCCGTTCATGTTCTTTTCATCTTGAACTTTTGAAGAGGAATTTTTGAATCCAAATATAAGATAATGGCCATAAGGCATATTGTAAAACTGAAGTTGAGCAATGAAGAGTCAGGAGATTCTATGTTCAAACTTAACCTCAGACACTTTCTGGATTGATCCTCAGTTTCCTCATCTGTAAGAATAACCCATCTTCCAGGATTGTTACAAGGAGGAAATGAAGTCATATTTGTAAAATGCTTTGCAAAATCTGAAGCATTGTAGAAATGATAGCTAACAAATTATTATAATGCTATAAATATCAGCTATTACTATTACACTTCTCCCTCCAAAGCATACATCCTCTCGTCAACCTTCCTGACAATTTCCAGCCTTCTCTTCAGTGATGGGTAGTTCATCACTTCCAGAGGCAGCTGATTCCCTTTGTGGTAAGCTGAATAGGATTCCCTGGGTCAAACTGAGGAAACTGAGGCAGAGAGAAGTGAAACGATTTGCCTGAAACCACACAACTAGTAAGTTCTGAGGCCAGATTCCAACTAAGATCTCTCTAGCTCTAGGTGTAGTGCTCTAGATACCTACCTAGATGCCTAAGAGTCCTTAGCTGGGAGTTGACCAAGGTTTTCATGACTAGGATCTCTCCTATTCCCCAACTTTGCCTTCTATTTCTGAGATATATGATTGAGGAAAATGATAGTGAGAGGAATCAAAGTAATAAGGAACATAAAGAACATTTGAACCAGGAGTCATCGCTCTAATTCTGTTTTTGCCCATTGCTTAGCCAAGATGACCTGGAAAGGTTTCTTTCTACATTCTATGGATTTGCATCTTTGTAAAGTGATAGACTTGGACTGTATAGTCTCTAAGCATCTTTATATGCGGTGTGTTTAATTAACACTACACACTTATTGAATGACTGGCATTATCTATAAGGAGGACACAAATATTCCACCTAGAACCTATGTAGAATTCAGCCTGTCTGTCTCTCATATATTCCCAACTTCTTGGTGTTACTTCTCTAGGCTTGGAAAGGGATCAAGCTTCCTAGAGAAGGGACTGGAGAGAATCACTTCTGGCAAAGAGAGTTACCTTCCAGAGAAGTTGGATGTCCATCATTGTATGGTTTAGTTTCTGTACTCGTCGCCTCCACCACACATCAAATCTGACCCTGGGACCTGGGAAATAGAATAGAGTCATGGCTAACTAAGGGGAATGGGAGGAGGTGAGAGAATACCAGAAGTAGTCTCTCCTAATGGTTTCCATCAACATCTTTGGCCACTTACGCCTCTCCTTGGTAGTGAGTTCCAGGCTGCGGCTCCAGTCACTCCAGTGACCACCCATGGGCCAACGGATACACCGCAGTTGCAGGACATAGCGAGTGGCCGAGAGGAGACCACAGAGGTCATTATCTCCCTCATGTTGGGTACTTGAATTTAAGAAGGGTGACACCTGTGGGAAAGTGATCAGAAACTATGTCAAGCAAACCCTGAGCCCTGGATCCGGGCTCATAAAGGAGGAAGAATCTGAGTGCTTAGAGAACCAGGATGGATAGGTACATAAAGGAAGAAGGCATTAGGATGAGGATGGGGGCTCAATGGAGGAGGGGAAGGCAAAGGATCAAGGTGGGGATGGATGCTGCGTGAGAGGAGCAAGGACTCTAAATGCAGGGAGGTGAGTGTTCAGTGAGGATGAGAGCTTCGTTAGGGGACTCAGAGACAGGACAAGGGTCCCAGGTTCCTTGAAGACACGGAGGGAGGGTTCCCTGAAGGGGATGGAGGCTTCCTCCCTTAAGCACAAAGTGCACTGCTATGAGCAGGGAGTGAGAACCTTACCAGGACCCAGGTCAGCTCCCCAGGACGATGGTACTGAAGCTCACACATTTGCTCCATATGATTGCTCATCCTAGCCTTCTTCCACTTTAGCCGGAGGCATCCAGGCTGGCGAAGGGAGGAGTCTAGGCCTGGGCTGGCCTTAGCAGCTTGGAGTATTGGGGGGTCTAGTTTTACTGTAACAAAGAAATCAGTTATTACCCCCCCTCCATGTTTCTCTACTCTTGTGATCCTGCCTTTGTCTTTCCTGCTTTATCATCTATTTCTCTGTTCTTGCCAGAAAGCATCTAGGTAGGTATCTAGAGCACTACGCCTAGAGCTAGAGAGATCTTAGTTGGAATCTGGCCTCAGAAACTTACTAGTTGTGTGGTTTCAGGCAAATCGTTTCACTTCTCTCTGCCTCAGTTTCCTCAATTTTAAAATAGGGATAACAATAGCATTAACTTCTCAGGGTTGTTGTGGGGATCAATTAGGAGAATAATTATACATTATCTAAATTAAATTAAATTATAAATATACAGTAGGCATTTGATAAATGCGTGCTTGCTTCCTTTTTTTTCTTTCTAAAAGTAAAGTTGGTATGTATCTTATGCATTTTCCTGAACCCTTGTCTCTTATGCCTGAAATCCCTTCCTTCTTTCACTTTTCAGGTTCACTTTCTACCCACCCTTCCAAGACCAATTCAAATGCAACTGCTCCAAGAAGCTTTCCTTGATACCAAACCTCAAAAGCAATTCCTCCTCAGACTTCATAGAGAACTCTTGTTTGTACCTCTCTAATGCTTTCATGGCACAGTATGTGACAATATCCATGCTTATGTTTTATCACTAACACTTGTATCAGCCTGCTGTGTGGAACACCAGATAGGTGCTTAACAAATATATAAAATTTCACCACCTGTCACCGTCTTTTACTTTCTGATTGGATCTCTTGTTTCTCTGTTTTTTGTTTCTGTGTCTTCATGTTTCTGCTTCTGTTTTTGAGCCCAGCTAGATGGACTCCTTTTGTCCATATTACTCACCCACTTCCATGGGGTTGATACACAAGTGTGAAGACTCAGCTTCTCCGAGTACATTCTCTGCCTTCACCCAAATGTCTACCTTTTGGTACAAGAGAAGCTGGTTTCGGAGGATGGAGCACTGGCTCTCACCATCTTTGGCGATGCAGTCTTGGATGGGTTCTTTCCTAGACTGGCAGTTATCATTGCTCCTAGAGTTTAATAAGAGGAGTTTATGTTGGAGCTAGTTGTCTACATGTCCCTCTCCAAAACTCTGTTCCTTTACCCAGCCGCTCATCTAAGTTTCATCCATCTCAATGAGCCTTTACCTGTTTCACTGAGACCCTCTCACACTCACTTATCTCTTGCCACTTAACTTTTCTGTGTCCGTGGCCATGAGATATGTTTTCAGTGGAATCACTGAGAGAAGATTTAGAGGGACAAAAACCCTTTCTCATACTTCTAAGACCCCAACTACAATGTTTTCATTTTCCTAGTTTCTGACTGTGGCCAGATTTGCTACAGATTCTATCTGGGGGCTGGTCCTCCTCACTCCAGGGCCTATGATCCTCTATTATCTTTTATACCATTTTCTCTGTAGTTCTTATACATGTCCCTGAGATCAAGGGGGATAAGGAATGGGAACTCAAGGCTGATATTCCTGCCACAGATTCACTTACTTGTAGCTCTTCAGAGTGAAGTTGGTGGGCAGGTATGTGCTGGGACCAGACTTCCACTGACAGGTGAGGACCTGGGTTGTATGGTTCATGACACAGGAGAAGTTGCTGGGTGGCTGAGGGGGATCTAGGGTGAAAAAAGTGTATGAGAAGGACATGGATGTTGAAAAGGAACTTAGACAGGGGACCCAATCCTGACTCTCATAATTCTTCCTCTTCTCCATCTATTAGGCTCAGAGTTCATACCATTCAAGACTTCCCTACAGGACTGCCTTGAGATCCATGAAGGCCAGAGGGTGAGGGCTGATAAAACCTGAGGTCCTACAGTAGAGAAGACTGGATGGACACTCAGGAGATATTTATCTAATGAATCCTAGCTGGGCCACTTATTATTGTGTGACAGTGAGAAAATCAGTTAAGTTCTGGAGTGGTTTCTCTAGTTTACTTTTCTGTAAACTGAGATTTAGAAAGGAGCTCTCCAAAGTGTTTTTCAGGTCTTAGTTCATATGATTCTAAGACATTGTCTTTCTCATGGTCTTACTCCAATTTTGAAAGTAGGGACATGGGAACTAGACCTACCTGTTCATGACAACCAGTCCTACCAATTAGGCCCCTTTGTCCTATGTTTACATTACTAAAGAGGAAATTTAACTTGTTCTTCTCCCACCCTCAACAGAAAGGACACAACAGAAAGGACACATACTCAGAAGGGGAACAATAACTAGTCAAGTCTTTGGAGAACTTACATCTCCACCAAATCCTCCCCATACTAAAGCCCTGATCCTGTGTTTAACTTTCTCCTTATCTTAGCAAGGGGTGATGAAGGCAGGATTCTCAGCAGAGTGGGAGGGACTCACAGCCAGCCTTCAACTCTGCCTGTTCTATGATCTGAAGAGTCTCTTTCCAAAGCAGGCAACAGGAGAGCATGGCGCGGGTATGGTTGAAGTGGGGAAGGGTAATGTTGGATTGCAGAATTCCATCTTCCCTCTGATGTTGCCAACTCTCAGGCAACTTCTCCAAGTCCAGCTTCCACACAATTCTTGTGGCTGTGCCAATTGGTTTCAGGCAGTTAGGGTTGATGGTACAAGAAGCTGTGACAGAGGCACCCAGGTGGATGACAGAAGCCGACACTTGGATGTCTCCACAGTCACGAAGACCTAAAAGATGGGGAAAAGGACAAGTCAATAACAGAGCAATGAGGGTATTGTCTCTTTTGTCAGAGAAAGCTAACTGGGCAACCCAACCAATGTGATAGAAAGAACATTCCATTGGGGTTCAGAGGACCTATATTCTAATCCTGACTCTGAAAATTATTGATTATGTGACTTTGATCAAATTATTTGATCTCTCTGGGAATGAGTTTCTTTCTTTCTTTTTCTTTCTTCCTTCCTTCCTTCTTTCCCTCCTTCCTTCCTTTCTTCCCTCCTTTCCTTTCCTTTCTTTCTTTCTTTCTTTCTTTCTTTCTTTCTTTCTTTCTTTCTTTCTTTCTTTCTTTCTTTCTTTCTTTCTTTCTTTCTGAGGCAAATGGGGTTAAGTGACTTGCCCAGGGTCACACAGCTAGGAAGTGTTAAGTGTCTGAGACCAGATTTGAACTCAGATCCTCCTGATTTCAGGACTGGTGCTCTGTCTTCTGCACCAAATAGCTGTCCCAAATAAGTTTCTTCTTCTGTAAAATGAAGGGAGTAGAAGATTATTAGGCCCTTTCCAGCTCTCTATATATAACTCTATGATCCTGTCCTTTAATATGCAACATCTATAACATTGTGTAAACCCTTTGATCCAGTAATACCACTGCTAGGTCTATATCCCAAAGACATCCCCAAAAAGAGAAAAGGACCTATTTGTACAAAAATATTTATAGCAGCTCTTTTTGTTGTGGCTAAGAATTAGAAATCAAAGGGATTTCCATCAATTGGGGAATGACTAAACAAGCTAAATATGTGATTGTATGAAATATTATTGTGCTGTAAGAAATGATGAGCAGGATGACTTCAGAAAAGCCTGGAACAATCATGAACTGATACATAATGAAGCGAATTATGGATCTATCTTCTAACTTCTATAACCTAAGAGGAATGTATAAGATTGCAATATGTAAAAGAACTATTTCTCTGTCATTCTGACATAAATTGGCCTATAAAAGGGCTTGGTAGAATTAATTTTTTCCCCTGAGGCAATTGGGATTAAGTGACTTGCCCAGGGTCACACAGCTAGGAAGTGTTAAGTGTCTGAGGCCAGATTTGAACTCAGGTCTTCCTGACTTCAGGGCTGGTGCTCTATCCACTACATCAACTAGCTTCCCCAGTTGGTAGAATTCTAATGATTGTATAGATTTTCTCTGAGATCTGAACCTATGCTTGAGCATAATAATAAAAACTAGGGTTTTTCTATTTCTATAATTTCTGTAAATATATTTTAGCAGTAGCTATCTACCACACAAACCCAGAGAAGAGATATTTCTCCTAAGAATTGTTTGCAAGTTGTCTTCCTTCATTACACTGTAAGCTCCTTGACAGCTGGGGCTGTTTTGTTTTGTTTTTTACCTTCCTTTAGACCTGGCACATAATAGCTATTTAATAAATACTTATTACTGACTGACTGATTCTCTGAAAAAAGAGGTTTCTTTTCAGCTCAGGTTTGTCTGTGTTCTTAAAATCTTTGAGAACGCTGCTGACTTTTTTCTTTAGATAATTAACATAATAGCTTTCCATCCTAGTTCATAGACAACAGTCATGACACTGTCCTCCTTCCATCAAGTCCCCAAACTACTTGCCGTTAGAGAACTGGAAGAACAGAAAAATTCCCAGAAGGTTCCAGGCTCTGGGCCACATGGCTGCATTGTTGATGTTCACCTGAAAGAAGTCCCCAGACATCAAGGTGAGAAGCAGGTCTTCAACTTTTTCTATAGCTACATCTCAGAGAAGAATTGAAACAGAACTTTGGGGGTAAAGAGCTTGCCAGACCCATTGTATCTCTAAGATCTCTTCCAGCTCTGAATCCTGTGATCATATGAATATGAAAAAAAGGCTAGAGAGAGTAAAAAGCAGGAGGAGGAAGAAGAAAGGGAGATATAGCAAAGTAGAGAAAGAAAACAGGACTGATTACCCCATTTTATCCTCCTTTTGTTATTGGTTTTTCCCTCAAATTTTTTGGCATTTACTTTTTGGGGCATTGGAATCTCTTTCCCCCCCCTCCCCTCTAGTCAGTTGCTTAAGGAAAGGATCTATTCTCCTTTTTATTTTTATTCAGAGTAAAAATTTGTTGTTGTGCTGTGACCATATCAAGACTATTTAAGATCCATTTTATGGTCCTCTTCTCCATTCATTATGGAATTTAAAGTCCTCTATATTTATTGCTGCCACTGCTACAACTCAATCACAAGAAGTGAGAATTTTATTTTCACCATTCTCTAAAAATTACTCTCTTTGGGGCTGCCATTTTACTTTGTTATCTCTAAAATGAATAGTTTTTTTTTTTTTTTTTTTTGGTTAAAAGTCTTTATACTCTGACTTTTCTGCCAAGTTTTAATCTGCAGGTTAGTTCATCTTTCTCCTCCCACAGCTTAAAGTTTCTTTTATTGCTTTGTTCTTGACCCTCCCATTTCTTAACACTTTCTCCCTTGGTGGTGTTGTCTGCTCCCATGGGTTCATTGATAATCTTATGATTTCCAAATCTAAATATACTATATTTATAAGCCTAATCCCTCTCCTGTGTATGCAGGTTACAACTATAATAATTAATACTAGATCATTTACCAGGCACATCAAGGTTTGAAAAACATTTTACATATATCATCTTTTTTGATTTTCACAATAACCCTGTGAATAGGTAAATGCTATTATTATCCCATTTTCAAGATGAGAAAACTGATGAAGCTAACAGGTTAAGTGGCTTTCCCAAGGTTATAAAACTAGTTAGTATTGGAAGTGGGATTCAAATGTGGGTGTCTGATTTCATGTTCAGTACTACTTCCATTATGTTACCTGTAATTTTCCAGCTAAATGTCCCATAGGCACTTCATACTTAGCATGTCCCAGATTGTCATTTTCCTCTTGAACCTACTTCTTCCCCAGTTTCAGTTGATGACACCATTCTCATATTCCCTCAAGCTTATAACTTAGGAGTCCTCTTCTTTGTTTCTCTTCCTTTTCCCTTATCTGCTACATCCCAATGATTGCCAAATCTATCTTTATGATCTTTCGTTCTTCTTCTACTCCTGCCTTTAAATTAGGAGACTTCAGCATACATATTGATACTCCCCCAGAAATCTTAACATACTTACTCATTTTCCATGATCTACTTCTTTATCCCACTTTAGTTACACACAAAGATGCTTATACCTTTCATCTTATTGTCTCCCACCACCTCCATGTTTATGAACTCTGAAATTCTCTTATATATCCCAATCTATTAGTATTCTATCTTTTCTTCTTATTTCTAATACCAAACCTTTCTCTTCATCCATACAATGACCTCCAATCCTTTAACCCCTCAATTCTCTCTCAGGCCACCACTCCTTCACTGGCCATATTCTTCTCCTTTCCCTATTTTGACCCGTAGTGAGCCAGTTCAATCTTATAATGTATTCTTCTGTTGAATCCCTTGCTCCCTTATCATACCACTCTTTATCTCCTGCCAAACGTCAGCCTTATATCTCTTCAAAGCACTATCTTCCACTGATCACAGACTGAATAAAAGTAGAGAAAATCAAATGCCCTTACTGAGTCCATCTCTAATTGTGTTAAACAATCCCAACTGGGCCCTTACTGCTGCAAGACCACCTTTTTATAGCTCCCTAATTAAATTACTATCTTACTCATCTCAAGGGCTCTTTTAAATCTTTTCATTCCTCCTCAAATTCTCATGGTTTCCTCTCCCATTCTCTCAGTTAAGCAATACGTCTCATATTTTACTGAAAAAAAATGAAGCATTCTCTTAAAGGTCCTTTTTCTCCCCTACTCCTTAACACATATTACCCAGATGCTTTTTTGCCCACTATTTCTCTCTTTATTTCTGTCTCACATGATAAGGTAGCTCTTCTTTTTACCAAGGCCAACCCTTTATGTACACAAGTGATCCCATTTCATTCTGTCTCCTCAAGTTGATTGTTCTCTCTATCATCCATCCCCCTTCCATTTATCTTCAATCTCTTCTTGTCTACTGGCTATTTCTTTAATGCCTACAAATTTGTCTCCCTAACTCTCAAAAAAACCTCACTTGATCCATCCATCTCTACTAATTATATTGTCCCACATTCTACCTGTCTTTTGTGGCTAAACAAATAGCCTTGAGAAGGCCATTTACAAATAGATGTCTCGACTTCCTTTCCCTCTCCCTCTTCTTAAGTGTCTGCAGTTGGGTTTTGGACTTCATCATTTAACTGAATCTATTCTCTGCAAAGATACCAAGATCTTTTAAATGCCAAATCCAATGACCTTTTCTCAGTTTTGGGTTCCTTTGCAGTCTCTGAAATAATCATTCACCCTCTTCTCCTGGATATTCTCTTCTCTCTCAATTTTCTGGACACTACTCTCTCTGTTTCTCCTCTTACTCATCAGTTCTCCTTCTCAGTATCCTTTGCTGGATCCTCATCCAAGTTGAGGATACATGACAATTGTAGATGTCCTAGAGGATACTGCCTGCTCCCTTTTCTCTTCTTCTTCCATTCAATTTCATTTGATGATCTCATTAGCTCTTATGGATTCAATTATCATTTCAAAACTACTTAATCTCTGATTTCTCTGCTGACTTTCAGTCTAGCATCTCCAACTGCTACTGGATATTTTGAACTGGTCATCCTATAGACATCTTAATCTCAATATTTCCAAAGATGAATTTATTATCTTTCCCATTTTGTTCCCTCTTCCAAATTTCCTTATTACTATGAAGGATATTATCATCTTCCCAGTCTCTTAGTTTTGAAATCTAAGTGCTATCTTGATACCTCACTATTTCTCATTCATATACAATCAGTTGTCAATAATTTTCAAATTTCACCTTTGTAACATCTCTGGAATATATTCCCATTTCCCCCCTAACATTGTCACTACCTTCACACATCCTGGTTTTTTCTCTTTCCTGTACTATTCTAATATTGCTGGTAGGGCTCCCTGACCCAAGTTTCTAACCACTCTTGGACATCATCCACTCAGCTACTAGAGTGATTTTCCCTAAAGATTTAGGCAAAGATAGAAAGATTTTCCTAAAGTTTGGGTCACCCCCTCCTACTCAATAAACTTCAGTGACTTTCTAACACCTGTAAGACTAAATTAAAATACTCTGATGTTCAAAGTCCTTTATACTCAAATCCTGGTCTCATTTTCAGTTTTCTTATACCTTCAATTCCATTAAATACTCTTAATTCTAGTGCTTTCCTGCTGTTAATTTATTTTATATATATTTCTTAGTATGCTTTTTTTCCTTCAAGAATGTGAGTTCTTTAAGGTCAAGAATTGTCTTTTACCCCCTCCCCCTCTTTTTTGTATCCCAATGCTTAGCCTGGCACAGAGTAGGTGCTTATTAAATGTTTTATTAACTGACAAGATCTCTCAAATCCATCTCTTCAGCACTCTTGTTCAGGCTCTCATTACTTCTTTTCTGGAATAAGACTCTTTTTAAAAAATATTATTTATTTTCCTGTTCTTCTCAATCCATCCTATATATGCCATGAAATTAATCTTTCTAGTGCATAAGTCTGATAATGTCACTATAACTTGTTTAAAAAACTTTAGTGGCTCTCCATAGCTGATAGGATAAAATGCAGATCCCTTAGTCTGATAATCTAGATCCAACTTCCTTTTCTGCCCTTACTTCATACTATTTCCCTATATACTCAATGTTCAAAGCAGAAGACTTTCTGGTCCCTAGTCTAGGTTCTCTTATCATTGTGGCTTTACTTACATAGATTCACCCACACAGAATGGCTTTTCTTTCCTATCTTCCCTCCTATCATCTCCATTTTTTTGTTAGATTTGGAGGAAAATTCAAAAAAGTTTGAATCCCAGTTCTGCCACTTATTATCTATATGACTTTTGGCAAGTCCTTTTATTTCTGTGTGCCTCAACTTCCTCATGCGGGAAATGGGAGGGGGGAGGAGGGAACTTTAGATCAAATAGCCTCTCAGGTCCCTTTCAGCTATAATCCTCTAATCTCTCTGGGTTTCCTCATAGATTTTATGAGAGGGTTGGAATATGTGTCTGCCCTCAAAATTTTTTCTATTTCAGCTCTTTATCTCTGATCCCAAGATACAATACAGGCATTTCTTCTGTGAGAGCTTCTCAGGTAGAAGTGATCCTTCCATTACCATATCTCTTATCCCTCAGTGTCTGATTTCTCATAAACATTTATAATTTTAAAAAGTTACATGTCTTTGTGTATATTCAATTAAGTTAACTTTTATTTACCTCCTATTCTGTTCCAGGTATTGTGAGCAGGCCCTGCTTTTAAGGAACTTATATTCTACTATAATTCTACAAGTATCATCATCCCTTTATTAGACTGTAAGACATAGGTGATTTTTGTTTTTGTTTTAATATCCCCAGTGCCTAGAACAGTGTAGGCACATAGCATGAGATGGATAAATAATTTTTTGGTAAATTTTTAAATTTTAAACTTAAATACAAATAAGGAAAGGAAAAAACATCACAACATTACCATACAATGCAGCAGATCATAAGAAAAAATTCAGTATAAAACAATAAATTTCCGTTTCAAGAAAACTTATCTAACAAATAACTTCACATTGTTCTCAAAACTGCTCAGCGTTTCTTTGCTTCCTTATTGAATTTATTTTATCCTCTACTGTATGCTTTTATTTTCCCCTTCCTCTTCCAACCCATAGAAGTCTATAATTAAGTACATATAAATATATTTGCATATATATATACACACATACACAAACACACATAAATATCTATATACATATACATTC
Source organism: Sarcophilus harrisii (assembly GCF_902635505.1). Classification (NCBI taxonomy): domain Eukaryota; kingdom Metazoa; phylum Chordata; class Mammalia; order Dasyuromorphia; family Dasyuridae; genus Sarcophilus; species Sarcophilus harrisii. Next base: position 540,893,699 of record NC_045428.1, read on the forward strand.
ATACACATATACGTAAGACCATATTATGCTTATTTCTATCTGTTATCTTTTTCTCTGAAGGTGGATAGCAACTCCCTTCATCAATCCAAGTCTTCTGATGCTTTTCTAAATCAACCAGCTCATCATTTCTTATAGCACAGCAGTATCCCTATCCAATCACATCCCATCTGAGAGCTTGTCTATGAAATTTTCCCCCCTCAATTTTCTGCATTCCCTCTAGGCTACATAGGTTTTATTTATACAAGAAGATTTTAATTCAAAATAATCAAAATTAATCTTTTCACTCTTCAACAATACTCTCTCTTATAAGATAGTTTAAGTTCTGATACTTCTGACTCTTCTTGGTTTACATCTTTTTTCCTGTTTTTTTGAAGTTCCTGACCTTTTGCTTTTCATATTAACTTTGTTATTTTTTCTAACTCAGCAAAATACCTTTAAAAGTACTTTAATTGGGATGATACTGGAAAAGTAACTTAGTTAGGTAAAATCATTTAAAAATAAGATTGGCTTTGATAAATATTTGTTTAATTGCACTGAAATGAAACTCTAGCTCTGCCATTTAGCACCTGTGGCTCCCTGGGAAAGAAATTATCTGTTTGGGTTTCCATTTCCTTAAATGAGAGGATTAGATTATATGAGCTCTAAGATCCCTTTCATTACTGATCCTCTCTCATGTAGTTGAATCTGTTGGAGAACTCTAATTTTTTGTTGTTCTGCCAAGGCATCTTGTCCCTCCTAAATCTTTTCTTCTCCAGACTAAGCATCTTCCTTTCCTTCAGATGATTGTTGACTGACCACTTATCCCAATAAAAGCAAAGCCCAGATAAACAACATCTCTCAACCAATATATGGCAGTAATAGACTGAACTCTGTCAGAAGAAGACAGAAGTAGAGACAGTTGGGGAAATGTAAAGACCCACATTTGTTCAGTCTTCAAAGATTATAAAGCATTTTTCTCAGCACAGTCCTGTGAATTAGGTAGGGCAAATCTCATTTTGATAGATGAGGAAACTGACATTCAAGGAGATTTGGTCATGGTCCCCCAATTAGTAAATAGCAGAGGGGAGGGAAGTCTGAATCCAAGACTTCAGGACCTAACTTGCCTCTCTAACTGTTACATTGTATTGCCAATTTTAAGGGTTCTTTTTTTTTTTTAAGTCTTTTCTTGTCATTTCTTTTATGTGGGGGATTCCTTAGATGGAAGATCCCACTGATATCTATCAGCTACTCTTCTGTAACTCACGGGCTCAGAGAGGTACCTGAAGCAGTGAGAGGTCAAATGGCTAGTATGGGTCAGAGGGAAAACTTGAACCCAGATCTTTTTGATGCTAAGGAAAGTATTTTATTCACTAAACAATGAAGCTTCTCAAAGATTCTTTAAGCACTTTAAAGGAGCATTATTTAATTGAGGATCCTAGCAAATAAATAGCTGTCTGTTTTTCTTACCTAGTTATTGTGTGCCTGCAATCCTTCCTCCCCCTCACTGTGCTCTTTAGAATGGCTTCCATCCAGGGAAACCACTAGACAGAGGGGAAAGTCTCTTATTTTCCTGTCCTTGGACTCCTTCCTTCAATCCAGCTACAGCTGAAGATTCTGGTCCTCCTACAGAAAAATCCAGAAACTTGGATTGATCAGCACCATCCTTTATTTCACTGTATTGTATTGTCTTTTCCTTTCAATTTCCTTAGAGGTAGGATAGTGTAATAGACTTAGTTTCAAATCCTGTCTCAAATATATCCTAGATGTAATTTTAGCTTCCAGAAGCCTGTTTCCTCATATGTCAAAAGGGAATAGTAATAGCACCAAGTTATTGTAAGGATCAAAATGATTTGCAGGTTTCATTTAAGGTTCTACATTAATATTAATCAAACAACAAATTTTCTCTGTGTCAAATATTGTACTGAGTATAAAGAGTACATAGGAAAAGTAAGAGTCCCTGTTTACATTCTCATTTCTCAGCTTCTTTTTAATTTTCTTTCTCATTCTCTGCTCATTGTTCAACCTGCCCTCAATTGATCCCTCTCCTCTCTTGAAGAAGTTTCTTTACCTATTTTTCCTTTCTCTCTTCCCTTGATTTTTTTATACTCTTATATTCCTCCCCTGATTGCTACTTTCTCTTTGTCTCTTATCTTTCCTTCTTCTTTGCTCCCCTCTGAACTGGAAAGACCTGAGAGAAATGTTCCTTAATCTCTTTCTCCTTCAGCACCCAGCGTATACAGCAGCTTTTGCTTAATCAATGGTGAGTTGGATTTCTAAATGGTGGGATCTCCTCTCTTTCTACTCACCACTCCCCATCGCCCCAACTTGGACCAGGTTGTGGTTCTGTGTAGGCAACTTAGGTCTAGCAAAAGCCTGAATATCTGTTGTTTAAGGACCAACAACCTAGATGGACTTATCACCAGAGAGCTGGTAATACACTGATTCATTTTCATCCTCTCTCCCTGTAGCCATTTTACAGATGGACAAAGTGAGGTCAAGGAAAGAGAGGGGACTTGCTTAAGATAATATTGTGAGTTAGAGACAGCTAGGTATGACAGTGATAGAGCGTTGGACCTGGAGTCAGGAAGATCTGATTTCAAATTCTGCCTCAGACTCATATTATCTGTGTGATCTCTGGACAAGTCAGTTAATCTCTGCTATGGTTTTCTCATTTGTACATAAGGATAATAGCATTCACCTCCCAGGATTTTTGTCAGGATAAGATGAGATGATATTTGTAAAACACTTTACATATATTAAATGCTAATTATTATTACTAGCAATCCTAGACCAGAGGTTTGGCTCTTTTACTTTCATTTCAGAACTCTCTACATCACTGCTCAGTGTTCCCAAACCACTAATCATCAATCTTTTTGTTTTTTAATCATTTCTTTTTCAGTTTGCTGTTTGCCTTAGATTTCCCACCAAAATATTAGTAAGCTGCTTTTGATTTGATGTTAGAGCATATGCATTAGAATCCCAGTTTAGCTACTTTTCACCTCAGTTTCCTCATTTGTACAATGAAACATTTGGATTAGATGGTTTCTAATAAGTAATATTTACATAACAATTTAAGCTCCTCAAGCCTATTTACATATATTATCATCTCATTTGATCCCTGTGAGATAGGTACTATTGTTATCTCCGTTGCACAGATTGTTCTGGAGTAAACAGAAGTTACGCTTGTTCAGGGTCACACAGTTAGTGTGAGGTAAAATTCCAACTCAGAGCTTTTTCACTCCACCTATTTTCTAAAGACAGGACTTCTTACATTTTTTCTACTTGTGACCCCTTTTTCCCTTGAGAAATTTTTATGTGACCCTGGGTGTATATAGGTCTATAAAACAGGCATATAAACCAAACATTTCAAATAAACCATTTTCCGACCTCCCATTCAGTTACGAGATCCCACATGGGTTTGCAAACCACAGTTTAAGAAACTGGGCTATAGATTATACCACCCAGGGCCCTTCTAGTTATAAATCATTTGAGCAGAAGTGGATTCATCTTAAAAGGTATATACTCCCTCTCTTTCAAGTCATATAGGCCCTGTGAAGATGGGAGGGGACCTTCTCATACGTGCAGCAGGGTGACAGACAGCTAGAGATGCCCATAACTGATCCGTATCTGGGGAGAATGTCACTGTGCATCCCCACATGTCACCACTTCTGTTCCTAAGAGGCTGGATCTTAGGTTTCCAGGGGCTCAACTTCATGGCCCAGATCTAAACCACGGGACCTCAGGATGTCAGGGCTCAGTTGAGGTAGAACTGGGGGGGGGGGGCTGGCTGCCTGGGGAGGTGGGGGGGGTAGGGGGCCCTCAGGACTTACCTCATTCTTGGAATGATTTTGCCTCCTTTTCAGTCATTTCGCAGAGATCGAGCTGGCCCTCCTCAGGAATTCACCCGGGGCCTCACATCATCCCCTTTCTTGCTCAGTTCCTGAAAACTACTTCAGTACAGACTGTTCTGACACCTTCCTCCTCCCTCCCTTCCCTCCCCACCCAGGGCTGTCGTTAGTTTTTCTGACTTTCTGACAGGCCTTCCCCGGGCTGGGGGATTGCAACACCTGCTTCAGCCTCCTTCCCTGGGAAGGGAGCCCCTTCCCCTCAGGAAGGAGCCTCTGAGAAGCGAGGCAGCCACTGTGGGCCAGCCTTCCTGCCCTGGACCCTTAAAGGGGGTTAGGGATGTGGCAAGGCTCAGAAGACCCCACCCCCCACTCCCACCCCCGGATTTCCTGACCTAGAAGTCTTGCTCCTGGGCAGGGACCAGGAGTTCTCCAACCTGGATGGGGCCTGCCTTAGTACCCTCCCCCCAAAATAGGTGTATTGGGAACCTGCCAATTGGGCAGGTCAAATGCAATCTTAATCCTTCCCCTTTTCCCCCAAATATTGATCACTTGGGTAATCTGAAGCCTACTTTTCCTTGAAGCCCTTGGCCTTGAATGGTGCTGAGTAATTCCCATTCTTTAGCCAAATCCCACTGTCTGTTTTCTTCTCTGCCTTTGTCCTACCACTGATCACCGATGCTTTTGATCCAGTTTAGAGTAGTAGGTCTTTCCATTCTACAGATAGAGAAACAGAACTTGGGCTGATGGCAGGATAGAAAAGGTGGAGGAAAATATTGCCTGTTAGTCATTGTTTTTGTAGACTACTCACTTCAAGCTTGTGTCTCAGATTGCCAATTATATTGAGGCATTTTCTCTCCCAACATGATTCATAAAGCAATGTGTATTAAAAATAAATAAAATTTAAAAATTATATCAAGGCAACATGGTGGTGGTGAGACAAGAATTAATCAGAGCCATTCAACCCGGATTCAAATTCTGACTTAGTATTTATTGATTTTGGATGTTTTATCTGAGCCTTAGATTCCCAATCTTTGATATTAAAGGGTTGGGCTACATAATCCCTTCTCCCTCTGATATTCTATGATTTAAATCCCCTTTGAGCTTCAAAGAATTTGTGAGTTGGAGGACACATCAACAGCCAATTCTCTAAACCAGTCCACACATGAAAGGAATCCCTATTAGAACAGACCCAATAACTGGTCATCTAATCTCTGCTTGAAGAATTGACTCCCACTGAGGTTGCAGTCCACTATTAAGTCTATGCTTCCCCCCAATTTTTGCGCAAGGAGTAGATTTTTTCTTTTTATTCCCAAGGCTAGACTTCATATTTATCGTTCTTGAACTTTATTCTATTATAGTCAACTCCATTCTCCAACCTCATGAAACACTTTAGAATGCTGTTCAGCACATTAACAATCTCTCCCACTTTTGTGTCATCTGCAAATCTGATGAGTGTGCCATTGATGACTTTGTTCAAGTCATTGATAAACATGTTAAGCCACCCAGAAGAAATTGAGATGCCCCAAATTCTAGGAGTATTCCTACTGAATTGACATTGAACCATTAATACTCACTCTTTGAATCTGGCCACTTGTCCAGTATTTTGTTAATCCATCTGATTGTGTTTGGATCTAATTTATATCTTTCTATCTTTTTTGCAAGAGTAGCATGAGATATTTCAAAAATAACTTTGCTAAAATGTAGAAAAACTTTATCTTCAGCTTTCCCCTCATCTGCCAGTTTAGTAATATTGTCAGTAAAGGAAATGAGGCTAGTCAGGCAAGATATGTTCCTGATGAAGCTGAGCCTCAAGTTTCTCATCTATTAAATGGGGATAAAAATATGTTCATTGATTATCTATGTGAGACTTAAAGGAGATGAACATAAAATACCGTTGTTAATGGTAAAGCTTTATATAGTTATACCTCATTTTACTGTGTTTCACTTTGTTGTACTTTACAGATGTTGCTTTTTTTTTTTTTTTTGTCTCTTATAAATCGAAGATTTACGGCAACCAAAGCTTCTGGGGCCATTATTCTAAAAGCATGTGCTTATGTCATGACTATGTGTCACATTTCGATAATTCTCACATTATTTCAAACTTTTTCATTATTGTTATATCTATTATGGAGATCTGTGATCAGTAATCTTGGATGTTATTATTGTAATTGTTTTGGGGCACCATGAGCTTTGTCCATATAACATAGGGAACTTAATAAATGTTGCCTGTGTTCTGACTATTCCATATCCAAGCCATATCCCATCTCTCTCTCTCTTCTGAACCTCTCTATTCCCTGAGACACAACAATATTGAAATTAGGGCCAATTTATAACATTACAATGGTCTGTAAGCATTCAAGTTTAAGGAAAAGTCAATGCATGAGGCAAATTTCATTGCTGTCTTATTTTAAGAAACTTCCACAACCACTCCAGCTTTCAGTAACCATCACTCGATGCAGCTATCAATACTGAGGCAAGACCTTCCATCAGAAAAAAGATTATGACTTGCAGAAGGCTCAGATGATTGTTAGCTTTTTTTCTTTTCTTTTTTTCTCTTTTTAGCAATATAAAATATTTTTAAATTATAGTATGTACATTGGTTTTTAAAGACAATACTATTGCATATTTAATAAACTACAGTATAGTGAAAACATGAGTTTTATATGCATGGGCACTCACTTTATTTCTATGTTCTTGAACCTGCAATGTCTCTGAAATATGTATAAATTTGGGCTATTAATATGGAGACATCCCTCTCTTTCCCAATATATGACACATAGATTAGATTTAAAGAAACACATTCTGTAAGGGAGCAATGGAAGATGAAAAAATACATGAAAATGTGGGAGGGAAATGGAAAGGGGAGGGAAGTGGGGGAGAATGAAGCACATATTAAAAAACAAAACAAAACAATCAATGGGCTTTGAGGTGGGAGAAACTTGAGATGAAATCCTGTTTCTTATGACAAGCTTTTCACATCCTGGCCCTGATCTAGCTTTCCAACATTATTATACATTATTCCCCTTCTCTATAGTCTAGCATGTCTGCACCCTTGCTGCTTTTCATATATATTCCTCCATCTCCAGCCTTTGTCCTGCCTGTCTTCATGCCTGGAATACACTGTCTCTCTTCAATACTGCTTCTAAGAATACTTACCTTCCTTTGATACTTAGGCCAATCCTTATCTTTTAAGTAAAGTTTCCTCTACCTCTTGAATTTACTTTTAATTTATTCTGTATACACTTAGCAAAATACATATCATCTCTTCTTCTAGAATATAAGTTCTTGGAGGGCAGGAAATATTTCATTTTTGTCTTTGTATACCCAGTAGTAGCATAATACCCAGCATGTAAATGAGGTGCTTAATAAATGCTTATTGATTGATTGATTAGTGCCATGCAATCACATATAAATCACCTTTCTGAGCCTCAGTTTCTTAATCTACCAAAGACTATTAATTTCAAAGTTTTCTTTTGAGACTCAAAGGATATTAATGTATGTAAAGTGCTTTGTAAAACTTTAAAACCCAATATAAATGTCAGTTATTATTATGATGATAGATTTCTTCCTCTAGAGCCTTTAAAAGCAAGAAGAAATTTTCATCTGTCTGGAAAGTATTAAGAACTGTCTTGCCCAAAAATAAGGTAATGAGAAAAAAATCTAACATTTCAAGGTTGCTCATAACCAGCGGGCATCTTGAACTTGGTCTACTATCCAAATTTCCCTGGTGAGATTCTCAAGTGTTTTGGACTTCTCTTTTCGCCACTTCTCTCTCCCAAACTCATCTCCCTCGACATTTTGCATGGACAAACAGCTCCCAGTTATTTATCTGCACATGACTTTGGAATTTTTTCTTCATGGTTTAGTTCTATGATGCCTTTCCTTGATCCCTCCACTTGCTACTTCTCTTTCCCGCAATAGAGTCCCTTGTCTATAGATGTCCCCTCCCCACCACAATAGAATGTAAGCCTTTTGAGGGCAGAATTATTATCATTTTTGGTCTTTATATCACCAAGGCACCTTGCATGAAGGAGGCACTTAGCACATCAATTAAATTTGTTGTATTCTTGGAAGAGCTGAAGCTGAGCCAGATGTAGAATTCATCACCTGTCTTCCTATCAAATACATCTCGGCTGGAAGTGCATAAAAACAATAAACAAAAAACATGAAAAAAGGACGTACAAAATAATTCCTGTTTCTTTTTGAGTCAGCCTCTCAGGCTTTTGGTAAGCAGGCTCTCTGAGCAAACCCGACTCACAGCCTCCAGTAAACACCTGTTTGCACAATGGAGGTCACCCGGACCCTTGGGCAATGACTGGTTTGCACAATCTCAGCACATAGAGCTGTATTCCAACCTAGCAGCCTGGGCAACAGTTTCTTCCGGGCAGCAATCTTCTGTTTTTGTCTCTGTCTCTGTGTGTCTCTGTCTTTGTTTCTCTTTCTGAATTTCTCTATCTCTGTCTCTCTCTTTTTGTCTCTCGGTCTCTGTTTCTCTGTGTCTTTGTTTCTCTCTCTGGGCCTCTCTATTTCTGTTCCTCTGTCTCTGGTTTCTTGCTTTGTCTCTGTGTGTTTCTCTGTTTTTTTTTCCCTTTGTTTTTCTCTTTGTGTCTCTCTGTGTCTCTGTCTCTGGATCTCTCTCTCTCTCTCTTTGTGTGTCTATCTCTGTTTCTCTGTGTCTCTGTGTCTCTCTTTGTCTCTGTGTGTCTCTTTATTTCTGTTTCTCTCTGTGTGTCTCTCTGTCTCTGTATCTCTCTGTGTCTCTGTCTCTATTTCTCAGTCTCTGTCTTTCTGTTCGTGTCTCTCTCATAGACAGTTTCAGGACTGTTCTTCTCTATTCCCTCACCATGGGCTGCATCCCCAACCAAGCTAGTTAGAAGAAGCTGCTTCTCTAGTCCCAAAGAGAGAACAAGCCCAAACCTGAGATTGTGCATCTATAGAGCCAGGGCACAGGCCAGCCCTAAAGTATGGAATATCCACAAACTACAGATAATTCCAAAAAGCACTTAGCATTTTTAAAAAATATTTTTCTTCCTTCTACATTTATCTCTACTAGAGAGGTAATTGTGGCATACTGGGAAAATCTCTGGTTGTTCCTGGACCAATCAAGCAATATGGTTTTTAATTCTATCTTCCACACTTATTATCTGAGTGACTTTGAACTAATCTCTTAATTACTTTGAAATTGAACATGGGGATAAAATACCTTGTCCTTTGTCTGTTCTCCTCCTAGAATCAAGGCATATAAATGTTTACTCCTTGCGTGTTGGGATCATTTCATTCATTATATCTTTTTTTGTAATTAAAGCTTTTTATTTACAAAATATATGCATGGATAATTTTTCAACATTGACCCTTGCAAAACCTTGTGTTTCAGATTTTCCCCTCCTTCCATCCATCCCCTCCCCTAGGTGGCAAGTAATCCAATATATGTCATACATGTTAAAATATATGTTAAATCCAATATATGTAAACATATTTATACAATTATCTTGCTGCACAAGAAAATCCAATTAAAAAGGAAAGAAAATGTTCATTCATTATATCATCAGGGCCTAGCTCATAGTAGGCACCCGGCATTGTGCTAAGCATTTTACAAATATTTTCTCATTTCATGCTCATCATAATTCTAGGAGATAGGTGCTATTATTACTCCCATATTATAGATGAGGCAACTGAGGCAAACAGAGATTAAGGTCACACAGCTAGGAAGTGTCTGAGCAAGATTTGAACTCAGGTCTTCTTGACTCTAGAACCTGTGCTCTGTTCATGATATTTCCTAGACTATACAAATGTTAGCTATTATAGCTATTAATATTACATTGCTTTACGATAAATATATTGTACAAATAATCTCTTTTTATCCTCACAAAACCCCTGTGGGCTATGTACTATGGATCTTATTGTCCCCATTTTACAGAATCAGAATTATGAGATTAAAAAACATGCCCAAGGTTACACAGGCAGTAAATTTCTGAGGTAGGATTTGAATCCTGATCTTCCGGACTCTAAGACCTGCATTCTGTGTTTCTGACATTATGACCATTTGTTGGAGGGGGGAAGGGAGTTCAGACCTATGATTTCATCACTGATAGCAAGGAAATTCCCTTTAAGGAGATGAGCAATTGTTTTGCAATTTAGGGCTACCCGGAGCATGGGCCCAAGGCCTTAAAATAGGATGCGTCCAAGGCAGGGCTTGAACTCAGAGCTTCCTGAGGAGGGATTCTACAAAAGGCCTCTGAACACTTCATATTGCCTTCATAAAGTGGGAGACAAAGACTAGGCAGTAAATTTGTTGGTGGAAGGAGGTCTTGCTGAGGATCTTCCTCAGGAAATAGAGACTGCACTCTGTTGCCAACATCATGGTGGCTATTTTCTTCAGAAATAGATGGGACTAGACAGAGACTGAGGTCCCTTCTAATGCTAAAATTCCTCATTTCTGTGATATAACACAGAATATAAAGCTACTTTCTCCTCTGGAACTCTGTTTGCTTATAATTTTCCTAATACTGGACCAGCCCTGTATTGCTGCTAATCTGTAATTTGTTTTTTTGACCCACTTTTTTTTTTTTAAAAGAATTAGGTTGTTTAAGTTTTTTTTAGAATGTGTGGTCTTTTTTCTTCCCTTTCTTCCCTCCCCTTCCCCAAGATAGCAAACATAGATTATTCAATTTCCATTAATTTTTAGTTCCTTTTCCATTTCCATTATTGAATATAATTTTTAGTGCTTTATGATTTGAAAAGGGTGCATTTACAATTTCTGCTTTTCTCATTTGATTGTGATGTTTTTAATGCGCTAATACATGATCCGTTTTTGTGTTAGTGCCATATACTGATGAGAAAAAAAGGTATTTTCTTTCTATTCCCATTTAATTTTCTCCAGAGATCGATCATATGAAACTTTTCCAGAATTTTATTCCCCTTAACTTCTTTCTTGTTTATTTTTTTGGTTAGATTTATCTAATTCTGAGAAGGGTAAATTGAAGTCCCCAATTAGTATTATTTTATTAATCTATTTTCTCCTGTAATTTATTCAATTTCTCCTTAAAAATTTAGATGCTATATCATTTGGTGCATGTATGTTTAACACTGTATATACTATTAGTATAGACTTCATTGTCTATGGTTCCTTTCAGCAAGATACAGTTTCTTTTTTTATTTCTTTTAATTATATCTATTTTTGTTTTTCCTTTATTGAGATCATAATTGTTACCATTGCTTTCTTTACATCAGCTGAACCATAATAAATTCTGATCCAGTCCCTTACCTTTCCCCTTTTACCTTGTATATCTCTGCTTCATTTTTTTTTTTTTTTGCAAACAACACATTGCAGAACTCAGTTTTTTAATTCATTCTGCTATGCACTTCTATTTTATGAATGAGTTCCTCCCATTCACATTTATGGTTGTGATAACTGTATATTTCCCTCCATGTTATTTTCTCCTTCTTTATCCTCCTCCCTCTCTTGCCCCCTTTCCCTCCTCACAAATGTTTTACTTCTTATCACTCCCTTCCCCAATCTACCCTCCCTTTTATTAGTTCTCTCTCCCACTTCTATAAGCTTCCTTTTCCATTTTAAGTAACTTCTTTATGGTTGTTTTTGGGATACTCAAATGGATTTGTGATTGCTTCACTTTGGAAGTTTCCTCCCATTAAGGCAAATAGATGGTATAGTAGTTAGAATTCTGGGTCTAGAATCAAGAAAACCAGAATTCAAATCTTGCCTCCTACAGTTTCTAGTTTTGTGATCCTGGGCAAGTCACTAACTTCTGTCTGCCTTAGTTTCCTCAGCTGTAAAATATTTATGATAATAATAACAACTACCTTTCAGGATTTTTATGACAATAAAATGAGATAATGTTTGTAAAAAGTACTTGCAAAGTAGGTTTTGTGATACATGAGCCATAGGCCAGTGACTGCTGGAGGTCTAACTCAGACTTGTAGAAGGGATCTCTTCATGTGAGAGGATGATGATGATAGAAGTGATACAAGGAGACTGAGAGGCACTTGCATTGTCTGACCTCTCTCCTCTTCCCTCTTGTCTCCAATTTATTTCATTCCCAATCCACAAGGAATATTTGTGAAAGCTGCTTTGCAACGCCTTCAAGTTTATGATTCACAGCTGTGGAGGCTCTCGAAGAATTGGCCTGCCTCTTCACTGAGGCATGGTCCTTAATAAGTAGGTGCTTAATGAATCCTTTCTTCTGTCCCTCCAATAATGCAGATTATAACCTAGACATCCTATTTATGTTGTTTTAAAAGTTCACTACAAGTTTGCTTTGCTTTCTTTTCTTTTTTCTCACATTTTGAGGCTACCATCAAGATGCTCAGGTTGTTCATTTACCATTCCTAGCTATCACCTTATGACCAGTCCATGCTCTCTTTCTAATATAGCATCCTCTAATATCAGTTGGGGAATGGCTGAATAAGTTATGTTGTAATGGAATGTAATGAAATATTATTGTTCTATAACAAATGATGAGTAGACTGAGTTCAGAAAAGCTTGGAAAGACTTACATGAACTGATGCTGAGTGAAGTGAACAGAACCAAGAGAACATTGTACACAGTAACAAGATTATGTGATGCTCAACTGTGATGAACTTGACTCTTTTCAACCATGTGGTGATTCAAGGAAATTCCAATAGATTTGGGATGGAAAATGCCATCTGCATCCAGAGACAGAACTATGGAGACTGAATGTGGATTGAAGTATAGTGTTTTTAACTTTTTTTGCTTGTATTTTCTTTGTTTCTTTGCTTGTATTTTTTCTTTCTCATGGGCCTTTTCCTTTTGATCTGATTTTTCTTGCACAACATGATGAATATAGAAATATGTTTAAAAGAAGTGCATATGTTTAATCTATATTAATCTACATATTAGATTGCTTGCTATCTTGGGGAGGGAGGAGGTAAGGGAAGCATCCCGTGAGAGAGTACCCATTCCAATTCTTGACAGTTATAATTATTAGGAAGTCTTTCCTTACAAGAAACTTAAATCTGTCCAGTTTCCTTCCAGGGTCAAGCAGAAGAAAGCTAATGTCTCTTCCCCATAACCACTGTTGTTAAGTAATAGAATTATAGGATGCTGTACTTAGAAGGGATTGTAGAGACCATCTAATCTAAACTCATTATTATATGCATGTGAATATGTGTATAGATATATATTTAGATAAGGAGGGGGAGTGAGGGAGAAAGTAAGGCTCAGAGAAGTAGATAGATTTGCCCAAATCACACAGCAAACAAAGCAATCAAGATAGTACATGAACTCCAGGCTCATGTCTCCATTTCTACTATACCATGCTCATTATCTTATTAATGTGTATGGACCAGCCTGACTAATAATCCAGCAGCCCAGCTTTCTGGATCCCTTGATTATTCTAGCAGAAGCACTGAGGCCATCAGTTTCTGTTTGACTCAGCTATTCCCCACTGCAGAAAAGATCCCAAGGGAATCTCCCACAAGCTGTTCAAGTTGCCCCTTCTCCCACACCTAGCTCCACAACGCTTCATTCTCTCTACTACACTGACAATAATACTGACAGGGTGCAGCCACAGGCTGGCTTTGTGGCTTTGTTTCCTCCTCTTCCCCCCCCCCCCCAGGAAGTCCAGTGTGCCCTGCCTGCTCCCAGGATACTTGGATAGAGGATACAACTCTACTTGCAAGGGGCTGTTGTGAAGCAATGGATTTGGCTCTTCTCAGCAATGTGATGATTCAAGACAATTACAATAGACTTAGTGTAGAAAATATTGTCCACATCCAGGGAGAGAACTATGGAGATTGAATGTGGATTTTCACCTTTTTTTTGGTTTGTTTACTTGCTTTTTCTTTCTCATGGTTTTATCCCGTTTGGTCTGATTTTTCTTGCATAACAGGACAAATATGGAAATATGTTTAAAAGGATTGCACATATTTAACCTATATCAGATTGCTTGGTGTCTTGGGGAGGGGAGGAGATAAGGGAGGAAGGGAGAAAAATTTGGAACACAAAGCCTTATAAGAATGAATGTTGAAAACTATCTGTACATGAATTTGAAAAAATAAACTACTATTAATATAGCATTTTCTGATAAATCCTTAACTCTTGTACTTTCTAAAGCAGTTCACATTCACTATGGCTCTCTCCATTGCCCTTTGAATAAAGATATTCATCTTTAGTTTTTCAGAAAGAGTCATGGTACAGGTCTTGTTGCCATACAGCACCACCAGTAAATGCTTGTCTTAAAAAGACGGGCCTAATTTATTATGGGAAGTTTGGGGTCAGTAAAAGTACATTGCAATTTCCTGAAAAAAATCCAAGCCTGTTCTTTTCTCCTTTTTAGGTTAGTCCCCAGCAACTTGTACATCAAGATTGTCTGTCTCATATAAACATGTGGGATATTTCTTCCACATACTCTGCAGTCCACTGAAGAAACTCCATTTCTCAAATTTAGTTATTTTCTTTGACTCTTCCCCCACATTCAGAATTCTCTCTCTCCTCATTTCAGCATCCTGGATTCTATGGTTTTTTTTAAGCCTCAACTAAAGTCTTACCTTCTGCATGAAGCCTTTTTCAGTCCTCCTTTAATCTTGGTTCCTTCCCTTTGAGCCTACCCTTAATTTAGCCTGTCTATCTCATTCATACATGATTATTTTCGTGTTGTCTCCCTCATAGAGTATGAGCTCCTTGAAAGCAGGAACTGCTTTGTTTTCCGGCGGGGGGGGGGGGTAAGGGGTTGGGAATCCTTTTTTTTGCATAGAGGCTGATATAGGTTAGATGACTTGCCCAGAACCATGTAACCAATAAATGACTGAAGTAAGATTGGAATTCAGGTCTTCCTGACTCCAGGTCCAGCAGCCTTACCCACTAAGATGCCTTCAAGACTGTCAAGAAAACTGTTCTTTCAAGGACAATTCCAATAGACTTTGTGTTTTTTTCTAGTTTCAATAATATTTTATCTTTTCAAATACATGTAAAGATAATTTTTTCTTTTCTTTTTTTATTATAGCTTTTTATTTACAAATATATGCATAGGTAATTTTTCAGCATTGACAGTGGCAAATCCTTTTGTTCCAACTTTTTCCCTCCTTCCCCCCATCCCTTCCCCCAGATGGCAGGTTGATCAATAATGTTAAATATGTTAAAGTATAAGTTAAATACAATATATGTATACATATACAAACCGTTATTTCACTGTATAAAAAGAGTCAGACTTTGAAATAGTGTACAATTAGCCTGTGAAGGAAATCAAAAATGCAGGCGGACAAAAATAGAGGCATTGGGAATTCTATGTAGTGGTTCATAGTCATCTCCCAGAGTTCTTTCTCTGGGTGTAGCTGGTTCAGCTCATTACTGCTCTATTGGAACTGATTTGGTTCATCTTATTGTTGAAGTGGGCCACGTCCATCAGAATTGATCATCATATAGTATTGTTGTTGAAGTAAATAATGATCTTCTGGTCCTGTTCATTTCACTCAGCAAAGATAATTTTCAACATTCGTTTTTGTAAGACTTTGTGTTCCAAATTTTTCCCCCTCCCTTACCTCTCTCTTCTCCAAGACATAAGAAATCTGATTTTAAATATGTGCAATTATTTTAAATGTATCTCCATATTTGTCATGTTGTGCCAAAAAATCACATCAAAAGGGAAAAAAACCCCACATTTTCCAATAGACTGGATGGAAAATGTCATCAGCATCTAGAGAAAGAACTATGGAGACTAAATGTGAATCAAAGCATATTATTTTGCACCTTTTGTTTTTTTTTTCTTTCTTATGGCTTTTCCCTTTTGTCCTGATTTTTCTTTCCTAAAATGATTCCTTTGGAAATATGTTAAAAATTGATTGTATATACAATAACCTATACAGATTGCTTGCTTTCTTGGGGAAGGGAGAGAAGGGAGGAAGAGAGAAAAAAAATGGAACTCAAAATCTTACAAAAATGAATGTTGAAAACCATCTTTATTTGTAATTGGAAAAATAATGTACCATCAAAATAAAATTAAAAAAGAAGACTTTCTTCAGCTCAACTTTTATAGTTTGGCCAGCCAAGATCCCCCAAACTTTAAGGCCTAATAAAAAAGAAGATATTCTTGACAAATCACATTAGAAAGGAGACTTTTTCTCTGTGGAATGGAGAATGACTAGAGACAACCAGGTGGCACAGTGGATAAAGCACTGACCCTGGAGTCAGGAGAGTCTGAATTTAAAACTACCCTCAGACACTCACTACTTGCGTGACTCTGAGCAAGTCACTTAAACCCAAGTGCTTCCAGAAAAAAAAGAAACAAAAGAATGGAAAATGATGCAGTCTCAGATTGCATTGCCTGACTCTCCACAGCTATAAGAGCTCACCATTGGCTTGGAGATATGAAGAACATTATGCTTCAAAAGAATGGCAAAGGGGGTCACATTCTAGCATTCTTCTCCATCACCTTGGTGCCCTAAGTAGCCATACTATGTTAGATCTTTCAGTAAACCTCACTTGGCTATACAAATTGTGCATGAGACAAAGCTTTCCCTTTTTATTGACTTGGTTGTAATGTTTATGTAGCACAACATCTATTTAAAAACATTGGTGGTAAATTTTGGGGAATGAATAGGAGAAACTAATTGCATCTCCAGGCTCTGAATGTAGGCTCTCAAATCTAGGACAAACATAGAATATCAGAGTTGGACTGCAACTTATATAGAGCATGCAGTATGAGAGCTGGGAGGGACCTTAGTATACAGAACGAAGAATGTCAGAGCTGGAGAAGGGGAAAGGGTTGCTTTGAGAATATAGAACAAACAACTGTTAAAACAGGAAGAGTCTTTCAAGACCATCCTTTCCCCTTATTTTTCTGAATACAATGATTTAGAAATTCAGAGGAGGTAGAGAATTTCCAGGTTGGAGAATCAAAAAAGACTTCCTAGAGGAGGTGGAATTTCATGTAGACCTTATGGATAAACTTCTATTATTGTCTATGTCTTGTTTGTATATAGTTGCATGCTGTGTTCCCAATTAGTTTAATATGTTAACTAACTGTAGAATAAATAGGAATCAGGAAGAGGAGGACATTCCACGTGGAAGAAACTGTGAATAAAGGCAGGAAGAAAATGATTCTGAAAAGTTAGCTTTATCTTCCTTTTTTCATTCCCCCTCCTTCTGTTTCTTAGAGAGCCTTATGAGTGCAATAATAATAGGAATATGGTCTGGACTTATGATTTCAGTGGGATAGGGAACTCTTGTGTTAGTAAATTACCACTATCAATGTGGATTCACACCTTTTATACAATTTATAGTCTCAAGAGAATTAACTAGAATATTAAGAAGTTAAATGCCTTACAAGACTTGAAAACAAGTTTCTTCATTTTCTATTGACTAAATTGTGTTGCCTTTTACAACAATAGTCCAAGTTAAACAAAAAATCTACTTTTTCAGACATTTTTTCATTGTCTCATGAGGCTGGGCACAGAAGTAATTATTATCTCCATTATACAGAGGAGGAAGCTGAAGGGAATCGGTTTGTCCAAGGTGACTCAAGTAGTGAAAGCAGGTCTGGAAATCACTCATCAGAAAGCTCATCTCTCCAGCTGTGGCTTAGTTTTGTATGGGAATATGGTAGAGAGGACTGAACGGTGCGCTAATGAGACTACAATGGACTCTACAGTGTCTTGGGATGGATCATTCAGATAGTGAGTAGATGGTTGTCTTCTGGATGCTTTCCCTCCCAGTGTTTGTTTCACCAAGGAAGAATGAATCAACATCTGGCATTTGCTGAGCAAAAAGACAAACCCTTGTGTCTTATCTTTGCCTGGAGTAGCTTGTGTTAGGGGTAGATGGGTTGGTGGTGGAGTTGTTGCTCTGGCAGGGAGGGGTAGGGAGAGGAGAGCAGGAACTGGAGGGTCAGAGATAAGAGTCTGGGATATGATGCTTATCTTTTGCTCAGAGGAAGCCTGGTGGCTTCTTGGTGACTTGGTGGATTTCCTACCATAGGATAAGGTTTGGGGCCATGATAAAAAGGGGTGTGTGTGTGTGTGTGTGTGTGTGTGTATGTGTGTTGCCCTTCTTACAGTCAGCCTGGAACATGGTTAGTTGCTCCTGTACTTCAGGACTCCCTTCTGGGACTTCAAGAGCTCAATGCTTTCCCCATTTTTCAAAATCCGGTGCCTTGTCAGGACAGTAGTCAGGAAGGAAAAAAAACTCTAAGCATGATTTCTTTTTTCATAGCATTCATAGGGCACAATTATAAGTACTGGAGATACAAATGGAAAAATGGAATCATCCCTGCTCTCAAGGAATTTACATTCTAAAGGGGAAGACAAAGGATTTCAGAAATTTTGATTTGCAGCTGGGAAAACTGAAATTCAGAGAGGGGAAGGAACTTGGTAGATCACCTAGTGAGTCAATAGTAGAGCTGAGATGATTCTCAGAAAGAAAAACAGTATAGCAGTGTGAAAAGAATATTGAATTTGATGTCAGAAGTTATGGATTCAAATTAAGATGAGCAGTGTGATACTGGGCAAGGAGCTTCCCCTCTTTAGGTATTGATTTTCTTCTCTGTAAAGTAAAAGTATTGAGTTGGATGATTTTTAAGGTTTCCTTCCAGCTCTGATATTCTATAATCCATCATAACAATAACAGCATAGTAAGATTTGTGAAGAGCTTCTTATTAGTCCTATGAGATAAAGTGAGTACTATTCCATTTTCCAGAGGGAGAAACTGATGCTCCAGTGACTTACAAACAAATTTAATCAATGAATCATCAATCACCAACACTTATTAAGTGCTTACTGTTGTCCAGAAATTTGAACAAAAATGTAATTGTCCCTGCTTTCAAGGAAAGTGCATTATAATAGGGAAGAAAAAATTGTCTTGATTGGAATTTCAGAGATTAAGGTGATGGGATTGTGCCTGAAATATGGAAGGTATGCCTTATTCAGAAGTAAGAAGAGATTAAAAGAAAAGTGAAACAAATATTCTGGATTAAGTTTAGCAGGATGCATTTTAAGTGGGTGCTAAGGAATGATCAGAGCTTGTTCAAACATTGAAGATACCAAAGTCATCCACTGCATCCTGAGTTATGGCCATTTGTCTTGACTTTTGTCTTCCATTGGACTTTGATGACTCTGGAAAAGAGTGAAGTTGATGATTTTGCACAATCCTATCTCATTTCAATTTAATTCATGTGCAAGTCAAGACATCATCCTGTGATGGTATTGGCTTACTTTGGAAAATAAAGGATAAGCAGCAGTTTGTATTCCTGGTGCTTAGTATAATTTGTGGCATATAATAAATGCTTAATATATGTCCACTTATTTGAGTAATACTATTATATAACATTCATAAACCATAACTTATTCAGCCATTCCCCAACTGATGGGCATCCACTCACTTTCCAGTTTTTTGCCACTACAAAAGAGCTGCCACAAATATTTTTGCACATTTAGTTCCTTTTCCCTTTTTATGATCTCTTTGGGATACAGGCCCAGTAGAAACACTGCTGGATCAAAAGGTATGCACATTTTGATAGCCCTTTGAGAATAGTTCCAAATTGCTCTCTAGAATGGTTGAATCATTTCACAACTCCACCAACAATGTATTAATGTGCTGGTTTCCCCCCCTCCCCTCCAACATTCATCATTATCTTTTCCTGTCAGCTTAGCCAATCTGAGAGATGTGTAGTGGTCCCTCAGAGTTGTCTTAATTTGCATTTCTCTGATCAATAGTGATTTAGAGCATTTTTTTCATTTGACTAGAAATGGTTTTAATTTCTTTATCTGAAAATTATCTGTTCATATCTTTTGACTGTTTATCAATTGGAGAAAGACTTGTCTAAAATCTTACTTTCCTAGTGTATTTCCTGTGAGATGATCTCCAATATTTCCTGTAGATAATTTGTTTTTATGTAGTTGTTTGAATGTTGTCTCCCTCATTACGCTGAGCTCCTTGAGAGCAGGGGCTTTATTTTGTTCTTGTTGTTGTTGTTATTGCATACTCAGTACTTATCACAGTTCTTGGCATATAGTAGGTGCTTAATAAATGCTTATTCAGATCATGATGCAATAAAAACTACATTCAACAAAAAATTAGGGGGAAATAGACCAAAAAGTAATTGGAAACTAAACAATCTCATCTTAAAGAATGATTGGGTGAAGCAGCAAATTATAGATACAATTAATAATTTCACTCAAGATAATGACAATGATGAGACATCATACCAAAATTTGTGGGATGCAGCCAAAGCGGTAATAAGGGGGAATTTTATATCCTTAGAGGCTTACTTGAATAAAACAGAGAAAGAAAAGATTAATGAATTGGGCTTGCAACTAAAAAAACTAAAAAAAGACCAAATTAAAAAAAACAAATATAAATTAAATTTAAAAATTAAAGGAGAAATTAAAAATTTGAAAGAAAAAATAAAAATTTAAAACTAAGAGGGTTCTTGAAAACCAAAAAAAGATAAGTTTTTAAAAAATTTAAAAAAGGAAAAAAAAAAAATCAAAATAAAAGGAAATTTCCAAATAAAGAGGAAATTAAAAATAATAAAGTTATTTTTCAATTATA
Source organism: Sarcophilus harrisii (assembly GCF_902635505.1). Classification (NCBI taxonomy): domain Eukaryota; kingdom Metazoa; phylum Chordata; class Mammalia; order Dasyuromorphia; family Dasyuridae; genus Sarcophilus; species Sarcophilus harrisii. Next base: position 540,914,048 of record NC_045428.1, read on the forward strand.
AAATAAATTTGTCCTAAGGAAATAATACCTAAAAATTAGTTAGAAAAGAGGAGAATAAATTGCTTAATAGATTTCAAAAAAAGAAAAGAAAGAAATTAAAAACTCCTAAGAAAAAATACCAAAGTGGAAATGTAATTTACCAAAATTTAAAGAACAAGGGAATCTTAAAATTATTTAAAAAAGAATGAAGGATTAAAATTCCCTAGACACAGACATGGTACTGATACCTAAAAACCAATGGCTGAAAAAAGAAAAAAAATTAAGACCAATTCCTTTAATGAAAAAAATTTAAATAAAATTACAAAAAGAAAAGAAAATCATCTCCCTAAAAATTGATGTAAAATTTAAACAAATCACTTTCAAATTAGGAAAACTATCAATATAATTGGATTTAATAACCAAATTAACAAAAAAAACCATATGATCATCTTAATAGTCGAAAAAGCATTTGATAAAAATCCAACATCCATTCCTAAAAAAACATTGAATATAGGAATAAATGGACTTTTCTAAAATAATCAAGCATCTATTTAAAACCATCATAAACATCATATTTAGAAAAACCAACCATTCCCAAAAGATCAGGAAAAAGGTTTCCCCACTATCACCCTTACTATTTAATATTGTTTAAAACCAACTATACAATAAAAACTGAAAAAAATTAAAGAAAAGAATAAAAGAAAACAAATTATCACTCTTTCCATACATATGTATACTTAAAACCCCAGAATTCTCTAAAAAAGTTATTAAAAAATAATCACAACTTTAAAAATTCTTTTATAAAAAAACCCACAAATCATCACATTCATATATCACTAACAAAAATCCAACAGAAATTACAAAGAAAATTCATTTAAAGTAACTACATAATATAAAAATATTTGGGAATCTATCTGCCAAGGAAAATAAAACTTTATCAAAATTCAAACTTTTACACAAATTAATCTTCTAACCAATTGAAAAATATTAATCTCTTGGATAAGGCACAAATATAATAAAAACAATTACCTAAACTAATCTATTTATTTAGGCTATACAATCAACTCCCAAAAAAACTATTTTAAACCTGAAAAAATAACAAAAAGTTCATATGGAAAAAAACAAAAGGTCAAAATTTCAAAGGGAATTAATAAAAAAAAAATCAAAATGAAAGGTGGCAAATTAGATCTAAAAATTAATTAAAACAGATTACAAAACATTTGGTATTGCTAAGGAAAAATTATTGATCGGGAATAGTTAGTTCAAGGGATAAAACAGTCAACAAATATACCCTAGTCTTTGAAACCCAAAAGATCCCACTTTTGAAAGAACACTTTTGATAAAAATTCGGGAAAATTGGAAACTAATATGGCAGAAACAGCATTGATCCATACAACACCGTACACCCAAGAAAGGTCAAAGGGTTCAGACCAAGCATAAAAAGAAATTATTAATAAATTAGAAGGAACAAGGATAGTTTACCTCTCAGACCTGTGGAAGGGGAGGTCTTTTGACCAAAAAGCAGAACTAGAATCATTACTGATCACAAAATAGAAAATTTCGGTTTCCAAACTGAAAAGTTTTGTACAAACAAAACTAATCAGACAAGATTAGAAGGAAGCAATAAACAAAAATATTTTACAGTCAAAGGTTCTGATAAAGGCCTCATCTCCAAAAATATGAAAATTAACTCTAATTTATAAAAAATCGCCATTCTCCAATTGAAAAATGGTCAAAGGATTGAACAGACAATTCTCAGATGAAGAAAAAACTATTTCTAGTCATATGAAAAGATGCTCCAAGTCAATTAATCAGAAATCAAATTAAGACAACTCTAAGATACACTCACACCTTCAGATTGGCTAAGATAAGGAAAAATTAATATTTTAGGGATGCAAAAACACATTGAGCGGGTTTAAATCAACAAAGTATTTTATTCCAAAAGTTACAAACGTATACCCGTCCAGCAGTGTTACTACTGGGATTATATCCCAAAGAGATTATAAAGAAGGGAAAGGGACCTGTATGTGCACGAATGTTTGTGGCAGCCCTTTTTGTAGTGGCTAGAAACTGGAAACTGAATGGATGTCCATCAGTTGGAGAATGGCTGAATAAATTGTGGTATATGAAAATTATGGAATATTACTGTTCTGTAAGAAATGACCAACAGGATGATTTCAGAAAGGCCTGGAGAGACTTACACGAACTGATGCTGAGTGAAATGAGCAGGACCAGGAGATCATTATATACTTCAACAACAATACTAGATGATGACCAGTTCTGATGGATCAGGCCATCCTCAGCAACGAGATCAACCAAATCATTTCTAATGGAGCAGTAATGAACTGAACTAGCTATGCCCAGAAAAAGAACTCTGGGAGATGACTAAAAACCATTACATTGAATTCCCAATCCCTATATTTATGCACACCTGCATTTTTGATTGCCTTCACAAGCTAATTGTACAATATTTCAGAGTCTGATTCTTTTTGTACAGCAAAATAACGTTTTGGTCATGTATACTTATTGTGTATCTAATTTATATTTTAATATATTTAACATCTACTGGTCATCCTGCCATCTAGGGGAGGGGGTGGGGGGGGTAAGAGGTGAAAAATTGGAACAAGAGGTTTGGCAATTGTTAATGCTGTAAAGTTACCCATGTATATATCCTGTAAATAAAAGGCTATTAAATAAATAAAAAAAATAAATGCTTATTGACTGACTTATTAACCTTTCATATTCATCAGAATTGCTTATGTGTGTACCCAGAACTTCATAATTTAGAGCATTACTTTTGAGATAACATTTTCTGAGAATTGTTAGATTATGGGATCCTTTGAAAGATATAAAAATCACTGTGATTTTGAGATAATCAACGATCTCTGAAAGAACTTGAAAATTTGGTGAGATGCCATAGACCTGGATATGGGCAAAGATTGCATTTGTATCAACCTAATATCTTAGATTAGGGAAGTGAGAGCACCCTTATCCTCTACAATTCCTGCAGATGCTAGCCTATACCTCGAATCTTGTGATCATTTCAGAGCACTACAATATGGATATCATTCTGCATATTAATCTTTCATTTCTCTGTCAGGAGTTGGTTAGCTTTATTTATCATTGGTTCCCTGGAATAATGGTAGGTCATTGCACTGATCAAAATTCTTAATTTTTCCAAGCTTTTCCAACTTCCGATGTTAGAATATAAACATTCTGTTGGTTCTACTCACTTCACTTTGTACTAGTTCATACAAGTCTTTCTGGCTTCCACTGAAGCTGTGTTGCATAATTTCTTATGGTTTTCTATTGCATTCATGTGCCATAATAAGTTTAGCCATTCTCCTCATTGATGAGTATCTCATTAGTTTTGGGTGGTTTTTGCTACCCCAAAAGATGCTACTATAAATTTTTTATATTTATGGGTACTCTATCTTTAATCCAAGAGAATAATTTGTATAATAACAATATTATAAAGACAAAAATTTAAAAGATTTATGAACAATGTGGTGACCAACCACAATTACAGAGGACAAATATTGTAGTATGTTCCCCACATCCTGACAAAGAGGTGGTAGGCTCAAGGTACCAAAAGATACGCTTATTTCTTGGATGTGATCAGTGTAGAAATCATTTAGCTTGATAATGCTTGATAATAAAGCTTGATATAACATCTTTTATATGGATTTTGTTTGTTTACATTTCAATGAGAGGGAAGTAGAAGGGAAAGGGAAGAGAGAGAGGTAGGGATAGGGTTGCCAAAACTGAAAAGATAGAAAAGAGGGTCTTTAAAAGTAAAGAAGAAATAGAAAACATGGAGCTTTCTTTTTACCTGTATTTATATCCCTAATGCTTAATACAGCACTTGACATATAACAAGCACTTAAGAAATGATTGTTGCCTTGTTACCTCATTGAAGAATTTTAAAACTTACAGAAGAGAATGAAGGGAAGACCAGGGGGAACTTCAGGAAATAAGGACAGTTTTACAATTTATATGGTGAACTTGTTATATACTTAAAAATAAAAATACACTCTATGCAATAGAATTTGACAGCTTCATGTATATTCCTCTTTTTATGTTCTACCAGGCATATGGAAATGCTCCTTTCCCTTGGTGTTTATTACATTAGGAATATTAAAAAAACTCAACAAAATCTTGGAATTTAATGGATTGGGGGAAAGGAATGAAGGAGAGAGAAAATCAAGAATGATTCCAAAGCTGGGAACTAGTTGAATGAAAAAGATGGTAGAATCCTCAATAGAAATATAAAAATGTGGAAGTGGAATGAGCTTAGAGAGAATGCAATAGTTCTATATTGGATTTGTTGAGATACTTACAAAACATCCAGGTAAAAATTTTCAGCAGACCCCTGATGATGTTGAATTGACACTTAATGTTAAGGGGCAGGTCAATTCTCCAAGAACCTCCACAGCTATGGATCCTAACATCTGAAAGAGTTGTAGGGAAGGCTTTACTGATATAGGTGTTGTGGACTGGGAATGAGATAAATTGGAGGCAGAGGGAAGAGGAGAAAGGTCAGACAACACAACAGCCTCTCAGTCAGAGAGGTCAGAGAACAGCAACTGCCTCTCAGTCTCCTTGTATCATCCTCTCACAAGAGGAGATCCATTCTGGGTTGGATCTCCAGCAGCCACTGTTAGGTAGCTCCCATGATTTCCAACAATTTAGGACTGGATAGTTAGATATGGGGATCATTTGCATAGAGATGATAAATGAGAACACTAAGAAAGAAAAAAGATATAGAAGAAAGTGGGGTTAAAATAGATCCCTGAATTAATTACACACATAGCCAGGAAGAATATAGGTATTATTGCCATTTTGTTTTCCTCTTCTCTCCTCCCTCCTTCCTTCTGTTCTGTTCTCTCCTCTCTCTGTGTTTATCTCTCCATGACTATAAATAATGAGTGGAAGTTGCATTGTTGGGCAGATTTTCACTTGATGTAAAGAAAAATTTGTTAATAATCAGAACTAAGAAAAGCAGAATGAACTTCTTGCCTCTGGAGGTTTTCAAGAAGATTCTGAAGTTTTAGGTTGAATTTGGAACTTTATTTCTTTGGAAGTCTCTTTAGACTGTGATTCTACATTTGCAAAATCAAAAGATCTGTATTTGATGAAAGTATATTTTCCTAAAATAAAATAAATCTTGGTTTTGCAAACTTGGAAGCAAATCTCATTACTCTCATTTTACAAATGAGGAAATTGAACATCAAAGAAGAAAAGGAACTCACTGAAGGTCATAGAGTTTGTAAAATGTCAGGGTCAGGGCAGGGCCATGTATCCTGACTTCTGGATAGAGGCATGGAATGCCAGATTAAGACTAGGAAGAGGTCTGGTTGGAAGACCCGTAAAAAGCAGGTTGTTTTCCAAGCAGTAGGACCCAAGGCTATCTGCTGTAAAGAACAGGAGGAATCAGTAGATGTCACTACAGAACCACTATCTGTTATTTTTGAAAACAATGGAAGCGAGGATAAGTTCCTGAGTGTGGAAAAGAACAGATTATAGAATCCTTCACTCTTAGAGGTGGAAGAGATCTAAGAGGTCACAGATTCGAGTTCATATTTGAATAGAAATTGCCTCTACAACACTTCCAGTAAATGTTTTGCTTGAAGTTTTGCAGTGATGGAGAACTCACTGCTTCCCAAGGCAGACTATTCCTTTTGTCGAAGTTCTTATGAGAGTGTGAACCATCCAAAGTTGGAACTAATTAAGCCAGGTTCATCAATATTTCTTCTGTGATAAAGTAATAGATTCTATAGACCTAAAGCAAATGGAGTCACCAGTTCTCTTCATTTCAGCAAGGTCTATAAATATTGAATTACCCAGTTATGAAAGCATGATTTTGAGCTTGGTACAGATAGGTGATTGAGCTAATTTTGGTCTCTGTTTAAAATTCATGTCTGTTTGTGTATATGTGTGAGTGCAATGTATGTGCTAATGGCCACCTTAGAGGTGGAAGGGCCAGCCCTCAGCAAAAAGGAAAGGAAACTTCCTTTTTCAGGGTCTTTCTCCATTTTGTTGAATACCTTTGGGTACCCAGGAGTATAATTTCCCCAAAACTCTGTGGAGAAGCCACATCATACAGGAAAACCTACTTCTGTAGTATGTGTGTGTATGTGTGAATTATTACGCATCACAAATATCTTAAATATTTGTGATCATATTAATATCAATTAATATTGATGAAGTGTTTACCCTAAAGTCTCTTTGATCACCCTTCCTTTCTTCCAGAGTGATTCCTTGTGAAGGAATGACCCCATTCTAACTATTGGTGGATACAGACTTGCCAGGGCGGCAAGTTAACGTAAGAACTGGTGAATTCTAATCCTGGGAAACCTTATCAGAGGTGGTAGGGGTTATAGTGCCACTTAAGATGTTAGAAGGGGAGCAGCTAGATATGCATTGGATAGAGTCCAGAGGATCCAAAGCATATTTAGCATTGAGTTCAAATCCAACCTGGGACACAACACTTCCTAGCTGTGTGATCCCAGGCAAGTCACTTAACCTCAATTATCTACCAAAAAAAGAGTTAAAAAGGATATTAGAAGGAATTAAGAGAGGTGGACTAGAAGAAAGATACACGGGTTTTCTCCCAAGATATGTTACTATGGCAGTGGCACAAGGGGGTTACCATAAGGCAAGACTATACTGACAGGTTGCAATGAGGCTAATTCCAGGAAAGCTATACCAGCCACTGATGTAGAGATTAATGACATTTTGTGACAAGACTCCTGGGTTATGCAAATTGTATGCTATTCCTAGGCTAGCCATCTCTTCATTTCCCCCTAGTTGCACTCCTCTGTTCTTTGGGTACTTTTTCTTTCTCCCTTTTCAACTTCCTTTTGTATATTGTTTTACCCCATTAAAATGTAAACTTCTTGAAGGCAGAATTTATCTTTAGCCTATCTTTCTATTTCCACAACTTAACACAGTATCTGGAACACAATAGGTGTTTAATAATTGTTTATTGATTGATGAACTTTAATCCTTTTTTTCTTTTGATCTTTTTTGAAAGATTCTACTTCTGTCTGAGGTGTATTAAAGGAAAGGCAAGGAGGGTATACACTGTAGCCTTATGTAAACTCATGGTATCCAAAGAGATCAAAAAGACTGAGTATGAGTGGGTGGATAACCAAGCTCCTTAGAGATACAAAAATATCTTTGGATCTCCCAATAAGGTTAGAACACGTGGTCTTTCCACCTGACATGCTTATAGGATTTAGAAATGAAAGGGGCCTGAATAACCAATCCTTTTATTTTGATAAATTTTTATTGATATCTTCTGTTTCTTTTATCATCATAATTATCTCCAATATCTTCTCTTTCCCTACATTAGAAAACCATTCCATATAAAAATAGTATTTTTAAGGGAAAAAATTAGTACAACTGATAGATGCATGAAAAAGGTTAAAAACATGTGCAATGTGTAGCATTTGTGGACCTCTTATCTTCACAAAGAGATTGTCTTTTCATATTTCTTCGAGTCATGTCTGATCTTTATAATTTCTGTTACATTCACTTTCAATTTTTTGATGTGTAGTTCTTTCCATTTTTGTAGTAATTATGAATATTGTTTTCTTGGCTCTGTTTGCTTTACTCTATTTCAGTTTATCCAATTCTTTCTGTTGAACTTATCATTTCTTATACACAGTAATATTTCATTACATTCATGTACCAACATTTATTGATCCCTTCATCAATCAATGGATACCTGCTTTGTTTCCAATTCTTTGATATCATAAAAAGTACTGCTATAAATATTTTGATGTATATAGAAACATTCTTCTTATTGATAGCTTCCTTGGGGTATAAACCCAGTAATGGAGTGTCTGGTTCAAAGGGGATAGACATCTCAATACTTTATTTGCACAAATTTCAATTGTTTTTCCAAAATGTATGTATCATCTCATAGCTTCACTAATAATGTCTTAGTGTGTCTGTCATTTCACAATTACTTCAACATTAAGCATTGCTGTGTTTTTGGTCATCTTTGTTAATTTGTAGGACATGATATTAAACTTTTGAGGTTTTTATTTGCATTTTTTATATTATTAGTGGTTTGGAACATTCTTTCATGTGACTTAATATTTTGCAGTTTTTTTGAGAATTTTTTGCTCATATCCTCTGGCCATTTATCTATTAGGGAATGGCCATAAATATTATACGTCATTATGAATTGTTTATATATCTCAGATACCAAATCCTTGTCAGAGAAATCTGATACAAGGATTCCCTCCCTGCATTTAACCATTTTTCCTACATGCACTAATGTTGTTTGTGTAGAAGAAACTTTTCAGTTTCATATAATCAAAATCATCTCTTCTGTCTTTTGTAATTTCCTCTATTTCTTGGTAGGAGAGCTAGATGGTACAAAGGGTAGAATGACAGGTCTGGAGTCAGGTCTTCATGAGTTCAAATCAGATCTCAGACAATTACTAGCTATGTTACCATGGGTAAGTCATTTAACCCTGTTTGCCTTAGTTCCTCATTTGTAAAATGAGTTGGAGAGGGAAATGGTAAACCATTCCAGTATCTCTGCCAAGAAAGCCTTACATGGAGTTGTGAAGAGTTTGATGTGACTGAAAATGAACAACAACAATTTCTTGTTTGGTTAAGAACTTAACTACCCTTTTCTCTACCTTTGGGAAACTGAAGTTCAGAAAGGGGGAAGGACTTGCTTGGGCTTCCTCAAGTACAAATGAATAAAAAAGCACATATTAAGTACTTACCATTTTCCAATTATACTACCAATAAGGATACAAATAGAAAAAAAGAGGTACTTTTTGTTCTCAAGGAACTCACTCTAAATTAGGGGGAAGACAACACATAAGAGAAAGTTCAACAAGAGGGTAGATAAGTTCCAAAAATTCTAAGCTTTTATAAACATTGTGGTTAGTAAGGCCAAGAGTTCCTTAATTATGGCAGTAGGTCAGATGACAATTCCAGGAGTTTTTAGGACTTTGAAGTTCAGCAGATCTTCCATCTCCCTGGAAAAAATAGAATTCATGATTTTCATTTCATCCTAGCCATGTGAGTACTCAAGCAGCCCAGATAAAGTTCTAGGAAGCCCCAGATGAATGAGGGAGCAAGTAAGTGATCAGTGGCAAGAACTAAAATTTGATTCCAGGTCTTTGAGTTCTGAGTTACCATATTTTGGCTGGTTGTTTCTAAAAAGTATAGCAACTTATATTTATATAGCATCTCAAGTTTACAAAGTGCTTTCTATATGTTTAAGTCTTTTGACTACAACAGTCTTTTGAAGTAGTTATTACTATCATGCTTATTTTTATAGATGAGTAAACTGTAGATTAGAAAGGTTAAGTGAATCGATTATGGCTATACCTAGGGCCAGAGGCGTGGTATGAACTCAGGGTTCCTCAGCTATTTATGAAACCCTACTCCCATTCTAGAAACTCAGGCTCAAAAAAAAAATCCCAACCAAGATGGAGCCTCTTAGTTCTTAGACTAGTGTTTTAGCTATAAGACCACATGTTTGGTATGAGGAAAGGAGGGACACAGGCATTACTGATTCCTTCACCGAAAGCTTTTGGAATAGTTTTGGGGATAGTGGTATCTTCAGATGTTCAGACAGTTGCAGATCTTTAGACCCTCAGATTAGCATAGCCGAATGATACCCTTTATAACAATCAGAGAGGTCCCCAGAAGGCATAGTTATCTGCTTAGGTTTAGAGCTTTGAAGTTAAAAGGGCTCTCAAAGTCTATAGCAGTCAGAACTAGCTTTGCCTTGGAGAGCTATCCCAGGTCCTGAACTACTCATCTTCCATAACTCTCTGTGGGTCCATGGCCCAGAATCTTTTTATGTTTTCCAGCCTACAATTTCTTCCCACACTAAACGTCACCCACACTTTTTGACTCTTTTGATTCCTGACTCCAGCTATAAGACTGGGTGTCAGGAGTTCTGGGTCCTAGTTCTGGTTCTGTCATTATGTAATTGTAGGAAAGTCATTTTTCTATTTGATGCAAGGTACTCTTCTGTAAAATGAGGAAGGACTGATATGACGGGGAAGATTCAGAGAACAATGACCAGGATGGAGAGATGCTTGGATAACTACCCTTTGAAAGAACTATTGAAGGAATGAGGTTTTTTTTTTAACTTGGAAGAGAGACTTGGAGGAGAGCATGCTTCAAGTATTTGTAGAGATGTCAAATAGAAAAAGGATTAGATTTGTTCTGCTTGGCTTCAGAGTGAAGAACTGAGAGAAATAAGTAGAAATTGCAGTGACACAGATTTTGACATTTTCTAACAATTAGAGCTGAACAAAGGTAGAATTAGTTGCCTTGAGAGGTAATGAGTAACAATGTAGCATAATAGAAAGGGTACTGGATTTGGACTCAGACAAGACTTTGAACCCCACTTTTTTTCTTTTCTTTAAAAAAAAATTTTAAAAGTATTTTATTTTTCCAAACACATGCAAATATGGTTTTTCAATATTCACTTTTGCAAAACCTTGTGTTCCAAATTTCTCTCTTCCTTACTCCCAATCTCTCTTCCTAGGACAGTAAGCAATCTGATATAGATTAATCATTGAACTCAACTTCTAAAACTTTATATCTGTGTGACTCTGAGTCTCAGTTTTATCTTCTGGAAAATAGCAGTCCTAATAATCATCGTTGCCTGCCTAATGAAGTTAGGGTGAAATGTAAAAATATTTTAATATGAAAACTTTGTAAAAAGATTTACTGTAGATTATCTTTCATTAAAGGTATTCAAATGATCACTTTTTGGGATGCTCTAGAAAGAATTCCTGTTCAGTTAGAATGAAGGTTTGTATGAAGGTGACCTTTATTATCTTTCAAAACTCAGATTTTATGTTTTGCTTCTACTTACCGAGCTGCTGCAAAGATAAAATTAGATAATATTTACTTATAAAGTACCTGGTAACCATAAAATGTTACCTAGATATGAGATAACATTTAGTAGAGAGCACACTGAGTTTGAAGTCAACAGAGTTGAATTCCAGCTCTGATTTACTAGTTGTACGACATTGGGCAAGAGGACTTGAGTTCTCTGAATTTTGTTTCCTCACTTGTAAAAAAGGAACATAATAGGATACAATAAAGTTAGGATGTAATAAGTATTTATTAGGCTCCTAGGTTTGAATCCTGGTTTTAAAACTTATTGTCTGAATGACTTCGGAAACTTAATTTCTAGAAATTTGTGTTTTCTCATGTATGAATTGGACAAAATAGTATATGTATCACCTATGTCACAGGATGGTAAGGAAAGTGCTTGGTAAATTTTTAGGCAGCGTAGACATATAAAGTGTTATTTTTGTATGAGCCATTTTGTAAATGTTAAGGCACTATTGAAATGTAAATAGATATTATTATTAATACTGTTACTGCTCATGTAGCCTGCTCCCTACCCAACCCGTACCCACACTGACCCCAATCACAATCTACTCTTGTGTCCTAGCCAAGACCCAGATTGGTAACCCTTTCTCTGTCTTGTTATGGACATTATTCACTTGTTTACTTATTTTTTTTTCTGGGAAAGAGGAATTAGCCAGAAGTGTGAAAACAGTGTTGCTTCCTCCTGGGAGTGAGAAAGCAGAATTGGGTGGGTGGTGCTTAAGTTCCACGGGACCAGGGATTCAGACCCTCCATGGTCTGAATTCTGTTTTAATTGTACCCTTTTCACAGAAGGTGAAGTGATGAGGTCTAGAGAAAGGGAAATTTGATCAGATTAGAGGATATGATTTTAAGCTTGAGGTCCTGGACTGGATTGATCTTAACTGGTTAGTTTTCTGTTCATTTATGATTGAGTATAGTATAATTCCTGCTACCCTCTAACAGATCTTTTTGCTTCAGTCAGGATGGCCTATTCCCAATCCCAGATAATGATTTTAATGACTACACCTTACATTTATGTAGTGTTTTACATTTCACAGACTCAGATGAGGGAAGAAATTCCCTCAATGTCATGAAGCAAGTTAGAAATAGAGATAGAACCAGCAGCTTGGTTTCCTGACTTCTACCTAGTCCAGGGCTCTGTCCATTGTGTGGTATTGCTTTTGAACAGTCTTGGGACCATTCCCAACTCTTACATCCATACTTATAATACTTCAGGGTCTATCCTAAGTATTATTAGAGAGCAGTATAGTACTAAAGTGCTGGACTTAGACTCAGAAAAATCTTTGTTCCAATCCCACCTCAGACATTTACTATCCATGTGGCTTTGGGAAGGCATTTAATTTCTATGAGCCTCAGTTTCCTCACCTGCAGAATAAAGGGGCTGGGTTAGATAGCTTCTAACCCTTCCTTACAAGTCTAAATCTATGATCCTATGATCCTACTACTTCCTTAAAGCTTCCCCTGACAACTCCAGTTGTTATGTGCTCTCTCCTTTCTGGCCACAGCATTTATTCTCTGCATTAACTTCCCTGGAGTGTACTCAGTCTCACACATTATCACAGAAGCTGTGACTGTAATGCATTGAGACCTATTTTTGTACATGGGAACTATCTCATAATTTGGTATATATGTGAGTCATATTTATCTATCTAGCTATATATATTTCTATATCTATGTCTACATATTTATCTCTTATCTCTATGTCTGTCTGTGTATCTCAGGAGTTCTTCACCTTTTTGTATATTATAAATCCTTTTGACAGTCCGGTAAAAAATTATGGACCCCCTCTCAGAATAATATTTTTAAATGCATAAGATTAAAAAATAAGATTACAAAGGAAACCAATTATATTAAAGTATGGTGATTAATGTGCTAAAAAAAATCCCCTCAACAATCCCAGGCTTTGAATATGAAAATCTGAGTGAATGGGGAATAATAATAAGCTCATTTGTGCCAAGAGGACATCCAAGGAAAGGTCTCCTATAGGTAGCTGGAAATTTGAGTCAGGAACTCAAAAGAAAAGTTCAGATTAAAGATATAAATCTGGGAATTATCTTCAAAGAGTAGGGATTCCTAATCTGTTGGGTGTCAGGAACCCCTTTGGCAGTCTGGTGAAGGTTGTAGAACTATTTCAGAATAATAGTTTTAAATAATTGAAGGAAAAGCTAAATTTAAATTAGAAAGTAATGAAAAAATGTGTATTTTTCCCCAATAAATTTAAGGTCCCTCTGAAATTTATCTATGGACCTTTGGGAATCTCTAGACATCAAGTCAATAATTTTTGGCAGAGGGAAATAGAACCATGGCAAAGAATGAGTTCACTAAGGGAGAAAAGGTGGAAAGAAGAGTAGAGGACCAAGGACAGACTGTTGGGGCGAACACATAAACTAAGGGGTTGGGAGGAAAATGAAGAGACAGTGAAAGAATCAGAGTTGGAGGTAGGAGAAGAATGAGGAGCATTTGGTATCTCTGAAGGGAGGAGAGAGCATCCAGAAGGAAGGGATTTGTCCTCCTTCTAGTCTAGTAAGCCAACCCAGGAGAGCTGGGGAGGCACTAAAGTGGGGGGATACCACAGAAATGGTAAAGCTTGCCTCAGCAGGTGAGGAGTGGACAGCTGCCAGGATGGGGCTCTCTCCTATCTGCTCTCTTCCAGGCAGCAGCTATAGGCCTCAGTCCCTCCCTCTTCCTCTTCCCTTGTTTTTCAGCAGGTGGCACTACATTTCTAACTTTCCCAGCACATCATCACCCTTCCCCCTTTCAATCCTTCAGCCTAGTTCCCCTTTTCTTTTTTTGTTATTGATTCTCATACTTTGGGGTCAGACTAGGAGATATGAAAAGGATGCAGCAGAGTGAGCAAGTGTTGGAGGGGAGAAGGGGAGGAGAGACCACTGACCCATGGCCTGCCTGCCACCCCATCCTGGAGCGGCTTCCTGAGAAAGCCTAAGCAAAGGATTAGGGGCCATCTGCTCATGAAATCAGGTCTTAGACTCTCAGAGCTGGGGGGTGCCTTTAGATGTGTTTAATCAACTTCTAATCCAATTTAGGAATCTACTCTAAGATCTCCCTCTCAGGGGGTCACCTGGTCAAGTAAAGATCACAAGATATTCACAGTCTTTTGAAGCAACTGATTCCACCTTGGCTGATTTTATTAATGAAAATTTCAGAATCTTAATGAAACTAGAACTCACACCAGCATTCCTAGTTCTAGTATTGGGTTGAACAGAACAAATCTAATTTTTTACAGGATCACCCACAGATCTCTTGTGAAGGTCAAAGGACCATGTAGGTAAAGTTCTCTGTCATCTTTAAAACATTATAAATATAATATATATGTATACACCTACACTCACATATAGATATATGTATACTATAAATATATCAGTGAGTGATATCTATCTATCTATATCTATATATCTGTATCTGGCCCATACAAGGTATTTAATAAATGGTATACATCTATATATATCTATCTATATATACACCTTGTATGGTCCAGATACTGCACTAAGCACTGAAGATATAAAGAAAAGTAATGACAATCCTTGCCTTCAAAGAACTTACAATCTGAAGAGGGAGGCAACATATAAATAACATGTGTAGCCAAGCTATAGACAGAATGGGCTGGAGTTGATCAATAGAAGGGAGACACAAAGAATGATTTTTACCTACTATGTTAACTCCTATCTGTGTCTTCAAGTAAATATTTCATGGACATAAATGTTGCACAGCATAAAGTCAAAGAATGAGCCCTGCAGTTTCCACTATAGACTGTCTTTTAGACTGACATTGATTCCTTTACTAGTACAGGTCATTGTTAAGTTCAAACAGCTTCTGTTCCATCCACCTACGCTATCACCCAACCCCACATTTCTTTGCTTGGTCTACAAGGATATCAGGACAAACTCTGTCAAATGTTTTGCTGACATCCAGATATATTCCATTCTATCTCTGATATCCTTCTATTCTGCCAGGGTTCTAGCTAGTTTGTCTGACAAGAGGCTAACAGATGAGTTAGAGGAGTAATGTCAGTTCTTAGTGATCAATAATTCCTTTTCTAAGTCCTCACAAGCCACTTGTTTAATGGGCTGTAGCCCTCAGGAATGAATCAGGCTAGAGGAGGGGGAATAATTGTAGGATGGAGGCAGGTGTGAAGAAAATGGGGAGGTTGTACTATTGCAAGGAAAAGAATTGGAGGGATCCTTAAAGTGTCATAATGATGGACAGATGAGAGAAATTGAGAATTTGAGCCTAAAGTTGTATTTCAGATTTCGTTGCTGAAGCTGCTGCTTTGGAAGAAAGGGACTAGAGTAAGTCTTGATTTCCTTCCATGCAAAACAGAGTGGTAAAATCTCATACTCTTCAAAGCCTAGATTGGGGGAGGGTTACTTTTAGGGAAGGGGATTAATAGAGCAGGAGAGGAGAAAAGTTAATGGTAGGGATTGGAGAGGAAATACCTTATTACTCCTGAATACTTTAGCTCTTGTGTCAGTTAAAGGAGACAAGAGTGATGGGGACAAAGTGGGAGTTGGACAGTTCTCCAATTCCCTTGGAGAAAAGGGAATCTTGCTCCTCAAAGTAGACTGAAATCCTCACTCCTTCTTTTTGTCACTGCTCAAGGAACTTCCCTAGAGGCTAGAGTGGGGGTGGGGGTTAGGAAAGTTGTGGGAGGAGGGGAGTTCCTTTAACTACTGACTCAAGTTTGTTTTCATTCTTCCTTTCTGTCTGGCAATGTGGCGTAATGGGAAGTTGGGAAGAGCCCTGCCCCAGAGAGTCAGGAGAACTGGGTTACTGGCCTGGCTCTGTTAGTAACTCACTGTTACCTCATAATATGTAATCATTTCTTCACTCTGAGTCTTTTGCGTTCTACAAGTTAAAATAAAGTGGTTGGATTAGATTAATTCTAACGTCCTATACAGCACATTCCACAAGCTCGTTGTTTTGCCAATTTTTCTCCATTATTCTATATGTCTTCTTGTTTCTATCTCTTTCACTCATCTGTTTTTTCCTCCTCCATCTCTTTCCTCCTCTGTCTCTTTTTGATGTGTCTCTTCCTATCTCTCTCCATTTCTGTCTTTCTCCCACTCCTGCTCTCTTTCTCTCCCCTCCTCACTTTCTATTTTGTTTTCTCTCTTTTGCACTGACTCAGAATCTCAGGAATACTTAAGTGACAAAAGAAAAATGATTCCCTTCTGCCAGGGTTATTAAAATCATGTTCTACAATTTAGCCAGCAAAAGGAGTCCCAGCTAATGACAGATGATGAGGTTTGATCTTCTCCACAGCCAGGAGTGCAGTAATAGGGATCAGCCTCCAGGATTGCTGCTGATTCCTCAAGGCCCAGCAGCAAGAAAATTCTTTTTTTTGCTTTGCAAATCACCTCCCTTTCTGTTTGAGTCCAATAAAGTTTCAGTCTTCCCAAGGATGCTGAAGATGGAAGTGTAATGGGGGAATTGAATGGGGAAAGAACCACTGATATTGTAGGTTGCTGGAGTCAGTGATATTTTAGGCTGGGGTAACTACTGACATTCTGGGCTGAGAGAACTATTGGTTTTCCAATTTAGGGAAATCACAGATGGGCAGGATCACTGATATTCTAGGTTGTGGGAACCAATGATGCTCTTTATGGGCTATTCTAAGTTAGAGGGAATCACTTATATTTTGATCTGGGGTAACAATTATTGTTCAGAAGATAGGATAGTAGAGCTGTTGGACAGAGAGACAGCAGTTTCTGTAATGGCTCCAATAATAATACCTACCCCTCTTTAACCTTGCAGCTGGCTGCAAGGAGTTAAAACAGGGAGAATTAGAACCTCTGAGGAGGGGTTTGCTATAGAAGGGTTGTTTTTGATGTTTATGTGGGTGCATGTGAGAGAAACAGAAACACAGAGACACAGAAAGAGACAGAGAAAGACCACAGGGAGACAGAAACATAGAGATTGAGAGACAGAGAGACACACACACAGAGACAGAGACATAGAGAAAGATACACGCAGAGACAGAAACACACAGAGAAACAAAGACATAGAAAGGGACAGAGAGAGAGATAGAGAGACAGGCACACAGAAATGGAAACAGAGAGAAGAAAGACACATAGAAATAAACAGAGACTGAGACAGAGAGCGACAAAAAGGAAGAGAGACAGAAAGACAAGAGAGTCAGAGGGAGACAGACCAAGAGAGATAGACAGCAAAGGATAGAAATAAGCAGGTGGAACTTTTTTTTGCAGCAGCTTTGAGGGTTTTGGTGAGCCTAAGTGACAGTCCCTGGGCAGCTCAGTGTTTCCCTCTGTTAAGAGTATCCCTAAAGCAAGGCTTGTGCACTGGGTCATGCGGATAATTCCTGAGCTTTGGGGCACACAGAACATTGAAGATCCAGATAATGATGACTGTGATATAAAGTCATAAATAGCTCTGTCATGACACTTATATCCTTTTACAGTCTCTTTAATATTCTATGTTAAGGGTCATAGAATTCTGACAACAGACCAGGAAGCTCCTACTATTTGGGGGCCTCTGGGTACAAGAACAGGAGAGGGGGAAGGGGGATGGGAGATGGATGTTTTTCTTTGCCACAAAATAACAATCAATTGTGTTTCAAGCCCACTTAGAGCAAAAATAGAGGCACAAGCTACAGCAAAAGGTGTTAGAATCAGACACTGGTAAGAACATTCAAATAGTGAAGATTCATACAGGGAAATAGATAGCTGAGAGAATCTATTGAGTCTCTAGAGGCCTTTTATAATGTGAAAAGCCCTAGTCTATTTTTAGACTGAGGTTAGGGGAAAGGGTCAGTTGAAGGACTGGGTCTAAAAATTAGATCCTTCCAGAGAGAGGATTTCAGTGTGTGTGAAATTCAATTTTTCCAAAATCTTTTGTTATTTGTCAAGGATCAGAAATACCTTTATTCAGAAGTACAGAATGGGACACCTTATTCAAACTTGCACCCTATCTTAGGATCCAGATTAAAATTCCAGGGCCATCATCTATGGATGATGCTTGAAAGGAGAGCTTGAAGCTTAGTATTCTGTCTGCTCATGGGAAAAGAGTCAACCTCCCCCAACCTCCCATGTCCCTCTGAGAGCTGAGGGAGTCCCTGTCCTGGGGCCAGCATTCAGAGCTACAGTCTGTGCAAGATGGATGAATATCTCTATCCCATCTGTATTCTATTATCTTTCAGTTTATCCAGGTCAAAAAGCACAAGATGAACGTCTGGAAGAAAAAAAATATATAATCTTTTGGAAAATTGAAAATATACATCATTGTTTGAGGCTGGGATTTAGGGAGGAGGCTAGGGGGCTCTACAAAGCAGAGTCGCTCAGGGCTTTCTCATTCCTGGCATGTTTCATGGTTCCAACTTCCTTCAGCGGAGCACATGGTCCTTTTATCACCTCTATTCATCCATAAAAAGACTTCCCTCTCCTTACTCCCAACACAGGTGGGTGCTCTAAATCCAGTTCTAGATCTGTGATGTGTGTGCATATGCACACACACACACACACACACACACTTAAATAGAGCAAAAATAAAGAGGCAGAAGCTATAGCAAAAGGTATTAGGATCAGACACTAATAAGAACATTCAAATAGTGAAGATTCACACATAGAAACAGAGAATTGAGAGAATAGTCTCTGGAGGCACATGTGTATGTGTGTATATACTACATAAACTACGGTTTTCTATAGTATACTCTCTTCTTTTTGTCTGTTTATATAGTTTTTATAGTATATATAACATATTGGGAAGTAAATGCTTGCTGTATCTATAGATTAGATCCTACTCTTACTATACTGAGACAAGGTTTTGGCACAGGAGACTGGAAGATCTGCCACTTATAGAGCCAGTACTCTAATGCCTCAGTTTCCTCTTGTTTGGAGTGATTACCCAGACTTGCTGAGACTACTGACCAATTGGGAACTGTCCAGTACTGACTTCATTATTAGCTATCACAGAACCTTGGAGAGTGAGAAACGTAATCAATAGATTCATATCCTGTGTTCTGATGGGCAAATATCTAGCTCCTTCTCCCTGTGATCCAAACCTAACCTTTCTCCAAGATTCCTGATTTCTTTTGGGAGCTTCACCATTCTTCTGAAGTACCTAAGCTTTAAATCTCAGCAAATCTTTTCTCCTTCTCTCTCTCACCTGACATAGACAATTGATTACTAAATCTTACTGATTCTGACTCTGCAACTCATCTCTCTGCAAACATAGTCATTGCTCTAGTTTTGATCCTTATCACCTCTCATCTCTGAATATTGAAACAAATCTCTTTGTTGGTCTTTCTGCTTCTAGCCTCTCCCTTCTCTAATCTAGCTTCCACACAACTGCTAAATGATTTTTCTAAGACTCAGGTCAGGCTAGGTCATGCTGCTCCTCAAAAATATTTATGGGCTCCCTATTGTTTTCAGGAAAAAATACAAACTCATTTTTAGCATTTAAGGCCCTCCATACTTTGGCTCTTTCCTATCTTTCCAGACTTGTTTCATTTTACTTGTCTCTTAGAATCTATGTTTCCTTCACTCTCAGCTCACAGGCTACCTTATATTTAAATTCTTATTCTATGCCTGGAATTGTTAGTGTTTTGAAATTACTGAAATTAAAGGCTCTGATTTAGAATATCTGGTTCTAGTATCTACCTTGCAGTTGTGTGTGTGTGTGTGTGTGTGTGTGCGCGCGCACATGTGTGTGTATGTGAATCAGATAAATGCTTTGCAAACTTTAAAATACTATATAAATGCTAGCTATTAGTAGTAGCAGAATTAGCAGTAGTAAGTCTATTCTTTTGACTTGAATAACTGGAGATATTACCGAGAAAGCTGCCAATGTCAGCTCAATTTCTTTATCTATGAAATGAGAAGTGTTTCAAGACATGAACTTCAAGATCCCTTTTGGCTTAAAACCTACGACTTTGGGATATATTGTAATGCTGTCAGGGGAGTGGTTTGTTTACCTAGGGCCCCTATCCTCTCCTTCCAGTGCTGGGCTATTTCTTGTCCCTCTCCTTCCCGGCTCCATAAGGAATGGTAGCTGCCTCCAGGCTCTGCCTCAAGCAGTTCAGTTCATTCCCAGGGAGTCAGAGAGAGTTAATTAAAATCCCTTTTCCCAACAAGTCTGGTAATTAGTGCTAATGGCTTGGCTTCTGCCAATAAGATGAAGATGTTCCTGGTGTCTGTGGGGAGGGGAGGACCAACATCCTCCTTATCTCTTAGTAGCTCTTCAAGGTTGGCCAATAGGAACTTATAGAGCAGAGAAGCTCAGTTTATGAAGCTAGCATTTATCTGCTACTGGTTCAAGGAAAGCCGGGGTGGTTGGAGGCATTGCTGAGTTTGGTCCAAAGAGGAGCCATTCTATCCAGAGGCAGGGTACTTGATGAGATGATCTCACAAGGGCATTTCTAGTCTTACAGCTCTAAACTTGTATCTGTCTGTTTGTTGGCTATACAGCTATATAACTAGGCAACTGTATATGACACTATACAATATTTCAGTATGTTTTGATGTCTGATGCAATGAGAGGAAGTACGGTGTTGGAAAGACTTCTGATTTGGAAGTCATGAAGACTTTTGTTTCAAATTCCATCTCTTACACTTAGAAGATATATGTCCTTAGGCTAATCACATCTCTGAGCCTCAGTCTCCTCATATATAAAATAAGATTAATAAGATCTTCAGTATTTCCCTTACTTGGTTGTTGGTATAAATGAGATAGCTTTTGGGACACCATATATAAATATATACACACATATCTCAAGTGAACTGCATACTTTAGTCAGTTACTCTGGGTATGGATTCATGTAACAGACATTTATAGTATATGGATGGTTTTCATACACATAGGGTTCTTTATGGTTATGAGAACTTCATTAAGAATTTCTAGGCATGTATACATTTCTAGTTTAGTTCATCCATGTAGCTATAGATGTGAGTAAATGTATCTGAATGTGTGTGTCTCTTTGTGTCAGTAGGAGTATTTTTCTGGAAAAAAGGTAGTACAGTGTAAAGAATATTGGAATGAGAGTCAGGAAACCTGGGTTTCAGTCATGTTTTTCCTATTCACTTAATATTTCAATTTTCTATTTCTCTCTGGACTTCAGTTTGAAGTACATACTTCAGTATGTACAATGAAGGGGATGGGCTAAATGATTAGTTAAATCTCTTTCTTCTTGGATCTTCTATTGAGAGATGGGTACTTATGTGTATAGGCATTGTGTCTGGGTGTGTGCTTTTCTATGTGTGTGTTTGTGTGTGTGTATGTGTGAGTGTGTGTGTGAGAGAGAGAGACAAACAAAGGAGATGAGGCAGAGCCTCATCCTTCCTGTCCGCTGACTGACACCCCTTGCAAATAAATGTGACAATGAAATATAGTCCTGGAATTGCTTTGGATGCTCCGTCAAGCAGGCGGCACAGAATAGGTGAAGCTGTAAAGTGTTCCCTGGGGAGACACCTCCAGCTGAGTGACAGCCTCCTCCCTCTGTTCCCGCCTCCCCACGCTGGTCCTCACCCAGGCAGTCTTGAGCTCCTGCCTGCCTATTGCCATCTCTCCTGCTGGGTCTCACTGCCTCAGGTCTCTGGTTCTTCTCCTTTCTCTTTTTCAGTCTTTTTGTCTCTCCACCTCCCTTCTCCTTTCACATGCATGGTCTACATCTGTGAAGAATCACAAAAACCTGGACTGTTAGTGCTCCAAGAACCCTCAATATCTCATTTCTTAGAGAAATTTGAGAAAGGAAAGGGCTTATTCAGAGTTCACAGTGGGCAAGAAGACAGCTGAAACTACTGTTATTTCTACTATTTTTACTAGCTAGCATTTATATAATTCTTTAAGGTTTGCAAAGTACTTTACAAATATGTCATTTTCACAAAACCATGCAAGGTAGGAGGTACTAGAACTCAGATGTCCTAATTCAGAATTCAAGGCTCCTTTAAAATTTTTTTTATTACTTTACTTTATTTAACATTTTCCTCCAATTAAATTCAAAACAATTTTTTATATTTGTTTTTTTAAAAATTTTTTTGAGTTCTAAGTTTTCTCCCTTATCCCTATCTAGAATTAAGAAACCACATGTGAAATTATGTAAAACATTTCCATAAAAGTCAAGTTTTGAAAGAAAACAGATCTTCCATCCTAATGAAAATATAAATCCTCAAGAAAAATTAAGTTTAGAAAAGAGAGAGATAGAGAAAGAGAGAATGCTTCAGTCTGTATTCAGACACAATCAGTTCCTTCTCTGCGTATGGATAGGATTTTTCATCATAAGTCTTTCAGAGTAGTTGTGGATGTGGATGATTATACTACTGAGAATAATACCAAAATTATTTACAGCTTGTCATCCAGAACATTGCTATTACTTTGTATACAATACATTTCATTTTGCTTGCATTCATGGGGGACTTTCCAGGTTGCTGTTTTTTTTTTCTGGGAGCATCCTGCTCATCATTTCCCATAGAACAATAATATTCATTCCCAAACACATACCACAGTTTATTGAGCCATTTCCCAATTGATGGGCATCCCTTCAATTTCCATTTTTTTTGCCCTGAGAAGAGAATTCCTATAAATATTTTTTGTTCATATAAGTCATTTTCCTATTTCTAAAAAATCTCTTTTGGTATTCATGCCTAGTAATGGTGTTGTTAGGTCAAAGGATATGCATGAGTTTATAGCCCTTAGTCACAGATCATATCTTTTGATCATTTACCAAGGAGAACATGACTTTTTTTTTTTTTTTTGGTAAATTTAACTCACTTTCCTCTGTGTTTGAGAAATGAGGCCTTATAGAGAAACTCTTTTCGAAATTCTTTTTACAATTACTATTGCTAACTATATGTCCCCCTATTTATTTTCTCTCTCCTTTTACCTTGTCCCCCTCAAAAATGTTTTGGCAGTGACCAATCCCTTCCTCAATATATCCTCTCTTTTATCACCTTCCTCTCTTCCCATATCCCATTCCCCTCCTATTTCCCTGCAGGATAAATCCATATTGAATATTATGTTATTTCCTCTCCGTGCTCCATCCCCTTGAAGGCTCCTTTTTTAAATAAAGCTCTTTATTTTCAAAATATATGCATGGATAATTTGACAACATTGACCCTTGCATAGCCTTGTGTTTCAGATTTTCTTTTCCTCCCACCCCCTCCCCTAATTGTTAAGCAATTCAATATGTGTTAAACATGTTAAAATATATGTTAAATCTAATATGTATAAACATATTTATATAATTCTCTTGCTGCACAAGAGAAATCAGATCAAAAAAGAAAGTAAATAAGAAAACAAAATGCAAGCAAACAACAACAAAAAGAGTGAGAATGTTATGTTGTGATCCACATTCAGTTCCTAAAGTCCTCTCTCTGAATGTAGATGGCTCTCTTTGTCACAACATCATTGGAACTGGCCTCAATTATCTCAATGTTGGAAAGAGTCACGTTCATCAGAATTGATCATTGTATAATACTGATGTTGCCATGTACAATGAACTCCTGGTTCTGCTCATTTCACTTACTATTAGTTCATGCAAGTCTCTCCAGGCCTTTCTAAAATCATTTTTTATGATTTTATTATAATCTGCTGATCATTTATTATAGAATAATAATATTCCATAAAATTCACATACCATAACTTATTCACTTATTCTCCAACTAATGGGCATCCACTCAGTTTCTAGTTTCTTACCACTACAAAAAGGGCTGCCACAAACATTTTTACACATATGGATCCCTTTTCTTTCTTTAAGATCTCTTTGGAATATAGGCTCAGTAGAAACACTGCTTGGTCAAAGGGTATGCACAGTTTGATAACTTTTTGAACATAGTCCCAAATTGCTCTCCAGAATGGCCGGATCCATTCACAACTCCACCAATAATGTATTAGTGTCCCAGTTTCCCCATATCCCCTCCAACATTTGTCCTTGTCTTTTCTTGTCATCTCAGCCAATCTGAAAGGTGTGTAGTGATGTCTCAGAGTTGTCTTAATTTTCATTTCTCTGATCAGTAATTTAAAGCACCTTTTCATAGGATTAGAAATGATTTTAATTTCTTCATCTGAAAATTGTCTTCATATCCTTTGACCATTTATTAATTGGAGAATGGTGTGGATTCTTATAAATTTGAGTCAATTCTCTATATATTTTAGAAATGAAACCTTTATCAGAACCCTAAAATATAGAAATGATTCCCCAATTTATTGCTTCCCTTCTGATCTTGTCTGCATTAGTTTTATTTGTACAAAAACTTTTTAACTTGATATAATCAAAATTATCTATCTGGTGTTCAATTATGAATTCCAGTTCTTCTTTGGACACAAATTCCTTCCTTCCTCACAGATTTGAGAGGTAAACTATCCTATGTTCCTCTAATTTGCACTTTAAATCATGAAACCATTTAGATTTTATCTTGGTATGTTGTGTTAGGTGTGGAGGGAGTCCTAATTTCTTCCATACTAGTTTCCAATTTTCCCAGCAGTTTTTGTTAAATAGTGAGTTCTTATCCTAAAACCTGGGGTCTTTGGAGTTATCAAACACTAGATTGCTATAGTTATTGGAAGGCTCCTTTTAAGACAGCTACATATATTCTAGTTATGTAGCTAAGTACATTTACATCTGTGAACTCATATTAATTTTCCTACTTATCAATAGTATATTTTGTCTCACTTCTGCTTTAGGGTAGGCACATATTTCTTCAGAAAAGAGACCTTTAGGTCAAGAATCATTTCTTTCCTTCAGACAGGACTCTGACTATTAGATTGCCTGAAAGGAGGAAGAGAAAAGATAAAGAAGTAGTAGAAGGAAGGAAGGGGGTACTGAGAAATAAATGAGGAGAGATGAGGTGGAGGAGAATTTGTACTTTTCTTTATTTAGATGTTGGAAAGAGAGAGAGATAGAGAGAGAGAGAAAGAAAGTGAGAGAGAGAGAGAGAGAGAGAGAGAGAGAGAGAGAGAGAAAGGGAGGGTGGGAAGGAATTATTAATCACTTAATCCTGTTTGCCTCAGTTTCCTCATCCATAAAAAGACCTGGAGAACCAAATGGCAAACCACTCCAGTATGTTTACTTAGAAAAAAAACAACCCAAATGAAGTCACAAAAAGTTTAACATGAATTTAAAATTACTAAAAAACAACAAAAAATCTGAGAGAAAAGACTCATGACTGCAAGAGAATGATTGGTTTCACTATGCTATCCCTGACCCCTACTATCATCTGACCTGATCTATATATTCCACACTTTCTTCCCTGAACTGATCTGGAAAACCAGAGTTTGGTGAACTGATGTTACCCTAACCTGTCAGACCAGATGTGGGCTTCAGCACCACAAATAGCTCCATGATCCTCAGAATTCCTTCTTCTTCCCATAGCCTACCTCCTGCCTTCTACTCTCAATTCCTCTTGTCTCCTCTCCACATTCACAATAATGATGACATTTATGTAGTGTTTTGAGATTTACAAAGCATTTTTATGTGTACTTTGATAGTATTTGATCCACTCTGATCCTTTGACAACCCTGAGGATAGATAGTAACAGGTATTATTAGTAACAATCTTTCTTCTCCCTTCTCTTTCTCTTCTTGTTTCTCCACTTCCTTTCTCACTTGTCCAATTCCTTTCTCTTCTTCCTCCTCATCCCTTCTCTGTCCTCCTTCTCCTCTTTTCCTTTTCCGCATCCTCTATTCTCCTCCTTATTTATTCCTTCCTCCTTTCTCCTCCCTTATACCTCTTCATCTTCCTTTATCTTCATCATTCCTTTCAGCACAGTAATATTCCATCACTTTATATATATGTCATAATTTGTTTAGCCTTTTAGGTTTATCCTCAGCTTCTGTTTTTTTTTTTTGTTACAATTAAAAGAGTTACTGTGAATATTTTTGTACATATGGAATGTTTTCTCTTTTTGGGGTATATGTGACAGACTCTTTTCATCATCTTATCTGATTTTCCATACTTGAGAAAGTAGGGTGTATAGTTTGACTGGTCCTTTGATTTCTTTAAAACTCCTGTTTTAATTCAGCGCATTCCTGGTTGCTTGATTTGTGCAGACAGCCAGACATCATGGATAATAATCATGGACATGAAGATCATCATAATAGCTTCCATTTCTACAGGGCTTTAAAGTTTAAAGGGTTCATAACAGCTCTGTGAGATAGGCAGAACAGATGTGATTTTTTTTTGTTTGTTTTACAGATGAGGAAACAGATAAATCAGAGGGGTCAAGTGACTTGGTTATAGTCACACACACACAAGAAGGGTTGGAGCTGAGATTGGAGTCACTGCCTGCTGTTGAATAAATTCTAGCAAACTTAACGAAGGTGGGACAACCTGGAGATCACTTTAATGGTGAGTCCATTTCCCTGTAGTGTCCTTGGGGGCTAATGAAGGCAGACAGACCCCAAGTGATTGTATTAGGAGGGATTTGGAGAAGCGGGGTCACCTGGCACTCCCTCGGGCTTACCACTTGCCTGGAATGAAATAAATTGTCTTCACTTTCCTAACTAGTGTGACTTTTCTGTCTATCTTTGGGTTTCAAACTCTTGAAGACTGAAAAATCTTGCCCTGGCCCCACCTCAGCTCTACTCAGATCTAGTGAATAGTGTTGTCTCCTCCATCCAAAAGTGAGCTCCTTGAGAGCAAGCATTATCTTTCACTTTTCTCTATATCCCTAGTGCTTAACACAGTGCCGAGCACATAATAGGCACTTAGTAAATATTTGCTGAGTGCTGTGAATGAATCTTTAGCTATAATCCTGTTTACTTTTCTGCTTTTTCCTGCCTTTGGTTCCTTCCAGCTAATCCCTAGTTACATCTGCCCTCTAGTATTATCAGATTGTTTCACAAACTTGAGTTTCATTAGTGCTCCATCTTCCCTAATATTCTTCTTCATCTATTTTCAGGACAGGATGGAGTTCGATCTATACTATGAACACTACCCAACTCATATTCTGATACTGACCCAGGCCTTATAGGCAGGACAAACCCATGCCTTCTGATTCTTAGACTTGCATGTGAAAGATACATTAATTCTTTCCCATAGGTGCTAGTTATTTCTCTCCCTCCCTCCTTCTAGCTGTCTCTGTCTCTGTCTCTCTGTCTCTCTTTTTGTCTCTTTGTCTCTGTTGCTTTCTCTGTCCCTATCTCTCTGTCTCTCCCTCTCTTTCTCTATGTCCTCCCTCTCTCTCTCTCTCTCTCTCTCTCTCTCTCTCTCTCTCTCTCTCTCTCTCTCTCTCTCCTTTCTCTCTGCCTTTGTGTGTATCTCTACCTCTTGGTCTCTATCTCTTTTCTCCCTCCTCTCTCCCCCACTCTTTTTCTCTTCCTCCCCTTTTCCTTCCTGTCTCTCTCTCTTCTGTCTCTTTCTCCCTGTCTTTGTTTCTCTCTCTGTCTCTCACACAATGAGATTGGGTTTAGAATCAGAAGGTTCTAATACTGCTTTTATCATTTACTATTTGGGCTTTCTTTGGCAATTTCCTTCATTTCTCTGGGCCTTGATCGCCAGGGTCTCAGTTTTGTTCTCTGTCAAATGAGAAAATCAGACAACACAATCTCTGTGGTTCTTTCAGGGCCCGATCAATGACCTTTAGACAGCCACATAACTCAGAGACATGCTCTCATGTGCACATGCTCCGGCATATATTCAAACTCCTTATCTGGTGTGTACTCACCTCCCTTCATGCACTCTATCACACATGCTTTACACATTCACCCTCGTGTCCGCTCACTCACAATACACACATGTGGTATGTGACTGAAGTATGGAGAATGGCCCAGACCCTTCCCCTCCCCTTCATCACTGGCATTGATTGGCAGTTGGTGAGTGCAGAGCTCAGTCCGTTGTGTTCTTCCCCGCCTGCCTGTCTCTTTCCCAGACCTCAGGCTTTTCCACCTTGGGGGCTCTGCAGGAGGAAATTTCTACATCAGCAATCCTAGAGGTCTGAGGGTGGGACACTCACCCTTCCCCTCCCCCAGACCCTTGTTCCCAGTCAGGGAAGTTGAGTAAGAGGAATATAATTGAATTCCTAAACATTAACAAGTCAATCACTGTGCCTGTAATGAGTCGTGAGTAATCTTGACGTGCGTGTTAATTAAATAGCTGTCCTGATACTAATCCACTGAAAGTTAATCATTGGGGAATTAGGAGGTGTCAGTCGCGGGCACTTGATTGCTCCTGGTGCTCCGGTTCAGTTCCCTCCCTTCTCTTCTCCCACAGGTTCCTGGAGGGACCCGGAGTGCTTAGGAAGTGAGTGGGGGACATGGACAAGGGGGCGCGACTGGTCACGACCGAGCTCCCTCCTGTTGAGGGTCTGGATGTTCCGGAGGATTTTAGAAATGGAAAGACCCTCCATAGTCATCCAGGGCAACTACTTAAGCATGAATTCCCTCTGCGATAACCCTGACTAGCGGCCACCTGGTTTCAAGCTCATTACCACCGGCACGGGGAACTCACTCTCCCCTAGAGCAGCCTGTTCTATTGTTGGAGAGTTCTAATGATTTAAAAATCTTTCCATGTGTTAGACCAAAATCCATGTTCCTGTACCTAGACCCATCAGTACTAGTGGAAGCCAATGTTCATGTCTTTCTCTAAGTTCTTTCCCCTCCAAGCTAAATGTTCTGATCCCCACTTTAGGAGGAGCTTAAATGGCCTCTCACTCTCTTTGGGCTGCCCTCTTGTGAATGTCCTCCATCTCGTCTATATTCTTCCCAAAATGTGGTGCCAAAGCCTGAACACAATTCTCCTGGTGTGGTCTAGCCTGGGCATTTCTTTTTTTTTAATAGTAACTTTTTATTGACAGAATCCATGCCAGGGTAATTTTTTTTTTACAACATTATCCCTTGCACTCACTTCTGTTCCGATTTTTCCCCTCCCACCCTCCACCCCCTCCCCAGATGGCAAGCAGTCCTATACATGTTGAATATGTCCTAGTATATCCTAGATACAATGTATGTGTGCAGATCCAAACAGTTTTCTTGTTGCACAGGGAGAATTGGATTCAGAAGGTAAAAATAACCCGGGAAGAAAAACAAAAATGCAAACAGTTTACATTCATTTCCCAGTGTTTTTTCTTTGGGTGTAGCTGCTTCTGTCCATCATTGATCAATTGAAACTGAATTAGGTCTCTTTGTCGAAGAAATCCACTTCCATCAGATTACATCTTCATACAGTATCGTTGTTGACGTATATAATGATCTCCTGGTTCTGCTCATTTCACTTAGCATCAGTTCATGTAAGTCTCTCCAAGCCTCTCTGTATTCATCCTGCTGGTCATTTCTTACAGAACAATAATATTCCCTAACATTCATATACCACAATTTACCCAACCATTCTCCAATTGATGGGCATCCACTCAGAAGTTTCCATCTTCTAGCCACTACAAACAGTAGTCTGGGCATTTCTAAATGAATCTCAGTCTGAGGATATGAAGGCAAGTCGAAGGGATCTTACATTTTTCTGAAATGTACAAAGCACTTTCTCCCTAACAATTCTGAGGTCAGAAATAAAAGGATTTAAAATCCCATTTTAGGGGAGCAGCAAAGTGGTGCAGGGGATAGAGCCCCAGCCCTGAAGTCAGGAAGACCTGAGTTCAAATGTGATCTCAGACACTTAGGACTTCCTAGCTGTGTGACCTTGGGCAAGTCACTTAACCCCAATTGCCTCAGGAAAAAACCCCAACCAAACAAAAACATTTACAGAGGAGAAACCTGGGGCCCCAAGTAATTGAAAGCATTGTCCAAAGTCACATGACCAGTAAAAAGCAGAGCCCTGAAGGATTCCACTCTCAAAGTTTTGATTCCATCTAGATCATTTGGCTTCTTGTAAGTTTCTATCAGGGCAGATAGGAGGCATACCGGAAGTCCCGAGGCAAATCTGACTTCAGACACCAGTTGTGTTACTCTAGACAAGTCAGCTGACCCTGTTTGCCTCAGTTTCCACATCTGTCAAATGAGATGGATAAAGAATTGGCAAACCACTCTAGTTTCTTTGTCAAGAAAACCCCAAATGGGGTCATAAAGTGTCAGACATGACTGAACTATTGACTAATAACAAGTTTCTATCGATCATATAGGGCAGAAAGGTGGTTCTTAAATATGAAACAAGCACTTTACCAATAACTCCACTGACTCACTGATAAATCTGGGAAAGTTTTTATTTTATATTCTTGCTAGAGAAGGTGTCTAAGTTAGTGGGTACATCCATGATGTGCAAGAACACATCCTTTTATTCCCTGTCCCCCCAAATGCAAGTCCCTCCCCTGTTTCTCCCATTGGTTGGGTACTACAGAAGTTACAGCCTATCCAAAGCATCTAATTCCCCCACATGAATGTTAAATTTCTAATCCTGATTACATCTCTCACTGATGTTCACTTTATTTGGTCATAGTTCCCTATAAGTGACTATATTGGCAGTCCCTCCCCCAATTATAACTCCCATTCCCCACATTTCAGTGAGCCTAGCCCTTATTTTTTTTGCCCTTATTTGGATACGTATACACCCCTTCTGCATCTACCAATAGTGGGTTTCTTATCCTAATTTGTGGCTTCCCTATATGTTTCATTTCCTTTGTTCTACATCAGTTTAACCTTTAAGTTTCATTTCTTAGATTTCAGTTTCATTTTTCTGATTTCAGTTTCATTTCTCTGCTTTTCTCTAATTTAAGTTTCATTTCTTTGATTTTTTAATGTAACTGTTGAAACTAAACCCTTATCTAATTCTAACATCTGGCTACATACATACATATATATTATGTGACATATAACTTTCAATATATCACTTAAATCACATCATGTCATATTATACGCTCTCAAGGGTTAGCAAACTTATGACATATCCATTTTTGACTTGAGTGTAACAAGGAATGAAGGAATAAACTTGTGTACCAGATGAGCTCTGATGGAAGCAGAAGAAGGAGAGACTAGAAGGACCATAGATAGGGGGACTCCTGGCAAGTGTAATGTGGCTAGAAGCAGGGTTATGCTGGAGCCTCTTTGAACTGGCTAGAGCCCATTGTAAAATTTTCAGTCTGTGCACTGAAACCTCAGAAAAAAACAAAAGCTTCAGAACACATCTCAGTTTATTGTTTGGTTGATTGTTTAGGCTTCAGAAAATGATAAGAGAAAATGTTAATCTTGCAGATTAAAATTATTATTGTGTTGGCCTCCTAATGCCCCCCTGCCCCTGGTTTCAGGAGGTTGCATGTCTTGAGACAAGTTGATGATTCAGGGGTTAGAGCACTGAATTAAAAAGTGACCTTAGACACCAGCTGGACAACTCTAGGCAAGAAACTCAACCTTTGTTTGCCTCAGTTTCCTCATCTATAAAAGGAGATAATAATAGCACCTATTTCCCAGAGCTGTGGTGAAGATCAAATGAAATGAGATAATACATGTAAAGCATTAAGCACAGTGCTGGCCACGTAGTAGGTAATAAGTAAATAGTATTATATTATAATATTAATTTATATTAATAATTTATTACAATGATAATTCATTATATAATTTTATGATATAATTTAATAATGTTATTATATAGTAATAATATTACCATATAACATTAACATATCAATATATAATTATATACAAAATATAATTAGCCAGCACACCATTGGATAAGAGCATAGTCTTCAGCAACAGGCCGCCATGAAGCCATCCCAGCCCAGCTCAGAGTAAGAAAAATGACATTATTTCTGTAAAAAAATATTTACAAAGACTTTGCAAAATATTCCCCTCACCAACAGCCCCATGAGATAAATAACACAATTATCATCATCCCTGTTTTCCTTGGGAGGAAACTGAGACCCAGAGAAGAATGAAGGAGCTTGTTCAATCATATAACCAGTAAGTGCGGAAGCTGCAACTGAACCCCAACCTCTTCTTCCCAAATATCGTTCTTTCTGTTCCACCTCTCTGCAAGTGAGCAGTATGCAGACATGATCACCTGGTGTGAACCCCTGCTGGGAATTCTGCCCTGGAGGCAGGCAGTAATAACTCACAGAGTATTTAATGTGGGCTTCAGCAGCAGGGAGGCTGCTGGTGATTTGAGACTAGCACCTGCCATTGTGCCATAATCATGTATGGAGCAGAATCACAGAATCCTAAGATCAAAAGCTAGAGAAGGGTCTCGTGGGGATTTAACCTAACTCCTTAAATTTACAATAAAGGAAACTGAGGCTCAGAAAGATGACACAAGCCTCCCAGTGTCACATAGGTGGCCAACCTGACTCATCCGTCTGAGAGAAAGCCTGAGGAGGAATCTGATTTGGAGTACACAACTCCATCGGTTTCCTTGTTAACGTGTGAGGGCACCGTGTCTCTCTGGGGATTTAGCCCAGTCTGGATAAAACCTCTCTAAATTTCATTAGACCTGTCTGTACAGGGCGGCAGATATGGCCCAAGCTGAAACCAGTGTATATAGGGGAACATGTCAATGATGGAGGGCTCCAGGCTCAGCTGGTATGGCTGAATTTAGGGGAGCTGAGACCAAGTTTAGGATTTATTTCTTGTCTGTATTTTTTTCCCTCAATAGTATTATATTTTTCCAAACACGTGTAAAGATAGTTCTCATCATTTTTTTCCCCTGAGGCATTTGGGGTTAGGTGACTTGCCCAGGGTCACACAACTAGGAAGTGTTAAGTGTCTGAGGCCAGATTTGAACTCAGATTCTCCTGACTTCAGTGATGATGCTCTATCCACTGCACCTCCTAGCTGCCCCTCAACATTCATTTTTGTAAGGCTTTGTGTTCTGAATTTTTCTTCATCCTTCTCTTATTTCCTCCCTTCCCAAGACAGCAAACAATCTGATAAAGGTTAAATATTTTCAATCCTTTTAAAAATCTTTCCATATTTATCATGTTATACAAGAAAAAATCAGATCAAAAGGGGAAAAGACCATGAGAAAGAAAAAGCAAACAAATAAACAAAAAACAGTTAAAATATTATGCTTTAATCCACATTCAATCTCTATAATTCTCTCTCTGGATGCCAGAGACATCTCTCTCTGGACATTTTCTATATTAAGTCTATTGGAATTGCCTTCATTCATCACATTGCTGTGAAGAGCCGAGTCCATTTGTGTCTATTTCTTCACCATGGCCCCTTGCAAGTAGGGTTGTATCCTCTATCCAAGTATCCTGGGAGCAGGCTGGGCACACTGGACTGCCTGGGAAGGGAAACAAAGCCACAAAGCCAGCCTGTGACTGCACCCTGTCAGTACTATTGTCAGTGTAGTAGAGAGAATGAAGCGTTGTGGAGCTAGGTGTGGGAGAAGGGGCAACTTGAACAGCTTGTGGGAGATTCCCTTGGGATCTTTTCTGCAGTGGGGAATAGCTGAGTCAAACAGGAACTGATGGCCTCAGTGCTTCTGCTAGAATGATCAAGGGATCCAGAAAGCTGGGCTGCTGGATTGTTAGTCAGGCTGGTGAGAAAATGAGTACGGTGTAGTAGAAAATGGAGCATGGAGTTCAAGTGCCATCTTAGATGCTTTATTTGCAGTGTGACTTGGGCAAGTCAATTCACTTCTCTGAGACTTGCTTTCCCCCATCCCTCTTTATTACCGGTATACATATTCACACCCATATAATAATGGGTTTGGATTAGATGGTCTCTACAATTCCTTCTAGGTACAACATCCTATAATTCTAATACTTAACAATAGTGATTATAGGGAAGAGAAATCAGTTTTGTTCTGCTTGACTCTGGAAGGTAATGGGTATAAGTTGCAATTAGACAAATTTAAATTTCATGTAAGGAAAGACTTCCTAACAATTATAACTGTCCAGAACTGGAATAGGTGCCTTCTCACAGGATGCCTCCTGACAGGCTGGGAGTGATGTAGAGGGCATCCCTATTCAGATATGCATTGGCAAGTGGTGTGGGGTGGTGGTCAGAGTCCTAGAAGAAGAGGCAAGGCAACAGACAATTATTAAGTTCTTACTATGTACCAGGCACTGGGCTAAGCATTGAGAATATAAATACAAGAACAGAGAAAGGCTTCCTGCTCCCACTGTAATGGGAGAAGATAACATACAAAATAAAACTGAAAATCGGGGATGGGTAATGGGGAGGAAGTATACTCATGAGGGACATGTTTATCAAAGTCTGAAAACTCAGAAGCAAAGGCAGGAGGGGAGGAAAGAATGACTGCCCTGGGCATACTTTCAAAATGGAGGCCCTTGGGAAGAACTCACCAGTGGGAGAAGGGGGCCAGCGATGGAGGGATATTCTAGGGTGAGAAGTCCTGAGGTTGTAGGGAGCCTTGGATTCCTTGTTTATGTGTGAGAGCACCAGGCATCTCTGGGGATTTTGCCCAATTGATTGGATAAGACCTCTCCAAATTTCATTACTACTGTCGGTATAGGGCTGCAAGTATGGCCCCAGTTGAAACCAGAGCACTTAAGGGAACATGTCAGTGATGGAGGGCTTCAGGTTCAGTTGCTACGGTTGAATTTAGGAGAGCTGAGACTAAGTTTAGGATTGAGAGTTATTTTATTTCTTGTCTGGAGCTTGTGTCCAAAGGATGTTTTAGGGTGAGGAGACCCCAAGTGCTAAGCCATCTGAAGGATGGTTTTAAAGTCTGGAAGGGCGGGTATAACGAATCTTAAGAAAGTTTGTTCCTTGAATTCTGCCTTCTCTCTCTCAAGAAGAGACTTGAATCTCTGTATCTGGAAGAGGCCTG
Source organism: Sarcophilus harrisii (assembly GCF_902635505.1). Classification (NCBI taxonomy): domain Eukaryota; kingdom Metazoa; phylum Chordata; class Mammalia; order Dasyuromorphia; family Dasyuridae; genus Sarcophilus; species Sarcophilus harrisii. The sequence continues at coordinate 540,948,557 of NC_045428.1, forward strand.
GAGAACACGTGAAGAGCAAGAAATTTTGGGGATGGAATTGTTGTCAAGGTGATGGGGAATCCTTTGCCATGTGACTTCTTGTCATTCCCCTTGGGACTGGTGACATAGGTTATTGAGGACATTAATTTACATTAACTTAGGAAGGAAAGGGCCTCTTCTCTTAACTAACTTTGGCATGGACTTTTAAATCCTGATCATGAAGTAGAAGACCAGAGTAGCGCAGAGGGCAGAATACTAGGCAGCCATTCAAGAGATCTGGGTCTCCAGTCCTAGCTTTGACGGTTATCATGGGATCTCAGAATTGGAAATCTCCTCAGAGACCATTTAGTCTAACTGTTGCCTGCTGGGGAATTTTACAGTGTTCATGACATATGAGTATCTGGCTCCCTTTGAAGGACTTCAATGATGGGTACAACTATAACTAGATTTTTTTAACCTGAGGCAAAAACAATAACAACTACAACAATAGCAATGGCAACAACAACAATAAATATCAGTTTGGTACAGTGGCAACAATGGTCATGGAAGAGGGAGGTTAGACTAGAAGAGGGGTTAGTTTGACCCTCATTTTAGTGAGTTAGGAAATAGTGAGAAAGGGGAAGGTGCATTTAGGAGAGAATAGTACAGAAAGGTGATTCTGAAGAAGTGGTAGATATATACAAGAGAAGCTTGGAGCTGGAGGATACTGTGGGGAAAAAGGGTATCTTCCCATATCTTTGACCTGGGGCAAAGCTCCTTTTGTTCAGCTTTGAGGATGGAGCATTCTCCAGAGAAATTGCCATAGTGATGATGAAGCTATTTCAATGCAAATCATTTACAAGATTTTTAGGGTCAACCCTCTATAGAGGCACTGAGGGGAATGGATCTTCCTCAGGCAATTGGTTTCCCTTGATAATAATGTTTGGCAGTTATTATAGCATTGTAGGAGCTTCTATAGTCATGTGAAAAATAATCTAAATCACTATTGATTAGAGAAATGCAAATTAAAATAACTCTGAGGTACTTCCTCACCCCTATCAAATCAGATATGACAGAAAAGGAAAATGTTGGGTGTGGGGAGAAAATGTGGGAAAACTGAGAGACTAATGCATTGTTGATGGAGTTGTGAACTGAGCCAAACATTCTGGAGAATAATTTGGTATATGCCCAAAGGGCTAGAATTGTGCATGACATTTGATCCAGCAATGCCACTGTTAGGTCTACATCCCAAAGATATCAAAAAAGGCGAAAAGGACCTATTTGTACAAAAATATTTACAGGAGTTTTTCTGTGGTGGCTAAGAATTGAGGGATGCCCGTTAATTGGGGGAATGATTGAACAAGCTGTGGTGTGTGATTGTAATGGAATATTGTGCTATAAGAAATGACAAGTAGGATGATTTCAGAAAAACCTGGAAAGACTTACATGAACTGATGGATCTTGAAGTGAACCAGGAGAACATTGTACACAGTAACAGCAATATTGTTCAGTGAGGAACTGTGAATGACTTTGCTATTGTCAGCAACACAATGATTTAAGACAATCCCAAAGGACTTAATGATGAAGTATACTATATGCTTCCAGAGAAAGAACTGATATTATTTGAATACAGACTGAAGTATGCTATTTTCAGTTTCTTTCTTTTATTTTTGAGGTTTCTTGAACAAAATGATTAATATAGAAATGTTTTACATCATTGCATATATAAAATCTATATCTGATTGCTTACCATCTTAGGGAGGGAGAAGGGGAAGAAAAGAGGAAGGGATAGAATTTGGAACTTAAAATTTAAATTAATATGTTTTTAAAAAGATCAAAGATGATACTACTACTACTACTACTACACACATACATACATACCACTCTAGGGATTATAAAATACATTAAAAAACATTATCTCATACAAGTCTCCTAACTTTGTGAGGTAAGTGCTCCTGCAATTATGACTCCGATTTTATATATGAGAAAACTTATTTTATAGTCACAGAGAGGTTAGAAGGTATATATGTAGTAGACTAAATCCAGATGTATTCTGACTACAAATCCAGGGTTTTTTCTATTAATCGATAAAAAAAGAGATGGCAAGATTGGGTGAATTCAGTGGGTCTGGAGGATGGGAACAGATTCCGTTTCTATAATCAAATCTTTAATCTTCTGTTCCATGTTGGTGTGTGTGTGTGTGTGTGTGTGTGTGTGTGTATGTGTGTCTTTTAGAACAGAGCTCCCTTCCAGGACCACCCATTGTCCACCTTCAGATCCAACTGCTTGCTCAGGTTCTGTGCCCTGGAGGCTCCCAGAATTCTTTCTGAACCAAGGAGTAAACTCTGGGCAGAAATAGGCATATTCTGCAGTCTGATACTGAAGTTCCAGGATGGTTGATACACTTTCTGATTCTCTGATTCTCTGATGGGAGATAATTAGGAGTAATTAGTTATAAAAATGACAAGAGTGGGCAGATTGCCAGGGAGGTCCAGAGCTACCATGGAGACACAGGGGACAAAGAAAGCTTATTTTTTAATTTGTAGAGACTCAGCTCAATGTCTCCAAAATGTTTTTCTCTTATTATACTCGGTGAGAGGTCTGGGTGGGAGGTGACCCTGGGAGGATCTTGAAGGGGGAACAAAGGCTTGGGAGGTCATGGTAAAGAATCTTTTTACTCTGAATGACCTATGTCTTTCTTGTGATCTTTCACTAACTACTTACTATAGTAGGTATTTCAAGAATGCATTTCATTTTTGTATAAAACCAAGGGACTCTGGGAAATTCCTATGGGGAAAGTAAAATTGTCAAACTGGGAAATAGTGATTATTATGCATGGGTATATGGGGTTAAGGATTTCCTATTTACTCTTCTTTTGTTCTTTTTTTTTTAAATTACATTTTATTTTTTTCAATCAGCAAAAATCTTCTTTCCTTCTCATCCTCCCCTTGAGAATGCTCCTACTCCTTGAGGATAAAAGACACTCCCCACCTCCAATAATTACAAACATGGATAGTCAAGTGAAACTTTTCTGCTTTCCTTTGTTCTTGAGAGACTTCTGGACTGTTACTGGACTGACGCAGAGGAAGAAGAGAATCCTTGTTGGACTGACCCTTGTCCACCATACAGATGAATAATAATGGACTTTGGGAGGCAGCCTCCTGGGTTTTCTTATGAGAGAAGGATTGAGAACTGGAAAAGTTAGGCTAAGATTTATGACTGCTTTTTGTTGGATATTGGTGGTCTCTGTGGTTCGATTCTATCTAGACTAGCAGTGGGAGAAACCATTTCTGTGGAGGCATTGGGGAGCAGAAGCTGAGACTGGAATGGGATAAGATCCCATGAGAATGTCAACAGTCATAAATCTTGGTGGGTTGATGAGCTGGGGTAGGAAGACTAACTTCTTTCCCTATGAAACCCCCAATTTCTTGATATACTCTCTTGATATACATCCCCCACCATTTTATATTTTCTCCACAATCTCAAATGAGCATGGATCAGAAAACCTTCAAATCTGAATGTCAAAAGAATTTTGAGAGACAACTGGGGCCAAGAATTCCAGATAGGGAATTTTAGTCATTGTCATTATGTCTAATGGTACTAATTGTCACATGATATTGATTACCTTGGTCCAGTGAATAAGGAGAATTTTTCTTTTTTTTTTTTTAATTAAAGCTTTTTATTTTCAAAATATATGCATAGAAAAATTTCACCTTTGCAAAACCCAATTTTTTTCCCTCTCTTCCCCCCACCCCCTCTCCTAGATGGCAAATAATCCAATATATGTTAAACATGTGTGATTCTTCTATACATATTTCCACATTCATTATGCTGCACAAGAAAAATCAGATCAAAAAGGAAAATAATGAGAAAGAAACAAACTGCAAGCAAACAACACCAAAAAGAGTGAAAATACTATGTTGTGATCCATACTCAGTTCCCACAGTCCTCGGTCTGGGTGTAGATGGCTCTCTCCATCACAAACCCATTGGAACTGGCCTGAATGATCTCATTGTTGGAAAAGCCACGTCCATCAGAATTGATCATCATATAATCTTGCTGTTTCTGTGTACAATGATTTCTTGTTCTGCTCATTTCACTTAGCATCAGTTCATATAAATTTCTCCAAGACTCCCTGAAATCATCCTGCTGGTCATTTCTTACAGAACAATAATAGAGAATTTTTCACTAGAGGTAGAAGAAATTCCAGACAAGGGGTGCCATCAGAACCATAGATTTTATATTTTAAAAATAATTTTGGACATATTTTTTCACGTAATCTCCTAATTCACATTTTGGACCTAGCCAACACTTTTCAAGTAGATGAGAACACACTGACCTTGGGGTCAGTAGGAGGCTTTTTTTGGGTGAGAAACCTTGATGAAGCCATTTGACCCATGCTTGAGTATAACACCACCTGGTGGATGTTTTGCTCACAGGATAATTGATATTATGATGGAGATTTAAGGAAGACAATACCTAAAGTGATTTAGACAGCTTACACAGAGAGAATTGTGTGGTACCCACCAAGTGCACGACCATTTCACTGGTGTGATATTTCTATGTGATCTTGACCAAGCCCGTCCTCCTCTCTGAGCCTTAGTTTCCCAATCTGTAAAATGAAAAGAGCTATCCTAGATAATTTCTAGACTCTCTTCTAGTCCTCAATCTTTTGATCTAATAATTTTCCCTGGTCACATCGTGCCATCCCATAGGTTTTGTAGCCCAAGCTTTGTATGGTTCCCGGTAAGATCAAGGGAACAGCATCCTAACTGAGAGGGCTTTGTCAGAGAAAACTACTCTGAGCAGATGAGTTTGAGGTGATAGCTAAGGTGCTCTTTAGCCAAAGTTCCCCTATGTAGTTCATGAATCTCTGCATCCCTAGGTCCCTTGTTCAGGGGCTGACTTCCTTTAGTTTTATTTTCATGAAAAGTCAAGTCAACAAGCATTTATTAAATGTTTGTGATGGACTAGTTGGTTTATGGGCATCTGGGTGGTGCAGACCTGGAGTCAGGAAGAAGGGAGCTCAGTTTGGCCCCAGACACTTACAAGCTGTGTGACTCTGGGCAAGTCACTGTTTGTCTCATCTACAAAATGAGCAGAAGAAGGAAAATGGCAAACTAGTCCAGGGTCTTTGCCAAGGAAACATCAATAGGGGTCACAAAGTGTCGTATGCAGACAACATGTGCCAGGTATTGTGCTAAATACAGGCAACACAAATAAAAGCAGAAAGAAAAAGCTTTGCCCTCGTGGAGTTTATATCCAAACAGGGGAAAATAATATATAAAAGAAAACTAAACAGGAAAGGAGGGAGAGGGGTAGCAGCCCAGGGATAAGGTAGAAACAGGGACTTGGTGATGAAATTTCAGAATCAGAAGTATTGCCTGGAGAGGAATGAAGAAGTTGCTGACCTGCTCAGCCTCTGTAAAATGCCCATTTTGAGATGATCCAGCTAATCGCAGGGAGGACCTCAGGGTGGGGGGTATTTTTGTTGTGAGAAGTCCAGGGGTGAAGTGAACTTCTGGAGACTAGAAGTTTCTGGTCATGCATGGTAGAAGATCAGAACACTTTCAATATCATTGCCTTCCATAAAATGTAAGTGCCCTGAGAGCCAGAGATGTTTGTAATTGTCATTATATCCCCATCACCTTGCACATAAAATGCTAGTGGGCAGTGAATGGAGCACAAGGTCTGGAGTCTGGAAGATCTGCATTCACATGTTGCCTTCGATACTCACCAGCTGTGTTAACATGGTCAAGTCACTTAACTTCGGTCTGCCTTAGTTTTCTCATCTGTAAAATGGGGATTATAACAACACTTACCTCCCATGGTTGTTGTGAGGATCAAATGAGAGAGCATTTGTCAAAAGCATTCAGCACAGTGCCTGGCATAGAGTATGTGCTATGTAAATGCTTATTCCCTTCCCCTTCCTTTGCCCCCTTCCCATTCTTTAGGCTGAGGTCTCCCGTTGCATCCAGGGCCATTTCTGGCCATCGGACCTGGATGGCTCTGGGGGAGAGTGGGGCAGGTGACCTTGCACAGTCCCCCTCACTTAATTCCAGTTCACTTGCCTCTCTGATGTCCTGGTCCTCTTCCAGAACAAGGGACAAAAATAACAACAATCATTGGGTACCTTGATAAAACATAATATTTAAATTGTGCTTAATCACCCAGGAAATAGTCAGTCCAGGGCTTCCTGACTTCCACTTGGGCATCCTTTCTGCTATTCGTTCTGACATTTTTGCATCTCCTCTCACTGGCTGATGAGTTTTCATGGGTGAGGGGCAGGCAGAGGGACAGGGCAGGACAGAAAGGGAAGATGTATGGAGAATATCCACAGGACATCCATCTGCGGGGCCAACTTGATTTCTGATGGGGCGAGGTTCTTGCTTCACCTAAGAGTGGTCAGACCTGCCGTCCGTTGACAGAAGTATGTGAAGAGAGAAAATAACAAGAGGCAAGAGGGGCCCAGTTTGGAGTTTTCAGACTAGTCAGGCACAAAATGTGTACTCAAGGACACTGGCTGACCCTTTGCAGGGCAGACTCTGGGAGCCCTGGCTTTTCCATTCTCACTTTGCCATTCACTCCCTAGTCATGTGGGCAAATCGCCCCCCTCCACCTCATCTAAATTTGCTCATCAGTAAGACGGGGAAAATAATATTTGCTTTACTTCCCTCTTATGGTTGTTTTTATAGATCAAATTAGAGCTCAGATATAAAACCCTTTATAAATGATTTGCAAAAGACTTACTTCTCTATGCTTATGTACACATTTATATAAAAAGTCACACACATGCACACACACAAAATTAGCAAGGGTGGATGGACCTGTTCATAAGTGTGCTTATATATACGTGTGCAAAAGTGCATGTTCCCCTATGCATCTGTGCACATGAGAAACCTAGGGACGGATGCAAACTCTCTCCCATGCTTAGGCGTCTGAGGGCACATTGGCCCATCTCTTCTTTGTATGGACACACACTGACCATGGCCCTTCCCACCCCCAAATGAGGCTTCTGAAATTAGCTATCAGATGTAGAAAGGTCTCACTTCTTGGTGAGGTTTGGAGAGATGTACGTGTGTGTGTGTTTGTGTGTGTGTGTGTGTGTTTCTGCTTGCAGATGCTGTTGATCTATGAAGAAAGTCTCTCCAGCTGCAGAGCGTGGGGGGAGCAGAGGCCAACTCCATTAACTCTGCTGGAATTGGTACATTTGACACACAAGCCGCTCCAACCAGAAGCCTGCACGTGAATAACAGGCTATGGGCCGTGGCTGTGTGTGCAGCAAGCACTTGCCTCTCCCCATCAGGGCTTTATTCATTTTCCTGAAGCAACTTGTTCAGAGCATCTCTAGGCAGTGTGTCAAGGGGCTGAATAAGCCCCCTTTTCTGGGGTCTCATTCACAAACTATAGGGACCTTAGGAAAGAAATGCTTCTCACAGGGGTTCCCTCAAAGGCACTCCTGAAGCCCCCCAGAGAATTCTTAAACACTAGAGCTGGGGGCAGTTGGGTGGCACAGTGGATAGAGCACCAGCCCTGAAGTCAGGAGGACCTGAGTTCAAATTTGTCCTCAGACACTTATCACTTCCTGGCTGTGTGATCCTGGGCAAGTCCCTTAACCCCAACTGCCTCAGCTTAAAAAAAAAACACCCATCAAAGCTGTTAAGGCCTTTATAATACAGAATATCAGCAAAGGTCAGAATATCAGAGCAGTAAGGAATCCTAGAACCAAGAAAGTTGGAGCTGGGGGAAGTCTTAGAAAGCAAAATCTATAATTTCAGAACCTATACAATCAAATCTGGAAGTTTTATAATATAATTATAACATATAAACTAATTTATACTATTATATATATCATATGTAATAATAAAAATAAATATAACTTAATTATAATTGAAATATAATGCATACAACATTAAAATTTGAAAGAAATCTTAAAACATAGAAGGTTATAGGTAAATGGATCTTAGAACTTATATCAGAGCTATAAAGGCTCTTAGAATGTTAAAGCTGGGAAGGCTCTTAGGGGCTCCTTCTCCTGGCCCTGGGGATCCTTTGCCGTCCTACTCTTAAGGATTTAAGCTGGTCAGCCTGTTGGAGGGAAGCCTGTGGGAGAAGAGCCCAAGGGGCAGAAAACCTGGCTGGGGATTGCTCCATGCTGCAGCCCCAGTCCCCACCGGCTACTTCTATTTCTTTCCTTCCGGCACACCGAGGGCCGCCTCTGGCCAGCTCTGGGAGGCCCTGCAGTTGTTGACTGGGCAGCCAGGAGTTGTTGGGGGTGGGGAAGGCAGGGTGGGAGGGGGAGGCCAGATGGTGGGTTTGCTCTGTGGGGACTCGAGGAAGCAGATGCTGGAAAATATTGAAACTCAGGTCCGTGGCCCCAAGAGAGCTTCAGCTCCCGGCTCATTTGTCTGATCGTTTGGGAGGGCAGCAAGTTTGACAGTGTGTGTGTGTTTCGGCGTACCGGGTGTATGCGGGCTGTTGTGTGCCCACTTCAGCGGGGTGAGGGGATGGGTGGGCTCTTGTGCAAGTCCTTGTGATTCGGTGGCGGGACGAGCACAGCCTTCTGCATCTGTGCGAGCTCATGGTCCGGATTTGCACACGTGTGTGGTGTGTACATGTCTGTGTGAACCGAAAATGTGTGTGTGTGTGTGTGTGTGTGTGTGTGTGTGTGTGTGTGAAAGAGGGAGAGAGAGAATTGTCTTTCTGGGGAACTGGTCTTATATAACGAATCCCCATTTTGCCAAGCTGCCTCCGGGAGTTTGCACGCAGCTTTGCATGCCTTCTAATAGAACTCACCTCCCAGGGTTATTGTGATGATCAAATGCGAATATATGTCAAGCATTTTGCAAACCTCAAAGGTCTCTCTAAATGCTAGATGTTTTGATTGTTTTTGTGGTTGTCTTGTTGACTCTAAGGAGAGAAGACTTTTCTAGGGATGAGGGTAATGTTTGCAAACATGGAGAAGTCACCAGATCTGCCTTCCAGTCTTCCTTCCCCTCAGGGACTGAATACCCTATGACCACTTCCCAAATTTCTAGATAATAACAATAATAAGAATTAGCACTTTATATATAACACTTTAAGAATTACAAAAAGATCTATGTATGTGATTTCTTTTGTTCTTCATAATAACCTTAGATAATAGAGGCTATTGTTACCCCCATTTTATTTTTTTTACTCCCCCCCATTTTAAAGATGGGGAAACTAGGCAGATAGAGCTTAAGTGAATTACCTAGTGTCAGACATGCTATGTAATGCCTGAGGCTGAATTGAAACTCAGATTTCCTGATTCCAAGTCCAGTTCTGTTCATAAAATAAGTTTGAGATGGGCTGGGAAGGCTCATTCAGATGGCATCTATTCTATCTGACATAGAATGTCTTTCAAATGCCCTTTGTTCCCTTCCTTACAACAATTTTTCCCTGCCTTTTTTCCCTTTCAGAGCTTCAGCCACTTCCTTCTCTTCTCTTTCTCTCTCTCCTCCTTTTTTCTTCCTCTTCCTCCCTTCTCTTCTTTCCTATTCTCTTTTCTCTCTATCTTCCTTCCCCTCCCATAGCAAATGACATTTACCCCTTAAGCTGAAATATTTCTTTTCCTTCCATTCTGATCCTGAATTTAGGGAGTGATGCTGAGGAGGATATAAACAGAGAAGAGCCGAAAAAGAGAGAGAGAGAGAGAAAGAGAGTGAGAGAGAGAGAGAGAGAGAGAAGCCAAGCAGAACGGATTCCATGGAAACACTTATATTTTTATATTTTTTTCCCCAAGCACTTGTCTTTCAATCTTTGTGGTTTATTTGAAGGCAGCTTGAGTCTCCCAAGTTCCACATTCCACCCATATCTTGTCCTCAGAACCTGAGTAACAGAAATACTGAGTCCATCCCCCATCTCAAACTCTATTGCACAGCAGCTCCCACTTGACCCAGCTCCAACTTGCTGAGCCCATCTCTCAGAGATCAGGAATCTCTTCTGAACATGGAGGCATTAATTTCCTCATGGTTTCTCCTCCCCTCCTATGTCCCTTGTTCAAAATGGCAGAGAGGATTGTTCTTAGTCCTGATCAAGATCTTCCAGGGGATGACATAGCTCCAGAGAAGAAAATAGAGGTAGGGAATGTGCATGGAGAGCCAAAGAAATACCAAGGCAACAACCCTTGCCTCTCCTCATCAATGGCTGACTCTCTCTTCCCTGCTACTGGTTACAATGGAGCAAATGTAGCATTCTTTCCTAAGAAGCTGTCCCACGAGGTAGGGGGAATCTGACTGGGGAAAATAATAAAAATGGCTTAGGAAACCTAACTCAAAATTACCCCTTTCTAGGGAGTCTTCAATGTTTAATCCCATGTCTGTTTAGCCATCTGTTCTACCTCCCCCAAAACAGTTTGTTGTAAAAATTTATTTTTCATTCATAGTATCCTAGAATTTCAGTGTTAGAAAGAACTTTAGTGATTATTCAATTCCGCCTTTCTCTTACTATGAACAGAAATCTACCTTTGCAGTAGTATCCCTAATGAAAGCTCATTCAGTCTTTGAACATTTCTAGCAATGAGGAAGAAGCTCACTTCTTTAGGATTCCTAAGTATTTTCATCAATGGGACTCTAAACAACTATTTTTGTCCCTCACACAGGGAGCCTCTTGGGGGCAAAGGCCTTGTTTTCCTCTCTAACTAGCATAGATTGGGTAAGGACTTGGTGAGGTTAGACAAAGGGCTCCTTCAAGGGAAGAAACATTTTTTCTCAGAATAGGGGCTCTTTGAGGGTAAGGATTATCTCCTCCTTGAAAGGAAGCCTTCTTAAGGACAGGATTTATTTCTTCATTTTGGAGGCTCCCTGAGGACAGGGGCTGCCTCCCCTCCCTTTGACTTCCTGAGTGTAGGGCCTGTCTCCTTAGAGGAGGGGCTCCTCTAAGGGCATGGGTTATCTTTTTCCACAGACGGGTGCCTTATTTATTTATTCATTAATTCATGTATTTATTTTTTTGCTGAGGCAATTGGGGTTAAGTGACTTGCCCAGGGTCACACAGTTAAGTGTCTAAGGTCATATTTGAACTCAGGTCCTCCTGACTTCAGGGCTGGTGCTCTATCCACTGCACCACCTAGTTGACCTGACCTGTGCCTTATTGAGAACAGAGGCTAACTCTTTTTATCCTATTGGAGACTCCCTGTGAGCATTCTTTCAGGTTTGGGCTTCTCCAGAGTGGTCCATAGCTCTGTTTCTATAATGTTTATTATATACACTTTATTACTTAGATGACATGGAGGGGAACCTAGGATGGACTCAAAGGCAGAGGACCCCTGTAGGATGTCTTTTTACTAGACTCTCTTCTCTCATCTTCCCTCTCAGAATCTTCTCTTTGGCAGTCACCTTGGGAGAACTCTCTCTTTAGGAGAGAGGGAAGTGGAAAGGGCTCAGGATTAGTCACCAGGTACCAACTAATGCCCTCATTACAGAGGTGTTTAACTGGGGATTAGGGGATTTCCTTTGCAAGTGAAGCTCAGGGAATGGGCCCCCATCAAAGTGGAATGAGGGATGAAATTCTACATCAGGGTCTTTCTGCTTCCTCTCCTCCTCATCTCTCATATCCAGTCAGTTATCAAGTCCTTTGAATCAATCACCTTCTTTCTATTCCCATCATTCCCACCCTAGCTTAGGCTCATTGTCATCTCTAACCTAGACTACTGTGATAGCTTCCTAATTTTTCTCTCTGATTCTATTGTTTTCCAATTCAGTCTTCATACAGCAGTCCAAATAATCTTCATAAAACATGGGTCTGACTCCTTTCCCATCCTCAAACCTCCATCTTCCTCAACAAGCATCATTGGCTCCCTATTGCCTATGGGTCAAATCAACAGAACTACTTCCATGCTGCTCTCTTTGTTTTGGCCAAATTGGACTGTGAAGGTTTTCCTGGAGGCAGCCTTAGTCTCAGTTGAAATAAATAATTACTCCATTATCGCAGCCAGCTGGTAAAAATGCAAGCGTTTATTTCTCCTTACAAATTAGCCCGGTTAGTTGAGGCCTATCTCTCTGCCTGGCTCCAAGAGATCTTGCAGCTTTGTCTTTGGCTTCTGCCTCTGCTTTCTTCAGCCTCCAGCCAGCTCCGACTCAAGGCTTCTCAATCTCCAACTGAGGCAAGTACCCTTCTGTATCTCCCAGAGTGCTCTGTTTATGCTACTTCTCCAAGAGTGGGATTGGGGGATATCTCCCAGCATGCTCTCTGGCCCTAAGGAAGGTGTGAATTCAGATATCTCTTTCTAGACCCTGAATCTCCCAAACTGTGAACTCCATTGAGTACTTAGATACTTATGAGCTCTCTAGAGGTGTGAACACAAGCATGGTTTCCATCAGTTGTTCTTAGTACCTAGTTCAAGTTCTGGCCCAAAATAAGTCTTTCTAAGATTAAATCAACTCCAATGGCTTAACATTTTGTAAAGATTCCAACATTGGACCAATAGCTTTCCCTTTAAATCTCTCATAGTTGCCCTCCCTTGTGCTTTTGCTAACATTAGTTCCTCCTTTTAGACTCCATTCTTCATCCTGTGGTAATGATAACACAACTAACATTTAAAGTTTACACTTTTAAAGTTTGCTAAATGATCTGTTTTA